>NC_141696.1:432032350-433269850 GCF_964263255.1 Lissotriton vulgaris | reverse complement strand
CCCTTTGGAACTCTCTCTCTCTCTCTCTCTCTCACTCTCTCTCTCTATATATATATATTTATATACACATATATATATATATATATATATACATATATATATATATATCATAGATACATACATATCATATATATATTGATATATATAAAACGCACATACATGTATATATATATATATAACATATACAATCATACATACATATAATACATCATACATATGTATATACATATATACACGCACACATACATATCATAAATATATACACATACACACACACACATATATATATAATATATATATATATATATATATATATATATATATATATATATATATATATATATATATATATATATATATATATATATAAACGTGTAGGTAATACTATAGCACGGTAGAGTAAAGATAGCACTGTGGAGAGAATAAAGTGATATTGTGAGATTTTAATATAGACGTGATAATATGGCTGTGATAACGTGGGGAGGTGTTCTAATCTCTAGGTGATACTGTAAAGTCCAAAGTTCCTCGTGCACCCCCTGCCGCGTGCCACCCTCCCCCGTGCCGTCTTACCTTCAGAGCCCCCCCGGCCGAAGTCCTTGAGCTTGTCCCGCTCGGCCTCGGGCAGCTCCTTGAAGAGGGGGCAGTGGTGCGCGCCGCCCTCGGAGGGCTCCTGCGGGCCGCCGTCCTCGGGCCCCCCCAGCTCTCGGGCCCTCGCCAGCCCACTCTCCAGCACCTCCCGGTACGTGATGCCATCCTTCCGGCCGGCCGCCGGGGCGCAGCCGCCACCGAGTCCCCCCAAACCCTCCTTGCTCTTCTGGTCGAAAGACTTGGAGACGAAGGCGGTGAGCTCCTCCATGGCCTCTCCCTGGGCGGGCAGTGCGAGCCCGGACCCGGCTGCTGCCTCCTCGGTTGGACCGGGCCTCTCTCTCTCTCCTCCTCCTCTTTTTTTCTAGGGGGGCGGGAGCGTTTTATTGGAGCACGTCCGAGCGGGCTGAGATCACTCCGGCTGTTATTTATGCCTCTCAATTTTTGAGAGCTCTCACTATATATACGCGGCCACCTCGGCCCAACCCCCAGCCCTGCCTGTCTCCGGCAATTACCGCCGCCCGCAGCCGGCAGCCATCTCTCCCCTCCTCGGCCAGGCAATTGGCTCCCCTGCTCACTTCATCACGCCCTGCCGCCCTGGGCCCCTGCCTGGGTGGGAGGTGAGACAGGCACACCAGCGAAGGGACACGCCCGGAGAAAACTTACCAAGGGGCGGGGCGGACACGCCCCCGCCCCTCCCCCGCCGAAAATCAAGCATAGATGCTTTATACAAATGTTCCGAAGCAACAACAACAAAATATATAATAATCAGGAAAACATGCAACAGGCCAACCAGGTCCTTTATACAAGAAAGGTGAGAGTTGGCGATGGTTTTTAATAGTGTAATCAAACACTAAAACACATTTCAAAAAATACAAACAGCAGAATACACCCCACACTTGGACCATAATTGCAAAAGCAACAGGAAAAGGAAAACAAGAACCGCATCTCGAAAAAGGGTCACTCTGCATTCGATTAATAATTGGATGCTAAAAGGAAAGTCAAAGGAACTTCTTCAAGAAAACACACACAGGCACAATTATACACACATAACAAACACATAAGTAACATAACATCCTGTTCTATAGAAACATTCTTTAGGA
Source organism: Lissotriton vulgaris (assembly GCF_964263255.1). NCBI lineage: Eukaryota > Metazoa > Chordata > Amphibia > Caudata > Salamandridae > Lissotriton > Lissotriton vulgaris. The sequence goes on along the minus strand of NC_141696.1, from coordinate 433,268,162 downwards.
AAATAAATGCAAATTAAATATCACCCCCCCCCCCATACACGTAAAAAATTGGGGGACTGAAAGAATAAGTCAGACAAGAGAAATACACCCTCACTAGATCGATATCTATTCTGTGAATGCTGGAATTGAAAAAAAAAATCAAAGTACAACCCCACACCATCTCAGAAAGGGGCAAAGGGGAACAAGTGTTAACCTCAAAAACATGAAATGTTCTCCGTTAACCAGATCCCACCAAAAGCAAACGATTGAAAGGGTGTCATTATTTACTAAATTAAATTAAATATAAAAAATCACCCAGTCACCCAAAGATGAATGCCCAAACATGTATCCCCTGAACATTAAATTAAAGCACTGAGTAACAGACCCCCCAATGCACACGCTCAAAAGGGATCTGTGTAGATATTGGCCGAATTGCTTCGGGGCCTGTGGGCTGGCATCGATCTGGAGCGGATCCTGGGGGCGAGGCGCCCCTAGTTAATAGTCTGTGTCTCTCATAATCCGCTCCCGCCCCGGGACTGACAGGTATCACGGGAGCGCGGATCGATGCTCTCTGGAAGCTGAGAGATAATTGATAAGAGATGGAGGGGGGACGTAATCAGGGGGAGGCCTCCCATCCTACCTGTTGGCTCGTAAAAGGGAATCCGTGGGAGTAATTAGTGAGTCAAGTGCACCCCCGAGGTACCCACCCCGTCCCTTTAATGAGAGGGACACGTCCTGCGCGTCCAGTCTGGGCGCGCGCGGGACAGCTGGAGTGATCGCCAGTTGCGCGCGCACGTCGCTGTTTCGCGGAATCTTCGCGCGCCGCGTCAATAACACCCGGTGAAATGACACTTCAAACGCCGCGGTCTGGGAACGGAGGAGCCCGCTGGAGAGGTCGTGGTAGTTGCCTGCACGTTCCTTCCCTTGTTTATAAACATCGAGCGGCAGCAGTAAGGGGGGATCAAACGCGCCCATACGCGCTGTGCGGGCTTCATAGCGCTACTGTGGGTGCGAAGTGTAATGCGATTGCTATTGTTATGTTAATGCTACATGAAAAGTGACTGTACCCGTCCATAGAGCATTTGCCAAACGCGACTTCATTTTGACACCGTGTATTTCATGCAGTCAATGACTTATAGTGAATTATGCCCTTGTACTCTTTGATTAAGATGATGTCAATTGCACGTCATTACATTGGTGTGAGACTGCGAGAAATCTCGTGTTCTATTTCCGCATTCTCTGTCTTGATTTGTGGATGAAGTCCCATTAGATAAAAACAGTTTTTTTAAAGAGATTGTGTACTTCGCCTATGTGTGTGTGTGTGTTGGGGGGGGAGGGGGGTATTTCCGAAGGGGTGGTGGTATGACTTATTCTCGTCTGCATTCCTGAAGGGTTGCAGAGAGGGTCGCTTAGTTGAGTTTTTGATTCCATCACCGCACTTCAGTCCAGGGTGGTGTGAGTGAGCACAGCGCCTCCGCGCTTTGTCTTGTGATTTTTGACAAGGTGAGAGCCGCTCTCGGGCTTTCAGGCAGCAGTTGTTTCCTTCTCCCGGATGCGACTAACAGCTTTGCACGTGGCCTGGAACCCGATGAAGGATAGCCCAAAAGTGTGCAATTAATGAGATGTTGGCCTGGGAGGGGCCGGGGTCTGTGACTGCGGTTAGGAAGACTTTCGAAAATAGGGGTGCCAGGTTCGAGTCTGCAGTCGACTTAACATGCCTTGATTCTGACTAAAGCAATTAATATTCCTGCACCTAAAACCTTCTTTAACGTAATGACCCCCCAAACACTTTCTGGAGAGGGGCCCTTGATTATCCCAGACCTGCTGACATGCTTTGGGCTGAATGGAGCCCCCTGACGGATTGGGGCCCTTTTTTGCAGCACTGGGGCCCGTGTACACCATTGTCAACTACTGTTCCCATTTAAAGTATCTGATGTAATGTCTGTGGTGCTAGTGCAACTCGTTTCGCGCTCGAAACCTGTGGTGCTTTAAGGCGGAAGCTTTTTTCTGCCCCCCAGTGCACTTTGAACTCTTTAACCTCTGGAGCTGGCACTTCACCGTCCAGACGGCCCTGACATAATAACAAGTGATCGGCAAGGATGAGCCTGGCGGTAGGCGCTGCCGAGTCATTGCAGCTCCTGCCTCTGCAGGTGCCCGCAGCTCACCTCTGCGTCGCTCCTCCTTTCATCCGGCTCAATGCACTGCGTGAGACTGGAGAGGGAGGCTCGAGATCCTGTGAGGGGATATGGCGGGGACAGTGACCCCCTGTATAAGGTATTCGTAATGGTTTAATGAACGGAATGGAACCTCTCCCATGGACCTGGGAACGCCGACATCCGCTGCTGACCGACACCAGTTTATCTTTATAAGCATTTTATTGCTCTCACTTATGAGTCTCGGCTCTCTCTGATGCGGGGTACCTTAAGTCCTAGTTGGTGGGGAGAGGCGTGCAGGCTCTATAGCAAGGTAGCTCCATGCTCGCCAGAGGGACCGGCATGTTTTCCATAAATGATAAAATTCGGCGCCACTCTCTGAAATAAGCCTTCTTCTTTCCACAAGAGACAACGTGAGTACGTTCTTCCTCCCCTTTAGAGAGGTTGGGCTTGCGATGCTGCTTCAGGGTTGTGTTTTTCCGCTTCGTTACCCACAACACCCCGAAACCCTGGACAGCCCCTGTGAGGCTGCTGCAGCCCTTGCTGTAAAGAGAGGCCCATGTGCTCTCGCTTGCCCCATTAATCGTCCTGGGCTTTACCGTGTCAAACAGGCCAGCACGTTACCAGTACCGAACAGCACCCCCCCCCCCCCCCCACGCCAATAACCGCGAAGCACAACATTCAGCGGAGGAAGTTTTTATTCCCTCATTAAATTAAGCAGGTCGCTGCGCCTTTGACTGGCGGGAGCGGCCATTACGCCACCTCCCCCGCGGGCGCGTGTTTTACGGCAGCGGTGTAAATACTGCCAGCTTTATCGGCGTTTCATTGCCCACGACGAGCAGTCATCATTTCTGGAAATATGAAGTGCGCGCGTTAGTAGATTAACGTCTATGGCTGCTGGATGCAAATATGAAATATCGGGGAAAGCCAGGAAGCTCGAATGGAAACCAACAGCAACATTGCAAGCATTCCTCAGCAGAGATTTCAGTCAGGATGTTTTAGCGCTCTAGTGACGTGTGAAATATGTAATATGTGCTTGCTCCAGCGAGAACGCGTTCAAATTAACATCGATTCAATAACGGGAGAGCAATGCATGAATATAGCATTAAGAAGTGTGTGTGGTCTCCCTGGCAGGAAAAATGTGAATTTTTATTCTCTCAATGCAGGTTGTCTAGGCAATCTTAAAGTGGTCGTACAGAAGAAAACTACTGGTCTCAAACTCAGAACGCGAATTTAATGAGACATAATCAATCTCACCGCATATATTCAATCCATTGTGCCCTGATTCTAGTTAGATTCCCGTGTTTCCCTACACCTTCTATCCAAAGCACTGAATACTTAGATCGGGTCAGAATAATTAGCAATATATTTTCATTGCAGATGAAATTGAAAGATAGCATCTGTGCCCCCTAACACAATCAACGCGGGCAAACAAATAGCATGTTATATTCTGCATGTGTGTGTCTGTATCTAAATACATGTGCCCACACACAATGCCAATATTTAGAAGGCTCAGTTCCCACTAACTGGAGATATTAGGATTGGGTTCTAAGATATATATATATATATATATATATATATATATATATATATATATATATATATATATATATATATATATATATATCCCATAAACTTCCAAGTTAGACGCGCACTCAGAGGTAAAGTGGTACACAGTGTCGCTTTATTTGCTGTTTATGGGAAATAATTGACTGGCGGGGCTCTGCCAGCCGTGAACGCGCCACCGGACTGTGGGAGGTTCCCCCGCGAAAGAGCCGTGGGAAGTAAGCATATATATATATATATATATATATATATATATATATATATATATATATATATATATATATATATATATATATATATATATATATATATACATATATATATATATATATATATATATATATATATATATATATATATATATATAGTTATTAAAGCACATTCCTTGCTTGACTTGATGGGTTGGCATAGTCTGTCAGAAGAGGCGGCCTGCAGCATAGTAACTTACATTTTTTAATGTTTCTGGCCCTGAAAACTCCTCCCGAATTTTAATGGTGATATTAGTGTCTGATGCAGTGAATATGTGTTTGTGACGCACTCATCTCGATATAATCGAGTCGAGTGTGTAAGTAGCAGACCTTTGCTCGACAAAGAGGTCCTGAACACACAGATCGCGCGAGTGGCCATCTCGGTGCAGTTAGCCAATTGAAGAGATATCAGGCAAAGAACGCTGGAGTCTGTAATATCCACTGGCATCGCTAGAGGGGACCAAATAGGCCCCATGCAACCAGGGGCGGCTCTAGGTTCATGGTGGCCCTGGGCAGGGAGCGTAGGTAGGGGGCCCCGGAAGAGGGGGTCTGGGTGGGGCAGAGCACGGAGGCCAGTGAAGAGGGGGGGTCATGGTGTTTGGAAGTTGTATAGAGCCAGAGGCCACCAAATCCCTGCCAGGGGCCCCCACACAAATATGTATCCTTCCTCAGAGGATTATTATATTAAGGATATATATTGATGTGGTGGCCCCTGGGATTTGGTGGCCCTGTGCAGGTGCACAGCTTGCACATGCCTAAGGCCGGCCCTGATGCAACAGCCCTGCGTGCCCCCTCTTCACCACGCTCCTTGGTCTCCACCACTACAGCTGTTATATAAATGCCAGGAGGCTACAGAGAAAAAAAGAGGCGTTGCACCTAGCTGCACTCTTTAATTTGTCCAAATAATTTTCATTACAAGGCAGTGTCGATTTGTGTTGTGTAAAATGTTTAAATATGACTTTATATGAACAAGAAGCACACACACACCACACATGCACGCACCCACCCGCCTACAGACACATATATATTACCTACTGGTGGTCTCCTGTAGGTAGTTATAGTTAGGACCTAGTTTCCATAGGTAAAGCGTTTTTTGATTTGCCTATAACTTTGGCGCCGTTTGACGAATCTTCGTGACATTTTCAAAACGAATGGGTCAGTCACGTCAGCTGCTGTCTTTTTTTTCTTGTCCTCATATCACCATGGTGTTTGAAAATCTTGGATCATTTTGGCATCCTTGAACCGTCTGGTGGTCCACTGCGTTCACTTGCCCGAGACTCCAAAACTCTAGTCGCATCAAGTGGGAAGCATAATCTGGTGTAATCATAAGACTATGGCAAGATTTTTCATATTCTGTCACAGCTCTACATAGTACCATGGTTGCTATCTTGCCGACTTAATAGAGTCCTCCCAAATTTCCCCCGACCTTCGTGGATTACATTCAACATCCATATTGCTAGTCCACTTAGCCACTTTTAACCACACTGTGGGATGTGGAGAAACAGGGTCTGTCCAATGTTTACAGATCTCCTACGTGGCTAAAAGCAATAGGTAGAATACCAGGCCCCTTTGCTTACTATTCACCCCTCGGAGTACTAAAACGGCTGTCAAGGCTATAGGTTCCCATAGGATAGATACCCATTGTAGTGGTTTCTTTGACCTTCCAGTATTCTTTTATCCCTGGACATGTAAAAAAGATGTGTATAACAATGGTTTTTAGTAAGTTGCATCTTTTGCATCTAGGGACTGGCTGCGACACAAACTTAGCCACTCTTTGAGGAGTCCAATACAGCTTATTGATAACAGAGAAGTGATGCTGTTTAAAGTTTTGCTGGCATAACTATTGAATATAGTAATTTTAAAGAGTCCGTCCAAAGAGATTGTATATTCTCTCCCTGCAATACATCCAACCAGATCACATAAGGAACCTCCAGTTTCTTTTCCTCTGCCTCAAGGAATTGCCCAAACTACTTTGCAACTTCTTTACTTTTTGGACTAACTTCAAGGAAGAGGAACTCATAGTCCCATAGCCCTCCTGTCTCCCGGGAGACTGTTGAGACCCATGACTTGAGCTGAATGTATTTAAATCTAGACAATCTATTGCCTGTTTTCACGTTCAGCATCTCCCAAGTTAGCAAACCTTCTGCTGATATCAAGTCTCCCACTTAGATACCCCTGCTTGCTTCAAGGGAAGGCTCAATCCATCTTTCAGGCATTCCGGTGTCCCGGGGGATTCCTAAATCGGTGCAAATTCTGAGTAATATCCGATGTTTGACATCTTTCTAACTCCACATCAAAGACTTAATGCTGTCGGTAGAGTCTTCAACTTTACTTTTGTAAAAAAAGTTTGGGCTTCAAATTTATATAGGAAAGCTGCTGGTCCAAACTCGTATGATTAAGTGGAATACAATTAAAGAAGTATGTCAAATTCAGGAGATAGATATTTTTACTAGGTTGACCCGCTCATAGATGGTTAATTATAAGTTCTCCCACCTGGATAATGACCTGTCAACCTCCTTGGCCACTCTCTTCAGGTTACGCAATGGGATCTTATCGATTTGGTTAACTATGACAATCCCTAAGTATTTTATCTCTGCACAAACTCTGCCTCCCCAATCCTCTAAATTCCAGCTCATTACCTCCGTCTTGGAGATGTTCACTGTGGGCCAGATGTAGGTAAATCTCATTTACCAATTCATAAATACAGAATTTTACCGATTCGGTATTTATGAATCTGTTAATGAGATGTAGTTAAAAAATCGGTATTTTTTACCGAATCGGTAAGTTTCGGTATTTACCGATTCGGTAAATACCGAATCAGTATTTGCTATTGAATCCTATGGGCCTTGAAGCCCATAAGATTCAATAGCAAATACCGATTCGGTATTTACCGAATTGGTAAAAATACCGGATTGCTAAGGGGGACAGGGTGTCACTTTGACACCCTGTTGCACCCCTGTAACTGGCTTTTGCGCCATGTGGCACACATACATGCCCTTAGGGCATGTCTGTGTGCCACATGGCACAGGTGTACATGCACAGATGTGCATGTACACAGGAATTCGTAATTTACCATGCAATTGTATTGCATGGTAAATACGAATTCTAAAGGCCCTGTAGCACTGCTAGAAGTGCTACCTACATCACAAAATACATTTTCAGTATTTTTACCGAATGGTAAATTTACCGAATCGGTAAAATGTACAGAATCGGTAAATTTACTGATTCTGTAATTTTACCGATTCGGTAAAAATACCGATTCGGTAAAATTACCGAAAATGTACGTTTTTTTAGCCCCTACATCTCCATAGCCCTTTACCGGTCGGAAACGGCCGAAAATCGGTATTTTCGGCTGTTTCCGAACGGTAAAGGGCTAACTACATCTAGCCCTGTGTATCCAGATACCGCCTCAAATACTTTTATCGACTGCTCCACCCTAGGTAACGTTCGGGCCGGATCAGAGGTATAGATTATCAAATCGTCCGCATATAATACTATTTTACTACAAGAGGGGAGTGAGTCGATAGGAACCATCTGGTCATCTTTCCTCAAAAGATGCGCCAATGGTTCGATATATATATATACCAAATAGGAGGGGCGACAGGGGGCAACCTTGCGTCATTCCTCTATGAATATTAAAACTCTTCGTAAGAGAACCATTTAGGTGGATTTTGGCCTTGAGGCACTCCTATAGCCTTCGAAGTGCCATGATAGAACCAGCACTGAAGCCCATTGATTCCAAGACTGCCCAAAGAAATGTCCAACTGACACAATAGAATGCCTTAGTGGCGTCAATAGTGATCACCGCTAAGGGAATTGAGCACGCAATTGCTAGATCTATAGTCCCAATTAATGTCATTGTAAGTTCTTGAATTTGTCTTTTCAGAACAAAACCCTTCTGAACTATATGAATCAGTTGTGGGATCAACTTTGCCAATCTCTCTGCCAAGATGCCTGGATAGGTTTTATAATCTACATTTAACAAGGAGATTGGCAATATGAGTCGGCCTGCGTCAGGTCCTTTGCAAGTTTTAGGATTAGTGCAATTATGGCCTCCCTCCATGAACTTGGGATCTGTCCTTCCCCCTTATAGACTGAATTGAATAGCAACTTAATTTCTGGGACTATTTCGTCTATGATTAGTTTGTATACCTGTATCAGTTTGTATCAGTTTGTATACCTGTATCAGTTTGTATCAGTTTGTAGTTTGTATCAGGAAAGCCACTTATGGTGGCAGAGCCTTCAGCATAGCCGCAGCCCATCTGTGGAATAAATTGCCTATTGACATCAGGAAAACAGACAAATTGATGGCTTTCCGAAAAAAGGTGAAAACATGGCTCTTCCCCAAAGCTTAATCTCACCAGAACTTTAATACTATCCTCCCCTCCTCTGATGCACAGTATTTATTCAGCAATATGTACACAGCGCCAGGATGCCCGTAGGGTTGCAGAAGCGCTTTACAAATGCTATAAATAAATATAAATAAATACCCCAACCAGTAGAGAATTTGGAACCGCTGCTTTCCCATTCTTTATATGCAAAAGCTGCTTTCTTATTCCCCCCTCAGTGATTGGGGTGTCCATACTCTTCCTGCCCACTGTTGTGAGCACTGGGAGTCCTATACTATTTAGCCATTTCTTTAGGCTCCTCTCATCTGGACGCACTTCTTCTGCATATAATTCAGAGAAGAGTGAGACCAAACTGCCCTGCATTTTCTCTTCCTTATTCGAGATGTCACCCTGGGGGCTGATGATCAATTCCTCAATGTAATTTCGCGACCTCTCAGCCCTTGACATCCATGCTAACAATGAACCAGCCTTCTCACCATACTCAAATTATTGCATGAGCCCCGTTGTCCACCTCTCTTGACATTTTGCCTCTGGGTTGATCTTATAATTTAATCTGGCTTCCTCCAACTGCTTCATTGTATTCTCCTTATCCTGGGTGTTCCCTGTCATTTGCTGTAGCTTAACCTCTAACGTCCCCACTCTTTCCTCCAATCTTCTTGATTCAGGTCTATCTACCTTATTCTTATAGGAGACCTGGCTTTGTAAAATACCTCGTACATCTACATTAAAGGTATCCCAGATTACTCCAATGGAGGCTGAGCGGGCATTATCCGGGAGAACTCCATAGTTGTTTTTTTCAAAAGGATGAACACACCTGGGTCTAATAGGATGGATCTCTTCAATGTTCATCTTGCGTTGCGGCTCGCTCTTACTTCCATTAATGTAACATAAAAAACAGCGTTATCTGAAATATGTCCCAGTGATATATTGACCTCTTTTAATTTCCCAGCCCAGACTCTGTCCACTATCAAATAATCCATCATACAACAATGGTTATATGTTTTGCTATGTAAGGTGTATCCTCGCTTTTGTCTCCTTAAATATCTCCATGTGTCAACCAAGCCGTCTCATATATCATATGCTTTAAAGCCTGCCTTGTCCTTGGTGCTTGAGCTTGGGTTCACCTCCTACTAGTAGATGTATCCAGAGTTGGATTGAATAGGGTATTGAAATCACCCCCTATATTTAATGGGGTGGTTACCCCTACAAGGATCAATTGCAGATCCACAATATACTGGGGTCACCCAGGTTTGGACCATAGAAGCAAGCACAGATAAACTCTGTACCAGAGCATTTAAGGGTTGCTAAAACCCACCTTCCAGAGCTGTCCATTTTAGAAGAAATCAGCTCGACCCCAATCCCTTCCTAATGAGTATTGCAACACCCTTACAGTATTCTACTTGATCTGACAGCATATCTTTCGACCTATCTAAGTTGTCTGTAAAGATCCTGCTTTCGCTTGCCATTAATTGGGTTTCTTGTAACAGTGGGTGGAGTTACTTAGTGCCTCTATGCGTAGCTCTATGGAGTTTGAAAACACTCTGTGGGGCTATGCATAGCTCCGCTCCCTCCCCAACCCCCTCTCAAATGCTTTAAAAATAATAATAAGAAGGCACTTACCTGTCCTTCCTGCGCCTCACCACCTCGCGTCCTTCTTCATTGAAAAAAACACTACCTTGTATGTCTTGTGGTTGCGCACCCACAAGACATACAACGTAGTGTTTTCTTCTATGAAAAAGGGTGCAAGAGGAGCTGGAAGGAGAGCGGCAGGGGAGGCAGCAGAAACACAGGTAAGTGCCTTCTTTTTAAATTATTTGGAAGGGGGAGGGAGCGACTAGCTCCGCACCGGCATGGAGGCGGAGTTTTGCCTAATTCTGCGTTAGCCACAGAGCACGGAGTAGGCAAATCTACGCAAACTCCTCTGGCGGAGCGGAGTTACTCGCCCAGGGTTAGTTTCTTGTAAGATAGCTACCTGAGCTTTAGAGTCATCCAGATATTTCATCACCAACCTCTGTCTATTTTTAGATCTAAGGCCATTTACATTCTATGTGGATTGACTTTACTAGGAAGTTTGACATTTTTAGCCTTCAGGAAACCTGGGCAACACAGCCGATTCACATCATGGGCTATAAAACCTTCCATACTGTAGCCGTCCAATCACCATCTGGCAGAGCCAAAGGTGGTCTATATACTAGGCAAGGAGATCTCCTAAATGATATAATGTTTGAACTTGATATGGGTTTTGCAAATAATTTATGTTCTCTTATGGCTCCCTTTCGCCTGACTTTCAACGGGCGAGGAGCTTTTACAATAATAGATTTTGTTCTAATCTCATGTAAATATTCTACTTATATCAAGGATTTTAGGACACACGAGATTGCTCTAAGCGATCATTTTCCTATTAGTATGGAACTGGTGGTGCATAAAAACCCTAAAAAGACTGGTGGTAACCCAATATATTCTGCTGAAAATATTACCCTGTCCAGACAAAATGGTTATGCCCTCATATGGGCAAAAGTGGACCCAGGGTTTTTCATGGAGAAAGTGGTGAAGGGATGCTCCAACGAGGTTTCAATTTGTTTAAATGAGTACTCATCACACCAAGACATCTTAAATAATTGTAAAAATATTTCTAACTTTGTTAAAGAAACCCTATATGTAAAAGGGAGAAAGAACAGTAACATTAAACAAGGGTGGTTTGACAATAAGTGTACGAAGGCCCATACTAATCTTAAAAATGCCTTGCATGCTAAAGTGAAAGACCTAGACCAGATTAGAAATGCAAGACATGAATATAAGAGGGTATTAAAGTTAAGAAAGTCTTCCTTAAAAGAGGATGCTTGGCATGCCTTACACAATGCTTCGATCAACCGTGACCCGTCTGCCTTCTGGAAGGCTGTAAATGCCCCCTTCCTGGCTGGTAGTGACAATGCCATAATAGAGATAGCAATAACTGAGCACGATTGGATCACTCATTATTCAAGCCTATATGGAAATTTGATCCAAACAGACCAGGACAATTCAGCAATTGAGGTAGAAATCGACCACCCTCTTATTTTTAGCAACATACCCTTACATTTCACTCTTAGCGAGGTAATTTCCGCCATTAACTCAAGTCAAGGGGGAAGGCTGCAGGGCCTGATGGGATCCCAGTAAATCTTTTTACATTTAATGTCGAATTCTGGGGCCCACTACTAACACAGGTCTTTAACGATTGCTGCTCAAGAGGCTTCCTACCGCCCTGATATGAATCCATAATAGTGCCCATATTTAAACAAGCATTTGCAATGCAATAGGTCTCGCATAATGAAAGTTTGAGGTATTGGTCTTGTAAATGACAATTTTTTTATTTATGTGTTGGTTTTGAAAATAGCTAAATTAATAGCTTTGTCATTTACAATGCCAATAGTTATAACTTTCGCAAATGTGATACCTATAGCATTTGTAATGCAACATGTTTGTATTTACATGACTTAGATGTATTGATATTACAAATAACAATGGCTTTTAATTTATTTAAATAATTAATACTTAAATAAAAGTGATTGTAATTTATAATGGCAATAGCTTAAACTTTTGTAAATAACTTTTGTGAAGATTATGTTCAGTGTATTTTATTGTGATGAAAATCCAAGAACAGAAGTGAAATATTAACATCTTTTTGTGACATTTGTAATAAAGCTTGAAACATTGAGAGAACATATTTGAACCAGTTGTTGTTGAATGGTTGCACAGATTGATGCTGTGATGGCGCGGAGTGATGTGGTGGCGCTGAGTGATGCTGTGGTTGTGCTGAGTGATGCTGTGGTGGTGCTGATTGGTGCTGTGGTGGTGCTGAGTGATGCTGTGGTGGTACTGTGGTGGTGCTGAGTGATGCTGTGGTGGTGCTGAGTGGTGCTGTGGTGGTGCTGAGTGTTGCTGTGGTGGTGCTGAGTGATGCTGTGGTGGTGCTGAGTGGTGCTGTGGTGGTGCTGAGTGGTGATGTGGTGGTGCTGAGTGGTGCTGTGGTGGTGCTGAGTGATGCTGTGGTGGTGCTGAGTGATACTGTGGTGCCGCTGGGTTGAAGAATAGTCCTGCAAAAATTCAATTCCTCCTGTCTTTAAAAGCCAGCGTGATCTGTCTCCAGGAGACGTGGTGTTCAGAGAAAATTCAGATAGGAAGGGATTACTTTGTACTTGAGGGCTGTGCTTCTCCCACCAGGAGAGGCCATGCCAGTGGGGGTATTGCCTGTCTATTATCCAACCAGATAAAATGGAATTTCTCTCACTATTTGGATCCTTGTGATCTTTTTCAGGCTGTAACGTTGTTTAGTTGTGACAGTGTTGATGCGCCTAAACCTTTAGTTCTGATTAACGCTTATATTCACCCCGGTGTTAGTTTCAACTTAACTTTACAAAGGGTTTTTGTCTATATACAGACTAGTAGGGAGAAAACTCCTCCTCCTAACATAATTCTAGTAGGGGACTTGAATTGTAAAATCTCTAATTTGAGTATGAGCCTGTTTTGTGATAAATACAAAGAAGAATCATTACAGATCCCCCAAGCTCTCTTCCCTGAGAATATTAAAACAAATAAGCGAGGGAAGATACTTCTCAAAGAATTGTCCGATATGGATGAGATCATTGCGAATGGAAGTCTCCCCTCCGATTCCCCTGCAAATTTCACCCACAAATCTCATCAGGGAGAATCCATTCTAGATTTTGTGATAGTAGAGAATTCTACCTTTGCCCTATTAACGGATCTCAGGGTCATTGAAACTCTCTTTAGCGACCACAAAATACTTTCTACCTCTGTGAATATAAACCCTCCCAAATCTGACCAGTGGTCACTTAGTGATCTGGTAAGTTTTGGAGCTAAATCGGGAAGGTGCTATTGGAATACAAAAGCTGAACGAGAGTTGGAGAGTGTTCTTGATGTAGCAATTAATGACCTTGCTAATTGGCATGGTTTTGAAATTGTGTGTTTCCTAGATGTTATGAAGGTAGTGATCTCTGTCGCTAAAAAAACAAATAAGAAAAGGTGTACTACAATACCCCTCAGTCCCCTGCGTCTACTCAATATAGAAATAAATAAGTTAGTAAGGGAACAATATTTGTGTAAATCGGCTGAAGGAACGCGTAGTGTAGCCCTACTAAAAAGAAGGAGGAGAAGGTTACAGGCAAAATTACGAAAAGAGGGGGAGGACATTATCTGGATAAAACTAAGAGAGGCTGCCTTTAATGGAGAAATGAGACAATGTTGGTCCCTCATAGGTGAGGGCTGTGGGGCCAGAACAAGACCGCTTCCTATCCCCATTGAAGAACAAATAAGGGTGGATTATGTCACAGCCCTTTACGCAAGTAACAGAGCTGCGGCTCCCTGTATAAGTTTTATTGAGAACAGTCAGCCTTTGGTCCCTCTATCTGAAAAGGATATCGAATTAGCAATTAAGGAAACGCGCTCTTCTTGGGCAATGGCGCCGGATGAACTTCCAATTTCTGTCCTAAAGCAAAGTAGTGCTTTGCCCTGTGTTTAACACTTGCTTTTCGAGCGGAAAGATTCTTCCTTCTTGGAAAGGGAGTATCCTGGTTCCCCTTTTTAAAAAGGGAGACCGGTTGTCTCCCCAAAATTATCGCCAAATTGCCCTTTTGGATGCAATTGGCAAAGTCTTTGCAAGATGCCTTTTGAAACGAATTACTGATTGGGTGGACCAAACTAATTTACTTCCCCTTGAGCAGACGGGTTTTCGAAAGAACCATGGCACCATGGATAATTTACCAGCTCTGCAAGTAATATCCGATAAATATATCAGAGTCAGAGGAGGGAGAGTCTATGCAGCCTTCAAAGACTTCTCTACAGCTTTTGATAAAGTTGATCGTCCTCTGCTGTGGAAGAAACTACTTGCTTTTGGTATGCCAGCCCGGCTGTTAAATCTAGTTCAGGACCTCCACTCTGATACCTGGTGCAGAGTATTGTTGGGAAGAGAGAGAGGTCTATCCCAAGCAATCCCCTCAGCCAATGGTCTTAAACAGGGCTGTTTATTAGCTCCGCTATTGTTTTCCCTTTATGTTTGTGACCTCCCCCAGACCTTAACCTTAAGCGAAGGAATTGCCCCTCTTCTAGGGGACAAACCAATTACATGTTTGATGTATGCAGATGATATATTACTTTTAGATCTTACCCCGAAAGGACTCAACAATCGTCTGCATGCATTACAGGTATTTGCCGAGTCCCATCATCTGAAGATCAATATCTCTAAAAGCAAGGTAATGTGTATGATGGGAAAGAAAACACTGAAATCTGGTCTCTAGGTGGTCATAAGCTGGAAATTGTAAAATCCTATGTTTTTTTAGGGAAAATAGTATGCGGTAACTTGAGCGATAAGCCCCACATAGACAACAACATTCGGAAGGCCAAGACACAGGGTAATGGACTAAGTGCTCTTTACAAAGCCACCGGCAAAAGACATTTTGTTCATTTGCTAGAGGCTTTTCGGGCAAACATCCAGCCTCTCTGCTCTATGTCATTGAGCTTATTGATCTGGGCCAATGGGGTTTTTTAGATACCATTGAGGGCAGACTTTTGCGATATCGAACCACGGTTAATAATGCTTGTACAGTGGCATCTCTTAGACTTGAATTTGGCATACGAAGTAGTTGGGTTCCAGCCCTGGCGGGAGTAATACGTTGGGTCTCTTGCTTAGCCAAGGGAAAACCAGCCACTTTAAGATTCCTTATCAAAAAAGAATTATTGGGTCCCCTAAAAGAATACTCATGACTTATAAAGAATTTTAGAAGGGCCGTTACATTACTTGAATTGGAGGAATCTACTCTGTTTTTGCTATCTTCACATCAGCTAAAGTCCACCCTAAAACTGGCAACATGGGAGATAAGTTTTAGGAGGGACAGAGATGCCCTTATTTCAAAGAAAGGTGCTACCCTGGTTGTTAATTCTTATTTATTTAAGCACATACAACCTTACGCCTCTTGGAACCTTCCTCACGGCTTACGCCGCTTTTGGTTCCTCTTGAGGCAATATTTCCTCCCTTTGAATAAATTACTAGCTAGATGGTATGGTTCCTCCGACAAATGTAACCTATGCAATAATAATAATTCGACTCAGGATACTGCCCATGTTCTCTTCGTATGCCCTGCCCTAATGGATTATCGTCGAAAGTGGGTGAGACCTATTTGTTTACAATTAAGCATTTTGTCTGCCAAATCTCTAATCGATGCTACCTATAACCCCCCAATGAAATGTTTTGCTACAGAATTTTTAACTTCTTTAAATGTTTTTTAGAATTATATTAATGGATATGGTTTTTATATTCCAGTTTCTGTGTTTATAGAATGTATTTTAAGGATTTTATGCTTTTGTAATTTCTGTTGTCTTTCATGTCTTGCTTATATGTGGATCTCAATCGAGTTCCAAATCATATACCAATAAAATTGAATTGTATTGAGTTGGTGGTGCTGAGTGGTGCTGTGGTGGTGCTGAGTGATAATGTGGTGGTGCTGATTCATAATGTGGTGGTGCTGAGTGGTGCTGTGGTGGTGCTGAGTGGTGCCGTGGTGGTGCTGAGTGGTGCTGTAGTGGTGCTGAGTGATGCTGTGGTGGTGCTGTGGTGGTGCTGAGTGATGCTGTGGTGGTGCTGAGTGGTGCTGTGGTGGTGCTGAGTGATAATGTGGTGGTGCTGAGTGATGCTGTGGTGGCGCTGAGTGATGCTATGGTGGTGCTGAATGGTGCTGTGGTGGTGCTGAGTGATGCTGTGGTGAAGCTGAGTGGTGCTGTGGTGGTGCTGAGTGATGCTGTGGTGGCGCTGAGTGGTGCTGTGGTGATGCTGAGTGGTGCTGTGGAGGTGCTGAGTGATGCTGTGGTGGTGCTGAGTGATGCTGGGGTGGCGCTTAGTGATGCTGTGGTGGTGCTGAGTGGTGCTGTGGTGGTGATGAGTGATGCTGTGGTGGTGCTGAGTGATGTTGGGGTGGCGCTGAGTGATGCTGTGGTGGTGCTGAGTGATGCTGTGGTGGTCACATCATGTTCACATTTAGACAAGTGTTTCAGAGGGTTGAAGTAAGATGAGCAACCTGCCTGAAACAAATGGGGAAAAAAAGAACTGACGGGGAAAAAGCTGCAGCAGCAATTTAGGGCATTACATCATGAGTGAAACAAGCGGAAAGAGGAGAATATACTATTAAAAGGAAACACTCCTATAATATAAGTAGAGCTGTAACAGGCCACGGTGAGAGAATGTGACATCACGGCATGGGCTGGGACTTCTGAGTGTGCGAAACCAGGTTATAATCTCGGCGTCGGCTTGCCTTGACACCCTGTGATTCTGGGCAAATCCAGTTATCTTCCAGTGCGTACAAAAAAGCGAACGTGTCCTTTTGAAATGTAACTGGTGCCATGTTAGGCATTCCAATAGCTTCAGGTTCAATTTGCTCTATGTCAAAACTGCTAAAACACAAAACAAACTGCAAAAAAATAAGCATTGGGCAGGCTAGTAGAGCTGTAACAGGCGGTGAATGAGCGCATTTTTTAGAAAGCCAAAGCAGGCCATGAAACCTCGCAGCTTCCTCTTTGATATCACATGGGCTGGTGAAGTTTTGGCCACGGGGAGAGAATGTGACATCACGGCCTGGGACTTCATGCTGACCAGTGGGTGGGGTCCACGGTCACTGGTGAGTGGGAGAGGTGGAGGTGGGAGGCAGATGGAGATTCTGATTACACCCTGAACAAACTGCTGAATAAGTTAAATAGGATTAGTCTTTGCTCACATTGGGGGAAAGGCAGAGGTAGAGATGGGGGAAGAAAAACAGGCAGTTTGGGCTTTGATGACCACGCAGGCCTTTCCCTTGACTTCAGGCAGTGCTGGAAAACAGTATCTGCACCGGGTGACCACAAACGCACCAGCAGCCCATCCCTGAACTCTTGCCCCTCCAAAACCTTCGTCTTTTGTTAGTCTCACAAGACGTTTGATGCTGGGGTGTGTGTGTTTTTTTAATATAAATATTTCAATCAAGCTTCCTCCACACATTTATCCCTGTTTGTGTACTCTTAATGTATTGGACAATTTGGTTTATTTTCCCTGAGCGGTATTTATTTATTTCAAGGGTTGCTCTTGTATAGTACCCGAAATAAAGACTCGGGCGGCTAGGGCTCTGTGCTTGAGGCACACGCCACAAGAAATATTCTCTGCCCCCCGTACGAGCTGGCGCCCTGCATGCTCTTTGTTCAATGTTCATTGTTAAGTAACGGAGCCCCATGCGTAAGTTTACAATTACAAAGGGCAAGCGGAAAGAGGAGAATATACTATTAAAAGGAAACACTCCTATAATATAAGTAGAGCTGTAACAGGCGGTGAATGAGCGTGTTTTTTTTAGAAATCCAAAGCGGGCCATGAAACCTCGCAGCTTCATCTTTGATGGCACACAGGCTTGTGAAGTTTCGGCCACGGGGAGAGAATGTGACATCACTGCCTGGGCTGGGAATTCTGAGTGTGGGGAACCAGGTTCTAATCTCGGCGTCGGCTTGCCTTGACACCCTGTGATTCTGGGCAAATCCCGTTATCTTCCAGTGCGTGCAAAAAAGTGAATGTGTCCTTGTGTAATGTAACTGGTGCCATGGTAAGCATTCCAATAGCTTCGAGTTCAATTTGCTCTATATCAAAACTGCTAAAAGACAAAACAAACTGCAAAAAAACAAGTATTGGGCAGGCTGTTAGAGCTGTAACAGGCGGTGAATGAGCGCGTTTTTTAGAAAGCCAAAGCGGGCCATGAAACCTCGCAGCTTCCTCTTTGATGTCACACGGAAAGAGGAGAATATACTATTAAAAGAAAACACTCCTATAATATAAGTAGAGCTGTAACAGGCGGTGAATGAGCGCGTTTTTTTTTTAGAAAGCCAAAGCGGGCCATGAAACTGTTAGTCTCACACAACGTTTGATGCTGGTGTGTGTGTGTTTTTTTAATATAAATATTTCAATCAAACCTCCTCCACACATTTATCCCTGTTTGTGTACTGTTAATGTATTGGACAATTTGGTTTATTTTTCCTGAGCGGTATTTATTTATTTCAAGGGTTGCTCTTGTATAGTACCCAAAATAAATACTCGGGCGGCTAGGGCTCTGTGCTTGAGGCACAAGCCACAAGAAATATTCTCTGCCCCCCCGTACGAGCTGGCGCCCTGCATGCTCTTTGTTCAATGTTCATTTTTAAGTAACGGAGCCCCATGCGTAAGTTTACAATTACAAATTGCAAGCGGAATGAGGAGAATATACTATTAAAAGGAAACATTTCTATAATAAAAGTAGAGCTGTAATAGGCGGTGAATGAGCGCTTTTTTTTTAGAAAGCCAAAGCGGGAGGAGAAGTGAGGCCACGCTGGGGAAGCCTGTCGGAGGGAGGCTGATGGCTTTGATGTGGGGAAATGCGCGTGCTTGTGTTCACATGATTTCGCGTGAACTGTCTTAAATCCGCCCGATGGTTTCAGAACCTATTTTGCACACTAAAATTCTCCCTGATCCATTCCTTCGGAATGGGATAGGCTCGACCTAAAAAGGCGATAGGGTAAACCCAGTCTGTTACCGCCCAATCTCTTTGCTAGACTCCACAGTTAAGATTGTGGGGCGAGTCCTGCTAGATAGGTCACAGCTGTGAGTGGAAGAGAAGTCAATATTAAGCGATCTCCAATATGGCTTCCGAAAAGGATTGGGTACAATTGAACAGGGCCTAAATCTACACATTTTTATAGAAAAATATACAAAGGCCAAAAGGGAAAATGTATATTTAACTTTAGTGGACTTAACAGCGGCATTTGACTGCGTTAATCCTGAGAAGAATTGGTCGGTTTTAGAGGAGATGTGAGTAGATGCCCCAATAGTTACTTTTTTAAGGTAGTTATACTCAAGGGCAAGGGCCAGGGTTCGGTATCGCGCGGGGGTTGTGCTCTAAGCACTTCAAAGTGAGGAGGGGTGTAAGACAAGGGTGCATCTTAGCCCTGTTTTTCTTTTCACTTTATATAAATAACCTATAAACTGTTCTAATCAAGGAGTGTAAGGATCTACTAGCAGCTTTGTCGCGACCTATACCCGCATTAATGTATGCGGATGATGCGGTCCTCATGGCCCGCACCCCAAATGCATTGCAGAACGTTGTTAACACGTTTGTTAATTACATGGCAGGTCTGGGACTTGCCATCAACTGTTCGAAAACTTACAAAATGAACTGCGGGCTGGTCTAAAAAGAAAGACAAAAACCCTATTTATACAATCTAAGCCAATAGATCGTGTTACAACCTTTTCCTGTCTTGGAATTTTATTTGACCACTCAGCTCTTTGGTCCCAGGCGATCAAGGCCAGAAGACTTTTAATTATTAAATCCCTGATGGCTCTGTAAAATTTCAGTAGAAAACTAGGCAGGCGCTGCTCCCCTGAAATGTTACAGATTTACAGAGCTAAATGTGTGGCTATTGCCACTTATGGAGCGGGAATATGGGGCTACGCAAGTGTAAATATTTTGCAATCTGCTGAAAATAAGTTTCTCAGGTCACTTCTAGGCCTCCCAGACAGTATATCAAACTACATATGCCATCAAGATCTGGGTATGCCCTATTTGGAGGACTTAATTAAGATCCGACCTATCCTCCTATGGAATAAACTTTGAACTTCAGAGGAGACAGCTTTTAACCGCCGCATATTAACAGATGCCAAGGCGTTGGAAGAGCCAAGTGGATAAGCTGGCTAGAATATATAAGAATTTTCTTGACCAAATTAGGCCGCCCTGAATATTATGAAGAACCGCAGACATTGTGGACTGTTTCTAGGAAGGATTTTAAAGCAATTTGTATTCAATACTTGGGCGAAATTAGAAACACCATAGAAATTAAGAAGCTCACGGTCCAAACAAGTTCTATGTCCTATACAACTACTGCTATACAAATGTATATCATCCTGATAACAAATGACTACGAGAGATTTTTGTTGACCTGGTTTAGATTGAATATTTTACACAGAAGCTTGAGTTTTCCTGCGCCAAATGATTGGTCAAGAATTTCATGTAAATGTCCCTGTGATGATGTCTCTACCCAATCGACATTACATATAATTTTTTTTGTAAATTCTACTCCAATCCTAGAAAAATGTGGATTTATACCAGTTTTAAAAGGATCAGGTCTGAGACAATGTCAACTAGCGTTTCGTTTTCTGCAGTCGTTATCACTTCTGTAACTGTATTTTTAAAACATGTTTTTAAATACCGCAAATCTATTTTGTAATAATCTTGATATGGTTTTAAATGATTGTAGGAACTGGTATTTTAAACTGTATTGATTTAGGTATATGAACTTTTATGGTCAACTTTATCAGTTACCGAATAAAATTATTTTGACATTCCAAGTAAAAATTTGTAGCTTGTTATCATCCCCACCTATCTACCTTGAGTTGGGAAAATTTTATGGCAAGACCGGAGGCTCCTATTATGCTTTCTTATCTTGCTTTATTACACACAGCAGCCAAGATAAGTAAAAAACTACAGTTCCCAGAGGGCCAGGGGACAAACTGGGCCATGGGACTGAAAAAACGTGAGAATACATTAGCCAATCACAAAGAACCTATCAGATAAAGACCCTAACTGACTGCGCAGCTTCCTCTTTTCTTGCTGCTCGCAGTCAGATAAGTGCCTTTATCTTTGCTCTCAGTACTTTTATGCTCTGTATGCATTTATTGTGACCGCTTGTATTACATTTCATTTGTGCCTGCTTAGCGCGACCTCGCGCTAGTTCTTTTGCGCTGTTCGCGCGTTTCTACTCGGAGCTCCGGCGCTTCGTGCTCGCTCCCCCCCCCCTCCCCCCCCGTTTTCAGACGCTCTTGGTAGCGTCTCAGCGCGCGCGTCTTCGCGCGCCTTCTGACCACTTTCTGGGTTCTTCTTTCCCTCCGGTCACCGTCCTGTGTGTGCCTGCTGCTCCGCTTTGTGCTCCAGCCTCCGTGCCTTTGGAGCTCCGTGTGAAGACGTCGCTTCACGCTCTGCCCAGCCCACAGCTTGTACACGCCCCCGCTCTGTCCATTAACCCTCTCCTACCTCCTGGGTGTTATTTTTGGCTCTCTTGACAGCTGTATCATGGAACGTGATAGTTCCTCAGAGGAAATCCCTTCCCAGGAATCTCATTCTTTTAAAAGGGATTTAAATAAATTTATTAATAATTCTGTGGAATCAGCTGTAGAAGTCTCTATGAAGAGAATGTCAAAAAACATGGAAAATTCAATGTTAAGCATCATGTCCAAAATGTTGGCCCAGTCTGCGGGGGAAAGCAGAAAGAAAAAAGTGGAATTCTCTGCTCAATCTCGTGCCCCTAAAAAAGCGTCTTTGATTAGCGAGTCTTCCTCGCATTTGACTGAGGACTCTGTTCCTCCCAGGCCTCCTTCTAAGGAGGGGTTTGTTGGCTCTGAGGGTAAACGCAAACAAAAAGAGAAACATGCAGAGTCTCCTAAGAGAAAATTGGTAATTTCCACTATTTTGGACACAGATGACGATGATGATGATGCTAATTTCGATGACGCTGACCAATATTTTGACCTGTTTGATACTACTGACCCTTCCCCCCCCCTGCTAAATCTCCCAAATTGGATTCTTTTTCTTTTGAGCCTGTTTTTGACTCTGAGGGTTTACCCATGTTTGATCCCTCCACTATTCGTCACCCTAATTCCACCGAATGGTTCCCTTCTCACCATGTGGGGGAATATATCTCTGCCAGGCTGCGTCTCCCTTTGGAAGCACCGGTAAGAGCCAGACTTAAATCCGAATGTCCCAAGCCTTCTCTTCCAGACAAAATTACGATGGTCCCTTCCATCGACCAACCTCTCCTCACTTTCTTCTCCAAGTTCGGCAAGGACCCCCGCAGAGGGGTGGATAAAGCTTGGACCACTTGCCAGGACAAACTATTGGATGTTGTGGGCCCTCTCGCCCGTATCTTTGATTTAGCGGAAGCTGCCCGCTTAGAGGGTTCTGAACTTTCTGCAGATGATGTTTCCATGTGGGCCCAACGCGCCTTCTGCCTTCTAGGAAACGCCAATTCCGCTATCACTCATGAGCGCCGTAAAGGTCTCTTAATCAAATTGGATCCTAAACTTTCTAATCTGGCTCCCATGGATCCTGGCCCCAAGGCGAATGGTCTCCTCTTTGGAGATTCTCTGGTTCGTGACCTTAGTAGATTTGTTTCTACTTTTGCTTCTTTGGACAAAGCCCAGCAAACAGTAAAGAAGGTCTTCGCCCCTCGGGTTTTTGGACGGGCCGGCAGAGGCAGGGGTCGCACTTCCGGCCGTCCCTACAACCAAGGCTCCAGAGGTTCGTCCAACAACAACCAGGACTACAAGCCTCAATTCTATCCCCAACGTGGCCGCGGATTCAAAGGCAAAGGCCAACGAAATTATCGTCAAAACTCCAACCAGCAAGGTAAGCCTTTCTTCTTCCCCTCCTATGGGGGGTCGCTTAAAACTGTTTCTTCAAAAATGGTGCACACTCAGTTCAGATCCGTGGGTCTTAAACACGGTACAAGGCTACCTGATAGAGTTCCTTTCCCCTCCCGTCCAATCTTCTCTTCCCCCCCCTCTCGTCTTTTCAACTCTGATGGCATCTCAAATTTCAAACGAGATCGAGGCTCTTCTCCTCAAAAGAGCAATTCAAGTTTTTCCCTTCGACTCCTCAGGCTTTCTAAGCTCCATTTTTCTTGTTCAGAAGAAAAACAAGAAGCTCCGCACGGTCATCAATCTGAAATGGTTCAATCAGTTTGTGGTTTACCGCCATTTCAAAATGGAGACCATTTTACATTTGAGGGACACTCTTCGTCCCAACGATTGGATGGTCCGTCTGGACCTTCAAGACGCATACCTCACGGTCCCCATCCATCACTCTCACTGGAAATTTCTTCAATTCCAGTGGTCAGGTATCAACTATTGTTTCACCTCTCTTCCCTTTGGCCTATCATCCGCGCCCTGGTGTTTCACAAAGCTTTTGAAACCAGTGGTCGCCTATCTTCGATCTCTTGGCATAAGGCTAATTATTTACCTGGACGATATCCTTCTCATGAATTCGGACAAACAGTCTCTCCTTTCCGACCTTCTTTTGACTCAGTCCCTTCTCCTAGATCTGGGTTTTCTCATCAACAAAGACAAGTCGTCTTTGACTCCTTCTCAGAACATGGAGTTCTTGGGATTCCTGGTGGACTCTGCTGCAGCGTCCCTTCGCCTCCCCCTTTCCAAGGTTTCCAAGATCAAAGCGGAGATCCTATCTGTTCTTCAGTCCTCTCTTTTGTCCCTCCGATCTCTGGCACGGATTGTCGGCCTTCTCTCTTCTTCCATTCAGGCCACCTTTCCAGGCCCTCTCCATTATCGTGCTCTTCAGCGCCTAAAAATCCGTCATCTTCGTCAAGGCCTTGCATATTCAGATCTCGTGGCACTAGACCCCGAGTCCCGCACCGAGCTTCAATGGTGGATAGACCATTTAGATGCGTGGAACGGGCGCACTATCTTCGCCACGGCCCCAGATCTAGTCTTAGAATCAGATGCAAGCCTGTCGGGCTGGGGCGCCCGGTGTGGACCAATCTCGACTGGAGGTTCATGGTCCGCAGAGGAGTCAAAGTTGCACATCAACTGTTTAGAGATGCTTGCAGGTTCCTTTGCGATCAAAAGCCTTTCCAAAAACAGGATTCACTGTTCTATTCTCCTCCGCATGGACAATGTTTCTGCGGTCCGCTACATCAACCATCTTGGCGGAACACGGTCCAAACCCCTGGCGGACTTGGCAAAGAGTCTATGGGAATTTTGCCTCGCCCATCATCTCTCTCTGACTGCCGAGTATCTCCCTGGAGATCTCAACAGCGTGGCGGATTGGCACTCGAGATTTCCAGCGATTGGAAGCTTTGTCCATCCGTTTTCCTCTCTCTTTCCCATCTTTGGGGCCCTTTCTCTATCGATCTTTTTGCTTCCCGTCTCAATTCCCAATTGCCCCGGTTTTACAGTTGGCGCCCGGATCCCCTGGCCTTGGCGACAGACGCTTTCCTGCAGGATTGGTCTTGTCATCTTCATTATGCCTTCCCTCCTTTTCTGATGATCAACAGGGTTCTTTCTCAGGCTCGCCGCCAGTCCTCGTCCCTGGTTCTAGTTGCCCCCTTCTGGCAAGCCCAGGTTTGGTTTCCGACTCTTCTCGAGATGGCAGTGGACTTCCCGGTCCTTCTTCCCTCTTTCGGAGACCTACTTCTCAATCCTCAGGGCGAACAACACAATCTCATTCTCGATTCCTCCCTGCAACTCTCGGCCTGGAAAGTTTCCGGCCTTCCCCTTCTGACGTCCTCATTTCACAAGAGGCTTCGTTCTTCATCAACCAAGCTTGGGCTCCGGGAACATCCAAAGCATACAGATCCGCCTGGTCTCTTTGGACAAGCTGGTGTTTGGAAAGGGACCTCGATCCCATTTCAGCCTCTCTGTATTTCATAATTAATTTCCTTGGTTCACAAGCCAGTGCCGGTAAGGCTTACCGCACCATCAATCTCTATCGCTCTGCCATCTCCCTATACCATTCCCAAATTGATGGTAAACCAGTTGGTGCTCACCCTATGATTTGTCGTCTACTCAAGGGTGTCCGTTGTGCGAAACCTCCGTTGGCTAAGTATACCTCTTTATGGGATGTTACAGTGATATTTAAATTGTTTAATGATTGGCCAGACAATGCTGTTCTTTCACTGAAGATGCTATCTGCTAAACTCACTATGTTACTGTGTCTAGTTTCCATTAAAAGAGTTTCTGATGTTAAGGCTCTAGATGTTTCTGCTCGCCAATATTCTCCTTCAGGTGTGCTGTTTCAGATACGCAGACGTACTAAGACTAATTTGGATTCAGTGTTTTATCCTTATTTTCCAGCTCATCCCAAACTGTGTGTGGGACAATGTTTAAAAGTGTACGAACACCGAACTGCTGATCTCAGAACGCCCTCTCATTCTCAACTCCTTATTTCTTTTATTAAACCCCATCTTCCTGTCTCTTCTCCCACTCTGGCCCGTTGGGTCCGTTGGGTCATGTCTCTTGCCGGAATTGACGTCTCCGTTTTCGGGGCTCATTCGGCCAGGGGAGCCATGGCTTCTACAGCCTTTTGGTCTGGCTCTCGCCTGGAAGACATTCTGAGATCAGCAGACTGGTCAAATGACAGCATATTTCGCATGTTCTATTGTAAACCTGTTCATACTGTGGCTTCTGATATTGTTAATATGCTTTAAACAAGCATAATAGGAGCCTCCGGTCTTGCCATAAAATGTAGATTTTTCTAGTATTCATGACGGAAAATCTTAATTTTATTAAAGACACGGAGGCGAGTATTATCCCGCCGCAACATTTCTTAACTTCTGTTCTCCCTCCCTACAGCGAATCCAGCCTTGCCACCGGCTTCATCTTAGAAGATCTACCCTGCACCTTCTTCGATCTTCTCCTGCAAGTGCTCCGATTCCAATGCTCCCGGATCCTCCTCCTGGACGCCTGTTTGGTCTTCTTCCTTGGATTCCCCTGATGCAAGACTTATGTTCCTGGACTTTGGCTATATCCTTAATTTTATTCATTTTCCCTTTGTTTAATGACTATTCTTGATCTGCTCGCCAGCGAAAAGAGGAAGCTGCGCAGTCAGTTAGGGTCTTTATCTGATAGGTTCTTTGTGATTGGCTAATGTATTCTCACGTTTTTTCAGTCCCATGGCCCAGTTTGTCCCCTGGCCCTCTGGGAACTGTAGTTTTTTACTTATCTTGGCTGCTGTGTGTAATAAAGCAAGATAAGAAAGCATAATACTCGCCTCCGTGTCTTTAATAAAATTAAGATTTTCCGTCATGAATACTAGAAAAATCTACATTTTTATGTCACCTGGGAATCTATGGTAATATGTTTTGATAATAGACCAAGGCTATACTGATACTGAGGACATATATTTTTTGTTTTTTTCCCAATGACTATCAGACTATCTGCTTTTTTGACTGACCAAAAATTATGCATTTGGTTGTTACACATAACACGAAGCATCTCCGGGAATTTCAGTTGGGCTCTAGGTCC
The DNA here is from genome assembly GCF_964263255.1 of Lissotriton vulgaris. Taxonomy (NCBI): domain Eukaryota; kingdom Metazoa; phylum Chordata; class Amphibia; order Caudata; family Salamandridae; genus Lissotriton; species Lissotriton vulgaris. The sequence continues at coordinate 433,241,809 of NC_141696.1, read as the reverse complement.
AAGTTTATTTAACTCCTCCATTCTTTAGCCCAGCTCCCACTGCTTCTGATCTGTTGCGCGACACACATCGGACCTGATGGCGAAAGTGAAATTTTGAGCTGTATATGGGCCATTCCTCAATTCTGCTGTTAAAATGGTGTCTTTAACCGTGTATGAGAGGAAGTTAACAAGTATTTTCCTTGGCTTCTGTCTCTACATATTCCACTTAAAGGGGTCCCGATGGACCCCTTGTATCTCATGGTCCAAGTTTCCATCTGACCTATCTTTAAAGATGGTCTCCTTTAGCAGTTTGATTACGAAAGCCTTAATGTTAGTCCCCTCGTCAGCTTCTGGGATGTTTAGGACTCTCAAGCTATTTCTCCTTGAGTGGTTCTTGATTATTTCCAGATGTTCCCTAAGTCCTAAGTTTTCTTTAACCAGTGCTCCCAGCCCATCAGTGTTTTTAGTTATATCCTTCCTCATCAGCCCTACTTCTTCCTCTAATGCGCCCGTCCGCACCATAACACATCTAATTTCTGTGCGAGTGCCACGCAGGAGGCTTGTATGTCTGCTTGATTGGCTTCCAATGTCCTAAACCTCTTTTTGATTTACTCTTTCAAATTCAGAAGGATGGAGGCCAGCTGAACTTCAGACTACAGATTTGGACCCCCAGACTCCACTACCTGGCGGACTTCATATCGTTGTCTCCCCTCACAGTCTTCCTCATCTCTTACTACCAGCACACTGAAACATTTCTCTGTTGGTACCCGGAAAGTGCAGCCATCCTCTAATCCACATCCACTGCCTGCTTCTGCACCTCCAGTGTCCTCCTGGGCTATTTTGATGTCTGGGTGAGGTTAACCCCCTCCTTCTCGGGCTCCTTCTGGGGCACGGCTGCTGTTTTCCCACCCTCCACCCCATGTCGTTTAGTGAGTCAAGACCCTGTAGAATGTTTTAAGGGAGGGAGTGACCCTAACCTCTGGGCGGTGAGATTTGTTTTCGGTGGGAGTCCCGGTCGAGCTGGAAATCCACCTGAAAAAAAAACGAAAGGCAGGCTCCTGCGCTTTAATTACTTTAGACCCCTGGGTGGGTCTGGTCCCAGTGCTAGTAAAAATAAAGATGCGAGTGCCCGTGATGGCCCCAACAGCCCCGGGGACTGTCACTTCCCCGGGGCTAAATGTTTGAAGTGTGTGAGGCCACGTGGGCCCTCAGCCCTGGGGACCGCCACTCCTGGGGCTATATTTTATCATAATGCTCCGCTTTGAACAAGTGAGTGCATTTTGCTCTCGCTTGTTCAAAGCGGAGCGCACTTTGCTTTTACACCCAGGGAGCTGCATGTTAGCAGCAGGATGCGGTAGCCTGCTGGGGCCGCAGGGGCCTTCAGGCTACTCCGCGGTCCCCAACCAGATGGCCATGTCTTGGGGGATGGGTCCCTGAGGCTGAGAATCGCCTGGGGAGGAGGCCAGTGTGGCCACCTGTTGGACTAGACAAATACTTCCAGTTGACTCCTCTTTTCAGCATTATGCTTGAGCTAGCATTTGAGGCAACATTTTGCATTTAGCCGCCATTTTGTGTGATGATCGAAACTAACTTCTATCTAATTTTGCCTGCCTCAGCAGAAAGCAGCTTTGATATTTTTTGTATTTCTCCAAGGCTGAGCTTCGTTGTCCCAATGAATATGTGCCTTTGCTTACCTTCCTTGTTAGAAATCCCTGTTCTCATGCTTACAGTGGAGGGCACGGGCAGAGTAACCTTGAGGCTGAGATAACATCTCCCCAATCCCAGGAGTGTAGCTCATCTGCTGTGTCTCCGTTGTTAACCTGCTCCAACTGGAAATTTCCAGTTTGGGGCGGGTTTGCTGGGCATTGGAAATGTATAACATCAGATGTAATGTTGGTGAGGGTCAGACTCCTCGGTAGCATCTTAGGAGGCTAGTCAGACTGGACTCCGCTCGAGCGAAATACTAATAAATAACTTGGTTTGTATTCCCTACTGTTTGACTGACTCTTCATTTGTATGGAAGGCTGAAAGGTGTCGAGAGTGACCTGGTGCCCATAATCGGGTCACCTACTTCAGTTGGTGCCTGAACAGGGAGCCCAATGGGCGAGTAATCCATCATTGCCCGCGGACAGGTGTGGAGGATGGGACCACATTGGGTTGGATGGGCGGATCGGGGATCCCTGCACGATGCATCCTAGAACTCGCAGCTGCCCTGCCTGTCTGACCAGGCAGTGCCTCGCCCAGTGGTCTTCCCGGTTGGGGTCCTGAAAGGTTAAACCCTTGGATCTGACCATTTGGTCTGAAGAGTCGGCAATGGAGAATACATTTGTTTGACCTGTGTGCAACAGGTGAGTTTGCCCTTGTTCTTTGTGAATGTGGCTCCACATTGGCTTGAATTGGATACGGTCTGCAGATCGTTTTTTGGACAAGCGCTTGATTTTGTTTGGGCTCTTTTTGAACATGGTACCATTTAAGAATTGTATTTGACGAGGGCTTTGACCCAATTTTGGTCAAGGTACTTGCAAATAATTGTTTGTATATATAGTGAATGTGCGTCTTTGGGAGAGAATGCCTTGTCTGAGCAAGTTTTGTTGTGTGGGATGTCGTTGTTGTTCTACTGATGCTCAACTAAAGCATGCATTGTCCCTGTTATGTTTAGTACATTATGGCACAAATATACGAGGGACAATGTCGAGTTGCAGTGGCTGTTGACTGGCACCTTTGATGAACAAACATTGAATTTATTGCAGGATAAGTTATTTGCAAAAAGAAGTAGGCAGTCAATGTTTGATTCACTCCAAACCTGTCAGAAAGAGGCTAAAAGGAGGTGGATGAAGGCAGAAAAAGAGGCTCAGAAAGGGAGGACACAGACAGTAACTCAGAAAGCTGTAGAGTATGATAGACAGAAAACAGAGAAAGGGATAGAGTGTGTGGTTAGGAAGTTTTGATTACAATGCAATAAGTCTTATGTTTCTAGGGAGGAAAATGACCTATTTGTGGGGGAACTATTGGAGACCCGACCTCCACCTCCATATGCCCCGCAGAGAATACATCCTGCTATCCCACAGCCTCAGCCATCTGCTCCTGTCTCTGCGGCTCCGGCTTCTTCTGCTAGGGACCAGGCTGCTTAGGTCATTGCCTCTCCACTCTCTATTCAGCTGCTCTCCCTGCGCCTATTACGACTGCCAGTCTTCCTGCTACGCCTGTTGCTTCGGCATCTCTTTCCCCAGCTCTCGCATCTACTTCACAGTCTCTGATGACTTTAGTACCAGATGCTTCCATTGCTACTGCCTCCCAGCTCTCCCATACCCCAACATCCTTGAGTATTTGAAAACCAGTGTGTGGATTTGGAAGTGAGGACTTGGCGGCTGCTAAGGAACGATTGGGACAGGTATTGATATGATCGGATGTGGGAGAGGAGGAGAAGAAAATGTTAGCTAATCAATCCGCCCAGTGGGCTTGTAGCCACATTTATAGCATAGATGATGTGTGGAGTGCGTTAAAGGACTATGAGCCATTTGTGCAGCAACATGCCCTCAATCACATGTTGGCTACCCTGATTGGGTTATGGGAGCAGTGCTTTGGTGGAGTGGCTTCTCAGGTCATTTATGATATTAGGGACCATGTATATGCAGCTGACATGGCACCTGATCAGGTTTTTGGTAATGTTGCAGTGTTACTCGGTTATTGAGGTAGGTTGATTCAGAAAAGTCCAAAGGCGAAACTACAGTTTCCGATGAGGGCAGTCCACCCTTTGTATCACCCCGAAATACCGGAGGTAAGAAATGCACAAGATGTTGTTGTATGGAGGCGAGTGGAAGGCCGTTTTCAGGAGCATTGGATTTATACCCCATGGAAGAGAAGCGAGGTTCTGTCCTTCAAGAGTCAGTTACCCGATCCTAGAAACAATCCTACTGCATATTATAAAGAATTGACAGAGGCCGCATCGTCAACAGTGATGACGTTGGCAGACATTGAGATGTTTTTTGGTTTGTTAGTACCAGTTAATATTTGGCGGCAGGTGCATACACAAGACCACGTTGTGGGACTGGGTGGCACTTGCGACGAGATCAGAGCATGGGATAAGGAGAGGAGGCCTGGTGAGAAGCCTAAGGCTGATATACTAGCTTTGCCAGGTCAAATTATTACCTACATGCACTCTCTTATTCCACCTAGAAGAGTAGATTGGGACAAGTTAACTGCAAGTCATCCGAAGAAAGATGAAAGTGTATCTGATTTTTTTACTCGGTTTGAAGATGTGTTCTTGGATTTCAGTGGTCAGGATTTGTCAATGGAAGGAGGTGTCTGATTGTTCGTTAACAGATTTGTTACGAACCTGCTTCCCAAGATCGCGACTCGTTACAGGCTTCAGAGACCACTTGGACTACCTCCTCCCCCTCAGTGATTTTGTGTATTGCAAAGTATTATGAGCATAGAGAGAACGAAGAGAAGGAGAAGGTGGAGAAGAAAAAGAAGGAGTTAAAGACGAAGGTGTTGCTGCAGCAGGTATCTAGGGGGATCGGAAGAGGACGCAGCACTGGTCTGGCCTGACAGCTGCCCCACACTAGCAGAAATGATGCGCCCATTGGGCCGAACCAGTGTGCCTATTGTAAGGAGGATGGACACTGGTGCTGTGAGTGCCTGGCGTTGTTGCAGAAAGTTGTGGTCCCTAAAGGATAGGGTACTCATGGATGGGGTCGTGGAGCAGGTGGTCATGTTGAGGTTCAGGAAGATGAGGCATTGCAGGGTCACTCTGATCAGAACTATTTTGATGACCATTGAGGGAGACAGTATTATCATGATGACTATGATTTGGATGAAGTGGCGGGTTTGTTTCACAGTTAGGACAGCCAGGGACAGGGCCAGCACAGCACAGACCTTATGTTACTGCTGACTTGCAGGGCTCAGCGTAGGAATTCTAAGTGGATACAGGCGCAATGAACAACTTTGTTTCTCCTTCCAGTGTCCCCAGGGTAGCCCTGTCTGGCCATAATAATGTTTCGGTAGGCTTTTTTGGTGTACTGGTTGTGAACCCCATATCCAAACCCCTTGCCCTGGCCATTGGTCCTTTTACTGTTGATTCACCATTTTTGCTGATGTCCAATTGCAGAGAGAATTTGATGGGATGGGATTTATTAAAGAAGTTGCATGCTAAAATGTATTGTTCCCCGGCAGGTGTCTATATGACAATGGGTCTTAATGTGGTTAGTACCAAGCAGAGTTTGTCCAAGGATGCGGCCCTCCCTGCTGAATTTAAAGATGTGACGCCAACATTGTGGGCTACAGGTGATACGGACGTAGGGCTGTTGCAGATACCTCCAGTTTCTATTGAGGTTAAAGACAATGCCGTTTTGCCTCTTATTCCTCAGTCGAAATACCGCAAGCAGGGGAGCGAGCACTATTGCAGATTATACTGGACTTGATTAAGTCAGGGGTTGTTGAAGAGATGACTGTGAACACGTGTAATAGCCCTAACCTTCCCATTCTTAAGAAGGCACCCTCAGCTTCCTCCGATGACATTCCTGATGTCTATCGTTTTGTGATGGATTTGTGTGTGGTTAATAAGATTATGGTCCCTCAGTTCCCAGTTATTCCCGACATCACTGCCCTTCTGACAATAATTCCTTCCTCTGCCAAATTCTTTTCTGTTATAGATTTGAAAAATGCATTATTCAGTATTTCGATCCATCCAGATAGCAGACATCTATTTGGATTTGCCCTATCCGGCAGAAGCTTTAGATTCTGTTGGGCTTCTCAGGGTTATACTGAAAGTCCTAGCATATATAGTCAAGCTTTAAAAGGCCAATTGGATTCCCTCACACTTCCCCCCCCAACTAATGTATTACTGCAGTATGTGGACGATATCTTGATTGCTTCCAACGCTGAAGAAGGTTGCAAAGATGCAATGGTTTCATTATTGCTACATTTGGCACAACACGGACATAGAGGGGTCGATTCTGATTTGGGAAAAACCGCTCCGAATAGCCGTTCGGAGCGTTTTTCCCGTACGAATCGTGCCCTGCAGCGTCCCCATACGTACGATGAAGTACAATTCGTACCAGGAGCTGGACTCTGTACGAATCTTACAGAGACCGTACAAATCAAATCCCCGTATGAATCTCCCTCGGAACCCGCTGTACACGACATCTGTACGGTTCGCGGCTGGTTTTTCCGACCCAGCAAGTATGATTCATGTATGACCCTTTTTCTACGGGAGCTGAAAACAGACATAAAAGCAGAGTTCGCCCCGAAAGAGGTATGGCACCCCCCCCCAGGTACGGTGCGTATACACCCATGATTGCTGGGTGTATGGTGCGTATACCCTATGATCGCAGGGGTACGCACCATACCCCGCGATCATGGGGTGTACGGACCGTACGGTGTGTATGTGATTGTGTGCTTTTCCGTACGAATCGCCCTTACCAGACGTGGACCGTACGAATCGCGTCTTCATACCTCGGTCCGGATCGTACTTGTCAGGTCGTACGTCATGTTTACGATTCGTACGGAGAGGGCTCCGGATATGAATCGTATGGACGTTTTTTTTCCAGGATCGGAATCGACCCCAAAGTGTCCCTTTCAAAAGTCCAATATTGTTGACAGGAGATCACCTATCTAGGTAACCTACTGTCAAAGGAGGAAAGGAGACTGACACCTGAACATATTAGTGCTATTGTTAAAATGTCCATCCCTAAGACTCAGAGTGATGTGTGAGCTTTCATTGCCTTTACTTTGTATTGTTGGCATTGGATACCTAACTTTTCCTTACTAACAAAGCCGCTGCTGCATCTAACCACTAAAGATGTGCATGAACCCTTGCCTTGGATGCCTGAATGTCAGCAAACTTTGAGCAATTAAAAGTTGCATTTTGCTCTGAGCTTGTGCTATGTAGTCCAGACTACGCTAAGCAGTTTGTGCGGTATGTACACAAGACGGCTGCTTACACGCTTTCTGTCTTAACACAAGCCTTTGGAGGTAAGCAGAGGCCGGGTGCTTATTTTTCTGCTTTGCTTGACAATGTCGCGAGAGCCCTCCTGATCTGTCTAAGAGTGGTTGCGGCCGTGGCAGTCTCTATCTGACAATCGGCTGGGCTTGTCCTTGATACCTATCTCACAGTCATGGTACCTCATGCTGTGGATACACTTTTGAACAAGACGAAGACACAGCACTTCACCAGCGCATGTTTGACTGGTTATGAGCTGACCCACAAGCCACGTTACTACCCCTCCCTTGTGAAAGTGAGGAAATAGACATACATGATTGCATTTTTCGGACTGACGAAGTGACGAAGGGATAGGTAGACCTGACTGATGTTCCCCTATCTGAACCCCAAGGGGAGCTATATTTCAAAGGCTCTTGTTTCAAATGACTGGATAGCACAACAACTTCGGCATATGCAATCACCACCTTAAACAGAGTAGTCGAGACATCACAAGTTCCCTATCAATCAGCCCAAGCAGCAGAGTTAGTTGCCCTTCTCTGAGCTTGTGAGCTAAGTGAGGGCCTGACTGTCAATATTTATACTGACAGCCAGTACGCCTTTGGAGTTGCCCACAATTTTGGGCTGCTCTGGGCAGAGAGAGGATTCCTGACCTCACACGGGTTAAATATCCAGAATGGCCCATTGAGACACAGGCTTTTGCCAGCTCTCACCACTCCCCAAGAAGTTAGGGACAGTGAAGTGTAGTGCCCACAAGGCAATTACTGATGATGTGGGAAGGGGGAATGCATTTGCAGATCAAACAGCTAAGGAGACGGCTCAAATGAAGATGAAAAAGATGTTTGTGGCAGGTCCCGAAGTTACTGTGTTTGAGGATACACTGGACAGTGTAAAAGAGATACAGAGTGAGGCAACAATTGAGGAGTTAGCAATATGGCAGAAAAGCACCTTCACGTTTGGACGAGGATGGGTGCTGGACAGATAAGTCAGGAAAGCAAAGGCGGATGCTGCCGGATGTCTATGTCCTCCCTGTAGTCAGTATGGCGCACGGGCCAGCTCACATTAGCGCAGAGGGCATATGCAAACTACTAGACCCCGTGTGGCAGAATGACAACATCCCCTAGACTGTTGCTCACTAGGTAAAATATTGTATGGTATGCATGATTTATAATCCTGAAAAAGGCACTCCTACACCCCCTGATAATTTTGCACCCCCTTCCTTCCATTTTGAAGTCCTTCAGATGGACTACATTGAGATGGAACGGGTCAACAATTTGAAATGCGTGTTAGTGGTTGTTTGCGCATTCAGTAAATGGGTTGAGGCATACCCCTCTAAGGAGAATACAGCCTTAGCGACGGCGAAAGCCCTCCTAAAGGAGTTTTTCCCTCGTTTCGGTTTGCCCTATTTGATCTGGAGTGATAATGGTAGTCACTTCAATTCAAAAGTCATCCAGCTGGTGTGTGATGGCCTACACATCAGGCAGAAGTTCCATGCTGCACACCACCCCCAGTCAGCAGAGTTGTTTGAGAAGCACCATGGTACTCTCAAACTGAAAATGGCAACAATTCAGGAAAGTTTCTTCAAAGTGTAGCAGAACTATTGATCCATAGGCCTCTCACCCTTGGCACAGGTATTGGGGCTGAACGATATTCAGGAAAGCACAGGGTTGAAATGGCCAGACGCTTTACCATTAGCCCTGTTGTCCAGCAGAGCTACGGTTCACACTAGGACAGGATTATCACCATATGAGGTTGTGTTTGGCTGCTACCATAAGGGCTGAGAAGGTGACCGGTCGGAAGAACTGGATTCACACCAATCACTGCCACAAGGTACCATTGCCTTTCCCTATGATCGGTGGGTGATCAATGGAATTGGTGACCACGAGACGGAACAAGTGCCACACTTTATCCCTTTTTCGGATGCCTGACTGACGTGGGTGCAAACAAAGGAGGAGAATGACGCAGTGTTAAATGAGGCAGTGCCCCCTTAAATAAAGGCTATTCAGGATTCTCCTTCAACTGGCCCATAAGTGCTTGAGCCCCAGTCCCTTGGCCCCTGTGAATTTGAGCCCCTGTTTACTGATCACTCTGTGCCTGGAGTGACTAGGCACAATTTGCGTCCCAGACGGAGGGACAGGGCACCAAAGGAGAAGTCAGATTAGTAGGGATGGACTGCGAAGAGGAAGAATAGGGTGCAGGTACCCTGTCTGTGGTACCAACGATAGTTTAGGGAAAGGGATATTGGTAAATTGTCCAAGACACTGGACAGGATAAGCAGATGGTGTCTTTCCAAAAGAGGGGTGCCCTAACCTGAGCAACGTAGGATTTCTTCAAAGGGCCACCATCGCGCTTCCCCACCGAAGTGCTCAATAGCACCACCGTGGATGAACAATAGGAGTCTGCCAGCAAGGCTCTGACGGACTCTGGGAATATTTGCCTGTTCACTTGTTTCATTAGTAGTCTGCCTGCGAGGCTTTTAATGGACGCTGGGAACATTTTGCCCAGCCTCTTGTTTCCTTGTCGCCAGACCCATTGCATTGCATTTCATCCCCTCTAATCACCATGAATCCTTTCGGTCGCCCAATTGTTGAGGAGGAACAGCCTTTTACAGCACCACGATTGGAGAGGGATGGGGTTGTTTGGTCCAGTTGGTCAAAAAGAGGTAACCTGTCTCCCCTGAACACATGTTTGTCACGCTGGCTCCTCACAAAGGTGAACACAGAAAGACATATGTAGATAACGTGTTCCTCCAAATGTTGCATAAGGGCCACGGTACGGCCAATGCCACAAATTGTTGGAGTTGCGCACTGCTCCCTTCTGCAACACACAAGAATGATATATTACTGTCCATGCCTTTTTCTTACCTCGGGAGCTGTGGAGCATGGTTCCAGCTCTTTACTAAGGTATAAACTCATTATCATTCTAATACTATGAATATAACATTAGCCGACTATGACAATGTCTTAGAGTATATACGTGTACATCAAGGATTTACCCCAGGGAACAAGGTACCCCAGATACATTGTCCCCGCCAACTTGCAGAAATGTGTATGAAAGAGAACAAAATGTAACATGGCTTCAAAATGAAATGTCGGATTTGTGGGGTTTTAATGTCACTGAATATTTCGAGTATTTTCAAATACGTAATATTACCATGATGTGGCAATGCCAGTGCAGGTGGTTAACACAACAGCGAGTTTCTGTGTTAAAGGGTGTTAGAAATGGGGATCTCTGGTTGGCTAAGGCTTGCGCCAAAGCCAGGCAGAGACCACCACTCTAGTCAGGGAAAGGGAGTTACATGCCAAAGATAACCCCTGCTCACCCCCTTGTTAGCTTGGCACGAGCAGTTAGGCTTATCCTGGTGGCGATGTGTAAAGTATTTGCACAACACACACAGTAACAACATACTAGACACACCACAAAAGGAACTCCACACAAGGGTATATATAAAAATAGCCTTTGTATTATCATAAAACACATTAGATGGTAATCACACAATATACACTGTGTCAACTGGCACTGGTCAATGTTTACAGGGGCTTATTTACACATGACAGGGCCACGTGGGCCACTCTCAGAATTATCACTTGGTAAAAATAGTAAAAGTAAGAATATATCATGAACTTAGAACATAGCCAGTAATCACTGGCAGACACTATACTCAGCGTCAACCTGTAACATAAATTATATCATGCACAGTATCACATACGGTGAGAAATCTATTCTGCGCCATCCTCATAAGCCTAAACAAAGTAGACCATAATCTCCTAAACATAACTCGCATTAGGAAACAAACTTACTAACATAAACTGCAGTAGGGAATAAATCAAACCTAGACCACAGTAGAGAATCAAACAAAACATAAGACAGTAGGTAAAACCTAATAAGCATAAAATCACATATATAAGCATAAATCAAGGTGCAGAAAACATAGCATATAAATTACATTTGCTAGCACCTATATAAATCACACTAGGGCCTGGCGCCCTACAAACCTAATAGTCCTCCTGGCCAACTGGCCATCTCAAATGCCCTCTGTCCAAAAGTCAGGGCTGCTGCCAATGCAGCGACAGTCAAGGGTGCATACTTTGCGCAAACCTAAACATTGCAGATGCCCACTACTTGCTGGGCAGCTGTTAATCTCAAATGAAGGCCTAAACGTAGCAGCTGGCACTAAGTGCTGCGTAGCTGTGAAGGTCAAAATGGGGCCAAGGAGTGCGTCTCACTCCTAAATTCACACCTGTCCCCAAAAAGAAAGAAAAACCTAAACGGTGCAGCTGCCCACTACTTGCTGGGCAGCTGGGAAGTAGGAAAATAGGGCATGGGCTCTCAATGGCCCTTCACACAAATGTGCCCCCTTCGTTGGAGCCACACAGGGCTCTTAAAATAATGGGCAAAGCGTGGAAGCCACTCAGGCTCTAGAAATATTGGGGCCAAAACGTTGGAGCCACATAGGCTCTGAAAAGTAAATAATGCCCCCAAGCACTGTGCAGCTGCCCTCTGCCACCGGGGCAGCTTGGATAAAGCACTGAAGGGACCCCCACTGGGGCCCTTTAAACAAATATGCCCCATAACCAATAAAGCATGGGCCCCTCTGGGCCCGGGTAAACGATCATGGCCACAATGGTGGAGCGGCCTGCTCTCTGGCGGGACCGCTCGGGATCAATGCCTCGACCGGCACCACCCCGCCCCCCTCGAGCCCTCACTCACTGGCTCTGGAGGCAGGACTCCACTCCCACGATGGCAGCACTTCTCTCGCGGGGCTTCCCTCAACTCCTAGAAGCCCCGCACTGCCGTTGGCGGCCTCTGTCGCCTTCGTCTGTTCACCCGGGCCCCCTCCTGGGACCTGGGGCTCTTCCGCCACAGTCCAGCACGGGGTGGGATCCCGCCTGTATTCTTCTTCTGGCGGCAGTGCGGGGTGGGCTGCCACCTGGCTTTGGCAACACCCGGGTCTCCCCTTCAGCTTACAGAAGGCCCGGTTACTTCCGCTTCCATCCGGCGGCCCTGCCCACAACCAGGCGGGCCACGGACGGTGATCTCGTCTCTTGGGGGCAACGAGGGGTAGGCTCCCTCCATAGTTAAAAATATACAACGGGTGGGCACCCGTGTAGTTTAAATAAAAATATGGGCAAAGTCATGGGGTGGGCACCCGCACACTAAATAAAACAAAGTTTCGGGGTGGGCAAATGCGCACTATTAGATAAAAACAAGCTGCCATAATGCAGGGTGGCACCTGCAATTAAATATAAAAATAAGCGAGGTGGGCACCCGCATTGAGAACAAGGCATCGCAGGGGAATCTCTACACGGGGACTCCCCCTTAAAGGGCTGCAGTGCCACGCTGCGGAGCCCATGCTCCCCCCTGTAGCATCCAAGAGTCAGGTGCTCTTATAAGTGAAAGTGAAGCGCTCCCAGGGCGCAGGAGGTAGCACAAAGTCCTCAAGGATAAAAAAAATTAGGCCAACGTCTTTCCAAGGTCCTGGAAATAATCAGCAAAGCAGAAGGGTCCTAAGAAGTCCTCCAGGCATCCAGGGGCAGGGCAGACCCCAGGGAGGCAGGCCCTCCCCTGGGCTCCAGCAGCAGCATGCCCCTGGCAGGTTCAAGTCCAAGAACAAGAACATTTTCATGGGGTCACAGCCCCTTCTTTTATACCACTAAATCCTTTGTCTCAACTGTAGGGCAAGGGGAGAACCAGATACAACTGGTTCAGGAGCACTTTGTTTTGCTCAGCTCCTTTCTCCCTTTCACAAGACAGGCAAGGGACATCAGACGCACCAGGTCCCAGGTGCAAGTCCTCCCTCCCATCTACATGCAGATCTCCCTATTTACCACCGGACAGACTCATCCTGGCTCCTGGAGCCAGCCACACCATCCAGCACCTGTCACTCACAAGCCAGACAGGCAATTCACAGCACACAGAAATGCCAACTTCTAAAAGTGGCATTTCTAAAATAACCACAATAAATCTGTGCACACTATTGCAAAGCATTTATTCACACGAGTTTGTACATACTAAACTTGACCCTGCACTCCCCTCATATCAGGAATTACCATGGACACACATATCCCCCATGCATTCCTATGGGAGGGCAGGCCACTCTCACCACACACACCACACACACTCAGAGTGCGCACACACTTTACACTGGGCCAAAGTGCTAAAGTGCTCAGAGGCCTAAAATCACTACCACCATGACAGAGGCTAAAGCCAAAAAGTTTAGGGGTGAACCTGTCAAAAGGCCCAAGTCCAACAAAGGGAAAGAAAAAGTTGGGGTTGGGGTGAGTAATTGCAATTACACCTATATACGGAACACTGTCAATAGCCCACCTCACAATGCTTGCTTTGTTTGTGGGTCCCAGGCCTATCTTTGGCTTTCTCTGGATAGTCTGGAAAATTTTATCTCTCCTTTCTCCTTCTCCCAGTGTATATAGTGCCATCCAATTATCATAGGGATCACCGACTACAGCGCAGGAGGGCTCATCTGTTTTGTGTAAGACGAGTTATTGACACTGCAGACATAGATCATACAGACACCACTTTGCAGCAGTTCACTGATACTATGAAAAGTATTGTTCCCTTTTTGGGCCCCATGTCCAATAGTCTCAATGGGCCCGATTCACAGAACTAACTTAAGATAAAATCCTAAATATACTACTTTTGGTATTCACAGAAGGCATTTAGTAGTCTTAAGTTAGGATTTTGTCTCAAATTAGGATTTTGTCTTAAATTAGGATTTTGTACTAAATTAAGATTTTGTCTTAAGTTAGGATTTTGTCTTAAATTAGGATTTTGTCCTAAATTAGGATTTTGTCCTAAATTGGGATTTTGTCTTAAATTAGGATTTTGTCTTAAATTCAACTTAAGTTTAACTTGGACTTTTAATTGTATTTTGCACATGAACTGGCCACTAATTTTAAACTCAAATTTCTGCTAAAGCTGGACTTTCAATTGTATTTTGCACATGAACTGGCTGCTACTTAAATGCTCTTTGCACAATTAGGGATATGCTTTGTTACCTTAATCCTATTGCTGCTAATCCCAAACATTATTTGTCAAAGCTGCTATGCATTGGAAATTTGTTATATGTAGTTGCTGCCTTTAATGTCTTACCATATATTTTTTATGAAGTAAGTTATATGTATTCTTTTATGTGGACCTCATTGAGTTCCATGTCGTTAATACATTTTGAATTTAATTTGAATTGACTCTAAGACAAAGGTTATGATGATGCAGGATATCCAGGACCTGATGTGCATTGACAAGGGTATTTTTGAGTATTGATTGTGTATGTCTAAGTTTGTAATATGTTCATCACTTAATGCAGAGAGTTCTAGCTTTCAATAGTAGCAAAAGTAGTTTGCAAATGCTAAAAGCAGGGTCTGTTGGACTAGAACCCTCCCTTTAAAAAAAAAAATGAAATGGTTGGCCCCTGGGGGATGGGTTTCCCTGGGCCAAAACCGGCCTGAGGAGGAGCGCTGCACGGCCCCTCCGTTTAAAAAAAACCCCAAAAAAATGGCCAGGCCCGAGAGCTGTGGTCCCCAGGGCCCAAATTGACCTGGGGATGGGGAGTTGAGCACCCCATTCCTTAAAAAAAATAAAAGAAATGACTCGAGCCCTGGGGGATGGTGTCCCGGGGCAGGAATCGGCCTAGGGGGACGCACACCCCCTCTAGAAATAAAATGAAGAAAAAAAATAAGAAATGGCTCGGGCCCCGGAGGTTGGGGTCACTGGGGCCAAAAAGGGTCAAAGGAAGGGGAGCCACACAGCCCACTTCCTAATTTTATTTAAAAAAATTAAGCCGGCAACTCCCCAGAAGGCTCACCCACTTTTTCAACTACTCTGCAAACACGCCTCCTGGCAAGCTCTTGGTTGGGGGATGAAGTCCCCTTTACTGCTAAAGGTCTTTAGGGGCCATATAGCACACTTGGTACCTCCAGTAAGCCCCACACAGTGGGTTTGCTGAAAAATGGTCGGAGGCCATGCCCCTTTTTCAACCACTCTGCAAACATGCCTCTTGGCCCACTGCTTGTGGGGTAAAGAGGTCCTCTTGACTCATGAGAGCATTAGGACTAAAGTAAACTTCATACTCGAGCAGCAGTGCACCAGGAGGCATATTTGCAGAGTGGTGGAGAATGGGGACGTGGCCTCTGACCACCTCTGTAATCCAGCTGTGTGGAGCTTATAGGAGGCTAGTTAGCCCCCAGGGACCATCAAGAGCCAAGGGGGGACTTCATACTCCAAACTACCCATCCCGATACCTCCAGTAAGTCCCACACAGCAGGATTGCTGAGAAGGTATCACAGGCCATGCCCCCTTTCTCCACCACTCTACATATGTGCCTCCTGGTGCACTACTAGTTGGGGCATAAAGCCCCCTTGGCTCCGTAGGGACCTTGGGGGCCAGAAAATGCGCCTGGTACCTCCTGTAAGTCCTCCGCAGCAGAATTCCTGAGAGCTGATCGGTGGCCCAGCTCCCTTTCTCCACAACTCTGCAAAGGTGACTGCTAGTTAAAAAACCTTATAAATTCACCCAAAAAACACAGGTTACAGGGACACGATGTCATCAGGGATGTCACTGACGATGTTGTGGGTGAATTAATATGTGAGGTCATAAGCAGTGCATTGCGAGGGTGCAAGTTATAGTTAACTCAGCTAACTATAACTGCTGAATTTCTCTGGTTTTGTATGAGTAAAATCTGACCCTAACTATAACGTCCCTCTAACCTTTGCTTTTTGTGTGAATATATAGCCGATGGCCCAATGGACTTAATAACTTAGATGAATTACATCACTTTCTGTAAAGACTGGATTTATTGCTTTTCTTTTTATCCTCTGTACTTAATATCTTATACTCCCTGTCAGTTAGGTTCCCTATTGCAGGTTGAGCAAGTCAGAGGACGTACGATTAACTTTACGGTCAGCTCTATTCTAATATTCTATTTGAAATCCATTAGCGAACAACTATTCTATTGTACTTTTGCACTTTTGTATTTTTGTATTTTTGTAATTTGGTATTTTTATATGGAGGTACTTTTATATCTTTGTAAAATCCACAATTCAGTATGATGACTAAACTATTCTTCGATGAAAATATTTATGGTATTGCATTGTTCTATTACATGTATATACACATATTTTTACATATGTAAGATGTTTGTCAAGTACTTGGTGTGTAAATACATTTATTTATATGTATATTTACAAATGCTTTTAGGTTATGGGTTTTTAGCTTTTTGATACATGTTGATACTTTTTAACACTTTTCTATGCACTTTTTTCGATACTAATTGTTTTTAAGGGATATATGACAATTAAATATATTATATATTTTATGGAGGTTGCACCTCAAGGATTTGACAAATTCTAAATATATATGTAAATATGATATTGTCTCTTAAAATCTCATTAGTACTGTAATTTCTTGCCACCGACTTTGCATATATTGTTGCACAAAATTTATTACACTTATTCTGCACTTCTTTGCTGCTTACTTGTACATTTGCACATGCTGACCTTTATTGTTGATCAACTATAAGATATGAACATGAGAGGCCAGTTGGTCCTAGATGTTAATGTATATCCACTAAACTGTATTTATACGGTTATTAGGAGATGCCATTCCCCTTTAACTATTATTTCAACATAATGGTTCACCAATATTGTTTTGGATGTGGTTATATTAGGATTTATCCTGTGATATGCTATAACCCTGTTTAAAATTGATTTATCTGTCGCTCAAAACTACAAGTCGTAGTATTTCTTCACTTTTAATTTCCAATCACATGGTTTATGATGTCACTGGAAGTGGGTGTGTACATGATTAAGCAAATATAAAAAAACATGTCTTTTGTGGCAACGTTACAGCGTGAACAAGGGAGTGTAGCCTGAAACGCGTAGCTGTTCTCTGTTTTGTTGCTGTGAATAAAACTACCTGACTGATTCCTGTGGTCCCTCTCCCTCGTTTGCTGGCGCTGCGGCTGTGGTGCTGTGAGATTCTGAGGAGGAGCTTGTGTTTGATATATATATATATATATATATATATATATATATCCTGCAAATATCCAAGTATTGACTGCCTCCGCCAGATCGAGAGTTGCGTCGTCTCGGTAGGACTCCTTGGATTGAGTCCCTCACACTCCTTTGCATAAATGACCACGCCAAGTGAGATTTCACGATTTCTTTATTGCCGCTGCCAAACGCGTTTCGACTACACAGTAGTCTTGATCACTGGTTGTAGTTAGAAAAGCGCGCGGCCATTTTAAAGAAACAAGAGTTTTTTCATTATCATATACGTCAGTGACCACATGTCAACTGACAGGAAGGACAGACTTAATTTTACCGATTCATTAATGAAACGATGTTTTACACATTTACTTCAACATTATTAACATGCATTTGTTCAAAATGAATACACATTACGTATGGCTTCTTAACATGGACAACCTTGTGATTGTTATAAAATGTTTTTTACGAGTTATTTGTAGATTATTTTAACACATTCGAAAACTTTATTGAAAATGACGCGCGTTAACATGCTTACGCTGTATTTGTGCATAAAATGAACACCTTGCCAACGCTTGTCACAAGTTCAATATTAGAAATTCGAAAAATGTAGCCCATGTGGGCTTACCTAAATATCTATCGGATTTATGCAGATGTTTCCGATTTTCCTCTAGGTTAAAAATTACAAACTGTGTTTCCATCTCAACTCGTTACAAAACATTGCAAAAAATAAAGCTCCAGTGAGCAAACACTCCGGTTGTACCATGCACAAAAGCAAATCAATATTTCCTTCAATTGCCTCAATTCATGCTAGATGTCAAGTGTAAATACATTATACAATGTGCTGTCCACACAATAATCAACATGATCAAAATAAATTTCATATATATGAATTTAGCAGGTACTACTAGTCAGACACCGAAGAAATTAAAGGTGTCTTAATATATATATATATATATATGAAGAAAGCAGTCCTTGCTCCGTCTGTAAACGGCGGAACTTAGTAGGTCTGGACCTCCAGAACCTCACACAATACAGCGAAAATGTAGCCAGGAAACAATCACTCCTCAAATGAGTTTGCAGGAAAACGGTTTATTAAATGGATGACGCGTTTCACTCCACTAGGGAGCTCGTATATATAGGTGTATATGATCTACTTGCGGTCACCAGTAGGCAGCTATAGTCAGGACCTGGTTTCCATAGGAAAAACATTTTTTACTTGCCTATATCTTCACGATTTTTTTAAAAAAAGTGTTTTGGTCTGTCTTGTGCATGTAAAGTTTCTGGGTGTTCTGTTAAGTGGGGGGGGGGGGGGTGAGAAAACAGAGAGGGGGAGTGTGCTTCCCATGTTAATTTCCATAGGGTTTTTTTTTAACACAACTACAGCCCGAACTGCTGAACGGAGTTACATAAAATGTGGCATAAAGCTAGCTCTTGGTCCAGAAAGAGCCCTTTTTTTATTTGGTGTAAATCTGTTGAGTAGTTTTGGAGCTATCGAACAAAAAAATTATTTGTATATTTAGAAGCGCGAACCCTCAACAAATCCTCCCATTCTTGTGCAGGGATCTGATTGGCTTCCAGCACTTTAACCAGGAAGTGTGGCCATCCATCTTGATACTCAGACTGAGCCAAGTCTCCCAAAAAAATTAAAAAATTGAAGAGGGCAGGGTAGGAATATCTGGTCCCCCTAGCCTTGTGCTGGGGTCCCCCCAGAGTCACCACCTGTCCCAAAAAGCATTATTTTTAGATTTATTTGGTGAAAATCATGACAGCATTGTGAATTCCTAGGAAAAATGTAAAAAAAATAAAAAGTGTAATCTTCCGCGTTTGTTTAAACATGGGCCCCCGGATGGACCAGATCCCGGGGGATTATTTATACTTTAAAAAAGGGTAGAGGGCACACAAGGCCCTTCCTCGCCATGGCCATTCTTGGCCCTGGGGACCGCCACCTCCCCGGGACAGGCCGATTAAAAAAAGAAGGGGAGGAGGGCTGTGCAACACTCTTATGAGCCCTGGGAAACACAACCTCCACAAAGCTGTATTAAAAAAAAGGATGGGGGCCACACAGACCCCCTCCATTGCACTGGGCTTTTCTACGTTTTTAGAATGTGGGAGCCGTTCTTGGCACTGGGGACCACCACCTCCCCGTGGCAGGCCCTTGAAAATGAAAGGAGGTGGCAATGTCGTCCCCCTCCTGGAGCCCTTAATGGTTCTGGGGAATGCAACCCCCAAGGGCCGGCTCCCGATATTCTGAGGTGCCCACCCTCGGAAATAGCAGTTTGGCTTTGCTTGGCGGGAGGTTTGGCAGCTCCCGCTAAGCGAGAGCAAGCTCTAAGTACACTCCCAGCAGGTGGGAACTGGAAAACAGATGAAATAATTGCTTCCACATGTCCCAGCATTTTTGGTTGCTCCCTACACGTGAGAGAAATGCCCGCTCCTACCTGGAGGCGGGAAGCTGGCCGCGGGGGCATTGAGGTTCACCTGCGGACCCCATCATCGCACATTGTGTGCCCTGGGTGGGCCCCAGGGCACCCAGGATTGGCTCAGAGAGGGGGGCTGCACAGCCCCCTCACCCATTAGGTTATAGCCAGGCCACAGGGTATGAGGTCTCCGGGGCCGAAATTGGCCAGAGGAGGGTACCGCACACCCCCTACCCACTTTAAGCTCTGGTCAGACCCTTAGGGATGGGGTCCCTGGGTCCAAAATTGACTCAGGGAGAGGGGCTGCACAGTCACCCTCCCCTTGTATAAATTTAAAAAGAGAGATCATGGTTCTGCCTTTTAATTAAATTGATTATACAAATGCCCAAAATCATCTGCAAGCTCTGCTTGTTTGGCCCCGCCCAGTTTTCCTTAATAGTATGTAACAGTCTTCCTGACTTGTTCCACATAGATGGACAGTTTACCAAAAGGCCCCCAAGTGCGCTTCCCGCCGATTTTGGTGAAGCGTTCTTGATGCAGAGGAATACGAGGACATCGTCACCAAACAAACAAGCACATACTTCATATAGTTAACAGAAAGTACCTCTGTTTGGAGGAGATTCACCTCTTTGTAGTCTTGTCAAGTTTTCTTGACAAAGATTCATGTTATCAGATTTGTGGATGTAGCACCACAATTAGCTACACCAGCCATTAACCCACAAACATTGAATGCAGTAATAGGAAAAATTCCCACTAAAAGGGAAGAAATTCTATTTTGAATTGCACAGAAAACAAACCAGCTTGAAGTAGTATTTCTCCATATGGGCCTGCAGGAAAAACATAGGATAACAATTTGCTTGCAGATGGCCCCTCCAATAGAGAAATATACTATTTGGGGTACGGTCCTCGCTGCAGTATATACCAGAACACTTGGTACCCCTTCCTTGGTGGTTTTACCTGACATTCTAAAACAGGTACAGAATGAGCATCGGGCAGCACCTGCCCTGAACATAGGGATGAAATTGATGGGCAATTCGCAGTGGTATCTGCTATAATGTGAGTAAAACCTGCAGCGTTTTTTCTAGATGCCAACTGGTGAGGACTTTGACTCATGCCCAGTAGGAACACACATTACCTGAAACTATCAAGAGAACATATGCTACACTGGATAGAGATAATTTGGGAGCCAAACCTGGGAAGATACAGCTAAAGAGTAATACTGAAAAGGTTAAACTCCAAGCAAGCACCCAAGTCTGCAACAAAGAAGAAGTTGGACATTAATAGAAACAAGGATAAAACAAATCAAGGGATGGGTCTTCTATACAAGAATCTATTGAAAAATGTTACAACGTACATAAACGTGATAATGTCAAACTGCTTGATACGTATGACACTGATACACGTTCCTCTCGTTCTTTTCAGGATTCATTTGATAAACGTTCGGAGAGAGGAAGACGATCAGAGCGCAAATCAGAAGAACACATGAAACCAAAAAAGGACTCACAATGCTCGTCTAATTACATAATTAGACAGGAAGACCAGCCTAAAATATCTAAACCACAATTTAAGAAGAAGGTAGCCGGACTAAAGGTCAGGCATGCCCCGGATTTTGAGGACTCTGCTTCTGAACGGGGAATGGGAATTGGCAGTGCTGGACAGCGCAGCAGAAGTCACAATAGTTTGCCAGAACCTAATGGATTGTCTGGTGGGAGTAGCACTGAATGAGTAGAAAATGGTGGAAACACCAGACACCAGGGTAAGTGTTCCACATTGTTTATACGAAGTCCAACTGCGGTTGGAGGGGGACATATCCAGGTTCATTAGTGTCCTCTTTTGGGAGAAACTCACTTAGGGTTATGATATTTTACTGGCCGAAAAAGATTGTCCTCCTGACTTCGTAATGGATTGCCCAAAGGGAGAAACAGTGATTTTATCAGCCTTTTTTCCGAGCTCGTTTGAGAATCAATTAAACACTCATGCACCAGGGAGTGAGCTTGAGTGCGAGGCAATTACCAGAGCAAGCGTTCTTAACGCTAAAGCTCTACATCCAAAATGTATACAATGGGCAAATTTCTTCACTGCAACAGATGTAGACTACAGATTTGGCCCTATATTACAGACACAAGCATTCCTCCAGTATGAGCAAGAATATCTTTTGCCTCATGTGCCTCTAGATCGCTATGACTACATCATTTTCACTGATGGTTCAGCTCAGCTCGCTGTAGAGACCAATCAGAAATATTTAGCTGCATGCAAGTCATAAAAGGCTGTATGCACAATGGAACTTTCCATCCTGGAAAAACCTACACGCAGTCATTAGGTGACTGCAGGGCACAGCTGTCAGAACTACAGGCTCTAGTACTGACTCTACAAAATATGGATGCTGGTAAATTGTGTTTTGGGACCATCTTTATTCGTGGCCCCTGCCTGACAGATCGTACCGCAGCTTTTAAGGGAGGACCTAAGATAGATAAACTTGTTTTGGAAAATTTTGTGAAGATATGGCAAACGATGCCAAAGTTGATGGCAAACCAAAAATACCTAGCTACAGAGTATATATAAAGATAGCTAGATCGATAGATAGATCGATAGATAGATAGATAGATAGATAGATAGATAGATAGATAGATAGATAGATAGATAGATAGATAGATAGATAGACATCAATATTCTCAGTGACCTTCATTCACCACTAACCGCCACACCATATTCAGGAAATCATTGTAAACTTGTTTTGGAAAATTTTGTGAAGATATGGCAAACGATGCCAAAGTTGATGGCAAACCAAAAATACCTAGCTACAGAGTATATATAAAGATAGCTAGATCGATAGATAGATAGATAGATAGATAGATAGATAGATAGATAGATAGATAGATAGATAGATAGATAGATAGATAGATAGATAGATAGATAGATAGATAGATAGATAGATAGATAGATAGATAGACATCAATATTCTCAGTGACCTTCATTCACCACTAACCGCCACACCATATTCAGGAAATCATTGTGTGAGACACCAGACTCAGCAAGGTTGATCAGTTCCTTCTTTATTACTTCATGTTGTGTACCAAGTCAAAAACACGACGTTTACACGTTCCGGCTTACGCCTTCAACTGGACAACCTGTGACCTCTCACCTCCTTGTTTGAAATCAGTCCCTCTACTATTGCACTACCCTCAAGCCCCGCCTACTAGAATGTTTAATTGAAAATGCCTCAATACATTTTTCCCACCGTTTTATACACATTGCATTCTCTTGACTCGACCTTTGGCTTCAATTGATGCTATCCATTGTGCAGTTTCACATATTATGATAATTTCAACCTCCCATTTCATCACAAAAAGTATTATTCAAAACATATGCTATTAATTTAAATTGTTGATTTTTGCATTGCAACATAGTAATGATATTATGATGAGCCATTGCATGAAAAAGAGGGGAACTTTGATAGAGAGGAGAAAAATGGTGCCCTATTCTCTTTCTGAGAACAAAAATAGTTAAGCAAGTGTTACTCAAACACAAAGATGGGCAGTGGGCCACAGAGCACTAATGCAGCACCAGCTTAGAAAGTTACCCAATTTCTTACAAAAAATATATGTACATTGATTCTGTGTGCAAATTCCAAACTCGCCCCCTGCCCAAAGGCACTTCCCTTCCACAGGAACTACAAAGAAAACAATAAATTGGAACTGCACCACCTTTTTTAAATATGTGCAAGAAATCCTTAATGTCCACAACATCCACTAGGACCAAATTGTTTGTAAAGAGTTCATTATCCTGTCAGTTGTGTATTTTCTCTTTATTTTCAATCCATATATAGAAAGCATCTATCAAGTCTCCATGTTTCTGAGTCACTCGGAAACATGGAGACTTGATAGATACTGCCTTATAAAGCGATTTCAAGAAATCATATTAGGTGGTTAATTCCCATCCACACGTGTTTGCTCGTATTTGAACTCACACGTTGGCTACTGTTCCGTGGTCATCATACCGGACCAATCTGGCATCTATATATACTGGCCTATTGGTACAATTGAATTATACTGGCTAGAAGATGTATGAGGACCTATTAATAGTTTTTTTTTTAAACTTTATTTATATTTTCAAAAAAGAAAAATAACAGGGCATCAGGAGACAATATCGGAAAATATAAGGTTTAGGAGTACACATTAGTAAGCAATATTATTAAACATAGAAAAAGAAGAGTATGTACACAACAGGTTAAATCACGGGTACTCATAGTATGGCCCGCGGGCCGGTGGCGGCCCGGCAAGCCTTCCCTGGCGGCCCATTGACCTTCTAGACATCGTACCCGTGTTGTATTTTTTTAAAAAAGGAAACAGTGTCTTCTTCAAACACTGCTGGTTGTTGCAGCGTGAGTCTAAGAGACACTGCTGCTCTATGGGGGCCAGCCGCCGGGTGATTACAATGATAGTGGAGCTGCAGGGGCCTAAGAAGAGGTTAAGTACAGCAAGGCCTCATTAACATACAAATGGTCTTTCTAAAGACCTGTGAAGTGCTCGGGTGGGGCTGTGTGTGCCAGGAGGCTGTCTCAGCCCAGGCTGACACACGCAGGGTGAGGTGGAGAGGGTGACAGAGGGAGGGAGTGGGACTTCCCACGTGGCATAAACTAAAGGCACACTTTGCATTTCTACAGACGTTTTACATCGGGTATCCCAACAGAGGAAGCAAAATCATTTTTAGAAAGAAGATTGCAAGAGCACTAGGGGGGTCATGGCCCGTTGTACTAATTCATTCTTAACTTCCACGTGTTATATTATTCGAGAAACCTTAAAATGAGACGTGTTTGACAGAATCATTGATTATGTTTATACATTTGTAAAAGAATGTATGATTGTTTGACTGCGGTCTCAGAGAGGTAAAGCGTCAACACTGGTAAATAAAAACTGTGCAGGAACATGCTGGCCATCATTGTACTGGCATATGATGATGAGTGTGTGCGTTTATGTTGAGGCTGGACGTGTCGGCATTTGCAGGTGTGTGTATGGATTTGTTTGTGGGTGTATGAAAGTGGTTGTCTGAAGGGTGGGAGTGGGCGTATACTTGTGGCTAGTAGCACATAATGGAACCTAAGTGGTCATATATAACTTTTAGTGGGCAGCTGTACGATTGTGAATGTGCTATCCTAAGATGTTAGGTGGACACATCTACAGTGAGTGCGATGGCATACTATCGTAGTGTGCTGGCATATGATGAAGTTATTCATGTTTTATATTGTGTTGTGTGCTACATTTTGTTTGAAAAATTGGGTAACATAGCAAGACTGTATTGAAGTTGTGAGAGGTAAGGTTGACTGAGTATGACAGAACTGTGATATAAAGCAAAGGTAGAACCTTAACTCAATAATTTCATCACTTCTTACATTTTAAGAAGACACTATTGTAAACATATTAGCTACCTTTAACTCCCTTCTGACTTTACTTTTTTCTGTGAATCTAGGATATTTTGGTGCATATTTTTTCACTTTTGTGTGCTGGGTTACAATGTTGCTTTTGTGGACGTATGACCTTGTGTAGCTCTACATATATATGGTGGTGGGTGCTTTTGTGTATGTTGGTGGTTGTGTGGATGCATGAGGGTGGGTGTGGGGACTTATGTTGTTACACATGTTTGTGTATGATGGTGGGTGAACTGGCGCAGGTTAGTTGTGTGGAGGCATGGTCCTTTTGGCGGCATATCATGGTGGTTGTGTTGACATATGATGGTGGGCGTGTTGCTGTTTGATGTAGTTGTGTGGATGTCTGGTGATCGATGTTTAGTCTTATGATGTTCAGGTATTTCTTGGCATGGCTGAGATTTATACTAGAGTTAAACCTAATTTTGCGACCTGTTTTTGTGCCATTTACAGCCTGCTTAGATAAAAGGCAGGAGAGCCTTCAACACCAGGTGAGTGGTTCCCAGCTCCAACAGATTGATATAAGCCGGGCTTTCTCTTCAAACCAGAGTTGTCTGATCGCCACCTCCCCCAGATGATCTCCCCAATCGAGTAGTGATGCATCTGTCACCACAATCAGCTCTGGATGGAGAAAAGTGGGAATCTGCCACCCAATGAGTTTTGTTTGAGGAGCCACCACTGCAGTTCAGCAATCCCTTCCAAAATTAGAATGTAGTCTGCCAGATTACCACAGTGGTGGAGCCAATTGCACTTCAACTTACATTGCACAGCCGGTATGTGCCACCTGCCGCAGCTGACCTGGAAAATGCAGGAGGCTAAGAGACCAGAAAGCTTCAGAGCTGATCTGCCCAGGCTGACACATGCAAGGTGAGGTGAAGAGGGTGACAGAGGGAGGTAGTGGGACAAAGGGAGAGGGAGAGGGAAAGGGAGAGGGAGAGGGAGAGGGAGAGAGGGAAAGGAAAGGAGACAGAAACATTGGGGCTTGTTCCATTAAATATGAGCTAATGAAAACAGTTTAACATAGATATTTTAGGTACATATACACCACCTATGTGTATCAAAGTGTTTATTTAATGACAGCGCTTATATCCAGATTACTTTACTCGCACACTGTGTGTGACAACTTCATCTTGTTAGACCTGGCACCTTGTTTGTTTACCATGTCAATTGTGCTCCAAATACTTGTGTTATTTTCTTTATATTTGTATTGACTTAGTAGGACCATCGAGCTAAATTGGCCGGTCAGTTCTATCTTAAATACAGTAATCAAATAGCACGTGCTTAGCAAGAGCAGCAACAAGGGCAGAATACAGGAACACCGTCTAGTGTTCAAATCCAAAAGGTTTCTGAGTTACATAGACGCATTCCAAACTTGCCTGCAGTCAGTGCATGTTGAAGCGCTGGTGCGCTTCCGTTCGAGTAATTATGTTATTGGTGGCAATTCCTGTAGTACAGGAGTATTGGGACCACTCAGTCCAATGCAGGTAAGCAATTGAAGCTGCCAAAGTATTGCGGTCCTTCAGACAAGCAGCGCTAGTGCTTAGGGCAGTGTCTTTAGAAACCACATTGTTTTAAAAACAGGCAACGTTTCTCAGTCCCGGCGTCGCAATGAACAAGATGCTGGCGCTCACTTTTAAGGAAATTATGGTAATGGCAGCCCCTCACAGAAAAATGTGCTGGGGCACTGGGAGAGAGGAAAAGGGAGGGAGACAGAGGGAGAGGGAGGGAAAGGAAGAGAGAGGGAGACAGACAGACAGAGGGAGGGAGGGAGACAGACAGAGGGAGGGAGACAGACAGAGGGAGGGAGACAGACAGACTAATTACATAATTAGACAGGAAGACCAGCCTAAAATATCTAAACCACAATTTAAGAAGAAGGTAGCCGGACTAAAGGTCAGGCATGCCCCGGATTTTGAGGACTCTGCTTCTGAACGGGGAATGGGAATTGGCAGTGCTGGACAGCGCAGCAGAAGTCACAATAGTTTGCCAGAACCTAATGGATTGTCTGGTGGGAGTAGCACTGAATGAGTAGAAAATGGTGGAAACACCAGACACCAGGGTAAGTGTTCCACATTGTTTATACGAAGTCCAACTGCGGTTGGAGGGGGACATATCCAGGTTCATTAGTGTCCTCTTTTGGGAGAAACTCACTTAGGGTTATGATATTTTACTGGCCGAAAAAGATTGTCCTCCTGACTTCGTAATGGATTGCCCAAAGGGAGAAACAGTGATTTTATCAGCCTTTTTTCCGAGCTCGTTTGAGAATCAATTAAACACTCATGCACCAGGGAGTGAGCTTGAGTGCGAGGCAATTACCAGAGCAAGCGTTCTTAACGCTAAAGCTCTACATCCAAAATGTATACAATGGGCAAATTTCTTCACTGCAACAGATGTAGACTACAGATTTGGCCCTATATTACAGACACAAGCATTCCTCCAGTATGAGCAAGAATATCTTTTGCCTCATATGCCTCTAGATTGCTATGACTACATCATTTTCACTGATGGTTCAGCTCAGCTCGCTGTAGAGACCAATCAGAAATATTTAGCTGCATGCAAGTCATAAAAGGCTGTATGCACAATGGAACTTTCCATCCTGGAAAAACCTACACGCAGTCATTAGGTGACTGCAGGGCACAGCTGTCAGAACTACAGGCTCTAGTACTGACTCTACAAAATATGGATGCTGGTAAATTGTGTTTTGGGACCATCTTTATTCGTGGCCCCTGCCTGACAGATCGTACCGCAGCTTTTAAGGGAGGACCTAAGATAGATAAACTTGTTTTGGAAAATTTTGTGAAGATATGGCAAACGATGCCAAAGTTGATGGCAAACCAAAAATACCTAGCTACAGAGTATATATAAAGATAGCTAGATCGATAGATAGATCGATAGATAGATAGATAGATAGATAGATAGATAGATAGATAGATAGATAGACATCAATATTCTCAGTGACCTTCATTCACCACTAACCGCCACACCATATTCAGGAAATCATTGTGTGAGACACCAGACTCAGCAAGGTTGATCAGTTCCTTCTTTATTACTTCATGTTGTGTACCAAGTCAAAAACACGACGTTTACACGTTCCGGCTTACGCCTTCAACTGGACAACCTGTGACCTCTCACCTCCTTGTTTGAAATCAGTCCCTGGACAACCTGTGACCTCTCACCTCCTTGTTTGAAATCAGTCCCTCTACTATTGCACTACCCTCAAGCCCCGCCCACTAGAATGTTTAATTGAAAATGCCTCAATACATTTTTCCCACCGTTTTATACACATTGCATTCTCTTGACTCGACCTTTGGCTTCAATTGATGCTATCCATTGTGCAGTTTCACATATTATGATAATTTCAACCTCCCATTTCATCACAAAAAGTATTATTCAAAACATATGCTATTAATTTAAATTGTTGATTTTTGCATTGCAACATAGTAATGATATTATGATGAGCCATTGCATGAAAAAGAGGGGAACTTTGATAGAGAGGAGAAAAATGGTGCCCTATTCTCTTTCTGAGAACAAAAATAGTTAAGCAAGTGTTACTCAAACACAAAGATGGGCAGTGGGCCACAGAGCACTAATGCAGCACCAGCTTAGAAAGTTACCCAATTTCTTACAAAAAATATATGTACATTGATTCTGTGTGCAAATTCCAAACTCGCCCCCTGCCCAAAGGCACTTCCCTTCCACAGGAACTACAAAGAAAACAATAAATTGGAACTGCACCACCTTTTTTAAATATGTGCAAGAAATCCTTAATGTCCACAACATCCACTAGGACCAAATTGTTTGTAAAGAGTTCATTATCCTGTCAGTTGTGTATTTTCTCTTTATTTTCAATCCATATATAGAAAGCATCTATCAAGTCTCCATGTTTCTGAGTCACTCGGAAACATGGAGACTTGATAGATACTGCCTTATAAAGCGATTTCAAGAAATCATATTAGGTGGTTAATTCCCATCCACACGTGTTTGCTCGTATTTGAACTCACACGTTGGCTACTGTTCCGTGGTCATCATACCGGACCAATCTGGCATCTATATATACTGGCCTATTGGTACAATTGAATTATACTGGCTAGAAGATGTATGAGGACCTATTAATAGTTTTTTTTTAAACTTTATTTATATTTTCAAAAAAGAAAAATAACAGGGCATCAGGAGACAATATCGGAAAATATAAGGTTTAGGAGTACACATTAGTAAGCAATATTATTAAACATAGAAAAAGAAGAGTATGTACACAACAGGTTAAATCACGGGTACTCATAGTATGGCCCGCGGGCCGGTGGCGGCCCGGCAAGCCTTCCCTGGCGGCCCATTGACCTTCTAGACATCGTACCCGTGTTGTATTTTTTAAAAAAAGGAAACAGTGTCTTCTTCAAACACTGCTGGTTGTTGCAGCGTGAGTCTAAGAGACACTGCTGCTCTGTGGGGGCCAGCCGCCGGGTGATTACAATGATAGTGGAGATGCAGGGGCCTAAGAAGAGGTTAAGTACAGCAAGGCCTCATTAACATACAAATGGTCTTTCTAAAGACCTGTGAAGTGCTCGGGTGGGGCTGTGTGTGCGAGGAGGCTGTCTCAGCCCAGGCTGACACACGCAGGGTGAGGTGGAGAGGGTGACAGAGGGAGGGAGTGGGACTTCCCACGTGGCATAAACTAAAGGCACACTTTGCATTTCTACAGACGTTTTACATCGGGTATCCCAACAGAGGAAGCAAAATCATTTTTAGAAAGAAGATTGCAAGAGCACTAGGGGGGTCATGGCCCGTTGTACTAATACATTCTTAACTTCCACGTGTTATATTATTCGAGAAACCTTAAAATGAGACGTGTTTGACAGAATCATTGATTATGTTTATACATTTGTAAAAGAATGTATGATTGTTTGACTGCGGTCTCAGAGAGGTAAAGCGTCAACACTGGTAAATAAAAACTGTGCAGGAACATGCTGGCCATCATTGTACTGGCATATGATGATGAGTGTGTGCGTTTATGATGAGGCTGGACGTGTCGGCATTTGCAGGTGTGTGTATGGATTTGTTTGTGGGTGTATGAAAGTGGTTGTCTGAAGGGTGGGAGTGGGCGTATACTTGTGGCTAGTAGCACATAATGGAACCTAAGTGGTCATATATAACTTTTAGTGGGCAGCTGTACGATTGTGAATGTGCTATCCTAAGATGTTAGGTGGACACATCTACAGTGAGTGCGATGGCATACTATCGTAGTGTGCTGGCATATGATGAAGTTATTCATGTTTTATATTGTGTTGTGTGCTACATTTTGTTTGAAAAATTGGGTAACATAGCAAGACTGTATTGAAGTTGTGAGAGGTAAGGTTGACTGAGTATGACAGAACTGTGATATAAAGCAAAGGTAGAACCTTAACTCAATAATTTCATCACTTCTTACATTTTAAGAAGACACTATTGTAAACATATTATCTACCTTTAACTCCCTTCTGACTTTACTTTTTTCTGTGAATCTAGGATATTTTGGTGCATATTTTTTCACTTTTGTGTGCTGGGTTACAATGTTGCTTTTGTGGACGTATGACCTTGTGTAGCTCTACATATATATGGTGGTGGGTGCTTTTGTGTATGTTGGTGGTTGTGTGGATGCATGAGGGTGGGTGTGGGGACTTATGTTGTTACACATGTTTGTGTATGATGGTGGGTGAACTGGCGCAGGTTAGTTGTGTGGAGGCATGGTCCTTTTGGCGGCATATCATGGTGGTTGTGTTGACATATGATGGTGGGCGTGTTGCTGTTTGATGTAGTTGTGTGGATGTCTGGTGATCAATGTTTAGTCTTATGATGTTCAGGTATTTCTTGGCATGGCTGAGATTTATACTAGAGTTAAACCTAATTTTGCGACCTGTTTTTGTGCCATTTACAGCCTGCTTAGATAAAAGGCAGGAGAGCCTTCAACACCAGGTGAGTGGTTCGCAGCTCCAACAGATTGATATAAGCCGGGCTTTCTCTTCAAACCAGAGTTGTCTGATCGCCACCTCCCCCAGATGATCTCCCCAATCGAGTAGTGATGCATCTGTCACCACAATCAGCTCTGGATGGAGAAAAGTGGGAATCTGCCACCCAATGAGTTTTGTTTGAGGAGCCACCACTGCAGTTCAGCAATCCCTTCCAAAATTAGAATGTAGTCTGCCAGATTACCACAGTGGTGGAGCCAATTGCACTTCAACTTACTTTGCACAGCCGGTATGTGCCACCTGCCGCAGCTGACCTGGAAAATGCAGGAGGCTAAGAGACCAGAAAGCTTCAGAGCTGATCTGCCCAGGCTGACACATGCAGGGTGAGGTGAAGAGGGTGACAGAGGGAGGTAGTGGGACAAAGGGAGAGGGAGAGGGAAAGGGAGAGGGAGAGGGAGAGGGAGAGGGAGAGAGGGAAAGGAAAGGAGACAGAAACATTGGGGCTTGTTCCATTAAATATGAGCTAATGAAAACAGTTTAACATAGATATTTTAGGTACATATACACCACCTATGTGTATCAAAGTGTTTATTTAATGACAGCGCTTATATCCAGATTACTTTACTCGCACACTGTGTGTGACAACTTCATCTTGTTAGACCTGGCACCTTGTTTGTTTACCATGTCAATTGTGCTCCAAATACTTGTGTTATTTTCTTTATATTTGTATTGACTTAGTAGGACCATCGAGCTAAATTGGCCGGTCAGTTCTATCTTAAATACAGTAATCAAATAGCACGTGCTTAGCAAGAGCAGCAACAAGGGCAGAATACAGGAACACCGTCTAGTGTTCAAATCCAAAAGGTTTCTGAGTTACATAGACGCATTCCAAACTTGCCTGCAGTCAGTGCATGTTGAAGCGCTGGTGCGCTTCCGTTCGAGTAATTATGTTATTGGTGGCAATTCCTGTAGTACAGGAGTATTGGGACCACTCAGTCCAATGCAGGTAAGCAATTGAAGCTGCCAAAGTATTGCGGTCCCTCAGACAAGCAGCGCTAGTGCTTAGGGCAGTGTCTTTAGAAACCACATTGTTTTAAAAACAGGCAACGTTTCTCAGTCCCGGCGTCGCAATGAACAAGATGCTGGCGCTCACTTTTAAGGAAATTATGGTAATGGCAGCCCCTCACAGAAAAATGTGCTGGGGCACTGTGAGAGAGGAAAAGGGAGGGAGACAGAGGGAGAGGGAGGGAAAGGAAGAGAGAGGGAGACAGACAGACAGAGGGAGGGAGGGAGACAGACAGAGGGAGGGAGACAGACAGAGGGAGGGAGACAGACAGTGAGCGAGGGAGGGAGGGAGAGGGAGACAGAGGGGGGGACAGAGGGAGGGTGACAGACAGTGGGAGGGAGACAGAAAGAGGGAGACAGACAGAGGGAGGGAGACAGACAGAGGGAGGGAGACAGACAGAGGGAGACGGAGGGAGACAGATGGAGGGAGAAGTGAGACAGAGAGAGGGAGGGAGACAGACAGAGGGAGGAGGGAGACAGACGGAGGGAGACAGATGGAGGGAGAAGGGAGACAGAGAGAGGGAGGGAGAGGGAGACAGAGGGAGGGTGACAGACAGTGGGAGGGAGACAGGAAGAGGGAGACAGAAAGAGGGAGAAGGGAGACAGACGGAGGGAGACAGATGGAGGGAGAAGGGAGACAGAGAGAGGGAGACAGAGGGAAGGAGACACAGGGAGGGAGACAGGCATATGGAGACAGAAGGAGGGAGACAGAGAGAGGGAGAGGGAGACAGGGAGGAAGACAGAGGGAGGGAGACAGAGGGTGACAGAGGGAGACAGAGGGAGACAGACAGATGGAGAGAGGGAAACAGACAGATAGAGGGAGGGAGAGGGAGACAGACAGATGGAGGGAGGAAGAGGGAGACGGAGGGAGGGAGACAGAGAGAAGGGGAGGGAGGGAGACAGAGAGAGGGGGAGGGAGGGAGACAGAGAGAGAGAGAGGGAGACAGAGAGAGGGAGACAGAGAGAGGGAGACAGACAGACAGAGGGAGACAGAGAGGGAGAGGGAAGGAGTGAGGCAGTCAGAGTGAGTGAGACAGAGAGGGACTGAGTGAGACAGTCAGAGTGAGTGAGGCAGAGAGGGAGAGAGAGGGAGTGAGACAGTCAGAGTGAGACAGAAGGAGAGAGAGGGAGTGAGACAGTCAGAGTGAGTGAGACAGAGGGAGACAGGGAGAGAGGGAGGGAGAGAGCTAGAGAGAGGGAGGACAGAGAGAGTGATAGAGAGAGAGAGATAGTGCGAGATAGAGATAAAGAAAGAGAGAGAGAGAGAGAGAGAGAGAGAGAGAGATGTGTGTATGCGGGGTCTGGTGGCTCAGTGGACAAAGGCGTCCGCTGCAGGGACCTGTGATCACCCTCATGGTCACAGTTTTTTTTGTTGCTCTAGCCCCGCCCCCTCCCCCACTGACCACGCCCCCACTGGTGCGGCCCTCGGATACAAACCACACTGTAAATTTGGCCCCCGAGAGAAAGTTTGTGAGTACCCATGGGTTAAATGAACGACTCACTGGGAAACATGGAAAAAGAAAGGAAAAAACAATTAGATATAAAAGGAAACCATTCATGAGAGAGCCAATCCTCGAGAGGGTCTATTGAAAGTTATTGGATGAGAAACTGGTTGACAATTTACACTGATCAACGTACAAATTATTTGCATCTTGGGATCTCAGGCGTTTTATGGAATCAGTTTTGCCCTGAAGAAGTCCAACTCAAATAGGGCGAAATGCGTTGGCTGATGGCTTTCTATATATGTATTGAAAATAATGAGAATATACACAACTGTTATGGACATTAAGGATTTCTTGCACATATTCAAAAAGGTGGTGCAGTTCCAATGTATTGTTTTCTAGTTAAGCAAGTATATCAAGGTCTATATTTAGGCAGTTATCCATCCCATAATTCAACAAAGTTTATTAAGCCGCCCAATGTGACGGTGAGATGGTACTCAATAGCAACATCACTGTTTCTTTGAACCAGTGATTTTGATGGCAAACCTTGACTTTAAGACTGTGCATGTCCACACTTGCTGCAGAACAGCAGAGGGATCATTATCTATGTATTCCAGTGGCCCCAATAACTAGACAAAGATTAATGTTGTAACTAACTGTGCTATCATATTTATTCACTAAGAGGTCAGGTAACAAGGGGCTTACAAAAGAGGAATACGATGTAGAGTCTATCAATATGTCTTATTGACCCTGATATAGGTATATGCCTCATGGGCTTATAGAGTGATTCCGTGTTTAAGTGCAAATACCTAATTGCATTATAATTCAAACTAACACTCATATCAACAATAAAAACACTAATTTCTAAAGTGACCTTGTGTGAAAACGCCACTTAGAGTGTCAACTACTTCGGAGCCACATTATGTATAAAGGTACATTCATTGCTGCAATATGATTGTCAAGACCAGTATTTCTTGGGATAGTACATTAGGGATACATAGACTAAAATTGACTCCATGTCTGTGAACAAATCACAACTCGAACCTCAGGATATGCACATAATGGTCATATATATTATTAAGCCAACAGGTATGACCTGAAAAAGGCACATAAAATTGGTGTCCTTGTTTAATCAAAATAGGTATGGGCAACTCAATGTAAGCATGAATATTATTACTTGAAGATGGTCTGGTCTAAAGTGATGAAGTGCTAAAGTGCAAATATCCAGATTGTAAAGCGACTCCAGGCTTGTATGCAAATTATAACTCAGACGTCAGGATATATGCATGATAGTCATATATTCAAATTCTGAAGTGTGAACCTAAGTGTCAAAGTGTTCAAGGACCAAGTATATAAAATTCAATGTAGGCATAGATGATATTACTTGAAGGTAATCTGAAGTGACTTCATGCTACAGTGACATTATCCAACTGAGATACAAGAAGAAAAAAACTATCCTTGCAACTTCAATCATCAATCTTTGGCATGTTGATACTTACTCCCTACTAAAGTCCATAGGTTAAAAAGTGCTAACGGATATCACCATCACTGACTTGAAAGTTTGGGCTCTAAGTGTGTAGGAAAATTCCACCATACATGCAGGTTGAGCAGCATTACAAAAGATAAAGTGGCTTGTGCAGTGCAGAGGGCATAATTACATCATTAAAACCTTGTTACATGTAAAGTGATAAAACAACAAATACTATGCTAATACATCCAGTCATTGGTGACAGAAATTCCTGCAATGAACTGGCAATGGACTAAACCTATATATATTTATGTATATTTATGTATATATCCTCATAGCGCTTGATGTGAGCTCACTTTACACGAGCATTAATCATAGAGACGGAGTAAAGGCATTGGAACACTATCTGAGTAGAATATTAGTGCAATTTGCACAGCACAACTAAATGCTGATAGAGATGGTTAAATTATGTTTCAATAATAATGTGTTCATGTTCAACAATGAAAATCACAACTAACCCCTTCCACGCTGGGCTAATTCCCCCACGGTGCGGGGGAAGGGGGGGGGGCGCTCGCTGCGCTACAGTGCTTTTGACATGCCCAGCTCATCATGCTGTCCACTCCTGTGGAACGCCCACACAGGAGGGGAATTAGCCCCGTGTGGGCATTCTGCTGCAGTTATGACGAGCTCAGCTTGTCATGAGCACAGCTCCACTGTGCCTCTTGACGAGCTGAGCTCGTTATAAGCGCCAAAGGGGTTAAGAAGAGACAAGGGACTAAGACTTTTTTGACTCCCTTCTCACGAATTGAATCTCACTCAACAGAGAAGTACTAAAAACAATGTCCTATCCCCTGGGATCCAAGATAGGTTGATGCTACAAATCATGTAGCTATCCACATGGGAACTGTAACTCTCATATCTACTCAAACCCAAAACAAATATGGGAAAGACAAAAAAAGTCTTAATACTGCCCTCACACACTTTGCAGTGTCATGCTTCATCATAGGGCCACATCATACATCCAGGTGCAGACCAGCACTCTAAATGGAGCACAATAATTTATTTTTGATGAAGAACGGTGGTGAGGGTAGACAAATTAAGAAAAAGTGATAGAACACACAAAAGACACGTACAAAAACGTGATACAACTAAGAAAGGGGTGATACCCAAATCTGCAGTGGGGCTATAGGGGTCATTACCTCCCCTTTATACCCCTGAGTGTATTTTTTAATCCTACCAGGGGTGTACAGACAGAATAAAACAATATATGTTGACCCTTAGGTTGTTTTAAGTATATGTACTGCACTGTTTGGTTCCGTTTTATAGGGGAACACATCACCCCTTTCTTAGTTCTTTCACATGTTCAACAATGCCTTATTCCAACAAACATGAGGAGTAGCCAGGGGAGCCAGCTTCTCCCCCAGCTATGCATGCCTAGACATGGGATGGTGGGAGGCGCTGGTTCTTTGTACTACACATGAACAATATGTGAATAACAATGTTATCTTGTGGCTACGATTCATCGACAACCTATTTGTAGTATGGAAACAGCTATTGAATTTGTAAATGCAATTAATCAGAATGATATCAACTTGCATTTCACAGCCATCATCAGTCGTGAATCTGTCAATTTCCTTGATACCCAGGTATAAATATGGAGAAGTGTGGCTCACTGGTTAGAGCAGGCAGACCCTGAAGCAGAGGTCAGACCCGGGACCAGGGTTCAATTCCCGACGCGGCAGGGTCTTGAGCTCAAATGTCCATGGACTCGATAATTCTCGCTCGGTGCCTGACCTAATCATGGGTTCACACTCTGCAACTCTGGGCATTAGGCCTGCTTAATCTCCACAACGGCCCCCCCGCGGCGGGATGCCTGGCTTTCACCTTGGGGATGCCCTGTAGGGGCTATCTCACAGGGAAAAGCCAGGACGGGTTCCCAAGGCAAGCGCGGAGATACCCCTTCGGGGGTCGATTCAGGCACTATATAAGAAACATAATAATAAATAATAAATATAATAATATAATAATGGTAAAATTTAAACTAAACTGTATCAAAAAGAGACTCCTGGCAATTCCATTCTTAATGCCAGCAGTGCTCATCCTAGGCACTTGGTAGAAAACATTCCCTACGGGGAGATGTTGAGGCTAAGAAGGATTAACAGCAAGGATGAAGATTGCGCAAATAACTAGCAAACAGAGTTACTTAGAACATGTCTACACATAAGACCATTATTAAAGCAATCACATAATCTATGAAGGTGGACAGGGCAGAATTGCTCAGAGACAAGCAAAGCTGTTCCTTAAGTGAAGTGGACCATCCGAATGACACTAAAAACCTCATAACAGAAAATCAATGGTCAAATGAGTTTAGGGTCATCATTGGGTACAGTAAGCAAGAGCAGAGCATTAGGTCAATAATAAAACAAAATTGTCCGTTAGTACTTAATAACCCATTGATAGGACACCTACTCCCACGCAAAATCTCGTTTATTCATAGTAGGGGACCCTCTATGAGAGACAGTTTAGTTAAAATCAGTCCAGAGATCTTGGAAGGGACCAATTGGTTAACTACCCACAAAGGCTTTTATAAATGCTAAACCTGCAAGGCTTGCCAACACGGGGTCAATAAAACAACATATCAAACCCCATTTGGAGGCAAAGAAAGTAAATTCAAGAAGGACCTGACCTGCAAAACTGATCGTGCCATTTATGTCCTACAATGTGCCTGTAATTTGCAATATATTGGGAATACGAAACTTCAGGCTCATAAAAGAGTACTCCAGCACATGAGAGCCATTTTAAATCAACATAATATGTACCCAGTTGCACAGCATTTTAAAGATAAACATGATTCAAAGATACAAGGACATAAATACTATCTCATATATGCAGTCCTACAGAGCAGGAGAGGGGGAAATAGAGGGTCCAAAATAAGGAGATTAAAGACCCGTTATATCCTGGAATTTGATTCCATGTACCCGGGAGGCCTCAATACATCTGAAGACCTCTACACTTGCCTACATTGGATCAATATAAGAGTTGGAAACATATCAGAGGATACATTAAGATAACAAATATAATTACCCCATAGGAAATCGTGAACTGAGTGGTAGGGATAGATAAGGTGTCAACTGTTACGGGTTTCTCAATGGGCTCTACAAGCAGCAGAAAGGCATTGGTGTACTATCTATGGTGGTGTACAAACCTCCCCAATTTCTAGTACCAACATTAATGACAATCATGAAACATTATTTGTTCATAATTAATCAAATCTAGTCATGTTTAATTTAATAGCTAATGGTGATCACATATAAACATAAGAGTATTGATACCGTGATGAGGAATTTCAAATACAGCTGCCAAACTCAGATCAATAAAAGTAGGATTATTGATGGTGACAGTAACACAAAGAAATGTTACAATTCTGACATTAGGCTATTAAACTAAAATGTTATAAACATGGTTTTATAGCATTAAGCACTTAGCACTTTGCACAATAGGAGGGAGGGAGAATACAAGAGGTTAATGAAAAATAGGGAGAAAATAAAAAAACAAAAATAATGAGTGTTCTTATGGAAATAAGTCACTTGCACTTGCACTTTATTGAGACGCGTGATACATGGTTAGCCAAGCAGTCCAAGTCTAATATATATATTAGCAGTGTGGTGCCATGGGTGGATTGGTGAACGCAGATTTTAGCAGGATAAGAATTGTATTTTACAAGGAATTTTAGAAATATATTTATATCCATATTTATATTGATTTTATGTATAGTATTTATATGCATGATATTTATATATAAATCTGTTTTTCTATTTATGCTATATTTATCATCTTATTGCCCCCACCCCAGGTCCATCCTTCTTGTCTTCTCTCGGTTCAATATTTTGGTGATTATAGAAATTAAATGTTTATTTCAGGCAATAAGGTTCTAAAAATTCCCATTCATGTAATTTAAACAAGGAAGTTCTTTTATGTGATTAATTGTACAAAGAAATTAAACCCCGAGGACAATGGCAAACATATAGACATATGAAGACAGACTGAGAGGAACACTTTACAAAAGTGGTTGTCCGTGTCTATGATTGCATAGTTTTGCACGTTTGTGATTTACACCTGTCACTTTAAAAGGAGCGATTCATGCCGTAGCGAATGACATGTAATCAAGGCTCGTCAGAGCCGAAATGTTAATGGCTGTTTAATTAATAAAAACATAATTGCACAGATATTGTGCTCCATGCCCATTTTGTGGGACAAATTCTACAGTTTTTGACGGAATCCAAAGTATTTATGTATATATATATATATATATATATATATATATATATATATATATATATATATATATAAAATATATAAATATAAATATATATATATTCCAAACAAGAGTTTTCCAATGTCGTGCGCTCTCAAAAACGATAATCCACACCAGAATGAGATGCAAAAAGGGTGTTTTATTCCTCTCACAACATGTTTCGGCTGTGAAGCCTTGCTCAGGTAAAGGAAAGTGAGCAAGGCTTCACAGCCGAAACATGTTGTGAGAGGAATAAAACACCCTTTTTGCATCTCATTCTGGTGTGGATTATCGTTTTTGAGAGCGCACGACATTGGAAAACTCTTGTTTGGAAACTTTACTACTGGGATGCTCCGCCGGCGTGTGCGCCAACTCTCGAGGGGCCCCAGCAATCAGAAGGAGTGCTTTGGTTTGGAACATATATATTGTCGAGTGAACAAGCGGCTGAGGCTGCGAAACGCGTCTTGACGTTGCCAGATGAATAAACCACTCTAAAGCACTAAACTGGGTCCGTGTCCAACTCTGCTGCAGGTGGCGCTGGGAAGAAAGTGAGCTCTTGTGGTAATTGGTGATACCTCATATATATAGGTAGTTATAGTTAAAACCTAGTTTCCATAGGAAATCCGCAACATTCTATTTGGAATAACTTTGGCGCCGGTGGACGAATCTTCGCGAATTTGTTCAAGAAAATGGCCTGCTCCGCTCCGCTACTTCCCTGAAAGTTTTGGGGTGATTCATGAAGCAGGGGCTAAGAAAAAAGGGGGGTCGCCAGTAGGTAGTTATAGTTAAAACCTAGTTTCCATAGGAAATCCACACCATTCTATTTGAAATAACTTTGGCGCTGGAGGACGAATCTTCACGAATTTCTCGAAGAAAATGGCCTGCTCCGCTTCGCTCCTTCCCTGAAAGTTTGGGGGTGATTCGTGAAGCGGGGGCTGAGAAAAAAGGGGGGTCCCAAAATGTGTTTCCCCCATGCAATTTTCCATAGGACCTTTAGCCAGGGCTACAGCCCGAACGGCTGAACGGAATTACACCAAATTTGGCAGAAAGGTAGAGTTCGGTTCGCAGATCAAGCTTTTTGTTAATGGTGTAAATCTGTTCAGTAGTTCCTGAGAAAATCATAAGTAAATTCATAAGAATATCTATAGAAGCTTACCAAACTCTGTACTGTACTCTGTACAGTACGCGTACGGTACTCGTACGTATGTGTACCTTTCCGAGCACGAGCTGCATGCTCATTTGCTGTAAACTGTCTGTCAACACTCCAAACCAGGAAGTGTTCGCAGCCATCTTGTGCTCGGTAGACCAAGGCACAAGAAAACAGAAAAACAAATGTGTAGAACGCAAAAAGTGGGCAGGGTGGAAACAACCTGACCCCTTAGGCATGCTCAGGGGGTCCCACAAGGACCCCCAAGGCCAAATTTGTTATTTTTTTTTTAAAAATCGCGGGGTACAAAACAGTCTGCTTTTTTCAAATTACCCCCCGGGGGGGCGGGGGGAAATTCCGGGGGCACAGTGAAAAAGAAGTGTGGGGTGCCCCAATCCCCCCCACATTGTCCTGGGGACCACCACCCCCGGGGCAAAGTAATTATTTTACACCTCCCTGGCGCATACTGGAAGCTCTTGGTGGGCTAGTTGGCCCCCAGGGACCCCCAGTATGCAAGGGGAATTAGTTCCCCCTCTGCAAACACGCCAGGGGGATGCGTTGCAGAGAGGTGTAAAAAAGGTCGTGGCCTCATTACAGCTCCCTGCAACGCAGCCTCCTGGTGCATACTAGAGGTTCCTGGTGGGCTAGTTGGCCCTCAGGGACCCCCAGTATGCAAGGGAACTTAATCCCTCAACATAAAACACTCTACAGGGCGCGTTTGCACAGTGGTGAAGGTAGGGGGCGGGGCTTGAGTTGGTGTGAGTGCAAACATGCCCAGAGGCGTGTTTTAAGTTGGGGAATTAATTCCTGTTCAATCCAGAGGTCTCCTAGGGGGCAACTAGTCCAACAGGTATCTCCAGTAAGCACCACGGAGCTGTGTTGCAGAGTGTTGTAAAAAGGGGGCGTGCCCTTTGAACACCTCTCTGCAACACAGCTGCCTGGCGCATACTGAAGGTACCTGGTGGGCTAGTTGGCTCACAGGGGACCTCAGGGTTGAAGAGGAATTAATTCCCAAATCTAAAACACACCATAGGGTGTGTTTGCACACATGTTAACTCAGGCCGTCCCCCTTCCTTCACTATTCAGTAAAATATTCCTGTAAAGTCTGCTGAACTATGAATTCCAATTTACTCACCTGTTATCACAAGAAACGTCAGTGCTGCATCT
Organism: Lissotriton vulgaris; assembly: GCF_964263255.1. NCBI lineage: Eukaryota > Metazoa > Chordata > Amphibia > Caudata > Salamandridae > Lissotriton > Lissotriton vulgaris. The sequence goes on along the minus strand of NC_141696.1, from coordinate 433,200,525 downwards.
TTGAAAGCACTACTGATCCTGAAAAGTAATTCTAACCATACTTACAGTAACTTGATTATCCTTCCATAGGCTAACATTGACTGGTTTCACTTGGAAATTCTTCCAAGTGTGGAGTTTTGGAACTGAAAAAAATTCCTCTAAAATCAGCCGAACTACGCATTCCGATTTACTCACCTGTTATCAGGAGAGACCTCAGTGCTGCATCTTTCAGCTCACTACTATTCCTGAAAAGTAAATTTAACTGTACTTACCAGTAACTTGAATTTCCTTCCATAGGATATCATTGCCTGATATATAAAATATATATAAATTAAAAAAAATATTAAATAAAAAAATATTACAATTTCAATATTTAATAAAAAAATATTTTTCAAATAATATAACAAATATGTAATGTAATTTAAAAAATAAAATATCTAAAAATAAATGATTTAAAATAATGTGGTAAATCAGTATAAAAAATATAACAATTAATACATTTAAAAATTATCATTTACAAAACCTTTGAAATTCACTGAAAAAACCATAGGTTTCAGCCACGTTATAGTTAAAAATTAGCATTTGAAAAACCTTAGAAATTCACTGAAAAAACCATAAGTTTCACACACGTTATAGTTAGGAATTAGCATTTAAAAAAACCTTAGAAATTCACTGAAAAAACCATAGGTTTCACACACGTTATAGTTAAAAATTGCCATTTAAAAAACCTTCAAAATTCACTGAAAAAACTATTGGTTTCACATGTGTTATAGTTAGCTGGACATTTCACTCATACAAAACCATTGAAATTCCCCTGTTATAGTTAGTTCAGTTAACTATAACTCGCGCGCCCACAATGCACTGCTGATGACGTCGCATATTACATCACTCATGACATGGTCAGTGACATTACTCATACATGTGTGAAACCTATGATGACATCTCAAATGACATCACTGATGACATCATCCTTGTGAAAGAGTGGCAGACCTCCTCTCACCCTAATATAACCTTTGATACACACATTCAAAAATAGAAAATACAATTTTCAAAAAATTGGAGATACCAATACCAGTTACAACAACCTATTCAGTAATTCCAACATCTACATACACATCCACTCATTCACCAACATTTCTATACAGTCACTCATACATGTACTCACTCATCATATGTACTCATACACCTATAAATCCTGTTACACACCGACACTCATACATAGAGTTACTCACACACATACTAACACATACAAATAAACTATCAAACATCCATTTACTTGCATATACAGCTATACACACACCACTACACTTACTTTACGGAAACAAACACATACTTACTCTCTTAGACAATCACTTATAGAAACACATACTTATTTATACAGGAACTCTTCCAATTTCTCACTCTCATATATACTCACTTATATACATCAATATTCACATATACTAGTTTAAAAAATATGTAAATACTCATAAAGACACTATTGGAACAGTAATTCACTCACTAGCACACCCATACACAAACTCATCCACCCATACAGTCTGCAAACATGCTGTCTTCAAAACAGATGCAAACAGTGAGTCAGTCATTCATGCATCTATACGCTAAGTAATATCTTCCACCGAACCTTACAGACACTAATACTGATACTCAAAAAACCAACTAATAAGCCATATACACACTCATGTAGCTACTCACCAACCCATGCAGCCACTTATACACAAAGTGAGACACTGATACAGATATTTCCATATTTAAACATTACTCATTAATACATGTATTCACTAAGATACACTTAATAAGTCAGTTATAGAATCAATTTTACAAAAGAAAATACATTTAGACATTTATTTACCCATTTTTTCTTCCATCGACCTTTAGATATACATATATAAAAAATGTTTATTTTTCAGAAACACACACATTCACTGTATGATGTCATCAGTGATGTCATCAGTGATGTCATTTGAGATGTCATCAGTGATGTCATTTGAGATGTCATCAGTGATGTCATGAGTGATGTCACTGACCATGTCATGAGTGATGCAATATGTGACGTCATCAGCAGTGCATTGTGGGCACGGGAGTTATGGTTAACTGAACTAACTATAACGGGGGAATTTCAATGGTTTTGTGTGAGTGAAATGTCCAGCTTACTATAACATGTGTAAAACCTATGGTTTTTCAGTGAATTTCTAAGGTTTTTTAAATGCTAATTTTTAACTATAACGTGTAATATATATATACATACATATATATATATATATATATATGTATATATATATATATATGTATATATATATATATATATATATATATATATATATATATATATATATATATTCACTGAAAAAAACATACGTATCAGGGACGTTATAGTTAGTTGGACATTTTACTGGTACAAAACCAGAGAAATTCCATCGTTATAGTTAGTTCAGCTAACTGTAACTCTTGCCCCCGCAATTCACTGCTGATGACGTCACATATTACATCATTCATGACATGGTCAGTGAGCTGCTTTGCAGAGAGACGGGCCAAGGCCACACCCCGTTTTACACCTCTCTGCAATGCAGCTCTGTGGCGCTTACTGGAGGTACCTGGTGGGCTAGTTGGACCCCAGAAACCCTCCAGATTCAAGGGCAGTTAATCCCCCAACATACAACGCACCAGAGGGCCTGTTTGCACAGTGGTGAAGGGAGGGGGCAGGACCTGATGTGACAAGTGTGCAAACATGCCCCGTGGCACGTTTAAGTTGGGGGGATTAAGTTCCCTTGAATCCTGAGGGTCCCTGGGGGCCAACTAGCCCACCAGGTACCTCCAGTAGGCGTAATGATAGTAGAGGCTTCCCGATAGAACTTTCTCTCACTACAAGTTTATTTTTACGTGGAAGCATGCATCTTCCAACATTCTGATTCTCTGTGTGGCATCCATATCCTTGATGGCACTTATTTTGGATCTGCCTTGTATATTTATTACTAAGTATGAATTATACATGGATTTGCTGCATGATATCCTGCACTTGTTTTACATTGTATTTTCTATTGCATGTATCTACTCTTTACCCTTCCAAAGTCCAAGACCTTTTGGTGTTGAAACCAATGTTCCCTCTAATTTTCTTCCTCTGTGTGCGGCAGTGGAGGGTCTCTGTGCGCTGCATCCATGGCTATGTGTGCCAGGCACCAAACCGTGCGTGTCTGCGGCGCCAAATGGCACTCAAAACTTTTACTTTAAAAAGTGAAAAGATGGTGCATTTTCGCACATACAGAGCCAAAATAAGTGTCTTAAAGGCAGTTTGCAAATTTATTGTATTGCCTGTATTTTCATTGGTGTGTCTCTGACTGGTGTTGTCCGTCTTCCCCGCTGCCTGTACGTGGTCCATGCCCCTTTTTCTTCCCTCTGTTCCCCTCGCTGTCCCTGTGCTCTCTCTGCCCGGTCTTTCCTTCTGTACTCCTCGCTGCCCGTGTCTCTGCCTAGTTTTCCCTTCTGTTCCCCTTGTTGCCCGTGCCTCACTGCCCCGTGCCTCTCTGCTTGTTCTGCCTTCTGTTCTTAGCTGCCCCTATATTTCTGTATTCTGTATTTTGCCTCTGTGCCATTAGTTTTTGTGCCCGTCTGCCCTCTGTGCCACTCTTTTTTGTGACCTAATTCCCTCTGTCCCACTCGTTTTTGTGGCCTTCTGCCTTATCCACTTCATTTTCCCCTCATTTTTTGTGCCTTTCTGCCCTCTGTTCCACTTCGCTTTCCCCTCGTTTTTTGCCTTTCTGCCCTCTGTCCCACTCGTTTTTGTACCTTTCTGCCCTCTGTCCCACTTGTTTTTGTGCCCTTCAGCCATCTGTCCCACTCGTTTTTGTGCCCTTCTACACTCTGTCCCACTTGTTTTTGTGCCTTTCTGCCATCTGTCCCACTGGTTTTTGTGCCCTCCTGCCCTCTGTCCCACTCGTTTTTGTGCCTTTCTGCCCTCTGTCCAATTCGTTTTTGTGCCCTTCTGCTATCTGTCCCATTCGTTTTTGTGCCCTTCTGCCCTCTGTCCCACTCGTTTTTGTGCCCTTCTGCCCTCTGTCCCACTCGTTTTTGTGCCTTTCTGCCATCTGTCCCACTCGTTTTTGTGCCCTTCTGCTCTCTGTCCCACTCATTTTTTCCCTTGTTTTATGCCCCTCTTGCCTTCTGTTCCGCTCATTTACCCAGCCGCGGTGCCCCCTGCGGCCCCGCCCTCCTGACTGCCCACTGTGGCCTTTTGTTTAAATATTGCTGTTAATCGGAGCCCCTTCACCGGCTCCGATTAACATCAATACTTACACAAAAAGCCACAGTCTGCCCCGCGCTTTACTAACAAAAGCGAAGACACTTTCCAAACACAGGGTGTACTTTAGCACACACTGTGTTTGGAAACTGTCTCTACGCTTTTGTTATTAAAGGGCGGGGCAGACTGTGACTTTTTGTTTAAGTATTGATGTTAATTGGAGCCCGTGAAGTGGCTCCGATTAACAGCAATATTTAAACAAAAGGCCACAGTCTACCCCACGCTCCCACATAGACACCAGCCCCCCCACCTCCTTACCTACTCTAGTCATGTTCCCGGCGCTCGCTTCTTCAAAGCGGCCGGCGGCGCGACTCTCTCGCGTGACGTCCTGTGTGCGCACTCCTAGCGAGTCGGTGCGCAATGATGTAAGGGGAGGTGCGCGCGCGCACGCCCTAGAGGGAACGGTGGTTTAAACGCCTCACAGAGGATTTATGATGCCTAATGAATCCCCTTTTTAGGTCTCGGCTAGTGTATGCTGTGCACATGCGCAGTCTTGCTGGCGAGATTTTATGTTTTTGAGTACCTTCCAATAGCAGGGTTTAAACCCCGCCCCTCTTTTACATTGGCTGGCATCACCGTTCATGCTAAACGGTGGCCAGCCATTGGAAAAGATGTTACAGTGATGTACTCTTTTCTCTTTTGGAGCTGTCCCATTCGGACTGGCTGCCCTGACTTACTGCTGGGGTAAAAGATTTCCTATCTTCTTTATGGGGCGCCACAGATGGCCCCATAAAGAATATAATAATCCTTTCACACCAGCAGGTAGTCCGGCCGAGCCCGTTCAAGTGGGATGGCTCTAAAAGAGAAATGTATTTCATTTTAGTATAATCGCGGCACCTACGCTTCACTTTTAAAATGTTATAAGTAAAGCGCGGGTGCCGCGCTTATACCAAAATGAAAGAAATAGAAAAAACATCTATTTCTTTCATTTTGGTATAATCGCGGCACCCGCGCTTTACTTATAACATTTTAAAAGTAAAGTGATGGTGCCGCGATTATACCAAAATGAAAGAAATAGATGTTTTTTCTATTTCTTTCATTTTGGTATATTTTGGCCTTGATCGATATTATGTGGTTAACAAAAGGGAGTACCGCGCGCTTGACCAATCAAGAAGTCTGTTACTGTGATCCTTTGTAAGCTTACAAATGGTAGCACCTTGGTAACAAGCATTTAAATCTAAACCGGAAGTGACACAACCTCGCAGGAGTTGAGCCGCTCTACGGGACAAAAGGTTGCAGTATTTAATTCCGGGAGGATCTGCGAAGCAACGAAAAGTAATTAGAGGCCTTGCCAAATATATCTACATATTCTATGTAATGTAAAGAGTCAGTGGAGTTCATTAAACAATAGATGCTCTTCTTCATCCGTTTAAGAAAATGAGGACAATGATTTTTCAAGTACTTGTTTTAAATATGAGACTAACGGGTCGCTCACCATTTCATTTCTTTCTTTCAAGCCCGGGTACTTATTGGAACGTAGTTATTTGAAAGGCAGCTGTTTGAAAAAAAAAGCTATAAAGTGATATTAGACTACAAGGGTATACAATGCAATAATGCAGATATCCGTGATTTGTATCTAATCTCCACAAGCACAGGAACAAAACTGAAACACGCACTTGTGTCTTCTCCGTAAGGCTCTGAATACCCAGTTGTGTGCTTTCTGTGCGCTGACTGTCAGTACAAGACAGGTCTGTGCGCTACATGACTTGTGAAGATCGGGTCAGTGTAATCCAAGGGGTGGGTCTCTGGACGACCCATTTTCGCACACTCAGACGAGTACACTAACACGTACTTTCTCACATGCATTATCTCGGGTGCACACAGGCCCACGTCCACCCATTGAAGATGCCAAAGCTGCCGACTGTGGAACTGCAGGTTTGGGTCTCGGCGTCGGCTCAACTTCTGGTGATTTTGGACAAATCATTTAATCTCCCCATGCCTACAAAAAAAGGAGTGAGTCCCTGTTTATTGAGCTGGGGCTCATGTAATGCACTCCAACATACCTACGGTTTGAGTTCGCGATATGTAAAACTGCAAAATAAGCACGCCATGGTATTTTCTAATGTGCACCTGTTTTAACCAGAGTTGGATTTAGGACAATAAATAGGCCCGGGCACCAAACTAAAAGCGGCCTCCAATAGCGAATCCGAAAGCTAAAAAGTGGTGGCTCAATTTGCAAATCGGGAAAGTTTGGAGCTTGTAAAGACATGCTATTTAGGTGTTTTATAAAGTAGGAGAGACTTGGGTATTTGTACTTACTACAGGCAATGTTTGTACTCATATCAGGGAAATCGACAGTAAAAAGTGGCCCACCAACCAGGCCCAGAAATTGCCCAACCGCGGCCTCCACACAGACCTTTTAGATCAGCCCACCCTTCTGGCACTGCCCGATTGCCCTGTAGGCCAGTCCCACCTTGGTTTTAACTAAAGATATTTAACCAAAACCAGTTTTTGAGCGTTAAATGTGTGAGCTATGGTGAAAGGACATTGAAGCGCCCGCGCACCTGTTAAGAGATGGGGTTCTCTTTGTAAGCCGGTAATAGTTAAATGGATTCTGTGAGGCACTATAGGTGTTTTTCTCACATCAGTGCTGCTATACTGTGTTAAAAAACCTGAACATTATCCTTTTAACTTTAGTAATACATTTGTGAGGTGTTTATTACAACAACTGTGCGTGCACACAAAAGTCTCTGCTCCTCCCCACCCCTCCCCCCTTGCTTCATTAAGATTCCTCACCCGGAGCAGCTCTTCTCTAATTAACAGAAATTGTAGTGCAAGGATTAGGTGGAGGCATAGGTGTCCACTGAACAGCCCTCTTTATTTTGGAAACGGACACTCAGGGGGTGCGAGGAAAGCGGGACCCCAGACTGCGCTTTCATTTTCGGTTTAACCACCTCTCCGGTTACACTGCTCCGATGCGAGGGGGCTGCCCACGCTACTTTTAGTTCAAATGAACGGTTCAGGTCTGGGTCTTAATGACTGCTCTTCCGCCTTATAATTTATTATTCTTTCATCTCACCTTAAAGATAATTACTATTTACATATTGCGCATAACGACCCAAGATGTGGACCCGATGCACAAGCATGTTTTTAAATGAATTCTTTGATGTCATCGCTACAACATTTTATTTGGTTAATTAAATAATCCTACATGTCGGTACACTCGCATCACCGTTTTTGATAAAGTGTTTTATGGTATGTCGGTGTTTTTTCACTTCCCGCTGATGTTTACTGCACGTGGAGGGCTCGCGTTCTGCACGATCGTGCATGAAACCCCGGCATCTGCCTCGGCTAGGTGCTAGGGGTTGGCTCGGGGAGCACAGCACTCTCCTAGGCCCTTGCATGTTTCACGAATCATGGCTCCGACCGGAAGCAAGAGTTCTACATCCTTGTGCCAATCGTGTCCCGATAATACACACACGTTTAAAGGGTAATATAGGAGAATCTACTGGAACAAAACATTTAGTGCTAAAATGAGCTGGACGGGAGGGTTAATTAATGGCCAACATATAATTGTGGAGAGCGTGGACGTGTGATTACTTCACGCGCTTGCCTGTTAACACATGCACGCGTCTGTTGGGTAAAATGAACAAGCACTTAGGGGAAATAGTCATGTTCATTTTCAAGAATATACAAGCAACGTGTATGTGCGGCAAAATTAGGTTAATTTGTTTGCTTTTTGTGAAATGTAAAATGATGTTGCTCGTCATGAATGCTCTCTCCAATTCACATATGTGTATTGGAGACTGGAGAACACACATATGTGTGCCGGGTTATTCAGGCATGTCTGCTAATATGTACATGTGCTTACTGGGAATATAGCTGTGTGTGTTAATATAATACATGTATGTGCGAGGAAGTGAGGCATGAGTGTGGTGGAAGTTTATTAGTGGAGTAGTGGGTGTGCCCTAACGACCTGAGCTGCCGACTTTGGAACTGGAGAACCAGGTTCGAGCCTCGACGTCGGCTCAACACCCTGTGATTCTGGACAAATCACTTTATCACCACATGCCTAAAAAAATTAATGCGTCCTCGTGTAATATAACTGGTGCTTATTTAAAGCTCTCCAAAACGTTCAGTTTGAGTTTGAGCTATAAAAAAATATATATGTCCTTATGTAATACATAGATGCGTGTGATACATATTGGTTGTGGATAATATGTGTGTGTTCTACGCGATACAAGCACATGCGCATTGGATAATGCGCGCGTGTAGGTACGGGGTGCTCATTAGAGGCTGGAGTGCAGACTTGTGGCAGCGGCAACTAAATAAATGAATTTAAAAAACAAGCCGCAGCCAGGCCACGGTGGGGAGGGGAGGCGAGACCCCGGCAGGAACAATAGAAGTGGAGCAGCAAACATGGCGACCCGACAAAGGAAGGCATGCAGCAGGAGTGCTGCAGGAAGCTGCCTGCCTCTCAACAGGGACTAATAGATGTAGGAAGGGATCCCTCAACTCCACGGAGACTGCTGGGGGCAGTACCAGCATCTCTCCACTGTCAGCTGAAGACTGCTCCAGGAAGGGTGACGTGGAGGGGCCCCAAGACTGCCTCAAGCCTCGTCCCAGAAGCCAATGGCCTTGAACACGCCCCTCCATTTCCGGAGCTCTGAACATGTTGTATCCTCGGGGCACACGGAGGTGCCCGGAGAGAGGAACAAAGATTGTTGGGGGCACGAGGGGCACCAACATCCTCTCCACGGGAGACACATTTCCGTGTCTCAGAAAGTAGGCACCATGAAAAACAAGCATTGAAAATGCAATAGGTCTCACCTTTGATTAAGTTAAAGCCATTTGCTTTGTTATAGAATACCATTAGCAAAGCAAATGGCTTTAACTTAATCAAAGGTGAGACCTATTGCATTTTTAATGCTTGTTGCTAAATGGAATGCTTCTTGATTCTTTGGCTTGAGAGCGCAGATCTACTTTACTGCATGCTGGATTTGATAGCCGGTCTTCTCCTCTGCAGGCAAACGCGCCACCTCCCTACAGGCTCTGGTTTGTAGGAAGAGTTCTTTGAAAAGGTATATGTGTATATATATATATATATATATATATATATATATATATATATATATATATATATATATATATATATATATATGTATGTATATATATATATATATATATATATATATATATATATATATATATATATATATATATATATATATATATATATATATATATATATATATATATATACATATATAATTTTCAAAAGCAATCGTCCCTTGTTGGAGGAGGAGCGGCCTGCCAGCTGGTGCAGGTGACGAGTCAAGGACAGGACTCGTAAATTATTTCGAGCAATTCAAAAAGAACACCGCACTCTTCTCGGATGTTTAAAGCTGTTTAATCCATCTCAGTAAAACTTCCTCGCCTACGCGTTTCGAACAGTAAATGTTCTTGATCACGGTAGTTACTACCGTGATCAAGAACATTTACTGTTCGAAACGCGTAGGTGAGGAAGTTTTACTGAGATGGATTAAACAGCTTTAAACATCCGAGAAGAGTGTAGTGTTCTTTTTGAATTGCTCGAAATATATATATATATATATGTATATATATATATATATATATATATATATATATATATATATATAGAGAGAGAGAGAGAGAGAGAGATTCCAACTCCCACCACTTCCAACCTCCGAACGGCAGCGGCGAAAAAGGAGACGCAGACCCCGCAGTATTCTGACAAGATGCTTTATTCCTTTAAGATCAAAAACCCACGCACAACACGTTTCGGGCTTCAGGTGCCCTTGATATATATATATATATATATATATATATATATATATATATATATATTACCTACTGGAGGTCGCCAGTAGGTAGTTATAGTTAGGACCTATTTTCCATAGGAAATCCGTAACATTCTATTTGCAATAACTTTGGCACTGGTTGATGAATCTTCGTGAAATTTTCAAAACTTATGGTCAGCTCCTGTCCACTCCTATCCTGAAAGTTTGGGGGTGATTTGTCAAGCGGAGGTAGAGAAAAAAGGGGCTCCCAAAACGTGTTTTCTCCATGCAATTTTCAATAGGAAACTTTAGTTGCGGCTACAGCCCGAACTGCTGAACGGAATTACTCCAAATTTGGCAAAGAGGTAGCCCTTGGTTCAGAAAGGTGCTTTTAGTAAATGGTGTAAATATGTTTAGTAGTTGCTGAGAAAATGAAAAGTGAAAACACACATATATCTATGGCCGTGGTGGATCTGCGCACCCTGTGCGCGCACCCTCCCGATCACAAGCTGCATGCTAATTGGCTGTCAACACTCCAAACCAGCAAGTGCTGGCAGCCATCTTGTGCCTCTGTAGAACTGTGTTCACAGCCCCCAGCCCCGGGGACCGCCACCCCAGGGCTACAAAATACAGGGGTTGGGGACTCAATGGCCCCCAAGCCCCAGGGACCGCCACCCCTGGGGCTTGATTTTGTGTATATATATTTTTTTTATTGTGTGGGGGGATCAAGCCCCCCCACACGCCCTGGGGACTGTCACCTCTCCCGGGCACTATAAAGTAAAATTGGGGGGTCCGTGATGGACCCCCCGAGCCCTGGGGATCACCACCCACCAGGGCTTTGTAAATTATGGGAGAGGGGCCGCGTGGCCCCCATCCTGGAGCCTTGTTGTGGCCCTGGAGACAGCAACCCCCAGGGCCGGCTCCTGCAGTGTCGCAAGCTGCCCACCCATGGGACACTGTAGTTAGCTATGGCAGGGCAGGAGTCTCGCGGCTCCCACCCTTCCATAGCAAACTTGATATGGATTTTAAAAGAGCAAACCAGATTGCTTTTCCACAAGAAGAGCTGAATGTTAGCAGCTCCCCATGTGGGAAAGCAATGACGGCTACCGAAGGACGCGGGTAGCCGGCGGGACCGTGGGGGCATTTGGACTCCCCCCATTGTCCCCAATGTTGTATATAGCCCCCGGGGGATGGGGTCCCCGGGGAGAATAGAAATGAGTCGTAGCTCTTTTAATAATTGGCAGAAGCCAGAACTAGCCCCGCCCTGTAGCTGTGACCAGTTCTCAGTGCAAGATACAATGCATTTTGTTATGTTTTGTGGGTTGTATTTAGAGCCAAGGAAAAAATTCTTGTTGCCAATTCTTAAGGAAGCCGGCTTCACTCAGGTGAGACCGGCTTTGCTCTTCTTACAACTACTACCTAATCCCCACATCACTTTTTGCGTTGCTAAATTTCTGGTAGCCATCTCAAGGGCGAAAGCTGTCTGCCAAGATTAGTTATTTACATCAAACAACCTTTTTAACTGTTTATTACAATCTTAAAATTGTTGTTAAATTCCTATATCATGTGTATTATGAAAAATGTTATCTGAAATGTATTTTATTCTTCTTCTCTTTGTATGGTTTTTAAATAAGCCGAATAAAGATATCTTGACTGACTGACTGAGTCGTAGGTGCTAACACATTTTTTACTGTATAATTAGGAGTCGCGCACATAGGACAGCGCGGCCCCCTGGTGCGAACGTGTTGGGTGCGCAACTCCGAAACGGGTTGGCTGCGCAACTCCAAACAAAAAATATGTAATATTCTTTAAATATACATCAAGCTTATGTGTTTAGATCTTGGGTGGCTCTAAAAAGAGCCCTTGTGTTTATTGAGAGATTTTGGTACTTATAAGTAAGTACCTATGCAGAGTCTAAAGTTCATGAGGAAGACTCTGTTACCCTCATCTGTAAAATGTACACCATCTCTCCTATAGAGGCCATCCAAATTAAAACGCAGATTGTTGTGGTAAATGGACCCCCTCCTATAATCTCCGAGATAAGCAGAAACAGCTTTATTGACATGTTTTCTAGCTTTCTCAATCTGTGGACAAAATTGATTGGACCAGTTCCATTTCTGTCTTTGGCATATGTTAGAATAGACAAAGGCAGTTTGGTGGAAAGTGACATTAATTCTCCAAAGGTGTCCTTCATAAGCATTTCCAGACCTACCCCAGTCAAAGTGCCTAGGTCATTGCCACCACAGTGCACAATTATGAGGTCAGGGGGTTGGAGATGCAAAAAGGATTTAACCAATGGCATCAATTTGTGCCACTTTAATCCTCTCTGTCCAATCCATTAAATGTCTACATTTGGCAAAGCTAAATCTTTGTCAATACCTCTGTTTTCTGCATTCCTTTGGCTACAGAAAATATAGCTGCGTCCTACAATCCACACTCTAAGCATCTTGAAGGGAGGTCCGGATGCACTCAGAAGGTGTCTGTATGTGAAATGGGCAGTTTGAAAACTAAGATTTTTCTAAAATGGTGGATAAGATGCAGTTTTGAACAAAGAAGAGAAATGATTGGCTGTTTGAGAACATTATAGACTAAAAAGTAGGGTGCATGTTTCTGTGTTTTAAAAGCATGTTTCTTATTGGTTAATAAAAACTGTTTGAAAAGAACATTACATAGGATAAGCTGATATTTTGAAAAGTCAAGCACACTTGCTGTTTGGAATTGCAACATTGTGTGCTGAACTTGTGACCTGCGTGTTCAGTTGAGTGTTCCATGAACTGTTACTATGGTAACAGGCATTACGCAGAATGGGGGTAGAGCTGAAAGTTATGTCAATTGGAAAGGGTTGAAATGAAAGTCCAACCTATCCTGTTGTCACGTTTTAGTAGTATTAGAAGCCAGTCATTGCTTATGTATCCGCAGAATGAGTGAGGCATTTACACTAGAGTGCAGTAGTGAAATATGTAGAATGTGTGCATTCACCTTATCCCTTTCAGACTAGTGAGTCTGTTTTGCTAAGGCCCAAGGAATAGTGATGCTGTTGCTTGTCTAGAATCACACTGTGAGTCTGTGTGTATTTGGGCCACCATTGTTCTGAACCCACCTAGCAACTTACGGAATGTGAATGATCTGACGGAACACTACACAGCGACTATAACAAAAATAGTCAGTACGACCATGCCACTAAAGCTGAAAAGAACAAGAGGAAAGGACAAAAACCCCTGGTTCAACGAAACGCTGAACGATGACAGGCGAAAACTAAGGCTTGCAGAAAGAAGATGGAGACAAAACCCTGCAACCCCAGAACTTAAATTGCTCAGAAAAATCAGGAACAAGTACAACAAAAAGATCCTCAAATCCAAAAAAGAATTCATCAGATCAGAGCTAGAAAATGCCAAAAACAGACCACGGAAACTATTCGAAATTTTAAAACAGCAATCCAACAAACTGGCCAAATCGGCCCAAGAAACAACAAAAACTCAGCTGAGCTGTGAAGAATTTGCTACCTTCTTCATCAACAAAGCTAACACTTTGGAAATAGAACTCAAGACGGCAGCAGACAACCTGACAACCGAACAAAACACAAAGTGCAATAACACCCTAACAAAGAACCAAGAAGAAGCAAAAAACGAAGCACATTGGGACACCTTTGAATTATACGATCAGATTGCGATAGCCAAGATATTATCGGATACTATACCAAACAACCACTACAATGACACACTCCCGGCAAAATGTCTACAGCGGATAAATCACATCATCATCCCAATATGGACCAAAATAATAAATGCCTCGCTCGCACAAAGGATCCTACCAGATTGCTTAAAAACAGGACAAGTTGTTCCTATCATCAAGAAACCAACAGCAGATTCTGCGGATCCGAATAATTTTCGCCCAGTTACCAATATTCCCCTACTGGCAAAAGTAATGGAGAAATGCGTACTAAACCAATTGAACCTCCACATCACGAATTTTAAGCTATCAGACGACTGCCAATCAGGTTTCAGATCCAGACACAGCACAGAAACGGCAATCCTTCATATCGTTGATGATGCATTACAGGCTCTAGACAGGAACAGAACATGTCTACTAGTACTACTAGATCTGTCCTCTGCGTTTGACACGGTAAACCATGTAAAATTACTAAGCAGATTGAATAACAGGATGGGAATGTCGGGAAAGGTGCTAAAATGGTTTGAATCCTTCCTTCAGAACAGAATTCAAAGATTTTTAGTTAATCAATCTCTATCTCCATCATACCCTAATGAGATCGGAGTCCCTCAAGGGTCCACACTATCCCCATCACTCTTCAACCTCTATGTCGAACCTCTCACAGAAATTCTTCGGGACGCAAACATTTCGCATCATATGTATGTAGACGATACACAGATTTACATCAAGATCGCATCCCTGGAAGATATCATTCTAATGAATGAGGCCTTAAAAAGACACTAAGCTGGCTTACCAGCAATCATCTGAAACTAAATGCACAAAAGAATGAGTTCCTATTAATCATACCACCAAAAAACCGCACGGAAGTGAAAGAATGGACCAACTTGATCACAGCTTTAAACTGCACCCCTACCATAGTGGACTCAGCGAAATCTTTAGGAATCACACTAGATAAGTATCTAGACATGAAAGCCCAAATCAAATCAATGGCAAAAAGTGCCCACTTTCACTTGAACTATATCAGGAAACTGAAACCATTCATCTCTACTGCAGACCTCAAATTGGCAGTCCAGTCCTTGGTTATTTCGAGGTTCGAATATGGATGTACTACATTAGCAGGACTGCCAAAAATCTCCACAGCACCACTTAAAACATGTCTCAATGCAGCTGCTAGACTCATTACCGGGTCGAGGAAATTTGACCATATCACGCCACACCTGAAATCGCTAAACTGGCTCCCATATGAAGCCAGAATCCAATTCAAATTAGCGTGTATCACACAGAAAGCAATCCACCACAAAATACCAAGATACCTGGCCCAGAAATTAGAGCTATCGGGAGGAAGCAGACCGGCCAGGAAGACTAAGGACTTACTGTTGAGACCACTGATTTTCCAGAAGAGGAAAACATATGACAGAACGTTTTCAGGGACAGCGCCCAGAATCTGGAACTCTCTTCCTCCTAATATTAGGAAAATTTCTAACACGGCCACCTTCAAAAGGGAAGCTAAGACCTTCCTAATGAGTAAGTTCCTTAATTAGACAAGAAAGAGCAGTACCGACAACGATACAGAAGGAGGCCAAAACGGAAATCAAATGGGGAAAGGAGAAAGCCTATCAGTATAGTGAAGATAATCTGAAGGCTCTCCACTTACCTGTAATTTTTGGAGGTCTAATGCACAGACAATGTGGATCCAAGACTACAGTAGTACGACTTAAATGTGGCGCCAAATAGAATAGCTCTAGGATAACATCTTTGACAGACAGAGACTTTATAGATTTGTAATCCTAACGATGGCAAATACTATTGTAAGAATGTATCGCCCCTTAGCACATTTTTGATTTATTACCTCACAGACTGATTCCTAACCTACCTCATAGCTATATGGAACATTTTGTTACACTGTATTTATACCTACCTACATCTTCATATTTATGGTTATGTCTACGTAAGATGTATCTCTAAAATACCACGTGTTATTCTACCTCATGTTATCCTATATCAGTATATCTGTATCTCTAAACTACCTCATGCTATTCTACCTCATGTTATTCTATATTAGTTTTTCTGTAAAGCGCTCTGATACCCAAGGGTCAAGTTCGCGCTATATAAAACTTTCTAATAAATAAATAATAAATAAATAAATAAATATTGTGAGAGAAGCATTTGGTTACTTCATGTCTTTGCTGACACATAACTGTTTAAAAACCTATCCTGTTGTCAAGTTTTAGTAGTATTAGAACCTAGTCATTGCTTATGCATTCGCAGATTGAGTCAGGCAATCACACTAGAGTGCAGTAGTGAAATATGTAAAATGTGTGCAGTCACCTTGCCCCTTCCAGACTAGTGAGTCTGGCTTGCTAAAGTCCAAGGAATAGTGTTGCTGTTGCTTGTCTAGAATCACACTGTGAGTCGGTGTGCATTTAGGCAACCATTGTGAGAGAAGCATTTGGTTACTTCATGTGTATGCTGACACATAACTGCTTAAAAACCTATCACTCCCCTTGCATTTCTCCAGTGACCCATTCAGCAGCATGTACTAATCCATTCACTGCGCCAAGACCCAACCACTTATAAATTCACCCAGGCACTCTACTGGACTCCTACAAACCTCTGTTCAATATGCATGCAGTCCTCTAACCACATACACACTTATCTCTCACACCTTCATTCACCAGGCAGTATCCATACACTCCAGCAAACACCTTGTCACTCCCCTTGCACTCCTCTAGTGACACATTCAGCACCATGTACTAATCCATTCACTGTGCCAAAACCCAAACGCTTATTAATTTATGTTGGACTCTCTTTGCAGTACTGACATTTCTCTAGTTAAAAGACATATACTGAAGGATTGGCCTAGCCACTAACCCTAGTACAAGTCAATTTCTTTATATACTATGCATGCAAACCTGCAAGAAGCGACAAAGTATTAATACACTATTCAAAATACCCAGTTAATACCTATGTAGTGTTCGAATCCCTCTGTCATAGGATCCCATGTGACCTGAAAAAAAAGATTTGATTGGTTCATAACATTTCCCACTGTACCTATTGAAGGACTGCAAGCATTTCAATAGTTCTTCTTTGAACATCTTTGGAGAGATATCTCTGTGCTTACCTCGTGCCACTCTCATCCAATTTTCAATCAATCAACTAGCAATATGTTCTTATTGTAACAGTCTGCCAATACCTAAGCACTTATGGGGCAGATTTAGAAGCATTCTGTACCAACAATATGTCACTTTTTGTAACATAGTGATGGCGCAAGACACTCTTTCATATTTACAAGGAGAGGAAAAGGCACTCTGTGTAGCGTAGCTTTTCCTCTTCATGTAAACACGACCTCATCATACACACCACCTTGCGTTAATGGGGCGTTCCATATTTGTTGCTGTGGGTGTTTGCACACAACACTCATTGAACAAGACACATCTCCATATTTATTGGAAATCATACATCTGGAGATGTGTGTGAATGCTGCACCATCCTCCAGTTGGTGTAGCAAGGCACAACAAGGAGAATTGTTTTCATTTCTCCTAATTTTTTCTCTTTCAATTTATGCTGCATTGCACAGCATATATTGAAGGAGAAAAATGTTTTCACTGATTGTTTTTGTGCAGGAAGGTGTGCCTGTGTCACAGCATGGCTGCAGTTTGTGCAGCAGTGCAGAGGGAAGCATAGACTTGCAACATATTTATGTACATTTGTTGCATCCCTGTGCTTCGGAAGTACCATAGAACACTGCAGCTAAAGAGCTTACAGTGTCATGCTGCAGCACTTCCTTATAGTTCTGCACTTATACATTCCCCATACACTACTAATGTATTCTTTCAGTTAATTATGCGCTACGCATTCATTCAACCAAACTTTCACACACTATCATACAAATATAGCTCTTTCTTTAACCAGAGAAGTTAGTTCTGAAAAAAACTTTTTTTTTGTTTTTTTGTTGAATTTTTTTTGTAGTTTTCTAAATGAGAAAAGAGAAAAAAGGACGAAAAAAGCAGGAAACTTCAGGAATTAACAGCCATTCCCAACAAAAAAAAGCAAACAAAAGTCTAACAACGATGATTTCGTTGTGCCGTACACACTAGGTCAACCGACTGCTCTCCATAGCATATAAGCTGGTTGCACTTTATGCAGTGCTGCTTCAGCAGAGCAAATTCAGGACGTATGTCCGGTGGTGATGGTGATGTGTAACTTGCAGAGGTACTAGGAACTGCAGGTGGAGGGTTCTGTTGTAATCTCCTGCACTCCTCCCGAGCCAGATTGACTGGATGCAGAGTCTTCAGGTGATTATACATCGATGCAGTGCCACAAGAGTATTTTTTGTCAGCACTACCTTGGGACAAAACACATTCACAAATTTTGCCGGGGACTTTGTTTGTGTTCACCTTCTTCTGCCCCCTTGGATAGTTGAAAAACTTCCACACCACCGATGCTGGCCTTTGAGAGCGTGGAGGTTCTGAAACAAACTCTTCCTCTGAAGAATGTTCTGAGTCCTGTTGTTGCTGTCCTGATGCCATGTTGTCCTTCTTTTGAAACACACCACCAAAAAAAGATGGTTTTTAAGTTCTTCAAAGCAGAGATGTGTCTCCAAACAAGCTCAAAGTAGAATGATGGAAATGGGTGGGGTCCTTCAATAGTTACAATGGTAAATGTTATGAACCAATTAAATCTTTTTTTTTCAGGTCACATGGGGTCCACGCACCCTGTGCACAGGCAGTACGCACCCAACGTGACTTTACAAAATTGCATTTAAAAGTAATATAAGTTTATTCGAAGTAAGAATATATTATTTTTATGATTAGCTTAGATAATGTATTGCCCTAATATGTATATTAAAAAAAAAAAAAAAATATATATATATATATATATATATATATATATATATATATATATATATATATATATATATATATATATATATATATATAATTTTAGACAATAAAACATTTCACAGATTCGCACACCCACCGCGTCAAACACATATATGTCATCAAGCAGAAACGGCCGAGCGTCGCATACAGTAATGCTCATGTGTCATGAATGCGCGGGAGCTGGAGTTGTGTACCAGTCGCATAGCTTTCATTCACGAAAATACGCACCCGTCGCACACCCTACGCGGATCCTTGTCAACATTACTAAAATGGCGGCTAGGTTCCACGCAGTGCTCAAAAAAAGTACGCTTTGGGTGCGCGACTCCCCCCAATTTTTTTTTAAACAATAAAAAAATAATTTAAATATATTAAAATAAAAACATAAATAAAAAAACAATAATTGAGTTTCAATATTTAAACAAAAAATCCCATTTATATTAAAAATATATAATGTAATTTTAAAAATAAAATATATAAAAATAAACAGTGAAAAAAAATGTAGAAAATCAGTATAAAAAAATAAATGTAAGTATTATTACATTTAAAAATTATCATTTAAAAAACTTTGAAATTCACTGAAAAAAATCATAAGTTTCAGACATGTTATAGTTAGGAATTAGCATTTAAAAAACCTTATAAATTCACTTAAAAAACCATAGGTTTCAGGGCTGTTATAGTTAGCAGGACATATCACTCGTACAAAACCATTGAAATTCCTCCTTTATAGTTAGTTCTACTAACTATAACTCGCACGCCCGCAATCCACTACTGATGATGTCACATATTCCATCATTCATGACATGGTCAGTGACATCACTGATGCCATCACTGATGACATCTCAAATGACATCACTGATGACATCATCCACGTGACAATCTGATACACCTCATCATACACTAGTATATTCATCACTCACTATAAAATACAGAGTACCATCTTTGAAACCATTGACACACCAATACAAGTTTCTAAAAACCCACTCAGTGATTCCTAGATCCACACACACATCTAATCACTTACCTATAGGTTCACTCAAACATGTTGACAAAGATTAATAGAATACTATTAAATATACTTATACACCTATATTGATATTTCACAGCAGCACACATCCTAATCACTTATGCAGTCATCCTACTCACTTATGCACGTTATGCAGTGCTACTTCAGCAGAGCAAATTCAGGACGTATGTCCGGTGGTGATGGTGATGTGTAACTTGCAAAGGTACTAGGAACTGCAGGTGGAGGGTTCTGTTGTAATCTCCTGCACTCCTCCCGAGCCAGATTGGGCGTGGAGGTTCTGCATCAAACTCTTCCCCTGAAGAATGTTCTGAGTCCAGTTGTTGCTGTCCTGATGCCATGTTGTCCTTCTTTTGAAACACACCACCAAAAAAAGATGGTTTTTAAGTTCTTCAAAGCAGAGATGTGTCTCCAAAGAAGCTCAAAGTAGAATGATGGAAATGGGTGGGGTCCTTCAATAGTTACAATGGTAAATGTTATGAACCAATCAAATATTATTTTTCAGGTCACATGGGGTCCGTGCACCCTGTGCACAGGCAGTACACACCCAACTTGACTTTGCGAAATTGCATTTAAAAGTAATATAAGTTTATTCAAAGTAAAAATATATTATTTTTATGATTAGCTTAGATAATGTATTGCCCTAATATGTATATTAAATATATATAGGCGATGGGGCAGCTAAATGATCGTACATGCTACAGACAAACGGATGCCAACCAAGTACAGCAAGCGAAGTATGATATCTATTCCAAATTGATGGCTTAGAGGAGCACTGGCATTATAACCATGGACGAATTCAAGTTCATGAAGAAGGAAAATCCAGTAATGCCAGTAGCGTATTTCATTCCCAAAATACACAAGGAAAGATCTGCACCGCCGGGCCGTCCAATTATTTCTGCCTGCAATAGCATACTTGAAAATGTTAGCACGTATGTTGACTTTTTCTTGCAAGACTTTGTTAGATTACTACCATCATTTGTGCTAGACACAGGAGATTTTTTGAGCAAGATTAATAATGTGCAGTGGAATTAAAGTTATCTATTAATCTCACTAGATGTGACTTCACTGTACACTAGCATTGTTCACAAAGATGGGCTGAGAGCAGCACAGCATTTCTTGGGTTCTAGACCAGATTGTTTAAATGACCATACTCGCATGATTATTGCAATGATCACACTGTTTCTGGAAAACAACTTTTTCTTATTTGGTAAACAACTATTCCAACAAATAAGGGGCGTGGCGATGGGGGACGGTTTCTCTCCCAGTTACGCCTGTTTACACATGGGCTACTGGGAGGAACAGGTCCTCACGCCCAAGTTCAGGGACATCATGAATACGAAGATTATAAGATGGCTAAGATACATCGATGACCTCTTTTTAATTTGGGATGGGTCACATAATGAGGCAGTAGAATTTATTGAAAATTTAAATGTCAACGATCTCAATTTACAGTTCACAGCCCAAATTAGTGACAAATCAGTCTATTTCCTGGATGTTGAGGTTTTCCCTCGTGGGGGGAAACTAGACACTAAGCTATACCGCAAACCAACTGCAGGTAATAGTGTCTTGTATGCGGGCAGCCACCATCCGGGTCACCTCATAAGGAGCATCCTGTATCGGGAAATGCTCCGATTAGGAGGATCTGCAGTGCAGATATTGATTGCACAGAGGCCCAAGCAGCATGCAAGGTTAGATTCTTACAAAGAGGTTATTCTAATGATATTATTTTAAAGCCATCGTAAGAGCTAATTCTTGTGACAGAACATCTTTGTTGTCTACTTGTACGCAAAGCAGAAATAGTACATCCACAGTTGCTGACAATGAAACCCGACTCATTCTAACATTCAATAATCAACATCTGATTATTAGAAACATTGTCAAACGCAACTGGACACTCATCTCTAGTGGCCAAGTACTAAGTGGGCAGATCAAGGGCACTCCAAGTATAGCCTACAAAAGAGCTAGAACAATGGGGAACTGTTTAGTATCTAGTAGTCCTGAGATCCGGCCCACAGGCTCGTGGTTGAACTCAAGCAAAGGCTTTCTCAAGTGCTCTTCATGCAAAGCATGTAAGAATGGAGTTAGCAAAAAAGAATATACAACTCCGTTCAGCAACAAACCCACATCAATAAAGTGCCAATTAACATGCTGTACCGAGTACGCAGTGTATGTGCTGGAATGCTCCTGTGGTCTGCGCTATGTCGGTAGCACAAGACCACAGGTATACAAACACATCTTGCAGCACCTTAGGGCCATTACCAACGGCGACACTGCGTACCCGGTTGCGAGGCACTTTGAGGAGTCACATGCGAAAAATCCGGCCGGATTGAAATACTTTGTCATTGACATGGTACCACCACAAAGAAGAGGTGGGGACCGAGAGCTGCTATTGCGTAGGTTAGAGACCAGGCATATCATCTTATTAGATACTAATACTCCTAATGGTCTCAATGCAGGGGAAGATTGCAATACTTACTTATAAACACTGTTTTAACAATGACCAACTGTACTACCATGTTAATACCTGCTGTCTCAATCAATTTTTGTTATAGAAGCATTGTATTTTTTATCATTTGCACATTTTTATGTTTCACTAGGTGGCACTAATTTGCAGTATTTATTTTGCCGATATTTATTGCTATCTTTGCACATAATTTGACAAGGCTCATCTTTTGCACAGT
Organism: Lissotriton vulgaris; assembly: GCF_964263255.1. Lineage (NCBI taxonomy): Eukaryota > Metazoa > Chordata > Amphibia > Caudata > Salamandridae > Lissotriton > Lissotriton vulgaris. The sequence goes on along the minus strand of NC_141696.1, from coordinate 433,178,254 downwards.
TGCTTGCCTACCCATTATGGGGTGATTTTTAATCTTCAGCTTTTGATGTGCGTCTAGGCTCGCATTCAAAGACGCTAGCCCTTAGAACTTGTGTTTCTTGGTATTATGGATTCGTTCTATGGCTAATTCTAAAACATACACCATAAAATGTTTATTTTGGTGCATGGTCTCGAATTTGTGAAGGTGGAACAATATCAATATTAATTTAACTATATATTACGTTATTTCATTGTTGATATTTAGTATTTTGCTTCTATATTTATATCTGTGATTTAAACATCTTTTTTCATATCCACATATTTATATATTTAAATATTTATGTATTTATGTTCAGATATACTTCCATCCTTTTGTACAATTGAATGAGCAATTAGAACACATTATGTGTTTATACATCAGTTATGAATTATGTTTATGTGAAGGGGCAGAGCTTACCTCCAGGCCGCAGCGACCCCGTAGGAACGCCCATAGGGGCGACAACACTAACCTGCAGCCAAAACCGGCTACACCTCTCTCTGTCTCCCTGCAGGTACCAACAGCATCCCCGGAGCGCAGCGGACCGGAAACGACCTGGGTTGACCCCGGAAGCACAACGGCCATTAAAGGACCGGAAGGGACCCCGCCTGACCCCGGAAGCCTTTCCTCAGAGATCCGAGTGGATGGTATAAAGGCCGGCAACACAGAGGCGGAGTGGTTCCCAGCGGTGGACTCGTGGCAGGAGTTGGCGAGACGCGAAGGACCGACGGCGGAGGCTGTAGGAGAGAGGACGCGAGGAGAGAGCGGAGAAGAGGAAGAAATGTGGTGCGAGGATTGGTGGCATCCTCAGGAGGTGGCTGGAAAGCGGCCGTAACTCATTATGTGTTTATACATCAGTTATGAATTATGTTTATGTGAAGGGGCAGAGCTTACCTCCAGGCCGCAGCGACCCCGTAGGAACGCCCATAGGGGCGACAACGCATCGGCAGGGCTCAGTATATAAGCACCCTCGACCTCTGCAAGGGATACTGGCAGATTCCCTTGAGAGCCGAGGACAAACACAAGACAGCATTTTCCACCCCAGAGGGCCTGTTCCAGTTTAAAGTTATGCCCTTCGGCCTTCATGGAGCCCCAGCAACATTTCAACGGGCCATGAATCAGGTTCTACAGCCCCACTCCCACTACTCGGGTGCTTACCTAGACGACATAGTCATCTATAGTGACACATGGGAGCAGCATCTGTCTCATGTACGAGCAATCGTAACCTCCCTAGGTGCCGCTGGCTTCACCATTAATCCCTCCAAGACCATGTTAGCTGCCCAAAGCGTGAAGTATCTAGGGTACCTGCTGGGGGAGGGGCATATCCGGCCACAAGACAGTAAGGTCAGGACCATTCAAGACATTCCCTTTCCCCAAACTCGTAAAGATCTCCGAGCGTTCCTGGGTATGCTGGGATACTACAGGAGATTTATACCTAACTTCTCCCACACTGCAGCACCCCTGACGGATCTCTTAAAGAAAACAACGAAAACGGAAGAGATCCTCAAACAACCGACCCCCTTGTTGTTACAGGCCTTTCATCTCCTCAAACGTTCCCTGACATCGGAACCAGTACTGATGAGTCCGGACTATTCCAAGCCCTTTATATTGCAGACCGACGCGTCTGACCAGGGTTTGGGGGCGGTATTGTCTCAAATAGATGAATCGGGGGCGGAAAAACCCGTTCTATATCTGAGCAGGAAGTTGTTTCCCTGTGAAACCAATTATTCAGTGGTAGAGAAAGAAGCACTCGCCATTAAGTGGGCGATAGAAAGCCTCCGGTATTACCTGGAGGGGCGGGAATTCATTCTATACACAGATCATGCCTCTCTAGAGTGGATGGCACGTAACCGGGGTAACAATGATCGAGTACTCAGGTGGTTTCTCTCTCTCCAACCCTTTCGCTTCCGAACATTACATCGGAAAGGGCTGGAACAGGGAAACGCGGACTACCTCTCTCGGTATCCACCAAACCTGACCCCCACAAGAAACAATCCTAGGGAAAGGGGATGTGAAGGGGCAGAGCTTACCTCCAGGCCGCAGCGACCCCGTAGGAACGCCCATAGGGGCGACAACACTAACCTGCAGCCAAAACCGGCTACACCTCTCTCTGTCTCCCTGCAGGTACCGACAGCATCCCCGGAGCGCAGCGGACCGGAAACGACCTGGGTTGACCCCGGAAGCACAACGGCCATTAAAGGACCGGAAGTGACCCCGCCTGACCCCGGAAGCCTTTCCTCAGAGATCCGAGTGGATGGTATAAAGGCCGGCAACACAGAGGCGGAGTGGTTCCCAGCGGTGGACTCGTGGCAGGAGTTGGCGAGACGCGAAGGACCGACGGCGGAGGCTGTAGGAGAGAGGACGCGAGGAGAGAGCGGAGAAGAGGAAGAACTGTGGTGCGAGGATTGGTGGCATCCTCAGGAGGTGGCTGGAAAGCGGCCGTAACTCGGACGAGAGTTACGGCGGGGCACGTGAGTAAACTGTTACCATTCTCCGTGTTTTCCCCGCCCTGTGTATTTAGAGTAAATAGTGTAAATCTTGTACAGATATCACGCGCACCCGCACTGTATATTATAGTCACCCCTACACTGTATGATACCTTCCACCCCCCCCCCCTCTCACGACAACCACTCTATCCCGAAGCCCGCCTATACTTTCCCTTCTTCCCCTACCCTATCGTCCTCCCTCACGGTCTATTTCCGACCCTACCCTCCCGGTGCCGGTGACAGTCGTCTGAGTTCCGTGAGCTGTGGAACTAACTGCCCTGTGTCTTTCTCCTTTACCTCCGAGGGACACCACAACGCCCGCAACCAGGAAGGAGATCCCCCAGCTCGGCAGCGGAAGACCTACCTGTGTTCTCCTCATCGGACCCCTCTCGAGGAACCGGAGCAGGACCAGCAAGGATTGTACCCGGACACCGTGCCCACGGACTTAACTTACTCTGTATCTAATAAAGTCCTTGCTAACCATAGCGCACTACATTCGGCCTCCACGCCTGTTATTCCGGCCCGCACACCCCCACACCCCACAAGTGGTGTCAGAAGTGGGATCGCCCGGAAGCATGGAGGCCGCCGTCAAACAGCTGGCCGAGGGCCAGGAACTTCTCGGCAAACTGATGGAGAGGTTTCTAAAGACCGCAGAAGACGACAGGGGCCAATTGCACGACGTCCTGAAGGGGCAGGGCACGGCCCAGGACCAGGCTCTGGAAAAACTGACCACCGTTATGGGGCAGCAGAGACCCATGGCATCGTTACCCTCGGTAGTCCTGCAAAAATATGTGGCTGGCGAAGACCCAGACTTTTTCTTCACCAACTTCGAACGCCTCGCTCAGGCCGCTGCCTGGCCCGCGGATCGATGGGGCCATTACCTAGGTCCCCTACTGACAGGGGAGCTGCAAGCAGCCTATCAACAGGCCAACATCCAGGGACAAACCCCATATGCGGATATAAAAAAATGCATCTTGGAACGTCTGGGGATAGATGATGAGACATATAGGGTTAGGCTCCGTCAGGCCAAGGAAGGACCCCAGGAGAATCCCCGGGCATTGTCATTCAGGATACAAGACTTGGCCGACCGATGGCTCAAACCGGCAACCTCCAGTAAGGCAGAAATAATGGCCAAGATATACCTAGAACAATATCTGGCTTCCCTACATCCCGCTACGCAGAAGTGGGTCCGCCAACATGCCCGTTTGACTCTGGACAGTGCTGTTGAAATAGCCAGTGCCTATAATTGAGCACAGGAAGGCCAGCGGGTGAGGGAAGAACACCCAGCCCACATAGGTCGGGGCAGCCATCCCCGGCCAACGAGACCACCTCCGGTACCAAGAAAACCAGAACTATCCCCACTGATGCCTTATCCGGTCATGCCGAGACCACCACCACCAGGACCTCAATGTTACCATTGTGGTGGATATGGACACATTGCCCGCATATGCCCTCAGAAGGAGGAACCCATGGAGATAGGGTTGACTAGGAATTATGTGTGTCTCACCACCGAAACAACCCCTCCACCCTTCCGGTGTCCCGTACAGATCGATGGACAAAGAATGATGGCACTTGCAGATACAGGGTGTCGCCATAGTGTCCTGCGTCCCCAAGAACTACCTCACGCCGTGGGACCCGTGACCGGGTCGGTAGCCATAAAATGTGTCCACGGAGAAGCTCTCCCTGGTGAGAGGTACCGGGGCTGCGAGCGACTGAAATTGAAAGAAATAGCGATTTTAGGCAGCAAATTGTCACGATTACGAGCACAGTAATCTGAGCGTTTTTATTCCAATTTTAAACTCGCTGTATTTTTAACCTTGGGGGGCTGTCAGCTAAGGGGAATTGAGTATCAGGCACACTGACATCCTTATCACCTACTCTTCCTCTCCCTCTCAGCCCAGCCGTCTTCTTCCAGCACCCGGCGGCGGTGGGCGCCATATTGAGCGAGGCAGGTGAGGTCAGCGCTCTAGTCGCGCCGTCCTCCCACCCTTCTTCCTCTGCATAAATGTGCAATCCGGCCAGACGGCGCAGCGGGCTGGCGCAGCGGGCGCGCCGGGCGCGCGCCGAAGCCGCGCCAGAGCCAAGCCCGTCTGCGCCCGTCTGCGCCAGGACGGCGCCGGGCGCGGGCCATGCTGCCCAATTCAACCCTGTTCTCAGATACGATTCCAATACGCTGCTCGCTATGCGCCCGACAACAGCAAGCCATAGCTGCAGGGATCACCGTCCCATTGCTCACCTCTGGGGGCCATTCTCATGCCGCTTCTGTAGATGGTCACCCTCTGGCATTACCCTACATCCTCCCCCTCCACCTTCACATAAGCCAATTACCTTTCGTTGTGGACTTATTAACGCCAGATCCCTAGCCTGTCATGGACAAGATACCCATGACCTCGTACTTACTCATGATCTAGACGCACTGTTTATCACCGAGTCTTGGCTAAATGACTCATCCAATCCAGATCTGGCAACTGCCCTTCCCCCTGATTTCACGATTCTCAGACGAGATAGACCAGTCGGCAGGGGAGGTGGGTTAGCCATCATCATCAGAAAAGATGTTAGATACCACACATTTGAACTGACCTCACTCAAGGACTGTGAGAGTTTAGGCTTTGTGATTCACATTAATTCCTCTACCTCTTTTACAGGTGGACTTGTGTATCGCCCCCCCGGAAACGCCACGCCTTTCCTGGACTCCCTGGATGACACTCTTGGATCTCTCCTGACCCATTACCCCTGCTTCACTCTTCTCGGTGATTTCAATCTTCATCTGGAATCCCGCGTAGACCCCCACACCTTAACCTTTCAACAATCCTTTGATATCTTTGGTCTTTCTCAACTGGTCGTGCCTCCCACGCACTCGGCCGGACACACATTAGATGGCATCTGCACCAATTCAGCCACTCTAACTGTATCCCCCCAATCCCACAAATTTGGACTGATCATCTTTTTATACCTTTTTTCATCAAGGCAAAACCCTCTCCCCATCCTCACATTAAGAATTCCCCTTCAACCTTTGCGATAAACTGGAAGAAAGTCGCTGAGTCCATTAAGTCTCATCCTCAGCTCCCCACCCATCCTCCCACTATCATAGGAGATGTATCGCAAGATTCCAAAAATTTCCACATCTGGATCAATAAACTGGTTCTGGATAAGTCCAACTCAACTAACCAAAAACCAATCTCCCACAAAAGGAAGCCCAATGCCCCGTGGTATACTCAGGCCCTCACCGATAGCCATCGCACGTGTAGGATTCTTGAAAGAGAGTGGAGGAAAACATACGACCCCACCTCCAAAACCCTATACATTCGGCAGAGGAAACTATACCTGTCCCACATAAAGAAAGCCAAAAAAGAGTTTTACACCACAGCTATAGAAGCAGCTAATCAAAAACAACATACCATTTTCAATATTGTTAAGTCCTTCACCCACCCCAAAGCTCTGGCATTGGAAATCCCCCCATCTCAAACTCTCTGTAACCAGATCGCTGATTTCTTTGTTGAGAAAATTAATAACATCCACAAGGATTTCCCTCCCCCTGCCATCCCTCCCTTACCTCACAACACTGATTCACCCTCTTTTTGTAATTTTTCACCAGTATCCTTGCTTCAATCCCAGAAGGCCATCATGACTTGCCGTTCAGGAGCCCCCACCGACTCCTGTCCCCCGGCTATCCTCCATCTTCTCATTGAGGCCGTCAACCCCCTTATCAATTCCATCATCAATCAATCCCTCAGCTCAGGCATAGTTCCGGCTGAATGGAAGAAAGCCATTGTAAAGCCTCTAATGAAAAAACATAATAAACCCCGACAGACCTTTCCAATATGCGCCCAATTTCCCTACTCCCAGCACTAGGCAAAATTACTGAGCAAATAGTACAGGCAGAGTTAAAAGCCTTTGTGGAAAACAACCATATTCTCCATCCACAGCAATCTGGTTTCCGCTCCGGCCATTCTACTGAAACTGCTCTGATCGAGTTATCCGACACCATTAAGTTCCTGCAGGATGAGGGGAAACACGCAGTTCTCATCCTGCTCGACTTAACCGCAGCATTTGATACCATCTCTCTTGCAATCCTCATTCACAGAATGCGCGAAATTGGTGTGTCGGATACCGCTCTGAAATGGATATCTTCATTTCTATCCAACAGATCACAAACAGTCTCACTTGGCCCCTTTCTCTCTAGCGAAAGAACCATTCTATCAGGTGTACCCCAGGGGTCCATTCTTAGTCCACTCTTCTTCAATATTTACATGGCCCCCCTGCTTACCCTGATTGAATCTCATGGCATCCTCGTAACATCTTACGCTGACGACACCCAACTTGTCGTCACCTTAGACAAAAAACTTCCCGATGCAGCTCTTAGATTCCAGAATTGCCTTTCCCAAGTCTTTGCGTGGCTCAATAATAACCACCTCAAGTGCAACAGCGCCAAAACTGAAATTATACCCTTAGGCAAAGACACCCTTTTCTCTCCAAAAGATTGGTGGCCCCAACACTCTGAGGCACCCCCCAGTGCAGTCTCATCGGCCCGCAATCTGGGTGTCCAATTCGACTCGTCCCTCAGTTTTGACGACCATGTGCGCATCACTGCAGGGTGCTGTTTTAACCTCATTAGACAGCTAAAGAAATTCTTCGACTTTCTTCCTATTTCTGCCAGGAAATCAGTGGCCGTGGCTCTTATCCTGTCCAGGCTTGATTATTGCAATGGTCTCCTGGCAGGTATAAAAAAGTCCACCCTTAAGAAGCTACAGAGCGTCCAGCATGCGGCGGCCAGGCTCGTCCTCGGACTTCCGAGAAGGTCCTCGGCCTCTGCGGCCCTCAACACCCTCCATTGGCTGCCCCTCCACAAAAGGATCCTTTTTAAACTCCTTGTCACTGTCTTCAAAGCCATTGAGAAAACAGGCCCCTCCTACCTTGTCAAGCGCTTCCCTCAGTACATTCCATCGCGCTGCCTGAGGTCATCAGGAGCCAATCTGGTTACCATACCCAGGTTTAAGCTCAAAACGAAAGGTGGAAAAACCTTCTCACTTCTGGCGGCTAAGGCATGGAACGGCCTTCCCTCTAACCTCAGGCACGCCCCCTCAGAAAGCCTTTTCAGGAAACTCCTGAAGACTTGGATCTTCCTTCAACCCGACTCTTTGGTCCTCGCAGCCATATGATTTCTGTTCCCATCAAGTTGGTCTCTTCTGATTGCTCAGCGCCAAGATGCTCCTTCCGGAGCGATAGTTGCGCTATATAAAAATTAATAAATATCCAAAAAAATATCAAATGTTACCCGACCGCACAAGTACATGTGCAACATCCGACCGACCCAGGAAGCATGTTGACAGTCGGTTTGGTGCCCAACCTACCCGAACAGGCAATTCTAGGGAGCGACTATAGTGGTCTTCCTCATCTCCTCCAAGACACCACAGACTCATTGAAGAAATGGTGGGCAGAGGCTCCCTTCTCCCGTGATACCCCTGCTTCTGTGGAGATACCCAAACCCTTGAAGACCAAGGCCCAAAGGAAAAAGGAAAAGAGGGGGTTCGCCCTGGCCTGCCCAGCACAGGTGGACCCTCATCCGTGGGAAACCGATCGGGAATTCAGAGCCGCCCAGCAAGAGGATCCAGTGTTGCAGGATGCTTGGGGTCGGGTACTCCCCGATGAAGACCCCTTACACGTAGGTCCCTACTTCTTCATACGGAATGGACTCTTGTATCGGAAAGGAGGAGCCCAGGCCAACACTCAATTGGTTATCCCGGGGTTATTTCGTGAAAAAGTATTGTTTCTGGCTCACAGTCATCTGTTAGGAGGGCATTTCAGTGATGAAAAGACTGGAGAGGCGATCCTGGAGAAGTTCTACTGGCCCGGTGTGTACGCTCAGATCAAACGCTATTGTCGGGAATGCCCGGTGTGCCAAAAAAACAGCCGGTACCGACCACCGAGGGCTCCCCTACAGCCCCTCCCTCTGATCGATATCCCCTTCACTAGGGTGGGGATGGACATTATAGGCCCCCTGTTACCCTCCAAGAGCGGCTGTAGGTATGCCTTAGTAGTAGTGGACTACGCCACACGATTCCCTGAAGCTGTACCTCTCCGTCAACCAACCACCCAGAACATAGCCAAAGCGCTCATTGCCATGTTTTCCAGGGTGGGGTTTCCCCGAGAGATTTTAACCGATCAAGGCACCCCCTTTGTCTCCTCCCTTATGCGCCAAGTCTGTTCCAAACTGGGGATTAAACAAATAAGAACTTCAGCATACCACCCCCAGACGGACGGCTTGGTGGAACGCTACAACGCCACGCTAAAGACCACATTGAAAAAACTTCTGGGTCTCGAGAGCAAAAGGTGGGAGGAATTGCTTCCTTTGGCCCTCTTTGCCATCCGGTGCAAGGTCCAAAGTAGCACGGGTTATTCGCCCTACGAACTGCTCTATGGTCGGGCCCCCCCGAACTCTTTTGGACATGGCTCGAGAGGCCTGGGAAGCCGAACCTGATCGGACCCGTCCTCTCCCCGAATACGTCAACAACTTGAAAACCCATTTAGGAGAGATCCGAGAGATCGTGAGACAGAACTTGCTGGCCGCTCAAACGTCTCAAAAGCAACAATACAACAAAGGAACCAAACTCCGATCCTTTGTTCCCGGGGATTTAGTCCTGTTGCTCCTCCCCTCCTCGGACCATAAGTTGCTAGGACAATGGCAGGGCCCTTTCACTGTCACCAGACAAGTGACTTCCGTTACATACGAAGTCCGAACCGACGTCACCAGGGGTTACACCCAGATATACCATATCAACCTCCTAAAGAAATGGGAGGGTCCTCGTCCCGTCTTGACTGGTGTTAGCCCCCTCCCCTTTGAATGCTGCTTTGATACAGAGCTGTCTGAGAGCAAGAAACAGGACCTCTGCCAGACCTTGTCCTCAGTACAAACCGCGTTTTCCTCCCTCCCAGGACACACTACAGTAGTGGAGCATGCCATCCATACAGAACCGGGGAAAATAGTCAGGCAGCGTCCGTACCGTGTCCCAGAAGCCCGAAGAGCTGTTATAAAAGAGGAAACCAATCAAATGTTAAAGATGGGCATCATTGAACCCTCCCGCAGTGACTGGAATTCGCCCATAGTCTTAGTACCAAAACCCGACGGTTCTACCAGATTTTGTATTGATTTCAGGGAGGTAAACAAGATCTCAGCCTTCGACTCATACCCCCTACCTCGTGTAGACGAGATGGTCGAACGCATCGGCAGGGCTCAGTATATAAGCACCCTCGACCTCTGCAAGGGATACTGGCAGATTCCCTTGAGAGCCGAGGACAAACACAAGACAGCATTTTCCACCCCAGAGGGCCTGTTCCAGTTTAAAGTTATGCCCTTCGGCCTTCATGGAGCCCCAGCAACATTTCAACGGGCCATGAATCAGGTTCTACAGCCCCACTCCCACTACTCGGGTGCTTACCTAGACGACATAGTCATCTATAGTGACACATGGGAGCAGCATCTGTCTCATGTACGAGCAATCGTAACCTCCCTAGGTGCCGCTGGCTTCACCATTAATCCCTCCAAGACCATGTTAGCTGCCCAAAGCGTGAAGTATCTAGGGTACCTGCTGGGGGAGGGGCATATCCGGCCACAAGACAGTAAGGTCAGGACCATTCAAGACATTCCCTTTCCCCAAACTCGTAAAGATCTCCGAGCGTTCCTGGGTATGCTGGGATACTACAGGAGATTTATACCTAACTTCTCCCACACTGCAGCACCCCTGACGGATCTCTTAAAGAAAACAACGAAAACGGAAGAGATCCTCAAACAACCGACCCCCTTGTTGTTACAGGCCTTTCATCTCCTCAAACGTTCCCTGACATCGGAACCAGTACTGATGAGTCCGGACTATTCCAAGCCCTTTATATTGCAGACCGACGCGTCTGACCAGGGTTTGGGGGCGGTATTGTCTCAAATAGATGAATCGGGGGCGGAAAAACCCGTTCTATATCTGAGCAGGAAGTTGTTTCCCTGTGAAACCAATTATTCAGTGGTAGAGAAAGAAGCACTCGCCATTAAGTGGGCGATAGAAAGCCTCCGGTATTACCTGGAGGGGCGGGAATTCATTCTATACACAGATCATGCCTCTCTAGAGTGGATGGCACGTAACCGGGGTAACAATGATCGAGTACTCAGGTGGTTTCTCTCTCTCCAACCCTTTCGCTTCCGAACATTACATCGGAAAGGGCTGGAACAGGGAAACGCGGACTACCTCTCTCGGTATCCACCAAACCTGACCCCCACAAGAAACAATCCTAGGGAAAGGGGATGTGAAGGGGCAGAGCTTACCTCCAGGCCGCAGCGACCCCGTAGGAACGCCCATAGGGGCGACAACACTAACCTGCAGCCAAAACCGGCTACACCTCTCTCTGTCTCCCTGCAGGTACCGACAGCATCCCCGGAGCGCAGCGGACCGGAAACGACCTGGGTTGACCCCGGAAGCACAACGGCCATTAAAGGACCGGAAGTGACCCCGCCTGACCCCGGAAGCCTTTCCTCAGAGATCCGAGTGGATGGTATAAAGGCCGGCAACACAGAGGCGGAGTGGTTCCCAGCGGTGGACTCGTGGCAGGAGTTGGCGAGACGCGAAGGACCGACGGCGGAGGCTGTAGGAGAGAGGACGCGAGGAGAGAGCGGAGAAGAGGAAGAACTGTGGTGCGAGGATTGGTGGCATCCTCAGGAGGTGGCTGGAAAGCGGCCGTAACTCGGACGAGAGTTACGGCGGGGCACGTGAGTAAACTGTTACCATTCTCCGTGTTTTCCCCGCCCTTTGTATTTAGTGTAAATAGTGTAAATCTTGTACAGATATCACGCGCACCTGCACTGTATATTATAGTCACCCCTACACTGTATGATACCTTCCACCCCCCCCCCCCCCCCCTCTCACGACAACCACTCTATCCCGAAGCCCGCCTATACTTTCCCTTCTTCCCCTACCCTATCGTCCTCCCTCACGGTCTATTTCCGACCCTACCCTCCCGGTGCCGGTGACAGTCGTCTGAGTTCCGTGAGCTGTGGAACTAACTGCCCTGTGTCTTTCTCCTTTACCTCCGAGGGACACCACAACGCCCGCAACCAGGAAGGAGATCCCCCAGCTCGGCAGCGGAAGACCTACCTGTGTTCTCCTCATCGGACCCCTCTCGAGGAACCGGAGCAGGACCAGCAAGGATTGTACCCGGACACCGTGCCCACGGACTTAACTTACTCTGTATCTAATAAAGTCCTTGCTAACCATAGCGCACTACATTCGGCCTCCACGCCTGTTATTCCGGCCCGCACACCCCCACACCCCACAGTTTATTTCTGCATTCATGCAGTCATTAGTTAAGGCATTATGTTTTCTATGTCTATGAGAGCAACAGTAGGCACTAGCACTTTAAAAGGAGCACATACGCCCCTACACTTTGTAATGTGATCAAGGGCTTGTTTGGCCCGAAACGCGTAATGGTGGTGTGGTGGAGAGCTAAATAAAAAATCAGCACCAGTTTTTGGGTTTGTCTCATCTATGTATCTGAATTATTGCTGGAGACTTTTGTATGCCGAATATATATATATATATATATATTACCTACTGGCGGTCGCCAGTAGGTAGTTATAGTTAGGATTTTTTTCAATGCAAAATCTCAAAATTCTATTTGGAATAACTTTGGCACCGGTTGACGAATCTGCCTGAAAATTTCCTCAAAATGGCCCCGTCGAGCTCCGGTCCTTCCCTGAAAGTTTGGCGGGGATGCGTCAAGCGGGGGCCGAGATAAAAGGGGGGTCCCAAAACGCGTTTTCCCCATGTTAATTTCCATAGGGTGGTCGACCTCACTTTTAGCCCGAACGGCTGAATGGATTTCCACCAAACTTGGCAAAATTGTAGGGACTGGTAGCCCGATGTGCCTTTGCTATGTCTCAAGATATGTGCTCCAGTGGATTTTGAGTAATTTGGGTTAAAAAAAATATATATATCTATAGGCGCGCCCCGGTACGTGCACCGGGGAGCGCACCGGGCGTGCTACGCGACTTGCGCATGGAAAGCTGATTGGCTCACGGGTGTCTGTAAACATTTGAAACAGTCCGGAGCGGCCGCCATCTTGTGTCTCGGTAGGATCGAGACACAAGAGGTGGCATAAAAAACAGGGGGAAATGACTATAAGGGGGCAGGGTAGACCCCCCCAACCCCCTAGGTTTGATGTGGGGGCTATAATAGGGTACTGCGGGGCATTTTAAAAAAAAAAATTGATTTGCCTGGGGGGAGTGCCCGGTACGCGCACCGGGGAGCGGACCGGGGAGCGAAGCATGGGGAAAATCCAGGGCCTTATTTATGAAGGCCTTGCGACAGTTTTGCGCCACCGGTGCGTCACTTTTTGTGACGCACCAGCGGTGTAAAAAATGTGCCTCGTTGCGCCATATTTAAAAAGTGACACATCTAGGTAGATGCGTCACTTTTTAAACCCCTGCGCCACATTATACCTGCTTCAGGTATAATGTATGCAGAGGGGGCGTTCCCCCGCAAAAAGCCTCGTAATAGTGATGCAGTGAAATCTATGAGATTTCACTGCGTCACTTTTAGGATGCTGTTGCGTCAAAATCTTGCGCCTGCCTCACAGCAGGCGTAAGACTGACGCAAGCCCTTTCACATGGGGATTTCCCCATGTGAAAGGACGCATTACTGGAGTTGCGTCACTTTTGTGACACACTCCAGCAATGCGTCACTTTTGCGCTTACAGATACGTCAGAAATACTGACGTATCTGTAACTCCTTGCGACATGATTCATCATACATTAAATATGACGCATCAGGAATGTCGTAAGGAGTGCGCACTGAAAAGTGACGCATCGCTGTTTTCACGCAGCGATGCGTCACTTTTCATAAATGAGGCCCCTAGTTTATTCACTGTGTCACCTCTACGACCCTTTCTTGCGTCAATATGTCCCTTTTGCATACATTACACCTGACGGAGGAATAATGTGGCGCAGGGGCTTACAAAGTGACGCAACTACCTAGATGCGTCACTTTGTAAATATGACTGAATAAGGTGCATTTTTTACAGCACTGGTGCGTCACAAAAAGTGACGCACCGGTGGCGTTAAAGTGACGCATGGCCTCATAAATGAGTCCTACAGTCTTCTACTCAAGCGTCATATTAAATTTATGACGTATTATGTTGGAAGTTCTTACAGATACGTGAGTATTTCAGACGTATCTGTAAGCGCAAAAGTGATGTATTGCTGGAGTGTGTCTCAAAAATGATGCAACTCCAGCAATGCATCCTTTCACATGGGGCCAGGCCCCATGTGAAAGGGCCTGCACGTCTGCTGTGAAACAGGCGTAATATTTGGAAGCAACAGCGTCATAAAAGTGACGCAGTGGTATCTCATAGATTTCACTGCGTCACCTCTACGACCCTTTCTTGCGTCAATACGTCCCTTTTGCATACATTACACCTGACGTAGGTATAATGCGGCGCAGGGGCTAACAAAGTGACACATCTACCTAGATGCGTCACTTTGTAAATATGACTGAATAAGGTGCATTATTTACAGCACTGGTGCGTCACAAAAAGTGACGCTCTGGTGGCGTTAAAGTGACGCATGGCTTCATAAATGAGGCCTCAGTCTTCAACTCCAGCAATGCATCTTTTCTTACCCTTCCACACCTCCGTTCCTTTTCAACATTTTCTTTGAATATCCACATTCCCCATATTCACTCTTCTTCTCCTTACTTTCCTTCCCAACACTCACCTTCTTTCAGTCTCCCTACTTCACTTCCTTTCTCCTCTCATACCTTTCTATTCTTTCTTACTCATTTTCCTTTCCATTATCAATGCACTCCATTTCACTTACTCTTTTTCATTTTTTTAAGAATATAGCTCTTTGATGAGAATTGGAGGTAGTTCTGAAAATAACTTTTTTTTTCTTCTTTTTTTAAGAACAGAAACAAAAACAGGGAATGGAAACTGCTCAACAGGAGCAAAAAAAACAAAAAAAATTAGGGGTGGGAACGGCAGTGATGGTTCTCCATTGCTCGAACCATGAGCAGGACACTTTGCTTCCCATAGGTAAGGAGTTGATTGCAGTATCTGCATTTCAGGACAGCATTGTTGAAAGCAAGTTGAATATTTGGCACAAGCTCCTGCAATCGCCCCCTCCCAGAAGTAGTAGCTCCTCCGGTGGATGTAGAGGCCCCATCACTGGGAACCTCTTGTGCCAGAGCCCTGACACTTTCCCGGGCACAATTCTGGGGGTGCCTCCTCTCCACATGCTGTATCATTGTAAAGTTCCCAAAAGAATATTTCTTTTTGGGGTCACCCCGTGACAGGACTTGTTTGCAGATCCTGCACTCCACTTTTGGAGCATTCACCTTTTTCTGGTTAGGTGGTATTTTAAAAAATTTCCAAATGAAATGCTCCTTCACCTTTGGCTGAGGAGGCTCTTCATAGATTAATTCAGGCTCATCTTCACTGCTGGATTCTCTGGCAGCCATGGTAAACCAAGAAACATCCAAGAGCAAAAAACAGGTCTTTCAGTCACAAAAGTGAAAGAAGAAGTGAAGGAAATGGGTGGGGATTTCATTCTTTGTAAAAAAAACTGTTAGCAACCAATGAAAAGTGTTATTTTAAGGTCACATGACTTGACACGCTGACGCTGCGCGCACCGCAGCGCTTCCGGGTGCGCATACGCAGCGCGAACGTAGGCACTTCCGGGGGCGCACACGCGGCGCGAACGTAGGCGCTTCGGGGGCGCATACGCGGCGCGAACGTAGGCGCTTCGGGGGCGCTTATGCGGCAAGCCAAAGTGATGTTTGATAGTTTCACGGAAATGCAAAATCATTTTCATTGCCTTATAAAAAGCAAAACTACTTTTATATGTATGGTACTAAATGTCTTGCGTTATTATTTACTTTTCATTCATATTTTTTTTCACGAACGAAAGTAGCGCTCTGGGTGCGCTTTCCGGAGAGCTTACCGGAGCGCGCACCCAGAGCGCCTCAGGAAAAAATAATAAAAAAAAATATATAATAATTAATACTTACACAAAACAGCAAATAAAAAAAAATCATAGGTTAGAAACTCGATATAGAAAGGAATTAGCATTTAAAAAAACCTATGAAATTGACTGAAAAACCATAGGTTTCAAGCCAGTTATAGTTAGGAATTAGCATTTGAAAAAACCTATTAAATTCACTGAAAAAAACATAGGTTTCACACCAGTTATAGTTAGCTGGGAATTTTACTGACATAAAACCATTGAAATTCCCACGTTATAGTTAGTTGGACTCACTATAACTTGCGCGCCTGCAATGCACTGCTGATGACGTCACATTTCAGTGAATATATATATATATTTATATAATTTTAGACAATAAAAAATTTCACGGGATTCGTGCACCCACCCCGTTGCGCATGTATATGACATCACGCGGAAGCGCACGAGCGTCGCATACAGTAATGCGCATGTGTCACAAATGCGCGGGTGCTGGAGTTGCATACCGGTCGCATAGCTTTCACGCACGAAAATTCGCACCAGTCGCACACCCTACGTGGATCCTTGTCAACATTACTAAAATGGCAGTGCTAGAGAAAGGTACGCTTTGGGTGCGCGACTCCCCCCAATTTTATTTTTAAACAATAAAAAAAAATTTAATATATTAAAATAAAAACATAAATAAAAAAACAATAATTGAGTTTCAATATTTAAACAAAAAATCCCATTTATATTAAAAATATATAATGTAATTTCAAAAATAAAATATATAAAAATAAACAGTGAAAAAATGTAGAAAATCAGTATCAAAAAATAAATATAAGTATTATTACATTTAAAAATTATCAATCAAAAAACCTTTGAAATTCACTGAAAAAATCATAGGTTTCAGACATGTTATAGTTAGAAATTAGCATTTAAAAAACCTTAAAAAACCTTATAAATTCACTTAAAAACCATAGGTTTCAGGGCTGTTATAGTTATCAGGACATATCACTCGTACAAAACCATTGAAATTCCTTCTTTATATTAAGTTCTACTAACTATAACTCGCACGCCCGCAATCCACTGTTGATGATGTCACATATTCTATCATTCATGACATGATCAGTGACATCACTGATGACATCACTGATGACATCTCAAATGACATCACTGATGACATCACTAATGACATCATCCACGTGACAATCTGATACACCTCATCATACACTAGTATAAACTTTTATCACTCACTATAAAATACAGACTACCATATTTGAAACTAAAGACACACCAATACAAGTTTCTAAAAACATACTCAGTGATTCCTAGATCTACACACACATCTAATCACTTACCTATAGATTCAATCAAACATGTTGACAAAGATTAATAGAACACTATTAAATATACTTATACACCTATATTGATATTACACAGCAGCACACATCCTAATCACTTATGCAGTCATCCTACTCACTTATGCAAACAATTGATCATACTTACCTTTACTCTGCTACATATTTATACAAACACCAGTTCATTTATTTATATAGGGAATAAATCATACTTAGTGTCTGATAAAATCACTATTACAAGTATACGGTTATCCATACAGTCACTCATACAATCACTAAGTCTTATGTATACTTATTTTTATACAACAACTGTCACATACAGAGTCTTTAATTTTTCTACTTTGTTGGACATGTACCATTGAGAGATATATTTGATTATCACCACACCCATAAAGACATTCACTCACCCAAACAACTGTTTCTACATGCAGTCTTAACCTCAAATACCTGCTATATCAACTATTCATACATCTTTGACCAGTAACACACCCCCCACCCAACCACACACACATTCACTCTCCCATACAAAGACTCAGTTAACTAATCAATAATGAATACAGACTTTCACGTAGCTAGTAACCAATTTATGCAGTAGTTTACAAAATAAGAGACAGAGTGATACAGATATTTACACAGTTTAATCACAATCCCATATATTATAGTGAAACACTTTAAATTAGTCACTTAAACAGTCAATCACACTGCTACTAAATCCTCAACACACTTATACATCCACTCATTCTTCAATGCGTATTGCTATATATATAATACATATTTAAATAACGAACCAAACCACATTCACTGGATGATGTCATCAGTGATGTCATTTGAGATGTCATTTGAGATTTCATCAGTAATGTCATCAGTGATGTCACTGACCATGTCATGAATGATGTAATATGTGACATCATCAGCAGTGGATTGAGGGTGCGCGAGTTATAGTTAGTAGAACTAACTATAACAGAGGAATTTCAATGGATTTGTACGAGTGATTATGTCCTGCTAACTATAACCTCCCTGAAATCTATGTTTTTTCAGTAAATATATATATGTATGTATGTATATATATAAATAAATGAACATTTGTCAACGCGAGGTGTGCGGCTCTTTCTTTCCGTTCTGGGAAGGTGAAGAAGATGTTAATTTGGCTTGGTTCAGCCAAGGAGCAACGCACAGCTTCAAAGGGCGCCATCACTACCCGAAAATGGACCGCAGTGGAAGAAGGTGAAAATCAGAGGGTAGCGGCAGCCACCTGGGACCAGCCTCAGGTAAAGCCCCCAGCCGACTTTAAAATGGAAAGCAAGGGGATCGCGGTTTTGTCATCACCCACTGGAGGGTGTTTAATAAAGCTGACTACAGGTTCCATAATGCCGTGTCAGAAAGTCACACCCACTGGAGGGTTAAAATTCAATGAAGCACGAAACGGCAAACAACTTCTGGTTCCTGCATAAAGCAGACTGAAATGAAACGTCGTCTTTCTTTGAAAAAGGCTGAAGTCTAGCCGAAATGCATCAGATAAGTTTGGGACGGCTTTTAGAAAATAAATGAACATTTGTCAACGCAAGGTGTGCGGCTCTTTCTTTCCGTTGTGGGAAGGTGAAGAAGATGTTAATTTGGCTTGGTTCAGCCACGGAGCAACGCACAGCTTCAAAGGGCGCCATCACTACCCAAAAATGGACCGCAGTGGAAGAAGTTGAAAATCAGAGGGTAGCGGCAGCCACCTGGGACCAGCCTCAGGTAAAGCCCCCAGCCGACTTTAAAATGGAAAGCAAGGGGATCGCGGTTTTGACATCACCCACTGGAGGGTATTTAATAAAGCTGACTACAGGTTCCATAATGCCGTGTCAGAAAGTCACACCCACTGGAGGGTTAAAATTCAATGAAGCACGAAACGGCAAACAACTTCTGGTTCCTGCAAAATCAGACTGAAATGAAACGTCGTCTTTCTTTGAAAAAGGCTGAAGTCTAGCCGAAATGCATCAGATAAGTTTGGGACGGCTTTTAGAAAATAAATGAACATTTGTCAACGCGAGGTGTGCGGCTCTTCCTTTCCGTTCTGGGAAGGTGAAGAAGATGTTAATTTGGCTTGGTTCAGCCACGGAGCAACGCACAGCTTCAAAGGGCGCCATCACTACCCGAAAATGGACCGCAGTGGAAGAAGGTGAAAATCAGAGGGTAGCGGCAGCCACCTGGGACCAGCCTCAGGCAAAGCCCCCAGCCGACTTTAAAATGGAAAGCAAGGGGATCGCGGTTTTGTCATCACCCACTGGAGGGTATTTAATAAAGCTGACTACAGGTTCCATAATGCCGTGTCAGAAAGTCACACCCACTGGAGGGTTAAAATTCAATGAAGCACGAAACGGCAAACAACTTCTGGTTCCTGCATAAAGCAGACTGAAATGAAACGTCGTCTTTCTTTGAAAAAGGCTGAAGTCTAGCCGAAATGCATCAGATAAGTTTGGGACGGCTTTTAGAAAATAAATGAACATTTGTCAACGCGAGGTGTGCGGCTCTTTCTTTCCGTTGTGGGAAGGTGAAGAAGATGTTACATTGGCTTGGTTCAGCCACGGAGCAACGCACAGCTTCAAAGGGCGCCATCACTACCCGAAAATGGACCGTAGTGGAAGAAGGTGAAAATCAGAGGGTAGCGGCAGCCACCTGGGACCAGCCTCAGGTAAAGCCCCCAGCCGACTTTAAAATGGAAAGCAAGGGGATCGCGGTTTTGACATCACCCACTGGAGGGTATTTAATAAAGCTGACTACAGGTTCCATAATGCCGTGTCAGAAAGTCACACCCACTGGAGGGTTAAAATTCAATGAAGCACGAAACGGCAAACAACTTCTGGTTCCTGCAAAAGCAGACTGAAATGAAACGTCGTCTTTCTTTGAAAAAGGCTGAAGTCTAGCCGAAATGCATCAGATAAGTTTGGGACGGCTTTTAGAAAATAAATGAACATTTGTCAACGCGAGGTGTGCGGCTCTTTCTTTCCGTTCTGGGAAGGTGAAGAAGATATATATATATATATATATATATATATATATATATATATATATATATATATATATATATATATATATATATATATATATATATATATATATATATATATATATATATATATATATATATCCAAGCTCCAGTTATACCACAAAATCCCAGGGCACTCATGGGCGGGTGCTCCAGCACGCCGGTACCGCGTGTCATTATCCAAGCTCAGAACTTCGTTATCATTCCAGGAACAAAGCAAAAGCACTCCGTGGTAAGCGGTCAAAGTTTTTTAATCCAGCAACAGCAAAAGTGTGCACAGACGCGTTTCGGACGTCTAGTCCTTCATCAGTGTTTCAACATCATGTGTCTGAAGCGGCTGTATTTGAGCACGTCATCGCGACTTAGACATTGAAAGCGAGGACGGCTCAAAACCCTCAGATTTTACATGCAAATCGGGCGGCCATGATAATGTTGTTACATACAGTATTCCACAAATTAAAATGCGCTTTAAATCCAGCGCAAAAGATGATAAAGCTGTGTATCGACAAAGTGGCCGCACTGAGCCGGTATTATATACAACAATAAAGCTGTGTATCGGCATAACACCAGCTGTCATTTTGCATGATTAAACATCCTAAGACCTTTATATAATTATGGGACAAAACAAAGCACATTTCAGTTCATTATAGTATTCTAAAAGGTTGCCAGTATTGCTCTAATTTCATCTCAATAACCAATCAGAAATAAACTGAAATCAAGATTAGACACAAATTATTCAGAAATCATCAAACAATAAAGAAACAGTAAATATAGTATACGGATCAACATCCTCAATTCATTTATCATTTTCCCCGGTGTGCTGTTAATTCTTCCCCACTATTCATACCCTGTGGGGTCTTAGTTTCTAGGTCAATGATATAGTGTGACTCCAGTCTTCGTAGCTTAAGAAGTCTATCTCCACCTCTAGGTTGTACGGGAACATGGTCAAGCCCCCAGTATTGTAATAGATCCCTATTACTTTGGTGTACTTTGGCAAAATGACGGGCAACAGGATATGTTACGTCTTTGTTTGTAATTGCCCGTTGATGTTCTAAAATCCGTAATTTTATACTATTGATTGTACTGCCAATATATTTGAAGCCACATGGGCATAACAGGCTGTAGACTACAAAGGGGTCGAGCATGTGATGAATTTATTGATTTCCCTGCCTCTTGGTAGACCCGGTACCTTTAAAGGTGAGTACTCTCTTACTGTTTTTGCACTCTTTGCATTTCCCACAGGGGAAAAAACCTTTAATTTCTTTTAGGGTACGGTTACCTTTGGGTTTTGGTGGCATGAGATGACTATGCACAATTTTATCTTTGATAGATTTAAGTTTGCGAAAAGTGATCAATGGACGTTCTGGGACATCCTTACCTATTACAGGATCTGTTTGCAGTATATGCCAATTTTTGTTAAGTATTTTTCTTAAATAATTGGCATCGTCAGAGAAAGTCGTTATCATTCGGAATTTGTTAGTTGTTTCAATTAATTCACTTGTTTTCTCTCTAGGTAACAGTAGCATGCTTCTAGGGATTTTGAGTACTTTCCTGTATGTTTTTTCCAAGAGGATGCTGTCATAGCCTCTAATTTTAAACCTTTCAATTGATTCCCTCGCTGCCTTTGAGAAATCACACTCTCGTGAACAATTCCGTCGTGGTCTCAATAATTCTCCATACGGAATACTGCGCACCAAGCTTGGAGGATGGCTACTTCTAGCATGCAATATGCTATTTCCAGCGGGGGATTTTCTGTATTAGCATTTAAAAAACCTTGCAAATTCACTTAAAAACCATAGGTTTCAGGCCTTATATAGTTAGGAATTAGCCTTTAAAAAACCTTGCAAATCCACTTAACAAACCATAGGTTTCAGGCCTTATATAGTTAGGAATTAGCATTTAAAAAACCTTTGAAATTCACTGAAAAAACCATAGGTTTCATTCCTTGTATAGTTAGGAATTAGCTTTAAAAAACCTTTGAAATTCAATCATAATTCACATCATCCAGTGAATTTGTTTTGCTTCTTTATTTAAATATGCATTATATATATAGCAATTTGCATTGAAGAATGAGTGGATATATATAAATAAATATTTGGATGGAGGATTTAGTAGCAGTGTAATTGACTGTTTACTTGACTAATTTATAGTGTCTCACTAATTTAGTGGATAGGGACTAAACTGTGCGAATATCTGTATCACTTTGTCAGTTGTTGTGTAAACTGGTTCTTCAGTTGCTTACTAGCTATGTGAAGGTTTATATTAGTTATTGATTAGATAACTGAGTATTTGTATGGGAGAGTGAAAGTGTGTGTGGTTCGTTGGGGGGTGTGTGACTGTCCAAAGATGTGTGAATAGTTGATTCAGTAGATATATGAAGTTAAAATTACATGTTCTAACAGTTTGGGTGAGTGAATCTCTTTAAGGGTGTGGTGATGAGCAAATATATTTCTCAATGGTACATGTCCAACAAACTAGAAAAATAAAAGGCAGTGTATGTCTCAGTTGTATATAAATAAGTATCCATAAGACTCAATGATTGTGTGAGTGACTGTATGGATAACTATATACTTGTAATAATGATTTTATAATTCACTAAATATGACTTACTATCTAAAGGAATAGATGAAGTGGTGTTTGTATAAGTGTGTAGCTAAGTAAATATGTAAGTATGATCCATTGTTTGCCTAAGTGAGTAGGATGACTTCATATGTGAATAAGATGTGTGCTGCTGTGTAATGTTGATATAGGTGTATAAGTATTTTTGATAGTGTTCTATTGTTCATTGACAGCATGTATGAGTGAATCTACAGGTAAGTGATTAGATGTGTGCATACATCTATGAATCATTGAGTGGGTTTTTAGATACTTGTATTGCTGTGACAATGGATTCAAATATGATACTCTGTATTTTATATTGAGTGATGAAAGATTTTACTAGTGTATGAAAAGGTGTATGTGATTGTCACGTGGATGATGTCATCAGTGATGTCATTTGAGATGTCATCAGTGATGTCACTGACCATGCCAAGAATGATCTAATATGTGACATCATCAGCAGTGCACTACGGGTGCACGAAATATAGTTAGTCCAACTAACTATATAGGAGCAATTTCAATGGTTTTGTATGAGTGAAATGTCCAGCAAACTATAACACCCCTAAAACATTTTTGAGTGAATTTCAAAGGTTTTTTTAAAGCTAATTCCTAACTATATAAGGCCTGAAACCTATGTTTTTTTCAGTGAATTTCAAAGGTTTTTTAAATGCTAATTCCTAACTATATATATATATGTCACTTACTTCGCCTGTTAACGCTGCTGCACCAACCAAATGAGGAACTCAGACCCAGATTAGGTGCAATGTCTTGTTATTCAGTGAACGCCCTGCACCCCACCATGATGCGTTTCGGGCATCCCATTGCCCTTGATCACATGACGCGCATGTGGAGTGCTTCCCAATATTTAAAGTGACAGTGCATTTGCATGGTTTCTTACATCACAAGGCGTAGACATAGAAAAAAAATCTGCATTCAGTTTGCATAAGAAATACCTTCACAGTCCCTTAATAATTCTAATAAAAACAGCGAAAAATAAATATATTCAGCCATTTTGTAGAATTAGAAACAGCAGCACTTCTGGTTAAAACACTCCAAATAATTGTTATATGTTTTTAAATAATTAAAACCAATAATTATGATATAAAACAAATAAAGCTTTTGCTAAAATTAAAGGAAAATCCTTGATTAATGGTGTCATACCTTATTGTTAGATTGAATAAATTCATAACCATCATACAATAATCAGTCATTGTGCAATTGTAAACATTGGGTTGATATCAAAGAAGATGTGTATATGTATTTATTCCTCCTCAACCGTATATATGAGTTTCATATCTGGTCTGAACATATTAATGTGCAAGAATAGCAAAAGGGTGATGTAAACAAAATTATCTCAAAATAATTCTAACCAAGTGGGCCTTGATTGCAAATAT
Organism: Lissotriton vulgaris; assembly: GCF_964263255.1. Taxonomy (NCBI): domain Eukaryota; kingdom Metazoa; phylum Chordata; class Amphibia; order Caudata; family Salamandridae; genus Lissotriton; species Lissotriton vulgaris. The sequence continues at coordinate 433,154,402 of NC_141696.1, read as the reverse complement.
TTCCATGGATTAATTTGCCTAAAGTGCATGTGCAAAAATCAGTGCTTATAATCCCCTCTAGTAGTCACACCCATGACTTACTAAAGTGCAAATGTGCAAAGAGTGGAAAGCTATAAAAACATTTATCATAAAAGCAGCCGCTGAATGTATCCCAGATCTTAATTAGAATCCTCATTCGAATTTAAACCCTGGGGTATCTTGCTATCCAGTTCTAAAATGTACCATGTCTCAAGTTTTCGGAGCATGACATCCCGGTTGCCGATTCGTTTTTGGGGAAGGATCCTGTCTATGACAAAGTATTTCAAATTGTCTAACTTGCTCGCATGGAACTCCTTAAAATGCCAGGCAACCGTGTAAGTAACATCTACATTTGTTATTGCTCGTAAATGCTGGAGTACTCCTTTATGCACCTGTAACTTTGTGCTACCTACATATTATAGGTTACACGAGCACTCTAGTACTATATATATATATATATATATTACAGTAGGTAGTTGTAGTTAGGACGTTGTTTCGATAGGAAGAACATTTTCTGCTTTACCAATAACTTTGGCGCTGTTTGGCAATTCCTCAGGGAATTGTCTAAATTAGTACAATGCTAGCTTTGGTTGATGTCCTTATTATTTTGGGGGTGATCTGTCAAACAAGGGCTGAGGAAAAGGGTGGTTCCCACAATGCAGCAGTATGTGCTTATCCATTCACTGTGCTAAAGTGAAGCACTTATAAATTCAGTCAGGCACTCTCCTTGCAGAACTGTAATCATTCAGTCAGTACCCGAGAACTCATGCAGCAAAGTAGGCATTGGGGCATAGACTGCTTCTACCACTATACACTATGCATGCAGTCTTCTATGCATCTGCAACCTTGTCTTTTATACCTTCAGTTACCCAGTCTGTATCCTTACACTTCCACTAAACACACTGTCACTGCTGTTTCAGTATTGGAGTGAGCTATTCAGCAGTATGTGCTTATCCATGCAGTGTGCTAAAACTGAAACAGTTATAAATTCATTTAATGCATCAGTCAGTACCTAAGTACTCATACAGCAAAGTAGGCCTTAGGGCATGGACTGCTTCACACCCCTACGTACTATGCATGCAGTGTTGTATCCACCTGCACACTTGTCTTTTATCCCTTCAATTCCCGAGTCTGTACCCTTACACTTCCACCAAACACTGTGTCACTGCTGTTTCAGTATTGGAGTGAGCCATTCAGCAGTAAGTGCTTATATATTCACTGTGCTAAAAGTGAAGGTGAACCACTTATAAAATCTGTCTGGCAGTCTTCTTGCAGAACTGTAATCATTCATCAGTATTGAAGTACTCATGAAGCAAAGTAGGCCTTACGGCATTTACAAGTCCTTCAGTTTTAGCACAGTGAATGGATTAGTACATACTGCTGAATGGGTCACTACAACAATGGAACAGCTGATAGAGTGCTTGGTAAAAGTGTAAGGATACAAACTGGGAAATTGAAGGTGTGAAAGACAAGTGTGCAGGCAGATACAAGACTATATGTATATTGAATAGGGGTTTGAAGCAGTCCATACCCTAAGGCCTACTTTGCTGCATGAGTACTTGGGTACTGACTGAATGATTACAGTTTTGCAATGAGAGTGCCTGACTGAATTTATAAATGCACACTTGTCTTTCACACCTTCAATTCCCCAGTTAGTATCAATGATGTTGCAGCAAATTGTCTGGGTCTCCCCTTGTACTTCTCTAGTGATGCATTCAGCACCATCTACTAATGCATTCACTGCTCCAAAATTCAACCACTGATAAATTCATTCAGGTACTCTTCAGGCAGATGTAGTTCTTGAAACTCGTTTGCAGTATGTATGCATTTTTATTATGAATTACATACTTGTTTTTTTATACTTAGTCATTGTAGATTGTGTTTGTTTAGTAATAGAATAGTATATTTTATACATTTATTTTTTATAATGTTATATATATTTTTACAACAGATTCTATTTATCAACACTAAAAGAAATTCATCATGCCTTCAAAAAGTGAAAAGAGGAAACAATATAAAAAAGCTTATCTTTTCAAGAAAAGTCATCCACAAGATTTACGTAAACAACAATGTGTGGACAAAAAGAAAAGAACTCCTGGTAAGACAACAAAGGATTTTTAAAAAAATATATCAAACACTAGGAAGAGTGTGCAAAATGTAAAAAATGAAACCACTTATCTGCAACAAAAAAGAAAAACAAGACAAAATAAAATGATGGGAAATCATGTTCTAAAGAAACACTGTATAGTAAAAGGATGAAGAATCAATTTCAGGAAATTAGAAAAAGAATGTTTTACTATAAAGTTGTTTTAAACTTAATAAAGGATATGAAGAAATGTAAAAGAAAATCAGCATTTTCTAAGAAGAAGAAACATATTGAAAGTATTGTTGAGAAGTCTTTTGAATTAAAAAAGAAATTGTTTATTTTAATAATCAATAAAATTCGATCACTAGATAAATCACTTCACTTAATGAAGGCCAAAAGTAAGTGGAGAAGACTAATTCATAGAACAAATTTTTGTGATTTTTTTTGGGTGAATGGAAACATAGTTCAAGTTCTTAGTCTTTTTTTAATGAAGAGAGTTATTTTCAGAGCAATGATTTGTTGCATGTAGTTGACACCAGTGGTCGAGCTTATGAGGTTAGAAATGGTTGTCCTATTGAGAAAGAGAAAATTGTTCCCAGAAATGCAGAAGAGGTGTTAGCTGATGAAGTTTTAGGGAAACGTCCTAAAGCTCCAGTGTACACTTGGAATTGCAGTAGCATTTGTAGTGTACAGTAGGAATCTTTTGATTTTTGATGCAATTTCTTACGTAATTATGCTAATTAAAGTTCAAACAAAAGATTAAGATGTTGCAAGGATTAGACCCTTGCAGAGTGAGAGAAAATACTGGTTTGTAAGGCCATTCTCTGGCTTGCCTTTCTAAAAAAGTATGTTGAAGAGTTTCTCACCATTTCAGGATGTTAGCAGTACATCATACTCAAATGAGGTAATTAGTCAGAACATTGTATTATGCAGAAAGTCCAGCACTAATGTTAAAAAAGTTGAACAGTGCTCTTTTGTGTGGATCTGTATCAGATGTAATGAATGTTTGTGAAGAAATTAAAGTTAGTTACTTTGGTCCTGAGGAAGACAGTGCAGAAACTGATACATTAATAGAAGGAAATGTGGAAGGGAATGTACAACATTCTAGTACAGAACATTTTGAGCAAGAAATTACAAAGTTTAAGGTGATTTCAGGTGACAGGCCAAATTATTCTTGTATTTGTTGTCCACGGACTCATTATAAATATCACACCAGGACTGTTGATCTGCATTTAAAAAGGGAAAGAGACAATAATAATGAGTAGAAGGAATCTGCAACCTATTTGTTGGTAGAGAATTGTTTTGATTTGGGTTCTGATCAACGTATTTGTAAATATTGTTATAACAAATTAGACGAGAACAAAATGCCTGCTAGAGCCATACATAATAATCTTGAGTTGGTAAATATTCCTTCTGAACTGATGGATTTAAATACCTAATTAAGAAAATGGGGTAGCCCATAAGACATGGACCTGGGTATACATTAATATAAACAAACAATGGTCCAAAGCCTATTGATTACCACTGATGACTCAATCAACAATGACTCAATTTCTTTTTATGAGCAACAATATCCAATTTGCCCAATAGTATATCAATACATTATACTAAGAGAAAACCTAACACCACGGTTAAAGAAAAATATATATGTATTTATTTTTCATTCTTAAATTCGCATTTTTTGTATTCATACTAATTACAATATGTTCTGAAGTGAGTAAAAGCAGATAGGTTGCCCCGAAGGGAGCGTGCAAAAGAAGAAAGGATGTGCTCAAAAAAGTTGAAACGGATGAAGGGAAAACACAGTGATGAACAAAGAGAAGAAATATTCACATTATTTTCCAACCAATACTGGACATATAATTTGTCACATTGAAAACCTGGCCAAGATATTATTTACAAATCACAACATTGTACTCCATAAACCTATATGTCCTATATTTTGCACTAGCAACAATGTTGTTAAACAGCTGGTCCAAGGTTATGAAAGAAAGGTGTCGACGTTTCGACTCGTCTTAGCCCAACGGTGATTTAGACCTGGGGATTGCGAGTCTTCATCAGGACTGTAGGAACAACTGGGGGAACCAAGGGAATTTTTAATTTACCCTAAAAAAGAAAATTAGGAAATCACTAAACCGTGGTGAAGATTTAAAAACCTATAACCCACATAGGGCTAAAAGGTGGTGCTGGCTTACCCTTCTGACCAGAGCAAGCGTAGGGAGGAGATCCAAATCAACACTTCCCACAAGATAAATCCTTATTCAAGTTGGAAAAGGCAATACTTCATTTATAGTGACTGGCAAGGGTTCGTACCTACAATTGATTAATTAACATCAGTATACCTTAGTCATAGGATGAGTAATTGTTTTCAAGATTTGATAAGGGTTAAATACCTTGATGTGAGGTATGTGCCAGGGTCAAGCTTTCATGTTGACGATTACCGATTGTGTTTTAATCCAATCTGCCCCACAGAAAAAAGGGGGGAATAGGGTCCTTATTTTTAATTCAAGAATTCTACAGGGAAACATGGGTGATAGGATTATCATTAGTCATATGTCGATTGTACCGTTGATTTTAAGCTTAAATTTGCATATTATTACAATGAAGAAGCGCTTACCTAATATGCTTCTTAGCAGATATGTAGTAACTCAATAATGATTTCTAATCGTTATCTGCAAAAAAAAGCAACAAAAACGGGTCACACTCGATGTTTGCCACGAGGTTCAAGGCATTAGGTGTGTGTATCGAGAGGCTTGGGATAAAGTAATTGAAATGAAGGGGAATTACCAGCTCGCCGCCTGTTAGTCGTCACAGATACAATCCAAGCCTCTCTGTGCCTTCGGAAAAAGACGCCGTCCTTGTGCGTGTATTTCCGCGTTTGAAATAACAAAGCCTCTGACTCTCGTCACGCGCATAGAGAGATGACTAGTCATCGCGGAATGCTTCCGCATTCCCCTTTTTGGGATTCTAGGGGTAATTCACATTACAGCGCGTAAATCACATTGTTGTAACTTATAAAGCAATTGATGTACTTGCAGCAATATTTAGACTCAAGCAAACGGCGATTTTTTGATGTCGCCGATTCGGAGTTTATGTGATTGAAATAGCAACAAATGGCGAAGGAGACTCAAGAATATTCACATAATAGGAATACAGTTATAGGGACAGGAATACAGTTATAAAAACCACCCAAGGCATCACTTTTAGTTGGAAATACTGTTATTCCTGAATTGACAGTTCGAGATAGGCGGTAATGGACACAGAAAAAGGACTGTCAAATCTAACCCATTGTAGGAATAAGGGACCTCTAGCCTGCTGCCAGCACTAGTCGTGCTATTTATTTGAGGATGTTGGGTTGAAGCATATAAGAAAAAAGGGTTCAGAGATGTCATGTATATCCTTTCGCCTACAGGTAAATGTTTCAATTTACTGTGTTTACCATAACATCAACAGATTAATTCATGTTTCAACAAAAAACATATATCAAGTGAAAAATATCAATGGGAAAATTATTATCATGAAATGATGCATACAGTTGTAAAGTTATGTACAGTATATTTCATAGACACACATTATGTGAATTTTTAGTATATGACACCATATTTCTCAAAACCCATATATGCAGTAGTATAATATGGCAGCCCACATATCCGGTTTATTCATATTCCCAACAATGCTACTTGTCTGTTCATTTCCTCAAGCTCATTGAGCCCCTTGTTAACCGTATTCAATGTGTATATCCATTTGCACTCTCGTCTATTCAGAGTATTATGTAAGTCACCTCCTCGAGGGTTGGCTGTGATTTTTTCAATGACCCACCACTTCAGGCTGTTCTCAGAATGTTCGAATCTGCTGAAGTGGTCAACCAAAGGGGCGCCCTGAACTTTGCACCTTATACGACTCATATGTTGTAAAATTCTGCACTTGATTTTTTGTGTGGTCTGACCCACGTACAAAAAACCGCAGGGGCATATAATTGCATAGATTACCCATGAGGTGTTGCAGTTGGTATGTTGGGTGAGTTTATATGTCCAGTCATTGTGGTCAAAGTTATTACATTCTCTTGTGAGGGGACAAGCCTTACACGTCCCACATTTTCTGTGGCCCTCTACAGGAGGTGCACCCCAAATAGTAGGTTGACTTTCAGATTGCTTTTTGTTAGGTAACATTGATTTCACTAAGTGATCACGGATATTCCTTGCTTTCCGGAAAGCATGTAGGGGTGGTGGTATCCCCCCCAGTTCACCACTGATCAAATTTAAATACCTGGCAAGAATTAGTGGATGTTAGGAAAGTGAAAAAGGCAACGTTGTATCTGGTAAAAAATAATCAGTACTATAAAAATGTGTATGTGGTAGAAGAAGAAATAACTGTAGAAGATGATACTGACTCGTCTAGTGGACAAATAGAAAAAGTGGACATGTCCAGAACTGAAGAAATTTATGAACATTACAGTGTTTATCCACTTCATTCAAAAGAAGTGATGGGGAATACTATTGAGTTATTCCAAATGAAAGAAGCAAACGGAAGTCTCATTAGTGTATGGGAAGAAGGCTTTGAAGCTCGTTGTTTCCCTCAGTTGTTTCCAGCAGGAAAAGCAGGACGATATGATGAACGACCTGTGTAGATTCCTGCATCTGAATACCGGACATCAAGATTGCATGCAGAAGATCCAAGATTTCGACAATGTATTCCGTATTTGTTTCATCTTTTGTTTGAGAGTGACTTGTCTGGACTTTCTTATGCAGTCAACCATATATTGAAAAGAGGTGTACATCTGCAAAATGTTTCGGCAAGGAATTTATGGATAAAGTACACCAGAAAGATAATGTTTTGGAATCTCAGCTGGTTAATCTTATGGCATGTCAGCGTGGTACTAATGAGTACTGTTACCGTCGTCATGGAGAACTTAAATGTATGCTAAGGAACTTAGGAACTCCTACATGGTCCCTTACTCTAAGCTGTGCTGAATATGCTTGGGATTATTTACTTCAATTTCTTCGAGAGGCAAATCCAAATATAGTAAATATTGAATACAAGACACCTGGATAATTGTGTTCTTTGGATCCAGTTAATGTATGCAGATATTTCAATCATAGATTTGAAGCTATGATGTCTTTTATCACCAATAAAAAAAAAATCCTCCTCTTGGAGAGGTTGTGGATTTTTTTGGGAGAAAGGAGTATCAAGCAAGAAGTACTCCTCACATACCTATGTTAATATGGATGAAAGATGCCCCCAAATTCGGAACAGATTCGGATGATACTGTGTTGTCTTTTGCTGAAGAATATGCTACATATGCTATACCCAACAGCACAGAAGAAAAGAACTTAAGACAACAAGTCTTACGATTCCAAAGCCATCGTTGTGGGAAATACTGTTGTCGAAAGTACAAAACTAAGGACAAGTTCTACACCAAATGTTGTTTTAGATTTCCACGTCCAGTAATATCAAAAGGAAGAGTGAACAATTTTATGTCATCTTTGCGACATACTATCACAAGAAAGTCTCCAAAAAATACCTACAACTAACATGGATATTCAGTACGTTGTGGCCAATTCCATTGCTGTTGCTCGATATGTAACATCCTGCATAACAAAATCAGAAACAATGGAATTGAGGGAAATGTGGGAAGAGATTTACCATGAGAAGAGTCTAAGTAAGAAGTTATACCGACACAGTTTGAAGATGTTATCTCATCGAGAAATTGGAGCGTATGAATGTTCAGATCGCTTATCATCTGCAAGTCTATACTCCAAATCTAGAAGAATCATTTGGGTGAGTCTATGTCTTGCTGCAACACAAAATTGAGTACTGAAATCTGTACAAGAAATTGAATATTTAGCTGAAAAAGAGCCAGAAAGTATAGATATTGTGAAAACAAATATGTTGGATATATATTATCCAAACAGAAGTCATCATCTTGAAAACATTTGTCTCTATGAAGTGCTGCAAAACTATACTTTTAAACGGAATGTTACAGAAAACATCAATAATGGTATATATGCTGTGATTGGTTCTGAAGGATGTTTGGTGAAACAAAGAAAAGGACAATTGATTAATCACCGTAAACTGAGTTGCGATACTCCAGACAAAAGGGAGTTTTACTATTTAGCTCTTTTTGCAACTCTTCAAGCCGTGGCGTTCAGAATTGGAATTACTTGGAGATTTTCAGAGCTACGAAGATTCGTGCAACACAACTAAAGATACTATAGAATGTCCTGTTTTTGCTAATGATGTGAAAATGTTGAACAACGAAATTGCGCAAGAAGCGCAGCTGAGATTGCTAGAGACAGTTCTCAAGACAGTCAAACTTCTGCTCCATTGAGTCAGGGTCCACTAGGAGAACCAATTGTTCAAAATGAAGCAGCAACTGCCATGGATGAAGTGGAAACAGCAATGTATCAAGCTCAAGAAGATGTAACAAAGTTAGGAACTTGAAAGAACAACTAAATGTTGAGCAAAAACATATATATGACCAAGTGAGAGAACAGATTGACCATGGATTACTTCATGAAAAGAGCTGGAAGTGCATCAACACTCCTAGCCAGCTCTAGCACTGTAGCGGGCCATCGCCCGGCTGTAGCATGTAGCCAGGCAGGACAAGTTCCCCCCAGCCAAATGGGTGACCAAAGCACCAAAAGCACTAATGTAGTAAGCTTGAACATTCTGTCATGGAACGTAGCTTGGCTAGAGAGGAAACTGAAACTCCCAGAATGGCGTAACGTCGTGGACAAATTCGAAGCACGCATATTCCAGGAGACATGGAGTTTAGTATCACTCCATAAATCAGGTTATACATCCTACTGTATCCCTGCCATTAGCTCAGGCAAAGGGTGTCCGTCGGGTGGGCTACAAATCTGGATAAAAACTTCCCTCAATTGGATGGTCACTCCACATACTGGAGACTCTCTCGAATTATTACACCTGACCATCAAAGGACAAGGCAAGGGTTTGGCACTTGAGTTATTTAATGTCTATGCCAGAGGGTCATCTGGTACCCAAACTTCTCCTGTTATTTCCACCCTCGAGAGAAGCTTGGAATCTATATTGCCACCAACAAACATAATCGTAGCTGGGGACTTTAATGTCACCTTTGAACCTTTGAGTTCGGGTGACCAAACAGGTATCACCGAAGAGGATGCTAAATGGGGCATCCCACCCCTTAACCTAGACCCAATCAAGAAATGGTCACAGTGAGCGATACAAATTAACGCCCTCTGTCTGGAATATGACTTGAGACTGAGAGCTGTTAACGGTAGATCGCGCTCTGACCAAAATGGAGCAATTACCTTTAACAGATTAGGGTCCCCCTCCAGGATAGATTATATCTTCCTGGATGTTCGGTTATGACGGGATCTGATTGACATGAAAGTGGTGCCCACACTTGATAGTGACCACAACCCACTCTGCCTTCAGCTGAACAATATTTTGCAGCGAGGAGGGTTTAAGAGACTTAATCGCCCTGCCCTGGCAAGTAGAGAGGTAATACCATCAAACTGCAAGAGACGCCTCAAGTGGAACAAAGTTTCCCATCAGGAAGGCTTTTTAGCAAGCGTGAGGGACAAAGTTATTGTCAAAAGTAGTGAGTTGATGGCACTGCATAATGGCCAGGGGGAATATTCCGACTTTTTATCAAACAGCAATAGATAAGCTGAGTTCGTTTTTTATTTTGGAAGGCAAGCCAGCCAGAAAACCTAACCATCAAAAGTCTTGCAACCCCTGGTATACTAAGGATTGCAGGGATAAGAGGGCAGCCATAGCACTTAGTATTAGGTTGAAAGACCCATCTGCTGTCAGAATTGCCAGGAAAGAGTATGCTAGGGCATTGGTGGAGGCCAAAAGGGGTTGGGAGGAGGCGCACTGGCAGGAACTGAAGGTAGCTGCAGTGCAGAGAGACCCAATAGTATTCTGGGATCTTATTAATCGTAAAGATAGGACATCAATGGACCCCATGCCCAACCATATTACTTGCTCACAATGGCAGAATCATTTTGCCAATTTACACATGGGGGAGGCGCTATCCGAGCCTCTTCCAATCGAATCCACTTTGGTCTCACAGGAAGCCCACAGAACATCGGATAGGTTTGACCTTCTGGAAGTGGAGCAAGCAATTTATAGCATCTCTCCAGGAAAGGCAGCTGGACCAGATGGATTGCCAGGCGACCTCATCCTACATGATCCCATGCCTTGGGTCCAACTAATTCTCCATATCATGAATCAGTTAGAGGGTTTGCCATCCCGGACTCCTGGAAAGGAGCCAAGGTGGTCCCAATATTTAAAAAGGGTAATAGAGAGGACCCTGACAACTATCGGCCAATCAGTCTTATAGACGTCATTCAGAAGGTTGTTGGCAGGGTCCTTCTGATGAGGATAAGAACATGGCTGGAGGATGGCAACATCCTATCACACTTCCAAGCAGGGTTCCGGCAAAAGGTGGGAACTATGGACCAGGTCCTCAGATTCTTTATGATCTATTGGAACTCAGTCCTTTTGGGCAAAGGGAGTCTGTATCTGGCTTTCATAGATCTGAAGACTGCTTTCGACCTGGTCCCCCGGGGCAAGCTTTGGCAGGTTCTTGGACACCTGGGTATGCCACCATATATCTTATATTTTATTCAAAGGATGCACATTGGCAATTATGCCAGAATCAGGTGTGGGGCCCAAGGGTAGCTAACAGAGAGGATCGCGGTAGGGAGGGGGGTACGCCAGGGCTGCGTGTTGACCCCCACCCTATTTTCAATATTCATTAATGGGGTGGTGGCCCACCTCAACAAGGAGCCATCTGATGCCGCAGTGTTGGCAGGGGAGAAGATACCCACCCTCCTCTTTGCCGACGATACTCTCCTAATCTCCAAATCCCCAGCTAGCCTAAAGAAATTGTTGAAGAGCTTCGACTCTTTCTGCAAAGAGCAGGGGCTAATCATCAACACTAGTAAAACCAAGCTGATGACTATTAACCCCTCCACACGTTTTAGGAATAACATCACCCTAGACGAAGTTGCATTAGATATGGTCGAGTCCTTTGACTACCTGGGGATTAGAGTTTCAAGAAACATGAAGTGGTCCCTACACCTAGATAAAATGCTTTTAATTCACAAGCGGGTGTCTGGTGCAATTGTCCGAGAAAAACATCTTTCGGTTAGTAGACCGGTTGCACCAGCACTCGCAATTTATGATGGGAAAGCTCTACCCTCGGTTCTCTATGGGGCGGAGCTCTGGGGCATAGAGAACATCACCGAATTATCTAGGTCAGAAAATAGATTTTTAAGAAACCTTGTATCACTTCCCACCTCCACCCCCTTGAAGCCTCTGTTCTACGACACTGGCAGGAGACACACTCAGGACAATGCTAGGCTCTGCCCTCTGCTCTTTTGGGCTCAGCTATAGAGAACGGAGGAGCTTTCTAAGTACGCTGCAGGGTTTGACGAACTATTAGCGGCAGACAGGGGATGCAGGATAAAGTGGTTGGCAGACTTGAAGCACCTTATGGGTCTCATCGGTCTAAGCGAGGCATGGGCAACCCAGTCTCCCCCTTCCAAGCCCGATTTGAAATGGGCATATTGGGACTGGGTGTCAAAACGTGAGTTATCGTGCCAGCAGGCAGGGAAACTCACGGAGGGATTCTTCGAATTTAAAAGCATATGTAGTTTAGAGCCCTATCTCGACTTTATTCAGGTCCCTAGGGATAGGACCATGTACATGAAGCTGAGATTTGGCACCCTGCAGGTCAATTCAGTGACATCCTCATGGAAGGGGTCGAATCCGGTTGCTGCACCTTGTCCCAGCTGTGGCCACCCCGATGAGTCCATCGCCCACTTTATCCTGGCATGTGCTGTCTATATAAAGGCCAGAGAAAAGTGGTTTAAGCCAGTTTGTAGAGCGCTAGGCTTCATGAGCCATGCGGCTGCCCTACGCATTATGAAAACAGACACCTCTTCTCTAACACTGATTTGCGGAGTAGCCAAATACCTGAGGTGTGCTTGGCTATTAAGACTAAAAGCAGTAGGCAAGAATTTGCAGGTTCCAACTTGAAGGATATGGGATGAATCACTGAATTCAGTGAGTTTTCTACGGGGTGACAGCGTGTTTGATTTAGAGGGGGTGGCTACCCCAGCCGTGTGCCCGCCGGATTTGTGGCTTGGGTCAGCCTAACTTTCGTGTTTCATATAAATATATATATATATATATATCATCTACCATATGGCTCTCTTCCTCTCCCGTTAGGCGCTGCTTGCTTTTTGGCCGCGTTACTCCTGCAGTTGAGCCCACCTGCTAACAATTTCAGCAAGGTTCCCCGTTCGAGGAGGTGTGGAGTCGCAAAAGAACGGAATCGTTAGCTCGTTGTAGTACAAGAACTTATTTTATTCCATCAATCCAAGGGGTTTCAAAAACAAAAACAACCAACGCGTTTCGACAGCGTCCGCCAGGTGGAACCATGGCATCCTTGCAGTATAATGAAAGTATTATGGAAACTTGGGAATCATTGACCGAATGGCGTGAGAAGGGTTTACTTACATGGCATGAATTTTGTTTCTTGAAAAGAGATTACCCCAAACTGCCTATATTTTACCTTTTGCCGGAGGTGCATAAGGATGCCATGGTTCCACCTGGCAGACCTATCATTTCATCTATAGGCAGTGTGAATGAGAATCTTTCACAGTATATCGATCATTTCTTGAAGGATTATGTTTGCAAATTACCAATTACATTAGGGACACGACTGATTTCCTCAAAAAGATTGGCAACCTTGTATGGGTAGAGGGCTCTCTACTCATCACTATGGACGTCAATGCCCTATATACAATCATCGATCATGTCCAGGTTATGGAAGCTAGCCTACATTATCTTAGAAAAAGAGATACTTGCTATTTGGAACATACCCACATGCTCATTGAGATGATGAAAATTTGTTTGAGGAACAATATCTTCATGTTCGATGGAGCAATCTATAAACAGGTTCGTGGCGCAGCCATGGGTTCTGCATTCGCACCCAGCTTCGCAAATCTGTTTCTAGGCAAATGGGAGGAGGAAATCAGAGCTGACACTAACCTCAAGAAATATTTTGAAAAGGTCTCGACCTGGGTCAGATACATCGATGACCTATTCATTATCTGGCAGGGTACACGAGAAGAAGCCATTGTGTTCATTGAACAACAATATCAATGTCTACAACATACACCTTACTCATAACATCCATGAGGAACATGTAGAATGTTTAGACACTGTAATAGAAGTGATTGACGGTTGTCTCACTTCTAGGTTACACAGGAAGGATACTGCAGGAAGCACCTTACTCCATGCCCTCAGTGCACACCCAGACTCTCTCAAATGGAGTATTCCATATGGGGGCTTCTGAGGGCAAAGAGAAATTGCAGTGATGCTACTGGGTTTGATACGGAACAAACTAATACGCTCAAAAGATTTAGAGAAAGAGGATATCCGGAGGGGGTCCTCAAAAAAGCAGTTCTCAAAGTCTCTGCCGTAGACCGCCAGTACACGCTCAATCCAGTAACGCCTGTGAATGATATTGATACTGAGAGTGGCACCAGAGTCATAACCACTTTCAATCAAAGATCAGACAAAATACGTAAAATCCTTGCCAGTAACTGGAACATCCTTAAAACAGGCAACATAGTGGGCCCTTATCTTAAAGATAGACCACAAATTACCTATAGACGAGGTAGAAATCTCAGGGACATCTTGATCAAAGGTGATATAACCGAAAACAAACGCCATGTACAAGGCCTTGAGGGTTTTTACCCATTTGGGCACTGTAAAACCTGTAAAACCAGCACTATGGTTAAACAAATTGAGATACCAGGCTGGAAGGACCCGAAATTGATCAAACAGTTTTTGACATGTACCACTACACATGTCATTTATGTACTTGAGTGCCCGTGTAAAAAGAAGTATGTGGGCAGCACCACCTGTATGGCCAAAAAGAGGATACAAGAGCACCTCAGGGCCATTACGAATGTGGATAGTCATTATCCCATTGCCAGACCCTTCCAGGAACATCACCATTCTGACAACTCCCTCCTTAGATATTTTGTTGTTGAACAAGTTAACATTGGAAGAAGAGGGGGGAACCGTGAACTAGCGTTGAGGAAGAAAGAATCACGCTGGATCATGGAACTCGAAACCAAGTTCCCTGGGGGGCATAATTGGGATGAAGAGCTGGCAACCCACTTACACGAAGACTAGATAGCCCTTAACAATGGTGCCTTCCTAACTGTTTTCACTGATTATGTGCAATATATATTGAAGAAACTGTGTGTTATGCAGAAGTTAAATTACTCATTTGATTTGAATGCAAATTTTACCTGTATGTTTTATATGTCTTTTTAGGAGGAATGGAATACTTTCACTCCTGTCACTTGCATATTCACGGTCGTTGACCAACCTGAAACTTGGGATGAAAGACACGAGCACCTGTATGAAAGTAGATTTTTACTTTAAATTTCTTTGCACCGTTTGTTGCTGGACACATGTTTACAGCCTTTGCTTTCACCAACTAATTGGAGGACCCCTGTGTGGATGAATTAATTTGGGCAATTGACCTTATTGTTTTCTCCACTCCTGACATTATGGGATAATCTGTTTGCCCCTGATTATTTTTTTGGCGCAAGCCAGCTGTACGCAAATTCACAATACCATGGCACTAGATCGAGGGTGTTGATATTTTCTAGAATTATATTTCTGATCAGTTTGTCGAGGAAGTTGCAATTATGAAATGATAATAATCCAATTGCATGACAAATCGATTGATTTTGGCGCAAGTGTGAGGCGCGCAAACTCGCAATACCAACATTGGCACTAGACCGAGGGTATTGATAATTTCTGGAATTATATTTCTGGTTAGTTTGTCGAGAGTTGAGATTATGAAATGACAATGATCCAATTGTATGACAAATCAAAATTCACAATTGTTTATAAATGTTTAAAAATGTTTATAATATTTTCAGGTGCTAACAGGGGGCATTGCTAATACCGTTTATACACTTTGATGCCACAACCAGCATGAATGTAATACTGGGCATACCACTCTAAGATGGCGGTTGGTTAGATCGTCAAAAAACTCACCCGAGTGGTTTTGACAAATCACACTTACCTCTTTTGTGTTGATGATTGTACCCGGAAGGTGTATAATTTGTTGTTCCAGCATGTTTCCTTTCACGTGTGATCAAGGCAATAGTTGTTGCCGAAACGGGTAGCGTGTAAATCTGGACAAATAAATCCTGATTGCTGCCATACATAAATACATATATACATATATACATATATATAATTTACTCACGTGGAGCGCCACCACGAGAGGCACCCGTCTGCGAGTGACCTGGATTTTGGTGCAACGGAGCTGGAATATATATATATATATATATATATATTGATATATATAACCTACTGGCGGTCGCCAGTAGGTAGTTATAGTTAGTTCCTAGGTTCAATAGGAAGAGCATTTTTTGTTTTGCTTATAACTTTTGCGTCGTATGATGAATCTTCTTTAAATTTTCAAAACTAATTATTTGTTGATATCAGCTCCTATGTTGAAAGTTTGGGGGTGATTTGTCAAGGGGGCAGAGAAAAAAGGGGGTCGCAAAACATGTTTTCTCCATTCAAATATCCGTAGGAAACTTTAGAAAAGGCTACAAGTTGAACGGGTGAAAGGAATTACCCCGAATTTGGCGGGGAGAAGGGTCTTGGTCTAGAAAGCATGCTTTTATTCATTTGGTGTAAATCCATTCAGTACTTTTTGAGAAATATTGAAATTTACAGATATCGATATTTGGGAATTCTGCCATCTGATTGGCTGAGGCGTTACGAGCACGAGCTTGCTGCTTATTGGTTGCGAGCGCTACGAGCAGTTGCAATTAGGAAGTGTTGGCCGCCATTTTGAGATTCCATTGAAGCGAGTAAGGGGAAAAAGGGGAAAAAAGTAGGAAAGGAGGGTAGGAGCACTGTAAGCTCTGGGGGGGAGTGTGAAGCGAAGTAGTCACTCTTACCGGTCTGAAAGTGCGGTGTTGCTCAGAGTGAAATGGTGGTGAGATGATATGCTGCTACACTCGAGTATGAAACCGAGAGCTTAAGCCATGAGCTCATTGTTGAAAAGTGATGTACTCTGGTCTTTGTAGAATACGTGTGCAAGTAGTTTTAGTATGCGTTTATACCATACAGGGAGTGGGAAGCGAACTACTGACCGCTATCGTGGGTTTATACTATACCGGAAGGGGGAAGCGAAGTACTCACGCCTACCGGTGTGAAGACTTGGGGATCAAACTGAGGTGATTGCTCTGGGCGCTGTAGTATACATGTGCAAGTAGTGATAGTAGGTGTTTATACTATACAGGGAGTGGGAAGCGAACTACTGACCGCTACTGTGCGTTTATACTATACCGGAAGTTAAGTACTCACGCCTACCGGTGGGAAGACTCTAGGATCAAACCGAGCTGATTGCTTAAAGTGATGGGCTCTGGGTGCTGTAGGATACTAGCCACTGTAGTATAACTGTGTAAGTAGTGTTAGTATGCATTTATAGTATATAGAGAGTAGGTAGCGAACTACTTTCTCCTACTGGTCTGGAGACTCTGGGATTAAAGTGTGAGCCTAAATTGGGAGCTCATTGCTGTAAAGTGATGTGCTCTGGGCGCTGTAGTATACCTGTGGAAGCAGTGTTAGTTTGCATTTGTATAATACAGGGAGTGGGAAGCAAACTACTCATCCCTACCGGTCTGAAGGCTCCTGGATGAAACCATGAGATCATTGCTGTAAAGTCATGTGCTCTGTGTAGTATTCCAATGTAAGACATAGTAGAATGTTACTATGTAATTCTACTAGAATGTAAGTATGTAATGTTAGAATGTAGGGCTGTCATGAGGGGAACCTTGGGGAGTTTGTACACGGTGCTGGAGAAGGCGGTTGTGTTGTTGTCTGCTCTTGTTGGTGGGTGTTTAAGGTGTCTTGTGTTGTCCTGCAATAAATGTACTTATCGGATCCACTGGTGTCTGCCTCTTCAAGAAATAAATTTGGCGACAAGCGGGAGAGGGTAAAAAGAAGGCAGCACTCACCAATACTTCAAAGTTGCTTGCATTGTGCTGAAGACCCGTTTTCTTTGTGTAGCTGTTTCTACTCATCCCAGGTTTGTCGGCTCATTGAACTATGTCATCTGACCTCTGTTAGGATTTATATTTTTAGATCTTGCGCTTCCTTTGCCTCTTCACTACACTCTGGTCGCTGTACTACACCTGTGTAAGTAGTGTTGGTATGGGTTTATACTAACCAATGCATTATGGTCCTAGGGAGCGGGACCTTCCAGGCATAGGTCATACAATGTCCTGTGGTGTGCATCCGCAGGACATTTATGTTTGCTATTAGAAGGCGGGTGCATGGCTTCCACCCTGTGATAGAAAATCCTTGTTTGACTAGTTGAAGCGAGAGGAGGAAAACCTTGTATCGCTTTAATAGAGTGGATCCGGATGGTAAAAATTGAGAAATAAAAGTGGGGTCTCACTCGTTGATTTAAATTAGGCTCCTGGTGGGTAATGTTCCGTGGCTAATCCTAATATTATATTGCGGGGTCTCTGTAGGACTGGGGATCTTAATGTCACATGTAAATTAGGCACGGAAGAGCACAGAGATGTTTCGTAGCGTATGGGATCACCACCTTCTGGGGTATTGTTTACTAATTGTTCTGGGGGCTTCGAGGCCAACTGAAGTCCGGGGATCGCCACCCTCCGGGGCTTTACTTAAATATGCAGGGTGGGCCTTGGCAGTCCCTGAAGTCGCAGTGGTGCTAGGCAGTGCCTTATTGGTTCTGTAATCACACGGGCAGTACTCATGGTGTTATAAAGTGATTCACGCATAGAACACTTGCAGTTGTAGAATTACGCAGGCTTCATTAATGTAATAGTCTATTGGTTTATATTTGGTGGGTGCAATGTAAAATGCCAAATCTTTTTTCTCTAAACCTCCTATGAACAGACGATTTTCACAATAACCTACAGACAAGTGTTTTTATTAAAACAACACATATAAATGGAAACGCAAGTTTATTAGAACAAACAACAGTAGAACATGAATTACATGGGTGGGACTCCTCCGGTAGCAGCGTACAAAACCTGAAAGACAAAAATGAAACATAAGTATGTGTGCCTTGTGGAAGAGGAAAAGAAAGGTAGTCTGAATGAAAGGAAAATAGTGAGAATGGGAGGGAGAGGGAGTGGGTGGAAGGGAGTAGGGGAGGGAGAGTGAAAAGAACAGTGGGAGGAGGAGACAGAGTGTTGGCCTATTGCACCCAGCCCTCAGTGTTTACGTCATGTCACTCATTTGTCTAGGACGCTGGGGTCCGCGAGAAATTGTGGTCAAGCAAGTCCTTAAAATAAAACATAAGAATGAGGCCAGAGATTACATTATTAGCTATGGGAACATCGCTTGCCTGCACCTGTGCACGCATAAATTAACCTTTTTTCAACTTGTCTAGCCTTTGAGCCAATGAGGAGCGGGCCACTATTGTAATAGAGACTTTTGAGTGGGGGGCGGCCTGTCTCTGTTTCCCCCTTGGCTTCTGTTTTTGTGAGAGTGTTGAGTACGGCAGTCTAGCCGTGAGAGCCCAAAAACATAAATCCGCACACACAAAAGTAATACATTGTCTTGAGGCTGAAGCTCCCGGGACTCTGTAGGTGTGCATTTTAATTTACTGTTTCAGCTTACACTATTTTCCTGGTATCGTGAGCATTATGGCAAAATTCTGTCTGGCATTCACTGAGGATCATATAGCCAACATCCTTGAGGGACCATCCCTACTACCAGATACCCCACTGGGTAGCACCAACACCGCTAGGGATGAGTGGGAAAAATTATCAACATTGAGGAAACGTCAAATAAGAATAGCGCTACATGGGGCACTCATGACTGAATATCTCCGAGCCGGGGTAGCTCCGGCCAGTTTACTGGTAAGATTAGAACCCAAGATCTTCCTTGAGGACAAGCAGTTCCGGGTAGACTGGAGCTACATAGCGAATAAATGTACCCGGGACTGGCTGATTCTAATTATTAACACAGCTAAACGCCTTAGTGAGGAGCTACTTACAGAAATTCTAGAAATGGAAACCACTATAAAAAATGATTCCACCATAATTGATGCTAAAGAACAACTAGCCAAAATTCAAACTGACCTGGGGGAATACCAAACTTACATGGTAAACCAAAAAATAAAAGGCCTTAAACGGAACCTGGATAGGTTTAGCCACAAATGGGCTTTCCCATATGTAGAGGACGAATACTACCAACACCCCAAAGCTCAATCTGCAGCACCTCATCGAGGTAGGGGAGGTAGACAACAACCTAGGAGAACACCACAGAACTGGGCCTTCGATAATACAAGCAGCGAGGAAGATGACCTGGAAGTGCAACCCCCCCAGGGCAATACCCGGGTGAGGTTTCAACCCCAGGGTACATCCGACCAGGACTTAGGAGCCCTCTTCAGAGCTTTTTTAGGACAGCACCAGGCGAACCAGAGAGGGGCCAATACGAGAGGCCGAGGCAGAGGAAGGGCCCGGCACATATCCAACACAAACCAACAAACCTACTCCCCAAGGATTACCCGCAGCAGAGGCCGAACATCAATATAACTCCCCCAGAAAATATAGTGGTTAATCTGTCTGATTACCACTTGACACCAGACGAAAACAGAGTACTCAACAAGGGTCTAGGCTTCGTCCCTACGCCCAAGCATGATAGCTTCCAATTACGAGGCGAACTCAATGGAGTAATACGAAAAATCAAACTACGCAAATATTTTGAAGGGAAAGAAAGCACCACGTCCAACACAAACTTTTCCACAGATCTAAGACGCCCCTCGAACTTTACACCGTTGAATCATCAAGTGGGCCCCGAAGTAACAGTTTTTGAACAGAAAGTCCTACAGGACATCATGGACTTAGAGAAACAACAACACCCCAAAAAACCAAGCAATATGTCCAAAATGGACTGGTTGGCGGTTAAATCACTACAAAACAATGATCTTATCACCATTAAACCGGACGATAAAGGCGGAGCAGTGGTGGTAATGAATACCTCCGACTATGAAGCCGAGTGTAGTAGACTCCTAGGAGTCAAGGAACATTACCAACCTCTGGCCAGAGACCCTACACCAGACTTGCAGAAGATGATACAAACAATGGTGACGACTGCCCGAGAAAAGAAATGGATCACAGCAAAGGAGGCGGATTTCCTGATCAATCCATCCCCTAGAATACCTGCATTTTACATTGTGCCGAAAATTCATAAGCCACAACGCCCACCACCTGGCAGGCCTATTGTTTCGGGCATCAATTCTGTTCTCGAGCCGCTCTCTCAATTTGCTGATTTCTTTTTGCGTGAATGTGTGGTCACGCAACCTTCATACGTACAAGACACCACAGACATTTTGAGACATCTCCAATCAGTCACATACAACCCTGAGGAAAACCTAATGGTGACAATTGACATCGAGTCCCTCTACACTAGCATACCCCAGGAGGCGACGCTGGTGGCAGCAGCCCGCTCCCTGGGGCAGCTAGAATGGTTCTATGACACAGCACAGAGCCTAGTCTTGCAATGTATTGAACTAGCACTGACCCGCAATTTCTTTACATACAAAGACCAACTGTTCCTGCAGACCTCAGGGACTTCAATGGGGGCTACTTTTGCCCCCAGCCTGGCGTGTATCTATGTCGGTCTGTTTGAAGCCAATAACATCTATCATGTCACCAATCTCTTCCAGGGGAACATTGTCCTCTGGAAGAGATACATAGATGACATCCTGTGTATCTGGAGGGGTACATCTGAAGAGTTGGATAACTTTCTAACATGGCTGAACACACTGGATGGTTGCCTCAGGTTCACCTGGAATATAGATCGACACAAAGCCACATATCTGGATCTGGACATTAATGCCATAGACAACAAGCTTGTCACATCTGTACACCAAAAACCTACAGATAAAAATTCACTATTGCATTACAAATCGTTCCACCCCAGGGCCTTGCGGGATAATCTCCCAGTGGGACAATTCATGAGATACCGGAGGAATTGCACCACCACCAACTGTTACAGGGAACAATCTGAAGAACTGGCCGACAAACTCATTGCCAGAGCATACCCGCGCAGAACGATCACCCAGGCCAAGAAACAAGCCCTAAACACACCCAGAGAAGCTCTCCTTGAGCGACAACCGAAAGTGACTACAGACTGTATTCCAGTGATCACCACCTATGGACCCTACTCTACCAAAATCCGCCAAATCGTGAGAAAACATTGGGATATTCTCAGCACCAACTCAATGCGGATGCCACCACCCAGATTCGCCTTCAAGCGATCCTCCAGTCTAAAGGACCGGCTGGTCCACACAAGACCACAAGTCAGGCAGCCAAACTGCAACCTTCCACCAGGTCACTACCCATGCGGGGAATGTACCGTTTGCCCACTGACAGTGAAAACAAACTCCATCACCAGAACTAACGGAAGAACGTGGCATCTAAACAGCTTTAGTAACTGTAACATGTGTAACGTGATATACAGACTAACCTGTCCTTGTGGCCTATATTACATCGGGCTAACCACCAGAAAAATCAAGGTGAGGATCCAAGAACATCTCAGCACCCTAAAGGCAGCAAAACTCTCAACCAAACTAGTACAACACTTTACCAGTTTGAAACACAAACCTAGAGATCTGCGCTGGACTGTGTTGGAGAGAGTACATGGGGAGGTACACAGTATGAATAACAGACTTGCGAAGAAAGAGGCACGATGGATTTATGAAGAGCTAACAGCTGACCAAGGCCTTAACGACGTCATTGAATGGAACAAGGTCACAACGACCTAGAGCACGTTCCCATATCACCACAACTGCATAACCCCAAGAGCTGCGGTACCAATTTAGTAAAAACGGGGTAAGATACACAGGGAATACTAACACCTGTACACCACCATAATGTATAACAACCTAGGGGGACACATGAAACAACATCGGAATAGCAGTACCCCCTACATCTGGCAATCACAGTATTCCGCGTAGGAATATCAATTTTAACTAGAATGTTTTCATTAGAGAGCCCCACTCTAATATAACCATTGGCTGTATTAAAAAATCTTTTCCACCCATTTTTTCCGTTTTTTTAATATATATAAAAAACGGATGGTATATAAAAGTATATTAATGTGCAATTGACCGCGAGGGTGGAGCAAACCTTCTCGCTTCAATCAGGCACATAGTACACTACAATCCATTGAAAACATTTCCCCCTTATCGATGAGTTCCCGCTCCAAGATGGCGCCGAAAGCAGATACGTGACGTAGCACGCCACGTCTACCCACGTGACCCGGAAACGGGCTTGGTAAACAGCCGGCCGGCACCTCCGCAGTACACGAGGGGTGAGCCAGAGACGAGATCAGCACACCTATGCGGTAAGGAGTTGCGTTAGTCAAACTAACGGGAGCGGGGGAAGTAACTACAGGGACAAAGGGAATGCACTGGATCTCGAACGCTCGTGAGTAAACGGACACGAGCCCAAAGAGGCACAGTACTTTTCATTGGCTTACTTTCTTACAACAGATACCGACCACCAGGCGGTTCAAAGCATCCCAGTACGTAGACAGGGACCACACTCGTGACGCAGTCTTTCACGGGGGCCGGGTAGGCTCATCACGGCAGGCCACCTGGTAAATTGATACAGCTGAGATTTGTCATATGTAAGTGAGCACTGGGCGCAGTGTCACCTGCTGAAACTTTTAATCTGTGTGTGTCTGTCTGTTGTGTCCCACCATGAACTACAGGTACAATAAGGGAAGACTTGTGAAAGGTGCATGCTAAACGCTGACCCATCAATTAAACCCTGAAGAAATCACTAAAAACAAAGTGATGAAACATGTCGGTTGACTTTTAATCAGAGTGAACTAACAGCACAGAATAAAATTGTGAGTTGCCAGTTAGTTGCACTCTTTTTAGCGTGGTATTTTGTTGTTTTCTCACGTAATTGGGCACAAGAATATCACATTGGGTTTCTAGCACTCACAACACCACAGGGTTGTTGGACCTATATGCACTTTCTTTATGTTGGTTTTTCTCCCATTTTTATTTAAAAGGTTGACAGTAGTCGATGATGAGAAGTGAGGAATCAGGCGAGTACCAGTCTGATACAATCCTCCCCTTGGTGTTGCTTCCGTGAGACACTGTCAATCTCCCCTCCCCCTTTTTTCACACTTGGAAGGGAGGGTACACATGTAGCATAGTGGTGACACTGACATACACACACACATGCTGGCAACATTGCCAGATTGAACATTACAACGGAGTGTAAACCTATAGATAGAAGCTAAATAATTTCTCTATCGCATAAATTAACCTTTTTTCAACTTGTCTAGCCTTTGAGCCAATGAGGAGCGGGCCACTATTGTAATAGAGACTTTTGAGTGGGGGGCGGCCTGTCTCTGTTTCCCCCTTGGCTTCTGTTTTTGTGAGAGTGCTGTACCCTAGCACCTTCCCCTGCACTGTGCTCAATTGTAGGTCCTGCGCACCGAGGCTTCACTGCTCACCTGTCACCATTGGTGTGTCCAACGACATGTTGGTGCAAGCTCTGATTCCGGGGTACCTTTGTAGGGTGGGTGAGCAGACTTTGGTCATTAATTGGACTACAGATTCAATGCTATAGGAAACCTTTTTTTTGCTATTTTTGTGATGGGATGGATGTTTAGGAAGTATGTATGTGTTGTATGTGTGGCTCTTTACCTGGTTGTGCATATTTAATTGATTTTGTGTTATATATGAATTTGAAGAATTAAGGACATATATTCATAAATTCACTGTGTTGCAAAATGTTTTTCCTGAAGCCTCTGTGCAGAATGTATATATTTTTATAATTGTTGTACTTGAAAAATATGATATAAAGAAAAAAAAGGGAAAAAAAGACTTTTTTTACTGCAAAATGAAATAAAATGAGAAAAAATGTACATTTTGTGTAGACATTGTTGGTGTATGCCCTATGTTTGAGAGGTAACTCCCATGATATAAGTAATTATAGGTCAAGAGGGAGCCTTTTCTGTTGTTTTGGTATTTGTTGTCCCCTCTACTCCCTGACCTAAAAGAAACTTCCAGAGGGGGTCCCCCTTTTTGTACTATTTGGCCTATTGCACCCAGCCCTCAGTGTTTACGTCCTGTCACTCATTTGTCTAGGACGCTGGGGTCCATGAGAAATTGTGGTCGAGCAAGTCCTTAAAATAAAACATACGAATGAGGCCAGAGATTACATTATTAGCTATGAGAACATCGCTTGCCTGCACCTGTGCACCCAGGGCACTGTACCCTAGCACCTTCCCCTGCACTGTGCTCAATTGTAGGTCCTGCGCACCGAGGCTTCACTGCTCACCTGTCACCATTGGTGTGTCCAATGACATGTTGGTGCAAGCTCCCATTCCGGGGTACCTTTGTAGGGTGGGTGAGCAGGTCTCCGGTCGGGGACGGTGTCTTGATACCACGATGGAAGGCGTCAAAATGCTGAGGGCATCATGGCGGGGTGAGCAGCGCTCCGCCCATTTTCGGTCAGTTCAGTGTCTGAAAAGGGAAAAATAATTTAATGGTGGAAACGTCTGGAGGTAAATGACGGTTTATTTCAAACCTAATAGAAAACACCGGTTGAGTGCATCCTTCGTTTTTGAAGTACGATCTACCAACTGTTAGTGGTAATCATGGTTCAAAGAGGAGTTGGCGTGCACGACAATACACAAGGTTAAATATTAATATGTTATAACAAGGATTCACATACAAAGGAACAGAGCGCATGCTAGAAGCATAATGTGCGTGTGTAATGCAGTGTCGGAAGCCGGTGTGAATGTACACTTAGTAATGAGCTCACTACAGTGCCCTAAAAGCCAACACCACGTGTCTGTAGGGCAGTGTTGCACGCTGGCTCAGGCCTACAGCACCGGTCCATCAGGTCCTTAAATTGAGACAAACATGTGACTGAATGAGGTTAGAGATCACATCATTAAGCAGGGCAACATCGCTTGTTCGCACTTGCGCACCCAGGCTGATGCACCCCGCCCCTCTCACAGCACCACGCTCAATTGCATCCCCTGTGCACCCAGGCACCACTGCTCACCTGCTGTCATTGTTGTTTGTGCAAACACTACGGGCAGCAGTGTTCACAATTCAGTTGTAGTGTTGATTGCAGGATGGTGTACACCTCATGAATCCCTTTGGAAACACGACGGACAGTAGGGTTCCCAATTTAGAACCAGTGTTGATTGTCAGGATGGTGCACACCTCATGGATCCTTTTTTTTATTACGCATTGTGATATGCTAGGTGGATGCGGCCATATCACCTGAGGCAGTCTGGAAGAACTGGGAAGTGTGGCAACATCGTTATCCTATTTAAACGTACACAAAGTGGGCTGGGCTTTCATACGCCAGGCCAGCTTAGGGGTGTGAATAAAATAATTGTTCCGGGGATCTGGGCGTTGTTCAGTTCCTGCCTGGCCAGGAAGTGTAGTTATGTGTGTTTCTTTTGCAGTTTTGATGTCGCAGAATGCGCAATTTATATTAATGTAGCAAGAATCGGGAGGGCGGCAACTATCGCTAATGAGATTCTGTTTGAAAAGATTGAATGGCGAACATTACATGTTGTTGTCAAGGTTGTGGATATGGGCAGACATGCATGTCAATGGTGTGCTGTATTATTGAAAGTGTTGCTATCGTGAAGCGTACACATGTGAATGTGCTCAGATGGAGGGAGGATCAGCAGTGAGGCTACGTTGTATACAGCGATAACGCTCATTACAGTCAAGCAATGTATGTCAAACTTGAATCTGAAAGTCTCACATATGACACACTACTATATTGGTAAAGACTGACAACAGAGAGTACAGCAATACAAATCTACACATTACTGTTTATCACATGTGATCTAGGATGATCACTCTGCCCTTGGCTGATGATGCTCCTTAGAGCCACCAATACCCAGGCCAAAAGGCAGCACAATAATGTGCACACACACACCAGAGGCATTTGTTTTTTGAAGTAACATTTGAGATGCATGGCCATCATTCGTGGAAGGCTTAATGTACAGACCATGAATATTGATCAAGATGATGGGGACATGTTGTGTGTAGTATAAGATATATGTACACAGAAAAAAAACTGTTCAAAAAAGCTGTTTAAGGTGAAGTGGTGTCTCTCATCAAACACTGTAACTGTAACTGTGACCCCATCCGTACATGACGTAACGTATGGCTTGGTACTGTGTACCCGTCGAATACCAAAGTAGCAGCTGGGGTGACTTCATGCGTATATGATGTTCCGCTGGACACAGTGTCACGAACCCGTCGGATATGAAATGAGCATCATTTACGAGTTTAGCAATATGGTGGATCGGATTTGCGTGGTGATGGAACTTGGTACGCTACTGGTATGGGAGTGCCATTTTCTCAACAAAAAAAAAAGAGATGCATATTTTTGGGGGAAGATATAAAACATTACATAATTTGTAAAGTTAAAAAAAAAAGTATAATAGAGTTCCAAAATATTTAAAAATATAATAGAAAAAATCTAGGTTTTATAAATATTAAAATATGAAATTAACATTTAAAAAAACCTTTGAAATTCACTGAAAAACCATAGGTTTTACAGACGTTATAGTTAGGAATTAGCATTTAAAAAACCTTAGATATTCACTAAAAAAAACATAGGTTTCAGGGACATTATAGGTAGTTGAACAAATGACTCATAAAATTAGAGAAATTCACCTGTTATAGTTAGTCGGGCTAACTATAACTCGTGCGCCCGCAATGCACTGGTGATGACGTCACATATTACATCACTCATGACATGGTCAGTGACATCACTGATGACATCTCAAATGACATCACTGATGACATCATCTAGTGAATGTGTGTTTCTGAAAAGTTTAAATATTTTTCTTACATATCTATGCCAAGGTGCATTGGTTGAGACTTGTGCCTTTTTGTTAAATGGTGTAAATCTGTTCTGTAGTTTTTTATATAATAAAGAAAAAAAAAATATATATATATATATATATATCTGGGCGGAGCCTAACCACACATCTCATCGTGAGATCTGATTGGCTGTCAGTAATTCATCCAAGAAATGTTGGCAGCCTTCTTGGGACCAATATACGTGATAGCACCTCATTAAAAAGCATTGCAGTAAAAAGAAGGTTTTAAGACTTTAGTTACATTATAAATCATTTGTTGATGGTACCATACTCATTTTAGGAATTGTGGTGTGTTCAAAGGTGATTTTACCATGTGACAAAGCCTTCTGCTGGGATATCATGAATCATGTTTGAGAGAAAACTATTTTCTCATGGTTTTCCCACAGAGGGTTGGAAGGTGATCTATAATCTAAACTGAGAGCATATTTTCTGTAAATTCACTTTATCTTTCTCAGTCATGTGAGAATGAAGTCTGATATTCTCAGTAAAACATGTACATCCAACAAGGGCAGAGGCTGTCAGTTGATTCCTTTGTGTTCTACTGCAGCTTCCAAGAGGGTTCTAAAGAACAACTAGAGTGCTAATAGCCTTACTTATGACAAACGTATAGCACACCTGAAGCCATCTTGATTGGAATACAGTGGTAACTCTTACAACATTTAATTTAAAAAGGGACAAAATGAGGGGGTTCATTTATCTATAGAAAGTATGATTAGTGCTGCAGAAAGAAAAATTAGGGCACATTTTGACTTCTCAAATCCTCTTCTATTTCATTCAAATGAATTCTGACATGCAGACTGAAACATGTACTTTCAATACCAGGAGCAAACTTCCCTGGTGAGCAGTAGCTTTACTACAGTGATCTAATGAGCCACTAGAGTGCTAACATTCAGAATTTATGGCAAATGTGTGACACATCTGAATGCCTTCTTGATGGAACCAAAGTAAAAAACTGACAGTATTTCCTACTGAGGAGACTGTAGTAAATGAGATAATTAGGAAACTTCATAACAAATAAGTCTCCCAAGATGGCTGCTAGAGACAAAAGAGCCCAAATGTAGCACAAATATCACCCAGATGTAGCCCTAGTTTAGCCCAATGACAAAATGTCCCAGAGTGTTCTAAAGAACAACTAGAGCGCTAACAGTCTAACTTATGACAAAAGTATGGAACACCTGAAGCCATCTTGATTGGAATAAATTGGTAACACTTCAAAAAATTCATTTGCAAAGGAACACAATGAGGGGCTTCATTTTGCCATAGAAATTATGATTAGTGTTGCAGAAAGAAAAATGATGGCACATTTTGACTTCTCAAATCCTCTTCTATTTCATTAAAAAATTCTAAAATGCAGACGGAAATATGCACTTTGAATACCAGCAGCAGATTTCCCTGTGGAGAAGTACCTTTACTACAGTGATCTAATGAGCAACTAGAGTGCTAACATTCAGAATGTATGGCAACTGTGTGACACATCTGAATGCCTTCTTGATGGAACTAAAGTAAAAAACTGAACGTATTTCCAACTGAAGAGACTGTAGTAAATGAGGAAATTAGGACACTTCATAACAAATAAGTCTCACAAGATGGCCACCAGAGATAAAACAGCCCAAATGTAGCACAGGTATCACCTAGATGTAGCCCAAGTGTAGCCCAATGACAGAATGTCCCAGAGTGTTCTAAATAACAACTAGAGCACTAACAGTCTTACTTATGAAAAAACTATTGAACACCTGAAGCCCTCTTGATTGTAATAAAGTGGTAACACTTAAAACATTTAATTTACAGAGGAACAAAATGAGGGGTTTCATTTTGCCATAGAAATTATGATAAGTGCTGCAGAAAGAAAAATTAGGGCACATTTTGACTCCTCAAATCCTCTTCTATTTCACTAAAAAATTCTAAAATGCAGACTGAAATATGCACTTTGAATACCAGCAGCAGATTTCCCTGGTGAGCAGTTGCTTTACTACAGTGATCTAATGAGCAACTAGAGTGTTAACATTCAGAATTTATGGCAAATGTATGACACATCTGAATGCCTTCTTGATGGAACTAAGGTAAAAAACTGAAAGTATTTCCAACTGAGGAGACTGTAGTAAATGAGGAAATTAGGAATCTTCATACAAAATAAGTCTCCCAAGATGGTTACCAGAGATAAAAGAGCCCAAATGTAGCACATGTATCACTCAGATGTAGCCCAAGTGTAACCCAATGACAGAATGTCCCAGAGTGTTCTAAAGAACAACTAGAGCACTAACAGTCTTCCTTATGACAAAAGTATGGAACACCTGAAGCCATCTTGATTGTAATAAAGTGGTAACACTTAAAACATTTAATTTACAAAGGAACACAATGAGGGGCTTCATTTTGCCATAGAAATGATGATTAGTGCTGCAGAAAGAAAAATTAGGGCACAATTTGAGTTCTCAAATCCTCTTCTATTTCATTAAAAAAATTCTAAAATGCAGACTTAAATATGCCCTTTGAATACCAGCAGCAGATTTCCCTGCTGAGCAGTAGCTGTAACGCAGTGATCCGATGAGCAACTAGAGTGCTAACATTCAGAATTTATGGCACATGTGTGACACATCTGAATGCCTTCTTGATGGAACCAAAGTAAAAAACTGAAAGTATTTCCAACTGAGGAGACTGTAGTAAATGAGGAAATTAGGAAACTTCATAACAAATAAGTCTCCCAAGATGGCCGCTAGAGACAAAAGAGCCCAAATGTAGAACAAATATCACCCAGATGTAGCCCAACCGTAGCCCAATGACAGAATGTCCCAGAGTGTTCTAAAGAACAACTAGAGCACTAACAGTCTTACTTATGACAAAAGTATGGAACACCTGAAGCCATTTTGATTGTAATAAAGTGGTAACACTTAAAACATTTAATTTACAAAGGAACAAAATGAGGAGCTTCATTTTGCCATAGAAATTATGATTAGTGCTGCAGAAAGAAAAATTAGGGCACATTTTGACTTCTCAAATCCTCTTCTATTTCACTTAAAAATTCTAAAATGCGGACCGAAATATGCACTTTGAATACCAGCAGCAGATTTCTCTTATGAGCAGTAGCTTTACTACAGTGATCTAATGAGCAACAAGAGTGCTAACATTCAGAATTTATGGCAAGAGGCTGACACATGTGAATGCCTTCTTGATGGAACTGAAGTAAAAAACTGAGGTATTTCCAACTGAGGAGACTGTAGTAAATGAGGAAATTAGGAATCTTCATAAAAATAAGTCTCTCAAGATGGCCACCAGAGATAAAAGAGCACAAATGTAGCACAAATATCAACCAGATGTAGCCCATGTGTAACCCAATGACAGAATGTCCCAGAGTGTTCTAAAGAACAACTAGAGCACTAACAGTCTTACTTATGACAAACGTATGGAACACCTGAAGCCATCTTGATTGTCATAAAGTGGTACAGAGACTTGGGCCTAAATCCATAATTTTTTTTCTCACCATGCTATTCCAGTTTGAACCCAGCCATATGCAAATCAGTCTTGACCCTGTGCCCCATGGGAACAGTCCAGCCCGGACTGCCAAGCCATGTCTTCCCTGGACCGGAATCAAGCATCCTAGGACCGGTTTCAGGCTTTCAGCCCTCATCAGCCAGGATAGCTTGATTCCAGTGGCATAGAGAGCATGGGACTCACATCTGACCATACCCGTCCCACTCGGGTGACAAATTCAAAAACAACAGTTGATGGGCAGAATGCAGAACAATGTCATACATTCACCCCAGTATAGAGATCTGGGCCTAAATCCATTGTTTTTTTGCTCACCATGCCATTCCAGTTTGAACCAAGCCATATGCATTGTGTGCATATTAACACTTTTTTCTTTTCTTTATTGTATCAATTCCTAAATTTTCACATCGTGACCAGGCCAATATGGCCGCCAGCTTTTTGGATTAAAGTAATATGTAGACCTTTGTTACTGTTGGCAATTGGAGACATTTACATTTAAATAAGGATGCTACAATGAGGTCTTGTACCGTTATCGCGGTTCGGACGAGCCGAAACTCGTGGATCACGTCCTTTGCAGTTTAAATACTTCCAAACTACAACCTGAGTGCTGACTCCTTCCTTGTAAGAGTGAGAGGAGATTAAATACATATATGTAAAATTCACTGAAAAAAACATAAGTTTCAGGGACATTATAGTTAGAAATTAGCATTTAAAAAACCTCAGAAATTCACTGGAAAAACACAGGTTTCATAGACATCATAGTTATTTGGACATTTCACTTGTACAAAACAAGAGAAATTTGGCCGTTTTAGTTAGTTGTGCTAACTATAACTCATGCCCCAGCAATGCCCCAGCAATGCAATACTGATGACGTCACATATTACATAACTCATGACATGGTCAGTAACATCACTTATGACATCACTGATGACATCTCAAATGACATCACTGATAACATCATCTGATGCACCGCCTCACACCCTAAAATACAGACTACCATGCTCGAAACCATAGACACACCAATACTAGTACAGCTACAATATTCTGTGCATTATGCATGCAGACCTCTAATCAGCTATATAGCATTGATACAGTCTTCTAAATATTCAGTTAGTACCTACGCAGTCTAGAAATCCTTCTGTCTGTCCCATGCACTTGTCCATTCACCCATCCAGCACTATGTACGTATCCTATCACTCTGCCAATACCTAAGCACTTATAAATTTAGCATGCACTCCCTTTGCAGCACTGAAATTAGTCCTGTTATTAGTCATATACTTAAGGAATGGCCTAGCCACTAACCCAAGTACAGGTACAATGTTTTGTACACTATGCATGCAGATCTCTAACAAGTTAAATACTATTAATACACTCTTCTAAATACCCATTTAATACGTATGCAGTATTGGAATCCTACTGTCAGTGCCATGTATTTCTCCAGTCACCCATACAGCACCATCTACATATCCTATCACTCCGTCAATACCTAAGCACTTATAAATTCAACATGTACTCTTTTTGCAGCACTGAAATTATTCTAGTTACTAGTCATGTACCTAAGGAATGGCCTAGCCAGAAAAACTAGTACAGCTACAATATTCTGTGCACTATGCATGCAAAGCTCTAATCAGCTACATAACATTGATACAGTCTTTTAAATACTCAGTTAGTACCAATACAGTCTAGGAATCCTTCTGTCTGTCCCATGCAGTTCTCCATTCATCCATCCAGCACAATCTACGTTGCCTATCACTTCACCAATACCTAAGCACTTATAAATTGAGCAGACACTCTCTTTGCAGCACTGAAATTACTCGAGTTGGACTTCCCCGGGTGGTTCGCGATCTCCGTTTGGGGCAAGTGGAGGCAGCTTTCGCCCTAACTGATTGCCCGGGCGGAATGCACATGGCTGTCCCTCGGTTATTGCAACTGTGTCAGCGGTCCGAGCACGGCGGCGGAGTCCACTTCCAACGTGCGGTGGAGCTGAGGCAAGGCGGTGCTGTGGTGAGGGGGTTCCCTGCCACGTTTGGCTGCTTTGAGGTGGCGTTTGGAGGAGATGCGGTGAGACACGTCTGGCGCGAGGCTCTGGTGCCCAGGAAACTACGTGAGTCCCCGGCTTCTGGGCCGGCTTGAAGGGAGGTGTGACCAAGGCCTCTGCGGCCTGTGCGAGACGACAGCGCCGCAATTACTCTGCGAGGAACTGATGGCAAGTGGGGCATTGTCAGGCCACTAGAGACTGCTGCGACCTGCCTGGGGCGCCTGCGCTGGAGCTCTGGGGGGTCCGGTTACAGACTCTCGACCTGTGGTTTTGCGGTGGCGACCCCGACCTGGGGGCTCTCTGAAGGTGCCAATTTGCCTGGAATTCAAAGGGGGCGCGGATCAGCACTGCGCAGCCCCTGTTGTGCTCGCCGAAGCACTGAGGAGTAGTGAAGCTTGCGGCCAACGGTGGGGGGGCTATTGCTCATGTCTCCCCCCCTCAATTTATTGCCCATCCTTTCCTTCGCCCCCCACGAATAAGTGAGAGACTGCCACATTGAGGGAGGAGAGTTTGCTGACCTGCTCCCTGCGCCCACTGAGACACTGGTGCCTGGGCCCGTGGAGCCTGCGACTTGAATCACTGGCCCTACAGTTTGGAAGCAGGTGCGTGTCCTCGGCCGAAGGATCCCTGAGGAGGCTCTCGCAGTGCATGGTGTGGTCTCTGGGCAAAGTGGAGACCTCTAACAACTATAGGGGAAACGCATGACATTCCCTGCAAAATTGAGTGTGAGATAGCGGTGGGTCTGCGCTCCAAGTCTGGGATTACAGTAAGGACTGGGAAGAGGGGATTGGATCCAGGATACGTGACCTTCCACCATGTTTGCACTGCTGGGCGGTGCGGTGGTTGCAGAAGCTGCCACAGCTGACAGCTTAAGGCGAGGGAGAGTCGAAGAGATGGCCTTTGGAGGAGTATACTCTGTATTGACCCCTGTGACTGCCCTCACTCCGGGCAGCAATTTACTGCACTCAGGCATGGCGACAGGAGGAAGGGGCCTCAGGGGCAACCCCCAGAAACAACTAGCGAAATTTGCATGGTCCAAGTCCTGAGAGAAGGGTGACTCCCCGAAATCAGATAAGGATGGTGGCGCAGTGGCACCCGCGCAGGACCAGGAAACCCCCCCTGCACGACAGCCATTAATGGGGTGCGTACATCAGTTGATTCAGTTAACATAGAGGTCTCACTTATCAGAGCTGACTTTCTCAAGATGGATGAGAAGGTCAAGGAACTCAAAATAGTCACTAGCGCCCTGCAGACGGACACATCTGAATTGCAATTCCAAATCCTTGTGATGCAGAAGAAGCAGGAGAGGATGTCACAGCAACTCGATGATTACGAAGGCCGGGCCCGCTGCAATACCATTCGTCTTTTGGGGTTACCAGATAGAACGGAGGGGCCAGCTGCGGACCTATATGTTGAAGATCTTATCACAAAGGATCGCAAACCCAAGACTCCATCCAGCTATGTTTCTATTGAGAGGGCTCACAGGGTGCCAGGGGTAGGGGAAAACCTGGGGCACCCCCAAGGCCCATTATTGTACAGGTTTTCAACTACAGGGATAGAGACATTATCTTACAGACGGCACGCTCCAATCACCCCCTGAAGATAGACAACTATGAAGTGGCCTTTTTTCCTGACTTCACAGCCAAGGTTCAGGCTCAGCATCGCAGCTATCAAGCGGTGAAAAAGGAATTGAGAGATAGGGACGTCAAGTACGCAGTGCTCTTTCGCGCGAGGTTGAGAGTCGAATCCGACCGCAAGTCCTGTTTTTTTGACTCCCCAGAGGCGGTCTGGAGCACGATGGGGGGTAGGAGGAGAGACTGATTGGGCAAACCAGGCCAGTGTTGAGAAGTCCGAGTGGAGGAGGATCGTGAAGGCCCAGCAGAAAAGAACAATCGGCTCGAGGAGCAGGACGGATGGACATGGGTAATAGGTCTGACAAGCCCACATCCGGGAAAAAGTGCAAGTAGTAGGACCGGGGGGTTGGGGGAGTTATACCCATTGCTATGACATTGACCGGCAGGTTGTTTCTAAAGTTATGACATAATATGTTCAATTTTCAGCTTCATGTTGGGGAGGGACTCCAATTAATCAATGTGGATGGCAATGTTTCCAGTTATTGTGATGTGAATGGACGGGAGGGGGGATCACTCTACCCCGAGTACTTTCAGAATCTTAGGGGGGAGAGAAGCACTCTGCCAAGTTTGGGGGTGGGTAGTTTTGAATCCAAGGGCAGGGGGGCAGGGAGTGGGGAGGTGGTGGAGGGGGAGGGGAACGGAGATGTTTTAAGGTTAATTTGTTTATTGATACAATGATAGGGTCAATGATCCTCGTTAATGACTTAAACATGAAAAAAGCTCATCAAAATGTGACGTGTTGCGATGTATAAACTGTGTAATGTAGTTATGCTGAATGATGGACGACAAATGTGGGGAAAGCAGATGTATGTTCTCTCTGATCCGACTATGGCAATGGGAAGTGGTACACAAGTAGGGGCAGGATAATAAAAGATCCCTGAATATAATGTCCTGGAACGTTAATGGGATGGGAGACAAGATAAAGAGGGGGATAGTCCAACAATACTCGCCTGATGTGATCCTGCTGCAAGAAACACATTTGGTAGGTCAAAAGTCCAAGGCCCTTACCAGGTGGGGATACAAACTCCTGGTACACGCAGACTACACCACAGGCTCAAGGAGTACAGCTGTATTGGTTAAAAAAACAACGCCCCTAATTGTTCAAAAAAGTATGGGCTGACACGGGGTGCCGGTTCGCAGGAGTTGAGGCCCAATGGGACGGAAGAGGTATTAATGTGATATCTGTTTATCTACCGCCCGCTATGGACAAGACGGCAGTGGAAGACCTGGGTACCAAGTTGACGGGACTTCAGGAAGGTACACTGATTATGGGGGGGACTACAATATGACTCTGGGCGATACTGTGTTTCGCCACCCCCCTCAAAGTCAAAAGACACATCTAATGACCTTATGGCTGACTTCGCACACGTCCGGTCTGGCAGACGTCGGTCACATACTCCATTCCACCGATAAATTGTTTACTTTATTTTACGACGCCCACCGTAGCCTCTCGCGCATTGACTATTTTCTTACACATATGTCCAACATAGGCAATTTCGCCCAATATAGAGTCCTGGCAAGAGGAATCTCAGATCATTCCCCAATCTGGATGGAATATACGCTTTGGGAGCGCCAACCTCACTCCATTATAGTCATTAACCCATGGTTCCTGCACATCCCAGATATAAGGGTCAAATTCCGCACTCACACAAAAAATTATTTTACTGAAAACGTGGGCTCTGTCGATTCCGCACAAACACTTTGGGAAGAACTCAAAGGGATGCTCAAGGGTCAAGTCCTGTCGTTAAATACGGGCTATATCATGAAAAAGCGAGAACTCCTGACCAAAATAGAATCTGACCTTCTCGAGGTAGAACACGAACACTCACAGGATCCCTCGCCTGCCCTAAGTCATAGGCTTCTCCTAATACAGGATGAGTACAAGATAAAAACCAGGGAACAGATGGTGGCTAAGCAGCGTGCAACTCAACATAGAATATATGAGCTTGGGGCAGAGCGGGTAAGATGCTGACATAGCCGGAGAATAATGGATGGATGCAGTCGCTTACACCCCTCTGTGTAGGAGGTGCGTGCCGCTTAGAGACAATGTTTGTTTGCAGGGATATTGTGCAAATAATCCTAATTGACGGTTAAAAAGTTTCCTAAAAAGTTCTTTACGCAGAAATGGATTGCCTACACCCTTTTGTACAAGAGGTGCGCTGTGATCGGATATCTGACCACACTATTTGTGACAAGGTCCATCAAGTATTGCTTGCCACACCTCTCAATGACTGTATGTGGTATCTATATAAGACCACACTATTTGTGATAAGGTATATCATACGATGCTAGGTACACACCTCTGGACACCTCTAAGTGACTGTACTGGTTCTTCGGGCCAAATACTATCTCTGCGACTATGCTTAGCAACTATGTCGCCATGTGTATAACACACTTAAACAAGGTGGTTTTAAAGTGACTAGTCGAGATGTTATGAAGTGATTGTATGTTAACTTTGAGATTCGGTGATGTGTCAGAACTTGTGTTTTCTGTGTGTCTCTAGCGTGCTGCCAAGGACTTGTTCAGTGGAGAGCCGGGTTGGTTGTCATGACGATTCAAGACCCACAAAGTCTAATCAACGTTTCCAGGTTTCCCCGAAGTCCTTCTTTTCTTTTTACTATCCTGACATCAGCACGCACATCTTTTTCCGGCCAAACAATGCCGGTCGCAATCCTGAGACGTGGATCGGTTGACCGAAGAAGTTGGATGAATAACGTCGCTTGCCGTGTTTAAAGTTAGAATTTGCCACCTTGGAGTGGTATTTTAGCCATACTAGTTGGCCACATGTGATACAATATGTATATTGTGGAGCATTCCCCTGACTTTTGCCATTACCGGTTTTCAGAATATATACGCCCCGGTTGAGGAGTGGACACACCCCCGCCAGTACTGACTGAAGGCTGTGTTTAACGCAAATAGGTATGTAGTGGCCACTGATATTGGGCAGCAATGATTTTGATATCCATGCACTAGGGTTTAGTTGGATCATCCCTTTGATTTTTATAGAATATTACCGTCACAACGAGCGTCACAGTCCCACGGAGGGACCATGTTTTAAGAGTGCTTTATACACAGCGGACAAGCGCTAGTGTCTGCATATTCAGGCACGCATCCTCAGTATAGTGAGCTTTGTACACCCCGCTTTATCGATGAATCCTACAATGATCCAATTATTGTTACATTCTAGCCAATGAACACTACTGTGGCTAAGAACCAGACTTGATGAGGAACGGCAACCCTTTCCCCTTTTTTGCACGTGTACATAAGTCTTGAGTTTGGTGACATCTGCACTACGATATTATGAGCAAGTCCCCACCCTTTTGGTTATACACCATTTCCTCGTTAGTGATGTAATTACCTCCCATTTGGTTAATTTATGAGTTACTTGGTAAAGAATTGAAGTAATAGCTCAGTTGAGGATCTGAGCAGTTACATTAAATGTATCTGCCTCAGTATTGAATCTGAGGGACACAATGTTGATATGTCCCGCATGTTCTTTGTTCTCCTCTGGAGAAAATTGATGATCACTTTGACGTCTCCCGGAATTGGGCATTCATTAGTGAATTATTGGATCTGATACATATCGATCCTGGCAATTTCATTCGGATCAAATGACGTTCCTCGTTCTCCGGTTTATGTTGGGAGCTTAACAGCCCAACTTTCCATGGTAAATAAAATCCTGTTCCATCTGATTGTGTTGTGGCGCCTTTGTGCGCTGGTTTTAATTTTCTTACCACTGTAAATACATAATACACATTTTTATTCCATCTTTCATAGAGAAACCAGTGTTCCCCAGGGCCTTTTTTGTCCTGATGAAGCCCCCGCTTTAAGGTGTGACGTATATCTACCAGTATAATCTTGGGGTCGAAACGTCGACGGCTACTACCATTCACCAGTCGATGCAACCATCACTCTAATTATGAATTATTAGCATTGTTATTTCTTTTTAATTGTGAGCATTAGTAGCTCCTCTATTGTGCTGGCTCAGTTGTCTTAAGCCAGTTGTATTGATCGTTTATGAATCATATATTGACATCATTGTCACTATGACCTACCTTGCACATCCCTTCCCCACACAAACACCGTCCCTTACCTTTCCCTTCCCTGGGGCACTATGACAGTTGTGTTATTAATTTGTCATAATTAATATGAATAAGCACATTGTGAATAAATAATATTAGTCTGTGATTTCTTTATACTGTGTCTCCCAAAGTGTTTGCTTGTGTACTTGTGATACCTTTTCACTGGGACCCCCTATTCTGTATCATACAGCACCCAGGTCCCTAGTGACTCTATTGGGTAAAACCCCCCTTGTTTAATGTAATGACATGGCCGGAGAGGCGGGAGCAGGGCTCCAGATGGGTGCATAAGCTGACGACACCGGAGGGTGAAACAGTAATACACATGAGGGGTATAGCGGAAACATGTGCTGAATACTATGAAATGTGTACTCCCCCTCTACACATTATACAGCGGAGGACTCTCGCCAGCTCCTCATGGACAGCAATGTGCCAAGCCTCTCGGAGGCAGATAGAGACACCTCGGAGCAGTAGCTATGAAATGAAGAAATAGGTAGGGCCCTGGGTCAGCTGAAATCAGAAAAGGCGATGGGGCCAAATGGCATCCCAGTGGAATTTTTGAAGGCCACTGCCTCTCTGACCATACTGCATTTGAAAAACCATGTTTGAAGAGGGGTTACTTGCCACCGCTGAGTCAACGGGTGGCCACCATTATAGTTATTCACAAAAAAGGTAAGCCCCCGGAGAACTGCAGCTCCTATAGGCCAATCTCATTGATCAATGTAGAGACTAAGGTATTGGCAAAAGTCCTGGTTAATAAATTGGGGACAGTTATCTCCTCATTGGTCCACCCACACCAATCCGGCTTTATGCCAGGGCGCAACACGGCCCTCAATCTGCGCCGTCTACACAACGTGATCCCCATAGACAATACATTGAAGAAGACACAGCGGTGCTATCCCTCAACGCCTCTACGGCATTTGACTCCATAGAATGGCCATACCTATTTGAGATGCTACGGAGGATGGGGCTAGGGCCTAAATATGTAGCCAGGGTGAAGCTGCCATATACCGGAG
Organism: Lissotriton vulgaris; assembly: GCF_964263255.1. NCBI lineage: Eukaryota > Metazoa > Chordata > Amphibia > Caudata > Salamandridae > Lissotriton > Lissotriton vulgaris. The sequence continues at coordinate 433,115,061 of NC_141696.1, read as the reverse complement.
TGCTGGGACAGGTGAGAGTAAATGGGTTTACGTCAAGAACATTCGAGTTGCGTAGAGGATGAGGCAGGGATGCCCCCTATCCCCGCTGATCTTTGCCCTCATTCTGGAGCCACTGGCGGCCTGGGTGCGTAGGAACGTGATGGTGCGTGGAATGCGCTGGGCAACTGGTGTTGAAGACCGCATATCACTAAATGCAGACAACAATCTGCTCTATCTAGCATCCCCATACAGATTGATCAGGGTGGTTCTGGATATTTTTACGAATTTTGGTAAAATACTCGGGGTATTCAATTAATTGGCACAAGTCAGTGTTGTTTATGCTGAGAGGTGATGTGCCAAGGAAGGTTTTCGCTATTTGAGGATTTTTATCACTTTGGACCCAGACTGTTTCTATAGTTCTAACCTGGTCCCACATTTGGCTAGACTGCGAGCAGACGTGAAGCACTGGCGGACCTTGACCTTGACACTGGAAGGAAGGGTGGCACTCTTCAAGATGCTGGCTCTTCCTCGCTTTCTCTATGTGCTACAAAACAGCCCTCACAGAGTTAATGGAGAGATCTGCACGCTGCTGTGGGATGGTAGGGCCCCTAGGATTGCACAGCAGAAACTGACGAAAAGCTGGTACGATGGGGCCATCACTCTCCCAGATTTACAGCGATACTACTGGGCGGCCCAACTGGTGACCGTCAAACACTGGATTTACCACCCCCCAGATGACCCAGCGTACTCTCTCGATAGATACCAAACTGACCGCTCTGGATACCTGGGGGCCTTGTACGCCACAGGCAGGAAGTATAAGGGGAAGTTGAATTGAACCAACTCCATTTTGTATTTGTGGCAGCCATTTTGTCTACCACATGTTGCCATGTGCTCATCATGTGCTTTGTCCTACCTCCTTGTTAACTGCGCCTGAAATCTGCCCAGCAACAGGCTATATTTAGCATCCCCCACTTTCAGCATGCCCAGTAGGGTCTGCAGCTGTTACTAATTAGTTCCAGATAGGAATGTGTTTACTAGTTTCTGAAAACTGTTAACTCCACCCACTCATCGATTGTGACTTCCAATATGCCCTTATATGTACATAAAACTTGCTCTTGTATTCTGTCCCTCCTTCTTTTGAGCCCCCTCATTGTGTATAAAAGGGGTCATGTGCTTTAGTTCGGTGTGCTACTCTATGCAATACTGAAGGGTGTTGTGTGGACTGTTGTACCACCTTTAAAGGTTTAATAAACCATGCTTTTGTATTTTCCAGTTTCTGTGCCAACTTGTTCCTATGGTCTGAGGACCCCTTGCACTAGTAGGCCTTGCTGAGGCTTGCTTACTTCAATTGGCGCCCGACAGGTGGGGCTCATCGGCGACTCGGATGCCCGAAGGAGTGGTCGTGACGAAGGATTGGAATCTCACTTCGGACGCGATCGGATGCCAGAGGAGACCCGAGTCTTGGCATCCAAGGCGTTTTTCCTTTCTTTCCGATCTGACCATCCAGGTGATACCGGTCCTCGGCTGAGATCTCTTCTGTTGGCTTGCCGTGCAGTGGCCGTTTGGTTCATTTAGAACTTGGCAGCTGGAATCTGGACGCCCTGTGATTGGTAAGAACCGTTGTACGGTACTTGCTGTGCGTTTTGGAAGCCTGGGATTGGTAAGGCAGTTTTAGGATACACTTGCTGTGGCAATTTTGGTTTGGTATGACCAGTCATGATGTGTATGTGTAAGTGAAATATATGCGTTGCAACACATATAGGCAGGTAATGAGGAGATTTTTCTCTAAAATTGTGATTCTGATTTGAACGGCACAACGTATTACAGATACTTTAAGGGCTACTTTGATTATAATACTGCATATTTTGCATTATTTTTGACATGCCTGTTTTTAGCGCACTTCACAGGATGTGCTGCTTTTGTGGAAATAACCGGTTAAAACTTGAGGAATAGCAGCCGGCTCCCCCAGAGGGGACGCCTAATAGGAAGATGTATATAAAACATGGTCTTTTTTCTATACTGTACAGCACATTATGGAGGAAATACACGCGAAAGGATCCTGAGTTACGTTGGCCAATATATGGGTCATTTGATATGCGAAAGATTGAGTATGTGGAACAGTGTATGTTCGAGCGAAAATCCAGACAAGACATGTTTGAATGTGTGAGAATGTGGGTGAAAGAAGTACGTGAGCATGAGAAACGTGAGCAAGGCTGATTGAAAAAGAGCAACGGAAGAATGTGTATGAAAAAGCGCAAGAATTAAGGAAGAAAGAGGTGAAAGAATTGGAAGAGAGACAGGAGAAGGAGCGCAGATTACAGATATCTGGCTAATATGCTGTTCGGCAACCTCTTTATCCTGTCCTTAATAAACCACAAGATGATTTTTCATTGCTAGATCGTCCCCGGCCTCCGTATGCCGTTCCGTCCGCTCCATCAGACGAAGACGACGATTCCAGGGCAGATCGAACAAAACCAGATACTCGCTCTATGCTGTCGGCTGAACGTGCAGCAGAACTTAGAACGATTGCTCGTCAAGCACTTCGTGATTCTGTTACTGTTTCTAATATCTTAGATAGTTTACAGGAGTGGCAAGACATAGAGCGATTATATTTTACTGAGCACTTTGCTGAAGAAGTTGTTGGCATGTTTCGGAAAGTTTCTGGTGTTTTAGAACCTGATGATGAAGCAGCCAATTGTAAGCAAATACGTAATGGGATTGTTACTCTCCCTCAGGTGGCTGATATGATAAGACGGTTGTTCAAACTAAGAACTGAGGCGCCTCGTATGCGAGAAAAGAGAAACGGAAAACAGACGCACATGCAAGGATGGATTCGCTCGGCGGGAAACAATCATCTATCTTTGGAACAGATAAGACCGCAATAGTGCATGCACAGCCTATGCGAGAGGCTGCGCCTTTATATGTTCCCCCTAAGGGAGCGGGTACAAGTGATGATAAGTTTTCTATAGATGCTAAAGGTTATTTTATTTATATTTGGGTATATACTCCCTGGAAGAGGGCAGATGTCATGGCACTTAAAGCTGCATTGCCTGACCCGAGAAAAAATCCAGCCGCTTTCTATGAGGAAGTTGAGGGAGCCATAAATTCTTGTACCATTAGCTGATATCGATTTATTATTCGGCCTAATATTACTGCCTGATATGTGGAGATCTGTGCGTAAAGTTGATGATCGCGCAGTGTATGGGGCATTATGGAAGGAGATAGAGAGGGAAGATGAGGATAGGGAAACCAGCGAAAAAGCCATGTCAGTTGATTTTAGATCTCCCTGCTGCAATATTAACTAAGTTAAAAATGATTATTCCCCCTAAAAAGATTGATTGGACCGGTTTAGCATCATGTAAACAAACGGCAGATGAATCGGTTTCAGATTTCTTTACGCGTTTTGAGGAAGCCTTTCATGATTTTAGCGGTCAGTCGCTAACGAACGATACGGGCCGACATTTGTTTGTAGATAAATATGTTACGAATCTATTACCAGGAGTGGCTAGTCGTTTAAAATCTAGTGAAAGCTCTTGGACTACCTCTTCTCTGGCATCCCTCCTGATGATGGCTCAATATTATGAGCTTCAGGAATTAGAAGCGAAGGGTAGCGAGGATAAAAAGTCTAAGGAATTAAAAACAAAGGTTATGTTATCTCAGGTTTATGGTTCGCCTCCTAGAGGTAACGATAGGGGAGAACGAGGATTTTATGGTTCCTCTTACACTCGTTCAAATTTGGCTGTTGATCAATGCGTGTATTGTAGGAAATTTGGTCATTGGGCAGATGAGTGTCCATTGTTGCGCTCACAACGCTATGTCCGTGGTCGAGGATCAATGAGAAATCGCGCAGGATATTCAGGACCCAAAGGCAACATGAACGATCGCGCTAGGCTTGATTCTAATGTGCGGGTACAAAATGGGTTTAATACTTTTGATAGGCGCAACCAATACCAGATGTCTGATTATGTGCAGCCTGATTTACATGATTCTGCTTATGCATAGGATTGCGTAGGATGGGGTAAGGAATCAGTTGAAGTTCCAGTAGATCAGAGGGGTCCTTATGTTAAAGCACATGTTTTGAGTTCTACTGATCAGTTTCTGGTTGATACAGGAGCTACTCGTAGTGCTCTGTCTAAGCAATTGGTTCCGAGGGCTCCCCTGTCTGGCTTAACGATCACATCGATAGGGTTCGATGGAACACCTTCCCGTAGCCCATTATCACAACTACTTGCATTTCATGTTGATAAATTTACTGCTCCATGCCCGTTTTTGCTTTCCCCAAATACACCGGATAATATTGTGGGTCTTGATATGCTTAAGTATTTCAGAGCCACAATAAGATGTTCCCCTGTAGGAGTACGTGTGATTTTGAATGGTAATTACCCAGTGATGGACAGAGTTTGCATTGCTAAAGAGGCTACTGCATTTGCCTCCCTACCTAAAACTTTGTGGGCTACTTCAGATACTGATGTGGGACAGATGGTTATTTCCCCGGTGCATATTAGTATAAAGGAGGGAGCTGTGTTACCACGTTTGCCTCAATATAGAATTTCGCAGGAGGTTGAGGAAGCACTCACACGAATTGTACAAGATCTCATTGAAGTAGGGGTGGTTGAAGAAGTTCCATTTAATGTTTGTAACAGCCCGATTCTCCAAATTTTGAAGAAAGACACTGATACTAGGATTTATCGATTTATATTTGACCTACGGGAGGTGAATAAGATAGTGGTGCCACAATACCCAGTGGTTTCTGACATCACAACACTTCTTACTTTAGTTCCACCTACTGCAACCACGTTCTCTGTTATAGACTTGAGGAAAGCTTTCTTTTCGATCCCTATTCATCCTGATGGCCGATATCTGTTCAGTTTCACTCTGAGTAATCGATCGTATAGATTTTGTAGAGTTCCTCAAGGCTATACTGAGAGTCCTAGTATTTACAGCCAAGCATTGAAGAGACAACTTGATTCTTTTGTTCTGCCCGAAGGTGTGGCGCTCATACAATATGTCGATGATATCTTATTGGCAGCCGATACCCCTGAACAATGTGAAAAATGCATTTTGTCCTTGCTTTCTTTCCTTGCTTAACAACATCACAAAGTATCGAAAAAGAAATTGCAGTATTGTAGACCAAAGGTAACTTACTTACGTCACCTTTTGTCTAAGGAGGGGCGTGCACTCACATCAGATCGCATTCAGGCAATTCTAGACACACTAGTACTTCACACACAGAAAGAAGTTTGAGCATTTTTAGGTCTTACTTCTTTTTGTAGGCAATGGATATTGGGATTTTCATACATTGTTAAGCCTTTGTTAGCACTTTTGACAAAAGACACTTCAATACCCCTTCCATGGACAGATGAATGTGAGAATGCTTTTCGACAGTTACGACAAGCCCTTTGTTCAGCACCAGTGTTAGGTACTCCAGATTACACGAAGCCCTTTACATTGTATGTACACAAGAGAGATGGATGTGCATTGTCAGTCTTAGTACAGACACACGGTGATAAGCAATGCCCTTGTGCATATTTTTCAGCAGTACTTTATCCTGTGGCTCGAGCGTTGCCTGGATGTTTTCGCTCGGTTCCATGCTGTTGATGCTCTTTTGAATCAAACAAAGAAGCAGCATTTAACTAGTGCTCGTCTGACAGGATATGAGCTGACGCTGTTAGCTCCTCATATTACACTGAAGAGATGTGCAACACTAAACCCAGCCACGTTGTTGCCATTTCCGGCGACTCAGCCTGAGGCGCAAGAAACACATGATTGTATTTTCCTGACTGAGGAACAGACAAAGGGTCGTATTGATTTGCAAGATACGCCCCTTCCAGATGTAGGTGGAGAATTGTGGGTTGACGGGTCTTATTTGAAGTTACCGGATGGTACAACTTCAGCCGCATATGCAATTACTACGCTTCACACAATAGTAGAGACAGCTCGCATACAACAGAAGTCAGCTCAACCAGCAGAACTAATAGCTTTGACACAAGCATGTGAGCTTTGTACAGGTTTGCCTGTGAATATTTATACAGATAGCCGCTGTGCTTTTGGAGTAGCGCATGATTTTGGCCTGCTCTGGAAGGAAAGAGGTTTTCTGACAGATAATGCACGGAGAATTAGTGCATAATCTTTTGACTGCATTAACATATCCAAAGAAAATAGCTATAGTGAAATGTAGTGCGCACAAGAAAGTGATTGATAAGGTGGGACAAGGAAATGCTTTTGTAGATCGAGTGGCACGTGAGACTGCGATGCAGCCTGACACTACTTCTATGTATGTAGTGAAGTCACAAGCTGAGCGGTGGCATGATGCTTGGAAAGAAGTATTAGAAATACAGAGGACCGCTTCTGACAAAGAACGGGAGCAATGGTCCAAGGATGGAGAGTTGGATGATGAAGGTTGTTGGCGAAACAAACAGATGGATAGATGGAAGTTGCCTATAGCTTTTGTACAACCTTTGGTCCTGATGGCACATGGGCTAGCACATGTTGGAGCTTCAGCAATAGTGAAATTGCTTACGCAATTTTGGGAGCATCCAGAAATTGCTAGCACAACTAAGAGAGCAGTACAGTCCTGCATGATTTGCCTGCAATTCAATCCTGGAAAAGGGACACGAATTCCAGCAGGAGGGTTTGCTACACCAACTGCACCTTTTGAAGTTTTGCAGATGGATTATATTCAGCTTGAACACTGCAATAATCTGAAGTATGTCTTGGTGGTGGTATGTGCCTTCAGCAAATGCATTGAGGCATACCCTACAAAGGACAATACTGCATTTACAACGGCAAAGGTGGTTTTGAAGGAATTTTGTCCTCGTTATGGTGTTTGTAGACTTTTCTGGAGTGATAACGGATTTCATTTTGTAGGGAATGTTATCAAGTATGTCCTGAAAGGATTAGGGATCAAACAGAAGTTTCATGCAGGTTTCCACCCACAATCAGCAGGATTGGTGGAAAGATATAATGCTACTCTGAAGCTGAAATTCGCCAAGATACAGGCTTCTACCTCTCTGATAGGGCCAGATGCGTTGCCACTGGCATTGTTGCCTATTAGATCAGTGCCTCATTTTCGGACAGGTCTCACCCCTTATGAGATTCTGTTTGGTAGGCCCATGAATATCTGGGGAGTTCCTAAACCAAGTTTTGTGTATGATGTACCTTGTGTCTTAATGAATGACTATTTGGCACAATTAACTGATAACTTGGTTTCTATTCATCAACAGGTTCGAGAAGCACTTCCTGACAGATCTACAGGTGAAGGCCATGAACTCCGACCTGGCGACCATGTGATGATCAAGGTCTTCAAGAGGTCGAGCAGTTTGGAGCCAAGGTGGCATGGACCAGAGCAAGTGCTACTTGCCACGAGGACAGCAGTTCGAGTCACGAACCGGAAAAATTTGATCCACAGCACCCATTGTTGGCGAGTACTTCCTACCTTGGTGGAGCCTGCTGTGTTGACCGACCATCGAGAGGTTCTGACTGCGGAGAAAGGCCGTGCTGTGATACCTGACGGATCTGAGGAGTTCTTCCCGGACCAGACAATCCCCGGAGCAACGAGATATAATTTGAGACCAAGAAAAGAGTCTGCAGTGCTTGTGAAAGTTGTCTGAGCATTACCTGGGTTAGTGAAACGGAGAGCCGAAGTGGCAAGGGGGGGGATCGGCCCTGCATTAGAGTAGTGACACCTGTCTTGGCCCGTGGTGACGAAATCAACGGCTGCCCAGGGGTAAGAGCTCTGACAACTAATTTAGTTTCAGGAAGAATTGTTTTGTGCTTTGTTAAAATGGAAAAGAAGAAGATTTTTTGTGCTGTAGGGTTTATTGTTGTCTTGGTGATCGTGGCAACAATAACATGGTCTGTTGAGGAGACAACTCCTGCTCGCTAGTTGTTTGTTGTTACTACACCGACACCTGAGGAGCATTATTTCTTTACGCTCCCTTATCAAGAGTTGAAGTAACAGAGCGTGCAGGTCACCCGGCCAGGATAATTTTACTAAATACTCACCTGGGCCCATATATTTCATTAAACACACGTCAATATTTACCTTGGGTAACACACGCTCTACTATCAGTATATCTTGAGATTCTCTATACTCCACTGATTCCCATATCTACAACCTAGCAAATGTAGATACTAGGAACCTAATCACCTAGGATCAGGGAGTCTAGTCGAAATATCAGGTAGTCAAGAACATTTATAAACATTTGAGAAATATGAAATAACCACAGACTCTGAGTAGGTTCAAACTTTATCTAATCATCTTCATCATCATATCGCATGAGCAGAAAATTAAATGTGATAGGGCTATCAATAACTAGCATCAAAAACAGTATATAGCTATGAATAAGACGCAGTATGCTAAGCATTTAAGACTTTAAACTGAAGGATAGGTAAGAACAAGGATAATGCTATATTTAGATAACAACCTTTCGCAACCTGATTAAAGGAGGGTAAAGAAAGGGAACATGCTATATTCAAAAAGTCTTTAGAGCAGTCAAAAAAAAATGTATTGAGGGGAGGAGCCAAGATGGCGGCGGAGACGGACGTGTAGTCGCCCGGCTCCCCGAGCCTTTGTTTCCTGCAACACTATCCTGTCCTTTATCCTGGTATAGCGTTACTGCGGGAGGAAGAAGACAGCGCGCTGTTGCCGGGGGTGTTTCTCTGGTGTCCCTACCCGCCTGCTAGCCGGTGAAATTGGCATGCTGATCTGACGACAATTGCCGAGCCCTGGAACCGGAACCCGTGCCCCTGCGCACCGCCGGAGAAGGCTGTAGCTCCGAGGGCTGATCGATCAGTGGCGTGGCGGGCGTCCCCTGCCAAGCTGTTTGCTGTGAAGGCACCTGCACTGGCCCTTCAGTGGAAAGTGTACGTCGACCGATTGTGGGTCTACTCTGCTGCTCCGTCTTTGTGTGACGCTGAGGTGAGCCGCGCTGCTCTTTTTTTATCGGCGTGGGACTGGCTGCTGTGGTTCGCCTTTGTATTTGCTCCTGCCTGAACCTACACAAGGGGAACTTTCGTTGATTGTCGCCCAATGGTGATGGTCCCAGATTGTACCGGGAGATCGCACCCCAACTGCTTATTGTAAGATTCGCCTACCCTATCGGCGAACCCCTTGCTGAACTAAACATGGCGGCCGTCCCCTCTGAGGTAATGGTGGGCTCCACCTCGGCTCCTGACTGGGTCGCCCTGCATGGACTCGAGTGGCGTGTGGAACACGGTGCTGCACTTCGGATTGTGGACACAACGGATCACCCGCCTGTTTTCACCTGTGCCTCCATTATTGCCGCGATTGCCGAATTGAGGGCAGAATGGCATGAGTGCTCTCGAGCGCTGGGCATGAAGCTGGATGAAGCCGCAATCGGGTCGGGGGCTGTATCGACTGCCTGCTCTCCTCTCTACACCGATCGGCCCCCTCTCGGCACTGATCGAGATACATTGTTGCCGCGCGACTGTGAAATGGGGCAAATTTCTGGCAGTGGTAATTCTAGCGGACTGCCGTCAGCCTATCCCGGCGATGCTACACTGTTTCCTATCCTCCCGAAGCTTTCAATCTCGGCTACAGAATCGCTATTCTTGTTCATGGATCCGCTGACGCTGCAACTGTTTTTCTTGACTGCCTATGCCATGCACGTTATGACCTCATTTCGCTGTGTTCTGCAACATCAGGCGGACTTGGAAACGGCACTCCTCTGGATTGCTGTAATTGCTTGCGACTGGAAGTGTCCATTTTGTCTTAGGGGATCTTCTAATTGCCGAGTGTGGCCATCTTGCCCCTTTGTTCTATCTGATGCGGGTCCCTCTCCGGAGCCATGTTTGGGGGGACGCTTGAGATCTGGCCAGGGCTAGAGGGGCCCCTTTTCATACGAACTGTGTCTGATGGGCGGGTTGCGACTCGGAATGGGACGCCTCCTCGACGCGTGCTGCTGTGCTATGTGATGTCTTTCCCTATTTCATTTTGTGCATGATGATCTTTGATTTTGTCATTACGTTTAGGGTGGAGAGTATTTTATGGCCGGGGAGTCCGGGAGACCTAGGATTTGGCCCTCCTAGGGTATTTAAAACTTCTCTTTCTTTTCCTCCTTTCCTTGGTTCTATATTTCGGGTTCTTTATTGGGTGACAGACACACTGCTGGGGGGGGGGGGGGTAGGCCGTAGCCTCTGCATGAGTGTAGGGTGGGGGGTGGGACTTAGTTTTCTCTATTTACTTTCTATGGGCCTTATTTTTCTCTCTTTATCTGCGCTTTTCTTACCTTATTTCTGTTCTGGGTCCGAGATAGGGGTTAGTAGGGAGTGGGTGGCGATGTACATGGTGCGCAAATGCTAGCAGACGATCCTGTTGTTTCTACTTTGAACCGCCATACTACCTGGGGGGTGTTAGCTTCCACTGTTGGTTTCACGTGCTGATGTTGCCTGCTCATGTTGTGAAGCTACTGTACGGACTCAGTTCTCCTTGGTTACTATTCTTCATTGTTTTATATTTAGAACGGAAAAAAACTTAAAAAATTAACCTTCAATGCTCCTGCTTCTCGGTGATACGGTTCTATTCAGTGTAACGTTAATTGATTGTCGATTAGTAATGTGGTACCACTGAGAAACTGTATTGACCGCACTTGTGCTCCAAAAGTATTGTGGCCGGCCTGATGGTTGTGGGCCCGTATTTGTTCTTTTATTCATGCACAATAAAGGTTTACAAAAATAAAAAAAAATAAAAAAATGTATTGAAATTCGAGATTTAATTTAGCTCAAAACTAAAGGGAAGGTAAGATTGGAACATACTATTCAATTCAGCTTATCTCCCAGAGGGAGGGTAAGTTAAGGAACATATACTAAAATAGAAATGCTTTAGCATTAACTAAAGGTAGTTCAAAAGTGGAACATGCTAATAGACGAGAAATGTATGAAATCTTTATTTATGAAGGGACGTGGAGAAAAAGTAACATATGCAATTATGCTTTGCAATATTCGAGAGTTTAGAAATGCAAATATAGATAAGCAATCACCCACACAGATTTTATATTTACCTAGGATGGAGTGAAGACCAACCCTGACCACGGGTCAGATTGGAAAAGATGAGAAAGGACCCTCAAGGACTTAGGTGCCAGTAGGTGAGCAATTACAGCTCATGGAGAACCGGGCCTTATGGGCCTGGCGGCGCAGGGCACACCTTAAATCCCCGAGTTCGCCTGCCTTGTCGAACAGAGACACAAGACACTCTGTTGAGCGTAGAAATGCAGGTTTATTAGCTGCAGATAAGCACAGTTATCCCAGAAGTTACATACTAGGTAGGTTCTGAGGAGACTGCCACTTCAATCCGTGGCGCACAGTCTTTTATAGCAAACATATTTACAAAGTTTACTCCCTACACATACAAAACAAGCCAATAAGAAAAGTTGGAAAACAAGCTATCAGGTGTCTCAAATACGCCCGTCTCTCAGACCCCGTGTGTTACCCCTCCCAACAAATTAATCAGTGCTAGTACCGACAATCCAATTTGCGGGTGGCAGAACGTATTTGTGTGCCTCAAAGGATAGTTGTGTAAAAAGAGAATACAAGGAGAGAATAGCGAAGGCCAGTCGGATAAGTTAATGTAAGGAAAGAATAGGAGAAGGCAATTAGTCAGTCGAGACAGGGATCAATCAACCCAGACATGGATTAGCAAACTCGGCCAGACCCTGACATCGGTTTCGTAAACAAGGGCAGGGGGTTACTCTTTAACAGAAGGGACACGTAGCAGCTGAGAAAAGCAAAAACACTCCGTTCGCCGTGCTGTCTGAGTGAGGGCAACACAAAATGCCGACGAGACAAAAAATGGTGGCTAAATATGGGATGAAGTCAGAAACTGAAGAACCTCAGACCCTCCTTTTGCCATTACTCAGGCAAGACACAAATGACTCAAGTTAGTCTGAGTCGATGTCAATGGCCATGAGGTCATCAAGCTGTTGCTGCAACATCATTCTAATGTTCTCTGTTTTCTGTGACATAGGCCTTGGGACACACATAGTGGCACAAAGATCACAGATGGCAGGGCCACACTGTACACAGAGATAACAAGAGAAAATGATGGCCAAGACCATTCCAAGGAAAGTTAGTTTCTTCCATCCCCATGTGGACAGTAGTCCCCAAAACCATCCCATCACAGACCAATCTCCTGTGTCCTGGTGTATAGACACGGAAATGATATGCAACTTAGAGATGGCTTGGTATACCATAGGGGCATTATCAGGAATGTAAATGCAGCAACTAGACCCGATCAATTTACAGACTCCTCGACGATCTGCAAGGACAATGTCTAGAACCATTCAGTTCTGCAAAGTCATGATGCAATCCGCCTGAAGTTTGGCTGTCAGATTACTCAAGGCTCCAGAAGTTACATTTATGGTAGCCTCAACAACACAAACTAGTTGTCTGATGTCTCTGCTCTTGGCCATTGGGCCGCAGAAGGGAAGTAACCCTTTAATAAAGTCACTTCCTTCTTGTCCTGCTGTGTCTCTCGAATCAATAACCCCTCTGCCATATCTCTTTCTATGATGACCTGAAGGAGCAGTATATGTTGGAGGAAGAAGAAAAGCCACATAGCAAGTTCCTGAAAAGTAGGTAGGAAGCCACGTATAGGCTCTATCATGGCAGATAAAATATGTGCCTTGTGATGGCATTAACGGCAAGGAAATCTGAGGTGAATAGACATAAGTATGGGAACAGACACTCTTCTCCTGTTGATTTTTACCATTCTGGCCATTGATCTGTAGACAAAAATTACCTCGATAAGGTACAGTCCAAATGGGTGGGGATCTCCTTCGCCTAGCCTAGTAATATAACGGGTTACATTCCAGCCATCATATGCTCTTTTCTCATCCACGGGAATCTTACTACTCTCAGCAATTCTAGCCATGGCCACTATTCCCTTTATCAAAGAACTGTGACTAAAATCTGCTCCACCACCATATGGACTACCAGGAGGATGTCGAAGTTGGTTCTGATATACGTTAGAAAACATAGCCAAATAGGCCCAAGCGGAGCCTTCGTAGGAAAATGGAAGGACTAAATATGGCATCCCTATTTCTGTATTATGGGGCATAAGCCCACAGACCCAACAATCAGTGGTGTTGATTACCAGTTGATGCTGATGCAATAACTGAATAAATGAACTATTAAAGTATTCTGTTCTCCTAATCTGCTCATGTTCTGGGAGTGTATGAAACTGATGTGGGGAGGCAGTAGTAGGGAAAGACAAGGAAACAGAAGTTGGAACAGGTGCTTGCTGCATAGTGTAAACAACCCAACTTACACACGCCAATAAAATACATGAACATATTAAAATACATAAGGTTATGCCACATGGACTAACCAATAATCTCTTACATTTACTTTTCATTTGTTCGTTCTCATCACTGATTTCAACTTTAGTATCCATACTCTAAAGCGTTGCTCACAGCAATCTTCCTAGATCACTTAGCTGTGATTATTAGCCATCCTATGACACTGCAAGTCCTTCAGACCTACTGTCACCACTCAGGTCACAGCTTAAGACTCCTACCGTGACCCTGCAACTTGATGGATAGTGGAAAAAGAAATACCTCTCATAATAAAACATAATCAGAAAAAGGAAAAAGAAGGAGTTCAATTGTCTTTCGTTGATGGGGATCTCAAGTTGTACCGAGTCTTATTAGGGATCGTCTGTTCTTGAAACAAAATGTCTGGGTTCACTGTGTTCAATCGCAGATGTGATGGTACAGCTTCTTGCAACACATCATCGTCTTCTTTTTCAGAGTTCGTTTGATCCTGGTGTGCACTTCTGAAAGTTACAAATCGAGGGATCCTTTCGCCTTCACTGTCTTTTATACCCTTGCGAACCCACTGACCAAAAGGTAGAGGCACGCCATGGACCCATTTCTTTTTCCCGATGACCTTTACTGCTGTACGTGTTGCTAACAAGACTTGCCGAGGCAGGCCCCAACGAGGTTCCAGATTCTTTTTCCTCTGGAAATTCTTCAAGACAGACCCAGTCACCAGGTTGGATGGAGTGACCTGGATCTGCAGAGACAAAGCGTTTTGAACCTGTTGGTGAAGAACATGTAATTTAGTGGTGAGATCATGCAAATAATCAATCAACATTGGGTATGGGATTTCAGAATACTTTTTAGGTCGAGGGACTCCCCAGACATTGGCTGGGTGCCCAAAAACGACCTCATATGGGCTGAGTCTTAAACGAGAATGTACAGTAGTTCTCGTGGATAAAAGTGCCAAAGGTAAGGCGTCAGGCCAAGCAAGACCCGTGCTGGCCCGAATCTTTGACAATTTGAGCTTGAGAGTGCCATTATAGCACTCTACCAAACCGGCTGACTGAGGGTGATTTGCCGCATGGAATTTCTGCCTAATACCAAGACCTGTACACACTTGCTGCATGATTTAGCCTACAAATTCACTCCGATTGTCACTCCAGACAATGCGCAGCAAACCAAACATCGGGAAAAACTCCTTCAAAAGGACTTTGGCAGTAGACAAAGCAGTATTGTCCTTAAGGGGTAGGCCTCTATCCATCTGGAAAAGGCACACACCACCACCAGAACATATTTAAGGTTATTACACCGATCCATATGAATGTAATCAATTTGTAATACCTCAAAAGGGTAAGTAGGGGGAGCAAAATGACCTGCTGGAGTTGGGGTTCCTTTTCCTGGATTATGCATTAAACAAACAATGCAATGCTTCACCACATTCTCCGCACATTTAGGAATTCCTTCATTCTGCCATACTGGGGCCAGAAGTTTACATATGCCTTTTGCACTAATGTGGGCTGGACCATGTGCCATAGTAACTACAGGTAGTAGGTTGGCGTCTGTTAACAGCCAATGCTGATGTTCTGACAATTCCATCCAACACCTTGTCGCGTCCAACATTCCCGTACTTTCTCTCCACTTACTCAATTCCTTCTCAGTAGCATCTTCTTGAATTGTTCTCACACTTTCTATTGTGTCCTCACACATTCCTCCCTCTCTGACCCATCTTGCAGGGCCTGCAACACACATGCGACTCGTAGCATCTCTCGCTGTTTCTTTCGCTACCTCACCTGCAAAAGCATTCCCGCGACCCACATCATCAGTAATCTTCTTATGAGCACTACACTTCACTATTGCTATTTGGGTAGGCAAAGCAAGTGATTCGAGAAGGTCAGTCACCAACTGACAATGCTGTATCTTAGTCCCATGGGAAGTAAAGAATCCTCTTTCCTTCCACAAACGACCAAAGCTATGAGCCACACCAAAGGCGTATTGGCTATCAGTGTAAACATTCACTCTCTTTCCCTTAGCCAACACACACGCTCTCGTCAGGGCAATTAATTCAGCTGCTTGGGCTGAATTCTGTGCAATGCGTGCTGTCTCCACTACAGTATACAAGGTGGTAACAGCATAAGCTGCAGTCGTCTCGCCATTTGGAAGTTTGAAACAAGACCCATCCACCCATAGGATCCCATCCGGGTCCACAAGTGGTGTGTCTTTTAAGTCTATTCTGCCTTTCATTTCCTCCTCTGTTCGAAGAAAACAATCATGCTGTTCTTGAATGCCTTTCTCGTCCGGGATGGGCAACAATGTTGCTGGATTCAAAGTATCACACCGCTTGATGTGTATATGGCTAGCCAAGAGCGTCAGCTCATATCCAGACAAGTGAGCACTCGTGAGGTGTTGTGTTTTCGTTCTGTTTAAAAGAGTATCCACTGCATGTGGTACCATAACAACAAGAGTGTTATCTAATACCAATCCAGCAGATTGACGAATAGAAATCGCTGCCGCTGCTGTAGCTCTCAGACAACTAGGCAATGCCTTGGCTACTGGATCCAACGTAGCCGAAAAATAGGCACATGGCCGTTGTTTGTCTCCAAATAGTTGCGTTAAAACTGACAACGTGGAACCTTCTCTTTCATGAACGTAGAGTGTGAAAGGCTTACTGTAATCTAGAGAACCTAACACAGGGGCAGAACACAAGGCAGTATGTAAGTCAGAAAAACTCTTCTGACATTCATCAGTCCAAGGAAGAGGTTGGGGTGTATCTTTCAACGTGAGTGCCAACAGAGGTTTAGCCAACAAAGAAAAATTCAGAATCCACTGTCTACAATAAGAGGTAATGCCCAGAAAGGCACGCACCTCCCTTTGTGTGGAAGGCACAGACATTTGCGCAATTGCTTGAATTCGTTCTGGGGTCAATCGTCTTTCCTCCTTAGACAAGAGATGACCTAAGTAGGTAACCTCTTGGTGGCAATATTGCAACTTAGAGGGGGACACCTTGTGGTGCAGGTCAGACAAATGACGTAACAGTGAAACAGTCACATCCTTACAAACATCCTCTGAATAAGCAGCAACTAACAAATCATCCACATACTGAATCAGGGTAGCACCTGGGGGCAAAATGAAAGCATCGAGCTGAGATTTCAAAGCCTGACTGTAAATGGAGGGGCTTTCACAATAGCTTTGAGGTGCACGCTTGAACCGGAAACTTCAGCCTCCAAGAGAGAAGCCAAAAATATCCCTACTTTCCTCAGCAATAGGAATGCTAAAGAAAGCATTTTTGAGATCAATACCTGAGAACCATGCCGCTGAAGCGGGTATCATAGTAAGCAAGGCAGTGATGTCTGGGTCAACAGGAAACTGGGGGACAACAGTTTTGTTGATCTCCCGAAGATCGATCACAAAGCGATATACAGGAGGCTGAGAAGGATCAGTGCGTTTAAGAACAGGTAGAACAGGACTGTTGCAAACATTACCTCTCGTCTCTTCGACCACACCCTTCTGAACCAGATCATATATAATAGCCAACAAAGCTCGTTCACCATCTTTGGAAATCTTATACTGGGTAATGCGTGGTAATTTAACATTAGGCTTAATGGTAACCAAGTAAGGTGGAATCTGGAGCAGACCAACATCATTCGGACCCATAGCCCAAAGTGTAGCAGGAAGAGACTGCAATTCAGGCGGGAATCGATATTTAGATAAATACATAGGAGAAACCTATTTCTCACCCAAGGTAAGATGCACACCAGTAGGGGAACAATACAACGCTGCATGAAGACGTTTCAACAAATCCAAACCCAACAAGTTCTCTCCGCAACCAGTCATTAAAATAAGCGGAGCTTCCAAATCGTAGGGATTAATCGAAAGAGGCAAAGGACAAGAAACCGGGTTAGCAACTGGGGCACCAGAAAATCCTACAGAAACGTTTGTTAAGCCAGACAAAGGAGCCCCAGGGAGTTTGGAATGAATGATAGAACTTCTCATTGCACCAGTATCCAAAAGAAATGGCTCTGGAACACCCAATGCAACAACTTCAACATAAGGCCCATTCTGATCCACTGGAACTGATACGACTCCCTAACTTTGTCCATGGCTGTCCTAACTAGAATGAAAATCCTGAACCTCACCCACAACACAATAATCATCATTATAATATTGCGCAGACTGAGTATTCTGCTGATCAAAATAATTTAAAGAATTCTGAGGGGAAAAGAAACGCTGTCCTTGAGGCAACGCACCTCGCCCTCTACCTCTAGGTGCTGATTGAAAACCACCACGGCCTTGCGGCCCTGGGAATCCACCATTACGCTGTAATAAAACCGGACAGCTATTCTTAAAAGGACCTTCCTCTTTACAATAGGCACATTGATTAGGACCAAGCAAAGGTTGCAGAACAAAAGGTTCAGGTTTTTGTAACAACCTCTGAAGCTGGGGACGCTGTTGAAACTGACGCTGAGTAGAACAAGGAGGATAAGCCTGTTGCAAAAGAACCTTCATTTTTAATTCTTTAGTCTTCTTCTCGATCTTATCTTTCTCTTCTTTATCTCTATTCTCATAATACTGAGCAGTGACTAATATCTGTGCAGACGAAGAAACAGCCCATGAACTTTCGGAGTCTTTCAATTTATGCGATAATTCAGGAAGTAAATTAAATACAAATGTATCCACAAATAATCGCTGTCCACCTTCAGTACTCATATCCTGACCACTGTGATCGATAAACGTCTCCTCAAAACGAGTGAAGAAATCGGAGACACTCTCATCTTTCTTCTGCTTACACGCAGCTAACTTATCCCAGTTAACGCGTAAGGCAGGCATCATCGTCTTCATTAAAGCGATGATTCTACCAGGCAATTGTGTAATCAAATCATCTGGCTTAGCAACACCCACTTGTGTTGAATCTGCGGCAGCTATAGCTGCCCAATTACCACCTAAGGCTTGATCATGGTCTTCCCTACGAATCCGAGCCCACAACGCTTGTGGAACTACATTCCCCATCAGCATGTCAATATCGGCCAAATTCATAATACACGCTTCAACAGTCTGGGACAGCTCCTTTTAATACCCAGCAGGATTTTTACGAGGTTCGGTAGAGACTGTTTGAGTGCCAAAACTTCAGATCGTTTCCAGGGGACATGTACCCAAATACGCTGGAAATGAGCAGGGACACCCTGAACAGCACCCGCTTGCGGAACCGCTTCTCTCCATACTGGAGGAACTTCTCAAATAGGATAATGTTTCACTTTCTGTCTAACTGCAGGATCAGGTTCAAGAATAGTCTGAGAAGAAAATAAAGACCTGAAAGTGACAAGTGTCTTTACAGCGTCCTCAACTTCGGTCCCCACAATAAGTCCTTTATCAAACTTATCCTGTATATCTAACAGACCCTAAGGGGCTAAATCCAACTCCATATTCTCCCATCCTTTGACAAGAGCGTCACACATGACATTAAAAACATATCTCTGCGTGGGCGCATTCCATGGAGAAAGGTACTCAGAATATCAGGTACACTATACTGTGGACCACTCATGATCCATTTATGAGCAAGAGAGTCTAATGCAACTCGTTCGTCAGAATCTGTGATTTGACTACGGGATTGCCTTCGAGAAAAAGCAGGAGTCCTATTAAAAGGCCCAAAAAGGGGAGAAAAGACCAAAAACAGTATCAACCAACCTATTACGAGTCGGGGAAGAAGCAGACAGTAAAACTGGAGACGCAGTATTAAGCAAAGGAAGAGAAGGACTAGCCGTCACAAGAGGGACCGAAAGTGAAGGGGACTGAGGTACAGAAGTTGGTGGCAAAGGTGGTGCAGGTGGCAATGCAGGAAGGGGCAACTGCGGAAGAGCCGGACCAACTGGTTGAACAACAGGTTGCTGGACAGGTGGCAACAATACAGATGCATTAGCTCCTGGTACATAAGGCGGAGGCAATAACAACAAATGGGACATTAAGGGATCTTCGCCAAGATCCTTATTCCGTGGAGAAGTAGGCAACACAGGGTAGCATCTATCTATCGCCATACGATGCTGTCTGTCTGAGACTTCAATCGCTCGATCAGTCTCATTGTCCTTAAACTGCTGGGCAGCCTGTATGATCGTCATATCCCTCGCTTTTATATCTCTTTTTGCCTGCTTAATTTCTCTCTTTTTGGCTTCCGTACGCCAAAGGCTGAAAGAGTCAAACATTGCCGGCCGGGCTTTTCTTTTGAACAAAATTGCTTCCAAATTATCTAATATATCAGGCTCAAAGCTACCATTTTGTGGCCACCGTAAAACACCGTCTTTCTTCTTGTATCGGGTCCATGCCTCATTAAAGGCAATGGGGCAAACACCATGTTTAGAATGGAGCTCATAAGTGGGAGTTCCAACCGGAGGAATCGGACATGAGTCCTCGAGTCGGGAATCCCTATTACAACCAAAACAACAAAACTTACTAAATTTGCTAAAACCAGGCATCTTAAGTTCACTGGTCCATTTACCAACTTCAAGGAGTGAAAGCAAAGAACACAGTACAAATGTACTCACCCCTTGGTTTTGGCTATTGCAATGGTCGAATAACAAAATTCAAAAACAAAACAAAGAAGTGGACGCTACCCACGAATACTTAACTAAATGGTTTTCTCACGCCAACAGAGGTCCGTCTAATGTCTCGCAATACCAGTCATCACCAGAGGATCCAAAGCATGGCGGCAGTCAGGGCAGCAGTCGTCAGCAGCAGTCGGAAAGGAGTAGCCATGCTGCAAAAGACCTTCGGTCCACTTCGACATACAGGGGTCGCTTGACGTGGCTCGCGAATCCTCCGGAATTTTCTTGCGAGGCTTCTCACGACCCTCGGGCTGAACCACTACCAATGAAGCCGCCTCACGTTGGGCGCCAGTTGGAGAACCGGGCCTTATGGGCCTGGCGGCGCAGGGCATGCCTTAAATCCCCGAGTTCACCTGCCTTGTCGAACAGAGACACGAGACACTCTGTTGAGTGTAGAAAGCCAGGTTTATTAGCTGCAGCTAAGCACAGTTATCCCAGAAGTTACATACAAAGTAGGTTCTGAGGAGACTGCCACTTCAATCCGTGGCGCACAGTCTTTTATAGCAAAAATATTTACAAAGTTTACTCCGTACACATACAAAGCAAGCCAATAAGAAAAGTTGGAAAACAAGCTATCAGGTGTCTCAAATACGCCCCTCTCTCAGACCCCATGTGTTACCCCTCCCAACAAATTAATCAGTGCTAGTTCAGACAATCCAATTTGCAGGTGGCAGGACATATTTGTGTGCCTCAAAGGATAGTTGTGTAACAAGAGAATACAAGGAGAGAATAGCGAAGGCCAGTCGGATAAGATAATGTAAGGCAAGAATAGGAGAAGGCAAATAGTCAGTCGAGACAGGGATCAATCAACCCAGACATGGATTAGCAAACTCGGCCAGACCCTGACATCGGTTTCGTAAACAAGGGCAAGGGTCTACTCTTTACCAGAAGGGACACGTAGCAGCTGAGAAAAGCAAAAACACTCTGTTCGCCGTGCTGCCTGAGTGAGGGCAACACAAAATGGCGACGAGACACAAAATGGCGGCTAAAAACGGGACGAAGTTAGAAACTGAAGAACCTCACTCATAGACAGTCAGGACAGGATAACCCCAGAATTTGGATCAGGACCGGGTTCACCAAAGGGTACGACCAACACCCGCAGCTTTGGTTGCAATGCCTGCGCTACTCCCTCTCTGCAAGGAATCTGCCAATAACCCCGATTGGGTTCTCGAACCTCCCAGCAAAGTGCTTTGCCAGCACTTCTAAGTCTGCGTAAACCCCGAATGGGTTTCTTGAACCTCCCAACAGAGTGCTTCGCAGCTCTCTGAGTTGAGTCACCTATAGAGTGCGTTGGGTCAGTGACAGGTCAGCTATTCGGACAAGTCGGACAATTTCTCTAGCTAAACCTACGCTAGTTATACTGTTTTTAGGGTCAGTGTACTAGGATCCCCAATTTTGATTGGACAAAGGAGGAGGTTAGGTCATCACACCACCTAAAATTTAGACTGTCCCAGGCTTCTTATTTACATCTTGTTCACGCCCATTGAATTTGGGTTCTCATGATGTCTTCACTCCGTATAACAATAAATGTTCTATTTACAAATACATTGTATTCATTTTTGAGTTGGAAAGTTTAGGTTCTCAGGAGCATCTTCACAATCAATCTGCTCCTTGGCAACTTGTCAAAGGTCATCTGCTCTGGAGACTCGCAGATCTCGCGCAGACGCAGTATTGTTCAAAATGGAACACAGCATAATTCAATGGCCCAAGTTTCGAAGTGTACATGAAATGAAAAGGAAACAGTTTTAAAACATAGAAAAAATGATTTCACTGTATACCATGAACTACTATACTATTCCCACTACTGTATCATAACTAAAGCATTACGTTTTAAGCAAAACAAACAGCTTAGCAAAAGCAGCAATGCAAGCCTTGAGCATGTGAGAACACAGAGCAGCCATTTTAGCTGTATTGCGCATGAGCAAACACTTTCCCACCAGAACTGCGAGTACGTCACGTCACATGGGTATGACCGACGCATGCGCAGTCTAAATTCCCGCGTAGCAGCTGCCATTTTTAGAATGCAAGCGAATTAGGATTAATAAACACATAGGCATGCATTATTGGGACACCCCGTATAATATAAAATGTGCAAAATTAGAAAGACGAACATATTGATTACTTTATTAACATTATTCGAGGTTCATGATGCAAGCAAGTCGCTTAACGTGCGAATCCTTGCTCCATCAATCCCCTCTTCGATGATATTTACTATCATCACTATTAATGGAACCAGATGCCAACTTTTCACATTTCACCCATTTCAATCTCTTCAAATTTTCTATTCAGCCTTTTTTCTGCATCTTTATTAGGGATGAGAATGTTTCATCTTTTTATAAATCCGATTATTCAATTCTTCTAGTTCGAGTTCTTCAACATTTCGTTTCATTCCTCTCTTATTCACAGCATACTTCTTTTTGTGTTTTCAACATTTGCAACAAATTATTATAGTGAACACTAATAAACCTATTCCCGCTATTGGCATCAGTAGTTTACTCACAAGACTTTTACCTAGGTTAGAAAACCAATTACCTACAGAGGAGAGACCATTAGTTAGTCTCTTCCAGGCACTATCAACCTCTAGTGGTTTGAGCTCTTTTTCCAAATTAATTATGTTTCTCACATATTTCTTAATTTCAACACTTTTGTCTGGTATATACGTGCAACAATGTTGCGCTTTAGACATTCTACAGACTCCGCCCTCTTTTGCCAATAATGTGTCAAGAGCAAGTCGATTTTGTAAAACCATAGATCTGATTGCAACCAATACGGTATTGACCATCAGGAAACCTCCAGCAGTGTCAGTTGCTAACCGATCTACTACTGTTGACAATTTGCAGATTCTGTGTGTATTCAGAGACACTCCCACTGTTGGTTTCAATGCACTAAATATATATCACCTATTATTTCTCCTACACTTTCTCTTTTATTACGCACTAATTCATTAGTGTTTTCATTGCTTCCAGCGATTTCATTCACATGGTATATTTTTGGGAAGACAATTCCAAAATAACAGCTTCCATACCAGTGATCTGCCAATTTGAAATAGGCCTTGTTTCCACATATATAATAAATTCCGGGAAACACAGGTTCTGACCCATTTTTGAAACCCCAACCCCCAATTACCTTGTAATTGTGTTCGCATTCACTGGAACCAATGAATATGTTATTATAGTAACTAGTCTTTGCTCTGTGAAGACAAAGTTTCCCTTTCTTTTCGAAATCCAGCAACAATGCAGCATTTGCTCCACCATTTGAGGTGCTCCCCATGTTTTCAACCCATTTAGGAGTTTTCTGTCTTTTGTCATTTGCCTTTCTTTGGAAACTTTGTCTTCTTTTCTCTGCCATGTTTAGAAACATTTTCTCTTGTTCGTGTAATGAACATGTTAAGTTATCTCTATGTGCTTCACCTAAATCTATTGTACCTATAGTTAGAAACTATTCTCCCATATAACGTGTTACATCACTTTTAGTATGTGCAGGATTCAGATTTCAACGTATAGGAAGTTCAGAAAATATCACATCTGAATTAAAGTAATAATACTGTAAAGGTCCTCTCTTATAGAATAAACTAGCTAAAATACTATAGGAAATTCCATATGTTAGTGGTAAATGATGGTAAGTCACACCCTCAGCTACTGAAGTAGGTAGCTTTATACAGACGTAACAGTCTTCTACATTGCTTCTACATAATGTACTAAAAGGTTTGCAAATACATTTAAATGAGTTCTATTCTTGATTTTATGATAATGTAGTCCTTCCTCATTTGGTGCATCTAAGTCCATTCTAGTTTGTCTAAGGCTAAGTGCTTTCTCTTGTGTTTCTACTCTTTGTGGTGTATCTTTCGTTTGCAGCTCTTCTGTGTCTTTTGTCACTGATTTAGTAGGGTACAAATTAGTATCTTCTTTACTCATCATGTAAGGAATAGTTATTGTTAGTCCTATCCATAATATAAGTACTAATGCTACACTACATAAACATACTTTACAGCATGTTTTACAACAATTTCGTCTCGGTCTTCCATTCACAGTGGAATCAGACATTTTGGCTCAAAAGAAACTTCAACCCCTCTGTAACTTTTCACAGGTTGCTTTACACAGGGCAACTTTCAGGTTGGTTTTACTCCTTCGTCAGTCTGGTCAGCAATCAATTCTTCATCACTTTCGTCACTTATTTCAAGGTTTTCAAAATCTTCCAACACCAGATAAGTCCATTCAGGACTCTGATACTTGTTGTTTAGTCTTTTTATTCGGGCACTTCTTCTTTTAGGCTTTGTTCCGGACTGTTCAGGTTTACTGGAGTCTTGTTTTTCTTGCTCAAGTTCTTCATCGATAGTCTTTAATCTCAGTCTTTTGACAAATCTAGGTACTTTATCACCTATTCTGAATCTTTTAACTTGCACTGTAATTTGGCTTTCTTCAAGTCTATTTTATTCTCGTTCAGTTGTGGCACATCTGCTACAGTGTCTTCTTCTTCCCTTCCTGTCTGACTAGTTCCAGGTCTTATTTCAGATCTCTGGTTACTAAACTGGCCTTGTTCAGGTATGTGCTGGATTTGGCTTTGTTTTGTCTCAATTTCTTCTTCCTGAACACATTTGTCTAGTTCTAGCTGATCCTGTTCAAGCACTTCGAACTTTTGATCTTCTTCCACTTGAACTTCCGCCCTAATTTCTATCTGTCCCTTTTCAGTTTCATGAGTTCTTGGAGGTGTGTCAATAATCTGTTCTTTCCCTATCTGGTCTTCCTCATCTTCAGATTTGATTTGGATTTCGATAATCTGACCGTCTTCTTCTATTCCTGTCTCGTCCTCACTATCCCACTCTCTATCTAAGTAGGTTTGTCTTCTTGTTCTTATTGGATCGAGAGTCAGGTCGATTACTGGGACCCAATCATCTTGGCTGGAGCTCGGTTGTTCTTCTTCAGCTACTTCAGGACCAATTTCAGGAGACCCCTCAGCTGCACAACCTTCAGCCTCAGTTTCTTCAGGTTCAGTCACTTTCTTCGTATGGCTGGCATGGATCCACCATGGCACACCTGCACACTTCACGGCTGTTGTGGTAACTAGAATTACTTGTCTTTCTTTCCCCCACTTCGGAGCAAGGCAACTCTACTGAGTATGTTTCTTTATTACGACCCAATCACCTGGGTTCAAGTCATGTGCTGGAGTTGTTGGCCTGGCGACGGCGTCTTCCCCAATCTGGTGAGAGATAGAACGCACTTGGTCACCCAGTTGCTTGCAGTATTCCAGTGCCAAATCATCAGATATGCTTATCAGTTTGTATCCTGGCACCCATGCTTGCCGCATTGCTCTTCCCATCAGTATCTCATGTGGACTCAAGCCTGTTTTCCGGTCTGGAATACTTCTGAGTCCCATCAAGATAAGTGGCAAAGCATCTGGCCATTCCATCTGAGTAGATTCACACATTTTTCCCAATCTTGATTTGATTGTGCCATTCAGCTGTTCTACCACTCCAGGATCCTCTGCACGATATGCACAGTGCAGTTTCTGCGTAATTTTGAATGCTTTACAGATTTGTCTTATCACTTCACTATGGAAATGCCCACCTCTGTCTGATTCAATTGTGACTGGAAAACCGTACCTAGGTGTCAATTCCCTCAGTAACAATTTGGCTACAGTGATGCTATCATTTCTGCTGGCAGGGTAAGCCTCTACCCACTTTGAAAACAGGCAGACAATGACCAGGACGTACTTCATTCCTCGACAGGGGGGTAACTGAATAAAGTCAAGTTGTAATCGTATGAAAGGGCCTTTTGCCTTCCCAATCTTTCCTGGCAAAACTACAGTTTTCTTTCCTGGATTGAATTGTTGACAGACTAGGCATCTTTGGCAGAGTGCTTCTGCTATGTTCCTTAATTTTGAATTAATCCATGTTTGCCAGAAGATGGGTATCATGGCGTCTCTCCCTATATGTGTGTCTCCATGTATCAATCTAGCCATAGGAGCAAGTAGGCAATCTGGGAACACAGGCATATCATCAAGGTAAACAATGACACCATCCTCATTCCTTCTTCGACAACCAAATTTTCTCCATCTTTCCTTTTCTTTTGGTTCTTCTGCATTCTGCAAATCTTTCACTTCTTCCCATGTTTTTATTTCCTCAAACACCATAAGTTGGCAGCTGCTTCCGCCTACCCCCATCTTTGTATTGATTGCTATTTTGTATTTGGCACAATGTTGGGCCAGTCAGTCAGCATATCGATTACCTGCTGTCACTTTGTCATCATCAGATTTGTGAGCAGCACACTTGACCACTGCCAATTCTTTTGGTAACTGGATTGCTTCCAGTAATTCTTGCACAAAATTTCCATTTCTGATAGGGGTACCTGAGGAAGTCAGAAACTCCCTTTGTAGCCACAATTGGCCAAAGTCATGCACAAACCCATAACCATACTGGCTATCAGAGTATATGGTTATTTTCATGTTCTTCCCAAATTTACAGGCTTTTGCCAATGCAATCAATTCGGCTATTTGTGCAGACTTGACTCCATGTAAATAGGATGCTTCCACTGGACCTCCTAGAGTGCATACTGCATAGGCAGCACTTAAGCCTCCATCCTTATGTCTCATGCATGAGCCATCTACAAACAGTTCAAAATCTTCATCAGTTAGGGGCACTTCCTTTATATCTGGGCGTGGTTTTGTGCTATACTAGTCAGATCAAGGCAGTCATGTTCACCTTCTCCCTTCACTCCTGCTGTGAGTGAATTTGGTAGTAGGGTAGCTGGATTTAAAATATTACATTGGGCAATGGTTACATTTCCTGCACCTACAAGAATTCTCTCATACTTAGTCAGCTGACTAGGTGTGAGGTACTGAGCTTTGGTTCTGGTCAACAAGATTACAACTGCATGTGGAACATACACAGTTACAGGATGTCCCATAATAATGGACTCACTTTGTTCAAGACTCATGCAAGTTGCAGCTACTGCTTTCAGACATCCAGGTAATCCAGCAGCCACTGGATCCAAAGTAGAGGAAAAATATGCTACAGGAGGTCTGGGTAAACCATGAATTTGGGTCAGGACTGAAAGTGCACAATTGTCTTGTGTGTCACAAAACAGTGCAAACTCCTTTGAGTAGTCAGACATTCCCGTAATTTAGTAAAAGCTGACATGCTTTCCTCATCCCATTCCACTGGGTCTTTTGCTCCTTTCTTAGTCATTTTTATCAATGGTCTTGCTAGGACTGCAAATCCCACAATCCACTGCCTACAGTATCCTACAACTCCAAGAAACATTCTGATTTCTTTCTGGGTATTGGGCAGCTCCATGTTTCGAATTATTCTAATCCTTTCTGGGGTAACCTTCCTGATACCTCTCTCTATCTGGTGCCCCAGATATTTCCCTGAGGAGGTACAGAACTGTAGTTTGTCTGGTGACACTTTATGTCCCCCTTCACCTAACTGGTTCAGTAAGGCAATGGTATCAATGAGACAGTCTTTCCTGCTTTTAGACGCCACCAAAAGGTCATCTATGTATTGCACCAGGACTGATTTTCTAGGCAATACCAAGGATCAAGGCATTTTTTCAGAATTTGATTGAAAATCGAAGGACTCTCTGTGTACCCCTGAGGGACAGGATTCCAGACGTAAACATGACTGTCGAATTCAAATGAGAAAAGAAATTTGCTGTCTGGATGCAATGGTATCGAAAAGAATGCATGGCTAGATCGATAACAGTAAACCATCCAGCATTCCATGGTATTTGGTACAAGATCACTGCAGGGTTTGGCACAATAGGACAGCAAGGAACAACAATTTTATTAACCTTGCGCAGGTCCTGTACTACCCTGTACTTACCACTTGGTTTCTTTATTCCAATTATGTGCAAATTGCAAGGACTGCTCAATACCTCCTGTATGATGTCTGCTTCCAACAACCTTTTTATTTCAACAGCAACCCCTGCTTTTACTTATGCACTCATTTTATACTGTTTAGTATTCGGGTAAACTGCATCTTCTTTTATAGAGATTTTAATTGGGTCAACGTTTGCCATTAATCCTACATCTTTCCCAGTGAAATCCCATACTTCTGTTTTCACTGTCTGTTGGAGCTCTTCAGGTAAGTCTTGTATTGTCAGTCTTTTAATTTCTGAGTCAGGTCTTATTAACGTTAATTTGTAAATTCCGTCTTCATCTGGGGTCTGAATTTCGACGCCATTTGGTGAGCAAAAGATGGCACAGTTCTTTTTGCACAGCATTTCTCGTCCCAATAAGTTCACAGGACTTGAATCACAAACAACGAATCTATGCATCTCTTTGAAATTCACTATTTTAATTTCCATGGGTTCTGTAACTGGGGTACTAATTAATTTATTAGAAACGCCCACTAGTTGGATCGCTTCTCCTGAGAGGGGTAGGTTTGGAACGTCTGCTGTTCTCACAGTAGAACGGGTAGCACCAGTGTCCAACAGAAAGGTGACGTCATTTCCTTCAACCTTTCCTTCAATGTATGGCCCTGACTGGTCTACCGGCAAGGAGGCGCCAAGCACGCACTCCTCGTCCTCTCCCCTCAGGCACCGTCAGTAAGGTTCATCACAGAGGAATGCATCATTTAACAGAAATTGCGAAGTTGCTGCATTTCTATCCTCCCTTCCTTCCCAAACTTCGGCTTCTTCACCCTGTTGTGCTTTGCTCCTATAGTTTGGCCTAGGTGCACGAGGCAACGGATTCTGTTTTACCTGTTGCTGTGTCTTCCGTGGTCCCTCATTCTGCGCCTGTGGATTTAAATCATTACTTTGCACATTATCATTCTGCACAGCCTAACACTCGTCTCTCCAGTGCCCCATCTTTCCGCACCTGTGGCAGGGAAATTTCTTCCTGGCCTCTTCTCGACTCTTTTTACCCTTGGTTTTCCTCCACCCCCAGGGCTCTGATTCTGAATATTTGTCACTTTACTTAATTGCTGTTCTTGGTGCTCTGCTAATTTTACTTGTGCCCACATTACCTTTTCTTTCAATTCCTTTTTCGTATTTTCTAGCTCATCTTCACAATATTTTGCATATTTCAGGACCTCATCAATGGGCTTAGCTTGCCAACAGATTTTATTATCTGTGATCCACTGTGAAATTTCAGGCCTTAACCCTAACACAAATCGATAAATGAAGCGGGTCATATCCTTCATTTCAATATTAACTAGCCCACTGTACATTTTGAGCACCTGTAGCAGTCGCTCATAATATGAATGTACAGTTTTTATCTCGATTCTGAGTAGTTCTATCTATTCGAGTCCAGTCTGTCTCTTTTGCAGGCACCTTTCCTTTCAGGCACAACATTACTGGATTGTACTTCCTCATCACATCTTCGGAAGGCGCCCCTGTCTTTGAGTCTCTAGGGTATTCCTCATTTGGCCAATCTACAGCAATTTTAAATTCTGTCCACAGATCTACAGTAACTAAAATGTCAAAGAAACCATCTAGATCTATCAGAAGGCATTTTGAAACCTTCACAAATCTCTTAACCTGTCTCTACCCCTCTACAGGTTTTTCTCGTCATTTTGGGAAGTCATTAGTAAATGACACAATATCTTGTCTGGACCATGGCACATGTACATATCCTCCACCTGGTACTTCTCGCATGGGACATAATTTTTCTACCTTGACTGCTTCTTTTAGGACAAATTCTGAAGCCATTTGTCTTGACCACACCTCTTCTTTTTTCTTTGCCCACCTGGCTCTCCATTTTTCTAGATCATCCCATTTTTGCATCAAATTCATCAACTCTCTAATCTGGACCTTTTTTCCTGACACATTCATATTTTCTAAATCTTTGTCAGAAAATTCTACTCGATAGGGTTTCTGCAACACTTTAGATTTGTCAATGTCAATTCCCATGCTAGCTGCCATATCCATTAATTTCTCGTGAAATACCATTGTATTTCTAGTGATGCTTTTACAGACAAACTGCAGTTCGTCTTCACTAAGGACATTCAAAATTTCCAGTCCCACAGTCCCATTCATCAATTCCTCTATTTCAATTCTTAATTTAAATATGTCCAATGGCTTTGTCTGTGATTTTGGTCTCTCTATTTCTCGGGTCCTTCTCTCTATTTCTTCAGGAGTCACTACTGTGGCACTTCTCGTACCTGATGAAGTCTCTATATGTACTTCCCTTGCGGGTACAGGTATGGGTTTTCTCAGGGAACCCCTTTCAGGCTATCGTATTGGTAAACTCCATTAAGGAAATCACTGATTCACATTCGCTTGCCTGATCATCTACTATCAGGGTTTCTTTCCTTGGCTGTACTACTGATGTCGTTATAACTGGAGCTTTGGGACTAGTTTGTTTATCTCCGTAC
Organism: Lissotriton vulgaris; assembly: GCF_964263255.1. Taxonomy (NCBI): domain Eukaryota; kingdom Metazoa; phylum Chordata; class Amphibia; order Caudata; family Salamandridae; genus Lissotriton; species Lissotriton vulgaris. The sequence goes on along the minus strand of NC_141696.1, from coordinate 433,084,900 downwards.
AATGGAACAACTGGGCCAATGGTCACTGGAATTGTCAAAGCCTCAGACTTGTATTTAACTGGGATATCTTCTGAATTAATTGGCTTCTCTGTTTATTTAAAGCTTCCTTTTCTCTTTCTTGTAATACTCTCTCAAGGGAGGTCTCGTGAATCACTTGCGGAACTAAAGGTGGATTAAAAAATGGAGCAGTCGGATTTGTAGTGCTTGTCCCCTCATTACAGGAAGGCCTATAATATGGAACAGTCGGATCGGACGTGCTCGACCCCTCATTACAGGGAGGCCTAAAGAATGGATTTTTCGGGTTTACTATTCTTGTTTCTTCACTATATGGTGGTGGATTTTTCATTAATAAATCCTCCAAGTATTCATCATCAGAATCACCACTAGTCATCATATGTCTAGTTTTCTCAGTCTTTTTACCTCCCATTGGCTCCTCTACGGTTAGTACTGGGTAAAGTCCTTCCACTATCATGTTCTGTCTCCACTGTTTCATTTTTTTCTCTTTTGCTTCTCGGTGCATTTTCGTGTACCATTTACTTATTCCTTTGTCAATCCTTGGTCTGTCTCGCTCAAAAGCCTCAATCTCCCATTCTTCTAGAGCCTCATATTGCGTTAATCTAGGTCTGGGATGTAAGTCATTCATTCGGATTCTCAAATTGAACAAAATTCTTCCATTGAATGTACTGTGTAGCGGGAATGCTAAAATTCCGTCATCTTTGGTATATTCCACCCAATTTTCCAACCATACACAAGCATGATACCCTCTGTCAAACATCATAAATGAAGCGGGAGTGTTTGGTGGTGGAATAATAACTCCTTATCTAGTCTTAATCGGCTTGTCTTTCTTGAAATAATTTTTAACTTTGTCTACAAGAGTCATTTATCTCTTGATTCCATACATATTGTAAGTTCTGCCTTTTAACATCTGTTCCTTGGCAAACCCTAAGTATCTCGGATCAGGTATAGTTTCTGGATATCTTGGATACCACATATACTTTGCAAAAACTTAAATTGTGCGAAAATACGTACTTCTGTTTACTAAATTCTTCCAATGCTAGCGCGTCTTTCAATTTTCGACAACCAATCACCACTATGGTTGCAAATAAGTTCCACCAATGGATGCGCGGCTTTTCCCGTGATACAAGTTCTCACGCTCCTGCACTCACCCCTCCTTTACAATACTATCTCAGCTACACGCCCGCTGTTTCGACCAATACCAGCGCGGCACAGAGTGACATCAGTGCAGCTCCGTAACTGACTCCCTCCTTCACAAGGTAACTGAAATTCAATTTTCTTCTTAAAGTGCAAGTGCTTTATTTAATTTACAACGTAAAACATTCGCCACTGTACTCAAGTGTCTAGAAAGGTTAAGAATTGTTTCACTGCAAGTAAACTTCTTTTGTCTACCTTTCATATACTGTGGATAGATCCCTGCTGCCGATCCTTCATACAAGCATTAGAGAACCTGCTACTCCCTTGACTCATCCACTTTGGGATATATACTAAGTCTAAAGTTTCACCAGAGAACCCTTTTGCTATCAATCAAGCTCCGACGTACCTGCTACTCCTTCCGTGTGACCCTTACTAGGTTATATCACAATAGAAGTTTTGCTAGCGAACTCGTTGCTATCATTTATTCAATCATTCATACAGAAAACCCTAATTAGTGCTTTCAGTTCTGCCCAACCATGCACTAATTTCCCTCGACTAAGTGACCTCACTGCGATGTGGCTTCTATTCTACCACTCACTATTCTGCCCCCGGGGATTCCAGACAAAACATATAACAGGTACACACAAGTTTTGTTGATACATTCAATATAGCAGCATCAAATAAACATTTCAATAATAACACATTTCAATAATTATACATTTGATCGATCAATGAAATATGAATCTTAACCTACTAAATAACTAGCTACCTAACTTTAACTGATCCCTAACCATTTCTCTGCTACCCAGAAAAGAATATTGATAGAGCGCGCAGGTCACCCGGCTAGGATAATTTTACTAAATACTCACCTGGGCCCATAAATTTCATTAAACACACGTCAATATTTACCTTAGGTAACACACGCGCTACTATCAGTATATCTTGAGATTCTCTATACTCCACTGATTCCCATATCTACAACCTAGCAAATGTAGATACTAGGAACCTAATCACCAAGGATCATGGAGTCTAGTTGAAATATTAGGATGTCAAGAACATTTATAAACATTTGAGAAATATGAAATAACCACAGACTCTGGGTAGGCTCAAACTTTATCTAATCATCTTCATCATCATATGTCATGAGCAGAAAATTAAATGTGATAAGGCTATCAATAACTAGCATCAAAAACAGTATATAGCTATGAATAAGACAGAGTATGCTAAGCCTTTAAGACTTTAAACTGAAGGATAGGAAAGAACAAGGAACAAGCTTTATTTAGATAACAACCTTTCGCAACCTGATTAAAGGAGGGTAAGAAAGGGAACATGCTATATTCAAAAAGTCTTTAGAGCAGTCAAAGAAATGTATTGAAATTGGAGATTTAATTTAGCTCAAAACTAAAGGGAAGGTAAGATTGGAACATACTATTCAATTCAGCTTATCTCCTAGAGGGAGGGTAAGATAAGGAACATATACTAAAATAGAAATACTTTAGCATTAACTAAAGGTAGTTCAAAAGTTGAACATGCTAATAGACGAGAAATGCATGAAATCTTTATTTATGAAGGGACGGGGAGAAAAAGGAACATATGCAATTATACTTTGCAATATTCGAGAGTTTAGAAATGCAAATATAGATAAGCAATCACCCACATATACTTTATATTTACCTAGGATAGAGTGAAGACCAACCCTGGCCACGGGTCAGATTGGAAAAGACGGGAAAGGACCCTCAAGGACTTAGGTGCCAGTAGGAGAGCAGGTACAGCTCATGGACAGTCAGGACAGGATAACCCCAGAATTTAGATCAGGACCGGGTGTGGTATCGGGTTTTCCAGACCTACATATTCCGCAAAACTGCTTACACCATAAAACAGAAGTTGGCACGGAAATTGGAAATGCAAAAGATACGTTTATTAGGACCCCATGGGGTGGTGGTACATTCCTACAGCACCCTTCGGTAATGCAAGAAGTATCACACCGAACATCGGTGCAAGACCTCTTTTATACAGTTTTACAGTAATAAAAAGAGTAGGCGGAACACATTTGCTCAGTTTAGGTACATATAAGGTCATTTTTGGAACACAGCCAGCTTATGGGAGGAGTTATAACACTACTGGTCAGTTTTGGAGAACATTCCTAAGTGATGACTGTCCACTAGTATAGAGGGTTTGACTACGCATGTGCAAGCTTGACCAGTACTAAAAATAGCCTGTTGCTGGGCAAGTTAGGTGGTCAGTGGTACAGAGAAAGGACAAAAGGGCATGCTGACCACAAGGCAGCGCGTTCATATAAAATGGACACCAGTGTTCTCAAAATGGCCCCCGAACATCGTGGTCAAGATAAGGGAAAATTTGTGTAGCAAAGCTTAACGCTAACCTGATCACTGTCAAATTACGACAGACGACCCTTTTAGCGTTTAGCTGAAGCTACCTCATAATGGACATATTCACGGTATTCATCATCAATATTGATTGACATAATATTCGTTATTTCTCTATTGATCATTTGCTCATTCTTTACAATAGCTCGTTTGGATGGAATACAAGCAGAAATGCACATAGAACATAACATAGGGCCGCACTGAATACATAGGCATAGAAAGAAGAGTATCCCAATTATTATACATAAAATTGTCAACAGTTTCAAACCCCAAGTACTGAGCAATGTCCAAAACCAACCCGAAAGTGTCCAAGTACCATTATCAGGATGTATTTCAGACGCTATTTTGTGCAATTTATAAATAGCATCATATACAGAGGGTGAATTATCAGGCACATATACTCAGCAACTACTTCCGATAATGCGGCATGCACGCCCACGATCAGCTAACACTACGTCTAGAACCATTCGGTTCTGGAGCGTTACAATTCTGGTAATTTGAAGTTCCTCAGTCAAATTCCCCAAAGCAAAAACTGTCTCATTAGCAACGGCTTCCACAACACGTGTCAGTCGTCTGACATTTCTGCTATTCAGAGCAGCACCAACAAATGAAAAGAGGCCTAAATTAAAATCAACATATTGCTGCAGAGAGGTATCCGTCTGGTCAATTTCGTCAATTGCTAATGTTCTCTTCACTCTATTTAGTATAAAATCTCGATATAACACAAAATCATTATGATACATAGGCGGGGCAATAAACACAGGAGGTAATACAAAAGATATATAACATGTTCCTAACCATCCTATAGGGAGACGGTAATTACCTTTATTTCCACAAATAAAGTAAGTGTTTCGTGAAGCCACATAGGTGATACCATTTGGAGTGTCAAAGGTGAGAGTAGTATTACATTCACTTCTTCCTACTGGGATTGTACCTTTATTTCGGACACATAAATCAGCTTTAGTATCAATAACTGTGATCACGTGCAGACTAGACATGTTTACATTTCTCTGATTCGTATAAACTCGAGGCAAAGATACATTATCTGGTCGATATTCTTCCCTTTCAAATTTAGTTCCTTCTGCTTGCGGGTAACCATCTCGATCATTATAACAAACTTTGTTGAGTCGAAAAAGTAGTCCACTTTTTGTCGGCCATCTCAAAGTGAACAGAAGAGTATACCAAGCATTACAAGAACCATTGTGAGAGAACGGGAGAGGAATAAGCGGAGTGCCTCCTTTCTTTTGATGTCCAGGCACCTTCCACATACCCAACAATTCGAAGTGTTCGTCATATTATGGGTGTGATGTAAAATTTGAATGAAACTATTATTCAGATAAGTCTGTCTATGTCGTTCTTCATGATAGGGCAAAGTGAAATGAAAATGTTCAGATGGAATTGGGGTAGTAGGCAATAAATGTTCTCTTGCCGGAACCAGTTGTTCTACCACCCAAGCTATTACCGCTATCACCACGATGGTCATAACGAAAAGTACTGCACCAAGAATTCTCTTATTCCGCATCGTAGAAGATGCCATAGTTCAAAGTACAAATGTATCAAAAAGAAAGCAACTAAAAAATAAAAATATGAGTGCTGAGCTCCGAGGTAGCCGTTGGTTTCTTCTCCGAGATTCAAGACGGGTGTCGCTACACTTGGCAGAACTTATACCCCCCCCTTGATATTCCCGGCTTCCGTTTCACAAACCTGGAGCGGTAACTCAACCAGTCTCGCACAAAACAACTTCTTTTCTTGGCCGTAGATTATATCTCTCTCCACCAGAAACAGTGTGGTCCGGGAAGGCTCCCTCTGATTCAGTAGACGTAACAGCTGGGCTCTTCTCTTCGTCCAAGATGTCTCGATAATCAGACAGCACAGTTGGGCTCACCAGATCCGGAGAGACACGACGACAATGAGTAGAATGCACCCATCGCTTCCTGTTCGTGACTCGCACAGCCGTTCGGGTTGCCAGTAACACCTGCTCGGGGCCACGCCACCTCGGCTCCAAGGTGCTGGTTCTCTCAAAAGTCCTGATCATCACATGGTCGCCAGGACGAAGATTATGAGCCTCTCCAATGGAATTGTCGGGGAGCGCTTCTCAAACCTATTGATGAATAGAAAGTAAATAATTTGTTAATCGTGCCAAATAATCGTTCATCATTGTACAAGGCACATCATGTAACAACCGAGGCTTAGGAACTCCCCATATATTCATAGGCCTCCCAAACACCACTTCATTAGGTGTGAGGCCAGTTCGGGAATGGGGTACTGATCTAATAGATAGCAATGCTAGAAGCAGAGCATCCGGCCATTTCAAAGACGTAGATGCCACGATCTTTGCTAGCTTCAGTTTCAAAGTAGCCTTATACCTTTCCACCAGACCTGCTGACTGCAGATGGAATACAGCATGAAACTTTTGCTGAATTCCCAATCCCTTCATGACGTATTCCAAAATTTTCCCAACAAAATGGGGACCATTATCACTCCACAAAAATTTACAAACACCATAGCGCGGGAAGTACTCTTTGAGCAGCACCTTAGCTGTTGTCAGCGCTGTATCATCCTTCGTGGGGAAGGCCTCAATCCATTTACTGAAAGCACACACCACCACTAAGACATACTTAAGGTTATTGCAACGCTCAAGCTGGATGTAATCCATTTGTAGTACTTCGAATGGTGCAGTAGGTGGAACAAACCCTCCTTTCGGAGTATACGTCCCTTTAGCAGGATTGTACTGCAAGCATATCAGACAGGTCTACACTACTCTTTTGGCTGTATTGGCAATCTCAGGATGCTCCCAGACTCGCGTAAGCAATTTAGTAATTGTGAGAGCTCCAACATGTGCCAATCCATGTGTCATTTGCACCATTGCTTGCAAGTAAGCTGCAGGCAATTTCCATCTCTCCATATCTTTGCTTCTCAAACAACCCTCATCGTCCAACACTCCCTCCGTTGCCCAGGTTGCGAGTTCTGCTTCAGACGCTGATTTCTGAATGTCTAGTATCTTCTCTCTAGCATCATGCCATTGCTCAGCCTGCGATTTCACTACATACATCGGCGAGGCATTTTGTAACATAGCAGTTTCCCTCGCTATGCAATCTGCAAAAGCGTTTCCTTGTCCTACTTTGTCTGTCACTTTCTTATGTGCTCTGCATTTAATTATCGCCACTTTCTTTGGACATAGTAACGCATTCAGGAGATCACGCACTAGTTCTCTGTGCATAATGTGCACTCCGTGTGAAGTCAAAAACCCTCGCTCTCTCCAGAGTAGGCCAAAATCATGCGCTACTCCAAAGGCGTACCAGCTATCAGTGTAGATGTTCACACATAAACCAGCGCTTAATTCACATGCTCTTGTTAAGGCTATCAATTCCGCTGCTTGGGCCGATTTCTGTGGTATTCATGCTGCTTCTACCACTGTCTTAAGTGTCGTGATCGCATGTGCTGCAGAAGTTGTACCATCTGGCAACCTCAAACACGATCCATCAACCCACAGTTCTCCATCTACATCTGAAAGTGGCGTATCCTGTAAGTCAATATGACCCTTTGTTTGTTCTTCAGTCAGGAAAACACAATCATGGTGTTCTTCCTCCTGGCCCTCAGCAACTGGATACGGCAATAAAGTAGCGGGGTTCAGAGTAGCACATCTCTTTAGTGTGATATGTGGCGCCAACAGCGTTAGCTCATATCCTGTTAAACGTGCACTCGTTAAGTACTGGGTCTTTGTTTGATTTAACAGAGCATCTACCGCATGGGGAACTAACACCAACAATTTATGTGACAAAACTATTCCCTCACTCTGTCGTATAGCCACTGCTGTTGCTGCGACTGTTCGAAAACACCCAGGTAATCCTCGTGCTACCGGGTCAAGTACTGCCGAGAAATACGCACAAGGTCTCTATTTATCCCTGTGTGTCTGCACTCGAACTGACAACGCACACCCATCCTTCTCGTGTACATATAATGTAAAAATCTTTGTATAATCTGTGTACCTAGTACTGGTGCAGAACAAAGGGCTTGTCTCAATTGTTCAAAAGCATTCTGACATTCATCTGTCCATTCAAGGGGAATCGGTGTGGTTTTGGACAATAATGCTAACAAAGGTTTTATAATGTGTGAAAACCCCATTATCCACTGCCTACAAAAAGACGTTAGGCCTATAAAAGCACGCACATCTCTCTGAGTGCGGGGGACTGGTGTATCTAAAATCGCTTGGATTCGATCAGATGTCAATGCACGTCCCTCCTTAGACAAAAGATGACCGAGGTAGGTCACCTTTGGTCTACAATATTGGAGCTTTTTCCTCAAAACCTTGTGATTATTGTGGGCAAGAAAAGAAAGCAAAGCAAGACTACTCTCCTCACATTGCTCCTGCGTGTCTGCTGCAAGTAAAATATCATCAACATATTGAATGAGAGCCACTCCAGACTGTAAATCGAAAGAATCAAGCTGTCTTTTTAGAGCCTGGCTATAAATGCTAGGACTTTCGGTATAACCTTGAGGAACTCGACAAAATCTATACGATTTATTATTTAATGTGAAGGCAAACAGATATCGGCTATCAGGATGGATGGGAATGGAAAAGAAAGCGTTCTTCAGATCTATGACGGTGAAGGTAGTGGCTGTGGGCGGAATCAAAGTAAGTAGAGTGGTAATATCAGACACCACCGGGTATTGGGGCACTACTATTTTATTAATTTCTCTCAAATCAATAATAAACCGATAGATTTTGTCATCAGTATCTTTCTTTAAAATCGGAAGAATAGGGCTGTTACAGACATTATAGGGAACTTCCTCTACTACGCCTGCAATAATCAAATCATGTACAATATGTGTTAGAGCAACTTCACCTTCCCTGGAGATTTTATACTGTGGCACACGAGGCAGAGACGCTCCCTCCTTTACAGTGATTCGAATAGGAGGGATAATCATCTGTCCCACATCCGTGTCCGAAGTAGCCCATAACGTTTGTGGGAGAGAGGCTAACGCCTCGATTTCATGCATGGGGCACAATCTCTCTACATCTGGGTAATTGTCACTCAAAATAACCCACACTCCTTCAGGAGCGCAGCATATGGTTGCTCGAAAATATTTAAGCATATCTATTCCCATAATATTGTCTGGAGTGTTTGGTGACAATAAAAACGGGCACGGATATGAAATCTGTCAATATGAAATGTAAGGGGTTGTGACAATGGGCTAAGAGAGGGTGTTCCATCGAACCCTATTGATGTAATCATTTTGCCAGACAGGGGAGCCCTTGGAACCAAGTTTTTAGACAGAGCACTACGAGTAGCTCCTGTATCAACCAGGAACTGATCAGTAGAACCCAAAACGCCCGCTGATACATATGGACCTCTTTGATCTACTGGTACTTCAACTGATTCCACACCCCATCCTATGCAATCCTATGCATGTACATAATCCTGAGACTCTGCAATTTCACCCTCCGCTATCTGATACTGATTCTGTCGATCAAAAGTATTATAATCAGCCTGACCACGACCCCTCGCTTCAAACCTGCCACGATCACTCGCTCCACCCCTCACTCCTGAATAACTATTCCGTGTCCTTCCACCTCCTCGACCACTCTGATTAAGTTGTTCTCGAAGCACCGGACAGTCTGAGGCCCAATGTCCAAACTGTTTACAGTATGCACACTGATCCTCAGAAATGTCGGTACGAACGGAAGACGTACCGTACAATCCACGCCTACCTCCATCATTCCTTCTCGGCTGTGTAGCATAAACCTGAGCCAACATCACTTTCGTCTTTAATTCCTTCGCTTTCTTATCAGTACTTTCTTTAGCCTCCAATTCCTGTCGCTCATAATACTGAGCCATAGTCAATAAAGAAGCAGGGGTCGCCGTGGTCCAGGAACTTTCACTAGTCTTTAAACGTTTTGGAATCTCCGGTAGGAGATTTGCTACATACTTGTCAACGAACAAATGCCTACCCGTGTCCTCTGTTAATAATTGCCCACTGTAATCATGAAATGCTTCCTCAAAATGTGAGAAGAAGTCAGAAACCGACTCATCCGCCTTCTGCTTACAAGAGGCTAACATGGTCCAATCAATCTTTTTAAGGAGGAACAAGCGTTTTTAACTTATTCAAAATAGCCGCCGGGAGATCTAAAATTAATTGACATGGCTTACATGCGGGCTCCCTATCCAAATCAGCTTGGGCATAAGTTTTCCAATCCGCCCCCAGGATCGCTTGATCATCGAACTTACGAATCGCCCTCCACATATCAGGAGGCAGTATTAACCCAAAGAAAAGGTCAATATCAACTAACGTCATAACACACGAAGAAATAGCCCCTTCCACTCCTTCATAGAAAGCTGCCGGATTCTTACGGGGGTCAGGAAGAGCAGCTTTAAGTGCCATAACATCTGTTCTGTTCCACGGTGTGTAATCCCAATTATATATAAAATAACCCTTTGCATCCACAGACATTTTGTCATCGTTTGTACCTTGCCCATTAGGAGGGACATATAAAGGTGCAGCTTCACGCATAGGCATAACATGAACTGTAGAACTCTTATCTGCTCCAAAGATAGGACACTCTTTGGATTTCTCCGTCGATCCCGGTGCAGGCGGATCTGATGCCTTTTTCACCTCCCGTAATCTTGACGCCTCATCCCGTAGCTGGACCAACGGTTGAAAAAACCGATCCGCATCTGCAATAACAAAAAGACCTTTACGCATATTCTCACGACCAACTGATACATCCTTAGGCTCCAAATCAGTTGAATGCTTTCTAAATCGTTCTACAACTTCATCTCCAAAATGGCTCAAGAAATACAACTGTTCTTGCTCAGACCACTTACGCATATGGTCATCAATCTCTGAAATAGTTATCGACTTAAGATTAAGTTTTCGAGCAAAACTACGCAATTCCGCAGCTTCGCCAGCACTTAGCCTAGTACGACTACCCCCTTGATCGTCTCCGTCTGAATCCTCAGCTGGGGCCGTAGGTGGAACGTATGGAGGCGGGCAACGGTCTAATAATGAAAAATCATCAGATTCATTAGTAAGGACAGGATAAAGAGGACGTCGAATAGGGAATTGACCATTCATTTGCAAATTACGTTCCCGTGCTTCCCTCTCTTTCTTTTCCTGCAACTCTTTTTCCTCCAGCTGTAAAGCTTTATCACGAGCAGCCTTTCGCTGCTCTTTTTCCGCCAATGCTTGTTCACGCTTCATTCGCTCACGCACCGCTTTCTCCCACATACGTACACAATCAAACATATCTTATCAAGACCTGCGCTGAAAAAAACATTGCTCCACATACTGAACCTTTCGTAAATCAAACGACCCATGTAGTGGCCATTGCAATTCGTGATCAGATTTGGTATACTTGTGCCATAATGTACTGTATATAATAGGGGGAATGCCAAATTTAACGTACATTTCGCGATTAGGTGTCCCCTCTGGGGGAGCCGGCTGAGATTCATTTAATCGATAATTGGTACCTTTTCCAAAACAGCACATTCCTCGAAGTGTGCTTAAAACAGGCATGTCAAAATATCACGGAAACGTGATATTACAAAAATGGCACTTAATATACTTCACACAAGGTGTGCCGTTCAAACAAATACAAAATTAGAGAAATATCTCTACATTGCCTGCCTATGTGAAGTGCACTGCACATATAACTCAAATCATAGAACCAAATGTTAGCTAACTCAAAACAAATCCAAAAAGCCACAGTAAGCGTCCGTAGACTATCTTACCAATCACAAGCTTACCAAATTCTCAAATATCCAGGTTCCAACTGCCAAGTTCCTTAATCGAATCAGCCAAACCAGCACTGTACGACAACTCGAACGATCAGGATCTCAGTCGAGGACCGGCGCCACCTGGAAGGTCAGATCAGAAGGAAAGGAAGAAAACACCGTGGGTGCCAAGACTCGGGTCACTCAGTGGCAGCGTACGCGTCCATGGCGAGTTTCCCATCCTTCGTCACGACCTCTTCTTCGGGCATCCGAGTCGCCGATGAGTCCCTTCGTGGTCGCCAATTTGTGGTATCGGGTTCTCCAGACCTACATATTCCGCAAAACCGCTTACACCATAAAACAGAAGTTGGCACGGAAACTGGAAATGCAAAAGATACGTTTATTAGGACCCCATGGGGTGGTGGTACATTCCTACAGCACCCTTCGGTAATGCAAGAAGTATCACACCGAACATCGGTGCGAGACCTCTTTTATACAGTTTTACAGTAATAAAAAGAGTAGGCGGAACACATTTGCTCAGTTTAGGTACATATGAGGTCATTTTTGGAACACAGCCAGCTTATGGGAGGAGTTATAACACTACTGGTCAGTTTTGGAGAACATTCCTAAGTGATGACTGTCCACTAGTATAGAGGGTTTGACTACGCATGTCCAAGCTTGACCAGTACTAAAAATAGCCTGTTGCTGGGCAAGTTAGGTGGTCAGTGGTACAGAGAAAGGACAAAAGGGCATGCTGACCACGAGGCAGCGCGTTCATATAAAATGGACGCCAGTGTTCTCAAAATGGCCTCCGAACATCGTGGTCAAGATAAGGGAAAATTTGTGTAGCAAAGCTTAACGCTAACCTGATCACTGTCAAATTACGACACGAGTTCACCAAGTCTGCATAAAGCCCGAATGGGTTTCTCGAACCTCCCAACAGAGTGCTCTCTGAGTTCAGTCACCTATAGAGTGCGTTGGGTCAGTAACAGGTCTGCTATTCAGACAAGTCGGACAATTTCTCTAGCTAATCCTACGCCAGCTATACTGTTTTTCGGGTCAGTGTACCACCCCCCAATGTTGCAAGTGTAAGGATCTCCAATTTTGATTGGACAAAGGAGGAGGTTAGGTCATCACACCACCTAAAATGTAGACTTTCCCAGGCTTCTTATTTACTTCTTGTTCACGCCCATTGAATTTGGGTTCTCATGATGTCTTCACTCCGTATAACAATAAATGTTCTATTTACTAATACATTGTATTCATTTTTGAGTTGGAAAGTTTAGGTTCTCAGGAGCATCTTCACAATCAATCTGCTCCTTGGCAACTTGTCAAAGGTCATCTGCTCTGAAAACTCACGAATCTCGTGCAGACGCAGTATTGTTCAAAATGGAACACAGCATAATTCAACGGCCCAAGTTTTGAAGTGTACATGAAATGAAAAGGAAACAGTTTTAAAACATAGAAAAAATGATTTCACTGTATACCATGAACTACTATACTATTCCCACTACTTTATCATAACTAAAGCATTAAGTTTTAAGCAAAACAAACAGCTTAGCAAAAGCAGCAATGCAAGCCTTGAGCATGTGAGAACACAGAGCAGCCCTTTTAGCTGTATCGCGCATGAGCAAACACTTTCCCACCAGAACTGCGAGCACGTCATGTCACTTGGGTATGACCGAGGCATGAGCAGTCTAAATTACCGCATAGCAGCGGCCATTTTTAGAATGCAAGGGTATTAGGATTAATAAACACATAGGCAAGTTTTACTGGGACACCCCGTTTAATGTAAAATGTGCAAAATTAGTAAGACGAACATATTGATTACTTTATTAACATTATTTGAGGTTCATGATACAAGCAAGTCGCTTAACGTGCGAATCCTTGCTCCATCAGAAGCACCGACAATCCTACCTAATAACACTTTTATTCAGATGCTACATGATACCCACATTGCTACAAACGCTACAAACCGTTGGATTTGTGTGGGATGATGCCTGCACATCAAAAGAAAGGAGGTACATCGTTTATACCTCTTCCTTTCTCGCATAATGGCTCCTGTTGAGCCTGGTATACCCTGCTTTTTGCAACTAGGAAGCATATAGTGGGCAGACTTCTTTTCCGATTGAATAAAGAGTGCCATCAAGACAAAGATGGGTATCCTCAAGCGAATGGAACTAAATGGGAATGGGAGGAATATCGACCAGACAATATTTCAACGCCATATATCTTCACCAACACAAGAGACTTTGCTGAAAGTGAACATTTTGTTATTTCTGTTACTCAAGCGCAAGCAGAATTATGTGTACAGAGCATTGGATATATTCCTGTTGGCATCAGTGATTGTATTACTGTTTTGAATATAGATGGCTTAAATAATAGAACCTTTTTAGCTTCACATAACACCTACTTTGTGTGTGGAAATCGTGGATATTATCGATTGCCAGCTGGGTGGACAGGTGTTTGCTATGTGTTATTTTTGTTTCCCCCTGTGTTTCTGGCACCTCCATTGTATCATCGAGATCTTAAATTATTCAATAATATTACTGTAAATTGTTATAAGAGGACCTTGAATATTGATAATGTACATCAAACAGATACTAGCCTGCAACAATATGTAGATTTTAATTTAGGATTGTTCTTCTTTGTAGGTGCTGCATTAAATAGTAGAAAAGTGCGATGATTAACTAGAGTTGTAGAAGCTGTTACAGATCAAGCAGCTGTAGTCCTAGGAAACCTCACTGAAAAATTGCACATTTCTAGTATTGTTGCTTTACAGAACCGAATGGTTCTAGATGTTATGTTAGCAGATAGAGGTGGTGCATGCCGCATTATAGGTAGTAGTTGCTGTGTGTTCATCCCAATTCACACACCATCAGTGTATAAAGCGATCAATAAACTTCATAAGATCGCTGCAGACCTCCACACAAAGAATGGTATGTGGATTCTTGCAGGATGGTTCTGGACTCTAATTTCTGCTTGGGGCTGGAAAGTAATGACTGCTCTATGTATATTCATTGCAATACTCTTCACATGTTGTGTATGTATCCAGTGTAGTCCGATGATATGTTCTATGTGCATTACTGCTTGCATACCGATCAAAAGAAATGTTGCAGAAGTTAAAATGCAGAATAATTTGAACAAGGAGATAGCTGAGATGATGGTCATTGATATAAGGGATGAGTATCTAGCTTATCCTAGGAAGTTGAATGTCTTCAGCTAATGCTGAAAGGGTCGTCTGATGTAAATCAACAGCGATTAGGTTAAGCATTAGCAGAAGACATGCTGTATTTAACCATTGTTGTAGCAATTGAACCGACTCCATTTTGTATTTGTGGCAGCCATTTTGTTTGCCACATGTTGCCAAGTGCTCATCATGTGCTTTGTCCTACCTCCTTGTTAACTGCACCTGAAATCTGCCCAGCAACAGGCTATATTTAGCATCCCCCGCTTTCAGCATGCCCAGGCATGCCCAGTAGGGTCTGCAGCTGTTACTAATTAGTTCCAAATAGGAATGTGTTTACTAGTTTCTGAAAACTGTTAACTCCGCCCTTTCATCGATTGTGCCTTCCAATATGCCCTTATAAGTACATAAAACTTGCTCTTGTATTCTGTACCGCCTTCTTTTGGGCCCCCTCGTTGTGTATAAAAGGGCCCATGTGCTTTAGTTCGGTGTGCTACTCTATGCAATACTGAAGGGTGTTGTGTGGACTGTAGTACCACCTTTAAAGGTTTAATAAACTATGCTTTTGTATTTTCCAGTTTCTGTGCCAAGTTCTTCCAATGGTCTGAGGACTCTGTGCAGAGAAGGGCGAACCCCTGGCACTAGTAGGCCTTGCTGAGGCTTGCTTACTTCACCTCATCAAACACTAGTATAACCTTTCATCACTCACTGTAAAATACAGAGTACCATATTTGAAACCATTGACACACCAATACCAGTTACTACATACCCACTCACTGATTCCTAAGTCTACACACACAACTACCCATTCAACAACAGAATCACTTATACATGCAGTCACTAATTAATAAAACACTATCAAATGCACTTATGCACATATATAGACATTTACACATCAGCAGTCATAGTAGTTGGTTATGCAGTCATCCAACACACTCATGAAAAAATTAATCACACTTACATTTACTCACTTACACAATTATACACACAACACCTCATTTATTTAAACACATAGTAACTCATAATTAATATGTTAAAAAATCACCATAACAATTACACACTCATTCATATAGTTACTCTCACAATCACTGACTCTTACATATACTTATTTATATACATCAACTCTCACATACAATGCCTTTTATTTTTTTACTTTGTTGAAGATGTACAACTAAAACATATATTTGCTTACCAACACACAAATAAATACACTCAGTCACGCAAACAACTGTTTCCATATGCACTCTTAAACCTATACACCTAGTCAGTCAACCATTCACACATCTATGCATAGAGTGTTAGACACACCCCATCCAACCACACACAAACTCAGTGTCCCATACAAATACTCACCCAACTAATCAATCACTAATATACACACTCATGTATTTAGTGACCAACTGATGCAGCGTGTTATACAACAACAGAGACAGTGATGCACACATTCACATAGTTTAGTTACTAATCCATGTATTAAGTGAGACACTTTTAATTACTCACTTAAACAGACAGTCAGACATCTACTAAATCCTCCATCCAGACCGTTATATATCCATTCAATCTTCAATACAGATTGGTATATATATATAATACATATTTAAATTTCAAACTAAACCACATTTACTGGATGATGTCATCAGTGATGTCATTTGAGATGTCATCAGTGATGTCATCCGTGATGTCACTGACCATGTCATGAATGATTTAATATGTGACATCATCAGCAGTGCATTGCGGGTGCACGAGTTATAGTTAGCAGAACTAACTATAACAGAGGAATTTTTATGGTTTTGTACGAGTGAAATGTCCAGCTAACTATAATACCCCTGAAACCTATGTTTTTTTCTGTGAATTTCTAAGGTTTTTGAAATGCTAATTTCTAACTATAACGTCTCTGAAACCTGTTGTTTTCAGTGAATATATATATATATGTATGTGTGTGTGTGTGTGTGTGTATGTACCTCTGTTGCTTTTATTCATTCCAGGTTGGCTTGGGTTGTATTTTACCAATCCAAATCTGTAATACTGTGCCTGGAGTGGTAAAAGGCTTTTGTCATTTTACATTACTCAATTTTTTCGGGGGCGCACCAAAAAGAAGTCCAGAGAAAGTATTATTCGTGTATATAGAAAAGTTCTTTATTTAATTGTCCGTTCTTTTAAAATACAAATCACCAGGCACTTTACAAAAAGGATCAGCCAACGCGTTTCACTCCCATCCAGGGAGTTTCTTCAGGGCAGATAGATACTTCACCGGAACCATATGGCAGGGTCCTTCAAAATCCTTTTTTAAAGTTGATATCCCCTTGTCCTGTCCATAGAGTGATTCTGATACGAGGGGCAGTGTAGTCTCTCCCACTTGCATCTGACGTTTCCAAAGTTGAAAGAATTTTTTCAAAGTATGTGAAGTCGAGTCAATTTCTCTTCCTGACCATATATAAAGGTTCTGTCATCGTGAGCCTGTACGTGTTACTGCGGTTGTTTCAGCGTAGCGGCGTGGATGGTCCCAAAAGGCTTTTGTCATTTTACAGCTTGGCATGGAGAGCACTGTGCTAATCCTATGCTTAAAGACTTTGCTGTAGAAGTGGCAAAATACGTTGTCCCTTTCTATCTCAGAGTGGATGGCATTGTGCTAATCCTGTGCTTAAAAACTTTGATAGAAAAGCAGACATTTGAGGTTAGCAAATCTAGGGTGTCCAGGTCTTGTAGGGTGCCCTATATAGGAAACGCTCGCCACCTAAAGGTGGGAACTACCCAGTGTTCTCTGATTCTTTTTTGTATACTTTATGTGGCACTCTATGCCTGAAAGGGTATTATTGTGACTTATAGTCCCTACCATGGTGGATGGACCTAGCACAGCTTCCTGTTTGCAGCTAGTGTCCTTCCACTGGCCACTCGCTCAAGATACTTTTTTTTTTACTTTTCACCATGCACTCTATAAAGCATGGCACTGTAAGGCTCCTGTCCCACCCCCGCCCTACTCTCACTGTCTGTTGCTTCTGTCTCCCACCTCCCTGCAACTCCCTTCTGTTGCTTTCCCCACCCACCTTCCTACGCTTTACATTGCTCCCTTCTCCCATGTTCTTCCTTGCTGTCCGTTGTTATTGTTCCCTCTCTCCTCCCCTGCACCACCCAGGTGTTGCTTGCCACCTACTCCTGCGGTTTTTCAAACATATTGCACAGTAGTAAGGGCATAAAGGGAAAAAAGCGCTATGACGCCGGCAGCACTGGCCACATCATAACACTTTTTTTCTTTACTAGAAGCCATGTTGCACAGCATCCCGCGCTGCTGGCAAAATATACAAAAAAAATGACAGAGCCGATAGATCTCGCCTAGGTAAAAACTAGTGGCTCTGCCAATGCTTGTTTCTTTTGATTGTATCAATGCATTCGATTTTTTTGTTTCCCTGCCTGTCTTCCCATCATTCTTTTTCCACTGCTATATGGTCTTTCCCTGAGGTGCAACTAGAGTCAAATTTTGGGGGGGGGGGGGCTAAGAATAAATTTGGGGGTGGGGGCTGAATCTTTGGGCAATCGGCAGAGTCGAGTTGCAGGGGCTCTTAGATGGGATGAAACAACAACAAAGTCCCATTAACATGCACAAGGTCTTTTAACCGCTTGGCTGCGGCGGCTATTCCGCCGCAGCGGGCGGGGGGCCGCGCGGCATGCCCATGCTGGTGACGGAACTGCTCCGTCACCAGCCGCGGTCGCGCTGTGCTCATAACGGAGCGGTGCCGTCACGGCCCCGCCTGCTGAATGAAACTCTCAGCGCAGGCGCGGAATCCGGGCCGCGCAGGCGTGCTGAGCGGGCCGTGACGGAACCGCTCCGTCATCAGCACAGCGCGACCGCGGCTGATGACGGAGCGGTTCCGTCACCAGCAGGGGAGGGGTTAAAGACCTGTGAAGTGCTCGGTGCAGCTGTTAGAGGGCCCGGGAAGTGTCTCATCCCGGGCTGCCACACACGATGGGGGGGGGGCTGAAGCCCTTTGAGGCCAATGGGTGTTGCGCGCCTGGTCTTTCCACAAATGATTATTTCCTCTTGTTCCCTGTTTGAATTTTTCCATTACTTTCTCCATCTGTCTTTTATCCGATTGGCTTCCTCATCCGTGTTTTCACAAACAACTCTTTGGCAATGTGAAGAAGTCTGGCTTTAACGCGTGCGTTTTCCACGTGTTGGTACATGAAAAGCAGGCGTTTTGGTTTTGCCAATGGTCATTTTAGAAGGTCCACCCTTAATAAAGTTGTGTTTTTAATGAAAATCAACGTAGTTAATGAATGGATAGAACAAGCAGAGAAGCGAAGCGCAAGCAGTAAGAACACGTCCTCGGGAGGTCAAAGTGGGGCGCCGTTGTAAAGCTCCCACCGTGCGGACGTAAGTCACGCAGACGCACAGCGCAGCAGACATGAGGCAAAGGGCATGACCTCACAGACACGCGCGGGTCCTGTGTCCTACAAAGGCGACCTGTGAGCCGCCCACGCTTGTAATCGAGTGGATCCCGTGTGTGGCAGGCAGGATCCCGCACTCTTGTCCCCCGTCGCCCCCGCCCCTCAAGCACTTCACTCCTATCGCAGTGTCTATCGGTAATAGGAACAGAAGCAGTGTTAATGGTTTTCAATTTGTGTTCTTTCTGGCATTAAATATTTATGGCGATCGATCGCCGGGTTCAGGGTTTTACAGGCGTCTTAACACATCTCAAGGCGGGAGTCCTCGCTGGGTTATTTAGAAAGCTAACTTCGGAGCCTTTGTGTGCGGTTTATCGACCCCTGCGCCCAGAATTCGTGTCCAGGACGCGAGGCTAATAGATTTTCATTAAACATACTCTTTTAATACTCGCTAAAGTATTATTAAAAGCCATTAGCATGAGAAGTGCTGCGCTCTTTCCTCGACCTGCGATCTGTCTCTCTGCAGCCAGAACCCGAGGGGTGGAGGCGGGGGCTGGGCGGAGGTACGAGTCCCTCCCCAACCTGTATTTATAGCTAGTGAATGTACAATGCCATACAAAATCATATTACAGAGGCCGACGCCCTTTATTTAACTTGCCTTCTTGGTCAAAAGTAGTGGGAATCCTTTTTTAAAAATGAGCTTGCTGACTGAGATGTGCTTCGTGTGCCGCAATAAAGGCAGGATGAAAGTGCCATCAAACTGGGCAACCACCAAACAGAACCAGTAAAAAAAGGAAACCGCTATATACAGAGGTAGACTTGTATCCTTACTGTGAGCATGCATTCATTCATGTATCTATTCTTCCATCTATATGTACATCCAACTAATCGTCCATCAGTCCAACCGTCCGCCCATCCATCCACCCACCCATGCATTTGCCCGTTCATCCATACAACCCACCATTAATTCATCCACCCAGGCATCCTTTCAGTCACCCATCCATTTCAATACCTCTAATCATAAGTCCACATGACCAATCAGCCACCAACAAACGCACCCTCCAACCCATCCATTCATACATCAGCTCATCCAGCCAGACATACATTCATCCACCCATTCCCTATCCATTTCTTTTGTGTATACGAATAAATAACATATACCCTTTATTTTGACCCTACATGGGCCGCATGGGTACATTTACCTAGAACCCGGAGGTGTTTTTAGGGAACAAAAGATGCCCTCGCCTGGCCTTGTTTTATTTTATACCGAAGGTAACAAGTTACGGGGACCCATTTTTTTTAATATGCATTTCACTGAATTTATATAATTATTGTGAATTATTGAAAATAACTGCCCCGTGTGTTATTACTCTCGTGAAATGTAGGTACTGGGTACAGTGCTGTGCGCGCGCAATGATAAATGTTAGAAGATATTACGTAGTCATGGGCCGCCTTTCACAGACAGTGTCCATCTGGTGCAGTCGGGGAGGCCATCACTAGAAACATGAAAACATTCCAAGTGTACGTCACCCACGTGCAAAAACGCGCACACAGTTGCAAATGTATTCACACAAATGCACACTGACACACGTTCACACCCAAATACACACACGCATAAACACACATATAAACAGTTATTCGCATACATACAACGATTTGTATATGAATAGATGCACATACTATGACGTACAGACACAAAGCATGTCAATTTACATGCACACAAAAATACACACAAGCAAATTTGCACGCACCCAGTCACACGTACATATACATACTCAGATTATACACACGCATGGAAACACCCAAACGTGTGTGTGTGTGTGTGTGTGTGTGTGTGTGTGTGTGTGTGTGTGATATATATATATATATATATATATATATATATATATATATATATATATATATATATATATATATATATATATATATGTCATTGTGAAATAACTTAGCGCATGTTGAGTTATCCGCAATACAATTTATGACTGCTACACTCGGAAAAGCTAAAAAAAAAAATGGGCCGTAATTATTTGGAAAAGGACCCAGCTGTTTGTGTATACCGACGTCAGGTGAAACAAACATAGGTTTGGGTCAGTCCCCCTTGTTTCCTTTCATCATGATATTAAACTTAGAAACGCAGTAAAGTCGACCAAAACATAGGCCTGACGTGCTGTTAACTTCAGCAAATAATAACAGTTTCCCATTTAAATAACAAAGGCGCGGTGGGAGGTGGCGGGTTCACAAACAAATATAAGCTGTAGCCGGGGACAGGACCTGCTGCCTGACACTGAAATTTTAGATGCCATGAAACTAACACAACATAAAGTTTAGACTAATTGTTTTACTTCCGTCTTTTTTTTTTTTTTAGAAATTATGGAGCCTTTGAAATAGGAATCGGTAAAACACTCGTGCCGGCCACTGGCCCATGGTGCAGGCGTCTTTAGAACCCGGGCGCCTGGCCTAAGACCACAGGCATAAAACATGAACAAAAGCAGAGCGGCCTGAAACCAGGACCGGTGGTATGGCGCTAAACGGGCCATGAGGATCGAGCAGAGGTCGCACTTCGACAACCCGGACCGAGGCCACTAACCGATCAACACGGACCGGGCAGAGGTTCCGAACCGAGGAACCAGGCCCGGATAGAGGTCGCGAACCGATCAAAGAGGTCGGGCCAAAGATCACTAATGAGCTAGCAGAACCGGACAGAGGTCGTGAACCAAGAGGGTGTACAGGTGAGACGCCACCCGCGGCACTGGGGAATCGGAGACTGTGACAGACAGTGAGTGTGTGGGAAGGGCTGGGGGGCGCATAGGCCGCGCACCGCCATGGTGGATCCGCGAAGGCTTCGCACGGTCTTTCGGCATTGGTGGGCGGCTAACACCGTGCACACTGGAGCTCTTATCCCACGGGTCGGGCGCACAGACTCCAGAGCAGAGGTAGGGTTATATGCACTCTCAATGTGCATGAAACATTGCTGGAAATTAGCATTGCCCACTCACCCTCTAAAAAGGGGGCTTTCATTCTTGAGGCAGGACGTGTTCCTTTACTTTCACATTCCAGACTCAAAAACTTACTCCCAAAATAAAACACACTTTCCTTTTTTGTTTTGTTTCAACAAATACAGTATTTAATTTGAAAGAAATAAGGGTGTCGTATCAACTAAATGTCCAGACTCCCTTTGTAGTAAAAAGTGACTCTACCTATTTTTACTTTTCTAGAACTTTCGCATTCGAGTTCATGCAGGAAGTATTTTATACTTTAGTGGCTACAACAAACTTTTGGTATGTCGAAAGAGCCGAGGGCATTTGGAAACTGTTTTCTTGGATTACACATCTCGCTGTTTGGATCGGGGATCGAGAAAGAGGCAAAGACCTTTCAAGTATTTTTTCGAAAATCTCATCTTGGGGAAGAAACAGAAGTTAGCATCTCATGTTATTTCCATCTTACGCTGCCATGCGGGTTAGTCACGGTTTGTCATACCATGGGCACCCGGCAGTGCAATACGATGATATTTTCAGACACTATCAAGAGGGGGACAACATCTATTTTGGTAGCAAGCCCTCTGGGCTGGTCAGCGCATGAGTTTGATGTAGCAATACATTTTAAAATACAGCCACAAATCCGTAATTGCTAATTTGTTGAAGTGAAAAAGTGAGGCTGCTGCTTAAAAATACAGTCCCACTCTGTCAAACATTTTGTAGACCTGATATGTTATATATATATATATATATATATATATATATATATATATATATATATATATATATATATATATATATATATATATATATATATAGTACTGTGTAGAATATTATGCATCTGCTTATCTACATATAAAGTTAATGCTATGGCATATATATATATATATATATATATATATATATATATATATATATATATATATATATATATATATATATATATATGTATATATAGTACTGTGAAGAATATTATGCATCTGCTTATCTACATATAAAGTTAATGCGATGGCAATGTTTTCATGTGAATTTGTTTTTAACAAAAACTATTTCCCCGAAAGATACAAGACGTTAAATTTGTGCAGCACATCAAAATCACATTTTAGAGGTATTATGGCTATGAGCAGAATTTTTTACCTGTGACGTGACTGTTACCTGTGAGAAGGTGAAAAGTGTTTTTCTCGTATTAAATTTGCTCTACTGTAGTAAGTCATTATAAGCACTAATTATTAGAGGCATTCTCTCTCTCGCTCGCCATCTATCTATCTATCTATCTATCTATCTATCTATCTATCTATCTATCTATCTATCTATCTATCTATCTATCTATCTATCTGTCTGTCTATCTATCTATCTATCTATCTATCTATCTATCTATCTATCTATCTTATCTAGCTATATATATGTGTGTGTGTATATATATATATATATATATATATATATATATATATATATATATATATATATATATATATATACACACACACACACACATACACAAAATCCTTGTAGGGCGCATGGGCAGCAGAGCAGGGCCCGCTGAAAGCCTTGGAAGGCTTTAAAAATAACAAAAATGAAATTTGACTGTAGCAGAGGTAAGTCCAACATGTACATAGATCATGGTACATAAGAACAGGAAATTACAGAAAATCAATGTTAGGAACACCTTTAAATAAATAAGTAAGGCTGTGAATGAGGGAAGATGCAGCGTTGGGAAATTGTATCGCGAAGTAGAGACACTAGACCAAAACACTATAGTTCCCCCTTGCATTAATCTATTAATCACTTTTTTAATTGCACTTTTTTGCTTTTGAGGCGCAAGGTCAAACGCTGATTAGCCGAGGATCACATGCTTGCGCCAGTCTCGAAGCCGGTATCAGAATCCTAGGGCCTTATTTATGAAGGCCTTGCGCCACCGGTGCGTCACTTTTAAAATGGGAAAAAGTGACGCACCGGTGGCGCAAGGCCTTCATAAATAAGGCCCCTAGTTTCATATTCTGAGGGGAGCAGTTTGTCCAGTCTTCGGCCACTTCTACTGTTGTAAAAGAAGCCGTGATGCATGTAAACTGCGCCACGTTTCTGACGCACAGGGATGTTGTTGACAGAGGACGGCTATTATTCTAACTTTATGCGGCATGCACAGCTGTCGTGTTGTATATTCGGCTCTGCTGGTACACGTGGGAGCGAGGACAACGTTTCACAAGTAGTAATGCTGTGTGACAGATTGCCCCCACTCACTGGAGCGGTTATGCTTATTGGTGTTACAGAAACGTCCATGCTGCGTGGACAAATTCTGCACACACGTTTGCACAAACGTGCACAAGCGTTTCACACGCTGTGTTTTGTTTGCAAGAAGGCCTCCGCTCTGCATGCACACCCAGTTGGGTGGTGGGGGGGGGGGGGGGGGGGGGGGTCGTGGTCGTGTGCCGAAAGTCGAACTCCTGGCCCGTCTCTGCAGACATACATAGGTGCCTGAAAGGTTGAATCACGTGCAGGGGGTACATCCATCCTGTGTGCACATGCTCTCTCCTCCGCCCCTGCTGATACACATGGGTGCACTGACTCTGCCATTCGGTGTGGACATGCTGCCACGCATGGGTGAACAAACAGGTGACATCGTGTGCAGTCATATGAACTGTCCGCTCCCTCTGTGCTTGCACATATGAATGCACTAGCAAGCTGCACGACAAGCAGCGGTGCTGTGTACACATGGTCTGCCCCTCCCCCCTCTGCTGACACTTGCAGGTGTACACCCAGCCCAGGCTTTGTCATGCGCACATGCTCTGATACAGCTGTGCGGCACATTCAGGAGTGGACTGCCTCCACACACTCTCTACCCCATCCCCCCCACACTCATGCTGACACACAAGGAGGAACAGCCAGGCCATATCACAAGCAGCCATACTGTGTGGATATGCTCTTCTGACACACATAGGTCCACAGACAAGTTGTACGACGTGCAGGCAGCCATGTTGCGTGGGCATGCTCTGTCCCCACACACGTGTCCACATCCCAGCTGTATTACAAGCAGCCATACTGTGTGGATGTGCTCTGCTCTCTGCTGACGCACATACGTCCACAGACAAGTTGTATGACGTGCAGGCAGCCATGTTGCGTGGGCATGCTCTGTCCCCACACACGTGTCCACACATCCCAGTTGTATTACAAGCAGCCATACTGTGTGGATATGCGCTGTCCTTTGGTGTCACACATATGTCCACATACAAGTTGTATGACGTGCAGTCGTGCTGCGCGGTCATGCCCGATCCTCACACTGCTGGCAGAGATTGTATTGTAATCGCATTTATATAGCGCTTACTCCCCTGACGAGGCCACCACATAGAATGTGTATCACGTGTAACCAGACTTTGTGGTCATGCTCTGTCTTCTGCTGACCCCTGGGACCCAGAGGTTGTATGACAGGCAGCAAAGCGCGTCCTTTCTCCACCTCTACTAACAACTTGGATGCTGGTAGGAGGGACTCGTTACCGGGCGGTGCCTCTAATTGTCCGGCCAGTTCTGCACTGCCGGTGGTGGGGGGAGCAAGAGGGGGTCGCAGAGCGCGAGGGGGAGCCCCACCCCCTGCTTAGCTCCCTGCCCTCGGGCTAGACTGGAGGCCAAAGAGCCAGCTCCCAGGCTGAGCAGACACCAGCCTCCCACCTCGCAGCCGGAGAAGGCCTCACAACACCGTGTGCGCGGATAGCAAGGGGGTCTGACTTTAATTAAATAGACCATGGCACCGCTCGATTCGAATTACGAGGCTCGTCGTATCTATAGAAGTGATGTATTTAAGTTTCAACATCCATAGGTCCGTCAGTGATTCTCTATAAAGGCAGATCCTCATGGTATTATATGGTAGTAATGTGTTAGTATTGTTGAGAAAGGGGCGGGACCACAACTCAGAAGAACAACGAAAATTCCTGTGTATCATCATGCTTTCCACCTCCCTCAAAATCCGCGATACATAATGTTGCTTTATGCAGATCTGCATGTATGGTGTATTCCACTGTTTTTTCAAGAGCAGTGCGCATGGACAGAATTGTTTGACCACAGACGGAGCACAAGGGTTGCTTAAAATCTTGCAGTGAGATGCCACCTCATTAAATAGACCTTACTAACATTAGCAGAGTTCGTTTCTTCTGCAAAGTGAATGTAGCATAGATCAATCGAGGCAATATACAGAAGTGTTTCAAGGTAGTTAAGTTGTAGTATGACAATAACTGGGAATTCGACCTTTACACTGTAGTAGTGCCTTTGTTAATGTATTTCTATCACGCCAATTGTAGCAAATAACGTTTTATTTGACCACAATTCACTTGAAGGCTTAAATTGGCAGGAACCTATTCCCAGAGAAAGTAGTACATTTACACTTGGATTTTTGAATCTATGTCTTAGTGTATCGTTATTATATTCTAGAATCCACAAATTCTGATTGGAATTCCCATGGAAAGCTGGGTCTGGCACAAGTTTCTGTGATGATTCCATAGACAACCATGTAATGTAATGTAAAAATTACTTCTAAAGTGCAACTAACACCTAGCGGTGTCTTGGCGCTCGAGCAACAGGGGGTAGACAGTCCGCAGAAACAAAGGCGTTAGTGATAGGCATTACAGAACAAGTGAGTTCTGAGAAGGGAACTGAAACGTGCATAGGGAGAGGCGACTCTAATGCTTAGGGGGAGTGAATTCCAAAAGGAAGGGGCAAGAAATGAAAATCTTGATCCTCCATGTTTCTTACGTTTAAAAGCAGGGACCTTGAGTAGGGCAAGGTGGGAGGAACGAAGATTGCGGGAAGGAACGTAAGGGTGCAATAGTGAGGAAATAAAAAAAGGGCTCATGCCAGCGAGGGACATAAAGATGGTACAGCCTAGCTTAAATTTTCACCGCTCGGACACAGGGAGCCAATGAAGGGACTTTAATAGAGGACTAACATGTTGGTGCCTAGGTTGATGGTAAATGAGGATTGCAGCCTGGTTCTGAATGAGCTGCAGCCTCTTCAGTAAATAGGACGGGATACCTACATAGAGTGAATTGGCGTAGTCAATCCTCGAAATGACTAAAGCTAACAGAACTAAGGTGAGAGCCTCGGTGGTCAAAAAAGGGCAATCTTGCAGATTTTCCAGAGCTGAAAGAAGCTAGAGGAGACTACAGCATTGATCTGGGGCTTCATCGTGAGATCATTACTGATGATGACTCCCAGACTTTTTGCTGAGTCGACTAGATTAGGGGGAAGACCTAAGCTCACAGGCCAAAATGTGGATTTCCATGGGTTGGCGACTCCCCCGACAAGAACCAGTTCTGTCTTGTCGGGGTTAAGCTTTAGGTGGTTAGCCCCCATCCAGTCGCTGATGTGGCAGAGGGTGGACTGGAAATTAAGGATGGACTCCGCCGAGCCATCAATATTGAAGATCAACTGGATGTCATCCGCGTAGTTAAACGCGGTGACATGATTGCCTCGTAAGGACCGGATAAGGGGGGTCAGGTATAAATTAAAAAGAAGAGGGGATAGGGAGGAACCCTGCGGGATGCCACATGTTAGGCCTACCCTGTCAGCGGTAAACGGAGAGAGCCGGACCGCCTGATGGCGGTTGGACAGAAAGGAGCGAACCCAATCCAGAGCGGTGCCCCGAATGCCAGCCTCCCTGACACGGTCAACCAAAATATCATGGTCGACAGTGTCAAAGGCGGCCGACAAATCCAGGAGCACCAGAACCTGGCTGATGTTAGAGTACGCCCCTCTCCGCAGTTCCTCCATAACGGAAAGTATAACTGACTCCGTAGAATGGGCGGGTCGAAAACCAGCCTGTTGGGAGTCAAGGTATTGGGAGTGCTCAATGAAAGAGCTCAGAATGTTGGTAACATGAGACTCAAGCACTTTACTGAGGTAGGGGAGGAGGGAGATGGGGCGAAAGTTGCTCATAACCGTAGGGTCCGCCGTGGTTTTTTTTAAGATGGGCACGACCTCGGCAACCTTGAAAGAGCTGGGGACCAAGCCAGAAGACAGGGACAGATTCAGAAGTCTCAAGGGGGGAAGCGGGCAGGCTGTAAAAGCCTCGCGGAGGATCAAGGGGGGACAACAGTCAGTAGGGGACCCAGAAGTGACCTTACTTAGAAAGGCTAAAAATTCATCCTCCAAGATAGGGGGGATCTGAGTGAGTTGCTGCGGGTTAGGGGAAAGCAAGGAAAGATCAGGCCTAGGGGGGGAAGGGAGGCTAGCAAGAGAAATGCTCTTTTTAATGTTAACAATCTTGTCCACAAAAAACTGATTAAGGGAGTCGCAGAGCGCTTGGGAAGGGAGAGGTTTAATGGTGACCCTGTCAGGATGTAATAGCTCCTCCACAATGGAGAAGATGTCTTTCGTTTTAGTGGCTGAGTTAACAATTTTTTGTGAGAAATAGGAGGTCTTAGCAGATAGAATCGCTGTTTTATATTCTTTAAGCAGAGACATATACCGCAACTTTGTGTCTGCGGCAAAGCCTCGCCACCAACGACGCTCAGCCTGCCTGAGCTCGAGCTTTAAGACTTTAAGGTCTTCAGTGAACCATTTTTGTGCGTCATGGAGACGCTTAAGCTTGATGTGTTTAAGCGGGGCAACAGCATTACTAGCTGTTTCAAGCCAATGCGTAAGAGCTGAGGCTTGGGTATCGATAGAATTAGCTGCAGGGGGAGGAGAAGTTTTAAGTAAATCAACAAATTTACCAAGGTCAGCCCTGTTCGAAAATTACTCTCCAAAGCTCTGCTAGAATAGGAAGTAGCTGTAAGGGATAAAGAGTTTATGAAGTGATCTGACCATAGGCAGGGGGAAATAAGGGGAGCAGAAATCTCCACATTGGATGTCCAGACCTGGTCCAAAACGTGACCCGCAATTTCCATTTGAGTTTGATCCCCTCTGCACAGCGTTCTCCTGTGATAAACAGTCCAACACAGAAGACTGAAATCCTCTGCGCATTGCACACAAAAAATGTTTTTCTCAGCTGAGAAACTACTTTTCCCACGGAGAAAGCCTTTCGCAGAAACAACAGGGAATTTGGGTGTGATCCACTCCCTTCCCACCCAGAAATGGATTTATGCCAGTACTTGGCTGCAGTACATAGCCAACACTGTCTAGGCTTAATGGGGGGTGTGAAGTGTTTGTCAATACACGCAAAGCTGTCCGTTTCTGGGAGTTCACAGATTTCCAATACTAACAGCCATGGGACCCTCCCCTTGAGTGGGATTTACAAGTGCAGAAATATCCACACTCATGACGGAGAACTCTACGGCAGTAAATGGGCTTATGGCTACAAGGAAACGCTTTGTGAGTCCATGGCAGGCGTAACTGAGGTACATTTAGACTTCAACTTATGTTTATGGCCGAATTTGCTGAGTGAATAGTGAATAGGCCCCCTATATATGTAGAAATGCAGAGCGTAATAACATGTAACACTCAGTGGATTTGCATGTACGTTTTATGATATTCTGTTTTTTACATTTAGGAGTTATAAAAATATATAACCACACACACACACACGCACACACACACACACACACACACACACACACACACACACATATATATATATATATTTCAAGTACTCGTCTCTGCACTCCACAGTTTTCGAGAAAAAGACGAAGCGGACCCAGTATTCCAGTGCTTAATCTGCGTTTATTATCTGCCCAGCACTGCCGCCAATATATATATTCGTCTCTGTGTAACCTCTAAACCTCAGCAGCCAACCATCCAGCATACGAGACGGGCAAGGAAATAGCAGCACAGCTCGGGTATCTAAAAATCCTTTTATTTTATACCACCATCTGGTGCAGGCATGAGACCAACGTGTTTCAGCCATAGCCTTCAACAGGGTCATATAAGCACAAGGGGTTACATTCATGCTATAAAATAGAATTACAATAACTAGGATTTGTGAATATGCCTCTAGTAGTTTTCTTCCTTTTGCTAATTCTAAAGGTGATTTTCTGATGCAATAAGCATTGTTTTCTCAAGTCAGTACAGCTGCACTGTGGTAATAAGACGGAATTTGACATGTGTACTGCAATAATACATGAATGAAAGTGTGCTTATTAGCACACTTGTTCCAAACCAAATGGCATTTGGACACATTAACGTTCATACCCCTGGCCATGGCCAAAATATGTGTCTGTGGTATGCTCGCTAGGGCGTGCATGCCGTCAACAGACAGAGGGGGCACTGAGCAGTGGCTGAGAGGTGGAATTGTGCACTCAAACCTGGACCACCTCCTACCACCTCCCACCACATTACACCTTATTTAATGGTTGATTTTAGGATACAGGCTTCTGAAAGGAAGAAAGGAGTTATTAGATATCCACCTATTTTTGGGTTTATGGTTCTGGGGATTCACACCCATGCAGGAACTCCAGGGCGGTCACAACATGGCTACAAGAACACACATTCACAAGCACACAAACGTGCAGGCACACACAGAGACATAAACAATATGTTTCAACAAAATTATAACAAGGCAGGTACCATTGCTGCCTACAGCAAGAATAATTCATGGGACAAAATACCCTGGCAGAAATGTCATTTTAACACTTACACATTTTGGTTACTACATCCAGGTATTTATTTTTTATTTAGGGATTGCAATATATAGTCCAACTCAATTCAGCTGGGTTTCTGGGCATTGTATAGCAAATAATAAAAGAGAATGTAGAAATACAGAGTATGTTGAAAAATATCTAAAGTATCACACAATAAAACAGACATAAGTCAGGACAGGCAGATCCATAGAGCTGTAAGGAAACCCATTGGGTAGTACATGTGTTTTTAGACTCTACCAATTTGCTATTGTAAAATTCAAATTGATTCAAGTTTGTTGTTGGAACTGGTTATTAGTGTCTATTGGTGGCAACTGAAATTTAAATTTAGCCAGAAGACACTTTTTTGTACAGATATAGTTCAAAGCCTACACACGTGATGTAACTGGGTCCTGTAGAAACAATTTGTAACTGGTGAACTGGAATTTCCACCAGGAAAAACACGTTAGAATCAAACGGTTCAACAGTACAAGAGATGTTGAGCGATACAAAACAAATTGGGAGCCTAGAGTAGGAAATGAAGGACACAGTAATGAGATCATTAAAAGTCTCTACTGCAAACACATAAATCAGAGGCGGAAGTGCACAACGCAGCCAAGAGTACTGGAAAATGAAACATAATATAAATCGACCCTAAGATTGTGATTAGTCAGCCGTCACCCTTTCTCATCCAGCCCTCTGTGCTTGCAGTCCAGAGGCACGGCTAAGTACGGCCTAGTCCCTGCAACAGCATACGTAATCTGAAATGGCCATCATCTGGAGCCATGTAGTCTGTAGCAGTATGCCTTCGCTGACAGCCTAAGACTAGTAACTGAAAAAACAACATTAATAAGAACAATAATAAGAACAAACAGAGACAATACACCTATTCCAGTTTGTAACAAATCAGCCCCCAGATTTACCAACATTTTATGCAACTCAATGCAGTAAGACAACTTGCTTGCTGCGCTAAATGGACAGAGTAAGAATGTGCCTATTTACTAAGATATGACCCATTCATGCTCTCTGTGCTGGCGAACTGAGTTCTGCCTAGCACCAACATAGGCCCCCTTGCCCCATGGAGCAAGGGTGAATGCATTACAGGCAGGATCATTTTTTTAGCAGTTAGTGAAACATTCCTCCACAAAAACAATCTTCAGAGGCATTTTTCTCTTTCTGCAAAAGAGGAAATACCTAGGACAAATAAACATATTTCTCCTTGTTATGCCTCTGTTGAGTTGGGATAGCATTTTGTATCACAATTTTTAATTGAGTTTTTCATTCAAGAGTACATAAACATTGAATAACTTACATAAAGCAGTCCAAAAACAGAAAAGCATTTTGTTTATTAATAAAATAGGCAATAGTCAAAAAAGAGAAAAGGAAAAAAAAGTTGATGCATTCCCATATTTACTACCGTAGTAATCTGGGAGTGCTGTAAAATCTATGGGTGAATGCCCACACTCCACCCAAGGAACCCCTTCCCAAACGCAGAGTTATTATGCAAGACAGAAATTTGCACTACCTTGTGTTACTCTGGATTTAGTAAGCTACTCAGAACCACAAGGTTGATTTGTGTGGCTTAGTAAATATTACTTAAATTTGGGCCCAACTTCGTAGGCCTCTTTGGCCAACAATAGTGTCTTCACCACAGCCGTGAACAGGCTACTGCTGAGCTGTAAAGTACTCTCTGAGGGATTGCGTCTGGGATCTGGACCAATACAAATAAAATAACTGTTAAAAACACCTATGGTCACTTGTACTTTGCCTAGCATGGACATATGATCTACCTCTTGTGTGATTAGATAACACGATTTAATATCACGAAATGTGATGAAATCAACATACTTGGTAGCATTTACTTAGAATTAAATATGTATATTATAGATCGTTGACTACTGGGAAACTTGTTTTAATCTTTGTTTTATATGAATAATCTAATATGTTCAATATTTTGACTATGATAATATTTAAATAGCATACCTTTAATTGGTCACATTGATCAGTAGTATTCTATGACCCATTCAATGTTTGTCTGTCATATTTTCTAAATTGATACAACATTTGCATGTGAAAATAAATCCTTACAAGCTTTGGAGTCCATAAAGAGTCCTTCATCGCATTTAATTCAGAGGTGGCTGAGCACGCAACGCACAAGGACCAGTGTGACATTTTCAGCTACGAAACACCGTAATTTAGGACCACGGCCACCTTGAGGCGCTAATGACAACAAACACACCAACAACAGAAACAATGTCACGTGTCAGTCTCCAAAGCCAAGGCCTATGATGAATTAATTGGCCCAGCGCCAGGGCGGTGGGAGGCGGAAGGTTGATCCTTCATCAAAGCCAGACGGCCCAGCGCGGCACGCGGCGCCTTTTCATGCAGGACGCGCGCGCGCTTCTGAGGCCTAGCTGTGGTGATTTACCGGTAGGTTATCATCCACGGAGACGGAAACAAAAAGG
This sequence comes from Lissotriton vulgaris, assembly GCF_964263255.1. Classification (NCBI taxonomy): domain Eukaryota; kingdom Metazoa; phylum Chordata; class Amphibia; order Caudata; family Salamandridae; genus Lissotriton; species Lissotriton vulgaris. The sequence continues at coordinate 433,052,102 of NC_141696.1, read as the reverse complement.
CCGGCGTGTTTTCAATAACCCGCTTTGATAAGACGGGGGGAGCCCATTAATCATAGCTACAGCCTACACGTGGCCCTGCACCCCGAGACGCACCGCCCGACGCCCCGGACGCCTCCCAGGGGCCCCCGAACACGTTTATCAGTTGCCACTCGCACAGCTAGACACAATTTGAACTGCGCAGGCCGCAGCCCCCTTCCTCTAACAATCCTGCCAGGTTTTTATGGGGCCTGGAAATTAAACAGCAATTACTGGGAGCAGTAAAGGGCTTTTACTACCTGGAAACTAGTTAAAGCAGAAGTGAGCGGTGCTTTCTGTCACAGAGGGGTGACGCCGAGGCAGGCCTTTACAGGCACAGAGAGGCTACACATGGCGTGCAGGAGAGCAGGCCTGCTCGCTGCGCCCTCGTTATCACCCGTACTTTAGGGCCCAGCCATGTCTAGTATTAGACAGAGGTGCGGTTATATGGGCGTGATTATTGTCAGGATTATACAGTAATAATGCCGGGCAGAGTGCTCCAGGCCGGTGGACACAGCGTGCCATGCTACAGCTCATTAAGCACAATAGATGATTTATTCGGCCGTTTAAAACCGCAGGCGATTTAGAGTTACTAAAATGTTGAAAAAAACCAGGATATTTGAGCTGCCCGTTCTACAGTGAGTTGGGGCCTATAAAAAGCACCACTTAAAAAAAGTCACGGTGGAATTCCTTGTAATATGTATTTTGTTACAAATATGTTGTAGATGACAGGGTGTGACAATTAAACAAAAATGTAACAATATTGGGGGATGTTTTAACAGGAGATTTTTTTTAATTTACGTGTACGTGTGTATTTATTTGTAGCTACATGTCTGTAGTTTTTTAAAGGAGCATATTGAAAAAGAAACATTGTTTACAACAACAATAAACAGCACTTAATTCCCAGCAGTATTTGAGTGGAAACATTTGCCTTTATCCATCTATTTATCTATCTGCCAGTCTGTCTATCCGTCCCAGAGGTCCATGCATCTGCTTGCACAACTTTGTCTAACTACCTATAATTCAATCTTTCTATCTATCCTACCAACTCTTTATTTGCATTATTTTGATTCAGCTATTTCTTTGGCACACACTACACATTTAACTGTCTTTAATCACCAAGAGCTGGATACAAAAATACAATTAAAAAACAACATTAGTGTGCTGAAAAAGTCAAGATAAACGAGGGCCCGGAGATGCCTGACCTTGTCATTTTTGTGAAACAAAAAGGGTTTTTGTACTTTTCTTTAACCCCATTTGGCAGGGAGTGTGCCTTTATCTGAATGTTTCTACAATCTATTCAAGTTTTGTCAACATGCCTTTTCTAAGGACTGTGTCTAGGGCCGGTTTCTTTGTTGAAACATGCGCCTCAGTATCTTACCACTCGGGGTGTTCTGCAGCTGTTAAAGTTCTGAAAGCGTTTAAGAAAGTGAAAAGCTTATGTTAGGAGATTTTGTGAATGAAAATTGGACTCTACCAACCTTCTAAATGAAAGATTGCCTAACTGAAAAGCGATTAGTATTTTACTATTAAACACGATTTAAAAAGGAATTCAAAATTTGAAGAGTGTAATAATATTTTTTGACAATCAATTTTATTGAGTTTTGAATTCGAATTTGACAACAAACAGCACCATTCATAGCTAAATAGTACATTAGCAGCATAAGGGAAAAACACATCGCAATGACATCAAGATCACGGAAAGAAATCCAGAGTAGCATATCCACGTGCACCTAGAGAGCGGACCACATCGTCTCATTCGTCGAGTACCCCAACCCATTTCCCCCACATGCAATGAAATTTCTCAGGACACCCCCTGGCTACGTATAGAGGCCGCTCCGGCGCAGCACACCAGTCCACTCCTCGGCACCAGTGTCTTAGAGTGGGAGGGGCGGTGTCCAGTCCGTGAGCAGCGATATCCCTCTTGGCAACCACCAACGCAGTATTGAGGAAGAGCTTCTCAGCCCTGGAACCGTCCAGACCGTCGGTGACGCCCAGCAGATCACGCATGGGATCAAGGGGTACCTCCCAGCCCAGGACCCCTGTTAAGTCTTGTGTTACCAATTACCAATACCCCTGAATCGCATTGCATAGCCACACCATATGATAAAAGTCAGCGCGGGGATGAGAGCAGCGGGGGCAGTTAGCATCAGGCCGAAGCCCAGCACGGTGGAGATGCAGGGGTGAAAGATAAAAAAGAGAGAGAAAAAAAGCCTACTTGGCAGGGAGGATAGAAGCCGCCTCCAACTCCTGTAAGGAGATTTTCTCCATAGTGAGAGAATTTATATCTCCACGGTCCAATACCTCTGATGAGAGGCTATCTGATTCCTGGGCTTCGGACCTTGCTAACTTTTTCACTAGCAAGATCAAACTGATACAGGACTCTTTTCCAGCGGTTGCACCTGCGGGGCCGATTAACCCTGAGGCTAATTTGTCCCATCTGGCCTCGTCAGGTTTGACGCTGGGCGTGTTTCCACCTATCTCTGCCCCCGCCTCTTTAGCACTCATGGGCAATCTCAAAACGGGCTCGCCTCTGGACCCGTGCCCGGCTAAATTTCTGGCGAAAATTGCGGAGGTGATTAATCCGCTGGCGAACCCGCTACTGAATCTCTCGTTGAGCCAGGGAGTGGTTCTGCAGGCCTGGAAGCAGGCGATGGTCATTCCTCTGCTTAAGAAGCCTGGTCTGGACCCGAAGGCCCCAGTCAACTCTAGGCCTATCTCTCTCCTGCCGGCTCTCACGAAAATTGTGGAAAAGCATGTTCAGACGGTGCTCTCCAATTTTCTAGAGACAAATGAGATTCTGCACGCCACCCAGTCGGGCTTTCGTCCAAATCTCAGCACAGAGACCGCGCTCCTTGAGGTTTCAGAAACCATTAAAGGGGTTCTGGACACTGGGGGCAAAGCCATGCTGGTGATGCTGGATTTGTCGGCGGCTTTCGACACCGTCCCCCATGATGGCCTTCTCGCAAGACTCTATGAGATAGGACTGCGGGGGACGGTGCTCAGCTGGTTTTCCTCCTTTCTAGCTGGCCGCCGGCAAACGGTCTGGGCCTCGCCAGATTCCGCCGTGATGCCGCCTCTGGGAGTCGGGGTCCCACAGGGCTCTATTTTGAGCCCGACCCTCTTTAACATCTTCATGACCCCTTTGGCAGCGCTGGCGGAGTCGTTTGGGGCCCAGATCGTATCCTACGCAGACGACACCCAGCTCCTCTTCTCGTGTAAGAGAGGAGGAGACTTTGATGGGGAGAGTATCCGGGATTGCCTTGGGGCTGTTTTTCAATGGTTCCAACTGAACAGCCTCAAGTGCAATTCCGATAAGTCCGAGGTACTCTTCTTTGGGTGCAATACGGAACCAGACTGGCAGGTGTGGTGGCCCATCAATATGTTCCCTCCGTCTTGTTCTTCCCAAACTGCTAAGAACTTGGGGGTCAAGATGGACAAGGGGCTAACGTTGAAATCCCAGATCCTTGGTGTGTCAGGCACCTGCTTCGGCCTCCTTAGGATGCTGCGGAGGTTTCTTCCCCTTTTGTCTGAGGAGCACAGGAAGCTGACTGTGCAGGTCCTGATCGGCTCTAGGTTAGATTATTCGAACGTTCTTTACCTGGGCCTGCCCGAGTATCTGCTACAGCGGCTCCAAGTTGTGCAGAATGCTGCCGCGAGAGCTATTTTTGGGTTGAACAGACGTGCCAGTGCAGCGGGCTTGCTGCAGACGTTGCATTGGCTTCCAATCCGCAAACGGATCGCCTTTAAGGCTTTGAGTTTGGCCTATAAGGCTCTCCATGCGGTGGGAGCAAAGTACCTCCAAAAGAGACTTGCCTTTTACCATCCGGCTCGTTCTCTGAGGTCAGAATCCTTGTTTTTGGCGGTTGTCCCGCGAGTGAAGAGAGCTCGCCTGGGAGGTCGCTCCTTTGGATTACTGGCGCCACAGTTGTGGAACTCTCTGCCGCTCACACTCCGGGGAGCTACCAGCTTACTTGCTTTTAGAAAAGGTCTTAAAACCTGGTTGTTTACCCAGTAGGCCGCTTTGTTGTTTGCCCTCTCTGCCTTTTGTTTTCTTTTAACTGTGTTATGTTATTGTGCTGTAGCCCTCCTTACTCAAAGCGCCGGGACACTCTTTTTGAGTAGCCGTGCGCTATACAAAAGTAAATATAACATAACATAACATAACATAACATAGGCAGCGTGCAAAAAATAGACTTGGACAAGGCGCAGTCTTGCTGATACCGCAATCGTCCTAGGGGGCCATCAGGGCGTCTCTCCAATCCTCATCCTCTAGAACGCCAAGCCAGCCCTCCCACCTCTCACGGAGCAGGGAAAGGGAGTTGGGGGTATTGTTGATGAGTGAGCAGTAGATCCGAGAGACTCCACCCTTCCCCAGATCCCCGGTCAGGACTTCTGCCTCAGGCGGGCTATATTCAGGCAGAGACGTGCCATCTGGAACGTGGGAGGGAAGGGTGTGGTGCAGCTGTAAGTAGCGAAAGAATTGAGAGGGGTGGAGGGAATGCCTAGCCTGTAAGTCTTCGAAGGATCGGATATGGGTACCACTCCAGATGTCACCCAACAAGGATACCCCAATGAGGTCCCATTGTCGGAACCCTGACAGGGAGGCAACTTTGCAAAGCCTGCTGCCACACCACTAGGGAGTGTAGCGAGTCAGCCTGCCCACCCACTGAGTATCTCATAATGATGCATGCCAAGCCAAGAATGCTCCGCGTGTGACCTCAGGAAGAGCGCGAGGAACCGTAGCCCCATAAAGCATCCCCTGGATAGAGGAAAAGCCCAGGATGTGTAACTCCAAGCGATACACCGGGTGAGTAGACGAGTCGCTAAATAGTAGAGGTAGAGGTTCGTCATTCTGAGACCTCCATCAAAAGGTGGGATTCAGCATTGGGCCAGGGCCTGCCTGGACCTCCGACCCCCCCAAAGGAATTTCGTGGCCATGCCATCCACCTCCCGGAACCAAGATCTAGCAAAGGACAGGTGTGTGTTCTGGAGCATGTACAAAAAACGGGGGAGGATTATCATTTTGTACAGGGCGATGCTGCCCAAAGAGTTCAGTGGCAGTGTGGTCGGCGCGGACCCGTTTAACCAGCGGGGTGACATTGAGCTCCCATGCGAGGTCAGGGAGAAGGGAGATCCAAATCCCCAAGTACTTGAAAGTCAGCCGCCGAAGCGGAATCGACGAATGCCAATGAAAGCATTCGCGCGAGAGATGTAAGGGGACGAGGATGGACTTGGACGAGGTAAGCCGCAGGCCATATACTTGTTCAAACATGGCCAGTGGCCGAAGGCAGCGAGGTCCCAAGCATGCACGGTCAGCCAAAAACAGCAGCACGTCATCCGCGTATAACGCGATCTTATCCTCTTCCGCTAGGCCGGGCCACCTCCAGCCAGTCAGGGAGTGGTCGCTGCAGACAAGGCAAGCAAACGGCTCCATAGCTAGAGCAAAAAGGATAGGGGAAAGAGGGCAGCCCTGCCGCGTACCCCGTCCAATGGGGAAGGGGCGGAACAACGTGCCATTAACGAGGACCGGCGCCCGGGGACGGCGATATAGTAACCGCACCAGATTGCGAAAAGGAGTGCCAAAGCCCATCTGGGCCAACACCGCGTCCAAGTAGCTCCAGTCGACAGAGTCAAAAGCCTTCTCAAAGTCAATAAGAAGAAGGGACAAGTAAGGGGTCAGCAGATGTCGATTCGCAAGGGCAAGGTGAAGGCGTCGGATACAGTGTCTAGTCCCTCGGAGAGGCATAAGGCCACATTGGTCAGGGTGGACAAGTTGAGCTAAATGCAGGCGTATGCGATGGCCAGTACGGAAGCAAAAATCTTGAGCTCCGTATTGATAAGTGAAATAGGGCGGTAGTCCGAGCAGCTCTGGGAGGAGGGCTGGGACTTAGGGATCACTACGATGGTAGCGAGGTCCGTCTCCGGCCGAAATGAGCCTCACTCCGCCACTTCCTTGTACATGGCTACTAAAGGTGAAAGCAGGGTGTCGCAAGAGGATGAATAAAACTCCAGCGGGAGTCCGGCCCAGGAGTCTTACCAACCGCCAAGCGCGAAATAGCGTCAGACACCTCCTCAGGGGTAAGCAGGAGATCCAACGCAGCTGCGTCAGATTCGCTATGGCGCGGAAGAGGGAGCTCATCCCGTTGGAGGAGGTCAGAGAGCAAAAGGCCAGGTGGCCGCACCGAGTATAGAGTAGCGTAGTAAGAGGCAAAACATTGGGCTACTGCCACCGGCGAACGGTGGAGTGTTCCGCCCATGTCTGCCATTTCAGGTATGATACGGTTGGCCATGGGGTAAGTGGTGAGGCGGTGAAGGAGCTATCCATTTTTGTCTCCCCAGCCATACACTCGAGCCACAGACGAATGCCAAAGAAGCTTTGCAGCTTCTAGGGAGGTCTGGCGAATCTCATCACGTAGGAACGCCAGTCTCTGCTCCTGGACTTCAGATCTATCCCCGGGGTCCAGCGCCTCAATCAGGGTGGCTTGTGCTTCCAGGTGATCACGTGCCTCACGGGCGAGTTTCAGCTAGCCTTTGGCAAACCCCCTAATAGTGGCCTTACCGGCCTCCCAAAGGGTGCGAGAGGAAGACACAGAACCCTGATTAGTGGCAAAGTAGACACTGAGTTCACCACCAATGCTGCCCTTGAACTCCTCGTCTTGGAGGAACCAAGCTTTGAGTCGCCAGAGCAGCCGGGAGGATGGGGGAAGGGCCCCTACATGGAGTAGCACTGGGGAATGGTCTGACAGGCCCCTCGGGAGGATAGTCAAGTCAAGTCAAAAAGTATGTTTATTTAGATCGTAATCTTTAAACAAGGGAGGATAGAGATCGCCTGGAGTGCTCGGCAGTCCTGAACCGGCAGAAAAGCATAATCTAGGTGTGCATGGGTGCGATGGGAGGCAGAAGTGTGGGTGTAGTGTCTAGCAGTCTGGTGCCACAATCTCCAGGCATTCCGAGTCCCAACCTGGCCGCCCACGAAGAGAGGAGATTGGATTGAGCAGTCCTGGAAGTGGAGGGAGAGGACATAATGTCAAGTCTTGGATCCATAATGGCGTTACAGTCGCCCCCCACCACAGTCAGTCCTAGGGGCAGAGCCGCGATCAGCAGGGTAAGTCCACGGAGTGTAGGAGCCAGCAGAGCAGGAGGGGAGTAGACAGACAGAAGGTTAAGTGGGTGATCCCCAAGGGTTCCTTCCAAAAGAATAAATCAGCCCAGAGGGTCGTGTGTCACCCTACTCACCACTAGGGGAAGAGCATGACGCTCCAGAATGGCCACCCTTCTGGACCCCCTACAGAACCCAGAATGCCAGACAGCGCCGTAGCCCTAGCGGGCGACCAAGGGGCAACGTTTGCCTAGCAAATGGGTTTACTGAAGCATGAGGATGTCCACCCACTGACGCTGGGCTTTTTTCAGGACAACTGCATGCTTGATCTTATCCAGGAGGCCATTGACATTCCAGGACAGCAGGTGGAGTGATGAGAGCACGTTAGAATCGCAGAGGAGGAGGCCATGGGGGGGGGGTCGGGTCGCAGGGCGGCTCAGCTGGAGTAGTGGAGGTGTGGTAACGCCCAGGGCCCGTGGATAGGGACGCGTAGCAGTGTGCGGAAAGTGTTCACCCAAATGTAACGGAGCAAAGGTGGTGCATAAAACAGTAGCTCTAGTAACCTGACCCGCTCACTCATTACGGACTGCCTGGGCCTGGCCAACTGGCTAAAAATCCCCTGGCTGGCCTATGTGAGCAAATTTTTTAAGGATTTAGACTTGCCTTTGTATTTCTCTGAGCCCTCACCCCTGTTAAGCATTTCAAGGAAAAACCTAAAAACTTAATGCGTATCTCATTTAAGGGAGCTGCGTATATCTCAAGAAATCATCAAGACCTCTAATACCCAGATCCTAAGTGTTCAAAGTGCCCCAGGCATCCAACCTTAACTTAAATATCATCTGAATGCATATGAAAAACACCTACTGACTCGGTTTCGCTTTAATATATTTTTCCGCATTGTTTCCTTTCCGAAAAAGCAAGATTGGTCAAAATCCATTACTAAGTGCCCGTGCGATGATATTTCGGAACAATCTACAATCCATGTCACGCTATTTTGCAGATTCTATGAGCTTCCCTGAAAAACGTTGGATCATCCCTCTTTTGTTATCTATGAGTTTGAGATCCTGTTGTCCCGCTTTCCTTGCTCTGCAATATTTAGACTCTGAATTTAGTGCCAAATGTGTAGCTGGTTTTCTTAAAATGTGTATCAAATATCGGTGTAACTATGACTAATATGTTTTTTAACGCACTCACACTTTATCAATAGTCTGTTTATTAACCCCATCTGATTTTAACCCGAAATGTATTTCTTTTTACTGTAAAGTTTGTATATCGGTAAAATTATCTCCGCCCTCTTTTTATAAAATGTTTGATGAAATGTACTTTTTATGGTTCCTAAAAAATTATGGCAACCAAATAAAAGATATATGACAGTAGCTCTAAAAACCAAAGCAAACCGGAGCAGGAGCTCCAACCCTTCCCATCCCCCCACCCCACACTTCAGGAACATAAGAATCTGTCGCCTGAACAGTAACAGGGAACTGAAACACCAAGCTACAAACACTTGGAAACGGGGAAAATCGTGGAGGACCCCTCCTCATAGTAGGATGTCCATGTCTAATACCATCGGTGAACAGTTAGTAACTATTGGAATACTGGTCTCAGTCGCTAGTCTCAGCCAACCCAACCGGGAGGCCCAGACATCATGTGAAAGGCTAACATCTCTGTGCTGTGATCAGGCTGGCCTGGTGAGCAGCATCGGGCTGCGGGAAAGATCGGTGTCTGGAATATCTATCAAGGACAGTTGAGGGGAAGCCAAACTGAGGTCGCTGTGGCCCAGGGAACCAGAGCGCTGCCTGGCCAGAGAGGCCTACCTGGAGGGCCCAGGCACGCGTCCCTGTAAGGGGCCTGTCGGAGAAGCAGAGAGCGCAGTCGCTGGCCCCTGTGCCTCCCAGAGCGCCTGTGGCACGGGCGAAGAGTCAGAGCATCCGGCCGAGCGCCTCCAGTGGCAGCGGGTGGAGCGTGATCCTGAGCAGGCATCCGTAATGGGCGCTCCTCTGTTGCCCATGCCCACGCCTCCTCCGGAGTCTCAAAGAAGATGGATTTGTCCTGAAAGAACTCTCACAGCCGCGCAGAGAAGAGGAACCTATATTGAATGTTAAGCGAGCGCAGCTTCTGCTTGACCTCCCCAAAGGAGCGACGCTGAGATTGGACCTCCCGGGTGTTGTCAGGGAAGACCATGATCGTCAGGTTCTCGTGTCTGAGCGGCTGCTTCTTCCGGGATTCTGCCAGGATGGCATCTCTGTCCCGGTAGTTGAGTATCCGCAGGATAATTGGTCGCGGTGGGGCACCCGCTGCGGCCGGGCGGCAAGTGATCTGTGCGCCCTCTCAATTGTGAACCAGGGGGAGAGCGCTCCCTCGGGCATCCAGGAGCGTATCCAGCGCTCCACAAAGTCCACTGCCTGACCTTGTTCCACTCCCTCCGTAAATCCAACTAGGCGAAGGTTGTTGCGACGGGCGCGGTTTTCTGCATCCTCAGCCCGCCGGTGGAGTTCCTGCGTGTAGGACTGGAGCCGATTCACCTGGGCCTTGAGTTGTTGAACGTCGTCCTCCACAGCTGACTCTGGCTCCTTAATCCGAGCATTGGCGTTTTGAAGGTCTTGCCTGATCAGTGTGATGTCGACACGGACCTCTGCAATTTTGCCCTCAACTGAGGACTGCGACGTCTGGATCGCCTTGAGAATTACAGAGAGGTCGGGCGCAGCAGGGGCCCCCGCGCCAGCAGGACCACCGGTAGCCCCGGGATCAGTGGTGGTGGTGAACCGGTCCATTCTGGTTTGAGTGGCTGGGGTCTTGGGTATTTTGTCTCGGACCATGATGACGTCTAGGCAGTCCGGGAAGGGGGCAACGGTTCCTCAGGAGCAGTCTGGCCAGCCAGGAGGCAAAGAAAGGGGATTAAAGAGGAAAGCCCGGAGCGCAATCGGCTCGCGCCGCCCCACGTCAATCCAAACGTACTCCGCGGGGCCTCAGCAGACCACAAAACAGCTCCTGGGTTGCCGGATCACCAAGGATGGAGGCTAGGGGGGGGCGCACCGGCCCCGGACACCCAGGGCGGGAGGCGAAGGCCAACCCTAAAGGCAAAAGCAGGGCGTCACGGCTCCAGACGACAGGGTCCAGTGGTGGGGCCCGCGACCAGGACCTCTCCCGCCCCCGAGCTGTGCTGCCGATCCAGAGCGCTAGGCAGTGACCATAACCCAGGGCCCCCACACCCAAGCGGGAGTAGCGGACCAGGAGAGCCTTCCCTCCCCTAGCATTGGAGAGAGCAGATCCCCCGCTGGGAAGCCTGCACCCCCACGGCCACGTGCACACCTCCTCACTTCTTATACGCAAGTGCAGCCCAGGCCAGAACAGTTCAGGCCTCCAGGAGCTCCAGGCAGCGCCCCCGTCACCTCCGCAGCGCAGCCTCACAGATTGTCAGCAGTATCGCTGTCAGCAGCCTCCCATGCCAGCCTCCGTCGACAGCCAGGTCTGCCCAAGACTCGCAGCTGCGCACAGGAGCAAGGCGGCGACCCCCACAGCAGGAAGGCTAGACTGCCGGTTCGTCGGGGGGGGCGAGGACAATGCAGCACCCAAGGTGAGGAATCGTCCAGGCCCCGGCAGCAGCAGCCACACCAGGGCCGGCCCACCGCGTAATGAGCTATGCTTCACACTGCCAGTCTTCATGCAGAGAAGTACTCGCCCGCTGCTCACCACTCAGCGGCCCTGGGCACTAAAACAATATTCCTCGGTATGCGGGGGGGGGGGAATGCCACAGCATGCAGCTCTCACGCTGCCCGATATGACAGCCGGTGTCACAGATGCACTCCGGAGGGGGCCGAGGCCAGGGCAGGCACACTTCGCGGAGAAGCCCTGGACCCCCCCACCCCCAAGCAGGAGCCGCCTCCAAGGAGCCTCCCCACTCTCACCGGGAACCGGAGGCACGGTCCGGCGGGACACCACAAAGATTACCGGCACCGCAGTCAGCGGAAGGGAGCCACCATCTTGCCCGAAACTGCGGCGGGCTGGGCCCCTACAGCGGGACAGCGAGAAAGGAAGCCCTGCACTCCCGGGTGCTCCGCCCGGAAAGCTGCGCCTGCTGAGCAGCAAGAATCAGCACCTGATGGTCTGTTAGAGGTGAGGATGTCGGGCGGGTGCCGGAGGGGTCCTGGAGAACTCTCAGAGTGCGTCCACCATCTTGGCCTGATAAGCCACGCCCCCACAATGATATTTATTATAGTAAATGAAGGCACACACTTGAAAAGTTCCATGTTGCTTTGACTGAGCACTACCAAAATCAGTTTTTATATCTCTAAAACTTAAGGCTTCTGTTTGCAGTGGTCTGAACACAGATGCCACTCCCTGGCTAGTAGAGGCACTTAGGTACTCTACCATTTGAATTGCTCTTCGGCATTCATAGTCAGCACTGCCACACACGTTTGGGTTCTTCAAAAGAGCTTTAATGAACATGAATATTGTGATGTTCGGAGATGACAGCTGTGAAAATTGAAGTGCACTAACCGTTTATGAAAGGAGATTACCTCATTCACTGGAAAATGAAGATTGGAAAAGGAACTAGAATGGAAGGAAGGCACTTCATGGCACAGGTGCTTTGTACATCCGGAAACGGATGATGTTCTACCAGCCTTCTAGGTCACTCAGGTCATCCACTTTGGCCTTGGCAGTTGTACCAGCGATTCGGCATGCCCGGTGTGGCGGCCGCTCCTTCAAGCGTCTGGCACCACAGCTGTGGAACGCTCTGCCTCTGTCTCTCAGGACAAATGGCAATCTTTTAGCATTTAGAAAGGACCTTAAATCTGGGCTCTCTGTTTAGTAGGTGCTCCGTTCTGTTCCCCTCCCATCTGTACCGCTGAGGGTTTTAAGCGCCTGGACACTCCACGGAGTAGCTGAGCGCTATACAAAACTCTCCATAACATAACATAACATAACATAACATAACATAACATAACATAACATAACATAACATAACATAACATAACATAACATAACATAACATCTTCTGCAGGACCTTACTGGTGGCATGCACCGGTGAAATGTTCTGTGTTGCTTTGCCGGAGTTCCATTACAATCTGTGAGATGATGAAAAAAGTGTTATTGAGCGGAAAGTCAAGCAAAAGAGTGACCAGAAGATGCAAGATTTGGCCATTATTTTTGAAACAAGAACATTTTTAAGTTTGTCTGAAGCTGCACAATATTCGCCTTTGCGCTGCGAAGCGCTGCGAGGCCTCCGGGTAGTTATGCGCTATAGAAATGTAATTTTTCATTTCATTTTCATTTCTTTGTGGGCTGGGGGTTTTCCAAATGCATGGTCCAAGTGAAAGATCCTTCAGTTCCCCTTCCATTAGCAGCACACACGGGGTGCAAACACCAATTCCAAGCTCACTGGATCCTTCATCTCAGGTCAGAATTTAGTGAACAATTTTGTCCTGGAGACATATAGAGTTTAGCCCTAACAGGAACTTATAAACCGTGCATAGAATCATACAAATGGTCCACTTCCTAATCTTTAGCCAGTGCATCATCTCCAGACTGAGGGATATGCAGTAACATTTTCTTAGATTGAGAGTTAGGAAGCAAACTGCATTCTGCTCTGATTGCAGGGCTTTGAGTGGGCCGGGTACATCCAGGCTTTAGACCCGGTAGTATTTAAGAACAGACTTCGAAACGGACACATGTCGGGCCCGATATTCATGTTCTTAAATTTAACGGGAAAAGCACTAACGATTTCTGAACAATGTTAGTAATACATGTTCAGGTGATCCATGTCAGTGATTTAGATCTTGTTTATATTTCAGATGCTGTACTGAATCTAGCACTCCATTAGAGTGTTAGCTATTCCCAGGATGTTGTGTTTTTGTATTTTTTTGTTTGTTTCGGACATTATTCTGGTATAATACATACAGCCACAATTGAGAGATCTGGGGTTCAGGTTCAAGGCAGTGCGAGTTTCCTGCAGTGCCTGTCAGTGGGTCAAAAAGGTATTGAATACATGTTCATCCAATCCTTGCCCTCTCTATAGAGTGCACAGAGACAACCATTGACTAATCCGACAGTCGAGGGGGGCTTTAGGTGTTTGTCCATTGTTATCTGGATGCAATAACAGAAAGCTCAGAACGACACCAAAATACTGGTCAGTTGCATACTATTAAAATCAAAGACATTTAGTGTATGTTTAAGCCATGCCCAAAATCACATAGGCCACACAGCTCTTAGAGAACCCCCACTTCTTTCATCCCACATAAAGCCCTAAGCAGGGCTCGAGTCTGGGTACCACGCGGGTGGACGACGTCCCCCCACTTATTTTACCGGGAGCTCGATAACTGGAGCAAATGGAGCCACGCATTCATTCTTTGGCCTCTCTGTGGCGAGATCGGAGCTCATTCAGAGCGCTGCTCACGCGCTGGCTTCTCTGATGCAATCGCATCTAAGGGGTGAGCGAGGAGAGGCAACGAGTCTGATGGTGAATGCCACCTTTCGTGACGTCACTTCCTGTCGTGACGTCAGCGTCCCCAACTTCTTTTTTTAGTACTTGTGCCTTGGCTCCAAGTGAATGCAAGTGGTTTATCTGAATTTAAGGTAATTCGCCCATCAGAAAATGAAGGATCAATTTAAAAAAGGGCAGAGAGACAGCTGTGAGTCCCCCCACTCCTCCATGGCACACAAGCTGAAGTGGGTCATGGAGATGCAGGGTAGCTGCCAGCTGCCCTTCCACTTTGCTTGCAATAGCGAAGAGAATAGGAATAGTTGTGAACTGTCCCAGCCCTCCACTTACTGAACAGTAGTGAGTGCCAAGGATGATCAGGACAGCTTTCAGCTGCTCTGATGTCATACCTCAAATGTGAAGTTGTTACCAGAGCAGTTCCTAGCTGCCCCAGCACCTTTTTGTTTCTCACTGAGACAGCTTTAGATATCTGCTGCAACCAACATTGTGACTGACAGAGCATAAACTTAAAAACATGAACACAAGTAAAAACAATGAAAACACAAATTTGGAAATGATACACATTAGATTGAAAACTTTCATGAACAGAGAATTGAGAGTAGTAGAAGCACCGTAAAAGAGTGCTTTAAAAGACAATAGATGAGTATGCAAATGTAAATGTATAATAATAACGTGAGAGACAGCTAATGTGGATGTGTGAATACTTCCATTCTCATAGCATACATGGGAAACTTTGCTGATGTTGCTATTCTTTAGATAAATTAATGCGCATCATGAACTGATGATGGTCTTTTGATGGTGGTGTGACACCACATGACATGGACATTCTTTCCCGAACCAATAAAAGAGGAAACCCCAGAAGAGGGACACCACACTCCATTTATTTTGCTCGGTGCACTCAATTGTTTCCTTTGTGCATCGCACTCAAATTATTTTTCTTTGGAAAGCATACTCATTTTATTTCTATTCACTTTGTTTTTTATGGACTAGTGAAATGCTTCATTGCATTTGACATATTTTCTATGCTGACTGATCTTTGGGGATTCAAACAATTTCCTTGGATTTATACTTTAATGCTACACCCTGTGCGTCCGAGTCTCACTTCACCTCCGATGCACATGCTGACCAGGTGCTCTCCACCAATGCCTGCAGTGCACCACAGCACGCTCCCAGCGCGCCCGAGACGCGCTCCACCTTTGATGCACACGTTGACCAGGCGCTCTTCACCCACGTCTCCTGTGTAGTACGACATGCTCCCAGCGTGTCCGAGTCTCACTTCTCCGTGTGTCCAAGATCACAGGGCACACCTTCCGAGGATCTCACACTGCCACTACAAGGACCCACCGCGTTGCTTGAAACTTCTCCGGAAACTTTTATGTTCCTGTTTTTCCAAACAGGGAGCCAGCTCACCAAGGGCCCTTGGAATTACAAGACACAGCACAAAGCACCGTCTTCGCCAAGCAGAGGGACCCAGCGCTCAAAGCACAGTCCCAACAGCCTCTTCCTTGGTTAAAACAGCAAACTGCAGACCAGCCCCAGATCACGAAGCAAGGATTGGTCCTTCCCAGCAGTCTCTTCAGTTGTTCTATTGACCACGAAATAGGTCTAAGCCTTTTTACGTCTCAATCCATTCTATTCCATTCCAACGTTCAGGGGCCTCAGCTCTCATAGTTATACCCCTAAATGTCTTTGAAGTTCGTTGTGATCATGGGTCCCTGACCCCTGCCTAAATCAATTCTGGGTGTCTCCCTCCCAGTGTCACCTTTCTCCCTTTGATACTGGGGGTCTGGATCCTTAATCACTCAGCAGGAGATGGGTCAATTGGTTTATAGCACCAGCCCAGGCCTTTTCACCGCCCTGGCTTCTCCTCCCCCTACTCTCCAGATACAGGGAAGCCTGGTGCCATCTCAACCTCTCTCTGGGTCAAGACCTCTCCCAGCTCCTATCACCTCTCAGACCCAGACAGTCAATCCACATTCAGCAGAGACACACAGAAATGCTTAAAGCACAAAACTTAGCCACTTTCTAAAAGAGTGGTTTCTGAACACACAGGGACAAACCCACTTTCATAGAAAGATGTGTTATGACACTGTGAGTTCATACATACTAAACTTCACTTTTCTATTTTAAACTTATTGGAAACTAGGTTAACAAACACAACACCCAGCCTCCCCCATTCAGTCCTATGGGCAGGATGGCCTTTCAGCAGTGAAAAACGAAATGGAGTGTTTTTTACTGTCAGGACATAACACACACCTTAATATATGTCCTGCCTTTTACTTACACTGCACCCTGCCCAGGGTTTAACCTGGACCTACCACAAGGGTGTCCACTGATGACGAAAAAGGGAAAGAAAGGCCTGATAAGTGGTTGCACTAGTCAGGACAACATGCTAACTTAGCAAACTGCGCTCAGGCCTTACACTGCAGGTCTGAGTTCCCTTCTCCGTGCACCTTTGCATTACTAGCCCTTGCACACACAGTGCACATCACTAGGGACTTTACTAGTAAGGCAAACATACCAATCATGGCCAACTAATTACCATTACACTTGACACAGGGAACACTTGTACTTTGACACTGATCAGCAGTGGTGAGGTACCAAAAGCTTCTAAATTGGCAACTCTATGTCAGGAAAACGGTCTAGGGGAAAGCAAAAGGTTTAGGAAACTTTAGCCAGAAAGTCCAAGTCCTACACGGTGCAAAATAAACATTTGACTGAGCGAGTACAGAGAAGAATATATAGAATTCCAAATGCTTTTTAGAGTAGTCCAAAGGCAATGGAATTAATCAACCAAAATAATAATATGTGAATTACCGAATGCTATAAATGGATTTCTTAGTTTCAGAACCTACTATTTTGATAGTTCCACCTGGAATGAGTGCAAATATCATGGATGAGTCACAGAACGAGAGTAATGCCGGTGAAGTGGTAGAGGTAACACCTCAAGAATTGATCAGTAGCTGCAAGATAATGTTGTTGCCAATAATCAGAATTTGGTTTAATTCCCGATTTCAGTTCCCAGTCCAACGGGTTCTTCCAAATTAGTTGAAGATCCTAGTTCCACAGTAATTACTACACCTGAGAAAAAGACTAGTTTAGATGTGAGCAGGCTAAAAGTAGAATTGGAAGAATTAATTCAAAGGACACTACATACATCACGATTAGAGGGGTATAAAGAACATGAACTACAGTTTCTTTGCAGAGATAGTACGAGAAAAGCAAGAAGGGCACACATGACATTGACAAAATTGGTACATAAATATAATGTAGCTTTGAAAACTTCAAAAGAGTTTGCAGAGATCATATAGGATGTATTTTACTGACAAAGACATTGAAAACATGAGAGCACCAGGAAAGAAACAGCAAATAAAGGAATTGATAGGACTGATTCGAAAATGGGAAGAACGAGAAAAGTGGGAAGGCAGATGGTTAAAGAAGAAGGACATTAAGAAAGTACAATAACAAGCATCTCCATTTGGGCTGAAAGGTTGCATATGGAATGTACATATCCTCCCAATGAGAGAAGTGTCAGCGTGGGGCTATGTTCATGTGCTCTTGAAAAGACAAGATATTTTGTCTTTTATAAATGATTTTCCAAGACTCTGAGAAAAGCCAATGGAATTGTATGGGCAAGTTGAAAAGTTTGTGAAGATTACAAAGGTTCTGTGGATAGACTTAAATACGCTGTTTGAAATTGTGGTTCCTGCAGATCTATGGGCAGAGTGTAAAATTACAGTGGAATGGCCAGAGGGAAAACCTCCAAGGGATACTAGAATAAGAGCTCCATCAGCAGAAGTAATGCAGAAATACCAGCAGGTAATAATGTATTTGAAAACAGGAGCCTCTTCTAAAGAGATTGCTTGGTTAAAAATTGACAGGCCGACTCAAGAATTGAAAGAGTCAGTGCATGCTTACTATGAAAGATTGGTGCAGATTCTCAAACAGTAAAGTGGTACTGAGACAATTGCTGAAAGAGATGCAGTGCAGTTTCTGTACAAATTTGTCATGGGCTGAGACAGGAAATTTCTGAGAGAATACAGCAACAGATTGTTGGCAGAGCAAAACCGTGGATGAAATACTACGACTTGCTAAATATTGTGCAGACGACACTGAGATACGACACAAAAAGCTTAACAAAAAACTAATTATAGTACTTGTTAGATTTGGGGGTCTCTAGTTGGCACAGGTAGGTACTTGTGACAAGTAGGGACCCTCTCCTCTAGTCAGGACAAGGAAATTACACACCTAAAATAACCCCTGCTCACCCTCTAAGTTGCGTGGCGTGAGCAGTCAAGGCTTATTTCAGAGGCGTTGTAAGTTAAGCAGTTGTGACCACATACAGTAACCCAGTGACAGCACTACAAATCGACACCACACAGGTTTTATATCAAAAATAAGTAGACTTTATATAGAGTTACCACAAGACCATAAACAACAAAATTACACACTATGATTACTTTAAGATGGTAGATTTAAGCTTAGTTCAGTTCATTTCTTAGATGCGACACTCTGTGTCAATGTACCTTAAGTTGCGTTGCGCTTCCACGACAAGCAATGTTGCAGTGATGGGAAATGCGACAAAGTCAGGTGCAAAGAAATAACGATGTGAAGATCTTCCAGATGCGGCATGCTTCTCAGGGATGCGAACATTTTCGGTTCGATGCGTGGACTGCAGCGGCGACACCCTTACGATGCGACGGCTACAGCTCCAGCAGCAACGCTCTTCTCCACGATGCGTGAAGCTTCCGCTCGATGCGACAACTACAGCGGCGACATCCCAGATGTGACGGCAGCAGCTCCGACGGCAGCGCGCTTCTTGGGGATGCGGGGTGCTCTTAGTCGATGCGGTGCAATGCGACAGTTCCAGCGGCGGTGTTGGGTGAGGAGTGGCGGGGCTTTTGACTCTCGGCTTTTCGGCTTCTCGACCTTTCGGACTGAGCGATCGCCACTGCGACCAAGACCACACTGAGGACCAAGGAGACCACAGGAGACCATAGGAGAGTGCCGCGAACCCTGCCGCGAACCCTGCTGCGAACCCTGCCGCAAGCCCACGAACCGGAGGCAAAGCCCGGACCGAACCGGGGGACTAAGCCGGTAAGGAGACACAGGGTGGGACAGGCAGGCGGCGTGAGCAGAAAAAAAAACGAGTGGGCAGGCGGGCGGCGTGAGCGCTGTGGTAGCGCTGTGAAAACAACGCCGCTCCACCAACCTCACCGCCGGTACCACAACTCTTGTTGCAAGCCCCGTGAGCCCGTGAGCCCATAGGCAAAGCCCGGACAAAGCATGGGCCGGACGGACAATCTAGCGAGCAGGCGGGCAGTGTGAGCGCTGTGGTAGCGCTGCGAAAACAACTCCGCCCTACCGCCCAGCCGTTCCTGCCACCATCACTACCACTCTTGTCCCTCGAAACAAAACGTCAACAGAGGCATCAGAGAAGAGCATTGAGGAGCCTTGCGCAGGACGAATCAATCAATAAAAACAACAAAAATAAAAATAACTGGCAACAAATTTTAAAACTCTTAAAAAATTTCTTCTTTCTAAACCTTGCCACTTCTGTCTAATAAACGACGACGACAGAGGGGGGATTGTTTCAGAGGAGTGAGGGAAGGAAGAGAGGGGGGAGAGTGTGCGCTGAGCACCGAGCGCTGTGTGACAGCTACAACAGCGCCTCCTACACCGCACTTACCGCACCCACCCTCCCAACTACCCACCCGCCACCAACACATCCTCTCGCCAAGGAAGAGGGAGAGTCCCCCAAGTACCAAGGGGACACTTAGGGGCGAAATAACCTCAATGTTAGGGTAGCAACAATTCCCGTCGCATCACAGATGCACCGACGAAGGACGAGCTACAGCCCAGAGTAGTAGTCTGAGCAATTAAGAGTACATCTAATCTCTCACAAAGTTACACTGACATAAAAAAAAACGACAAAGAGGAGCAAGGAACAAAGACCAGGAACTAGCCAAGCACGCTTAAGAGGTTGGGCGGGCAGGTGTGAGCGCTGGAAGAGTGCTGTAATAACAACACCGCCGCTGCATCAGTTCTCTTCAAATACACAGCTGACAAGGGGGAGGCAAGGACTCAAACATCAAGAACTAAGTCCTGCAACAGTTGGTCCGACAGGTCAGGACCGCGATAGTAAGGACACAAAATGAGATCCGGTACTAAAAGGCAAACTAATCCCAGCAAAAAGCAAAAAAAACCTAACGTGAAACCAATCCCTAAAGAGTCCTTAACTTCGCCATCAGATGAAGAGAATGAGAGAACAATGGAGAGGCAAGACCCGGGAAAGTCGATGACGATACCGGGAAAGTTGGTGGCAATACCGGAGAACCCTTGTTCAGCGGTACGCAACCAAGGACAGCAAAAAATAAACACATTCTTCTTCCTGAAAGACCCGGTTTCAGCAATTTTCTCCGCCACAGCAGAGTCGCAAAATCTCCCTAGCCCAATACTTCCAGAGACAACCAAATCATTCACAGCATTAAGGGGTTCTAACAAGGAAAGAGCACTAAAAAATCGAAGTACACAGGAAAACTTACTAGGCAATCCCGAAAACGTAGGGAAAACCAACATCATGAACAAACAGACAGAAACCGTCCAGGTCCAAGTACATAACGCTTTCAGTCCTTCCGAGAAAATGGACTTCAATCAAGAAGGCGACAACAAACTCACAACTTGCTCAAATGTTCTAGTAACAAAGACCCAAAAGAACAATAAAACTTATCTGTCATCAACACAAGACCTAGAAACGATAGAAAATCTCTTTGCCAAATCAAGTCTACAAAACACAAGTCATAAAGAACACACCAATAACAAGAAACCAGAAGACGGAGCGGACACGGTAGTAACACCAAGCTAGAAACTCGACTGGGATATAGAGACTGAAAAGCCCGCTTCTATCAAACATACACCAAAGTCAAACAACACAATCTAGAAAAAACAAAAAGATCACTAGACTTCGAACAATCGACAACCGTATCTCCCTCTACAAGGGGGCGCACACGCGAGCAGAAGGCCTCCACACCACGAAACATAAAAGACCACGACAGTAACCGAATAATTTTGACTGACGACACCAGCACTGCCAGTAACAAAGCAATAAACCAAGTCCAAACGGACCATATTCTAATCTCATCGAAAAGCAGGATCGAACAGCCTAGCGTGATTTTAGGAAACAGAGCCGATCCTCGATACAATCAAAATTGGGGGAAAGCCCTAATTAGCACATTGGACCAGGCAATAAAGGCATTAAACTTCCAATCGGACAAAATGGAAGTACAAATAGACCTGATAAACATCATCGCCGAGCACATTTCCAAAATAAGCTCTAAAGTCGATAAAATATTAACCTCACTACCCACGAAGGAAAATGGGGTTACCATCGTAAACAAAAGTAGAAATTGTACAAACTCAGGAAACGGACCCCAAACAAAAAATCACACAAAATTTAGTCGCTGTAACTGTGGCAGTATAATTAAAAAACTGGCCACCCTACCAGAGATTCTAACTGACATCCTGGGTGTAGTCAAATCTACCGGGGAACTAAACAGAAACCGGGAAAAAACGAATGCCACATATAAGGAAAGAACTCCAAATGGCCAATCCGGAAGAGAAACCCAGGACCAACCCCCCAACAGGGCAGACAAGAATATAGTTAATGGTCAAGATAAAGGGTTGTTGGAAAGCTAAGAAGAGCACATTAATGAAGGCTCGCCAGCCCATTTGACCGAACACAAGGACAAATTAACAAAACGTCAACGAAAAAGAGCAAGGAAGGCTCGGCCCAAACAAAATAAAAAACCCATCGGTGTCCCGGACCACATCTTTCCAATGTTAAGAAAGAGACTAAGCCAAGATTCTGACGAACAAAAAGACAGGCGCAAAAACCCGGACAGTACCCAGGACCAACAAAACCCGGAAAGGGTAAGCTTTTCCTTTGAGAACTCTGTAAAGACGGAAGAAACACAAAAACCAGAACCAAAAACCCCTAAAAGGCCAACAAGAACCAAACAACCAACCAAAGACAAAAGCAAACCCAGACGTAATATCAAGGAATCACCTCGAATAAGATCCTATGCTGACTACGGCCCAAATTCCTGGGACAAAGATAAAGACATCCGTACCATCACTGGCAATTTACATCCTATCTTTTCCTAATCCAAAACAAAAGAGGAGGAGGAAACAAGTAAACTGGACAAAAAGCACCAGACCAAAAATGTAAGCATGGCCGTAAGAGAACAAAAAAATTCACAAGACGATCATGACCTGAGAGCTTTAAAGATTACGACCAATGCAACAGGCATGATTGTCATAACAAAACAAGATCTCCGCGAACCTGTGGAACCAGCTCAACATACAGGAACTAGATTTATGAAGCAACCAGAAACCAGTAGGGAGACACTAATCGCCCATGAAACAGAAAGTGATTCTAAATTAGGGACTTCAAGTTCAAAAAACATCACAACATCTCAACGTGACAACTCGAGATCAACACCAGAGGAAATCGAAACAGTATTAACATTTATGCCAGAATTTGAAACAAAGGGAAAACATGACAAACTCAACAGAGGAAACATCTTAAAATTGTTTAAGGAAATTCCAGCCCTTAAGGGAATTGTTTCCCAAGACATGGAGGCAATAGAATTCCAGCAAAATAGAGCAAGGCCAGGAACAGAAAACTCAGTTACCACCTGGAAATCGAAAGAGTTAGCAGCACAAATCTACGCACACAAAGAAACATTTGAGAACTGGGGAATTAAAATAGTTCAACACAAGCAACCGAAATACCCTTATCCTCTACATAACAGCTCGGATTACCAAGGACTAGGAGCCCCAAAGGCTCCAAACAAAATCATGTTTACAAGCAGCTAGAGCAACCTTCCCAGAAAAAGGAACAGACACAAAAACCAGACTGAAAAAGCAGACACTTACTTACCGGCACCAAGGTGGTAACCGAGACTGGTCTTGGATCCCAACCGTACTAAGCGAAAAGGGCTCCTAGAACCGACAAAACAATCACACTCAGAAAACAAGTAACTAGCAGGCAAAATGACAAAACAACAGGAGATCAAATCAAACTATGCTCCTGGAACGTGCACGGTTTCAATTCCATGGAACAGGATCACGAAACTCTAACATTTTTTGACAAGTCGGACATAATACTTTTACAAGAAACATGGAACTTATCACAACCAGGAATTCCAGGCTTCACGGACCATCACATACTAGCAGAAAAACATGCAAAATATGGTCATCCCAGGGGAGGTTTATCAATCCTCATCTCTCAGAAATGCAACTGGACCCAAGAAACAATGGATGTTGGACTAAACTGGGTTCAAGCCTTAAAAATCACAACACAGCCTGGGCAAAAACTGCTAATACTAAACACTTACATACATCCAGATCGGAAAACAAAAAAGGAAAAAATGGAAACACTGTTAACCGTTATCAAAACCTTACACAAAACTAACAAACAATGCTCCATGATAATCTCAGGAGACTTCAATCAAAATTTACTCAACACCAAAATGACAAGAACGAACAGAGACAAAAGGGCAGTAGTAGCGGCCACTCAAATTAATCAGAGGAAAATAAAAAAAATGGGCCTATCAATATTAAAAAGCAAAAAAAAGGAAGGTCTGACACAACCGTGCACCACCTACATGAACGACAATGTTAAATCAGCACTGGACTTCACACTAGTAACAACTAACCTGATAAACTCAATTGTGAAATACACAATAGTCCACCGCCTGGAAAGTGATCATTACCCGCAAATCCTCAGGTTGGACATCACTGCACCCAGAGCTGAGAGAACGAGGTCACTAAACCAAGAAACAGAAAAATTCAACCTACGGAAATTAAAATGGAGGGGCGAGGACGCACAAAAAATCATGCCTACGGCCACCAACTTCATGCTGCAACACGGGTGCCTTGACAACGATGATCCAAAAAAAAATTGGGAAAATTTGTTGGAGGTTTTAAATAAAAACCACTCAGCTCACCCGAGAGGTAATAAAAGTCAAACAAGAACACCAGCGCCCTGGTTTAACAAGGATCTGAAACAAGAAAAAAAGAAACTAGCAAGGGCCCAGCGAATGGCAGTAAAGAGCCAACGCACAAACATTGTAGACCTCAGAAATATGAGAAAGGAATACCGGAAAAAACTTTGGGCAGCAAAAGCCCAATATAAAGAACAGGTATGGACAAGGCTACTGATTTCCACAAAAAAAGCATCCTCTAGAGAGTTCTGGGTAATTATTATCAAACTAAACCTGGGACAGACACTACAACAGGTCCCGGGATCAGTAACACCGAATGGCAGACTTACGTGAAGAATCTTTACCTAACAAAGGATCCCAAAAGAATTGAAAAAAAAGAACAAGCGAGACCAAGGGAGAGCGAGGACTACAGTACAAATCCACCCGACAGTGTTATCACAGAACCAAATTTTATTCAGGAAGAACCAACGATCACACATGCCCAAATAAAAAGGCTAATACAGAAATTAAAATCAGAAGGGGCCCCGGGGCCAAACGGCATCCCAACCGCAGTCTACAAAACAGACCCAGATTTCTGGGCTGACCTTTTATCTACATTATTCAAGGACATCTTAAAAAAAGGAATCCTTCCGGAAACATGGAGAGGAAACATCATCCACCCAATTTACAAGAAAGGGGATCGGAAAGAGCCTGGAAATTATCGTTTAATTTCATTAATAGATGTAGAAGCAAAGCTGTTTGCCTCATGCCTGTTGAAAGAGCTGCAGGACTGGGAAACTTCAACAAAAATAATACCCAGGTTTCAAATCGGATTCAGAACGGGGATGGGGACAACTACAAACCCGGCTACCCTGTGTTTACTAACCGACAATGCCCCCCCCCCAAAAAAAAACACCACCTATATGCGTGCTTTGTCGACATAAAATCAGCCTTCGACCATGTAAGCAGGCCCAGGTTGTGGAGCTAATTAAGAGAGTGGGGGACGCCGGATTATCTAATAAATGCAATTTCAATCCTATACAATGAGACATGGGCCAAGGTCAAACAAGGGAATGGTAGCACCTGACCAACAAAATTGAAACACAGGACGGACTAAAACAAGGCTGCGTCCTAGTACCCAGCCTCTTTAACCTATACCTTGCCGACATCAGAAGAAAAACAGATGCAATAGAAAGCCATGCGCCGAAACTAGGCAACGTTCCCGTACCTATAATGCAGTACACCAACGACATAGTTTTACTAAGTAAAACACCAGTCGGGCTGCAACGCCTAGTGAATACGCTGATTTCGTACCTAACAGAGGAAAACCTGGAGTTGAACAAAAATAAAACCAAAGTGCTTCGAATCACGGAGTGTAAGAAACTGAAATACACATGGACAATCAACAATTCTCTCCTAGAAGAACAGGACTTGTACAAATACCTAGGGATGACCATCGAGAGCGGCAACACAAAAAAGAAGCACATTCAGGTACTAAGAGGGAAAGCGCAATCTCGAATATACGCATACAGACAACTGCAAAAGAAAGTGGGCGGTCGAAACTACACCCACTTACTAAAAATCATTGCCGCCCAAATAATCCCTACCTTGTCCTACGGACTAATCGGATGGCTCGGGAGCGAATCAGCAATCTTAAACAGCCTACAAAACAAAATATACAAAGTGGTGTTTGGGTTGCCAAAAGCAGCATCGGCAGCCCAAGTTCGACTAGAATTTGGTTTACAAAACCAAGATATTGGGTCAATCTCCACATTTGTAGAATTTTGCCACAAGATCCGACTCGCACCCAGTGACTCTTTGGACAACATGTGCTGGGAGGAAATAAACTTTTTATTAGACAAGTCGAACACCACCCATTGGGGAGAATTCCTTAACCAGAGTTTTTCAACTCTTGGACTCCACGAACTGTGGAAAAAAAACATTGACCGCAAGCAGTTTTGCAAAATAGCAAATGGTTCGGCAAAAAGGATCTACTTGCTCAAAGACAAAAAAATCCTAAGTAAACGGAGACACGCTTGGACAGTAATAAACTCTTATTCCATCCAAAAACCGCAAGTTTACTTAGCCCAACACTACTGTCAACACCTAAAAAAACCTCTAATAGCGTACCGTCTGGGCATGCATTTTACAAAAGACCTAATGCCTTCCTGGAATCGAAAAACAGAAAGCGCAAACTGCAGACTATGCGGATACAAGAACGAAACAATGCCACACATACTATGTGTATATCCTGCGCTGCAAGCCTTAAGAAGAAGATATCTGAGGGAAATCTTCAACACACTGAAAATCCGCACATGCAGACAGGCGGTCATACGGTGGCTAAGCGGTATCTCCCCCATACTCTCATGTCGGGGAATCAAATTCATGTTCATGGCAATAAAGCAGATACAAGAAAAGGAACAGACTTAAAGAACATATAACGACTAAACTGAAACCAATGGACTTAACACGCTGTGTCCGAGGACCATGACAACCGTAAAGACAATTGACAGACAACTTTCAGACTCTAAGACATTCTTTAACTCGTATTTTAAAAAAGTGTTGCTGTATTGTTTTTATTATCTGTAAACATTGTAAAGATTTTAATTAATCAAACAATAAAACCATGATGTTCCAGCGGCGACACCCTCCGGCTTTGGAGTTGCGACGGCAGGCATAGCGGTGGCGACACTCTCCGACCTCGTTGCGAGCTTCTTCTCCTGATGTGGTGCAGTGTGTCAGCTCCAGCGGCGACACCCTCTTTCGTCGGAGTTGCGACGGCAGCAGCAGCGACGGTGACACGCTTCCTCTTTGTTGCGGCGCGCTTCTCTCTGATGCGGTGCAGTGCGACAGTTCCAGCGGCGACACCCTCCGTTCGCCGGAGTTGCGACGGCAGGCAGAGCGACGGCGACACACTTCTTCTCATTGAGTCGCGCTTCCAGCTCCTTACGACACGCAGTTCCTCAGAAGGCCCAAAACAGCAGCAGGCAATTCCAAAAGAACTCTGGGGAGCTGGGGGTGAAGTCTGTTGTCCCTGAGACTTCAGCAGGAGGCACGCTTTTTTCCAAGCCCTTGGAGATCCTTCACAAGTTAAAAGCAAAGTACACAAAGTTCCTCTCTCCTTCCTTTGGCAGTAAGGCAACCACTGCAGGCCAATCCCCAAGCAGAACTTCAGCTTGAGAATAGGCTCTCCTCAGTTTCTTCAGGTTCCTCTGCTCAGTAAAGGTTTCTTCTTGTAGTCCAAAGTGATCTAATTTCATGGGATCAGGGTCCCAATATTTATACCCAGAAATCCTTTGTTCTCTGAGGGGAGAGGGGCCTTTGCCCAGTCCAAACCAGTTCTGAAGCACTCTGTTTACCAGACTTCTCCTTTCCTTTCACAGTGCAGGGCATGCACATCAGATGCCCCACAGGAGGTGGATCCAGCATTGTGAAAGGCAAGTACAGTCCTGGAGCACTTTGTTTACAGGACTCCTTCTCTTCTTTCAGTGTGCAGGGCAGAGACATCAGCCGCTCCCCAGGGGTGGAGACAGCATTGTGGAAGGCAGGCACAGCCCTATTCAAGGTTCAGGTGAACTCCTCCCTCCCATCTAGATGCAGATCTCTCTATTCACCACTGAGTGACTCAGCCTGTCTCTTGGAATTCCCCAGCCCTGTCACTCACAAAACCAGACATAGGAATACACAAACTAGCAGAGGCAGGTTTGAATGGTTAGACAAGCAAATACATACTTTCTAAAAGTGGTATTTACAAACACAGTATATTAAAATAAACTTTACTAAAAGATGTATTTTATTATTCTGAGTTCAGGCATACTAAACTCCAATTTCTACAATGTTCTCTGAGCCTGTTAGTATTATAAAATGTAATAACTCTAAAGCCCATTCTGGCCTATGGAGAACAGGTAGCCTTGCAATAGTGAAAAACGAAAATGGCTGTAAAACACTATTAGGACATGCCACACACACCAGGGCTTGTCCTACCTTATACTTACAATGTAACCTGCCCTTGGGCCTACCATAGGGGTGACTGATATGAAGGAAAGGGAAGATGTAGGGACTGGGAAGTGGGTGCACTTGCCCAGTCAGCATGACAGTACCAGACTGCACGCAGGCTCTGCAATGGCAGACCATAGACACATTTTACAAGGCTGCTTCTGTGGGTGGCACAAACAGTGCTGCCGGCCCACCAGCAGCATTTGGATTACACAGCCTGGCACACTCAGTGCACTAGACTAGGGTCTGACAAGTAAACCAAATAGCCAAACATGGAACCACTGATTCATACATCAATTTACAGTAGGGAGCACTTGCACTGTGGCACTCAATAGTAGTGGCACAGTGCCCAAAGCATCTAACACCAGCAAAAACACATGAGGCAACAGCAAAAATGGAAGGGAGACCCACACCAATGGTGCCAGGTCTAACAGTACAGATAAAATCAATTACAAAAGGTCCAAATGTGATGGGAGTTGAGAATACAGAACAGGTACAGAGGCACTATATTCAAGTACCTATGATGCAGGGAGTTAATAATTTTCAGCAGCTGACATTTGTGTCGTAAGGCAGAAGACTTGGTGGTCCTATAGATCAGAGAACGTAAATTGACATATCTCAATTGAAACAGACTAATCCGTGTCACACTTGCGGAAAGCTCAGACATTGGACACGCGCGTGTAAGGAAGTGGTGAATAACATGGGGCATCAGATACAAAATGTGGATTATGCACCGTCTCAAGGAAATAACACGTGTCAGATACAACAGATGCAGGGACAGAGAATACAAAATTCTAATGGATCCCTGCGGATGCAGATACCCCAAGCTCTAGTGCGCAACAGAATGTTCAGGTACAATGATATATTATGAATAAGAATTCCTATTGGAATGAGATGTGGTCCAACAATATCTGATCAATCTGAATGACAGTGATCAGGACCAGTTAGCATGACGGTGCGGATGGGGGTGAAGGACTGTGTGCTTGGCGCTGCTCCAGAGGTTGACCAAAGTTGTCCATATGTGGATGGAGAAGTAAGTGGAAATCCAATCTCATTCCTTGTGGATACAGGTACTACTTGCGTTACTGTGAGAACAGCAGAGGTTCCTAACCTACTTCTTTCAATCCAGGTTGTTGAAGTAATTAATAAAAAGATGTCCACACCAGTTTCAGAACCAGTAAGTGTTAAAATAGGGTCATTTGAAGACAGACATTGATTTGCTATGTGTGACATCAGTCCGGTAAACATGTTAGGATGAGATACGTAACCCTGGGCACCAACTCCGCTCCGCTGACAGAGTTTGCAGATTTTTGCATAGTCCATGTTCCGCGGAGAACGCGAAGTTCCTGCAAAACTCAGACTCCGGAGCGGAGTTCAGCCCCGGGCCCTCCCACCTCCACCCACTCTCAATAAATATTTATCAAATGAAAATGACAAGGTGAATAGAAGCACACTTACCTTTATCGCGGCATTTCCTGGCTGCCCTCCTCCTCCTCGCCGTGGTCCTACAGAATCCCCTACGTCAGGTGTACGTCATGGTAGGACTGCGCATGTGACAACTAAAAAAATCCGCGGGTCTAAAATGAGAAAAATAAGGTTTAGACAAACAAACCAGAGTTCATGAAACAGGAGATAGTCACAAATGGAAAAAATCTCATTTGAGAGGACGGATTCCCATCACCCACCGAAGTGGCATGCTTCATCATTTGGGGATCTCCTCTCGGCCGCATGCTAGTGCAACCAAGGAGCTACAACTCCTTGCTGACGTAAAGGAGGAGCTCACAGATGTTTTAAATGGAGTCCAAAACTAGATCATCTAAGATCGGTGAAGCATGACGCAGTGTAGTGACTGTGTAGTGCTGTGTAAAAAAATGTGAATTAAAATTGACTACCAGGGGAAAATTGTGTTTAATCAGTATCCTATGGTGTCAAAGGTTAAAAAGTACAGGGGCGCTCTCAATAGATATGTGAACGCACTAGTGATGAGGTCATTTTAATTACATTTTTTTTACACTGCACTACACAGTCACGACACTGCGTCATGCTTCACTGATCTTAGATGATCTCCTCCTTTACGTCAGCAAGGAGTTGTAGCTCCTAGGTTGCACTAGCGTGCGGCCGAGAGAATATCCTCAAATGATGAAGCATGCCACTTCAGTGGGTGATGGAAATCCTTCCTCTCAAATGAGATTTCTTCCATTTGTGACTATCTCCTGTTTCATGCACTCTGGTTTGTTGGTCTAAACCTTGTTTTTCTCGTTCTAGACCCGCAGATTTTTGTAGTTGTCATATGTGGATAGGGGATTTACCCGCGCAGGTCTGTAAATATCCCTTGGTCCCCCTTTCTTCTACCTGGTAATGCATAGGACTGCTCATGCACAGTCCTACCATGTCTAACGTCTGACATAGGGGATTCTGCAGGACCACGGCGAGGAGGAGGAGGACAACCCGGGGACACCGCGATAAAGGTAAGCATGCTTTTATTTACCTTATTTGTTATTTTTGTTTGATAAATATTTATTGAGGGGGGTGGGAGGCATGGAGCAGAGCGGAGCTCCACTGAGTTTTTGCCCACTTCCATAGAGCTCCGCGTAGAGCAACTCCGCCTTCTCCACCCGGGGTTAGAGACTTGTTGTGTAAACTGAATTGTCCAATCTATTGCACACCTCATGGAATAGAATTTCACAAAAAAGATGAAGGCGGCGTTTTTAAAATTGCACAGCAAAAAAACAGCGTTTGGGATGTATCCTCTCCTAACGAAGAACTGCCGTACCCTCGAGAAAGCCTGGCGAAAAAACCCGACCACAGACAACATCACCGCCCTCAAGCACGCCACCCGCAAACACCACCAGCTTATCCACACCACCAAGAAGTCAGCGTTCAAGGACCGACTTGACAACAACACACACAAACATAAGGAACATCGTCAAAGAGCTCTCCAACACCAGCACCGAAAACAACGACATCACTCCCTCACAAGACCTCTGCGACTCACTCGCCTCGTTCTTCCACAGCAAGATCGCAGACATATACAACAGCTTCGGTGAACAGACCTCGCACCCAACCACAGAACCAATGCCCCCCACCATCCCCCTCCATGACTGGATCCCGGTCAGCACCGAAGACACCATCCGCACGATGAACACCATCCACTCCGGATCACCAACCGACTTATGCCCCCACCACGTCTTCAACAAGGCCGACTCCGTCATTGCTCCCCATCTCCGGGACATCATCAACTGCTCCTTCAAAACCGCCACCTTCCCGGAAAGCTGGAAGCATGCCGAACTCAGCGCTCTCTTGAAGAAACCTTCAGCAGATCCCACCGACCTCAAGAACTACCGCCCCATCTCGCTCCTCCCGTTCCCCGCCAAAGTCATCGAGAAGACCGTCAACAGACAGCTTGCCGCCTTCCTCGAGACGAATGGATCCCTCGACCACTCACAGTCCGGCTTCCGAGCCAACCACACCGCCTAGACCGCCCTCATCGCATCCACTGACGACATCCGAACCCTGCTCGACAACAGGGAAACAGCAGCCCTCATTCTCCTGGACCCCTCCGCAGCATTCGACACTGTCTGCCACCGCACCCTAGTACAACGCCTCAGCAACGTTGGTATCCAAGGGAAGGCACTGGAGTGGATCATCTCGTTTCTCGCCGGAAGAACCCAGAGAGTCCGCCTACCCCCGTTCATATTCGAGGCCACTGAAGTCATCTGCGGCGTACCACAGGGATCATCACTCAGCCCCACCCTCTTCAATGTCTACATAGACCCCTCGCAGCCATCGCACGCCAACACAACCTCAACATCATCTCCTACGCCGACGACACCCAGCTGATCCTCTCCCTCACCAACGACCCTGTCACGCCAGAACCAACCTACACGAAGGGATGAAAGAAGTAGCCGAGTGGATGAAGTACAGCCGCCTGAAACTGAACTCAGACAAGACGGAAGTCCTCATCCTTGGATCATCACCCTCTGCATGGAACAACTCCTGGTGGCCCCCGGCCCTAGGCAGCCCACCCAAACCAACAGACCATGCACGCAACCTGGGCTTCATCCTGGACTCCTCCCTCTCGATGACCAGACAAGTCAACGCCGTCTCATCATTGTGTTTCAACATCCTACGCATGCTCCGAAAGATCTTCCGATGGATCCCCACCGAAACCAGGAAGACGGTCACCCAAGCACTCGTCACCAGCCGACTGGACTACGGAAATACCCTCTACACCTGATTCACAGCCAAACTACAGAAAAGACTCCAACGCATCCAGAACGCCTCCACACGACTCATCCTGGACATCCCCCGACATAGCCACATCTCCGGACACCTGAGAGACCTGCACTGGCTTCCGGTCAGCAAGAGAATCACGTTCCGTCTCCTCACCCACGCACACAAGGCCCTCCACGACCGTGGCCCCAGGTACCTCAACAACCGCCTGACCTTCTACACTCCCACCGCCAACTACGATCGACCAGCCACGCCCTGGCCGCGGTTCCACGCATTCGAAGAGCCACCATGGGAGGAAGATCCTTCTCCTACCTGGCAGCCAAGACTTGGAACTCCCTCCCCATCCACCTCCGTCGTACCCAAGACCACCTCGCATTCAGGAGACAACTCAAGACCTGGCTGTTCGAGCAATAGCGGACCCCCCTCCCCCCAAGCGCCTTGAGACCCTCCGGGTGAGTAGCGCGCTATACAAATTCCTTGATTGATTGATTGATTAACGAGTGAGGATTTGCCCGATGAATTGAGATATACTGTTTCACCTGTAGTCTGGAACTTTACAGGAAACGATATTGTACTGATCAAAGGTGTTGATCCAGTCAAAATAACATTCAAGCCAAATATTGAATTACTGAGAACTCCACAGCATAAATTGTCACCAGAAACTACAATTGGAATTACTCCTGTGACTGAGACAATGATTGAGCAAGGAATCCTAAAAGAGATAATGGAGAATCCATGTAACTCACAGCTTCTAGACT
Organism: Lissotriton vulgaris; assembly: GCF_964263255.1. Classification (NCBI taxonomy): domain Eukaryota; kingdom Metazoa; phylum Chordata; class Amphibia; order Caudata; family Salamandridae; genus Lissotriton; species Lissotriton vulgaris. Next base: position 433,019,573 of record NC_141696.1, on the reverse strand, counting down.
TACAAATGCCAAATGGCAAGACCCGAATTGTGCAGGATTTGGCAATGCCTGATTATAACAAGTGCTTTGTGTTTTTTTTGCAGTGAAAGATGAGGTTGCGTTCTTTCAGTATTGACACAAATGCATAGGAGCAACCGTAGGCCAATTGCCAATTTTTCTGCAATACTCGATCCGGTTGCAGCTGCATTGCTTGGATGATTGAAAGCACTTACCTCAACTTGTGTGAGTCTTGAGCAGTGTGAGAGCATTGTTATGGGTCATCTGTTGACAGTGTTTGTGCCTCACTCAGTGGAAATACTGCTGCTCGTACCCGAATACAGTATTTAAGCAATAGTCATTTGACTAAGTATGAACAGATTCTGTTAGGTGCAGAGACTGTGACATAGAGAAGAGGTATGGTATTAAATCCAGCAACTCTCATGCCCTTACCTGGAAATGAAAATGTGATAAATGAAGTGGAACATGATAGTCTGAATGTGACTGAGTTGTGTACAAAGCTGCATCCTGGTATCTTTGATGTTCCATAGCCTGAATCAGATCATGTGTTTCTTGTGGATGGATCATGCCTGAGAGACAGTAATGGAAATTTGAGAGCTGCTTCTGCAGTATACACAGTTGGAGGAATTGTGGAAGCCTTGTGGTTGCAAGAAGTGTTTTCTGCGCAAGTGGCTGATCTAGTGCTGTTAAGAGAATTGATTCTGCATTTTGGAATTCTGACCACTCTGGAGTCTGACAGAGGGACTCATTTTAACAATAAAGTCCTTAAAATGTTATGTACTGCGTTGCAGGTTGAGCAGTAGCTTCATTGCAGTTACTGTCCAGAAGTTTCAGGGCTGGTAGAATAGAAAAATGGCACTTTGAAATGCAGATTGGCAAACGTTTGTGCTTCGACATCTCTGAAATAGCCAGATGCATTGCCACTTGCGTTGATCAGTACTCCAGATAAGAGAACAGGACTATCTCCTCATGAAGTGATCAGGGGACTTGTGATGCGATTGCCAGCTGTTCCCGCAAATGTTCTAGTGAACATTATTGATGACCTTATATTGGACTTCTGCAAAGGTCTTGTTGATGTGGTACATTCTATTTTTCAGTAGGTTGGAGCTCAAGCAGCACAATCGAAGCAGTGCCATGACCTCAGTCCCAGAGACTGGAAGAAACTACCAGACACATTGCGCAAAGAGCGCTCCCTTCTTCCTTTTAGGAAGAAGTTAAAACGGTTCTTTGCCTAGAGGCCTGGGGTTCTTGTTAATATCTGCCCCGTTGCGCCTGTAGGCTAGTCCGTATCTCTCTCTTTCTGATAGCGCTTAGAGACCTGCTGGTGATAATTGCGCTCTATAAATGAAAATACAAATACAAAATACAAAGTATGAATGTGTGCACGATGGGGGTCGTAAGAATCATCTTTTGTTTGTTTTGTGTCGGTTGTACTAAATAAGTGTTACATGTTATGAAATGATACAACAAATATTGCAATATGAATGAATCTATCATAGTAATACATTTATTAATGACATCAAGTTGAACTAAAGAATCTAAAACATTTAAACTAAAAACTATTTTTACAAAGTATGTTCATTGTACAGTGTTTCTCAGGTCAGCCATAGAGAAGTAATTAGACATAAGAGAAGCAATACAGTTCAAGTGTATTTTTTCTCTTGCTTTATTGTTTTTCCCCCTCTTATCCCATACCTAGATTTACAGTATAGTGGGTACCATTATTAGCATAGGTCAAGTCAGAGATAGTCAAGTGCTCAACAAGAGTTGCAACAAGGAGAGGTGTCTACGAGAGGTGCAGACTTCAACAATGGGTGCAATGCAGGGAAAAGATGAGTGTTACCAGGAGACCATTGGCCCAGAAGAAGTTATATCCCGAAACGCGGTGTAACTGCAGAACAAGTACCACCGACGATTTCCATGAGTCATGAACAATCAGATACAGGTGATACTGAGAGTGAGCAAACAATTTCAGTAAGAAGGTAAAACGATCAAAAGTACCAAGTCAAAGGTATGCATCACCTGGGTGGAACTACTTGGCTGCTAATGAGTGAGAACAGGAATACTATAAGTTTTGACTTAACAATACAAGTTCACCTGAAATTCTCTGAAGTGAACTGTGTTGTTGAATTGAACTTTGATCTGGACGTACCTACTGAAGGACTGACACAGCTTTTCTTGAATTTGCTCATCAATGAACAAGATATGAGGGTTTTTTCCGTACCTGACAAAATTTCAAGCTTTGCAATAAAAGTTAGTGCCAAAAAACATTGCCTCTAATAGCTCAAAGCATTATTGCTAGTTTCAAATTTTATTTGGCGTCCGGTGTGAAATGTGAGTGATTATGCAATCTGAGGGGGTAATATCTGCTATACGCAAATGTGTATAATCTGTTATTCTTACATTTTCTGTGCTGAAGATGATTATAATATTGATTTTTCTTAAATTTACTGCATCATGTTTTCTTGAAAAATACCAAGCTCATTGTGTCAGTGAAAAGTAATAATTCACAGTTCAATGATTTCAGCATTGATTCTTTACACAATGGTACTTTGAAAACTGATTTCAGCTCAAATGTTTATACAATGTTATTGAATGAATATGTAAGTACTATGGATGTAGGTGATTGCTATGTTTGTATGTTGTTACCGGCATCAGTTATTGAGGTTGTAGCACAACATAGTTTACTTTGACTTATGGGATTTCATGTAGTGTGCTAGCTAGTTTATTCTATGGTAATAATCAGTTGCAACATTGCTACTCCAATCAAGATCGGGTCTTTTCTGATCTCTCAGTGTTGACAAATGTAAACCCACATTCTGAAGTTCCAACAATTGAAACAATGAGTTACATTTTCAGACCAATTCAATCATTTGACATGGTTTATGCACCTAGAAATGATCTAACTTGCAAATTAGTGGAAAGGGGCGACCACTCGGTCCCCCCGAACGTATGGCGGAGTGCCTCGATCCCCCCGGGAAGCCATTTTTTGGCGGGAGGCGCGTCTCGGCTGGTATGCCCGAAGCGGCGTAGCCGGGGCGCGCTTTTTCCCGCTCTAGAGTGGGCTGGCCTAGACACCGACGTAACCAGCCCCGCCCCCGGGACGGGCAGGGGCGGGTTTACGCCCGCCCTGAAGACGGATAAAAAGAGACGCAAGACCAGAAGACGTCCTCTTGTTCTTGTGCTCCGAAGCTGCACCTCCTCGCTACACGTGAGCTCGGGACAGAACGAAGAGCCAATTTTGAGCGTTTTGATCTTTTTTCTTTGTCTTCCAGATACTTCCTCGGAGAGATGCCAAAGAAAGTCCTGAAGAAAATGTCGACCGACCAGATGGTGCGGAACCTTTGCAAGGAAGTGTCCGAGATAAAGAAACGGTTGGCGGAGCGAGACGGGGAGGAGGGTTCGGGCCCGGCGCCGGCTGGGGGTAGACCTAAGAGACCGAAAAGGGTTCCAGCCGGTGGAGACGTCCCGGTTCCCTCCGCACCGCTCGAGGCGCCGACCCCAGTTCCAATGGAGGGAAATCCAATCCCCGTTGTCGTCACCCCGTCACCCAAGGATGACATGCCCCCCGAGCTGGCGGCACAGCTAGCAGCTTGGTTGGGGGATAGTAGTGATGGCGCCACGGCTGCCGAGGCACAGGCGCTGATAAAAGGGCTTCGTGAGAAGAGAGAGGCAGCTAGAGTAGCTGCGCCATTGGCGGGGATAGACAAGCCGCAAGCGGCAGAAGCTGCGTCCAGTTCAGGTAAGCGGCCATTGCCGATTGCAAGGGACGAGTCAGCACCCTCTCGTAGAGAGAGATTGGGACAACATGTGCCTTTAGCCATAAAGGAAAAGATCTGGGCAGGGGAATACGTGAATATTTTTTCCTTGCTTGTTGATCATTATGATGTGGAGCATGTGAAAAGTCAGAAGGACTTAATGCATCCGAGTGTTTGGCGCGCAAAGATGGCCGCCTTTAAGGTAAATGAGAACATTGGCAATTGGGGCAATGCATGGGGTATTTTCACATCGATTTTGGGGGAACGTAAGCCCGAGTTGCTCCCTGAGTTTCCCGTTTATCAATCACGGATTATGGGTTACTCGACAACGTATCAGGGTAACCATTGGTTTTGTTACGACAATCTGTTCAGGAAAGAAAAGGAACATAACAAGAGTTTGACTTGGGATTGTTACGATTCTCTAACATGGGATAAGATGAAGGAATCGGGAATGTTAAGAATGCCATTGGTCGGGAGCAATGTTGTTGACTACTCCCGCCAAAATGTGGGGACGCCCTTTCGACCAAGTACGAGCACCGACGACCAGTCGAGGCCCGCGGGCAATACAGGGAGAAAGGGTTTCTGTTTTAATTTCAACAAGGGGAAGTGTACCAGGCCTCCGGGGTCGTGTAAATTCAAACACGAATGTAGTACGTGTGGATCATCCCATCCTGAGTCATCGTGCAGAGCCAGAACGAGTGAGAATGGGGGTAAGGGAGGCGCCAAACAGGTCTAAGCTAGGCCGAGGGGCGCCTTTACCAACCCCGATTGATACCCTGGCAATGATTCCCTGGCTCAGCAACTACCCGGATCGGACTTCTGCCGGGGTGCTGCGGAACGGTTTTACACATGGTTTCCGCATCCCGGTAGGGGACTTTCAGGGTGTAGGGATGTGCAAAAACCAACTTTCCGTTTTACAACATACATCTGTAGTGCAAGGAAAAATCCAGAAAGAGGTTAGCCGGGGTCGGGTCGCCGGCCCGTTTAGTGTACCCCCGGTACCAGATTTCGTTTGTTCTCCGTTAGGGGTGGTCCCCAAGAAGGACCCAGGTGAGTTCCGTTTGATCCATAATCTGTCTGCTCCCCAAGATCTTTCGGTGAACGACGCAATTGATCCAGAAGTTTGTTCGGTGCGATACGCATCGTTTGATGAGGCAGTAGCCATCTTGAATCGCCTGGGGCCCGGGACGCTGATGGCGAAATCAGACATCGAGTCAGCGTTCCGGTTGCTCCCGGTACACCCAGACGATCAGCGTCTGCTAGGATTCGGGTTCCAGGGGTCATTCTACATGGATAGGTGTATGCCAATGGGATGCTCTATATCATGTGCTTACTTTGAGCAATTCAGTACTTTCCTGCAATGGGTGTTCACTAAGAAAACGGGTTTCCGAAATGTAATGCATTACCTTGACGACTTTTTGTTCCTTGGCCCCGCCGGAAATCCCGCATGTGCCCAGGCCTTAGCTGAATTCTGTGTGTTGATGGGTCATTTTGGCGTACCCTTGGCACCGGGTAAAACCATGGGTCCCACGACTTGCCTCGAGTTTTTGGGGATCGAGTTGGACTCAAGGGAGGGGTGTTTTCGTTTACCAGCTAGCAGAATCTTGAAATTCAGGGCAGCCCTCCAAGTATGTTTACATGTATCCAAGGTTACACTACAACAGTTGCAACAATTAGTGGGAAAGTTGAACTTTGCCTTGAGGGTGATCCCAATGGCTCGCCCCTTTTCCCGCTCAATTGCTCAAGCGATGGTTGGCCTAAAAGAGGGTCATCATCGCACGAGGTTATCGGCCGAGGTCCGCCAGGACATGCGGATTTGGTTAGCATTTCTGGCGGACTTCAATGGCCGAGTCGTCTGGAACAAGCCAGCCGTGTCCTCCGAAGAGCTTGGGCTATGGACAGATTCAGCAGGAAGCATAGGCTTTGGCGCCATCTTTGGCACAAAATGGTCGGCACAAAGGTGGCCCCTATGGTGGCACGAAAAAGGGCTGACGAGTAATATTGCCTTCCTGGAACTTTTTCCCATTCTGGTGGCCCTGAGAACCTGGCCAGAAGGGTTCAGAGATCATTCTGTTGTGTTCTGGTCCGACAATATGACCGTGGTAGAATGCATCAATAGTCAGGCAGCCCGTTGCAAATTGATTTTGAGGCTGCTTAAAGAAATTGTCCTACTCTGTATGCAACTGAACGTGATATTCAGAGCTAAACATGTCCCAGGGGTGTTGAATCAGGCTGCTGATGCACTGTCTCGTTTTCACATGCAGGCTTTCTCGGGTTTCCTTCCTTCAGCGGACCCAGAGCCGGCACCCTTCCCCGAAGCTCTCTGGTCTCTCGGTGCCCCGAACTTCGTCACCTCGTGGTAGAGAGTCTAGCACCCAGGACAAGGAAGGCATATGAAGGGGCGTTTCAGGCCTATTTAGCCTTTTTAGGGGCAGAGAGAGGGGGACTGTGGGGTCAGGAAGAGTGGGTAGTACTTTTTCTGATGTCCTTACGTAGGGCTGGGAAATCGGTGGCTACGGCCCAAAGGCATCGTGCCGCCATTTCCTTTGTTGCCAGGGCCCATGGCATCCTGGACCCAACAGCGTCTTTTACAGTACAGAAAGCGCTGCGTGGGTGGCAACGTCTTGAGGGTCGCAGAGTGGACATAAGACGACCGATAGGTTTTGATAGATTGTCCCAGTTACTGGCCACACTCCCTAGCACATGCTCGTCCCCTTTCGAGGCCTGTTTGTTCCGGACTGCATTTACGCTGGCATTTCACGGGGCTATGAGAGTTAGTGAGCTAGTTGCAAGGAACAAACAGGATGTGTCGGGGGGCTTGTGCAGGGAACATGTTCAGATCAGGGGTGATGCGATGGTTGTCTCCTTTCTCAGGTCCAAAACTGACCAAGATGGGAGGGGGGACTGCACGATCATTCGCAGGATTCCCGAGTCATCCATGTGTCCGGTACAGTGCTTAGAAGATTACCTAGCACGAAGGGTGGCATCATGGGGGGGGACATTGTTGAGGCATATAGACGCCACCCCGCTGACGAGGTTTCAGTTTCAGCGGGTGCTTGCAATGGCCATTGCCGCAGCGGGCTTGGACCCGGGTGAATTTGGGACCCATTCCTTTCGTATAGGGGCTGCCACTGAAGCTACAGCCAGGGGTCTTAATGTAGAACAAGTGAAACGTGTGGGGCGTTGGTCCTCCGATTGTTATAAGAGGTACGTGCGATTGCACATGTTGTGAAGCTGTAATCATGTACTCACGCTTCTTGTCTTTGGTTTGTTTTCAGTTGCGCAAGCCTACGCGGCAGGGCGGACTGTGCAGTTGACCCAACACCAGGCCAGCGGTCACACATCACCGGCTGAGAGAAAGGAGGTGTGGGTCGTAGGCCACTCATACGTGAGACGGGCCGCAGACGTATTCAAAGCAGGTGATATGATTTACGTACCTGGGGAATACGGGTACAGAGTGTCCTTCTACGGAAGGGGCGGTCTCTGTATTGACCAGTTTCAAGCATTCTTTGAGGGTTTGTTAGAGCGGATGAGGTCACCGCCGTCCATAGTCATAGTACATTTGGGGGGCAATGATTTAGTCACCACCGGTAGACGACTTCTCCTGGAAGCTATGCTTTCCACGGTAAGTTGGTTAGCAAATTAGTGAGAGCGGTAAGTTGGTTAGCAAATTAGTGAGAGCAGAAAATAACTTTATAACTACTCAAGTAAGTGTAAGAAGGAATAAAACAATTATTGAAGAGGATGAATTTCCTAAAATGAGCCCTTGGAGCGTGAAGCAGGAAGAAAATAGAATGGTGGAGATATTAGGTTTACTAACCATTGATTGACAGCATAAAGGTAAACTTTGTATTTATAAAGGAAAAACAAATGAGAGGAATGCAATTTAGAAATTAATCAGTGCGAGCATACCTTTGGAATGTACGAGAACTGGGGAAGATATTTGGAGAGAGTGGATCACATTTTTCCATGAGAGTGTTATATATTTGAGAAAAACGCTTACCACGGATTGCCAAGAAATTGGTATGCAGTTTGCAACCTGGGAATAGTGTTTCTAAAAATGTATCATGTGAAAAGAATACAAAATGGAATTGTAGACATTCATAAGAGAGCAAAAAGAGGTGCAAGTACAAATGAAAAAATTGGGGAATTATTTGGATTTTTAATAACCTCAGTAGGAGCAGTATTAAATGTACAGAAAATGTGAAAGATGTCTACAATTGTAGATATATTGGCAGTTAGTACATCTGGAGGTTTTACTGTAGTTAATGAAGAAATGATTGTGATCTCTTTGTCGTTTACTGAAGATACAACATTGCTGTGCATACATACCAGACAGAAGTAAAGAATACAGAGTTATATTAGAAACATTACTGATATAAACAGTGGCTTAAAAGAATTAGAAGCTAACGGTTTATGGGAAACAATTGGTCAAGGACTAGCAAATGCTAGCAAATGGTTAGGAAGTCTAGGTAATGGACCAGAAATCTCAGTATTAAGATCAATAATAATAATTTCTTTGTGTATAATGCTATTGTTTTTGTCAATTAAAGCTTGCAAATTTCGAAATGACAAGGACTGATCTTGAACTGGAATATGCCCATTACAGATTCCATGATGGGATAAAAGCTGCAGAAGAGTGTAGGAGAAAAAGACTAAAGACAACACAGCCTAATCTGTGATGATCTGATGAGATAAGATACGATGATGGCTAGATTGCCACCAGAGGGGGGATTGATAGAGTGTGAATCTTAAAAACATAAACATGAGCAAAAACAATAAAAACACAAATTTAGAAATTACACGTTGGACACATTAGATAGAAAACTTTCATGAAAAGAGAATTAAGAGTACTAGAAGTGGTGTAAAAGAGTGCTTTAAAAGACGAGACAAGTATTCATATACATTTACATATAACATGAAAGAGAAAACATGACGTAGTGTCATGAAGAGTGCTATGGAAAAGTAACATGGGATAGAAAATGAAGTGGTATTGCTACTAAATAATGAGTTAGAAACTTCAATTTTTAGGGAATGATATTAGAAGTGATAAAGATTATGAAAATGTTAAAAAGATTTGTTCTTGAAAATAGAGAAACTTGAGTTTTTGTAGAATTAATAACATTTGCCATATTCTAACATACTTGAGCATAAGTAATGCAGTATGATGAAAGTAAATTAAATATTAATACTGATTTATGAAGGTTATTATGAGTTTATGTTACTAAATGGTGTTTGCAAATGCATTTAGATGAAGTAAAGGAGAAGTCAAGTTAAAGGCTTTGTGTTAGGACATACTTGGGGTCAACTTTTGCCCTGAATACTAATAATGGATTAGTGACTACGAAGAATGTTGCATTTCATATTTGCAAGATGTGAATTCCATGTTCTCTACATAATTCTTTTTTCCATGGGAAAGAAAGGACTGTGAAATGTGTTACCTACGACAATGTATGTTGCTGTTATATTTCTTTTCAGACAGCTAATGTGAACTTGTGAATCCTTCCATTCTCATTGCATACATGGGAAACATTTCCAGTGTAACTAGTCTCTAGATGACTTAGGGGGTTATTACAATAATGGTCCGTCTGACCGCTGGACACTATTGCGGTGGTCAGGAGACCACCTGACTAGCAGGCTGCGGTCTGACTGCCGCATTAGGATGCAACCGTTGGGCTGGTAAGCAGAAATTGCTCATTTTCACTGCAGCATGTGCTTCAGCCCTGGAAAAGGGCTGCAGCACAAGCCTCTATGAAAAGAAGCAATTTCTGCACACCCATGGACCGTGTGCCATGCACCATGTGGTGCATGCCACATGGTACATGGAGGGGATTGGGGGCACTACATGTGCCCCCCAGGGCCACTTTGCAGTAGCCCAGGATGGACGGGGTCATGTTTGGTGCCCTCAAAATCAGTTCCCAACAGCCTTTTCAGGGCGGCCTTCCCAATATGAAAAGGCCGTCAGAAAGGGATATCATAATCCCAACAGCAGTGTCTGTCTAGGCACGGCCACCATTTAGGACTACAATTCCGAGAGCTGCCTAGTTGCAGTTACTGATCCTGGTGGAGGCGGCTGTCTTCCCCCAGCCACTGTGTGTCCAACCGCCGGAACTGTAACCCAGTGGTCGGACCGAGGGGCTGTCGGCGGTGGTCCAACCTCCACCCAAATGAGGCCCTTAATGTGCATCAGGAACTGATTGATGATGGTCTTTAAATGGTAGTGTGACACCACATGACAGGGACATTCTTTCCAGAACTAATAAAAGAGGAAACCCAAGGAGAGGGGCCGCACTCCATTTATTTTGCTCAGCGCACTCCATTTTTTCATTTGTGCATCGCACTCAAATAATGAAGTGTACTCAAATTATTTCTATGCACTTTGTTCTTTATGGACTACGGAAATGTTTCAATGCATTCAACCTATTTTCTATGCTGACTAATATTTGAGGATTCAAGCTATTTCATTTATGCTTTAATGCTACAATCAGTAGCAGATGACTGAGTACCTTTCGTGCCGAACCTGAACTTGAACTTTTCCTTTTGAGCTTATGGACAATGACCCTGAAGAATTTAAATAATCTTTTTCCTGGGTCAGAGTAGTCAATTCATGTTATTTGAGGAACCATCCTGTTATTGTATGGGTAGTAGGACTTTGTATCTCTGTAAGCAGATTTGAACTTAATTTGCACTAATGGTGAGTGCTCCTATTAAAACCATTTTATTTTTAACTGAAATGCTGAAGAAATTGTTTATGCTGATGAATTTTGAGCCATCAATAAAATAAGTTTACAACTTTAAATTCAATTCAGACTTTTATTTGTGTTTATGTTTCATCATTGGAACTGTGCATAGGGTGTGATTTGGTCCTGATTTATCGGGATGGTTGGGAATTTCTAGAATCACCCCTCCTATAGTGTTAAAAAAGATTAATCAATAGCGTTTTATAGCATAGGCAATGATTCAGAAGTTTGGAGATTTTGAACTACATGAGTGCTGACTGTAATCGTAGGAGGACCCAGTGTGATTGGAGTGAATTAAGAAAAATCTAAATACTCGATCTGCAAGAAATGGGATCTAGAGAACTGAGATAAAGTAGTAATGAGCAAGCTTTAAGCTGCACTGGTTCCATACATCAAATGCGAAGACCAGGGCAGTTGTTAGCTGCCCAAGCACCTTTTTGTGTCTCACTGCAGACAGCTGTAGATATCTGCTGCATACAGCATTGTAACCAATACTTAAAGATATACTTAGAGTGAGTTTTGGATCTACCCCTTCCTCATTATTAGATGTCTTTCTTGATCATTTCAATTCCATGTTTTTCATAGAATCATTATCCTACCTATTTGTGTGTTTATCCAGCTTCAAGGTTATTTCTATATTACCATGGTTTTTGTTCTTGTACGAGTGCTGGCATGAGGGAACTATTTTTCCTTTTGCATGTATCTCTCACATTTGACTTTTGAAACTCACTGGGAGTTCATTTGCCTTTCTCTTTTCTTCTGGTATGTTGGCCTTACCATTCTCTATCTCTTTCAGTCAATTGCCAAACACGGTTCTCTCAGTTTCTACGCCTCACTCCCTTGCTCTTTCTCTCTCCTCAGACATCCCTCCCCACTCTTTCTTCTCAGCTCCAGACTGTGCTCCTCTGTCTTTCCATCTTTCCCTGTGTCCAGGCTCCTCATTCAATCCTAGAGTGAACAAAGATGGCTGCTTAATTCAGCCACCTGCCATTGCTAGTATTATATTTAACAACCCTAGTACAAGCACAGCACATGCATTGTTAAAACTAATAACAGGGTGCGATCAACTTGGAATTTTATTCTGTTGGTGTTCTTTAGTATAACTTTACTGTTTCAAGATTGCCATCATGTTGTATCTAGTTGAAATCTGGCACAGCATTATAGCCATCTTAGAATTCTTATTGGTTGGTATTCTTTATTCCAGTTTTACCTTTCCAAGGTGGTCCCCACATCGCATCTAGGTACAAAGTGAAATTCACACTGGAATGGTATAACTATAATTAGGAATACTAATCAAATGGAATTCCAAGATGACCACCTGATGCTGTTGTCCTTGCCAGTGCTTGTACTGCAATTGTATAAGCATTGACGAAACCATTACCGGCAGTGCTGAGCAACATGGATTAGCTTTGGAAAAGAGAGATCCAATGGCTTTGCCAATGCTTGATACTTTTATGTTATCCTTTATGTTATGTGAATCCTTGACCCTGCCCAGTGGCGTAACCATAGGTATGAAGGGGGATGTAATTAAATACCTTCTGCACTTTGACAATGTGTAGATGATGTTGGGGAGCCTATTTGCCGACTTCCTTGGGCAAGGTGTGGAGACATAGTCAAATCTCCGCAAACTGTGACCGTTTGAGTGGGTTACGCTGCAAATATTAACTCCCCCATGTTCCAGCAAGGCAAAATGGTATAATCAGTTTTCCCAGCAGTTTAGCAATGCACTGGGTGAATATTTGCCCCAACCCTTGACCATGGATGGATGGTAATGGAGACTATAGAGAGCAAATGCACACACATATTAGAGGTGCACCATTGATTTAATACTGTAAAGATTACCCTGATTAGGCCTGTTTTCCATTCTGCATGAAATACTGTTTTCCATTTCTGCTTGTATGACTTTTCATTTGCAAGTGCATTCACATACACTTTTAGTTTGAGAATAGATACAACACTCTACTAGTGATAGTGAAAGAGCCTGAGAAGAAGACCTTGACAAAGATAAATGGAGAGCCAGAGTGTTAACTGAAGAGTCCTATTCAGTAATATTGCAACATGGCTTGGTTGAACAAGAATAATGTAATTCCCGTATTCAGTGTTGGACATTTTGTGAATGTTGCAGCTTACAACGTGACAATGTGAAAGGACAATGGAACCCCTGATAATGTGAACTGAGGGGTGGTACCTGAGTGACTTCAGTGCAAATAACTGAAGTCTACACTGTCTGAGACTGATTCCACTTTTTCTTGGACTTTCAGAGGTTTAGACCTCCAGATTTATTCCCTTTGACTCTTGCTGAGTGTGGCTTAGGCTAACATTCACATTCTCCTGACCCAAGAAGACTCTTGATCAAGCTTCTGCAATGCTGACACCTTCTTTTACTTCACTTATTTCCTTGCTTGCTGAATTTTATCATGTTTTTCCTGTTTTTCTGCATTTCCATGAATTTTGGGATTTCTTGGATTATTGACCCATCCTTTTAGTTTGGACTTTAACTTAGATGATTCAAAATTGTACTCATGTATAGAAGAGAGGATCAAAAACTCTTCTCTGAGCACCAAATCTTGTAATTGATTGTTTGTGTTGTTGTGACTGAGCTTGCTGTTTGTCTTATATTGGTACACATAAACTTATTTAGGAGGTTGGGTTTCCCAGTTGCTATTCTGTATGTTTATAGCGTGGTGCTAAGATTTGTCTACCTTAACCTAATTGCTAACTTGTAATAAACTTTCTAAACTATACTTTCTGATTCCTCATCCTTATTGTGTTGCCAAATGGGTTACACTGTTACTTGAAATTGATTGATGTATTGTTATCCACAAACACCTCTCCCGGTGGAAATAAAAGATCTATCGGAGTATGAATGGTCAGAGGGTTGGCCCAGGACGCTGCATTAACTCCACTTATAAACTTTGCACCATTTGACATATCTACACCAACATGAGGCACACACAAGGCTTGTATTATTTTGCACATTGATACTCCAAAAACATGATGCCAATTAGTAAAGTAGGCCAAAATGTATGAGGGGCAAAAATAGGAATTATTATGCACTGAGCTGTTAAGGTGTGAGGGCACCATACATGTTAGAAAGATGCAACCAAGAAAATCTTTCACAGGACAATGTGAAATATTGTTTCATCATCATAATGGCAGCTCTTCCTCCGCACAGTTTTGCCTTTGTTTATTGTTTAATCAACAGTCTTTTCATGAAAGGTAAAGAAAGCCTCACTATTTTACTTCTCCTATGGCAGAAAACAACTTCAACTATCCCTTTTACACACAGATGTGTCTTTTTAAGGAAAGTTTTTTTTAAGTTCTACACTATTAACTATGTGATTAAACATTTCTCTATCTTTTTTCTACAGACAAGCATATGTTTTATTCCTATACTTCTCTTACATTTTTCAATACATTTTCCCAGTTTGAAAGTTTTGTTTCAATATAACTGCCCCAGAATAAACATATATTATATATCTTTATGATGGTTAATGTATGATATGTTTTTTTTGCCATAGCTGGGTTAATGATGCCAACCTATTCCCAAGCAAAATTGAAATAATGTAGTCATAATTAATGTACCTTTTAGAATTTCATGATACACAAAATTCCAGATGTTAAATAAAATGCAAAAATAATTGATGCAAGTACACATTTTACACTAAAATATAGAGCAACATAATTGATTTGCATTTCATGTAATTACGTCTATTTTCATGTAATTTCCTGAAATTTCAAATAATTGCGCAAAAGCAAATTACATTAATTTTGAATATCCTTAAGTAGAACATAGTACATGCAGGAACATAGTACATAGTTTTGCTCTATGTATTTTTGTATCCTTTCTCACTGTCATCTATCTCTCTATCTATCTATCTATCTATCTATCTATCTATCTATCTATCTATCTATCTATCTATCTATCTATCTATCTATCTATCTATCTATCTATCTATCTATCTATCTATCTATCTATCTGTCTGTCTGTCTGTCTGTCTGTCTGTCTGTCTGTATGTCTGTCTGTATGTCTGTCTGTCTGTCTATAAGTTTAGGTTACAATACAAATCCTATAAACCACAAAAATGTGCCAGTTATGTCTAGATAAACTAATCATAACTCACACCACTACCATGCGCTGTTTGACATCACACATGACATCACACATGACATGCTAAATTACATCATTAATAACTGCACTTTAACTGTGGTGTTTAAGTGTATTTCTGAGATTATTTTAATACATTTGTTAAGGTGTAAGTAACTTTACTCTAAGCTTTAGTTTTTCAGTGCACTTTTAGAAGTTTTTGAATGTATTCCACATGATACATTTCCCTGAATCATATCACCATGGACAACCAACCTCTGCTCTGCACAGCCTTCGCAGGGCCTGCTCTGTGTCCAAACCTGTTTTCTTTCTTTAATTTTTTAATTAAGGGTATAGAGATGCAGTCTTCGGGTTTGTGGATCCTCACATGCCCGCAAACTCTGTGGGATGTCTTCTAGAATCAAGGAACCCTTGTTGTGGGTTTGTAGCCCAATGACTTGGGTTATCTCACATTGGGAGTTGTGGTGGGGACTGAGAACCCAATGTCAGGTTCCACAAATCCTCACTGAACAATAAGTATTTTTTTTTACATTGGGTGTTCTGTTGGGCTTTTCCCCACCTGCATCAGAGATCAGCAATTGCTCCTCCTCCCTTATGCACCCTTAAATTTATGATGTAGGTACCAAGTCTTCAAATCAAATAAAAGTGTCACCAACCCTTTTATTCATGTTGAAGCCAGCAATTGAGAGAGTTTTGGGTCTGAGGGCGGCACAAGACTTAACCCCACAACTGTCAGTTCGGACAGAGCTGACCTGTCTGCTTCAATGCCCTGCTGTGTGATGAGAGGAGAGAGTGAAGCAGGGAGACTGGTGCAGTTTTGGCAGCTCAGTGGCAGCTCTTCGTTTGGCCAGGAGATGCAAAAGCGAGACCGTGAGTGGAAGCAGGAGTCTGGGGACCAACGAGGTGAGGTAAAAGCAAGTCTACAAGAAGTGCTGCCTCAGTGGAGGCTCTCTACAGCCACTGCCATAGTTGCAGCCGTGATAACGGCTGGTGGCGTTCTTGTTATGGAGGGGCATTCCCTCTGCCTTGCCACTGCCTTGGTTTCAGGCAGCTCTCAAGTTACATCAGGCCCTCGGAAAGTTGCCCTCATCATTTTGGTAGCTTTTTTTTTACATGTGATTGGCTAAGTGGCATATTGAGTATGGGGTGGCATGAGCTATAGTGTGCATTGTTTGTTGCTCGCTGTAATTGGTAAAACTTAAGGCTTGATCAGTTTTGCGTTCACTGAACCATTACTACTTTTAAGTGTCTTTTATTTTTTTAGTGAATTCCATGTTTTTTATGATGTACCACATTCATGTACCACATTCACCAGCCATGCACTTATTTTGTGCTGTTCATGGACTTTGGCCACGTTCTACACCCAATCCACTTTTGCTATGCACAGCAGGGATGGGCGCAGGCTTGCCTGGCTTTGCACTGTGTTGAATTTGCTAATTGTCTCCCAAATTTCATGCAGGTTTATCAAATATGGAGTGGAGTGGTGTGGCTCACTGGTTAGAGGCAGCAGACCCGGAAGCAGCGAATGGCCCGGGACCAGGGTTCAATTCCTGACGCGGCAGGGTCGTGGACCAGGGTCAATGGACTCGATAATTCTCGCCCCGGTGCCTACTCTAACCAGGGATCACACTCGGCAACTCTGGGCATTAAGCTTGCCTCATCTCTACAACGGCCCCCTACAGACGCCGGTGATGCCTGGTTTCACCTTGGAGATACCCAGAAGGGACCATCTCACAGGGAAAGCCAGGACGGGTTCCCCAGCGGTCTTCAGCGCCAGGACACCCCGAGATGGGGTAACAGTGCGCTTTACAAGTATCATCATTACATTACATTACGTTACAAATATCATAAATGTTATTAGTGAATCAAACTCTTGTTCCCACACACTTACCTTTGCACCCAACTTGACAGATCTGATCAAAATGTGACATAACCAAAAGAAAGTTAACCCCACTAAATATCTGCCTAGTTTTTGTGCAGATTGATCAAACGGTGCCCACATTTATTGACAAATGAACATAATGATTTAACACCTCCTTTAAATCTGCCCTCCATGATGGACTTCCAAGACTTTGAGCAAGCCAAGTGTAGGTTAAACATGCTAAGTTTCTGCCATTTTCTATGTAGATCTACCAAAATAGGGCAAAGTTATTAGTAAACCAAAATGTTTTCGCCACCCCTTTAAGTTTGCCCCCTACATAGGATCTGCACAAAAGCTGAAATACATGCATTGAGTTTTACCTGGTAACTGCCTGCCACATCTGACACAGAGCAACATTTATAAACATATACACATTTTATTGCCTTACCCTTTATCTTTGCCACCCACTTGATTGATTGAACCACACCTTGGTATGCCAAATGAAAACTAATGCTCCAAAGCTTCTGTTATATTTTCTGTGTATTCTTCACACAATGTCATTCTTATTAGCGAATGGACACTTTTCCCTCCTCCCTTCCCACCCTTGATGGATCTGCACAAAGTTTAATCTCACCAGACAGTGATTCAGATTCACAAAGGTAAATCTTCATGTGTAGATTTACCCAACTCTAGGTCTACTCCTACACCTAGTTGTAACTTTCCATGTTTTTGCGACTCACAATTTCAAGTGGAGATTTACACCTAGATGTAGATTTATTTGTTCTCTTTACCTCCAAGGGATGGGTCTTATTACGACAGAATTTATGAGTGTAAAGTCACTACAGATAACTTTAAACTTGTTGATGGAGCTCTTCACCACTAAGTTGCAGATCTCTTAATGGATAAGTATAGGGACATTTAATAAATGTACTATTTTAAAAACACATATTTATAATTATTTTAATCCAACATATACATGTAAAATAATTTAAATTCATTAAATTAACCTGGAACCAATACAATGAAATGTTACAGCACATTAACACAAATAACATTTTTAATAACTCATAAAATAGTTTTAAAATATCAATCTAATCAAAGTCACAAGTCAGACTAACCGCGATTGAGAGTGGGCTAACTACAGGGTCCTAGTAAGCCAGCTGAACAGAGTACCTTATATCCTGGTTTGCGAAGTGTTGCGAGAATCTGCACAGAAGATGTGTCTTGCAGCCGAAGCAATGCATCAGTTCTGAGATGTGGCGAGGCTACAATGCAAGGGCCTGCATCATCATCAATGAGGATCCCATCAACGAGGAGTTGAGATGCAAAGACTTGCGTCAAGGATGCAATCCGCAGTTGAGATGATGTGTCGATTCCGAGGAGCTATGAGGCTGCAATACGGAGTCCAGCGTTGCCGCCGAGGCTGCCAGTGACAAGTGATGCTAGAGACTGCACCGAGGATGAGTTGTGCAGCAGTGGTTTTGATGCAGCGATGAGCTGCGATGTGGTTTTTTCCAGTGGTTCCGATCCACACAATACATGGATGAATCAACCCGCATCTACTATTTAAGACATTAAAGGCAGGATGCATGCCTAAAATCCTTTTTCTCATACTTGCCATAGCTCTGGAGCCACCCTAATAAAGAATTTATGTTGGCCCATCGACATCAAAGCTCTCTATTGTTTGTGTCTGTCTCGGAGGAATACACAAAACTCAACAGTCAGCGATACCCAGTCATGTAACCCAGTTACAGGCTACAGGTACTAATTGGCTAAGGCAGGAAAATACCAATTTTCTTAAAGTGTAATTTTCAAAATTGAAATTAAAATTCGATTTCACCAAAAGTTAGGATTTTTCATTAACATTCCAAAGACCCCAAACATCAACTGGTTATGGTTACCTGCTCTAATTTGGAAATGAAAGCTTATTAAATGTAATAATGTAACTTCAGTTTTGGTCTATGGACGAGGTATGATTTACAGAAGTGAAAATTAATGTAAGAGTTTTTCACTTCCAGGACAGGTAAAATGTAACATTACATGTCCTACTTTTTAAGTACAGTGCACCCTACCCTCTGGGCTGTCCAGAGCCTACCCTAGTGGTGATTTATATGTATTAGAAAAGAAAGTTTGGGCCTTGCAAAAGGTTTATTTTGCTTGGTCAAAATGGCAGTTTAAAACTGCACACAGGCTGCAATGACAGGCCTGAACCATGTTACTAGGTTTACTTGAGTAGGTGGTACAACCAGTGATGCAGGCCCACTAGTGGCATTTAATTTAAAGGCTCTGAATTTAAAGTCACTTTACTAGAGATGTATAGGTAAATTAAATACGTCAACAAGGGATAAGCCAATGTTACTTTGTTTTGAGGAGTGAGCACATGCACTTTAGCAGTGGTTAACAGTGGTAAAGTGTGCAGAGTCCTAAGATTAGTAAAAGCAAGATCAGCAAAAGTAGAGGAGGAAGGCAACACATTTGGGGGAAGACCACTCTAAGGCCGTTAGATCTAACAGACACTTTCAGCTGCTTTGCATCAAGAAGATGATCCATGGGTGGTACATGGGCACAGGTTTTGATGCAAAGTCCTATTTCCTTGTGGCAGCCTTAAAGCTTGAAAAAATGTTTCTTATTTCTAAAATCTTCCAACTTTGCATTTGTGCTGCATTGTACAGCACACACACTCACACACAAACACACACACGCACACACATATATAGAGAGAGAAATTCTGGGAAGTTCTGAGAACAGACGATGATTTGAAAGATGAAGTAGGTATTTACCCATCTATAACATTTAGACATAACAAATCCCTGAAAGAGACGCTAATGTCAAGCAACATCAAAGAAATCAAAAAATCAAATCCTATACAAGGATTCTTCACCTGTGCAAAGTGTAAAGCCTGTAAGTATAGTCAAAACTGCAAGACAGTCAAACTAAGCAAAGAGAAACCAGCCTTCAGAATTATGAGACACTTTTCATGTGAGACCGAATTCGCAGTTTATGCCCTAAAATGGCCCTGTAATTTATTTTATATAGGGAGTACCACCAAAAAGGCTAAACTGCGGGTCCTTGAGCATTTGAGAGCCATAGCTAAAACGACAGACAGTATCCGGTGGCACGCCACTTCAGTGAGAAACACAGCCAGAACCAAAATCTTCTTAAATTCATTGTGTTGGACTCGGTACCCCTTAGAGAAAGAGGTGGAAACCGCACAATTGAATTAAGAAAACTGGAATCTAGAATGATTATCAGATTAATTACACTGATACCTTATGGTCTGAACTTTGACGAAGAATTGGCAATACATCTTAGATAAAAGAACTGTTCCATACTGTAATATCTCCTTTTACGCGTACTGTATCTTTTAGAATTAAAAAAAAAAAAGTTTTTTTAATGTTTTGATTAAGAGACAGTCCATGATTTCGAAAAAAGTGAATACATGTGTTTTCTTTGTTGCAGTGATACATTATGAAGAATATGGATCTTGGAGAAATGATTGAATATGGGCTCTGTAAGGCAGAATTGATGAAATTTAATTACTGAACATTGGACATTGATGATATTTGCAAGCCCACTTGGGCTCAATTTGAAAACTGATAACGTTTGGTGCTTTAATTATGTTAAAACAAGAGTGGTTTAATCATTGCCCACTTGGGCGTTACTAACTGATATCGGACTAAGAGTTCGTAAATTGAACATAATTGCACAAGGACACTTGAATTTAATTTATTTTGTTCAATGTGTAATTGTAAATCATTTGTTTATCATGAACTTTCCAAAAACCACGATGTCGATGTCTATAACAGCCAACGGAGTATTTTCACTGTGTCTATGATGACGAGACGGAACTGTTCTCTGCACCTTTAAATATGCACTGTGTTTGTAAAAATGTTACCCGTGATCAAGCTGTGAGGTTAACAGCGAAACGCGTTGGGCACCCGTTGCGATGATAAACACCCTTTGAATTGTGGCCGCGGCTCCAGTGAGTTATTGAAAATAGTATCGCTGGATTTGTTGTTATATTTGGGAGTGGCGTCCCGGCCCCGCTGCCCGCCATGAAAGTGGCTCGGACTTCGCTGTGTTCTATGTTTGGAGATATATATATATATATATATATAGATATATATATATATATATATATATATATATATATATATATATATATATATATATATATATATATATATATATATATATATATATATATATCCTGATCAACTCCCTCCTAGTAAAAAACCTATGCTTGACATCACACACACTTCCTTGCACTATGGTGCAAGGGTGAATGTGCAGGCGTACGGTAGCTAGAAGTATACCAGCCTATCTTAGGCATGACATCGTTCTCCTCTCCCCTTTTCACACAACACCACACAATCACTTTTGTGACTGTGCTGTATTGCATGAAAATGTAGTAAAATCAGCTCTGCTGTGTTCTGTCTAGGACATCATTTTCATATACACTGATTTACGATATTTTCTATTCAGTTTCCAAAATGTACACAGTGCCACATCTTGCACCACTTGAATTCCCAAATCTGTTTTTTTTCTCAATATGATCAGGTAATGAATGTTTCTTACTTTCAAGCTTTGAGGGAAAATTGTGTTGGTCAATATAATCTTATGTGGAAAAGTGATAGATGGGAAAAGTCTATGTAGGACGCAGAGGTTAAAAAAACACACGCTAACATTTTTACTCATTTTTGAGGTTAGAGAATGATCATCCTAAATTCCACATTTTGGAAACCTGTAATGATCATTCACAACTAGCATCCACTAAGCAGCTATTATTAGGGTTGTTTTTGAAGAGCATGCCATATTTTCTGATAGGGATGAGCTTCAGTCAATTTACACATATGCAGGTTTTTTTAAGACAAGTGAACTGGCAGCATTACAGAACATGACCAGATTTGTGTCATCCACAAATAAAAAAAGAATGAAAACAATTCAGGTGGCAAAAAGAAGGCATGGCATAGAGTAATAGGTCAATAAGTTGTGTAGAATACATTAACCTTTGTAGAAGACGAATAGAAGAATTTGAGAGATTTGAGAAAGATGGTGTCTACTCATTGCCACCTATCAGAAGGAAAGAAAGTCCTGTTCCATTGCACCTTTGCAATCAATCTTTATCTGAAAGTGCTGTCCCTACTAGCTGGAAAAAAGAAATGTCTACTGAACCTACTCTCCTCTCTAATATTACATGTTTTGACTGATTTCCCTTCTTTCAATACCAGCTAAGGTCACAGAGAGTATGGCCAGTGAGCGTCTCTCGCCATTCAGGGAAACCACCGCCATACTAGATTAATGTCAAGCTGTTTTCAGAGCACTATATGCAACTCAAGCTTTTCTAATGTCTACTGTGGATGACTTACCTATCAATATGGATTAGCTGGAAGATACTGCATTCATCTTGCATGACCTCTCTGATACTGTCTTTCCTCTCAGTGATGTTTGACAATGTCTGTATTCAATTCTACTCTCTCGTATGCGTGGTATTGAAGTGAGGGTTAAAGCTTGTGAATGAAGTTTTTCCTTCCTCACTCATAGGGTGCAATAAGCCGATTCTGCCCTGTTCAAGTAGTGTTTTAAATTCTTAGACGGTGGTGTGGATCTACCTTAAGCCCCGAAGCTCCATTGAGCTTGTTTTCTTCTCTAATGTGGATGACACACAAATGAACATTTTCGTGAAATGAAACAGTTTGCATCTAACCTGAATTCAAGAAATGGCTCTCAGTGATTTTTACCTAGTTGAATGTTAACTCAATTGCCAATAGAATTTTGAAGCCATTTGTTCTCAACACTAATGCTACACTATATGCATCTTGAAAATAGAATTAGAGACGTTGAGCAAAGTTTTTGGAACACTCAGCGTGCAGTGGTGCAAGTAGATAAAATGGATAAAAACATTTGAGTTCTCAAAAACCAAATAGAGGATCTAGAAAATAGGAATTGGCAAAATATTCCATGCATTTATAGAATACCTGAAGGATCAGAGGGAACAGATATAATTTCCTTCTTGAAACCAAACATTCCGAAAATAGGTGATCGATCAGATGCCTTCACATTCAACATACAAAGAGCTCATAGAATTGGACCAATAACCACCTCCTCAGTGAACCACTCTAAATCTTGAGGCACCATAACTTTGTTTTTAGGGAATATACAGATTTAGTAACAATTCTTGATGCTACTAAGCAACGTAAACCATTGATGTCGACGGGCCAACATCAATTCTTTATTAGGGTGGCTCCAGAGCTATGGCAAGTCTGAGAAAAAGGTTTTTAGGCATGCATCCTGTCTTTCATGTCTTAAATATTAGATGCGGGTTGATTCATCCATGTTTCTTTAAAGTTACATACATTAAGAAAGCAACCACGTATCATTGCGCAACCATACAAATTGATTTCTTTTACTTTCACAGAAGGTAGAAGAGATGGAAACTAATAAGACTGTTTCTTAAACGTGTGTTTTATATTATGGACATTTTTATACAACAATTTACTCCCTGATACACAGATCTGATTATATTATCTTGCTTATTAGTTAATGGTTTGATATTTATTATGCATTTTTTTATTTACTTCTTTTCCATTTCTTTTCTCTCTGCATCTTCACAGAAATTGATCATCCTGGTATGAGAAATGTCATCTCTTGTCTTTTTTTCGTATGTGTTTAGTTTTGACCGTTGTAAGTCACCAAAATTGTTGTCTTCAATCCACTGTCGATTATTTTGGTATGTCTTTTGTGTAAGTAGTAACGAATTCCATCTTTTTTATTTGGATAGTTGTTCGTGTGACGTTGTCTCTCAATGTCATTTTTAATTTTCTTTCAGATATGTTTTCGGAGACACCATCATCTTCTGCCAGTCTTGATCTTGGCTTTGCATCACTCCCACTTTTATTAGTTTATTATCTTTACTACAAATCTGTGGTAGACATTAACTTGGCATCAGACCATATCTTCTTGTTTATGCTGTGAGGAATTGTTTGTCCAATCAGCTGGACCATTCACGATATGTGTCGCACTGTCCCTGAATTCCCTTATTTTGCAAGTTGGACTTCCTTGACTTTGGTGTCCAGTCTGGGCACAACAAGCCTTGGCTGTTGCATAGGGTCCATTACCCGGGTATTGGTCCTGTGCGGCACCGGTTGGTCCTGGTGTCCTTCCACTTGGTGGGGAGACAGATATGACCTTCAGGAGCACAGGGTCCTCTTCCTGGGGAACTGATGCATTGGGATGGATGAGTAGCTGCAATTCGGTGGACTACACCCTGCGTTTTTGTTGCCTCCTGCTGCAGGGGAGTACTTCTTCAGGTAATTGGCAAAGCTCTGACAGCCCTCCGGGTTTCTTGGAGAATTTACCACAGCAGGATTATTCTGCTTCTTCTACAATTGTTGGAGGAGCAGTCATGCTGTCAGTGTTGGTGCCAAATCAGTAGTTGCTTCTCGTTTCTTGTGACAGGACTCTTCTTGGTTCACTTCTCTTGTTCTGTTGGAATCTGAAGTCCTGGTATCAGGGGTCCCCTAAATACGCATTTTAGGAGTGTTTAGAGAAGTGAGGAGTAGTAGCTAATGGGCTACTTACTCCTGGGGCCATTACACCCCCTAGATGAGCACTTCCGGTGTGAAGTAGGCATCATTCTGTCCCAGAATTCCTAATTCTACCACACACAATATGGTGGACGTTCTAAAGTTGTGTTGGCGCGAGACTGGGTCACCCAATAGGTGTACCCAGCATGATACTTCAACAGGCCTCCTGCATAGATAATTTTCCTGCCTGTCCTGGCACCGGATGGCTTCATGGGAGGGGGTCAACATCCTTGCCTGTGAGGGAATCCAGACTTGCATACCAAAAGGGGGTGGGTTCTTTGAAGCCGCCTGCCTTGGAATACAAATTTTACAAGCCTTTCTGCAGGAGGAGGTGACAACACCTCTCTCCAGAGCAGGCATTGTTCCTGACCTCCTGTGAGCAAAGACTCTCACACCTTGGGGGTCAGAAACTCATCTGTGTCAGCAGGCTGGACTGAACCGGTCAGCTAGCACACTAGAGAGTTGATAAGTTCCAGGTAGTACTTCTAAGGCACCCTCTGGGTGCATGTATTAATACATCCATCACAGGAATCAGTGTGGGCTTAGCATTACAAGGTGTTTGATACCAAACACCATATGTTTCAGTGAAGCCATTGTGTAGCTGGGAAACTCATTTTGCCAGCACCCAGTACATACCTTGAGATGGCTTCCCTGCTCACTTGAATTATCTAGTAAAGAACTAGACATCACAGGGGCATATCTGCTAATGCAGATATCTCTTCACATAAATTATAATGCACCCTGCCTTTGGGCATAAAGGTCTGCTGTAGGGGCGACTTACATATATTAGTTGCAGTTTCTTTGGTATTAAACAAATGAGTGTGTCATGTCACACAGCCTGTGTGGAATTTGTATGTGGTTCCCTTAGGGTGGCATAAGACATGCTGCAGCCTTCAGTGACCCTCTTTAGTACCACTGCCATAGGTCCTGGAGTACTAATTACTAGGGACTTACAAGGGTGATAAAGTCCTTAGCCAATTGTAGCACAATTAGACTTTACTTTGTTTTGGGGAAGGAGCACAGGCACTGAGGTCTGGTTAGCAGGCCTTAGTGCACTGTCAAAGTTGAAACAGCATCCAGTAGCTAAAAAGGGGTCAAAATGTATGTATGGGGGTAACTGCAACAAAAGCTCAGTTGTCTACATTGACTGAACAGATTTGTAAGATCTTGTGCAAATACAGTGCTGCTGCATTAATATTACTTGAATTGTCTGCTGCCTTCAACAAAATGTCTCACCACATAATAATCCAATGTTGTCAGAGGCTGTGCTGTACATTTCTTGACTTTCTTTTTGACAGACAGGGCTCAAGATGTATCCATGCATTCCTTTACAACTGACTTTAAAGGAGTGTTCTGCAGAGTACCACAAGGGCCAGCTCTAAGTCCCATTGTGTTTAACATATATCACACTAGTGGGGGGAGGAGGGTTCTTTTTCTGTTGTTTATTGCGTTTCTAAAAGTGGTTTCTTGGCCACTGTGCCTTGAGGTTTCAATGAGGATTGCATTGCCGCAAGTTCGTCCCCAGGGATGTAGACCTTAACACGCTGAGTATTGCTCTCTAGTTTTTGCTATGCCGGCGATTGGATGTAGGCAGTCAAGCTGTGTTTTGTGCATTTACCACCACACAATAAAAATGATTGATTCTAACATCTATCACACTAATCTGCTATGATAGGGTTTCCTGTTCCTGTTAAACTGAGGATACCCAGCTAATTGTCCACCTTGACACCTCTGATAAAGACAGTGGCCACAAACTTAAAGACTGTTTGCTCTCAGTCATGATTTGATGAAGACAAACTCCCTATGTTCTAATGCAGGCAAAATCATACAATTAAATGTCACTCCTTCTCGCTGGTTTTCATGCAGGCGGGCTGTCAAGCCGAGACCATTGCTAGTCCCTTGATAAACTATAGAAAATGTTGGGTTCACTTTTGTTTTAGATCTCTTGTATAACTTTTATGTTAGATCTCTTGTTTAAAAGTGAGATCAATGAACTATCATTTAATTGTTTTCTTGCCCAACACACCATGAGAAAGATCCTACCACTGCTACTAGAGCAGAATAGGAAGGCTATGGTCCAAGCAGCTATCTTGTGCCTCAACTACAGTAATTCACTTTATGTGGGACTCCCGGATTATTTCCTTGCAAGACTACAGTTTATTCAGAATGTGGCAGCTTATTGTATTCTTGGTGTCAATAAATAGTGATATATCTTAGGTCAGTTATAATCCTTACACTGACTTCCAATTAAAGTCAGTGGGGCCGATTCACAGAACCAATCTGAAACAAAATCCTAAACCTACCACTTTTGGTATTCACAGAAGGCACTAACTACTTTTGGTATTCACAGAATGCACTTACTACTTTTGGTTAAACGTACTACTTTTGGTTAAACTTACTACTTTTAATATTCACAGAAAGCATTTAGTAGTAATAAAGGAGTCCTAACTTTACTACTACTAAATGACTTCTGGAAGCCAAGTTCAATCCAATGCCAAATGTCGATTACGAAAGGTATATCTTCAACCAAGCAAGACAGCAATCTAGTGAGATGATGGATGAGTTTGCTGAGAGACTTTATATGCTTATAAAGTACTGCAAGTTTAGGGAATTCAATGATGAAGAAGCCACGAGTCTTACAGTTATCAATGACTGCCTCTCTGATACATTCCAATTACGCATGCTGCGAGAGATGCTCAACCCTGGCGATCCACCAGGGGAAATGCCTGGTGCCTGCTAGGGCCAGTCCGGCCCTGCTGCTTTTATGGAAACTGGAACAATCCAAAATGAATCAGAATTGAGTATGAAAAGTAAGCAGAAACACAAGGCAGAGGCCCAGTGTGATGTCTTCTAAGAAAAAGAAATTGTGTTATCGCTGTAGATTCTCTATTCCACGTGAAGGTAAATCTCCCGTCATCAGACAGATATGTAAAGTCTGCAGAAAGAAAACTATTTCCTAATGGTTTGCAAAGTGCATCACAGAGAGATGAGAAGATGGACACCAGAAAGTTGCAGAAGCACTCTAGCCACTCCCACAAGGCCAAACAGCAACATCAATTAAGGCAAGTGGAAACAACAGTGAGGAAGATGGATTTACAATTATGGTGTCTGTCACAGACCGACATGCGCATGTAGGATTGACCACTTGCAAATTAAAACACAAATGTAAAAAGAATCGCCACTTGAAGCAAGAAAGTTCCTTTTGACATTGTCCTAAAACCACGCTCAAGATGAAAGGTTGAACTGCAACCTTTATTACAGACAGGCGTGCATCGATAAACATCGCCTTGATTAGAACAAAGGCTACCATCAACTTGAACTGGATAAAAACTGTAGGTACATTACTACTTTTTCAACTCATTTTGGTTTGTTCAGATATAAAATAATCAGTTTTTGTGTTTTGTCAGCTGCAGAAATCTTTCAAGAGGTCATTTGTCGAATAATTAAGATTACTGATGCAGGTCTTACACTAAATGCAAAGAAGTGCGAGTTTCACAAAACAGACTTAAATTCTTTGGGCATATATTTTCTGAAAAGAGAATGACTCCTAACCCCAGAAAGGTACAAGCATTGTCGTCTACTTGCCCTCCAGAAGACGTAACCTTGCTGTGATCCTTCTTGGGTATGGCTGGATACTGCTCCAAGTGCGTTCATGATTTTGCCTGTGTAAGTGCCCCTCTAAGAGAACTAACAAAGCAAGATATTCCATTTGAATGTTCATGTTCATGTGACCGAATTTTCAAGAAAATAAAACATGCAATTGAAAGTGCAACTGAAATGGCTTAAATTGATCTGAAATTGCATATAGAGATTATGGTAGATGCAAGCCCGGTGGGGTTGGGCCCGATCCTTGCTCAACACAATGGACAGCCTGATGCTCAGAGGTACATTGTGGCCTATGCTAGCAGGAGTCTATCTCAGACTGAATGTGCTTATTCTTAACCTGAGAAAGAAAGCTTCAAAGTAGTATGGGCGTGTGAACACTTCCTTGTGTTTCTGTACGGAAAGCATTTCACCCTTGTCAAGGATCATAAGGCAGTGCTCACTATTTTTAGAAATCTAAAAGCCAAGGGGCCCCCTTGCTTCAAGAGGTGGGGGTTGCATCTGCAGGAGTATGATTACACTATTGTGCACAAACCAGCAAAAAAAAACCTCAGACTATTTTTCACAAGTGCCACTACAGCAACATAGTAGAGCATCCAAAGCGGCTGAGGCTCCATCAAGTTCATAGTAAAGTCAAGTGTGCCTGCAGCTCTTTCTATTGAGAAGATTCTGACAGCTACTAGTACTGACAAAGACATGCTCAAGCTTATAGAAATCATTGCAACACAATCTTGGAGGAAACATACTTGATCTCTTACAGATGATGTTGGGTACCCGAAATTCAAGAATGTTTGTGAAGAAGTTTCTGTTACACATGATGGTGTCATACATAGAGCGGTGAGAATAAATATCACCAGCGGTCCGTGTAGGTAACAGCGGTGAGGTGGTGGGGCCGGGTAAGGGGGGATTTCGACGGACGATGCAGAACGAAAATTAAATAAATTATTAGGTTTCCCTCTGCATCGTCCTTCGAAATCCACCCTTGCCCGTCCCCACCCCCCAACGCTGTTACCTGCACAGACTGCGGCTGATAGTTATCCATGAAAGCCTGAGGCAACAAGTTATTGAACTAGGACACGAAGGACATTGTGGCATTGCTGCCACTAAAAGAACCCTCATTGTATGAAAGCTTGTCATCTGTGCAACTGTCTGTCTCCCAAAAATGGCTCAGCACCCACTGAATATGTCTGATCTCCCTAAGCAGGTCTGGGAGAGGATTGTGGTTGACATCTTCAGACCCCTCAATAAAGGACATCATCTCATGGTAGTTGTCGATGAGTACTCACGTTTTCCTCTAGTGAAAGACTTATCAACAACCTCACATGACAAAGTCATCGAGAGGCTTGACAGCATGGGGTGTTCCTTCCATTCTCAAATCTGACAACAGTCCACCCTTCAATAGCACAGAGTTCAAAGACTTTCTTCATTTGAACATCAAACATCAGAAAAGCACACTTCTCTGGCCACAGGCAAATGGTGTTAATGAACGATTTATGAGTACTTTGAAAAGGGTAGTTCAGCGTACTGCACTTGAAGGCATCAACCTTAAGAAAGCTTTACACCCAGCCCTCTGTGCATGCCATTTTACTCCTCGTTCCACAAAAGGAGAAGGTCCTTCCACCTTGCTGTTCGGGAGAGTTCTTGGAACAAAGATACCACAACGGACCACCAGTCGTTCAAAAGACCCTGACAAGATTGATGTCACTGACACCTCTTACAAATGCAAAATGAAGGCTTACGCTGATAAGCGGCGAGGCACTCGAGACACTGTCTTCAAGAAAGGAAACTGAGGGGCATATTACCAACAACTAGCGATCATTTTTGTCTCTAACTTGTTTAGAGGCAAAAATTATCGCCGCACATCGCCGATTTTTATCGCATATAAACCTTGCTATTAGCAAGGTTTATCGCAAATGCGATAAAAAACGGCCGCAATGCATGAATATCGCTGAAAAGTCAGCGATATTCATGCATTATCGAGCAAATGCTCTTAGCCATGTTATCCACCTCCCATTGGATAACATGGCTAAGAACTGCTCAGGGCAGGTGTTAGCTTTTGGAGATATTCGCGCTTAGCGCGAATATCTCCAAAAGTTGGTAATAGGAGATAGCGATGTTAGGGACTGTTTCCAGTCGCTAACATCTTGGCACGCCCACTTTGCATGTCATTAGTGATAAATATCACTGACATGCAAAGCGGGGCCCAAGATGGTCGCTATCTCCTATTAGCTGTCACTAACTGGTGTTAGCGACAGCTTGGTAATAGGGAGATAATTTTATCTCCGCTTTCTTGGCTTTTAAAGCCAAAAAAGCGGAGATAAACCCCCTTGATAATATGCCCCTGAGTTCTTGTCAAGCAAAGGTGGACACGCACGACTGATGTTCCATTTGACGCTGAACCGCTAAGAGTTGTGGCAAGCAAAAGACAGATGGTAACTCCCCAACGACCTCGAAAAGCCATAACTAGAGACTCATTACA
This sequence comes from Lissotriton vulgaris, assembly GCF_964263255.1. NCBI lineage: Eukaryota > Metazoa > Chordata > Amphibia > Caudata > Salamandridae > Lissotriton > Lissotriton vulgaris. The sequence continues at coordinate 432,989,441 of NC_141696.1, read as the reverse complement.
CATTAGACATTTACCTCAGTGTTCCTTGGCTCCAGACCTCATGTGTGAGGCAAGTTGACCTGAGTGTCAATGTCAAGCATTGGACTCCTCTCCAGAGATTCCAGTAGAAGGTGCACCTCTTCTACCTCATACAACTAGATCTGGATGACTGATGCGAGCACCTCAATTACTCATCGAAGAGTTATAATGTGTATATGTGTATATATTTGTTCATACTTTTTATTTGACAAAGGGGAGATGTTGTGTCCTGTGTTTTTACGTAAGAGGCCTCCAGTGGTCCTCGGCAGGCTCCTTACAAGTATTACATAATCTGTTGGGTGTGGGTGGGTGTGGCTAATAAAGTTTGTGACACAGTGCATTCAGTTAAGGGTTGCATGCTGAAGAATAAACACATGCAAACCAGAGCTCAGTGTGTGTCTATTAAAATCTCCCGTGCTTAGGAGGATGCTACATCTGTGAAATCATTGATGCTGAGTGACACATTCCTGGAGATGATAGATAGGCATAAAAGTAATTGTAGTTAAGGCATGAGGTGCAACATTAACGTCCTCAGAGTTTGCCAAATGTGGAGAAGGAAGCATCATCACAGAGAAGTAGCACTTATAAACAATGCAAACACCAGGTTTCTCACAAGGGCGGTCAGTGTAAGATTGAATATAGTTGTAGGTGTTTCTTCATTAATCACAATACTACACCAATCTTTAAGCCAAGTTTTGGCAATGAAGAAGAGGTCAAGATTGTAATCAACAATAAAATCATGTATTTCTAAACCATGTTTCAGTAAGGAGTGAAAATTAAGTAAAGCAGCTCTTAGGTTGGGTGAAGACATTCAATGGGGCCCAGAATCATGTGCCGCCATATAAAGTATAGAAACATCTATTAGTAGGGTAATTTGGCTTTAGTGCATGTTTGAGGTTGCCTTTGGTGCACTGAGAGTGGCAATAGTGTGACAGGTGCTCCTGTAAGTTGTTGATTTCTTCATGCACAACTTTGTGGGTGTGGTCTAAATGAGGTTCTATGCTTTTCGAAATATCTAAACATGGCATTATCGAGGGTATAGTTTAAAGAGAAAATGAGTGAAGCTACTTTTATATAATGCAGTTATGAAAACTGAAAAACAAATCTTGGGGCATCCTCACTAAAAAAGTTCCAGCATGGAAGCACCATATAAATTTATGGTACTTTCTGAAGTTCACTTAGCTTGCTCAGGTGGGAGTTAACTTGAAGCATGGTAGAACGTTTGGGACAATATTATGTTTCAGAAGGAAGCAGGCATTGTGTCACTAAACACTTCTACTTTATTTTTAGCACTATTCACTTCTCTTTAGGTTAGAATGAGCACAATTTTTCTGTTCATCCCATGAATCAACTACATTGTATGCATCTATCATTAACATGGTTTGTAAGGCTAAGAGGTGAAATTGTCTGCTGCTGAGCCATTTTCTCTGGGCCCTTGGGCCACCAGTTGTTACTAAAGTGTATTATTGATATTTTTATTTTTCATTAATGTCCCAGGGCATTGGAAACTACTGCAATCCAACTACATTGACTAGATATCTACTCCTGATGCCAGTGGTAACTTAAGCAAGTAACCAAGAGACAGGGCCTGATTTAGGGTTGCAGAGGACATTGATACTGTCATCTTGACAGTAGATCGTCTATCAAATTTAGAGATGACCATCGGCTCAGTAGTCATTTCTGGACCTTGAAAGGAACCACTGTTACAGCAGTTCCCCTGAAGGTACTAACATTTAGTGGAATGCCACCATTGGTTTTGATGGCATTCACCAAGCTTTTAATGTTTTTTTTGTTTTTCCGAAAGAAACTTGGAAAGCATTAGCTTGTTTCCGCAAAGCAAAACACAAATGACCCCCCACAACCTGAGAGCTTTTTCTTTGGGTGTAAGAGTCATTATTCTTTTCTGCTGTCCCTCGCCGCCAGGCTTTTCCTGGTTGTAACAGACGAATAAAAAAACAATCATACTATCTACTTTAAATATAGTGGGTGGGATGATGCTTTTACTCCAACATTTTCTACTCCATTGGGACGTTGGAGTAAGCTTTCTGTTGACGGAGCCAATGGGGGCTCCGCTGATGGAAAGTATTACAAATGGGGTCTCTAATTGGCAGAGGTACACACCCTGTTGAAGTAGGTGCCACCACTCTAGTCAGGGTAAGTCAGATATACTCCATAAGTTTACCTTTGTTCACCCTCTTGTAGCTTGGCACAGAGCAGGCAGGCTTAACTTAAGAGGCAATGTGTATTTGTGCAACACTTATTACAGTACAACAGTGAATAGCACTTCACCAAATAATCCACACCTGGTTACAAAAGTAGGGCTTGAGTGTTTGAACAAAAGAACAAAAATCCAATAAGTAGAAGATGAATTATACATTTTTAAAGAATAAAAAAAAGTTCTAGCGCTTAAAAGCAATAAGCGCCAGCGGGGGTTATCTGGTCTGCTGGACCGGGGAAAAGTCAACAGTTCACGCCGACCATGATGGAGCACAGGCCGGTGACAAGAGCCACGCAGGCCGGTGAACAGAGTACCTTGATACTGCATTCAAGCAGCAAGATGAGGGGTGCAGACGAACGATGCGTCGATGTCTGGTCTGGAGTTGATGTGATGCATCGATTTTCTTCATGCATTGACGGCGATGCACAGTGTCTTCTGGAGAGAAGCTCCAGTTCTGAGTGCAGCGGTTCAGAAGATGAGTCACCAGGTTAATCTATGCTGGAGGGGGGATTCATCGATCTTCTTCACGCATTGGCGGCAATGCATTGGTTCTGAAGTGGTGGCTCAAGGCGCGATGCAGTGGTTCATAGTATGAGGCACAGGGTTCTCCCCTCCTGCAACAGGTCAATGCGCCAGTTCTACTACTTGCAGCCTGAGATGCGTTGATTTCTTTGGTGCAAGTATCTGGGTCCACTTCCAGTGAATTAGGCACAGTAGCAGGGGTAGAGACTTTTATATCCCTGAGTCTCAAGCAACAGGAGGCACGCCAACAAGCCCTTTGAGATCACTTCAGTTGCAAGGCAGATGGGCAGCACATCAGAAAAGCAAACATTTAGGTCAGCAGCCCAGTGGCGTATCAGTCCTTGATGCAGCACAGCAGTTCTTCTGACAGAGTCTAGTTGTAGGTACAGAAGTATCTGATTCGGTGGGGTCAGATACCCAGTACTTATACTCATTTGTGCCTTTGAAGTAGGGCTGACTTCAAAAAGGGTGTACACACAGGTCCTTTCTTCTCTGCCCTGGCTCCAGACTATCAGTAAGGGGTAATCAGCCCTTTGTGTAGGGACAGGGCACTGCCTGTTCAGGTGGGTCAGTCCCTTCCTCCTTTCCTGCACAGGAAGAGCCATCAAAATGCAGATTAGTGCTCAGACATCCCTAACCTTCATGTGTTTGTGGCTGTCTAGAAGGAATGCACAAAGTGTAACTGTCACCTACCCTAGACATGTACTGCAGACAGGCTGCAGGCACCCTGAGCTGTAAGAGCAGAGAAATGTCCACTTTATAAATGTGGCATTTCTAAAATAGTAGTGTTAAATCCAGCTTTACTAGTGAAGAGGATTTATCATTGCCATTCCAAAGATATTAAACATGAGACAACTATTCCTTTCTAATCAAGAAGTACAGGTTAAAATTGTATTAAGAAATTCCCAATGTTAACCTATGAGAGGAGTAGGCCTCACAGTAGTGAAACTTGAATTTAGATGTTTTTCACTGTCAGGGCATGCAAAACCTAAAAGTACACATCCTACCTTTAACTTTCCTAGCACCCTGTCCTATGGTCTACCTAGGGTCTGCCTTAGGTGTGACTAATGCGCAACAAAAGGGGAGTTTAAAGCTTGGCAAAAAGTTTTGGATGTCAAGTTGTAGTGGCAGTAAACTGCACACACAGGCCCTACAGTGAAAAGCCTGAGAGAGGTTTGAAAGGCTGCTTGTGTGGATGGCACTCTCAGTGCTTCAGGCCCACTAGTAGCATTTAATTTACTCCCCTGGGTATATGTTATACTACTTTACAAGGGACATACAAGTAAATAAGAAGTTAAATGTACATACCCCAATCTTACTATATTTTAGGGTAGAAGCACATGCACTTTAGTAGTGGTCAGTAGTGGTAAAGTGCTCAGAGTCCTAAAGCCAACAAAAACATGGTCATAAAAAGGCGAGGAGGAAGGCAAAAAGTTTGGGGTGACCCGTCAGAGAGGGCCATTTTCCAACAGAAAGCTTAAGGTCTGTCCATCTCTAAATGAAGATGGTGGACCAAGAGCTTCCCAGACACGATAATTCATTGCATTTGCAACAGATTATTCAGTCCGCCAAACTCTAAATCTACCCCACAGTTCTAGAGACAACAGTAGGTTTGAAATTAAGTTGCAGCAAACACAGAAATCCTACATATTAAACAAGAGCTATTCTTTATAAAATAAAATATACATCTTATTTCCAGTCAGAAGACGTAGGTCAGGTAAGATAGGGATGAACATGACAAAACATAATTTTCTAGCCCTTATATGGAAGGGAGCTATAATTGGATTAATATGTGAGTGAATAAATAAATGAGTGAATGAAAAATGCATTGTTCAGTTAATAAAAACTTACAATATGTCAAATTTATACACTTTTCATACATATTGCCATTATTGAACAACTTTAAAAAAACACGTTTAAAATAAGGGTAAGTCCCGCAATAAGAACACTCAATTCATCTAGTGAAAACATGTAAAAAACCTCCACGTAAAGTTCATTTACTGGTCACACAATCCGCCTAATATTTCCTCTTACCTAAAGTACCTGTTTATTCTAACTTGCTAAACACTATGAGTAGTAAGTATGAGCGTAAAATCCGTTCCGCTCGCAGAATTTGCGGAATTTCGGCAAATTCGCGATCCGTGAATTCTCGCGAATTTGTCGAAAATTCGCAAAATTCGCACGCAGCGGATTTTTTGCTTGGTCGCGCTTGACAAATACAATATTGCGGCGCGCGGCGTTCACTTTCCGTCATTCAGTGTTTGAAGAATTGTTTTTCTCCATGTTTGCGTGTGCTGCGCCATTTTGGATCTTGCTGCGTGATCCCGCAGGAGTTTGTCGACCGCGATTACGTCATCGCGGCCCGCCACCTTGCACAGGGAGAGTTTGTCAATGCAAGTACGTCATAAAGGCTCGTGATCACGCATCGCAGGAGTAAACAATTGTGAACACGTAGATGCGGCGGGCAGCAACAATCTCGCACTCGCGAAATTGCTAAATTTGCAATTCTGCACAAGAAATCCACCAGCAGGCAGCATAAACCTTCTGAAAATGATGATTTTTATCAGAATAACTCCTCAGGTTGACATTTGCCTGCACTTTTTTTTGCAAGGAGTCCATTTTGGGGGGTGGGGGGGGTGGGAGGAAGGAAGTGCCCCACAGTCTCCAACTTCCTGTTCCTGTCCAACAGGCTCCTCCCAGTGCTTTGTTCATGTCCTAGTCACTTTCATTTGGATCTTGACCTGGAAGGATTACTTTTTGTGGATGCTGCTGGATATTTGGATTTGAGGCCTTTTTGACTTTCTTTGGATCACTTTTGGATTAGAAATTTCACAAGTAAGTTCAAGTTGTTTGCTTGGGGCATTACAGTTGCTGCAAGTACAATTTTGGAACTTTTTCAGAACATTAAATAAAATATATTGTGGGTAGCCACAGTATCCAGTAGGGCCAGGGTTAGTTATGGGTGCATGATACAACTGTTTTGTTGGGGTGATTTTTCGATTTTTTGACTGTTGTTGGGGCCTTTTGCCCAGGGGTACTCAGTGGTACATGGGCTGAGTCTTTCTGTGGGGTCTCTTTAATGTAAACATCATGGAGGGCATGGATGGCATTGGATTGTGGTGATTTTTGTGTGTTTTTCGATTTTTTGGCTGTTGTTGGGGCCTGTCCATGTGGGTGGGGCCATTTTGAGGCCTGGTCCAGGCAGGGCCAGGCCATGTGGGTGGGGGTCTAGGGGCCATTTTGAAGCCAGGCAGTGTGCTTTGTTGTGCCATAGGCCTGCACCCAGTCTGCCATGCTTTCATCCATTATGCCCAGGGGTAGTCAGTGGTGCATGGACCGAGTCTTTCTGTGGGGGGTCTTGAATTTCAACATGATTGAGGGCATGGATGGCATTGGATTGTGGTGATTTGTGTGTGTTTTTCGAGTTTTTTGGCTGTTGTTGGGGCCTGTCCATGTGGGTGGGGGCCATTTTGAGGTGTGGTCCAGGCATGGCCTGGCCATGTGGGTGGGGGTCTAGGGGCCATTTTGAAGCCAGGCAGTGTACTTTGTTGTGCCATAGGCCTGCACCCAGTCTGCCATGCTTTCATCCATTACGCCCAGGGGTACTCAGTGGTGCATGGACTGAGTCTTTCTGCGGGGTGTCTTGAACGTAAACATCATGGAGGGCATGGATAGCATTGGATTGTGGTGATTTATGTGTGTGTTTCGATTTTTTGGCTGTTGTTGGGGCCTTTTGCCCAGGGGTACTCAGTGGTGCATGGACTGAGTCTTTCTGTGTGGTCTCTTTAATGTAAACATCATGGAGGGCATGGATGGCATTGGATTGTGGTGGTTTTTGTGTGTTTTTCGACTTTTTTGTGGTGGTGTTGGGGCCTGTCCATGTGGGTGGGGGCCATTTTGAGGCCTGGTGCAGGCAGGGCCTGGCCATGTGGGTGGGGGTTTAGGGGCCATTTTGAAGCCAGGCAGTGTGCTTTGTTGTGCCATAGGCCTGCACCCAGTCTGCCATACTTTCATCCATTATGCCCAGGGGTACTCTGTCAGTGGTGCATTTTATTGGTCTTTCCATTTTGGGGGGTGGGTATAATAAAATGCTTACTTGCAAACTATTAATTGAAGCGCTACATATGCAACATTTATTTAACTGATGTTCCTCTGGCTTCGTTTGCTTTTAGGTGCTGAAAGACGAATCATCAGCCTCATCGTTCCTCATCAGTGCCAGGAAGAAGTCCTGCTGCGATGTGTGCAGCACAACGTCACGTGTGGCCACAGACAACTCTGCAACTTGTGCAACTGCGGCCTGCTGTTCTGACATCTGAAGAAGATGGCCCCAAAAAAAGTTGCCCGTGGCTCCTCGAGCAAGAAAGTTGCCAGTTAGGAGCAGAAGAAGCAAGTGGCGCCACTTACCAAGGAGACTGGTGTGCCGACCGCCGCATTTTTTGGGGAAAAAAAGTACGCCTGCAGCAGCAGCGGGGTCTGCTGGGGACCAAGCTGGGAGCAGCACCTCCGCTCCATTGGGCTCAGTGCCACCACCACCACACCAACTTAGGTCCAAGCCCTTGAGTGCTGCAGAGGCAGCCAGTATAGTTGTTCAATAACCATCGACCAGTGATGTTGGCTCATCGCAAGAAAGTAGCAGCATCCCTCAATCAACACAGGTTGTTGTAACTCATCTGACGAGTGTTCAACAACCACAGCCGCAACAACAACCACAAGTGCTGCAAGTACAAGCCCAAGTATATGTGGAAGGAGAGGCGGCGCAAGGAGAGGTGCAAGCAGAGGTGCATGGAGCGGCACAAGTGCCCACAATAGTTGTTCCTCCCAAAGTAGGGGCACATCAGGAAATCGAAATTCAAGCAGAGGTATCATCTGAGGAAGCCACTCCTCCTGATGATTAATTGTCTTCCAGATCCCCAGCAAGGAAATGATCAAGGATGGTGTCTACATCTTCTTCAAACCCCTTCCTTCTGATGATATGGATCAAAATTGGGAACCACCAGTGCTGTCTGAGAGAGAGGCACACCATGATCTGACAAAGGTAGCTAAGCGTAACAGGAAGGTCCCCGAAAGTCTCATAGTTATAAAGTGTGATGATAACGCTGAACAAGAAGTGGCGTATACTCCTGCTGATGAAGACTCTCACGACGACGACGCAGTCATCATAGACGTCACTCCAGGCTCAGCGGGCATGCAGCAAACAGACATTTTTATCCTATCCCGAAATGCTGCTGAGCGTGATGTTGGCGACGTGGCAATGGGACCACCACCAATGCAGTTAACTAGTACACCACCACCTACAGCTTCCATATTTTCTCGCCAGAAGGGACCTCCATCCACCTCGACCTCCATTTCCTCAATTAGTGGTGCTGTAAGTGCACAACGTAGTAAATTTCGGCAACACACATCCTCCACTTCATCTGGCATTAGCATTCCCAGTATCGCCTCCTCCGCCCCCCACAGACATTTGAAGTCCGCAGTTTGGGACTTCTTTAGTGTTAGCCCAACAAGGGAAAACATAGCCATTTGTACCATTTGTAAGGTTCGATGTCGTGATAAGCTTGGTACCAACTATGGTACCGCAGGCCAGAGAGGTCATCTTGAGAGACAGCACACTGTCAAATGGCATGCGCACCTAAGGGAGATCAAGGCTGCCCGAATTGCAAGTCAACAAATTGTATCCGTTGATGTTTCATCTGATGATGACGAGGAGGAAGAAGCGTCAAACATTCCTTCAGTTACACCCAGTACCCCTGTCAGCAGCACACCCCCTGCAAGATATATGAGCCACACTAAGAGTGTGGGAGAGAGTGAGACACCAATGCAAAAAAGTTCATCATCACTGAGCGCAACTGGGTCGAAGAAGTCATCATAATCCCGTATAATGGTCCAGCCCACCATTAGAAGCATGTTGTTTTCAGATGCGCCATTTGAACGCAACCACCCAACGGCGCGTCTGTATAACACTAAGCTGGCTAAAATGCTAGCGCTGGACCTTCTCCCTTTTTCTTTTGTGGAAGGGGTGGGTTTTCTTGAAATGGTGGCAACGCTCTGCCCTAAATGGAAGGTTCCTAGCCAGTTCTATTTTGCCAGAGTTGCGGTTCCAGCACTACATGAAAAAGTGCTGGAGGTGATTGGGGCAGCTTTGCAGAAGAGTGCTGTTCACACTATACATCTGACAACAGACATGTGGACCAGTTGCCAAGCCCTTGATTACATGCGCATCACTGCACACTGGGTCTCTTTTTCAGGGGTTAAAGCAAAGCCAAACACAGGTGTTGACACGGACAAAGTTTATAAAGCTGCTTGGAAACATGCAACAGTAGCCATGTTTGCTATGGGGAAAAGTCATACAGCAGAAAACATTTTGCATGAGTTTAACACAAAGGTCTTTCAATGGCTGTCCCCAAGAAAACGCAGCATTGGTTATGTTTCCACGGATAATGGCACCAATGTAGTTAAGGCCATGGATAAGGGTAACTATTTCAGAGTGGCGTGTTTGGCGCACTGTATAAACCTGGTTGTTAAAAAATTCTTGCGTGAAGAAAGTCCAGTCTACGAGTTACTGACCACCTGCCGAAGAATGGGCACACATTTCTACCATTCTTTTAAGGCCCGGTAGCAGCTGAGGTGCCTGCAACATGAACGTAAAGTGCCAGTGAAAGCACTCATCCAGGAGGTGGTAACACGTTGGAACTCAACCTTCTACATGCTTGAGCGTCTGTATGAGCAGTATGAGGTAGTCGATCAGTATTTCTTTAAACTGGGTACACCTATGATAGACCTGAGGATACAGATGGAGCAATGGGAGCTAGTTAACAGCCTGACAGACATGTTTCGTCCTTTTGAGGTCTTCACGCGTGCCGTCAGCAGGGAGGACTGTAATTTGGGAAAAGCTATCCCATTGTTGCGCATGCTAGAGCACCAACTGAAGGCGGTGTCTTCTACGTTTCAAAAAGATGGAAAGCAAGAAGCATTTGAGTTGGCGGAGAAGTTAGTACAGCGCCTACTTCGCAATGAACGTCTTGAAAAGATCCACACAGAACAGCATTACATTTCTGCTACTATTCTGGATCCACGGTACAAAAAGGCAGTAGCAGGCAGAGTATTCTTTCATTTTGATGACGCAGATGTTACAAAGTACAAACATTGGCTAGCTGTGTAAGCCACTCTGTTTGAAAGAGAACAGCAGGAAATTGAAGAAAAAGGCAGTACATCAGCATCAGTAGGCCATCCGGAGTAAAAAAAATCCACTTCTGCATCTGTGGCTGTGGCAGAAGTGAGTGATTTTCCCTCTCAGCCGTTAACGACACCAGAAACCGTATCATCTGCACCAGACACAACAGTAATATTGTGTGAAGAAGAGGATTGGCTAACTCAGCTTGGGTTGGCTTCTCAAAAGGTCCCAGAAAAAAGTAAGCAAAGTGGAGGAACCCTGGAGAACCTTGAGTCGATGGTGCAGGCCTATCTGAATGACTCAACAGAGGTCTATGTTCATCATGACCCATTGGCGTATTGGCATGGGAAAAGAGATGTGTGGCCAGAGATCTCCAACCTGGCTATAAATTACTTGTCTTGCCCACTCGCAAGCGTGTCTTCTGAACGTGTTTTCAGTGCTGCTGGTGGCACTGTAACTTCCAAAAGGACCGCCTCTCGCCCAAAAATGTGGAGAGGTTAACAATGATCAAGAATAATCAGCACTTCATACCACCAAATTACAAAATACGGGAATGCACGCAGGAAGAAGACGAGGAGGACACCAACTTAAATGAGGGAAGTTCTTCTCTGTTAACTGACCTACTCCCGTCTGAATTCACAATTAAAAAAAACTTTAATCACCTAATCAGCAGAACTGTCTTCACTTATTTGCTTGTTGATTTGAAGGTGCCGCAGTCTGCATTCCTCAGGTTCTGTTATCCTCTCCGTCCTCGGGATCAGCTTGAGGTATAAGTAGGCCACCTCCAGATCTATCCAAGCCCCGAATGCTGTTATAGCCGTGGGCTAAAGAAGGATCAGGTGAGGGCAAAATAAAGAAACAGGGAGGAAAGGAAGGGGACTGCAGGGAGGGAGAGCTGTGAAGACAGAAAACAAAAGAAATAATGATTGGTATCAACTCTATTGAATGTCTTCTTAGTACTATGGCTAACAGGCAGGATATACTGGTTATACCTGTAATAGGAATGTAGACAACACTAACTCAGGAGATACTTCTCTTCCACTGAGAACACGTAAATTCAGCCTGTGTCTGCCTTCCCCTGTGAACACAAAACTCACTATTGAAACAGCCCATAAGACCCATGCAATGGCAGACCTACACTGGTAAAGAAGGATACCACATACCCTGATCTCTTTCCATCAGAGTCCTGAAGAAACGTAGTCAGGGTTCTAAATAATGCAGCTTACGTACACAGTATCTCCCATAAACTAAACAAGGGTTACGTCACCCAAAAGAAAGGAGAACAAGGTTACCTGAATGAAAGTGCTTTCAGGTGCAGGAAAAACTCTTCGTCCCACCCTGGGACCTAATGATACAAATCCTCTGCAATAGCCGATGCAAGAAGGCTTTCCAACAGAGGATTTATTTCAGTAAATAACGCAAAAGCAAACAACTGTTTCCTCCGCAATAGCCGTAGCAAAAAGGCTCGCCAACGGAGGAAACGGAATTGAATAAACCCCTTTTATCTCGGAGTTACGCAAACGTGTCCTCCGCATGAGCCGAGGCAAAGAGGCTCGCCAACGGAGACACGTGAACAGAGAACACGGCACAAGAAAGACCGTCCTCCGCAATAGCCGGTGACAAGGCTCTCCAACGGAGGACAGAAACGAAGCAACAAAGCCAGAAATGCTCGCAACAGACTGGGTCCAAACTGCAGGGTCAACAGGAACGCTGGAAAACACCACTCCGCACGGTCGTCAGGAACGCCAGGAACCACGAACCAAAATATCCGACACTGGCTGCAGGAAATGGAGTCTACTTATACCCCGCCTCCTAGCCGCTGAGCATTATGGGATATGTAGTCTTTTCACCCAGTCCGTACCCGTAATTACCGCGAGGCGCGACGGAGTCTGACAGTATATCCCCCCTCACCTAGAGCGCCGAAGGGGGCCGGGGCGCTCAGGAAATTGGCGATGATAAGCAGCCACCAGGCGAGGAGCATGAACACCAGATGCAGGCTCCCACGAGTTCTCTTCGGGACCGTAACCTTTCCAAGCCACCAGATACCTAAGGCCACGTCCCCGCCACCTTGAGTCCAGAATACCCTCCACCTCGTACTCCAGGCCTTCAGGGACCAACAGAGGGGGAGGGAGACGTCGCACCACCGCAGCTGCAGGCTTGAGCAGGGACACATGAAAAACGGGATGGATACGCAGATGTCTTGGTAGCAGCAACTTCACCGCCACCTGATTGATGCGTTGCACAACACGGAACGGACCAATGAAGCGAGGGTTAAACACGCTGTAGCGCCTGAACCTGAAGTTCCGGGTGGACAACCATACCCAGTCCCCCACCTGATACAAAGGACCTTGACGACGTCTTTTGTCAGCCGTTTTCTTATATGCCACCTTGGATGCTTTTAGGGAATCCTGTACACGCTCTAATACCATCTTTAGTTGGGAAACCCTCCTGGCGGCTTCAGGCACCGTCTCCTCAGTGTAAGGCTGTACAAATGGAAGAAACCGGGGATGATGACCATAAGTACTAAAGAAAGGTGATACTCTCGTGGCAGAATGTGTCGCATTGTTGTATGCTACTTCCGCAAGCCAAAGGTGCTCCACCCAATTATTCTTACCCTGAGACACATAGCATCGCAAGAATTGTTTCAATGTCTGATTGAGACGCTCCGTCTGTCCATCAGTCTGTGGATGGAAGCTCGTGGACAGAGCCGTTTCAATATGAAGAGAGGAGCACCATGCCTTCCAAAACCTTGCGGTAAATTGAGAGCCCCTGTCAGCCACTATGATATTGGGTAAGCCATGCAGACGCACAACATGGACCATGAGAAGCTGTGCCAATTGACCTGCCGTAGGCACCTGAGGACAAGCAATGAAATGCCCCATTTTAGTCAAATAATCAATGACTACCAACACGGTTGTACAACCCTGATCTCTGGGTAGACCTACCACAAAGTCCGATGAAATACGTTCCCACGGAGTAGAAGGGGTAGGCATGGGCTGTAGAAGCCCTGCAGGACGACGGTGATCTGACTTGGCGCGGGCACAAACATCACACTCAGTCACCCATCTCCTTACATCGTCTCTTATCGTTGGCCACCAACATCTACACTGAACTAGATCCATAGTCTTATCAACACCAACGTGTCCAGCACTGGGAGAATTGTGACACCAAGAGAACATTTGTTTCCGCAAGGATTCAGTGGGCACCAACATTCGCCCTTGTTTGATCGGAAAGCCCTGTTGTAGGTGCCATTCAGGATGTGTCTGTAACCATCTCATCCAGGGTTCCGTCCTTATCCCATATCTTATGCCTTGCAAAAAGGCATCAGGTTGGATACCACAGACCACCTTGACAGGGTCCACTATAGGGGTTTCTGTCCTGGCCTCAGAGGACTTTGTGGATGATTGACGGGACAAGGCATCCGCCTTTCTATTGTCCGCTCCAGGCCTGAAAGTAATAATGAAATGAAACTCTGAAAAGAAAAGCATCCACCTCAGTTGTCTAGGGGTTAGATGTCTAGCCGCTGACATAAACTGCAGATTACGGTGATCGGTATAGACCGTCACCACATGCTTGGCCCCCATGAGAAAATGTCTCCATTCTGTGAATGCATTCTTGATAGCCAAGAGTTCCTTTTCTGCAATGCAGTAGTTGGGTTCTGCCCCCGTGAGTTTACGTGACATAAAAGCCACGGGATGTAATTGTCCTGTGGTTTCATTTCTTTGTGAAAGAATGGCTCCGATAGCAACCTCTGAAGCGTCTGCCTCGACTATAAACGGGACATCAGAATTGGGGTGCGTCAATATTGGAGCGGTGACAAACGCTTCCTTTAGAGTTACAAACGCCTCCTGGGCTTTCTCATCCCACCCAAACTTTTGGTCTTTTTTCAGCAGTCTGGCTATGGGAGCCACCACTTTCGAGAACTGGTTAATAAAACGCCTGTAGAAATTGGCGAATCCTAGGAAACATTGAACATCCTTGATGTTTCGAGGAATCGGCCAATCTCGCACTGCTTGAATCTTCCTCTCCGCCATTTCCTGCCCCTGAGGGGTGAGCATAACCCCCAAAAATTCTACTGTGGTGACGTGAAAGTCACATTTGGACAGTTTGCAATATAGATGGTGTTGTTGTTGGATCCTCAGGACAGATTTGACATGCTGTACATGCATATCCTCCGACTCAGAATAGATGAGTATATCATCTATATACACTATGACGTGTCTATCCAGTATTTCTCTCAACACGTCGTTTAGGAAAAACTGGAACGCTGCAGGGGCATTACATAGCCCGAAGGGCATGACCAGGTATTCGAACAACCCATACCTGGTCTGGAAGGCCGTTTTCCATTCATCCCCTGCTCTCATTCTCACAAGATGATATGCACCTTTCAAGTCAAACTTGGTGAATACCTTGGCCTTTTTCACCTGTTCCAATAGTACATTAATTAACGGCAAAGGGTATCTGTTTTTTACCGTTACTGCGTTGAGGGCTCGAAAGTCTACACAGGCTCTTAAGTCCCCATTGGCCTTGGGGATGAAAAACAAAGGGGATGCCGCCGGTGATCGTGAAGGGCGTATGAACCCCAAATCCAATAGTTTGTCCAGATATGTTCTTAAGTAAGCGTTTTCTGGCTCCGTCAACGCATACAGCCTACCCTTGGGAACCACTGCCCCAGGAATTAACTCAATCTGGCAATCGTATGGCCTATGTGGAGGCAACTCTTCGGCCAATACCTCATCAAATACCCCTTCATATTCCTGATATTCCTCTGGAAGAGTTACTGCCTTTTCTGCGGCTGTGGCTATCCGATCCCCACATGCCAAAGCAAACAAAGGACTCTGTGCGTATCTAAAACAATGATCCTCACAATGTTTGGAATTCATCATTATGGTATCCGTTTCCCAATTGATGTCAGGGTTATGTCTTTTCAGCCACGGAATGCCTAGAATCACCCCATACTGCGGTGCCTTGATTATACTGAAAGATACTCTTTCTCTGTGATACCCAAACCTCATCTCTGTCAGAGCCGTCTGATAACTTATGGGCCCTGTATTCAGTTTCCGACCATCTACTGCAAATACATCGGTACCTTCTTCTTTAGGGATCAGAGGAATGCCTAGTCTTTCCGCTTCCTTCATGTCCATAAAAAAGCCCGTGGCCCCTGAATCTACCATAGCTTGGGTATGCACCTCCATCATGCCTACCATCAATATGATCTTGATGAATAAATGTTGCGCTCCCACTACGGTACTCAACATTGAAGGGATACTACCATGACTCCAGGGAACCCCCTCATCAACCCCAGAGCCCTTCAGTTTTCCGCCGGTTTCTCTGTGGCCGTTGAAACCCCCTTATTCAAGCGGAATTTGGAAAACTTGGGCTTGACAGGGCACTCCCTAACAAAATGGCCCCTTTTGCCGCAATAAAGACAAAGACCAAACTTGCGCCTCTGTTCCTTTTCGGTAGCGATTAAGGCCGCCCGGACAGCTCCAATTTCCATGGGCTCAGGGTTGTGAGACACCGAACTGTCAGGGGATTTTACTGGTACTGAAGAGGGAATTGTCCTGGTCTTAGCTCCGCTACCGCCTTTACGATTTTTCATCCTATGATCCAATCGCAATACCAAATTGATTAAATCCTCACAGGACACTGGTTGGGGATCTATTTGAGCTATGATGTCTTGCATTTCCTCAGTTAAACCCTGATGAAAGATTGATGCTTGTTTGGCTTCTGGCCACTTAGTTTCAGCAACTAATCTTCTGAAATGATTCAGATATGTTACCATATCTTGATTCCCCTGACGCAAGCCTAACAGCTCTTTATCTGCTGTATACGTATCTGCTCTTCTATCGAACACTTTCGTGAACTCGACTTGGAACGCGTCCCAATCATGTAACATTGGGTCGTTTCTCTGGACTATCGGAACTGCCCATTGAGCCGCGTCCCCCACTAAATATGAAATGACGAACGCAACCTTTGACTGGTTGGTGGGGAATGATCGGGGTTTGCATGCAAAATGCATCATTGCTTGCGTCAAGAATACTTGCACTGATCCAGCGTCTCCGTTAAATCGTTCTGGATGTGCTAACGGAATGCTCGGGGGGATCTCCACCACTACTGAACCGGCCGTACCAGACCCTGAAGCCCCAGCACTAAAAGGATTTTTCTGGATGTTATCTAACCGGATCCTTAATTCAGTGCTTTCCTGTCTGGATGCAATCAACTCAGATTGCACCACGACTAAAGCAGCCATCACCTCGTCCAGAGTAGCCATAACCCTTCTACTGATCGGGAGGATATTATTCTTGGGTCGGATATTCTGTTATCCTCTCCGTCCTCGGGATCAGCTTGAGGTATAAGTAGGCCACCTCCAGATCTATCCAAGCCCCGAATGCTGTTATAGCCGTGGGCTAAAGAAGGATCAGGTGAGGGCAAAATAAAGAAACAGGGAGGAAAGGAAGGGGACTGCAGGGAGGGAGAGCTGTGAAGACAGAAAACAAAAGAAATAATGATTGGTATCAACTCTATTGAATGTCTTCTTAGTACTATGGCTAACAGGCAGGATATACTGGTTATACCTGTAATAGGAATGTAGACAACACTAACTCAGGAGATACTTCTCTTCCACTGAGAACACGTAAATTCAGCCTGTGTCTGCCTTCCCCTGTGAACACAAAACTCACTATTGAAACAGCCCATAAGACCCATGCAATGGCAGACCTACACTGGTAAAGAAGGATACCACATACCCTGATCTCTTTCCATCAGAGTCCTGAAGAAACGTAGTCAGGGTTCTAAATAATGCAGCTTACGTACACAGTATCTCCCATAAACTAAACAAGGGTTACGTCACCCAAAAGAAAGGAGAACAAGGTTACCTGAATGAAAGTGCTTTCAGGTGCAGGAAAAACTCTTCGTCCCACCCTGGGACCTAATGATACAAATCCTCTGCAATAGCCGATGCAAGAAGGCTTTCCAACAGAGGATTTATTTCAGTAAATAACGCAAAAGCAAACAACTGTTTCCTCCGCAATAGCCGTAGCAAAAAGGCTCGCCAACGGAGGAAACGGAATTGAATAAACCCCTTTTATCTCGGAGTTACGCAAACGTGTCCTCCGCATGAGCCGAGGCAAAGAGGCTCGCCAACGGAGACACGTGAACAGAGAACACGGCACAAGAAAGACCGTCCTCCGCAATAGCCGGTGACAAGGCTCTCCAACGGAGGACAGAAACGAAGCAACAAAGCCAGAAATGCTCGCAACAGACTGGGTCCAAACTGCAGGGTCAACAGGAACGCTGGAAAACACCACTCCGCACGGTCGTCAGGAACGCCAGGAACCACGAACCAAAATATCCGACACTGGCTGCAGGAAATGGAGTCTACTTATACCCCGCCTCCTAGCCGCTGAGCATTATGGGATATGTAGTCTTTTCACCCAGTCCGTACCCGTAATTACCGCAAGGCGCGACGGAGTCTGACAGGTTCACAAGTTCACAAGAACATGCTCCTCTATCCTCCTCCTCCAGACTCCTATTTCCCTCAAAGCAGATTGCTGGATTACGCCCAATGAAGAAAGACTCTGCACTAGTGGGGGTGTTCTACTTCTTTGCGGGTGAGTTGACAGGCTAAAAGTGGTTTGGAGAAAATCGGAGCAGAAAAAGTTTTTGCGCTTTTGATCACTTGCCTGTCTTTGGGTTGCTGTTGGAGGGGCTTTTAGGTTGTTGGGGGTGGGTTTTGGGGTCTGTGAGCACTGATGGCACATTCTAATGTTGATTGCATTTGTTTTACAGGAAATCCATGGTGGAAAAGGGGAGTTGGGGCCTAGCTGCAGAGCGCATTTGGACTGAATTCCAGGTAGGCCCAAAGTTTTCTAAGTGTGGCTTTTCCCGGGTTTTGCCTTTTGGCTTGTTGGGGGTGTTAAACTTGTTTTCGCCCGGGTTGACAGTTCTGGGGCCATTGCTGAGAAGGTCTAATACCCGAAAGAAAGTGTTTTGGAGACAATCCCTCGGGAAAACGTTTTTGCATTTTCTGAGATTTCGCTCACTCTACCCTTTTTCGGTGGGCCGTTTGTGGGGGTTCCTGGTGTTTGTGGGAGGGTTTGCGAGTCTTGGAGCAATGTTGGGTATGGATACTTTTGCTTGCTTGCAAGTGGTTTGAATGCAATCCATGGTGGATAAGGGGGGATTTTGGCCTACTTTACTTTCAAAGTACGTTTTGTTACCATTTTCTACTAGGCCTCTGACAGGTAGCAGTATCGCACGTTTTATGAGATCTGATTGGGGGTCTTCTACATTTTTGCGACTGGGTTTAGTAAGCGTCTGGGAGCACTGCTGGGAAGGTCTAATTTTATTCTAAAACACAGTCTACAGTACACCTAGCTTGAGGGGAAAGATCCGCTAAATTAATTCGCCCATACTTATTTATCCTTCAAAAGGAGACTCAGACAGAGTACGCACTTTCAAAAATATTGTACTGTCTATTAGGAAACTCAAAGTGTGACTTTTTGCACTACACAGCGTACATACCTTATATTTATTTGTCAGTGGTGTTCTAATATAACTTCCTGTTTTTCCATCAATAATTACAGGCCGGGTTTCAGCCTGTGCAATGGGAAAAAAGGATGAAGTCAGGCTTCACATTAGCGAGCTGCAATTCAGCATACGCCAGGCAGGCAGTGGACAGGGTGTCTTTTGGTCACCAACTTTGATGGACGGAGCGTCAGATGGAATGGAGGAGTCCCGCTAATAAGCGGAATGGTTGGATGCATGCAACTTCCCAAATTCAACAGGACAACTACAACAACATACAGATACAGTATCCGTTCTTTTCTAATTATCTTTTAAGTAATGTTATTGCTGTGAACTTCTATGAGTGTGACTCTGCATTTCTTTGATCTCTGCTTCTAAATTCATCCCTACAGCCATTGTATAGGTTTTACTTCTGCTATTTTTCAAACCTAATTTAATGTACGAAGTGTTTCTCTGAGTGCAGAGATAGGCAAGTGAAAACGCATAATTATTACTGCAGCCCTGTACAGTCGCATTCTCTCATTCACGGTTGTCGAAAGTACTACTTACTTTTCAGTAGCCATGCATGCAGTAGTGCATGCACTTCCTTTATGTCACTTAAAAGACTTATGGATAGCTTTTTACCCACAGATTTGTTTATCTTCAATTATTGTTTGTCCATGCTGTGCTTTTTTTTCTTCTCTCAACAAACCTTTCCCAAAAACCCCCATTCCCATCCATTTTCCACACCCTAACCCTCTTCCACCGGGCTGTGTGGTTTTGATTGATGTGTGACTAAATGACAGCAATAATGCCACACACTTGCTGGGGAGGATAAGGTCATAGCAATAGGCTGGTGAAGGAATCCGAGGATATATTCTTACTCAGCTTGACACAGACCCATGACTATTGGCAAATGATAGCAGATTTTAATGCGTGCCATCAACTTAATTAATCATCAAGAACATCCTCCTAGACGTGGCAAATGATTACGCTGCTGTGTCCTTCACCTTCAGTACTATTTCTTGTAGTAGTAGCCAATGTCAAAGAAATTCAACGCAAGTAGTAGTTATACTTTCAATACTTTACCATTTGTTAGGCTACATTGTGGCACTATTCTAGTGTACTGTCACCTGCTATATTCTCTATTGTACCGTTCTAATGCTACGGTAAGGACAAACAAGCTTTCATTTTCTTTTTTTTCATATGCTGCAACTGCCACTGTGTAACACCACTAGTACCACCGCAATGATGACATTTCATCCGCCCAGGATTGCCAACCTTAATCGCCATTTCCCGTGCAGCCAGCCCTGTGCCTAGCCCTATTTCCAAACACAAATTACAGGTAAGATAAGCGTTTGGGGGAGGTAGTATAATGGAGTCTTAGGAGAGACGAGAGACTGACGGTAGTACTAGTAAAGTCCTAGGACTATTGAATTCACTTACTCTGTGAGAGGCACTTAGTTTTGAAAACATTTGGGCAATTACTTACACAACTTGAATCAAGATGCCACTTAAGTTTCAGGAAAACAAACTTACTGTTAAACCCCCACCCACCAGCCTCAAAAGCAGTAAAAACATGTATGCTAAGATAAAGTTTAAAGTATATTTATATCCCTAACATAAATAATCTCCCGCAAGACCCAACCCACCCCCACTCCCTAACCCCAACGAATGTCCTTGAAAAGTCCAAAAAACCCAACTCCCAATTCCCACCCCCAGAAGTCTTTAAAAAAGGGGCAAGGGACAGTCTCCTCCTACTGCTGGCTGCTGTTCACTTTTCGGGCCAGGTCGGCATGCTCCTTGCAGAGGGTCCCGAGCAGGGTTTTTCTGTTCAACAGCTCCTGCTCGAGGTAGAACACCCTGAGTTAAAGGCGGTGCAACCTTTTTTTGGTACTGCTGTGGGGGGCAGCTGATTTCTTTGCTGCTCGGAGGTGGTGGGTGGCTGCGGTACCCCGGCTCCATACCGCTGGAGACCTGCTGTGCTGACTGGCTGACCCAGGGAGCGCGTAGGAGGATGCAGTTGTCCCGGTCGATGTTGCGTATCCCCCTCCTCCTGGGCCACCAGTCGCCGATATTCGGCGACCGTCGCCTCCAGCCTCCGTTGCCGGGCCCTTTTAGCCAGCTCATTCTGTGTTGGTTTGGAAGGAGCATCTATATGAAGCAAGAAAGACATAGTCTGTAACCAATGCTCTTTAAGATTAACACAAAATGATTCAGCAGAAAGTTGTGTCACAGTAGAACTAGCAACTTGCAAGCTCAGTACGTAACTATGGTGGCCAGTATCTATCTAACCTCCCACTTCTTCATCCTTGCTCTAAAATTAGTGGGAGTTTAAGGAATCAATTCTACGAGCACTATGGACTCACTCCATTAGGGTCTGGAGCAAAAAGGTCAGGGTTTTAGGTTTGAGGGAAGTACTAGGCGCACTGCTCCGTGTACACGTAGAAAAATATGCTGTGATGTAGAAGGTGCAAACAGGTAAAGGGCAATTCCCTGGAACCCCTCAAAGTGTGCCTGGGAAGACACACTGTCTACAAAGAAAGCAAGACCTGTTGCACACTTGTGTATAAGTTAAAGCAAAAAGAATTTCACAGTGGACACAAAGTTCAAAGTCCATAAGTAACGATGTGGAACATCAGTGTTGCGGTTCCTCTTTTATTTTTCAAGTGAGCCAGCCGACACGTGTTTCGTCGCTAGAAAGCACAGTTTCCACGACTCATCAGGGCTGTGGGCAATGGATAGAAAACCACAGGTCGCGGCGCCGGTGATAATTCCGACCCGACTCCGCTCGAGACCGGGTAAATGTAGCTGTCGTTCTACAAGTTCACTTGTCCAGAAGGGAAATTATCTCGCGAAGGTGCGGAGACTCTTATTAAGGCAGTAAAGTTGTATTTTAGATTATTATGCAGAATGCATCAAGGGTGCCTCTCCGTCCACGTGTGTGTGGCCTGGGTGGAGTGGCGACTTCTGGAGTAGGAAGTCCCCGAGGTGCGGGGAGATGTCAGCGACGTGATCGCCAGGTATCTGGTATTGGTTCCGGGTGCGGTGAATAAGAGTCTCCGCACCTTCGCAAGATAATTTTCCTTCTGGACAAGTGAACTTGTATAACGACAGCTACATTTACCCGGTCTCGAGCGGAGCCGGGTCGGAATTATCACCGGCGCCGCGACCTGTGGTTTTCTATCCATTGCCCACAGCCCTGATGAGTCGCGGAAACTGTGCTTTCTAGCGACGAAACACGTGTTGGCTGGCTCACTTGAAAAATAAAAGAGGAACCGCAACACTGATGTTCCACATCGTTACTTATGGACTTTGAACTTTGTGTCCACTGTGACATTCTTTTTGCTTTAACTTATACACAAGTGTGCAACAGGTCTTGCTTTCACTCCATTAGGGTCGACTATGACAGTACACCAGTCATATTCTTCTTCTTCTCTCTTGATTAGCAAAATTGGTACGTTAACTTCTGCAAGCCGGCATAATGCCAGCGCAGTCAACTTGCACCCTAGAAAAACAGACACCCGCCATGATGAGTGAGACAGACTTGCGTTACTGTACCAGTCCAGTACATGCAGGGGGTGATGCTCTTACTTTTCTATTACGGGTGGCACTGAGAATACTCTGTTACAAGGGCTACTGCTTAATTAATTTAACTTTCATCCTACAGTGCCAATGAATACTAGAAAAGGAAAATGAAGAAGATAAATAATCTGATTATCTATCACTGCACATG
Source organism: Lissotriton vulgaris (assembly GCF_964263255.1). NCBI lineage: Eukaryota > Metazoa > Chordata > Amphibia > Caudata > Salamandridae > Lissotriton > Lissotriton vulgaris. The sequence continues at coordinate 432,967,268 of NC_141696.1, read as the reverse complement.
GTATGTATTTGCTTACATATGGGATGACTTTAGGTGCTTTACTTTTTATTGAGTGAACAGTGATACATCCACACATGAATGACCGAGTTCTACTAAACTTATTAACAGAGGTAGTGAGTGGCCATCGTAATAGCCGGATATATGCTGTGCTTGCAATACAAACTACGGCTACTATTCATGGTAGTATTCGGACAAAATTAAAACCTCTTTTCCTTGCCTTTCCTACACTGGAACGGACGTGCGGGTGCGGTGTTACATGCTCTTCAAAGTAACGCTTAGTTCATCCAGTGATCGTCTACTCTATCTCGATACACATATGCTATCTAAGAGTCAGATAGTACCATGATCCAGGCATCCATCCATTCAAACTATATGTCAATCATTCTTCTTCATGTCTCTCATCTGGACAAACCTTACGTTTTCTCACGGGAAACCAACCTTTTCATTTTATTTGGGAAACCGCAAGCCTCACATCCGTGCTTGACTAGCATTTGAATTTCAACCAAAGGATATATTGCGCACACATGCAGTTTCTTTTTCACCCACCCAGGCTGTTATCCTTCCACCCATCCTTACTTCATCCTTCATTCCAGTAGCATTCGGGGAGGGAACCCTTCAGAAGTTTTATTAAACCTTCAAAATTGGCTAAAGATGTAAAAATAGGATCCTCAGACCCACTTTTCAATTTACTACTGAAGCTGCAAAGGACACTCAGAAGGCCTGCCCTGCACTTCAGAGGACTGCCTTGCTGTTTTAGGCCTGCCTTTTTCTTCAAATTACTACCTTGCTGCTGGAAACCTGCCTTTAAACATTTATAAGACTGCCTTGCTGGTGGAGGACTGCCTTTCTGATTAAACACAGGACCACCAGAGTGACTCCAAGGGCTAGTTGGCTGGTCTCCGGTTCTGAGCTACAGGGGTACAAAAAGCTCCAACAACTTGAACACTGCATCTGTATCCTGCCTGAAGTGAATAAAGCCCTGTCCTCTAAGTGGTGCCCACCTAGTCCCTGACCCTTGGAAGTGATGCTAAAGGTGTTCAAAGAGCCTAAATCCAAAAAGTGCCTTGAGACCTGAGAGGAGACTGGGACCTACCTGCTCGCTGATCCGCCAAGGTGATTAGCCATTCGGCCTGACTTTGAGAAAATACCTGCTACGCTCTTCTCCGCAGCAGCAACTCCTTTTCAGCAGCTCCTCCCTTGTGGAGCCCTCACTGGTACAGCCTGCAGCTTCATCTCACTGGCGATTTTCAAACTCTGAAAAAGAACCTAAGTCTGAATGTAGAAATCTTCATCGCAACTTCTTCAGGCGCCTCCCAGATCATAAAGCCTCCGCCTTGGACATCTTCGGCTTCCTTGCCCCACTGAACTTTACGTTCTCAGACAGTTTCTTTCAGAAATTCTTCTAAGTACGAAGGTAAGCAGAAATCAGGCACAATCCACTTTGTGTTTCCGAACCGTGCTCCATCGTGTCAGCGATAACTTTCGACTTTGCCACAGTCTTGCCTGACTAGATGTCCTCCTTTGATGCTTTGATACTTTTAGGCGGTAGTGTTTACTAAAAACTTTAAAAATTCATAGCTCCAGGTCCACCAATTGGATTTTTGTTGGTTGGTGTCAATGAATTTATGAAATTTTACTCTATTTTTCCAAATTTCTGTTGGATTTTACTTGTGCTGTGTTCTCACTTTACTACTGGTTAAGTGGTGCATACATACTTTGCACATTGCTCCTGACTACCGTTGTGCAAAGCTGCCAGAGGGTTAAGCACAGGTTAATATAGTGACCTTAGGAAAGTAGGATCTGCTTTTATGGTTACCCCTACTTTCTGCCTGGTGCTATGATGTTTCTGACTAGTCTGACTGGGAGCCTGCTAATAAGGACCCCAGTCTCTCTGCTTTCTCCCTTAAATTGTTATGGCAAGTAATTAGGTACATTCCAGATTGCATACTGGGCTACCTTATAAAGGCCTGGTATATGGTACTTAGGAGCCAGGGCATAGGTACACTAGGGGTCCCCCCTAGACTGAAGCATGTATTATGCCACCCAGGGGAGACCATTCAAGCTGTCACTACAGGCCTGCCATTGCAGATTGTGTAAGCTGGTGCTAACAACACTTACAACAGATATTAGTTCCCTATATCTAGGGTCACTTCACTTAAAAACCTGTAAGTCACCCCTACAGCAGGCCTTTTCAATCCTGAAGGCAGGGGTCTCGGTTCTGAGCGTGAGGATGCCCCTGCATGAGCAGGACACCTCTACAGCCTTCAGAGTCCATTCTCCCAGGCTGTAGGTGAGACAGCCATATAACATATAGAGAAGCACTGCGTCATTACTTGATGACCATCTCGAAACTCGCTGTAACGAACCCTTTCATGTTTGGTATCAAACACATTGGAATCATACCACCATACCCTAAATGTTGTGGGAGGTATGATTCCAAGCAATGTAAAGACCCTCCGTTAGACCCTCATTGCTCCCGGTACCAGTTTTCTAGACTCAGACAGCATAACATGGCCGCTGCCAACCAGAGACACGATTCTGCCCTCCTGCTGCTGAGTCAAGCTCGTGCAGGGGAAGGCAGAGCAAAAGGTATCCTGTCACAGGGAAGTGTGACTACCTCCCAGACAGGGATTAGTGCATCGGGCTGGGTGGGAGCGCTTGCCATTGCCATTCAGTCTGCTTGAAGGGCACATTTGGTGCCCTCCTTGCATAGTCCAATTGAAACCAGATGAGGGAGCCGTTGGCTCCAGCTCTGGAGCGAAATTGGACGAACGACATGGGAGTATCCTCCCTACTGTCCAACCCCTCCCCTGGGGGAGGAACCCTGAATTGTCCCAACCCTTTCCGGAGGGTACTTAAGGGCTTACCTGAGGGTCGGTCCCAAAATTCGTCGTGAGACACAAGACAATTCGGACACCACTTTAACTTCAACCTGCTGGGCACTGTGGACTTCGCACTGGGCATCAAGGCTGCAACTGGGAAGAATCCTGCTGCTCCTGATCTCTTTGCCCTGTTCGTCTGCTCAAACGTCTGTGCCTGTGCTCCATACAGGAAACCTTCCAAGGCCTGTGGGAATCCAAGACACCTGAACAAATCTCTCTTGAAGTGAAGCAGTCACTTCCCTGCCTCTGCAGGCACCACAACTAAGCTGACCAGTCTGCTGATGCTGAGCTCTTACTCCAAGAGGATCAGCAACACAGGTTGTGGTTCTTCACATCCTTCGCAGCCTGCCTTGCCCTCTCACCAAGTTTGAGGCAAGTATCCCTCATCAGAGCCGCAGGAACCAAACCCCTGTGCACCGCATTGACTTGCACTTGTGAAGTCTTGTTGGCTTCCTTCCACCAAAATCTTTGGGCACCAAGTAGCCCCAACCTCAAGCATCTTTAGTGACCAGAATCTTTGTCCAAATATTCTACCGCACCACATTGCTTGCACAATGGGCCTGCATCTTCTGGTGAGCTGCTCAAGGTCCACTTATGGCTCCAGCCTGAGGGTCCTATTGAGGGTCACCTTTGAATTCTTTGAGATTCCCTGATTGCTCAGGGCCTGCCCTGAGTCCCCTACTTGTGGTGGCTCTCCTGGACCTTGCTGATCCCGACACTGTACCTTCTTCGCTTTCCACATTGGTTGCAGTTACCAAGGCTTGTTGGTGCTCCCAACAGACACCGACCCCTTAACTCTCAGCATCCAATGTGGGACAGCTGATGAATGGCTCCTGGTCTTCCACATCATTGCCTGGTCCTCACAGCTGCAGCTCCAAGGTCACCGTCAACTCTTTTACAGCACCCAACATTGGTGGGCATTCGTCTTCCGTGCCCCCTGGTCACTTCCAAGTGGCATAGACTCTGTCCCCTCTGCTTTCAGGTACTTCTCGACTAAATCCACCTTTGGATTCCACTGGACACTGTCACCTTCTCTAGCAGCAGCATCTTCCTGAAGTCCTTCATTGGGTTCAACAGCGGTTTCCGACGCCGCTAAACACCTATGCACCTGGCTCCCCTGGGGCAGGTATACTGGTTCCTAAATTATCCATGGTGGGGTGGCTCTTCAACCTTCTGTCTTCCACGGGGTTTCTTCAAGGTTCACTGGGAAGGGTTCTTCTTCTTTAAATTTGCAACAGCGACTTACACGTTGATTTGTACGGAGAACTCGGTTGTGTTCCTACACTGCACATGACCTCCATGAGCTCCTAGATACTCACCTTGGGTGGTTCATTGGGTCCCCGGCACTTCTACGTCCTCTAAGTATTGTCTTAACTCAAGTCGTGGTTCGCACACCACTATTTTAGTATATGGTTTGGTCTCCATCTGGGGACCTCTTTGTATTCTGGGCTAGTTACCTGTTTCTATTACAAAGTATTGTGTGCATTGTGTATATCTCCAGCTAGGAGATATCTGGATATCTGTATGTGTTAGTGAGTGTCTTATAATAAAAACATATTTTTATAAATACATTGTGTGGTTCTTTTTCCCTTAACCCGTTTGCTGCTTCTGTCGGCCAACGGCCGTCACGAGTACTACCTTGGTAGTGCTGCGCACGTATGTTGGCCGACGTGACCCCGCCCGCTTAATAGAATGTTCTGCACCGGCGCAGAACATTCGAAGCAGCAAACAGGTTAATCTAAACCTATAGGATTATGTGATCCATAGAACAAGCCGCTTTACACCCCTTCTGGACTAAGCCTGAAGGCTGCTCTCCGCAGCAACCACTTAGAGAGCTTTCTAAGGTTGTCTAAGACCACTAAAATCACCATAAGGGTTTGGCTGGGTCAATGCAAGGTGTCCACTTACATAAGTAAAATTCATATACTGAGCCAGCCTCTCGCAGTGACATTTTGTGGTTGACCCTGACAGGGATTGTGGATATTGCATGAGGAGGACTTGCACACCCCTCAACTAAAAACTCATTTTCTAACAGCTGCACTCTCTTCATAGCCCTCTAAACTCCCTCCAAGCCCATCATATTTTCCCACTTTTTTGGGCATCCCGCCCCAAATACACCACCTGCTCTGCATTTTGACACCCGTCCATATCTGACATCCATTCCCCCAATGTTGAAGGGTCTGGCTTGCCCCACGCCTGTGCTATGTTTCTCTTGGCCACTCCTGCATCTACTGTCACCCAAATGTTCTGATACCTAGGCCTAGGTTCTTCCCCTGATACATTTAACAGTTGTTCTTTTGCATTAATTGAGACCGTACTGGAAATAACGTGAGACAACATCGCCTTAATTTTTGCCCAAAATGACTGGATGCTGGGACATGTCCTTAGAATATGAAAGAATGTAGCTTCTTGACCACAACCTCACAGACATAGATGCAGCAGTATGTCTGGATAGTTATTTATTAATTTCCTACCATGAGATTCCCTTGTATGGCATGGGGTCTGCTAAGAGTCGGTCTTCCAAGGGAGATGAATCTGGCACACCCTCTCCCTCGTGTATGTGATGACTTCTCGCAAGGCCCAGTTGTAAGTATCTGAAGCGTTTTTGGTCAGGTCATATTTCTGACTAATGTCAGCAAAGGATATCAGAAGAGCCTGCCCTCTCCAGATATTCCCCAGGTTCTCTATCCCAATCAGTGCTCACCTTGAGAAACCTTTAATCCCCCCTACCTCTTTTAATAAGTCACTGCGCCACATTGGGGTCTGTTCTGTTAGTGTACTCTGCCAACCCAGGTAGCGTGACACTTCCCGCCAGGCCCTGACAACCGAACATGAGTGTGGAGACATGGTGTGCACCGCAATCTGAGGTGCAGATTTCTGTCATAGCCGCGTTCGTATTTCCTGGTCTGTCTTTCGAAATATCATCGTCGGGATGCAAAATGGCATATTCTGCCATGTGTACAATCAGCGTTGGAGGGTCATCATCTTGTAAAGTGATGCCCTCCCCATCAATGGGAGAGGCAAATCTCCCCAGTGGGCCATGTCACAGATTAGTCATTTTAATTGGGGAAGCACATTGAGACGTAGAAAGTCCTGCCGATCTCTGGTAATATGAAGGCTAAGGGTACTTGAACCCATCTTGGACAATCAGAGCCACGCAATCTGGAGGGTGGGGTATTCCCCAGCAAGCGGGAAGACCACAGATTTGGACCAATTTATTTGATAACCAGAGTGGTCTCCAAATTCCTCAAATATTTGGCGCAACCGCTGACAGAGTGATATGGGTGGGTCACATAGAGGAGAACATAATTCGTTTTGGCGATATTCGTTCCTCCCATCCGCCGACCATCGCCATCAGCCCTTTCATATCCATGCTGCTAGCGGCTCAAGGGCCAGCGCAAAAATCATTGGTGACAGTGTGCAGCCCTGCCTTGTCCCCCTGTCCAGGTGAAATGTCTGAGATGTTACTCCATTGACCATGGTACGTGGCAGGGCACCCCAATATAGCAGTTTAACCCACTCACTTATGTTTGGGCCAAAACCCATCTTTGGTAGTACTGCAAAAATATCGTTCTATACTATGCTGTCAAAAACCATCTTAGCATTGAGGGCCAATACAGCCACCCTCTTTGAGAAGGGTGGCTCAGTCTGGCTTAGCACCTCATATAGGTAACAACAAAGAATGTACAGAGTTCCCCAAAAAGAATATTGACTAAATTAACCCATTAAAACCTCTCTCTTAAATGTGTGATAGAGCAGGGAAAGTGGGAGTCCCTTATCGGAATCAAGGATGCCTCACACAAGTCAAAGGCTGGATGACTACTGTCACCCCACCCGATGATTGTCCAGTGTCATCATTGGCTATCCTGCTCCTTCGGCAGGCTGGCGATGCAATGCCCGTCGGGCAGCACAAAAGTGCTGCACTTTAGCGGAGATCTTTTATTCCTTTAGCCAATGAGTGCATGTGTGTGAGGGACCTAGGGAGTGCAATGAGTGAGCGTGAGTGAGGTTAAAAAAGGTCAGTAGAGTCCAATAGGGGAACCTTTAATAGAATGGCTCACTGCCTTGTTAAAAACCGTGAAAGGTTGAGGGGTATTAAGGCATGACGGTAAGGGTAATCAGGCCTTATTCAACCCTCAGTCCGGGTCTGGTCGACATGTTTCTTGCCTCTAAGGCAATTCATCAGGACCAATTGCTCATAAGATTGCTCATGGATTCCTCAAAAATTAAGGAAGTATACGACCTGTGAGGTGTCGCAGAATCAACCCTTCATTGAGGCCCTCCCTGGGACCGTGGTCCCTGGTTGGATTTCGAACCGGCTGACCTGGTGGGGCCAGTGCTGTGAGGTCGGTACCTGCAAGCTTCTGGCAAGGCGTGTGTCACCTACCCCGCCCACAACGGAAATGCCGCAGGATCGCCGGTCAATATAGGTGTCAGAGGTTAAGACGAGTTCTGCGATGGGCATGAAGCCCAACTGATCTGGATGCACTAGTGACATAATTACCACTCTCAGTCTAGTCGCCAGTACCCTTGCAAGTACCTTTGCCTCCACATTGAGTGGGAATATTGGTCTATAGGAACTACATAAGGTTGGCGGTTTGCCCACCTTGTGGAGGATAATGATTGTGGCAAGTTGCTGGTCCCTCAGTTGGTGCTAGTCCTCTCAAGCTTTCTGGAACATGTCCAACATAGGCTTGGCCACCCCTGCTGTGCAGATCTTAAATAGCACCTCTGGCAAGCCAATTGTCCCTGCTGCTTTCCCAGACTACAGTCCCATAAGGGTCGTCCACCTTTTGCTCTGTCAAATCTGCCTCCAAACCCTCTCTGCCTTCTTGTGAAGCATCCGTAGGTCGATTGTCTGCAAGAGGGTTAATCTATATACCTCCATCTCGGGCTCCGGGGAAGAGTATATATTTTCATAGTGCATGGCAGACGTAGCAGCTATGTCCACATTGGTCCTCCGCATAACACTGGCAACGTCCAGCACCTCCAGTACACAAGTCCCTGCGGTCCAACAGGCCCAGAGTTTGCCAGGCTTGTCTCCAACCTCATACAGGTGGCGTTGTGTCATCAGGGCATAGCTTTTGACCTATGCTTCGCAAGAGCATGAAGAGCGTCTTGTTTCAGCCTAAGCTGATGGCCCATCCCTTCTGACCTGTCTATCGCTGCTTTCTCCTTCAGCGCCAATAAATCATGTTCAGTGGGCTCCTATTCAAGTTTATGTTCCTTCTTTTTCCCCCCTATAAGGGCAAGGACCTGGTCCAGGAGCACTGTTTAATAGGTTTGCCAAAGTATACAGGGGAAGTTCACTGATCACTGATTCTCTTCAAAGTATTGAGCTGTCTTATTTTTTCTGTTTTTCTTTATTTCCCTATCTTGAAGGTACCAGATGTCAATTCTGGGGAACAATGGGTGGTATTTGAGGGTCCCTGTAGGTGCACCCCTACGGGTGAATGATCAATTTGTTAAATATCCGCTTGTAATTCTAAGTGATTTAGGAATTTTAGCTTAATTGCTAACAATATTTATAGTGTTGTAGTAGTTTGTTGGGCTTGTAGGGGAATAGGGTGGGAAGTTAATTAATGCAAAAGCCACAGTTGATGGACAGAATGCAGAACAATCTCATACATTCACCCCAGTACAGAGATCTGGGCCTAAATCCATCGTTTTTTTGCACTCCACACCACCCCAGTTCAGACATGGCCATATGCAAATCAGTCTGACCCTGTGCCTCATGGGAACAGTCCAGCCCGAACTGCCAAGCCGTGCCTTCCCTGGACCGGAAACAAGCTTCCAAGGACTGTGTCTGGCATTCCAGCCGTCTTCAGCCCGGCTTGCTTGAATCCAGTGGTGCGGAGAGCATGAGACTCACGTCTGAGCATACCCATCCCACTCGGGGTGACAAATGCAAAAACCACAGTTGATGGACAGAATGCAGAACAATGTCATACATTCACCCCAGTACAGAGATCTGGGCCCACACCACCCCAGTTCAGACATGGCCATATGCAAATCAGTCTGACTCTGTGCCTCATGGGAACAGTCCAGCCCGAACTGCCAAGCCATGCCTTCCCTACAGGTGAATGATCAATTTGTTAAATATCCGCTTGTAATTTTAAGTGATTTAGGAATTTTAGCTTAATTGCCAACAATAATTTATAGTGTTGTAGCAGTTTGTTGGGCTTATAGGGGAATAGGGTGGGAAGTTAATAAAGCCATAATGAATTACTAATTAATTCATAATTTTAAAATAAGCATGTGATTAATATTAATTGTGTACATTATATAATGCTGATTTATTTTACTTTTATGCGCAGGATTGCTGCATTTGTAGGGATATAGGGTGGGAAGAAAATTAGGTAATAATTAACAATTAATTATTAATTTATTATTTATTGACTATTAATGATGTAAATTGTGTAATAGACATATACTTTAGTTATATTTTAGGTGCGGGTGGCTGGGTTTCAAGGAGGATAGGCTGGGAAGTTAATTAAGTAATAATTAATTAACAATTAATTCTTCATTTATTATTGATTCTTCATTTCTTTTATTAATTATGCTAACTACATAAATGCGATTTATTTGAGTATTATTTCAGTTGAAGGTTGCTAGGTTTGTAGGGGTATAGGGTAGGAAGCTAATTAAGTGATAACTAAATGCTAATATTTATTAATGTGTAATTAAATATTTAATTAATTAATTATTACGTATATTGTGTAATAATCCCATATTTTAATTATATTTTAGGTGTGGGCTGCTGGGTTTAATTTTAACATTGTTTATAAATTTTCTAAATCATTGAATTGTTTTTTACTTGTCAATATATATATTCACTGAAAAAACCATAGGTTTCACACCAGTTATAGTTAGGAATTAGCATTTAAAAAACCTATTAAATTCACTGAAAAAACCATAGGTTTCACACCAGTTATAGTTAGCTGGAAATTTTACTGACATAAAACCATTGAAATTCCGACGTTATAGTTAGTTGGACTCACTATAACTTGCGCGCCTGCAATGCACTGCTGATGACGTCACATATTACATCACTCATGACATGGTCAGTGACATCACTCATGACATCACGGATGACACCATCCAGTGAATGTGTGTCTTTCTGAAAAATAAATATGTTTTATATATGTATATGTAAAGGTCGATGGAAGAATAAATGTTTAAATAAGTGTCTTAATGGATGTTTAAAAAAAAAATTGATTGGTTGACTGGCTTATTAAGTGTATCTTAGTGAATACATATATTAGCGAGTATTGTTTAAATATTTAAATGTTTGTATCAGTGTTTCACTTTGTGTATAAGTGGCTGCATGGGTTGGTGAGTAGCTACAAGTGTGTGTATATGGGTTATTAGATGTTTTTTTAGTATCAGTATGAGTGTCTGTATGGTTTGGTGGGGGTGTTACTTAGCACATAGATGCATCAATGACTGACTCACTGTTTGTATGTGTTTTAAAGATAGCATATGTGCAGGACTGTATGGGTGGATGAGTGTGTATATGTGTGTGTTAGTGAGTGAATGACTGTCTCACTAGGGCCTTTATCAGTAACTACATATGTTTTAATCTAGTATATGTGAGTATTGATGTATATGAGTGAGTATATGTGAGAGTGAGAGATTGAAAGAGTTCTTGTTTAAATAAGTATGTGTTTCTATAAGTGATTGTTTAAGAGAGTAAGTATGTGTAAGTTTCCTTAGAAGTAAGGTGGTAGTGTGTGTATAGCTGTATATGCAAATAAATGGATGTTCAATAGTTTATTTGCATGTGTGATTATGTGTGTGAGTAACTTTTGGATGACTGTCGGTGTGTAACAGGATGTATAGGTGTATCACTACATATGATGAGTGAGTATATGTATGAGTGACTATATAGAACTGTTGGTGAATGAGTGGATGTGTATCTAGATGGTGGAATTACTGAATTGGTTGTTGTAACTGGTATGGGTATCTCCATTTTTATGAAAATGTTAGTTTCTATTTTTGAATATGTGTTTCAAGGGTTACATTACACTGAAAGGAGGTCTGTCACTCTGTCACAATGATGGTGTCATCAGTGATGTCATGAGTGATGTCACTGACCATGTCATGAGTGATGTAATATGTGACGTCATCAGCAGTGCATTGCAGGCGCGCAAGTTATAGTGAGTCCAACTAACTATAACGTGGGAATTTCAATGGTTTTATGTCAGTAAAATTTCCAGCTAACTATAACTGGTGTGAAACCTATGGTTTTTTCAGTGAATTTAATGGGTTTTTTAAATGCTAATTCCTAACTATATAAGACCTGAAAGCCCACCAGGAATCTCCAGTATGCGCCAGGGGACTGCATTGCAGAGAGGTGTAATGAAGCCACAACCCTTTTTACACCTCTCTGCAACGCAGCTCCCATGCATGTTTGAAGAGGGGAAACTAATTCCTCTTGCATACTTGGGGCCCCTGGGGGCCAACTAGCCCACCTGGAACCTCCAGTATGCGCCAGGGGGCTGCATTGCAGAGGTGTAATGAGGCTATGCCCCTTGTTACACCTCCTGCAACGCAGCCCCCTGCCGCGTTTGCAGAGGGGGAACTAATTCCCCTTGCATACTGGTGGTCCCTGGGGGCCAACTAGCCCACCAGGAGCCTCCAGTATGCGCCAGGGGGCTGCATTGCAGAGAAGTGTAATGAGGCCACACCCTTTTTACACCTCTCTGCAATGCAGGCCACTGGCGCGTTTGCAGAGGGGGGACTAATTCCCCTTGTATACTGGGGGTCCCTGGGTCATATCTGCCCAAACACCGATATTCCGAACGATTGAAAATGACTTTTCTTGAGAAACATTTGGATTTGGATTATCATGTCCTATACTTTGGAATTTTTGAAAGACTGACTTTGAGGATGCTACAAATTACTCAAGTCTGCCCGAATTGTGTGGGTAAAATTGATACCTAGTCACTTTGAATAAGAATGTACTTACGTCTCGTCTAACATTTGGAAGAAATATCTAGTTATAGGACAACAGGATACCGACATAACTTGAAGGAAATAAGAACGCCCTGAAGAAGTTCTGTTGTACAGAACGAAACGTTTCGGCTGGCTGTGGTACATAAACTTAAGGAAAATAAAAGCATTTGAATATACACCAAGATTCAGCGCTTCAATAAGGACTCTAAGTGATATGATTTGATTGGACTCATTGTGCAAGTGGTGCTGCGCCAAACTTTGGAATATTCTCCACTAATCTCTACTACTTACTCTCTCCTACTCCACTACTCTGAAATACTCACTCTCTACTACTCATTCTCTACTACTCTACTACTCTCTACTACTCTCTCTCTACTACTCACTCCCTACTACTCGCTACTCACTACTCCCTACTACTCACTATGTACTGCTATCTACTACTCACTCTCTACTACTCTCTCTCTACTACTCACTCTTTACTACTCACTACTACTCTCTACTACTATCTCTCTACTTCCCACTCTCTACTACTCTCTACTACTCACTCTCTACTACTCTCTCTACTACTCACTCTCTGCTACTCACTCTACTACTCACTCTCTACTACTCTCTACTGAAAACTCTCTACTACTCTCTCTCTACTAGTCTCTACTACTCACTCTACTACTCACTCTCTACTACTCTCTACTATTCTCTCTGCTACTCACTCTCTACTACTCTCTACTCTCTACTACTCACTCTCTGCTACTCTCTCTACTGCTCTCTACTACTTTCTACTACTCACTCTCTACTCCCTATTACTCACTCTCTACTCTCTACCTCTCTACCTCTCTCTTCTTCTCTCTCTACTAGTCTCTACCTCTCTACCGCTACCTCTCTACCTCTACCTCTCTACCTCTACACCTCTACCTCTCTACCTCTCTCTACACGCACACATATACACATATATGCATATATATGCATATGCATTTATATATATGTATGTGTATATATATATATATAAAAAAAAACAACAAAAAGGTTTTTTTTTGAAACAGCTACTTTTTAAAAAAACTGTCATTCTTTTTCCCCATGGTACGCTCCCCGGTATGTTCCCCGGTGCGCGTACTGGGCGCTCCCCCCTCGAAAAGAAATTTAAAAAAAAAATTTTTTTTTGCCCTGCGGGGCCCTTTTATGGCCCCCATTTCAAACCTAGGGGGTCAGGGTGGGGTCTACTCTGCCCCATTATGGTCAATTTCCCCTTTGTTTTAGCCACCTCTTGTGTCTCGATCCTACCGAGACACAAGATGGCGGCCGCTCCGGACTGTTTGGAATGTTTACAGACACCCGTACAGACACCCGTAGCGCGCCCGGTACGCGCCCCGGTGCGCGTACTGGGGCGCTGTGTGTGAGTAAAACCCTAGGCAATTAATAACAGTGGCAAAACAAGTAATATCAACTGACAGTAAACACTAAAGGTGAACAAGAGGAATTAAAATAATCAACATTTTAAATTAACCAATTAAAAATCCTACAAATGCATAACATTTTCATAAGCATATAAAGTGGACATCGTAATAAAAAAACATACATTTCATTTCTAATAATACATTTGAAAATACAATTCATGAAATTAATAAAAAATCACACTGTGGCAACTGTAATTCGACGCGCATTTCGGCGTAACAACGCCTTCTTCAGGAGCCACCAAAGACGTGTTGATACCTAAAATATACATTAGAGAATAATATCAAAAAACATATATTACATATTACATTACCTCATAAACAATTTGTGAAAACAACACACAATCTAACATTTAATTTAAAATATACGAATTTAGACACCTAAGTGATCACTGTCAAGAGAAACAATAACATATCAAGTAGCCACAACCATATGATGTAGTTATAAAAAAGACTGTGCCATACTCAAACAGAACAAATGTCCATTATCTAATTCAAAAGAATCTATAGACTGACCCAACAAGTTGTAATTAAATAGTCATGATAAAGAAATGTTTTATATCAAACTATTTGCTGAACATAAACTTATACATATGTACCAACAGTTAGTTATCTCCAATATATACATATTCATACATAGACCATGACTGTCGTCATCTAAATCGATTGTGTCACAACTGACCGTTAATATCAATATAAACATAGCCAAGTGCTAAACAGTCTATGTTACTCACTGTTATTAGGAGAATCTCTTAAACCCTATATGTTAGGGGGACGATCAAATTATTGGATGCTCAGCAGGTATCTGGGTCATCACGTCATAGACATTCCTAAAGCATACAAATTGTCAAATGGTCAAAAAGTAGTATCGTTTCTGGGCCCAATGAACACTAGATATATTTAAATGATTAGTCTCACATAGGATGATATTGACATGTGGAGATACAGGATCAAATTCAAGGATAAATTTAGGGACATGAGGTAAAGGCAATAGTTGAGTGATGAAGTTAATTTCTGGCGAAGGAGACGCGTGACGGAACAATGCGCACAATGATATTCCCTATTCACACATACAAAAGAGACTATAATGGAATATAACCAAGATGTTTCTTTGATTTGAACTGGTATGGCAATACCTACATATCAGGCCAGACAGATAACTAGATGAGGCCAAACTTAAAGGCTGGTAAACGTGGACAATTTGGATATGGCAAGGCAAATAGACCAACACCCTTACATACCTTCCGGGAAGACATCAGAGGGCTATAGGACGCTATGTAGGTAGAGAGCCCGCACAGGTAGATGGTGTAGGACAGATAGAATCTCGGGGCCAGCTAAGTAAAAGAGAAAGAAATAACCAAATAATATGAGGTTCGCATAGCAATGCAGTGTCACGGTACTGCGTGCATATAGATGAGTGCTTCTAATTACCTTTAATAGGGACAGGCTTGTAAATGATAAGAACGGCCCGTGATGGCGGGAAGTTTTCTTCTTTACGTAAAAACGCCTGATGATTGTCAATTGAAGGGCTGATGCCTGTATCAATTTAATAAAAGGTTGGAATTTGAAGAGACCTTAATTATACAAGACTGTCAAAACGCTGTGCGTGACGGCGGCACTTACCTTTCAGAGTGCAATTTGAAAGGTGAAAATAGTAAAGAAAGGTCCGAGTGTATCTGATAAACAAGCCGTCAGTAGATCGGCCACTAAAGAAGAACAAAGTAGATGATAAATTAGAAAGTGAAATCACTTAAGTGGATTAAATAATACATCGAAGAGGGTAGCGGGGGCAGCTCTTACCTTAAAGTTTTAAAGATACTTAAGGCAGGATAATGCCCTAGAGAAAACGGCTGAGTTGCGTCCGTGTCCGCCGTGCAGTCAAGATGACGAATAAAATGTCAAGCTTACCTGCCAAAGCGGATGTATAAATATAGCGTGGGCGGGCAGATAAGAAGGCACACCTGTGATTCCGTGAGAATTAGATGATGGACTATAAAGCGGAACCCAGTTGTATTCCACACGGCAAGGGAGTAGTCAGGCCCACTGTGTAAACAACAATAAACATAGATGATGGACAAGGGGGATAACCCACGGGGAACCGCAATGGACACAGACGATAGACTAAACGGCCCATTAGAAAGTACGAACAAGCACAGAAATGTGTGTAGTCGTACCCCGTTTGTCGACAATATATAAAGATTTAATTTAAGATTTAAGATTTTATATAAGAGTAAATCATGAGTGAGAAAAAGGACAAATAATGAGTATGGTTACCCAATAAAACCAAGATACTACAGAATTGGTGAAAAATACTAACAAGGATCGAAATAAATTATAAATGAAAACCAATATAACTAAGAAAGGGGAGAAATTGAAATACTAAATAAAAAGCAGAATTACTAAAATAAGGCCTGAACCGGTGAAAAGACAACAGGCACGGAATAGTAATTTAAAGGTACTATGACCAGCTAAGAAACCCAAAACTCAAATAAGAGCAAGGGGAAGATCAAAGGATCGCATTTTCCCACGGAATATCACTGTTTAGCCCATTTTTAAAGGTGCCCAGACTAAAGATCCAAAAGACCTCTTTTCTTATGGACCTTGCATCCGCCTTTACTGTCTGGGAGTCTAATCTTTTCAATAATGCGTCATCTGAAGTCATCAGGGGCATGTTGGTACTCAAGGAAATGTTTAACTAATGGTGCTACAGTTTTTTTGGTGCGTATCGCTGAGCGATGCTCAGTTAGTCTGGTTTGAAGGGGCCTGGAAGTTTCACCGACATAGCCCAAATTGCATGGGCACAAGATAAAATAAACACAATTAGGAGTTTTGCAGTTCCACATGTCAAGTGCATCCATGCGACATCCGTACTGGGGCGCTGCCATAGATATATCTTTTTTTTTAACCTAAATTACTCAAAAAACACTGGAGCACATATCTTGAGACATAGCAAAGGCACATCGGGGTACCAGTCCCTACAATTTTGCCAAGTTTGGTGGAAATCCATTCATCCGTTCGGGCTAAAAGTGAGTTTGACCGCCCTATGGAAATTAACATGGGGAAAACACGTTTTGAGACCCCCCTTTTATCACGGCCCCGCTTCATGAATCCCCCCCAAACTTTCGAGGAAGGACCGGAGCTCTGCGAGGCAAATTTGAGGAAATTTTCAGGCAGATTCGTCAACCGGCGCCAAAGTTATTCTAAATAGAATTTTGAGATTTTGCATTGAAAAAAATCCTAACTATAACTACCTACTGGCGACCGCCAGTAGGTAATGTATATGTATATATATATAGTGATCTGATGCGGCTTACTGAGACATTTGCCTCTGCCTCTGACGGGCGGGTTGTATTGTTCTCCCGCCCTTGCAACTTTGCTACTTGGACTTGTGAGGTGGGGACGCGAGGCAGCACCTTCTACTTCTTTTGGGTGTCATGTCCTGCATTGACCCCAACCCTGGCTATTTTATGCATTTTCATCAACGTCCCTCAGCCACACTTACCTGGGAGCAACCAGTGCATCCTGGGTCATGAAGTCCGCTGACTTTCTCGGACCGGCTGAATTCTTCACCTGTGAGGAGCGGAGCCAATATTTTGCACCTATCAGAGTGCGGTTGGGTGTATTTCCTCTGCAGGACATTTGGGACTTCCTACACACTCACTGCAGGCGCTGACGAAGGCCAACCCGGCCGAAATGCATTCGCCATCATTTCAGAATAAAGGGTGTTGTCTTGCAGATCCCCTTCGAGGCTCCTGCTTCTTTCTTCGAGAGGAGACGTTTTATATATATTCATATATATATATATATGTATATATATATATATATATATATATATATATATATGTGTGTGTGTATATATATGTATGTGTATATATATATATATTGAATATATATATATATATATATATATATATATATATATATATATGTATGTGTGTATATATATATATATATTGAATATATATATATATATATATATATATATATATATATATATATATATATATATATATATATATATATATATATATATATATATATATATATATATATATATATATATATTTAAACCAAGGCTCTGCAATGAAGAAGCACTCCGCAACAGGTAGGTTTCAGCACCTTACTTTATTTTCACGTATGATGGTGAAGTTTCGTCCATAATTAATACCCGTTTCTGAGCTGTACGCTCTTTCCTCAGGGGTATGAAAGCTTCTGCAGCCATTAACAAGTCTCACATGTGTGGCATCTTGTTTGCCTGCTTGGTAGCTTGCATTGTGGGACTTGTATTCTTTGAAACGCGTTGGGTAGAAGGATGAAATTACGGACAAAACTTCACCATCATACGTGAAAATAAAGTAAGGTGCTGGAACCTACCTGTTGCGGAGTGCTTCTTCATTGCAGAGCCTTCGTTTGAAAAAAATAAAAAATAAATATTTATATATATATATATATATACATACATATATATATATATATATATATATATATATACATATATATATATATATATATATATATATATATATATATATATATATATATATATATATATATATATATATATATATATATATATATATATATATATATATATATATATATATATATATATATATCTCCAACAAAAGTTCAAAATCAATGCGCTCTCAGGACAAAAGGGATCTGGGGCAAAGCAGCTTGTCATAGCGTTTTAATTTCACAATGCGTTTCGATACAGCCGTAGTCTTGCTCACATGTAAAGTGCAGAAGTACAAAATTGGTTTAAATAACGTCCCCTGGCTAAGTGGTACAGGAAGTGGTGTAATTGGTAGCCTGGCCACCATGATAGAATGTGCAATCAACACTGAAATAATGATTAAAAGGTGACATGTCATCAAGAAAACATGCAAAATGCACAGAGCAATAGACAACATCACAATGAAATGCTGCAATAATCAAAATAAAGTATGCCCGTGAGTGCGGTGTGTCAATGGTTGCCATGGCAACGTAATGCCTAAAGTGGTGGAAAAGTGACCTCTCGGCAGGTAAACATGAAACTGCACAGTGCAATATACAACATCATGGCTAAATCATCACCGCTGCAATGGTCAAAATGAGGTATCACCGCGAGTGCGTTATGTCATTAGTTCCCATGGCAGCATGTAGCCGGAAATGTGTCTGCCGTGATGCGTGCTAATAATGAGAAATAGAAACAGCGTTAGCGCAAGTGCAGAGAGGCGCTGGCTGGCATGGCAGCAAGATGAATGTACAGTGGTCAAACATGCACCACCCCACTGAAAGGGTAGTGCCGTGTGGGAAAAGTGTCCTGGTGTGGGCTCACAAACCTCAGAGAGGAAGGGAGAGGCATATGGCCCAAGTGGGCAAATGCGCTAATGCATGTGTCCACCCCCCACATAAACATGAAAAAGAGCCCAAAATGAGGGGGAAGTCCCCTATAGGTGGTGTAGGAGATCACGGGCCAGTGCCCCGGCGTAGGTGCTCGATGTAAAAAGTGTGATCTGAGAGTAGAGTCGCCCCAGTGTGCACACAATGTGTGAAATGCTTGCAACCAACATGGCATGACCAGAAAAGGTGGAACCCCGCCAACCGTCCATACAATGATGAAACCAGGTGACATTACCAACCAAACAAAGTGATTATCGAAGAAAAAGTTAGGCGACCCGTGCATGTGGTGTCAGGTACAGTCTGGTGAAAAGGGCCCCTTCCTTTCCTCCTGCAAACAAAAGAAAAATGCATGTTAATAAATCTGGACCCCCAACAGTGTAGGGATCAAATAAGTAAAAAATATCTTGTCCGTCTGAATACCACTGAGGAGGAGAAGACAAAGAGGGAAGGGGGACATGGATATACATGACAAATGTACCAAGGGACTACAGAAAAGAAAAGAAAGGAACAGTTCCAGTGGGTAACTATGCTTCTTTCAAATGAATGGCTAGTTCCTCATCCTGTTTTAACCGCCCCTGCATCTTGGTTTGAAAATCGACTATGTATTTGGACTCTTCCTGTCTCAATCTGAGTGCTCTGTCACCGCCCCTGGGATGTTTATTGATCTGTTCCAGGATGCAGTAACTTAGAACAGAAGAGTCTGAGAGGTGTCTGGCTTGAAAGTGTTGAGCTATCGAGCATTTCGGGTCTTTGTTGGTTATGGCTCGCATATGTTCCAGAATGTGCTTTTTGGCCATAAGCGTGGTGCTTCCTTTATACCACTGTTTACAGGGTCATGCAATGGCATATATTACAAAAGTGGTACTACATGTGACAAATTGTGTGATGACTTTTTTGTGTGAGCCTATGGTGACTTCTGTGTAAAATGTGCTGTGTTTGCACGCTTTACAGTGACCACAGGTAAAAAATCACTGTAAGCTGTGGTCACTGTTGTTGGTATATCTTGTGATGTCACTGTGTACGAGAAAGTCCCTCATGTTTCTGCTACTTCTGAAAGTAATACTGGGTCTCTCTTGGATCGTCCCACCTATGGTGTTGTCATATCTGAGTGTATTCCAGTTATTGGCGATGATACGTCTGATGTCCTTGGTATAGGAGTGGTATGAGAGTATGATTCTGGTGTCACTCTCTTCAGTAGTGTCATTGGGGTGAGTTTTGCCCACTAACATGTCCATTCTGTTCACACCCTCTACTTTTGCTTTCGCTTTCTTAAGGACCCAGTTAGGGTAGCCCCTTTTTTTTAAATCTCTGAAGCATGGCAGTGCTATCACATCTGAACGCTTCCTCAGTGTTGCAATTCCTTCTTGCCCTCAACAGCTCCCCATATGGAATGCTCCATTTGAGGGTTTCTGGGTGGCTGCTGAGGGTAGGAAAGATGCTTTGCCTGCTGTCGCCTTGCGGACAGCGTGGTCTGAATGGAATTGTCTCTGATCTCTAGTTTAACATCAAGGTATTAAGCCTGTTTTTCATCAATGTTGCCTGTCAGTAAGATGTTTCGGTCATTGGAGTTTAACCTGTTGATGAAATCTCTGGCCTCAGGTTCTGAGCCCCTCCAGACGATGAACAGGTCGTCAATATAGCGAAGCCACATGACCACCCGTCCAAAGTCCAGAGAGAACTCAGGATCCTGGAGGATCTCTTCCTCCCTGGGTGGGTCCCATCAAGAGATTAGCAAAACTGGGAGCGAAACATGATCCCATCACAGTACCAGTAGTCTGGATGAACAACTCACCATCAAAGAAAAAGATATTGTTTGTCAGACAGAACTTCGTCATGTCAAGGATTATGTTACTGTGCTCCCAGTATCTCACCAATCTCCTCTTGAGGAAGTGTTTGCATGCTTCAAGCCCCTGTTGGTGATCAATAATGATGTATAGAGAGTGTATATCAAGTATGATAAACCTGAAGTCATCACATCACTCAATGTCCTGTATCTTAACAAGGAAATCCTTTGTGTCTCTAATGTAGCTCAGGAGCTTGATGACATATTCCCTTAAAAAATGATCTATGTATTTGGACACGTGTTCTGTCACACTGCCCCTGGACAAAACGATGGGCCTGCCAGGGGGGTTGATGGTGTCTTTGTGCACTTTCGGTAGAAGGTATAGCACTGGAAGGATGGGGTAATCGCTTTTCAAGTGGCAATACTCATCCCATGTCAGAATGCCCTTATGCTTCCATTCTGTGAGTTTATCCCAGATGTAGGTAATGCTACTCTGGTAAACATCTTGGGTAATGTGCCGATAGAAGTTATGATCATTCAGTTGGCATTGGGCTTCCCTAAAATAGTGTTCCCTATCCAGGATCACTAAGTTGCCTTCCTTATCAGCTGGGCGGATAACACTGTCATTGTCATTCGCCAATTTCTTGAGTGCTTTTCTCTGATTAAAGGTGAGGTTATGTAATGGACCTTGTTTCCTGTATTTCTTGTGTCTGTACTCTGTGAGTGCTTTCGTGACATTCTCGTGAAAAGTGTCAATCCCATTGCGTTGTAAACTGGGTAGGAAAGTCGAGTGTGGTTTGAAATGCGTGTTGGCAGAAGAGTCACAAGTGACGCCTAAATCTGAAAGGATTTGTGTCAACGAAGTTTGCTCTTACCTGAGCCTCTCGCAACGACGTTCGCACGGCGGGATTGCGAGTTCCCACAAATCATCTCATAAGCTGCTGCAACTGTCACTGAAACAGCATACCGCAAACTCTGCTTTTTTGCAAAATATGGTATTTAATTGTGGCACAACAACTCTAGACGTTTTGGAGCCAACGCTCCTTGTTCAGTGTTTATATATTTTTTTCACTTAAAAAACCAAAGGTTACAGAGGCATTATAGTTAGAAATTAGTATTAAAAGAACCTTAGAAGTTCACTGAAAAAAACACAGGTTACTGGGCCATTATAGATAGGCTGGGATTTCACTTATACAAAACCAGTGAAATTCAGTAGTTATAGTTACCTGAACTAACTATAACTTACACCCTCATATGTCACTACTTATGACCTCACATATTAAATCACTCATGACTTTGTCAGTGACATCACTGATGACATCTCAAATGACATCACTGATGATATAAATGATGATATCAAGTGAGCGTAAGGGTTTCTAAGAGTTTATGGATGTTAAATATATATCCTATCCTACTACAAAAGTTCAGTTAGTATACTAGGTGCACTACTACTGAGTGATACAAATTCTAACATATTAAAGTGAGTAACTGTTTGACTATATGTATCCTTGTGTGTATGGGTATGAACTTGGCTGTGTGAGTAGCTGGGTGGGTTTGTGACATGCTGTGTGAGTGTAGGTATTGGTGAGTGGGTGTATCAGTGGCGGTATTCAGGAGTGTATGGTAGGGTGAGTGGCTCTAAGGGTAGGTAAGGGGTATGTAGTGAATGTATGGGTAAGTGAGTAGGTGTCTGCATAGCTGTATGAGTGAGTGACTCAGTGTGTAAGTGGCTGTGTGGGTGAGTGAATGGCTGTTTGGGTGGGGGTTTACTTAAGTGAGTTGGTGTTTGAGCGGCTGTATTGGAGTGTGTCTGTCTGAATGGCTGTATGGGTGAGTGAGCGGATGTGTGAATGCTTGTATGGGTGTGTGAATGAGTATTTAAGTGGTTGTTTGGGTGTGTCAGTGTGTCAGAGTGTTTGTATGGGGAGTGAGTGGCTGTGTTGAGAGGCTGCATGGGTGAGTCATTGAGCCTGTGTGTAACTGTATTAGGTAAATATGTGGGGTTTTCAGTGGCTGTATGGGTGAGTGTGTGGTTATGTGAGTGGCTGTACAGGTGAGTTACTGGTTGTATGAGTGGCTGTATGGGTGAGTGAATGGTTGTCTGAGTGGCTGGACGAGTAAGTGAGTAGGTGAGTGAGTCCCTCTATGGAGGAATGAGTAGGTATATGAGTACAGGTATGGGTCTGTGAATGGGTATGCGAGTGGTTGTGTCAGTGGGTGTATGAGAGGTTCTATTGGGTGTGAGTGGTTCCATGGATGATGCAATCAGTGATGTCACTGACCATGTCATAAGTGATATAATAAGTGAGGTCATAAGCAGTGCATTACGGGGGCATAAGTTATAGTTTACTCATATAACTATAACTGTTGAATTTCACTGGTTTTGTATGAGTGAAATCTGAGCTTAACTATAACGTCCTTGTAGCCTTTGTTTTTTTTAGTTGAATTTCTAGGGTTTTTCAATTCTATTTCCTAACTTTACCATCCCTGTAACCTTTGTTTTTCTAGGTGAATTTCTAAGTTTTTCCAAATTCTATTTCCTAACTATAACGTCCCTTTAACCTTTGTTTTTTTAAAGTACATTTCTATGTTTTTTAACTAGTAGTTCCATTTGCAGAGTGGTGGAGAAAGGGGGCATGGCCTCCAAAGCCCTCACAGAAATCCCACTCTGTGGAACTTACTGGAGGTAACAGGAGGGGTATTGACCCCCAAGGAACCTCTGCAGCCAAGCAGACTTCATCCCCTAACCAGTTGTGTGCCAGGAGGCCCGTTTGCAGAGTGGTGGGGAAAGGGGGAGGGCCTCTTGCAACTTGCCAGAAGATATTATTCTACTTTTTCTTATTTATGTGGGGAGGGGGCAGCATGGCCCACCTTCCATGAGACAATTTGGGCCCCCATACCCCAGTGCCAGCCCTTTTGTGAATGGAGGAGGGGACTGCACAGCCCACCTCCTGGGCCAAATTCAGCCATCGACTGGGGCCCAGCCTTTTAAAAGAAAACTTTTTTATACAATAAAGGGAGTGGGGCTGAGCGACCCGCCTCCTGGGCTAATTTTGGCACCAGGGGCTCATCCTCTGACCCAGCCAGAATAATGGGAGGTGGGCCATGCTGCCCCCTCCTGGGCCGATTTTGTCCCCAGGGACCACATGCCCCAGGGCCCGTCATCTAGTGTGAGTGCCCCAGTCCTACCCTGGGCACTCACTTTGTAGTGTTGGGGACCATGGGGGCAGCCTTAAGACCCCATGGTCCCTGCTGCCACCCCGCCTCCTGCAGGAGCTGGCATTGCTTTGAAAGAGAGGGAGCTGCTAACATGCAGCTTCTTTTCTGTCAAAGCAATTTTGCTCCGCTTCTAGCAAGCAAGAGCATTTTTTACGCTCTTGCTTGCTAGAAGTGGAGCGCAGTTTGCTATGGCTCGGCAGGAGCGGTAAACAGATATGTCCCGGGGGTGGGCCCCACAGGATAAAGCAGGAGCTGGCCCTGGAGGGCTGTGCCCCCCGGGCCATGTAATTTGCCCAGGGGAGGTTGTGGTCCCTAATGCTGCAGGGGAGCTGTGCGCCCACCTAAATTCCATTGAATTTATGCCCTGGGAAGGTGGCAGTCCCTGAGGCTGTGGGTGGCCAGCCTGCCCCCTGCATTACTTATCATAAAAAGCTCCAGGGAGGTGGCTGCAGTGTAGATCTATGCACCCCCACATTATTTTATGATTATGCCCCGAGGAGGTGGTGTTGCCCGGGACCGGGGAAGTAAAAAATGCCCCTATCTAAAACAATAATCAAGACCCGGGAGGTGGCTGTTCCTGTGGCAGCTGGGGAAGCTTTTCTTGCCCCCAGATTTTTCTAAATTCAAGCCCCGGGGAGGTGGTGGTCTGCGGGGAACTAATCAGCCCCAGGAGAGGGGCATGCACCCCCCGTTTTTTTTAAAATGCCGCCTGCACCTGGCCCACCTGGGTGGTGATTAGAAATGAAGCACGGGAGCCCATGTTTTTTCTTTTAACATTTTCCGCAGGATTCGTGGATCAAGCGTGACTCATGGCAAAAAATATTTTTTAATGGTTTTTTGAAACTCTGTGGGGTCCTTCCCCCAGAGGCATTAAGGTCAGAGTGTTTCTACCCTGCCCCCTTTTCTCTTTTTTATTGTTTGTTCTGTAGCTCAGTTCATTCGAGTCACAAGATGGCTGCCAACACTTCCTGGTTTGAAGTAAGGTTGGACATAATACGTCACTAACAACTCGCAGTTCTTTTAGGACTCCAGGAGTTCTAGGACAAATCAATACAGAAGCAGGGGAAAGTCCCGGACTGCTGGAGGTTTGGTCTCTCCAAGAACTCGTTGTGATTTCTAGGAATCTGTGGAAGTAGCCATGCCGTATTTGGACTACATTGGCTGTGTCTAAATATGGTTATGATTCTGATGCCTATATAAGGATGTGATGAGTTATACCTATATAAGGGCATGAATCGGAAAAATTACACTAGAGCCCTAGATTCATCTACAACACTTCTTTCCTTCACAAATATTGCTTTTATTCCAATGCATTTCGGCTTTTGTTCAAGCCTTAATCAGGGAATATATCTACAAAAAAATTTAGCCTTAAGTACACGAGGTAAGAGTAAAGAAAATTATAGTGTGTACTGATACATTTCATGAAAAATTGCCATGAAACATAACTGTGAGTCATGCCCAGTGCTTGGTGAATTCTCTCTAGATGTATTACTGTGACTTTGAGCAAGAGTGAAAACACGGCGGCTGTGATTAGTTACTAATAAAAAAGTCACAATGAATTATTTAAACCCCACGTAGTTCTAATGTAGCCACATTCGAGAGAACTGGGGTAAAAGGTACTTACATACCGATCGTTGTGCTCGAGATGTGGTTAATATCGTGTTCATGTTATGTGTTACATGAACCAGTGGTAATCTTGTGACTGTTAAGTAACCCAAATCTCCTTGACGATTAACCAACTATTGAACGCGCATTTACTTGTGTCGGTATTTAGCGTTAGCCTTGATCAGGTATTCACGGTGAAAGAGTGCACTTTAAAGGTTAATCGCGGTTTAAATAAACCGGGTACAACCTTCCTTCTAGCGCGGATGTGATGCATGCAGTAATGATGGATATAGAAGATGGACTATTATGGCCATATCACAGGCGCCATCTTGGGAGTGTTTACAGATATAGTTTCAGCTCCTCTATTTATGCAAAATGAAGTAAAAGCGACAATGTAACAAAAATAAAATGAGTAACTAGTGTGACTTAGTGGTAATAGTGCAATCATTCAAATGTGCATATGTCAATGTGTCGCATCTACTTTTGGGCGATTCAAATTAAGGCAACTTTATCGATACAGTTTCTTCTTAGACTAGCCAATGCTAGAGAGATAAACCAAATAAATGTATCTTTACAAGTAAGAGCTAAATTCCACCCTGCCGTTCATACCAAACGGTTTTAAAGTTTCTAGGGTGTAAATCCAATAGTTCTCTCTTTGTAATAACTGTTGGTTATTGTCTTTTCCTTCTGTTATGGGGACGATCTCCAATATAGTGAATCTTAGTTGGCTGACATTATGGGCCATTTCTGTAAAGTGGCATGCAACACTTGACTTTGAGGATTTATTGCGATGTTAGATTTGTGTTCGTTCATTCTAGTTTTAATCTTGCGTTCTGTTTTTCCCACGTAGCCCTGACCACAACGGCATTTCAATAGGTAAATGGCATTCTTGGTGTCGCATGTGACTGATACCCTCAGTTTGATGATATGTCCCTTTCTTGGATGTGTGATGGTAGCTCCTCTTAAGATATTGTTGCAGTTGCTGCAATTATAGCACAGGACTGTCCCATTAAACGTTTCTGGAACTTGAACTTTGTTTAGTTTAAGAATTTTACCTAGGTTCTTAGCTCTTTGATAGGCAAAAATTGGTGTTTGTTCAAAAATGTTGTTAAAATCCTTTTCATGCGTTAAGATAGGCCAGTGCCTTTTAATGATGTCTTGATACGTTTTGCTTTTGGTGGAATATTTTGATATCACTACCATTCTGGTGTAATCCTTTTTAGGACTTTTTTATGGTAGTTGTCTGGTTTTCATGTCACATCTCTTTTTGGCTAGTATCAATATCTTCTTTTGGTACCCCCTTTCTTTAAATCTTGAGTCCATTTAATTGATTATTTGTTCAGCTATTGATGTGGTTGAAACTATTCATTTTACCCGCAGCATTTGTGAAAATGGAAGGCCATTTTTTAGACTATCCTGGTGAAAGCTGTTGAAGTGTAAGAAATTAGGGCTGTTTGTTGGTTTCCGTTAAATGTCTGTAATAAACCCTGTATTTGTTTTGGTTATTTCCACATCTAGAAAGGTGATTTTAGAATCATGTATTTCAAATGTGAATTGGATGCGTTCATCTACTCTGTTAAGGTGATCTATGGCTTGTGTCAGTGTAGTTTTGGGACCGTTCCATACTAAGAATACATCATCGAAGTATCTTAAGATAATCTTGGCATGTGTCTTCCACGGCTATTTTGTCAAAATGTGTTTTTCCTCATATTGTGACATAAACAAATTCGCATTTGCCGGTGCTGACGAATTTCCCATGGATGTTCTGGTCTGCTGTAGGAAGTACTGTTCTTTCCACTTGAAATAACTTTGGTACAATGTAAATTCAAGTAATTCAATAAGAAACACCTTCATGTCCGAGGGAGGCAAGATGGCGCCTGCACGCCAGGCGTACCTGTGAGAGCTCTGTTTGGGCGATCCATTTGGTTGTCTTTTTGAAGGTTCAGCGAGTTTTCAGCGAGTCTATTTGGCAGTATTGCAGTGTTGTTGTAGTGCTGCGATGCCGGGCTGAGCTTGGGCTGAGCTCGGTGGAACCCGTGGAGCCGGAGTCGAGTCGTGCCGCACAGCTGAGGACTTTGGCGTTTACCTGCTGCAGGAGCCGAGATTCAGGTGCTTACTGGGAGAAGCAGCAGCGAGTGAGTGAACTCCTAGCGAAGCGCCGGGCAATGCGGGGCAGCTGTGTGTAGCTTCATCGAGCCGCGTCACCAGGAGCCGAGTCGATATCCGGGCGCTGTATAGCCTGAGGACTTCAGCGTTTACCGGCTACGGCAAGTGGGTGAAAGTAAACTCCTAACGAACGCCAGGCAAGGTAAGGCTGTTGTGCGTAGCTTCATCAACCCACAGATCAGGCTCAGGCACCAGGAAAAACATCGAGGAGACGCCGAGCATTGGTGTGTGAGCGGAGTCAGCTGGAGTTAATAGCTGAATGCTGTTTGGGACAGACGTAGCTTCATCGAGTTTACCGGCTACGGCAAGTGTGTGAAAGTAAACTCCTAGCGAATGCCAGGCAAGGGTAGGCTGTTGTGTGTACCTTCATCGAGCCACAGCTCAGGCTCAGGCACCAGGAAAAACATTGAGGAGACGCCGAGCATTGGTGTGTGAACAGAGCCAGCTGGAGCAGCGGTGTGGACCTAACAGCTGAGCGCTGAAAAGCTATTTGGGAGAAACGCTGTTTGGGACAGACATTACCAAATTTTTACTCTGTAAAGCAAACCCAGTAAACGAAGTAATAGCAAGGTGAGGCCAAAATAGGGAGAGGCTGATATAAGATTCTTTATAAGGCGAGGTGAAAGCGGGGGGCCGCTGATCGTTGTATTTGTTTTGTTCTTATGTAAAAAGACTATTATAAAAAAATATATATTTTAAATAACTAGTAGAACTGACTAATTGAACCCTCTAACATCGGCATTGATTCTTTATAAGGGTGAATAAGGGTGAATATACTTTGCTACGGAGCTACATAAGCATAAAGAATTAAGTCTTCGTGTATAACTCTATTCTTTTTGCTCTGGGTGTGTATCCAGCATATTTATCAGTATTCATTATGGGCCCTAAAACTGCCCGTGGAGGTAAAACAAGGCCTAGTGGTGAAAATCAGATTGGGACTCGGGCTTCTCTTGCAGCTAAATCA
Source organism: Lissotriton vulgaris (assembly GCF_964263255.1). Lineage (NCBI taxonomy): Eukaryota > Metazoa > Chordata > Amphibia > Caudata > Salamandridae > Lissotriton > Lissotriton vulgaris. Next base: position 432,938,861 of record NC_141696.1, on the reverse strand, counting down.
AAACAAGATGGTAGCAATAATGACCCTGATGTCAGCCAGACCGGTACCCTAAAAATACCGCAAATGTTCAATACTAAAGTAAAAACAACAAGGGCCAAGACTTCGACAGCCGGAATTGGAGGTATTGATGATTTGGAAGGTTTAGATGCTGATAATGACCAAGATAAGATTTTGGTGGAAGCACTTGAACAGCTTGTAGTCTCGCCAGTAACTTCCTCGGCTCACCCATCTCCACCTGATCACGTACCTTCACCGTCTGTATCACAAAATACTGCAGTTTCAGCGGCTTCTGATATCAACGCCGCGATAGAAGGGGAAACTGATGTTGAACAGGGCCTACATCGTGCTGAAGGGTTAGACGGCGAAGTTGATTCTATCAGTAGCAAAGATAGTGAATTTTATTCCCTCTCCGAACACTCTGAGGGCTCTGATCTGGAAGAGGATCTGGAGGATGAAGTGGAGACTTCTTCTTCTCTGGAAAATACAAGCAAGGAAACTTCTGTTATTGTTACAGCAGATCTTCAAGTAGATAGAGATTGGAGCGAGGAGATCCCCAACGGGGACCCGACGATAGAAAGTCAAGATCAAGATCAAGATCAGGATTTAGTAGACTCTGCTCAACAAACCAGCTCTAGCCTGAGGCTTCCTAGCCAGACACCAATAGATGTTATTTTGAAAGCCATCTCAGATCAACGAGTGGAGGCGAAAGCCGAGCATCTGAAAACTCACAATGCTTGCAAAAAACTTCAAAATACAGTACGACGTCTGGCAAAATCATGCCATGATTTCACAGATAGAATGGTAGAAGCGAAAGGACGCATTTCCTCATTGGAAAGAGGATGTGAACACAAAGTTGGTTGATTTGGAGAATAGGCTACTCCGTAACAATCTGCGAATTTTAGGTGTGCCTGAAGGACGTGAGGGGCAAGACATAAGACAGTTTGTGGTTGAACTTTTTGAAGAGGCCTTTCCGGAGGTTAAAGACTGGCAGTGGTCTCACGAGATTCAGAGGGCACATTGTTTTCCTTTTCGCAAGCAAGCACTACGGAGTACCCAGAGTCGTCAATATCCTCGAGCTATTTTGATATCTCTAAATAACTTTTTGGCAAGACAAAAACTTTATGATCTTGCAAGACCCGATAAGAAACGGTCTGGGAAGGGTATTGAATTTTTTGTACGCCCTGACTACTGCCATGCTACGGTAGAAAATCGCTGGCGGTTGCGCCAACTGATTGATCCATTCCAAAAAAAGGGCGCTCAGGTTTTTCTGCTTCAACCATCTACACTAAAGATTGTATATAAGGGGCAAAATCGATTCTTTACCGCTGAAGCTCCAGCAAAAGAATATCTGAATTCACTAGATAAGCATTTTTTTGTATGTGGCAAAACTCATGCTTTTTTTTTTCTTTAGGTTAATGGATACGCCTAAACATGAGAGGTGCTCTCACATACATCAACGGGGCAATATGCCCCTTTGCCTTAATGTTGGGGGAGGGTCACAGGGTGGGGTTTGCTGTGCTGGGGGTGGGGTTGGGTGGGCACGGGGGTGTGCAGGGGAGAAAAAGGGGAAAAATTCAGTCAAAGCCATAGAATATCATGCATAAATATATTGCTTTTTTGTTGTTGGTGCAATGGTGTAATGCAATTTGCAATGAATCCCTCTAGCTGTCATGGCTAGCTATAATTTCCGTATGTGTTCATTTAATGTATGTGGCCTTAATAACATCCATAAACAAAAATGTGTGATGCACGACATCCGTTTAATTCAACCGGATATAATATGTCTCCAGGAGACGCATATACCCTGGGCAAATAGAACAGTTTTGAATGATCTGGGCTATGTAGTGTTTGCTGCCTCAAAACAGTCTACTATGAATCGAGGAGTGGCTATATTGGGGTGGCAGTCTATAGCAGCAACTGGGAAAACTAAAGTGGATAGTTTAGGACGCTGGGCAATTGCTGAATGTGTCATAGGGAATGTTGTTGCTACGATATGTAAAGTATATGGATCCAATATTGATGACACCGCGGTTATAGAATTTTTAAATGTAGAGCTGGCCCTATGGGATACTCCTTTATTTTTACTAGGGGATTTTAATATCCACAGGGAGTTGAATACTTGGTATGCAGGGTTTAGTCGTTACCAAGGTAGGAAGCCTAAGGTATTTAAGGAATTACGTCAACTTCTAAGCCAGCACGGGTTGATCGATGGGTGGCTGGTGGCGAATCTGAAGGATCCTGGTTTTACTTTTTTTTCTTCACCACATAAGACATTTGTGCGTATAGATTATATTTTTGTACCTAGGCATATGACTCAAGGATCTTGAATGTCTGTTAAGCCACGTATTACCTCTGACCATGCTCCGATTGTTAGAGATATGCCTATACTTAAAATCCAGCGAATACAACGGTCTTTTGCATTTAATAAGAAACTTCTTTCAGATGAAATCTATTTGAAACAAGTTTCAGATTGGGCCCAGCAGTTCTTTGATTTAAAGAGGGATTCTACATCCTATGCAATGGTATGGGACTGTTTTAAGGCAGGACTACGAGGTGAAACATGTAGCTATGGCTGGAGCCTTCAGCAGAAAGGGAAAAACATAATGACGCAATTATTACAAGATTTAATAAATGCGGAACATGATTTAATGCGCGATATTAGACTACACCTAGATAGTAACGCTTCACAAGACAAAGTTGCTAAATATAAAGCTAAGATTAATGGGGTCTGGAGCCAGGTCATAGCACGCCAATATAAAACTTATCGTGCGGAAAGATATGAATATGGGGAAAATGTGGGACGATGTCTAGCCCAAAGAATGCGGGGGCGCCAGACCGCACAGTGCATAACCTCTATAGAAAATAGCCAGGGCATTTTAATAGAATCATTAGAGGGTATTCTCCAGGTGTTTTATGAGTACTATACAGATCTTTATACCCAAGAAGATTTCCCCTCTGATTTACTTGATCGCTATATAAATAAACTTGATTTAACCAAACTAGATTCTATGCAACAGGAACATCTAGAGTTGACTATTACAATACAAGAACTAGAGACCTCCCTTAAAGAATTGGCCTGGGGGAAGGCCTCTGGCCCAGATAAACTTCCGTTAGAAATTTATCAGGTGTTATTTCCTATCATTAAAGACGATATGTTGGCAACGTTTATAGAAGCCCAAAATGGTAATCCACCACCATCGTGGTATGATGCAAGTATAATTGTATTCAGGAAAAAAGATAAGCCTGCGCATCTTCCTGCGTCATATCGACCTATCTCACTTATTAATGTCGCTGCGAAATTGTATTCTAAAATCCTTGCAAATCGTCTGATTCAAGTTGTACCTGCTCTTGTTTCTGAACAACAACATGGCTTCCTCCCAGGCCGCGGCACGATCAATCATATACACCGGGTCATTGCAACGCTAGACTACGCTGCCACTTATCATTTGAATGTTGGACTGGTGTTTTTAGACGCCGAAAAAGCGTTGATCGCGTTACATGGGCATTTTTATGGGCAATCTTGGGCAAAATGGGGTTTGGATCACAATTTACATTTGCTTTACAAGTTATGTACAGCCATCCAAGGGCTAAGGTCTGTATGTCGGGGCAAGAGTCAACTGCAGTTAATATCACACGGGGCACACGGCAGGGGTGCCCATGCTCACCTCTTTTATTTGCTATGTACATAGAACCACTTTTAAAGATGTTGATGTCATCCCAACAAATACAATCCTTGGTTTTGCCCGGGGGTAATATACGTGTGTTAGCATTTGCTGACGATGTCGCGGTCTTAACATCCGATCCAGAATCTGCACTATGTGAAATTGAAAACTTGACTCGCAAATTTGGTATTGTGTCAGGTTACAAACTTAATATTCAGAAGACACAGGTCATATGTTCAGCAGGACTATGCACTAATGATAGCCGGGTTACCCCGGAGGCCAAATATTTGGGCGTCAAAATTAGATTATCACTTCAACAATTAATTATGGTGAACTGGTCAGATATATTGCAGTTGGTTAGAAGTCAACTAGAGAACATTGAATGCTTACACTTGTCACTAGTTGGGAGACGCAATGTTTTAAAAATGACCATTTTACCAAAAGTTTTATATTAGTTTCGGGCAATACCATTGGAGATACCTATACTACAATTCAGGAAATTACAATCTATAACTGATCGATTATTATGGGGCTGGAAATCTGCGCGAAGAGCGTCCAAATATTTCAGTTTCAAAGCTTTATTCGACATTTGTCATAAAAGCATTCACCTAGCCCTAATACAATAAATACTACACGTAAAAATACTTTCTAAAAAATACATATTAAACATGAATTGTCGAATAAATACATGATAAAAATACACTAAATTATCACACTTCTTAAAAAGTAGATTTTTCTAAAATTTAAAATACAATAATTCATATGGCAAAGTGCAAAATTAGTAATATACATAATTTCATTGGGATGTGATTGCCATTAATGATCGGGTACGAATTATCCATGCCCAGGCCAGAAATTTTGCTACCCCAACCACGAGCACTGTGGAACAATCTGTTTCAAGTATCCTAAGAGCTTCAGATTGGCTACGGGTTCCCATATTTGAGCACACAGGTTTTAACCATTTACGTCTGGGGGACGAGTACAGTGGGCAACAGAACAAAAGATGGGAAATGTGCTCAGTTTGTTCATTACAATGGTGACAGTGTTCATCCCATGCTGGGGACCAATGCTTCTTGAAGGCATTCACCGGGAGTGTACCTATGCGAAATTGAAAATAAAGTTTTCTATCATATGGTTTTTCGATGACATCCCAAAAAGATTCGCATGAGGGGTACATTTTTATATCTAAGAAGCGAGATGTTAGACTTGTACTTGTACCATCACTAAACATTGTAAGATACACCATTTCCCAATATAGTTCTTTCAGCTTTGCTTTCGTAGGGAAGCAGGTCACATCTTTGGTGTCCCATAGATAATCCAATTTCAGTTTTATAAGGAGTCCCCGGAGCTCCTTTAGCCATGGGATACTATGGAAACGGTCAAACTTAATGACGTCCATCAAGGCCGCCGCATAGTGACTTAGTTCTGGGGTCACCATAATCCGTCTCCAATATAGAAGGGGGCGTAGCCTTGCTATGTCCTCTATACCTTTTCTTCCCAGATCCAATTTTAATGGGATTGTGGGTGTGCTTTGGGGAACCATCACAATCCCTCGTAGAAATCTGTTTTCTGCTCGGCCCAATTCTCTCAAATTAGAAAACCCCCATAATTCAGAGCCATATAAACAAGCCCCCAGGACTTTCATAGAATAAATTTCCAACACACAATTTACTGGCTTTGTTAGCGAAGTACGATGTTTTAGGGAAATTGCGCCTGCTAGCTGCCTAAACTTTAGTAAAGTTGTATTTATATGTGATTTCCAGCTCATGTTTTCTTGAAGGGTGATGCCTAGATAAGAGAAAGAGTCCACCCTTTCTAGGGGTGTACCTTTATATTTTATTACACCTTTAAAGGTGGGCTGCTGGTTGAGGCACATGAATTTTGTTTTGGTAGTATTCAGTTCAAGGCCCCTCCCATCACAAAACTCACCAAAGGCATCAACCACTTTTTGGAGACCACTGGGGGTGCGGGAAAGTAAAAGCGTGTCGTCCGCGAACATGAGGACGGGGACACGAGAGCCTGCGATTACTGGGGCGTCACTAGCAATCTTCTCTAGATGTTTGACAATGCCATTTATATAAATTGAGAAGAGAGTCGGTGCTAGGACACACCCTTGTCTCACCCCACGTTCTACCGGAAAGGGATCAGTTACTTCTCCTTGCTTGCCCCATCTTATTCTTGCAAAGTTATTTTCGTGGAGACGAACAAGGAGTGTAAGCAATTCCTGGCTTAAGCCTACGTCCGCCAGGGTCTGCCAGAGTTTTTCTCTGGGGACCAAGTCGAAAGCGGCTTTTAGGTCCACAAAGACTGCATACAATGTCCCCTTCTTTAAAGTAACGTTTCTCCAGTAGATGGTTAAAAAGTGGAGGACTTGATCAACGCTACTAGTTAAAGGGCGAAACCCAGCTTGGTAAGATGACAAAATATTCTTTTCATTTATCCATTGCTGCAGTTTATTCTGGACTAATCGGCCCATTAGTTTTTGTGCTGTGTCAATCAGACTAATGGGTCTGTAGTTTTTAGCCAGGGTTCTATCACCTTTCTTGAATATGGGAATAATTTCGGCGCCCTTCCATGAGGCAGGCACTTTCCCTCCCATTGCCACCGCATTAGCCAGCATTGTAAAATAGCTACACCAGGAATTCCGATCCGATAAAAATATATCAGCCGGAATTCCGTCCATACCTGGAGCTTTGCCCCCTGCTACACAATCCAATACAATACTCACATCCTTTTCAACAAATATTGGAGATTTGTAGTAGACATGCGGAGGAGGACAATCATTGGTAAATGTGGGGTTACGGGCATACTGTGGTTGGAAGAATTCTACCCAATTACTTTTCGGGACATGGTTCATCGGCTGGAGGGCTACGCCACCCTTTTCCCATTTTACTGTGGCCCAGAAGCGCTTGGAATCCTTGGAGGCACATGCCTCCTTGAGTTCGCGCCAGCAATCCTCATCCCAACGCTTCTTTGCCAGTTTTTGGGCCTGTCTATACTGGTTTCTCGCCAGCCTCACTGTTGATGCATTTCCTATTCTCAATTCCACGCTAAGATTTTGTCGTGCTATCCTGCAACTCTTATCATACCACCCTTTACTCTCTTGGACCTTTTTCTTTTTGTTTGAGACTACCGTTTTGACAAAGAAACTTTGAATTTTCGAAAATAGTTTCTCGTGGGCCTCCATCATGTAGTCTATAAAGTCAATCAACCCATAATGGGACTTAATCTTAGAGACTTCGTCCACCACTAATTCCTTGAGAGTCTCTAATTTAGAAACGTCTTCTAGGAGCATACTCCACTTCAGGTGGCGAAGGTTATTTGAACTTACAAGATCTTGCGTCACCATTTCATTTCCTCTTGGATAATCGGACACTTCATGGTAGGGATGGAGTGTCAAGCACAAAGGATTGTGATCGCTTTCTATTTTGTCTTTCACTCCATATCTACCAATTTATTCCAAGCCCTTACATCCAGTAGTATATAATCTATTCTGCTGGCTGCTCGGCCGTTGTCAAATGTATTTTTCCCCATTAAGTCAGAGGGTGCCCGTCCATTGACTGCTCTAAGCCCTCTTGAGAGACAAAAACTCTTTAATTGAATTGCTACTGTGCTCCATTTTCTAATGACTGGGACGTCTAGTTGAGGAATTCTCCACTTGGCATCCTCTTCTTCGGCCAGGATCCTATCCTCTTCACCCAAAGGTTCAAAGGTGGTATTGAAATCCCCGCCTATTATTACATGTGGTGGCACTGGTAGCATTTCAATATGATGCTCAAGGGTCGTTATGGTCTCTGATAGTTTACCCCTACCAACTCCCCTGGAGTAAAGATTGAACAGGGCAAGTTGTTGGCCATTTTGCCAGCTAATATCAAGTGCTAGAATATCATTTGAGGGTATAGACCTTTGCTTAACTGAGCAGTTCAATGTTTGGCGTACCCATATTAACAGACCCCCAGAGGGTCGACCTACTTGGTTTCTTATAGCTGGGACATAGAAGTTCAGGTACCCTTGCCGGAAAATTGGGGTGAGCGACCAAGTTTCTTGCAGCATAATAATATCACAATGGTCGATAAAATCGACCCAATCTGGGATATTTAGCTTGTTTGTAATGCCAGCTATATTCCAAGAGACAAGAGATAATGGCAGTATATCCAGTTGATGATATATCTGGTCATTATCAGGAGTATTTATTGCTTCTTCGGGTTCTATGCCTGGTGTTAGGCCTCCACTCAGTGTTGGTGACTTCTCAATCACCTCTAGTACTCTATTTTGTCCCTTCAAAACTCTGCTTAGTTCCTCTGGGGCAGGAGTGTAGGATTCCTTGGGGACCAGGGTCAGTTTTTTTGATAAGAGCTCGTGTGGGGTAGGTGTCCTATCACGTCCCTGGTGCAGCTGGATTTTAGGAGGGACAGGAGGAGAGCCCACGAGTCAATCACACTCGTTTAAGTCAGATAGCGCAGAGTAGTGGTTTTCCAGATTTAACCCCCACTCGCATAATGGGCCAGTCCTGGCCCTTCTATTTCCCACAACTGTCCACTTTGTTCTCAGTATGCTAGGTTTAGCTACTAGACCTCTTCTACTATAGAAGAAATCAAGTGTCAGTGGTATTATTTCTGCTGTTCTATGTTGTGGTGGGAAGATGTTCCGTAGGACATCAGGTAATACTTCAGGGCCCTTGAAATTCAAAACCACACAGTCCCCTTGGAATTTCTTTGTCTTGGTGCCTATCCACTTAACCCTTCTTGCTGTGAGCAGATCATCAGATAGTTTTTCCTTGCCCCAAGGAGATATATGCATGTTATTACTAAGCCACTGCAGAGCCTTATTTCGTAAGGACTCCGGAGACTCGATCTGCCCTGTTTTCAGTGGTGGTGTGTTAGCAAGTACTAGAATCAAGGGGGAAGCTTCAACAATTAATTCAACTGGGCCGGTTTCTGAGTTGAAAATCTCAGAGGTAGTGTTGCCTACTGTTTGCACTGGATCTAAGATTGGAGCAGTGTCAGGGATATCACCGGGTCTAGAGCTAGCTTGCTGTGTTTGGTCAAGTGGGACTTGTAGGCCTGCGTTCGTGTTCCCCCCAAGTGTTTTACCTGCAGCCTCTATGTCTTCAAGTTTGTTTATTATTAATTTTGGTATTTCCCCCACCCCCTCATTGGTTTTTCTCAGGAGGGTCTCTAATTTGTTAACTTTATTTGCTAGTTGGTCTATTTTTGATATAAGGGGTTTCATTAGCCCTGATAGTTTGGACTCCAGTATACCCATGAGCTTATTTGAGAGCGTATCCTCCCAGACTACACTTTCGTTCTCTTCCTCCCTTATCCCTTCTTCCGCCCTTTTATTTGTTCTTCTAGGTGGAGTTACAGGTTTATTCTTACAGGAACGTGGACCACCTCTTCTAGGCGGGGCCTTAGTAATCCCTCTTTTAGCTCTTGGTGCGGGGACAGGGGTAGGAGGGGTATTGCTCACTGGGTCAAGCTCTACAATTGTATCGGATTTATTTAACTCTTCTGAAATGAGTAGGTCGGCAATAGAAACAGGTTGTTGGACAATAGATGCAGTGGATACATTTATTGTAGAGCAATCATTAGGGTCCTCGATTGGGTCGGTGGTGATAGTTTCGTCACTGGCAGACTGGAATACCCCTGATTGGTTAATTTGGGCACAAGGTGGAGAGTCCATGAGTCCCAGAGAGGACCTCCGATCATTATTGATTTTGGCCACTACCTGGACCAAATAGTTGTCCATTGTGTTGGCCGGAGTGGCAGGTGTTTTTTGCCTCGACATAACAATCAGTCAAATCTGGGCAGCAGAGCCCTGGTAATAAATATAGCAATAGTAGACCAATTACACAATGACCGCAGGGAATGTAGAAGTATATCACCTTACCACAAGTAGATTTGGATGTTGGGGCAAAGAGGGGTGGCCCAGTCCAGTCTTTAACAGTCTAGAACGGGCTAAAACGGGCCCGCCCTTGGCCCGGGCTTCGCCCGGCATCCCGCTCGCGTCCCGCGAGACGGGGGTGACAGCAAATTTATGCGCCTCCTGTCGCTCGATTGACGCGGACTGCGTCGCCGGGAATGCTGGGAAATGAAGTTTTTGACAGGCCCCAGCACCGCGCTCCGCGGTCAGACCCACAGGTAGAACAAGGGTCAGGCGGCGGGAGGCGGGTGGGCGAAGGCTCAGCTTCCTCAAGTGCTCGTTCTCCTCTGGGCAGCAAAAGAGTATTTTGACAGCAAATACCTTTCTGGCAGATCCCCCACTCGACCGGGGTTACAGCAAATTTATGCGCCTCCTGGCGCTCGATTGACGCGGACTGCGTCGCCGGGAATGCTGGGAAATGAAGTTTTTGACAGGCCCCAGCACCGCGCTCCGCTCGGCGGTCAGACCCACAGGTAGAACAAGGGTCAGGCGGCGGGAGGCGGGTGGGCGAAGGCTCAGCTTCCTCAAGTGCTCGTTCTCCTCTGGGCAGCAAAAGAGTATTTTGGCAGCAAATACCTTTCTGGCAGGTCCAAATATATGACATTACCAATTTTAAGGGGTGGATGGGGTGTTCCGAATTTTGCACTATATTACTTGGCATGTCTTATGCAAAATATTACATATTTTGCAATTGGCGGAACACCACCTACATTTGAAAGCCCAGATATCTTTTCTCTCTTACTTGGCCCACAATCTCGGCAAATGCTGCTTCGCTTTCTGGAACCCAGTTATTATAAAAGAACTAGGTTTAAATTAATATTGTCCGCCTTCAAATGATGGCGGTCTATTCGGAAGTCTATTTATCTGGAACATATTATTTTTATATCCCCTGCAATTCTATAGAACTGCTCCCACCAATATTTAGGGATCGTACTATGTGTATATGGCGGGAAAAAAGCATAATAGTTATAGGCAATCTGGCTAAAGATGGTATACTTGCTTCATTTCAGGAGCTAAAGGATATATATAGTCTTCCACAACATAACTTTTTTAAGTATCTGCAAATTCATAATTTTATTCTGAAATATCCAAATGCTTTACCGCTTTGCCATAATAACTTTATCAAAATACTTAAGAAACCATCACGTATAGGCACTATTTATAATTATTTGCTGAATTTACAGCCCGATGATATGGAACAGCAGGAATCTAAATGGTGTATAAGTTTAGGTACACCGGCAGTGTCTTTTCAAGAATCAATGTTAATTGCCGATAAAATTGTTTTATCTGCCAATTTATACTCACAGCATTACAAAACCTTATTTAATCTCTACCACACACTATTTAAAATGCTAAAATGGGGTAATGCTAATAACGGGAAATGCTACAGATGTCAATCTGATTTGGCAGATATTGTACATATTTTTTCAGACTGCCCAATATTAAAACCTTTTTTGTATCCATAGAAAAATTATTAGCATATATCACAAAGTCTGATGTATTCATTTCAAGAGAGATGATTATTTTTGGTTTATTTAATGATAATATTCTGTTTTTAGGTTATCAGAAAAACAAATATGTTATTTTTATGGCTATGGCTGTAGCTCGCCTATGTATATCCTCAATGTGGTTGAAGCCTGAAGCACCTACATATGAAATGTGGCGAGCAAAGTTCTAAAATGTCTTTTATTTAGAATTTAATCTCTATCGGATCAAATCAGTCAGGAAAATGCAAAAGGGGTACAAAATATGGCAGGTAATGATAGACCATCTAGATCCCTAAGAATTATCATTCTTTTGGTTAAAATTTGATAATCTGTTGTGTTGATTGTATTCTCCTCTTTTTTATATTAAGATTGCTCCTAGTGTGTGTTTCGTATTTTCATTTATTTGTAACCATCTATGTTAAATATAGGCACCACAAACTTTTTGTGTGTTGGTGTTGCGATTTTGCTATGAAACAATGGTTTTATATGTATTTTTGTTTATATGGCTTTGAACTGAACCAATAAAATTTTTTTTTAAAAAGAAACACCTTCATGTCCATTTCTAGATCTGTTTGTAAAAGGGCATGTTCTATGGCCTCTATGCCTTTATTGTGGGGTATTGAGGTATAGAGAGCTTTTACATCCATGGTACACAGTACCATATGTACCTCAGATGTGAGCTCATTCGTTTGTAGTTTAGTCAAGAGATCCGACGTGTTCTTAACAAATGTTCTCATGTTGAAAACGTTCGGTTGTAAGTACTTGTCTATAACCTGACCTACTGGTTGGTGTATGCTCCCTATGTTGGAGTCTATTGGTCGAAATGGCGGGTTGGTGAGGTCTTTATGAAGTTTTGGGACCATGAAGATGGTCGGACTCTTTGGATGACATGGGGTGAAAAATGTATTTGTCCTGTCATTGATAGTTCCTTTCTCATATGCTCTATTAATAATCATCCTGAGTTGTTCCGCAAAAGCTTCCGTTGGGTTGGTGTCCAATCTCATGTAGGTGGTAGGGTCTGCTAGATGTGTAGTTACAGCTAATTCATATTGGGTTGTATTCATTATGACGATAGCTCTGCCTTTGTCCGCCTTTTGGCAGATGATGCTTGGATTGTTTGCTATTGATTTCAGAATGCCCCATTCTTTTTGTGTTAGGTTAGCTCTCCTTCTAGTTTTTGTGAAGTTGAGTTGTACATTGTTAAAAAAATGTCTGAGTCGTATCTTTCTTAGTAATTTGAATAGACTGATTTCAAATTCGAGTTTGGTGGTTCTGGTGGTTGGTACGTATGACATGCCTTTTTGTAATGTATTTAATTCTGTAGGGTTTAGAGACATGTCCGAGATGTTTATTACCAGGCTGTTGGAGTCTAGTTTTTCTTGGTTTTCTCTTTATATGCTCCTGCTGTTGTGCTCCTGGTATTCAGCATTTCTTTTTCTTTTGCCCCTCCTGGGTCTGCTCTTTTGGTGGAGCCTACTTCTAAAAAAGGCTTGTTGGTTTCCTGTGGTTGTCCTGATCCTTGTGTTTGTGTTGAGGTGTGTGGCTGTTCTGTGTGTGGTTTACCCACTCTTGGTCTGTAGGTTCCTTCTCTTGGTTTATATGCTGTGTCACTACCCGACGATGATGTGTCAGTTTGTTGTTTTTCTGGTCTGTTTTGGCGTCGGCGGGCATATACATCAGCCCAGGTATATACCTCCCCCAGTTTATAGTCCACCGTATTCCGGCGGAATTTTCGTATTTTACGTTCATTAACCTCTTGAGAGTGTTTTGTAAGTTGTGCATTAACATCTTCCAGTACTTTAGACTAATCTTCGGTTGACATTGAATTGGTAAGCTCTGTGGTTACTGTGACTATTTCCTTATTAAGTTCTTCCAATTTATTTGATAATTCCTCAATGATTAGGAGGATTAGATCAAGCGAACATTTATTGAGGATCGCGTACCATCTCTCTTTGAATCTTTGTGCGTTTTTACATAAGGAAGGTTTTAAAGCAATCCTCAAGCCCCTTGGAATTTATTTATTTATTTATTTATAAGCTTATATAGCGCGAGAATCGACCCCCAAAGGGGTATCTCTGCACTTAAGCAGGACATGAGCTAGAGGTCTGGCCCCCGCAAACTAACAGGTGTCGAAAACAGTAGTTTTGAGCATCTTCCTAAAGCGTAGATGGTCTAGGCATTGTCTCAGAAGTAGGGGAAGCTTGTTCTAGTAGTGAGGGCCAAGATAGGAATGAGCCCTACCTCTCATTCTTGTTCTTTTCACTCGGGGTACCATCAGCATCTGTTTCGTGCTTGAGCGGAGAGCTCTAGGGGGTGCATAAGGCTTGAATTTCTCAGAGAGATAAGCAGGGCCTAAGCTGTACAATGCCTTATGTATGGTGCAGCAGATTTTAAACTTGACCTTTTGGCGGATGGGGAGCCAGTGTAGTTCCATCAGAAGAGCGCAAGAAGGGGTTCTCTGTGGGGCGTTAAGTACCAGTCGTGCTGCCGAATTCTGAACTACCTGTAGTCTGGCCAATGAAGCTTTGTTGGCCGAGACTAACAGGCCGTTACAGTAGTCAAGGCGACTCAATATGAGTACCTGTATAAGGGTTCTCCGAGAGGGATCAGGGAGCAGAGGGAAGATTCGGCGTAGTAAGCCCATTACATGTAAGCAGGACCCCACAGTTTGATCCGAGTGCTCCTTCATTGTAAGTGCCTGGTCTAGCCAGATTCCCAGGTTTTTGACCACTGTCTTGTGTAAAGGGTGGGGGCCTAAATCTACCAGACACCAGTCTGGAGTCCACAGAAGGGGTACCTCTGCAAAGAGCATAATTTCTGTTTTTCCCACATTACACTGGAGGAAATTCTTCCTCATCGAGTGTGATATTGCTCTCATTCTATTGGAAAAGCCCACCAGGACTTCTGAGGTGAGCTTATTAACTGGGAAGAGTAGTTGGGTGTCATCGGCATATGATATGGGGATGAACCCATGGGACCTTAGAAGATTGGCCAAGGGAGCAACATAGATGTTAAATAACGTGGGGCTAAGGCATGAGCCCTGAGGTACTTCCTTGGACAATTTTGTAGGGTTTGATTGATAAGGTCCTAAATTGACCGCCTGAGAGTGGTCAGATAGAAAACTCTTCATCCATTGTAAAGCCGTTTTTCTTAATCCAATCTCTTCCAGTCTTTTAGTCAAGATGTTATGTGAGACTGTGTCGAATGCTGCGGACAAGTCGAGCAGCACCAGAATCATAGAGTGGCCCTTATCCAGGGTCATCCTGATGTTGTCTGTGACCACTAGTAGTGCTGATTCGGTGCTGTATTTGGGCCTGAAACTGGACTGGGAAGGATCAAGACAGTCAGCTTGTTCGACAAAATTTCCGAGATGGGAATTAACATGTTTTTCCAACAGCTTACTGACAAACTGAAGGAGCGAGATGGGGCGGAGGTTGGAGAGTTCCGTCCATGGAAGTTTAGTGTTCTTACGAATCGGCCTGACCTGGGCGATTTTCCATTCTAGAGGTACGTGCCCTTCTTTTAGAGAGAGATTAATAAGACTCTGCATAGTGGGAGACAAACGTTTAGTCAGGGAAGGGAGGACCTTTGCAGGGATGTAATCTGCGGGGGAGCCGGATTTAATTTTATTAATCAATAGTTCAACCTCCTTTAGTGAGATAGTGGGGAAGTTCTCTAATGTCTGATTATCAGTACGATTAAGCTGATAGGTAATCATTTTGGTCTCTGGCATATCTCCTGCTCCAATAATTTTTTCATAAATGAGCTCTATCTTTCGAGCAAGATAGTGAGCAGTTTCATTGCATAGTAATTGAGTGGGGGCCTCTATACTATCACAGGCTTTGGGGTTGACAAATGATTGGAGAATTTGGTATATTACTTTGGAAGAATTACTGGTCGCGGCTAACTGAGAGGTGATATACGATTTGCGTGATGCCTTTATGTTTTTATGGTAGCTTGATAGAGCGGACTGAAACTGGACCTTGTCAGAGTCATTATGGGAAAGGCGCCACAGTCTCTCCAACTTCCTGCAGAGTTGTTTTTGGGCTCGCAATTGGCTAGAGAACCACGCTGCCTATGGTCTGTTAGGCGGACTGGGTACCTTTTTCAGAGGTGCAATATAATCAATAGCTGTGGAGACTGCCGAGTTATATTTGAGCAGGGCTTCTTCGATATTGTCGGATGTCAGAATTATTGGCCTCTGAAAAACAGCTTGAAAATTCTCTTCCTTGACTTTCTTCCACTGTCTGTGGTAAAAATTATTTTTAGGTTTAATTTTATCCAAATCATTGGGATCAGAGATAGCAAATGTAATAACACAATGATCAGAACAGGTGAGTTGTTGAGGGGCTTCACACTCAATCATAGGGGAGTTGGAAAAGATAATATCTAAAGTGTGTCCGGCTTTGTGGGTTGGACCTTCATTAAGTTTAGATAGGCCTAGCAGAGATAGGTCAGTCAGGAGTGTCTGTGCATCTGAATTCGAGGAGCATTTACTGTGAACATTGAAATCTCCTAAAAGTAAGAAGTTAAAAAAAAAAATTACATATGGAACTAACAGTTCGACCAATTGTAATGAGAAGTCAGCAAGTGGTCCTGGGGGATGATACACTAGTGCCCCTTTCCAACTTGCTTGCAGAGAGGATTCGATTCTGAAGACCAAGATCTCCATGTAAGCGTCCTCGCGCTGATCTAAAATGGAGATCTGAATTCCTTCTCTGTGTACAATGGCAATTCCCCCTCCCTTTTTAATCTAACCATCTTATATCCTTCCGGTATTCCTAGTGTGATAGCGGGTACGGTGTGAGGTTTAAGCCAGGTCTCAGTAAAAAAAGCCAACTCTGGTTGAGCTGAAGATAGTAGGTCCCATACTTCTATGGCATGTTTAGGCATCGATCTGATGTTACATAAGAGATTTTTCCATCCCTTCCATGTGGGTTTGGCAGGGGTGACGCTATCTCGGTCAAAAGAGAGGAGATTAGCCTGAAATCGGCAGGCCCAACAGGCGAATGGGCCTTCTATATAAGGCCAGGATTCCTGCTGCCACTTCGGAAGGGGATTAGTCTGTAAGTTCATTAGTTGTTGTTTAGTGTAATGGATCTGCTTAGCCGGGCCTCGATTTACAGATGGATAGCCAGGGTCTCCGGCACCTGGCGGTGTCCTGGCGCGGACGGGCGCAGACGGGCATCCCTTCGGCGCGCTGCCGGCGCGTCCGTTGCGCACGTCCGCTGCGCGCTCCTCCTTGCATCCTAATTTATACAGGACTGAGGGTGGGGACTAGACCGCCAACCCTCGTCTCTCCAGAAGTGCCCTCCCTCACAACAAACGGGAATGAGACCCACGGTGGACCGTGGAGTCGGACCGGAAGTGGTATGGGAGATCGTGCAGGTTTGTCCCTCAAAGTGCAATGAGCAAAAGTAATTTTCTTTTAAAAACGATAGATGTGCAAATTCAATTAAAAGCAATGTGAGCAATGCAGTACATAGAGCGACAAGCAGCTAGCGCCGAGTAGAAGGAACCAGAGTGCTACCTCATGCGCGTCCGCTGTGCGCGGTGATATTTAATTAGTGTGCTTGCGTGGAGTCTCTGGTTTATCTCCCTCTTGGATAGATATAAAAGTTGTCTTATGTTTTGCTCCTTGTTTCGATGTGAAGTGGGTTCTGTGGTATCCTCATGTATTAAGGCGTAAATTCTTGAAGCTTCCTCGTTGGAGAAAGCTAAGGTATCTGCCCATTGGTCCGTGATGCTGGTTATTTCTTCATATAACATGGTGTTAAATGGTTACCTGGTGTGCTAAGTGTACTGGTCGGAATTTGTTGAATAAATGAATATATCAATATCTGATTACACTATATATAAAACATATTTAAACTTTAAAGAAATACACATTCACAGGATGATGTCATCAGTGATGTCATTTGAGATGTCATCAGTGATGTCATCAGTGATGTCACTGACCATGTCATGAGTGATGTATTATGTGATGTCATCAGCAGTGCATTGCTGGGGTGCTAATTGTAGTTAGCTCTACTAACTGTAACAGCTTAATTTTTCTAGTTTTGTATGAGACAAATGTCCAAGTAACTATAGCGTCCCTGAAACCGCAGAATTGCTTGTTACGCCCGTTCGCAATGCTTTTTTTTCCTGTTTGCGAGCGCTGTTTGCATGCTCAATGAGTAATATCTCACAAACACGCATTTTGAAAGCGCAAACAAGCTCAAAATTACCACGAAGATGGGGATCGCGAAATGTTTGGCAATTCCGCGTTCACTGCGGAACGCGAAATTACCTAAACTCTGCAAATTCCGCGAGCGGAACAGAACTTACCGCCCAGGCCTAGTATATATATATATAACAGTTGCCCCCAGATGGAGTGATCTCTCATAGGTTGCATGTTTATTAGCAGGAAAACAGCTTTGGTGAAAAGAACGTAGAAGGCAGAACCATGCCAGATGTGTTTCGGACTTGATGTCCTTTCTAAAGGCAGAATGTGACAAACAGCAACACTGCTCCCAATGTATCCCCTCATTACACATTCATCTCAAGTGAGTGGCATAGCTGAACAATGCAATATGGGATTGGAAGTCCAAATGTTACCCGTGTGGGTTGCTGTTAAAAACACATGCCTATTTAATTATCCTGATGCCAATGTCCTTCACAGCAGTCAGTTTTAAAATCTAAAGCCAACCTGGTTCCATCTATTGCTGTCCCAATAAACATACCACAGATCCGCTTTTCCTTCTTGCGTTGGTGCATCTTCATGACCGGGAATGACATTGTCACTTACATCACCGATGACATCTCAAATGACATCACTGACAACATCTCTTATGACATCATCAAGTGAGTGTAAGTGTTTTCTAAGAGTTTATGAGTGTTAAAGATGTATACTAACTTACTACAAAAGTGAGATTGGTATACTAGGTGCACTACTAATGAGTGATACTACTTCTAAAATATATTATGTGAGTAGATGTGTTATTATGTGCATCCGTGAGTGAATGGGTGTCTGAGTGGCTGTATGGGTGAATAAGTGGGTGTGTGTGTATATGTATGGGTGAGTGACTGGCTGTGTGAGTGTGTGTATTTTTGAGTGAGTGGGTGTGTGAGTGACTGTATAGATAGGTGAATGCCTGTGTCAGATGCTGTGTGGGTGGATTAGTGTATGTGTGAGTGACTGTATGGGTGAATGAGTGGGTGTATGAGTGGCTCGATGAGTGAATTACTGAGTGTGTAATTGGGTGTAAGTGGGAGTGAGTGACTGTTTTAGTGGATGCATGGGTACGTGAGGGTATGTCAGTGGCTGTATTGCACAATCTGGTTCTGTGTGAGTAGCTGTTTGGGTGAATGAATTGGTGTGTGAGTGGTTGTATTGATGTGTGAATGGCTATGTAAATCTATACTAACCTACTACAAAAGTTAAATTAGTATACAAAGTGCATTACTTTTGAGTCATATAACTTCTAACAAATATTATGTGACTGGCTGTGTAACTGTATGTATCTTTGTGTGTAAGGTATGTAAGTGGTTGTATGGGTGTATACATGGGTGTGTGAGTAACTGTGAGGGTGAGTGAGATGCTGTGTGAGTGGCAGTATTGGTATGTGAGTGTGTGTCAGTGTCTGTATGTAAATGTACATGTATTTATATAGCGCAAATCACCCACATCGCAGGCATCTATGCGCTTGCTTAGGGAACCCGTCCTGGTATTCCCCTGTGAGATACCCCGGCAGGGTATCCACAAGGTGAAAGCCAGGCATCCCGCCGCAAGGGGCCGTTGTGGAGATTAAGCAAGCTATTGCCCAGAGTCGCAGAGTGTGAACCCGTGAGTCGAGTAGGCACCGGAGTGAGAATTATCGAGTCCGTGGAATTATTGAGCCCAACCCCCGTCGGGGCGGGGAATTGAACCCTGGTCCAGGGCGGATCTCAGCTTCCGGGTCTGCCGCCTCTAACCCCTGAGCCACACTTCTCCTGTGTGAGTGAGTGAGTGGAGGTGTGAGTGACTTTACGGGTGGGTGTATAGTGATTGTATGGGTGAGTGAGTGGGTGTCTGAATGGCTATATAAGTGAGTGACTCGGTATGTAACTAGCTGTGAGGGTGAGTGAGTGACTGTTTGAGTGCATGTTTGGTTAAGTGAGTTGGTGCTTGAGTGGCTATATTGGAGAGTAGGTGTGTGTTAATGACTGTATGGGTGAGTAAGTGGATGTGTGAGTGATTGTATGGATGTGTGAATATTTATGTAAGTGTTTGTGTGAATGTGTGAGTGCTTATATAGGTGAGGGATTTGATATGCTCAGAGGCTGGATTGATGAGTTGACTGTGTGAGTGACTGTATGGTTGAACACGTGGGTGTGTGAATATCTGTAGGAGTGAGTGTGTGGCTGTGTGAGTGGCTGTACTGATGAGTGAGTAATTGTTTGAGTAGCTATATGAGTAAATGAATGGGTCTGTGAGTGGCTGTATGAGTGAATGAATGAGTGGGTATGTGAGAGCCTCCATGGAGAAGTGTGTGGGTGTATGATTGCTGGTATGGGTCTGTGAATGTGTATGTGAGTAGTTGTATGGGAGTGGGTATACCAGAGATTGTATGGGGATGTGAGTGGGTTTGTGAGTGATTCTGTGGTGCATGTCATCAGTAATATCATCAGGGATGTCATTAGAGATGTCATCAGTTATGTCATTAGTGATGTCACTGACCATGCCATCAGTGATGTAGTATGTGAGGTCATAAGCAGTGCATTGTGGATGTGTAAGTTATCATTAGCTCAGGTAACTATAAACGCTGAATTTCTCTGGTTTTGTATGAGTGAAATGTGAGCTTAACTATTACCTCCCTGTAACCTTTTGCGTTTTCTGTGAATTTCTAAGCTTTTTTTTAATTCTATTTCCTAACTATAATGTTCCTATAACTTTTGGACTTCAAGAGCATCTCTAGAGCTTCCCAAAACTCTTCCGTAGGGAAAGGGTCCGACTCCATTCTTGCTCGGGGCATGACAGGATTGTGTCACTGAGTTTAAAAATCAACTTGCTATTGCTCTCTCCCCACATTTAGATTGATTGCAGGTGATTGAACAAGGCTCAGGGGTCTCATGCCAAGTCAGCCCTATGATCCCCAGGCCTCAAGTACCGCCCTTGGAGTTACAGCCAAGTCTGGCCAGCCCCCCCTCCTTAACCCCTTTGGCTTCCATTGTATCAGAAGGCATGTTATTTATTAGCCCTATACCTATTTATGCATCCATACATGGTTCACAGCCAGTAATTCCTTTCCTAATTCTCAGCTCAAGTGGGAATTTGGGCTGGCATGAAGCTAATATGCATAGTTACAGGAGTGTACTTACATCTAGACCAACCTTGACAGATGGCCATGCCCCATTTCAGAGTCACCCACTGATTACCCTACCCCCAGCTTCCAGCCCCTACATTGGATTATTGGTAGCGGTTCTACTGTTGTGCGAGGGACAGAGGGAGACCCAGGCTGAGCTTACCAATAAAGTATTGGATTGGTTGGTGAGAAATAGAAATGTTTCCCTTTCCAAAGCAAATAAGATCATACTAACTTGTAGGGTTGGGTAGCTAGACCCTGGCAAGGCAGATAGATCTGGAGACTGTGTGGTCATCAATTCGAGGTCTGCCCATTTGGTGGAACACCTACTGCTGGGATACAACAGTAGACCGGTAGACTCTTCAGGTATTGATTTGATGCCATTCGGCTATTTTTACAAGTCAGAAGCCCACCAAATGCCTCAATGTGCTCAGTTGGTCTTTGCCCTGGGGCATGCATCTACGGTCCCCACTAGTGCGCAAGGCATATTTGGCTTTTCCATTTCCAACCGGTTTGATGTCCTTGCTGATGTTGATTGACCACTAGATGGTTTTCATAGATACACTCTGTCTGAGATAATGCATGCTGGAAGTTGAGGAGTTGCAAATGAACCAAATGGTTCCCCAAGGTCATGCTGCAGCGATTTTTCATTGCCAGGAAGTAGGTCCCCTGATACCATCATGTCTGGGCAACCTAAGCTGTTTGAATGGGGTGCCTCTCTAGTTTTGAGCCATCCGATGGTAATAGGAAGTTGAAGGCAGAAGGCCTTGTCAGAGATTGACTCAATCACAGAGCCTCCCACAACCACAGGGGACCCATTTGATCCTGTTTTCATAGCCAGTATGGCACTGACTCGTCCAGGCTTAACTTTGACAATGAAAAGTTGGTTCCTCTTACTAGAATATTTCCAGGTCTCAGTCTCCACAGAGAAAGGGGAGGGAGGGCAGGGCCTGACTTTGCAAAGGTTCCAGCTATATGTAGCTCAGCTCCCCGTTGGCAACTACTCTCCTAGAATATTGCTGTCTCGTTTCTAAGCTGGATTGCCATGATTGGGCTCAGTTCATTGATTTAAGCAACCTCTGTCCATTTCAAGAGACTTGGTGTACAAAGTTGGTGTACCGGATGGGATACGTAAACTTTAGTAACCCCTAGAGGGCAATTTAGTGGCTCTGACACAGGAAGAAAATAGTGTATGATTCATTCCCAAGCTATTTATTCCACAAATTTAAAAATGGTCACCTTTAGCTCTCCACATTTATGCTATAACATTGAAACAGTGCCTACGAGCCTGTAATGGCAAAACTGCTTTTGATAGAGTTGGTAAACATACTTTTAACCACCCTTCTAGCACTAGCCTTATTGATTATATTGTGGTGGATGTGTGGACCAAGCCTTATTTAAACAATATGGTGGGCCTTCACAGAGAGGATAGTGATCATAATGCACTCGCCAGTGTCATAGCTCATAGCCCATTCTGTGGTATGCTAGCTAGTTCTCCTGTTCCTTTTGACAGCATATTGAGATCAACCAACAACATGCACAGAGTGAAATGGTGTCAAAGGGCTCATTCTGAGGAAAGGGTGGGGGCAGTTTATAAAATAGTAGTAGAACTTTTGAAAGGTCCACTACTCCAGTCCGGGCAGGTAGACTCCAGTGATAAACAGGAGAAGATCAGTGTAGGCCATACTCAATTATGTGGAGATCTCTACAGTCTTCCTTGTGGAAGCTAAAAATTTTGCCGGGAAGAACTCCCTCCCAACATAGTTTAATCCCTCATGTAGGTGGACCAGGGCTGCCTTGATGCAGCCAGCAAGCAACAACATAGGTTGGAAATCCAAATCAAAAGGGTTGCTTATAAAAAGACATATGCCAAGCCAAACGGGAGTGGGAAGCAGCAAAATGGGAAGGGCTTCTAGAGGCAGCATGAAAGGGGGATCAGCAGTCTTTTTGGAATTTTGGTATCATCAGGTTCAGCAGAGGGGGGCGTGGCTTGCGCATGAAAGATGACGGACACAAATTGATCTTGCTCCGCGATTTATCTGACGTTTTTTGCCCAGACAGAGCAGCATCCAATAACCAGAGCCCCCCCCCCTATTGGACCTGGTGTTGTGACCTGAGTGTTGTTGACCAGAAGGAATTGGAACAGTCACTGCGATAGGCGCAATCGGAGTTTGCCGTGTGGAGAGAGAAGTAAGCTAAAGACCCGATTGGGCCTCGCTCTAGCACCAGCGTCAAGAAAGCTGTCCCCTTCTGGAAGGGCGGCATTTCACAGTGTTGCCCCGGTTGGAGCGGTAAGAAGCCTGAGGCGAGCATGATGATGCCGGTGAGTGAGCGAAGGGCTGTATAGCAGCGGGACGGACGAAGCGGCTAGAGCGGGGAGTGACCCGTACAACCCTGGTGGTTCACGAAGGCTCGGGCACCCCCCCTTCCCCTTTGAAGCCGGTGACTAACTGAGGACTGCGAGAAGACCCTCTCCCAGGGACACCACAGTGGCTGGCATTAAAGACTATGCAGCGCCAACTATAATAAACCCGGGGCCGGGGTATGTATGCTGATAGACCCGGTAGCAGAATAGGCACTGTGGCCTGAGTGGGGAGTCACCTGAGGTGGTGCTGGGCGACGCTGTGAGGGCCAGAAGGTCTCTACTCCTTTTCTCCCCACCACCCTTGACCAGAAGAGAAGCGCCTGCGAGGAACCCACTTTCCGAAAAGATACAGAGCAGTACGACAAGATGCCTACAAAAGACATACTGAGGTCTACATGAGCTGGAGAGCATCCCAGCAATCACTTGAGCAGACCTCTATGAAAGGAGAGGCATAACCGGGAGTTAACAGGAGATTTCAGGTACATTGGAGGAATGACCCCGCTGTGGTGAAAGATCATGGGAGTGAGTGGGCTGTGTGGTGCTGCTGAACTGCTGGCCAGGACCCTGTTGGGCATGTGACTCGCGCGGCGTTACCCTGGACTTGTAGGAGTGGCGCCGGCGCATTCGGATACTGTAGAGAGTCTGGAAATATTGGAGGGGTCAGCTTGGAGAAAGTCAAACCACTAACCCCCTGCCCGCAAACTCTTCCCTCCCATATAGTTATTGAGACTCCTCCAAGGGCTCTTGACACCAGTCGACCTAGCCCCTCCACCACGCTAACACCACATATTAACAGAATTGTCCCCAAACCTTTGACCTCCTGCCCGCAAACTCTTCCCTCCCATATGGTTATCAAAACTCCTCCAAGGGCTAACAACACTGATCAACCTTGCCCCACTACCCCACCAGTGCATGCCTTCAGAACCATTCCCAAACCAACGGCCCCCTGCCCACAAGACCACCCCTCTTTTAGGGATATTGAAACTCTCCACCATAGAGCTACCGAACAAACCCAGAGTATCCATAACTCCATTCTGGAACTAAAAAACCTCTTGCACCTCACTGAACTCACCTTCTCGAATCTCAAGCTCCCACAGAACTCTACCCCCCCCTTCCACCAAGCCCCCGTCACCCATTACTGCATTCCCTGAGACACCTGCGCCCTCGCAATCACCCCTGCCACCTCTCAGAAGAGGAAATTCTGACCCTCCTCCTTACCTACAAATTGGCCCCTGGTACTCCTAGTTCACCAGATCTCACAAAGGAAGTAGTTCTAGACCTCCTCCTTAGCTACAAATCTGCCCTGGTATCCCCATGCCTTTCAGACTTGAGTGACGAACACGCTATCCACATGGTTGCCACCAACCCCAACAGATCAGCTACCATCCGCAGCAGAGGGGTCATCAATAGCAACCTAGTGCCAGTACCCATCGCTGCCCCAACTCATGACACTCACTCCGACCCCCCACTATCTGGCCTCCTAATTAACTGCCGGTCAGCAGTAAAGCATGCCACTGATGTCGCCAAAAATCTGACTTAGCGATCTTGACCGAATCTTGGCTCAATGAATCCTCATCACCCTGCCTAGACATCTTAGTCCCTCCTAACTATAACATCATACGGCTGGAAAGGCAGTCTAAAAAAAAAGGGGGAAGGCATTTCCTGCATTTACCGCTCTAGCCTCCTCGCTACTGAACTTCTGGCAGATCCCACCATCTCCTGTGAATACCTAGCACTGTCCATATGCAGCAACACCACATCTTTTACCCCCTCGCCCCCCCAGCAGGAATGACACCTTCACTGACCTCCTCATTGAAATCATCACAGCCAAGATTTCCCTCAACCCCAAAGAAATTTTGCTTGGCGACTTCAACCTGCACTGGAATGACCCCAAGGACCCTCAGGTCAATGCCTTCAGAGACTTCCTGGCCGACCAAGCCCTTACCCAAGCCTTCACACTCCCAGCTGACTGAAAAGGTGCCACTCTTGATTGAATCATCGCTAAGGATTCACTGATCAACTTATCTCTATAGACCCATGCGATTGGTCTGACCACTATGTTATCACCTTCCTTCTGCCCGGCACCCACAGGACATAGGCTCCACAACCTGTGATTCCCAAACATTGGGTTAGAGACACCAAGAACCTTGATCTCAGGAAACAGGCAGCTCATTGTGAGACTGACAACCCCCCCCCTCACATCACTACGGCCAACAACCTCACTGAACACTATTCCATGACCATATCCAACATTCTTGATGACCTTGCTCCTCTAAAACTAAAAAGAACCCGACTCAAATACAGGAACCCCTGGTTCAACTGATCCGTCAACAATGAAAGGAGATCCCTCCAGCAGACAGAACGAGACTGGAAACAGCACCCGTCAGCAGCCCATCTAAAACTTCTCCGTCAGTCCAGAAATGCCTACAATAGGAAAAACCTCAACTCAAAAAAAGAATACTTCAGAACAGAACTGGAGAACGCCAAAAACAGACAGCGCAAACTATTTGAATTGGTCAAACACCAATCTAACAAACTGGCAAAAACCTCCAAAGAAACCCCCAAATCTCTAATATCTTGCAAGGAATTTTCCTCCTTCTTCCCTGACAAAATCACTGCCCTAGGAAACAAACTTAGATCAGCCACTCTCTCCCAAACCCCTGCGGATCTGCCTCTTCTCTCCGTGCTGCCCCCCCAGACAGCACCCAAAAACCTAGCGCACTGGTACAACTTCAAAGTTTATGACGAACATTCAGCCTCAAAAATTCTATCCTCCCTAAACCCGAAAATCCACTTAAATTACCCTCTCCCCTTAAACTGCTTAGCCGCCGCCTCTCAGCCTATCATTACTTCTTGGACTGGAATAATCAACACCTCCCTCATACAGGAATCGATACCTGACTCTATTAAAGCCGGCCAAGTCATCCCCATTTAAAAAAAACCTATGCTGGATCCTGCTTACCCTTGCAACTATAGACCTATATCTAATATCCCACTCCTAGCTAAAGTTCTAGAGAAATGTGTTCAACAGCAGTTGAGCCAACTCATCACCAACTTCTACCTACTAGACGACTTCCAATTCGGGTTCAGATCTGGTCACCGCACTGAAACCACCCTCCTCTACATTGTGGATGATGGCTTTCAAGCCCTTGACTAAGGCAAAACCTGTCTCCTAATCCTCCTAGACCTATCCTCAGCTTTCGATACGGTCAACCACGAAAACCTCCTTGAATGCCTCAAAATCAGGGTGGGACTGGATGGCCCTGTTCTTGAATGGTTTAGGTCCTTCCTTCAGAATCTCTCTCAGAGATTCCTAATCAACGGCAACTTATCCGCTCCCTCTCCGATCACGGTTGAAGTCTCCCAAGGATCAACCCTGTCCTCCACCCTCTTTAATCTCTACCTTGAACCGCTCTCAAAAGTGCTACGCACCGCCAATATCTCCTATCACATTTATGCTGACGACACCCAGATCTACATAAAAATCTCTTCTTCTGAAGACATTCTTTCCCTGAATGAGGCCTTGAAGCTGACTGTCCATTGGCTCACCTCTAACCAGCTTAAACTTAATGCAAAGAAAACGGAATTTCTTCTAATCTCCCCACCTAAAACCAACCCTAACATCCAGGAATGGATCAGGGTGATCACAGCGCCCAACTGCCCGCCAACCATAGTGGACTCTACCAAATCCCTTGGCATAACCCTAGACTCCAGCTGAAACATGCCCGGCCTCATCAACTCGATGGCCAAAACAGCCAGATTTCACCTGAGCTACCTAAGAAATCTTAAACCTTTCCTTGACACGCCGACCTGAAAATGGCAACCCAGGCTCTAGTCATCTCCAGACTGGAATATGGTTGCTCTACCCTCACAGGTCCACCCATGGAGGCAGGCACCATTAAAAGCCTGCCTCAATGCTGATGCCAGACTCCTAACAGGCTCAAAGAAATTCGACCACATATCCCCTCACCTTAAAGCTCTGAATTGGCTTCCTCTCGAGGTCAGAATCCAACTTAACCCCTTCCCTGTGCCGCTTATTCTGCTGCTGCGCGGGGGGACTAGGGTGTGGGCGTGGCGCTTGATTGTTCATGACGGCTCCACACCATCATGAGTCACGGGCGGCAATTGCTCATGATGTCGTGGTGCCGTCATGACCCCGCCCGCACAGGCAGGGAATTAGGGGAGCCGTCATGAGCACCCGAGGGGTTAAGCTGGCTTGCATCACTCACAAGGCTCTATTCTCTAACTCACTTGCATTTCTCGCCCCAAAACTCATGGTATCCGGAGGAGCCAGAAACTCCCAATCAGCCAGAGGCCTCTTGCTACAACCAGTATGCTTGCGAAAAAAACTATACAATCGGGCCTTCTCTGGGGCCGCACCAAGAATATGGAACTCACTCTTGCCCGCCATTCGAAGAATTCCGTCTCTGGCACGCTTTAAAATGGAGGCCAAAACTTTCTTAATGGGCAAATCCTTTCCTAACGCGTGCATCACAATCACCACCGCGACTTTGTGCTACCCTCTGTGTTGGCTTCTCCAAGGTGTCCGGACGATACCCACTCGGCACCTCTAGGCATCCCACCCGGGATTTGAGACCATCTGTTTCTTGCAAAATGTATCTACCTGTTTTTTATCCCAAAAGTTTCCACCTGTGTTATCCCAAATGTATCCACCCCTCCTAAGTCCTTTGTATACTACTTGTCAATCCTGTTAAGTGCTCTGATACCCTTGAGGGTCAAGTTTGGGCTCTATAAAAAACACACAAAATAAATAAGTAAATAAATCAAGATTTCCAGTCTAATAGGCGATGGCACACAGATCTACTGAGATAAAGGGGAAAGGGTTGTGGATTGTCGGGAGGGAGAGAGCTATCTAAGTAGTTAGCAGCACCGTAGAGAGAAGATTGCAGAGCCGGCATTGATGGTGGGAGCAACTTTCCTACACTCAGATCATAGAAAACATACGGAATGGGTTACGTGGGTGGAACGAACCCTAGTGGAACTGCAACCGGCTTCAGATCTCATGGACGAACAAATTAAGGACCATGAAGTACGAATCAGACAACTCGAATAAAGGACAATGGATGACTAAGGCTGCTCTAGAAGAAATAACGCCCGCCTAATAGGTATGCCAGAGGGAAATGAAGGCCAAATGTCAGTGGGATTCATCGAAAAGTGGCTGAAGGATATAATACCGGATGGGACATTGTCCCCCTTCTTTTCAAACAAAGGAGCACACTGGGTTCCGCCTCAAAGCCCCCCCTAGGATCAATCCCTCTGCCTTTCCTCTTTAAGACAATGCATTGCCAGGATGGAAATACTATTCTGAGGGAAACCAGGGAGTTACAAGAAATTCAAGTGGACAATGCCAAAGTAATGTTATTCCCGGAGTATACACTGGGATACAACGACAGCGGAGCTCCTTTCTGGCAGTAAAGCAACATCTTCATACACTGGCCATCCAATACTCACTGTATTTTCCGGCAAAGTTAAGAGTTGCGGCGGATGGCAAAACTCACTTCTTTGACGCACCTCAAGATGCGTGGGACTGACTGAAATCCACTGGTCCATTCACAGTCCCTAGACCCACTGGCAGAGCATCAAGCTAGTAGCTGATACGAACAAAGCTAAGAAACAGGGGAGTTCAAGGAAGCCGCAGATGTTGCCGCTATCAACGTCCCCAATTTGGAACAGATGATCAAAGAATGGCGACAAGCACTTCAAGGACCGGAGAAGATCTCGGATGCTGCTAGAGACTCAGGCAGAGAAACATTATCCCCCCATGTATCTTTCGAAGGTGACTCTTCGATGCTTGGTCCCTCAGACACTAACTCTCTGGTCTAACTGGAAGGTACCCTGCAGACATCAGAGGGAGTTATATGAGGTCTAAGTATTACCTCTCCGTCTTATATGGCGGGAACTATCCTGAAGCAACTGTGGTGAACGTGGTACAAGACAGCTGAACAACAGCAGATAAGTGAAGAAATGGGTTGGGTGTGGGACGCTGGTAATGAATGGTGCTCAATGCAGGGGATGTATTAAGTGTTAGAGATGCAAGTTCTGATCAAATGAGCTATTGAAAAAGGGAAATATATTAACTATGTAACTGGGCAGGCAGGTCATATTGGCGAGGAACAGAAGGCCCCCTGTTCAACCATGTCCCCAGGACTCGTTCACTGAACTGGTATTGCTGTTATGTTTGGGTAGATCTACACTGTTGCAGGATCCTCTCTTTTGGTATTCCATGTTTGCAATGTTGTTATGTTGGTATGTAAGAACATTGCTCTGGTGGTGTTATGCTCATTCACAGACACCCCCATATGACACTGAATTTCCGGTTACTGGTCAGGTACACCAATCTTCCCATACCCATACGTACATACACCTAGACTAGGCAGTCACAACGAATTACCACATGGAACATGAGAGGCCTGAGTAGGCCCTCCCGTAAATATGCTGTCTACTCATATCTTAAGAGATAAAACGTGCAGATGGCTTTACTTCAAGAATCTCACTTGACATACCTAGAATCCACTAGGCTGCAGCGTAGATGGAGGGGCTGTGCTATTGCAACTGATTACTCAGCATTTGCGTGATGAGTTCTGGTGTGGGCACACCCAGGGGTTCCCCTACTAATAGAGGAAACAGAGATAGATGCATAGGGAAGGAATATATTCCTAAAGGGTCAGCTAAATGGGAGGTGTCTGATAATTGAGAACATATATGCCCCTAACACGGAGCAAGGTCCCTTTTGGAATAAGTTAAACACAGTGCTTTACAGATGGTTTCACATACCCTGGTTGATAGGGAGAGCCTTTAACAATTTACGTGATGTAGCACTTGACCGCTCCTTCCTGCCTCTCAGAGGTACTGCACCAGCTAATGGGGCTTCATTATTGAGGTACTGGGTGAATATCTGGTAAATAGTAGATATGTGGAGACACCGCAACCCTGCCACACAAGTATATTTATCCTACTCGGTTCCACATTCCCTTCATGTTCACGTTGATAGATCCCTATGCACAACAAATGTGCAGCCATACGTGAAACAGGTAGAATATCTGGGTAGGACTCACTCGGATCTTATTTCCATTATGTTGATATAGCCTGGGACATGCAGGGACCTACTCCATTGTTTTGGAGATTGCAGCCCTCCCTGCTGGAGGATCAACCATTGCGGGCCTCCCTTCCCACTTCTGTAGAAAGCTACTTTAAATTGAATACTGGCAAGGTGGAGTTGGTACTTCAAGAGTGGGACGCCTTTAAGGCAACGCTCAGGGGCAACTGCATGGGGCTGGGAGGTGTTATGTGGAAGCAGGTGGAACAAGAACTTAGTGATCTGGTAAAAACACTGTTGTCACTGGAGACAAAATGGGTTTCGGACCCCGCTTGCACACCAGACCTATTAACGTTGAGGGAACAACACACCACACTACTAGAGAGATTTCACTGTATTAACTATGCGGTTCACTCTGCCAGGACCCACGCAATAGCAGATAAATCGGGACCCGTGCTTGCAATGCTGATGAAACACAATCAAATGTGTGGGCCTATCACTGCACTGAGGGGATACTACACTACACCCAATATGAGATACATGATGACCTAGTGTCCCACTTTACCTTGCTGTATCAATCCTCTACTTTATCAACAGACGAGGATATGGCCATTTGTCTGGACATGCTCCTTTTCCCACAGCTCACTCCCGATCAGCGTGCTGAACTTAATGCGCCCATATCAGTTGAGGAGATACGAGCAGTGCTTAATTTGAGCAGGTGCTTTCTGGTGCTCAGCACCGGCACTTAATTGGTTTCCGGTGCTCGGCACCCACACCTAATTTTCAACACCATTCTTAGAACAGTCTACCACAGGGTGGCGCTGCTCATCTAATGTAGAGAAGAGCAGAATAAAGGTTGTTTAGGAATATAATCTACATAAAAATTGCTTATACCTGCTTCCCCAGCCATTCCTTTAGCTTTGGGGACCTGGAATAATCTGAACCGTTGCATTTACATGCAAGAGAGATGGTTAGTAGTTGTTTTGGCAGCGATGACAAGGGCGATGGGTGGTGAAATCTGCAGTGGCCTCCTGGTCAGAGCCCTGGCACTTAATATTTTACAAATAAAGCACTGGATACAAGGCGCGATAAGAGCATTAGGGAAAATACCGGATGGCTCTCCAACCGAGATGTACAAAACCTATGCAGATCTGTTAGCCCCCAAACCTTCTGCGGGTGTTTGAGAAAGCACAACAGGTGTCTCAATTACCAAACATCACGTGGGAGGCTACCTTGATTGCCCTTTTGAAACCAGACAGAGATCCCACTAGACTAGGCTCATAGCATCCACTGGCTCTGTTGAATGGCGGTTATTAAGTGTTGGCTAACATATTAGCCCAGAGTCTGGTAGAAGTACTGCCTCAGTTAATATGCGAGGACCAGAACCGTTTTGTTCTGGATCGGTCTACCTCCCTTAATTTACGGCGCTTGTTTGGAATCAGGAGACACGCTCCATTGACCTGGCCCGGCTGTAGTGTGCAGGATCTGGAGAAAGCATTTGATACAGTGAAGCGCCCATGCATATTTAATGTTTTGCCTCGGTTTGGCCTGGGGCCATATTTTATATCACTGATAAAACTGCTGTATCAAAAGCCGGTAGTTCGAGTGAGAACGGGTCAGTTACTGTTGTGTCCCATATCGGTGTGTAGAGGTACTCGTCAGGGCAGCCCCTTCTCCCCTCTCCATTTGCCTCTGGTCGTGGAACCTTTGACTGTAGCTATGCGTGCATCCGCTGTGCAATGGGGCATCCATATGGGTGTCTCGACTCATGCAATATCTCTGTATGCGGATGATCTCCTTTTATATATAAGAGACATGGGCAGGATTCCTGACTCTATACCGGACATACTTAATCAATTTGCCCATCTATCGGGTCTGGGGGTTAACTGGGATAAGTCCTGTCTATTTTCATTTGAACCTAATACGCATGACCCAAGGTTCACTTTGGT
This sequence comes from Lissotriton vulgaris, assembly GCF_964263255.1. Classification (NCBI taxonomy): domain Eukaryota; kingdom Metazoa; phylum Chordata; class Amphibia; order Caudata; family Salamandridae; genus Lissotriton; species Lissotriton vulgaris. Next base: position 432,907,096 of record NC_141696.1, on the reverse strand, counting down.
GACACCTTAGTCATGTGGCAGCCATTCATGTTTTGATATCTGGGTATTCCGGACATATCATAATGACCATGACCTCCTGGATGGCAACCTCAGCAGAGCTCTCACATCTTTGACGCCACAGGTGACCGTTTGGAAATCACTTGCTATCTCGGTAGCTGGAAGGATCTCCCTTGTTAAAATGGTGGTGCTCCCCTGCCTTCTATATTACTTCCCAAATCTGCAGCTATATCTACAACCCTCTTTCTTTAATCCAATAAAACGCATGATACGGGGGCTTATCTGGCACACATCTTGCTGCAGTGTGGTGCTCACAAAGCTGTATCTCCTGACAGGGCAGGGAGGGTTGGCAGTGCCAAATCTAGAGCATTATTATATAGCGTCACAATTGCAATGTTTTGCCCGGTGGGTGGAGGGCAGGCTACTATCAGACATTGGGGGAGAGGGGGCTTCTTTGGTAGTGCATACTATTCTCTCTATTTTTCACCCTTGCAAAAGGAACAATAGCTCACTCCCACTTTTGCTTCAAGTAGCTTACAGATGTTTCCGCAGAGCACTGTTCCTTAGCAGGCATGTGAAACCATATGCACTGGCGCTCCCCCTGGTCAGGATGCCTAAGGGGTCCGGTCACATCACCCATGCTCATCTGATGGACTGAAATACGATGGGAATACATACACTTGTCGATTTATATAATGATGACAGACTGGTACCATTCAACGTATTGGTACAGGAGGAGGGAATACACCCGGGACACTTAGTTCTTGGATCAGGCTTTTAAATAGCAAATGGGGGGATATCACACAAGAGCTTCAAACAAACATGGTAATCCAATATATTCATGTAATGGGGAATGGTATCCATTTGATTCGTTGGTTTGCAGACGCCCTTCATCATCATACAGCAAAAGATCTGACTCTACTGCGTATGAAATGGGAGTACGATATGGCCTGCTCATTTATAGATGCAGAATGAAACATGATACTAGTGAGCCTTACACAAGTTCCACGATACGCGAGGTTTCAATTGATACAACATTATATAGTGCGTCGCGCATACCTCAACCCGGAAATCAATCAATCAGTATTTCCATAAGACTGGTTTGCACTGTCCCCGCTCCATTCTCTCAAATACAGACGTTGTACATATGTTATGGACTTGTCACAAGCTTCAGCAGTTTCAGGAGAAGGTGATTGAGCACATAGTTTAGTGCACATATAGGCAACTCCCACACTCATGGGAATCTTACAAGACATTGGTAATCAGGGAACCCCCGTGTTCCTAGCCTGGGCTCGTTCTATGCTAAACTGGGCGTCAGCCGAGGGTGTGTCCCTCAGGAGGGAGGATACACTGGGATTGTGGAAGTTTCCACTCTCAGATAGCTTGGACACAATCCTCACAACACTGCAGCTCAACGTACAGCCCGAATTAAACATATCATCCTCACAAACAAAACGAGCCAGAGGCTGCACAAACTTAGGGATGGGGGCGTCCGATGTCATGATGGGATAACTGCAAGGAAGTTAGTGACAGTCCACTAGAATGTGATATGGTCCTGATCAGGGAGGTATAAAGTGCATGTGCTCACACTATGATTGTCTATGGGGGGAGCCCTTGAGCTTTGTTGTAACCTGATGAAGGTTAAGTTGTTAATATAATATATATATATTGTCCTAAAAAAATACATCTGGGAAATGTAACGATCCCTTGGTAAAATGTGTAAAGAGCAGAAGATTTTCCGAACTTGAGGAAAATACAAAGAAATGTGATTTCATTATTTTATAATTCCAACTGCTGGAATGTACTCTATAATTGTTATTGACTTCTATTTTGTTCCATGTACCTGGAAGAAATCACTTATGTATTAAATATCTCTATTATAGAAAAAACACAATTACAATAAACAGATCAAACACAAATAAATCATGTTCAGCAGAGGGATTCCATATTGTGGAGACTAATGTCACTGCTGCTGATTGAGTCACACTTTTTTCTGGTCTATACTCTGTAGTAGGCGAGGCTAGTTCCTCTCCGGAAGCTTCTAGCTGTGATACCCTAGTGGGCTTGAAATATGTGCATGACAGAGAGAAGCTGAGTTGTATTACACTGCAAGAAGTTAGATCTATGGTTCTTAAGATCATCCCCAATAAGGCACCCGGCCCAGACAAAATCCCAGGTGACTTTTATGGCAGTGAGATGGAAATTTGTGGTACTTATTTTACAGTTGTCTTTAATGCTAAACTGACTGGGGCTCCAATTCCGCCCACTTTGTGGGGGCAGAAAATGTCCCCTTGCGCAAAAAAGGCTGTCCAACACTTTGTCTAATTATAGGTCTAAAAGCCTTATGGATTGTTCACAGAAGGTATTCAGTAGAATCCTTCTAGGAAGGCTTCAATATTGACTAGCTGCTGAGGAAGTGCTCTCCTCCCTACAGGCTGGCTTTAGGGACATTATAAGTAAATTGGACCCGGTGTTTCCCATCCAAATGCTTTTTTGGAAGATGGTGGTCCTGGGAGGTTGTATGTAATATTTGTAGACCTTCGGCCAGCATTCGATCTGGTCTTAGGGCACAAGCTCTGGCAAGTGATGGCCAATACGGGTGTCCCTAAATATTTGCTGATCAATATTATAAAACTCCATGAGCATAATTGCGCCCAGGTAAGGTGTGGTCAATGAGGCACGGTGACAGATCACAAGAGGGATAAGAGGGGTAAGATAGGGCTGTGTTAAGCCCTGACCCTCTTTAAAATGTATGTTAATGCCCCTGATCGGTCATCTGAATCAGTGTGAGGGTGATTCTCCAAGTCTTGCAGGCATCAGGGTTCCTGCCCTGATGTTTGCAGACAACAATCTATTAATGTCTAAATTGCCCATGGAGCTACAGAGAATCTAAGATTTGATACCCTTTGCAACAAGAGGGGACTAGAAATTAATGTCTTGAAGACAAAGTACATGTTTCTTAACCCCTGTTCTATGCCCCGATCTAAGCCAAGGCTCAAAGGCTTAATATTGGAGTGTGTGCAAACTTTTGAGTATCTAGGACTAATCCTCAATGAGCAACTGGAATGGGGATGCTATATCGATAGGTGCAGACTAAAACTTGAACAACAACCTGGAGGGCTGAGAAAAGTGCATAGCTGTTAAGATTTCATCTAATTCTACCGGCACTGAAAATTTATAAACAACTAGCTTACGCATCGCACGTTGCTGCGATCTCAGAAGAAAGGAAATTTAAGGAAACTTGTTATGATAACATTTAATTTACATTGTGTCCTTTTTATTGAAACGTATTCATTTTAATATGGAAACATTTTAAAGTGTTGTTTTAATTCTGTTTATTTATTTGAGTGCTTATGGATACACGGTATTTTTTGTTTTTCCGTCTGGTGCGTACACAAATAAATCAGAAGGTTTTCCGACGCGTGAGCTGGCCACATACAGTTGTCCATATGGGAAGCACGGATTCTCCAAATCTAGTCCACACTTGCAGCGATTGTCCTTGTGCTTTGTTGATGGTCATTGCAAAAGCGGGTCACACCGGAAACTGTAAACGTTCAGTATTGGAAAGATTATGAGGGCCCTGGGGGGCCCTGGGGGACCCGGAGGCCGATATTTAACAATTTTTTTTTTTGCCAGAAACCTTCGCCGGAGTGTACTCAACAACTTTTAATATTTTTTTTTCTTTTTTGCCAGAAACCTTTGCGGTAGTGTACTCAACAACTTCCCAAAGTTTCATGCCGATCGGATGAATGGTGTAGTAATGCAGAAAGGACAAACAGACATACTTTCATTTTTATATATATAGATGGGCCATGGGAACTACCCTCTACGTCAGATGGCAGGCCTTCTTGTTAGTATCCCTTTACTCCTCTTTAGGATGGATACAGGCATCCGGCCAATTCCAGAAGGGATACGGTTGAGACCAATCCTTTATTGGCAGAGGTTTTGGGCCACCATTTGCTTATATCATATCGTCAGCGGTTGAAGGAGGTTTTGGGGCTGTCAAGTTCTAATAACATTTCTTGGATAAGGTATATTAGAGACACACTGAGAAAATTGGGAATTGGGAAATTGCGGGATGATCTGATGACAGCTGTGTCCAGCGGTAAAAATACTATTAAAGTAAATTATGGCCAGCATAAATTGGATCTAATGCAGTCACAATCCTCTTTCGGCCACTTGTCTGATGAGTTTCAGGAGGAGAAGTTCCTTGACAAGATTAAACCTGTGGCAGCTAAGGGCTAGATGTAGGTAAATTAGATTTACCGATTCATAAATGCAGAATTTTACCGATTCGGTATTCATGAATCGGTAAATCTAATGTGGGTAATCATTCGGTATCAAATACCGAATCGGTAGGAATCAGTATTTACCGATTCAGTCATTATCGAATCAGTATTTGCCATTGATTCCTATGGGCCTTAAAGCCCATAGGAATCAATGGCAAATACTGAATCGGTAATTACCGAATCGGTAAAAATACCGAATTGTCAAGGGGGACAGTGTGTCACTTTGACACCCTGTAGCACCCCTGTTTCTGACTTGTGTGCCATGTGACACACATACATGCCCTTTGTGTGCCACATGGCACAGGTGTACATGCACAGATGTGCATGTACACAGGAATTCGTTATTTTCCTCCCATTAGTATTGGGTGGTAAATAACGAATTCTTAAGGGCCTGTGGCACTGTTTACTGTGCCACCTACATCTGGATTTACAGAATAGGTAAATTTACCGATTCAGTATTTTACCGACTCTCTGCACCACTAGAGGGAGGAGGGTATCGGCACCTAATTTAAGGTTATATCACTGGGTTTGCTTAATGCTGCATATGAATTATTTATTGAATTATGATGCTCTAGAGATGCCACCTGGATCCCACAGAATCCCTACAATATATGAACTATTAATTGGTGAAAGGGCTATGGGGATTTTAACACGAGAAATCAATGTCTTGTTTTTCAAAAGGAGCAAGAGCAAGGTCTTGTTAAGTGCGTGGGGTACTTGGAAGGCGATTCTGAAATTTCTCAAGATCCCTAAGATCAATGGTACAGTAGATCTTTGGAGCTCAAGTCCATTCTTTCATCTAGGACAGAACAGAAATAGCGGCATATGGAAGAGGTTAGGCATTAGATGTCTGGGGGATGTCATGTGTAAGGAGGAATTATTAGGGTTTGATGTTTTGCAACAAAAATTTGGTATCCCTACGAACCACTGGCTTTTATATAAACAATTAGAACAAACAGTGAAGTCACTAAGGCCTAGGGTTTTCATTCAGGAGCTCAACCCGATTATGAAATACGTAATGAATGGAGGCAAGAAGATTAAAATAGGGTACAGTTATCTTCTACAGGGTTTGGGAGAGGACATGGGACAAATAGAAACTGCCTGGGCTCAAAGAATTGGGGACCCAAATATAGATGTAGATTATGCTCTGGCATTGAATAGAAAAGTACTAAGAGCAACTAATTTAAAAGCGCAGCATTATAAGATGGTGTTTAACCTTTACTATACTCCCGCCAAGTTGTTTCAATGGGGTAAAAGAGATTCTGATAGGTGTCCAAGATGTAACCAAGGCCCGGCGGATTTATTGCATATGTTTTATTCTTGTCAGAATCTTAAGCCAATTTTGACTGAAATGGAAAAGTTTTTATCGGGGCTGCTACAGTGTCAAATTCCTCTATCCCCTACTACTGTTTTGATTGGCAGGGATGGTAACCTTATAATCGCACAAGAAGTCGAAGCTTTTATTTTTCTATGTGTGGCTGTTTTTAGAATCTTAATTGCGGCGGCTTGGAAAGATCCGATAGCTCCCACTTTTCAGATGTGGCTTACGAGATTGCTGGGGACTCATAACATTGAAGAATGCCTATATAGTTTTAAAGGTAAAAAGAGGAAGGAGTACGGTAAAAAGATATGGGCTCCTCTTAGTAATTGGAGGGAAACTAGATGAATAATCTGAATAGTCCTTGAGTCTCCTCTACAGTTTTTTGAATGGAACTTCCTCCTATGTGTTTAGTCCTGTAAACAAGTTTTTGTCGAGTGCTAAGTTTTGGAGGAAGTAGAAGATGTAATTGTATATATTAGTAATGTCTGATTTTACCACTGTCTTATCCAGCTGAAAATTGGATATATTTATTAGTAATGTCTGATTTTACCACTGTCTTATCCAGCTGATATCTGTAAATGTGTCTTTTTTATATTCTGATCCATCTCAATAAAAAAAAAAAAAAAAAGAGAAAATTGGGAATTGGGAAATTGCGGGATGATCTGATGACAGCTGTGTCCAGCGGTAAAAATACTATTAATGTAAATTATGGCCAGCATAAATTGGATCTAATGCAGTCACAATCCTCTTTCAGCCACTTGTCTGATGAGTTTCAGGAGGAGAAGTTCCTTGACAAGATTAAACCTGTGGCAGCTAAGGGATAGATGTAGGTAAATTAGATTTACCGATTCATAAATGCCGAATTTTACCGATTCGGTATTCATGAATCGGTAAATCTAATGTGGGTAATCATTCGGTATCAAATACCGAATCGGTAGGAATCAGTATTTACCGATTCAGTCATTACCGAATCAGTATTTGCCATTGATTCCTATGGGCCTTAAAGCCCATAGGAATCAATGGCAAATACTGAATCGGTAATTACCGAATCGGTAAAAATACCGAATTGTCAAGGGGGACAGTGTGTCACTTTGACACCCTGTAGCACCCCTGTTTCTGACTTGTGTGCCATGTGACACACATACATGCCCTTTGTGTGCCACATGGCACAGGTGTACATGCACAGATGTGCATGTACACAGGAATTCGTTATTTACCACCCATTAGTATTGGGTGGTAAATAACGAATTCTTAAGGGCCTGTGGCACTGTTTACTGTGCCACCTACATCTGGATTTACAGAATAGGTAAATTTACCGATTCAGTATTTTACCGACTCTCTGCACCACTAGAGGGAGGAGGGTATCGGCACCTAATTTAAGGTTATATCACTGGGTTTGCTTAATGCTGCATATGAATTATTTATTGAATTATGATGCTCTAGAGATGCCACCTGGATCCCACAGAATCCCTACAATATATGAACTATTAATTGGTGAAAGGGCTATGGGGATTTTAACACGAGAAATCAATGTCTTGTTTTTCAAAAGGAGCAAGAGCAAGGTCTTGTTAAGTGCGTGGGGTACTTGGAAGGCGATTCTGAAATTTCTCAAGATCCCTAAGATCAATGGTACAGTAGATCTTTGGAGCTCAAGTCCATTCTTTCATCTAGGACAGAACAGAAATAGCGGCATATGGAAGAGGTTAGGCATTAGATGTCTGGGGGATGTCATGTGTAAGGAGGAATTATTAGGGTTTGATGTTTTGCAACAAAAATTTGGTATCCCTACGAACCACTGGCTTTTATATAAACAATTAGAACAAACAGTGAAGTCACTAAGGCCTAGGGTTTTCATTCAGGAGCTCAACCCGATTATGAAATACGTAATGAATGGAGGCAAGAAGATTAAAATAAGGTATAGTTATCTTCTACAGGGTTTGGGAGAGGACATGGGACACATAGAAACTGCCTGGGCTCAAAGAATTGGGGACCCAAATATAGATGTAGATTATGCTCTGGCATTGAATAGAAAAGTACTAAGAGCAACTAATTTAAAAGCGCAGCATTATAAGATGGTGTTTAACCTTTACTATACTCCCGCCAAGTTGTTTCAATGGGGTAAAAGAGATTCTGATAGGTGTCCAAGATGTAACCAAGGCCCGGCGGATTTATTGCATATGTTTTATTCTTGTCAGAATCTTAAGCCAATTTTGACTGAAATGGAAAAGTTTTTATCGGGGCTGCTACAGTGTCAAATTCCTCTATCCCCTACTACTGTTTTGATTGGCAGGGATGGTAACCTTATAATCGCACAAGAAGTCGAAGCTTTTATTTTTCTATGTGTGGCTGTTTTTAGAATCTTAATTGCGGCGGCTTGGAAAGATCCGATAGCTCCCACTTTTCAGATGTGGCTTACGAGATTGCTGGGGACTCATAACATTGAAGAATGCCTATATAGTTTTAAAGGTAAAAAGAGGAAGGAGTACGGTAAAAAGATATGGGCTCCTCTTAGTAATTGGAGGGAAACTAGATGAATAATCTGAATAGTCCTTGAGTCTCCTCTACAGTTTTTTGAATGGAACTTCCTCCTATGTGTTTAGTCCTGTAAACAAGTTTTTGTCGAGTGCTAAGTTTTGGAGGAAGTAGAAGATGTAATTGTATATATTAGTAATGTCTGATTTTACCACTGTCTTATCCAGCTGAAAATTGTATATATTTATTAGTAATGTCTGATTTTACCACTGTCTTATCCAGCTGATATCTGTAAATGTGTCTTTTTTATATTCTGATCCATCTCAATAAAAAAAAAAAAAAAAAAAAAAAAGAGAAAATTGGGAATTGGGAAATTGCGGGATGATCTGATGACAGCTGTGTCCAGTGGTAAAAATACTATTAATGTAAATTATGGCCAGCATAAATTGGATCTAATGCAGTCACGATCCTCTTTCAGCCACTTGTCTGATGAGTTTCAAGAGGAGAAGTTCCTTGACAAGATTAAACCTGTGGCAGCTAAGGGATAGATGTAGGTAAATTAGATTTACCGATTCATAAATGCCGAATTTTACCGATTCGGTATTCATGAATCGGTAAATCTAATGTGGGTAATCATTCGGTATCAAATACCGAATCGGTAGGAATCAGTATTTACCGATTCAGTCATTACAGAATCAGTATTTGCCATTGATTCCTATGGGCCTTAAAGCCCATAGGAATCAATGGCAAATACTGAATCGGTAATTACCGAATCGGTAAAAATACCGAATTGTCAAGGGGGACAGTGTGTCACTTTGACACCCTGTAGCACCCCTGTTTCTGACTTGTGTGCCATGTGACACACATACATGCCCTTTGTGTGCCACATTGCACAGGTGTACATGCACAGATGTGCATGTACACAGGAATTCGTTATTTACCACCCATTAGTATTGGGTGGTAAATAACGAATTCTTAAGGGTCTGTGGCACTGTTTACTGTGCCACCTACATCTGGATTTACAGAATAGGTAAATTTACTGATTCAGTATTTTACCGATTCGGTAAATTTACTGAATCAGTAAATTTACAGATTCTGTAAATCTCAAGCCCCCTACATGTCAAACACCAAATACCGGTCGGTAACGGCCGAAATCGGCCGTTACTGACCGGTATTTGGTCTCCTACATCTGGCCCTAGGAAACTTAGTCTTCAGTTTCGTAATGGCACACTCCCCCTGTTTTCTTTCACAAAAGTGTGGGGATGTCCTCCAGAATGAGATAGGTGGGAATGTCCCACCTGTGGTGCTTGTAAGGAAACTGTGGAACACGTCTTATTTTTTTATTCTGCTTATGTCAAGGGGAGGAAAAAATGTAATTTCCCAGTATGCCGAATTTTAGGGGTGAAACTTCATGTTGAGGCGCTTAGCATTTTGAGATATGACACAAGACAAAGTATTGTCTTTGCTGTCTCTCGATATCTCCTGGTTATGGAGAGGACTAGACTCATGTTTCTCAAGTCTATTGTGAGGCCTGATATCACAGTAGTACAGGGGGTTGGTTCCTAGTGAATCTGTTCCCCTGCTTTACTAGCACCCTGAGACATGTGACCCAAGACCGTATTTGGCCGTTGAGAAAGAATAGGGTCTTTTAGAGTATTCTTCCGCTTTTATGCACTTGCACTTTGAGAATCCATGAACTAAGATGTATTTGTTTACTCCAAGAAAGTACCCCAAGACGCTGAGGCCTACAATATTTTTTGGCCATCAAGAAAGCTTAGGTTCTTTCAGAGGCTTCTTTCTCTTTTATGTACTAGCACTTTGAGAATCCATTGATTAAGATGTATTTGTTTACACCAAGAAAGTTTAGGGTCCCTCTAAAGTCCTCGCTTCGCTCTTGCACTCGCACTTTGTGAACATATGAACTAAGTTTGAAGAAGCAAAACTCTGGGCTTCTCTTACTGAGCTTATAAAATATTTTGGTTGCATGGATTTTAATAAATTCTTTCTTATGATGTCGTTTTAAATAGGTTATATTGTTTATTATGGTATATGCTTGCATCATTCTAGAGTTCTATTTTATATCATGTCTTTTTGTACTTTGATGGCTTTTAGCCGAAATAGATTTAAAAATTAAAGCTATTGCGCATTGCTGGTCATGGTGCTGATTTCGGTTTGGAGGATGAGCAATAAATGTCTGGCACCCATAGCCTGGCAAGGAGACAGTTGCCATTCTCTATTATAGGGGAAGATGCATTTAGGTTATACTCCCAGTGCAGCAAAGTCTACAACTATACTTGGGTGTTCAAAGTAATGTTACGGAACACCTTCAGTGATGTCAAAAATGTTGAAGTTACTGGATGAAAGGATATGTGAGAAAAGTGCAAAAAGTAGCAAAATGGCATGGGTGACCAAAGTTTGCGGTGGTTGTTGTTCTTACAAAAGCTTTTTGAGTATCAGTAGAAGTACTACAGGAGTATTAGTTTACATACAAGCCCATGAAACATGCAAATCCGCCATAGTAAAAGTACAAAGAGGGCACAGTTCTGTAATTTTCACTAAAGTATATGAATATGACCCGAATATTTCCAGTTAAAATATTTTTGAGGGCAATTCACAAAGGCGTGTAAAAGTACGTAAAAGAGTACTAAAGAAGTACTACTTTATGTACTCCAAAAAGCATTTGAAAATCTGACCCTATGTTAGTATATTTTCTGCTTTATAAAACTACTTTTCTGGATGGAACACATTGTGTTCTGATGGTGTACAGAAGAGTTCATATAGATGGGTTGTGAGGGAAAAATTAATAGTTTACAAATTAAATTTCCTGGCGATCAAGGCCAGGTGTGGTGCGGGGAGACTTAGATGCTGGTTTACCCTTCTCTATGGCTACTTACATACAAGGAGCAGTCGCCAATGGGCTCGGGGTAGCAAACATCCTTAATGTGTTAGCATTCCTGACTAAGTGGGATTAAAATGGTACCTACACCCCTAATGTACTCACTGGAATGATAATTGGAAGTGGTGTAATTATGCCCTAAAAACTTAAATTTATGTTTTTTTTTAGAAATAGGCTTGGCCCAGCATCAGTCATGGGTTTCTCTGTGAAATACGGTTTTACTGTACAACATGCACCTGTTCACTCCTTTTCTGTGCTGAATTATTTTGGTAGACACGTTAGATCTGTAACTTCATCTAACAATACTCTTTCCCCCCAGCTAGTAGCATCTTGTGTGCCAGGCTGTAAGTCAGTCATGCCAACTGTCCTAATATATTACATTTCGTCTGCAAAGAAAAGTTATATTTCCATTGAGAAAACCATGACCAATGTGCGATTATGGTTCCAGAATTTGAAGATTAAAGGCATTATTCCAGCAAATGCTTCACATTATCAAGCTATTCTCAAAAGAAAAGCTTGTCTTTGTTTGTACTTTAGTAACATTTATGCATTCATTTCTTTCAGAGCAACCGTAACAGTGAAAAGAAACTGATTCTGGAAGCCTTAGAAACAAATGCTGTGTATCTGAAATAAAAATCTATACCATTGCTTAGACAAAAGGAAAACTTTTTACATGGCCTAAAACCACATTATGAAATAAAATCGAAAAATCTATTTCGAACCCAGACTTCTAGGATAAGAAAACCAATGGTTTATTAGTACCATTGTATGTAGGTGTTTTTCCTACTATTACTGCTAATTGTTAGACCTGTTAGCCTTATGATGGCCTTCTCCCAAACCTTTCGCCTTACTCCTCCTGTTTTTGTTGAAATAGGTTTTTTGGCCATAGGACTCTGCACACTTTACCACAGCTAACAAGTGCTACAGTGCTTGTGCTCTCTTCTTTAAACTTGGCAAAATTGGCTTACAGCCAATTTGTACATTTTTATTTACTTGTACGACCGTGTCCAGTGTCATTTTCAGACACCGGGACACGTTCAGCAGTTCAGCATGTGACGTCATGAGGTCATTTGCATATTGTCAGTCCCTCCACTTCTTTTTATAGGACATCTGCCCTGGTGCATTGCAACTTCCCGCATTGTGTTGGCCTTACCACTTGGCACTCTGGTTCGTCCACTGGCTCTGTGTCCCACACCTTTCTTTCTTTTCCCCTTAACAGTTCTCTCAGTTTCTTGATTGATTGGTATGTAGTTCTGACCCCACTTCCGGATATGGCTTTGGCTTTGTGGAGTGGCTTTGAGTTTTGTGCTTTGCAGTACCTTACTTTCAGAGTTGCTGCCTTCCTGGCCCTGTTATTACATTTATTTGCTGTGGCTTCCCTCACGAGTCTGTGGCTTAGGTTTCCAGAGTCCTGCCATCCCGAATGCCAGGAAGCAAAATACGTTACTCTTTCCAAACAAGATAATTATGTACGTGTGGTTATTCACTGGTCTAATATGCATTTGCATTCCATTCTTCTTGTACTGTAGGCTACCCATGCGAGAACGCCAATCTGTGAAACTCCTATTCAGAAAACCCCCCAAAACAACGAGAATTATCAGTGACGAGGCTGTGAAGTCATGGCTGTTTCTTTTCTATTTCTATTCCATTTTCCCTTCGCTCCAGTATTTTATTCTGCTCACGATATGATTTGTTTGTACTGGCAGAGCACTGGTTCTGGACAGATGGACGGATTGTCTTTACACTCTGTCAGACACTGTTTCTAAAATTGAACAGTTTGCCAGGCCACACACTTTTAGCATGAGTTCTGATCCCAGTTTGCTATCGGCGAGGCAAAGAGGCCATAGTCCATTGCAGAAACCCAAGAGGATTTAAAAACAATCAGAAACGAACACCATATTTAGTGAACTATTGAAATCAACTCTCCATAAGGAACGTGTCAAATTGGTATTACATCAACGACGTGAACATTTCTTGTATGTAAAATTAGACACATGCATTTTTGAAGCTCATCTGGTTGCCTAGCTGCTATTTTAGGATACATCCTGCCAAAAAAGGGCATTAGTGTGGACCCACAGAAAGTCCTGCAGGGGTTGATTGGTTCTGTCCTTACAATGCAAAAGACATAAAATAATTTTTGGGCTTTTTTCAATCTATTTATGTAAGTCCTTTTCTACAGTTTTGGCACCCATAGTACAGCTGATTAAGAAGATAACTCCTTCTCAAAGGAGACCAGATCAGCTAAAGGCACATGATCAGTTTACTTCAGTTTAAAATGTCACCATAATGTATCATCTATTATCATACGGACTCCTGAAAACCAACCAGGATAATATTTATTAGTGCCCAGGTGGGGCGACGGGCAAATATTAATCCACTGACGGGCATTAATAAAACCTGCAGTGCCCTTAGGCTCAGAGCCAAAGCTCTCAGTCGTGAAAGCACTCCGAGTTTCTCACAGTGCCTGTCATGAGTTAAACGAAGTAAAAAAAAATAACGATTACCTTACCCGCTGCCTTGCACTCTGTGCTCCTCGTCATCTCTGCACTACAGGATTACAGAACTACAGCCAGCAAATCCCCTCTACAAAATCCTGGCACTGCTCTGCAGCATGAAAGAAGCACTAGGATTGGCTGGAGTGCGCTGGTTTGACGTTACTTGAAGAACTGGGGGACTGTGTATTCTCTCCACCCAGCTGTCTAAGTCAGCTCGGGTTGCAGTGTTCAGTGTCAGCCTGTCAAGCTGGCCATCACAAGATAGCCGGCCAATGTGTCATGCGCACATTGAACTTAAATGCACACTATTCTTTTCTACTTTTGCCCCACCCTGAGACATGGCTGCTGCTAGTGCTACCAGTATGGAAAAATTAAATGGTAATGAATAGGTTTTATTACCATTTTATTTTTCATGTTTCCTACTCTTCAGTGGAGGGTGATGCTCCTCCACTTTCACGGAGGCACTGCAGCTGATAATATCATACCAGAAAGTAGTGAAGACAGAACTAGAACCCCTGCTCCTGAGCCGTCTCTTGGTGGCCCTCTGAATTATGGCCCTCCACACGCCCCTAAGGACAATATCAAGCACCTAGGGATCATCCTAGACACCAAATAAGAAAAAACGGTGCCCCTGGGGATTTACATGAAGAGTGGTACAGCAGAGGAAATAACCAAAAAACAAACAGATAACCAACTTCGTCAATTGAATGATTAAAACAAAGTTACACTTACATTGTTCAAAGTAAATCACAAAATGTATATTTGGCTACTTAATCAAACAAACAGGACTATGTCCTGTATGCTTGCAATAAGATGTTCATAGTGAGAGTGCCAAAAAAGGAATCTTTTTAGGATAAGAACTCTCACTAACCTAAGGGTGACATGCTTCATCATTGGGTTCCCTCCTCACACCTGGACTGCAAGGTCCATGGAGTTGGCTAAAAACCCCCAGAGAGAAGCTGAGGTGTTTTCTCAAAGATGAGCGGTGGAAGAGGTTAAGTGAAGGGCAGAGTGCAAAAAATGGGAGTGATGATTGTGATAAGTAAAACAATCTCCAGTGGTCCAAGTAAGCTTTATTTGGTGGCCTCAGGGATAAAGTTTAAAAAGAGTACTTTGCTACATTCGCAGGTAAATGTAAGGTTGGGGTTCCTTGTAATGAGCCATCCAATGAAAGTTTGTAGGGATTCCAAATCACCCTCCCAGATAACCAGGATGTCTTCTATATACCCTTTCCCTGCTTTTAGATTCCCAGCATATGGGTTATCGTGGGATAGGTGTGAATCGATTCAAAATTATGCATGTATAAATTCGCCATGCTGGGTGCAAAAGTGCTTCCCATGGAAGTACCTGTTGTCTGCCAATATAGATTGTCTTGGTTCTGAAAAAAATTATTCTTCACGGCAATCGTGGCACATTCCATTACAAAGGTGGTAGGCGTCATATCCTCTTGTTTTCTGCTTCAGGAGTCCTTTGATAGTTTGTAAGGTATCATCCTGTGGGATATTCGTATACAACAATTCCACATCAAATAAAACTAAGAATTGTTGTCCCTGGTCAAATCAAATTTCTTACTATGCATTAAATACATGTTTAGTACCCTGTAAATATGAGGGCATTTTGGACACAAGGGGGCATAGGAACCAGTCTACAAACTGTGATAAGGGTTCCACCAATGACCCTATTCCAGACACAATTGGTCTGCCCAGTGGAGGTCTCGGTGATTTATAAATTTTGGACAGTATGTAGAAATAAGGTATCTTGGGGTTAGCTGGTTGTAAAAATTCAAATTCACTCTTGGTGATCCAACCATCCTCTGCCATGGAAAAAAGCACATATGGAGCATTCTGATGGATTTTGGTTACAGTAACCTGTAAGGCTGTGGCAAAGTACAGGTACTGCTGAGTTTAATAAAAAGCTGCATTTACTACTACACCCATTCCTAAACACACTGATCATAATCTACCCTTCGTATTGAAGATAGAAGTTTACTATTTTTTCCTATTTTGCCTTTTGGCAAATTATCATAGAGAGACAGCTGTATATCCACTAGATTTTTTTCAGATACATTATCACCTACTAAAAGAAACTACGCAATACCTGCTAAGAATTACTTGCTATTAAAGATGCTTTCTATCAGTGAAGACATCATCTCAAGGGAGTCTTGTACCATTTTATTGTATACACAGATCATAAGAAATTGGGCTTTTGGAAACAAATGAAGTGTACAGGTACTTGGCATGCTAGGTAAATGCTTTTCTTTTTCAATATCAAATCTCGTGGAGACCTACAAAATGTCATTGCAAGGCTGATGCCTTATCCAGACTGTTGGTAACAAAACAATACAGATCGGAAGCTCCCTACATTCAGAAGTTCAATAAATTAATTTACCAGACGTGGAAAAAAGTGGACACAACTGAAATCAGAAGTAAGCTCTTTTGAAAAGGGAATTTGGATTCAGGATGATCCTCAACAAAAACATGTTATAGAAGGACTGCTTCTCCACAAGAACAAATTGCTTATACCCACTGACTGCTTGTGAGAGAAAGTCTTGCATTAGTGTCATGACTCTCCTAGTGCAGGTAATTTTTGGAAATAGAAAATATGTGACCTAGTAATCTGTCATTTCCGGTGGCCAACTGGTTCAAGGGATATAGGGCAAAATGTTAAATGATGTTTAGTTTATGTCCAGATGAAGGCTACACATCAAAACCCTGCAGATTTACTGACTCCCTTGGCAACATTGGATATGCCTTTGAAGACAATATTAATGGATGTCATTACTTCATTACTGACCTATAAGAAAGCCGCATACTTACCAGTTGCATCCAGAGTGGTCAGAAATGCGGTTCCTGCAAACACCAATCTCTAAAGGAAAGATAAAAGAGAGTGGCCTGATAGAAAGAATGGACAGACTATACCATGGAGAGGAGAGAAAGAAAAGAAGAACTGAAAGGAAGACAAAGAGAAGAGAAAGCTATATAAAGCAGGGAGAAAGATTAGTGTTTTCCCTCAAGAAGGAGTCAATCAAACTGGGTATATCAGAAGAACACCACTCAAACTCAGGACCAAGGGGAGAAAGCAGTCTGTCCTCCAGAGAACAGCAGAGGAAGTCAAGAACAGAGGTCTTTATCTGAAGGTATGAATCCGAGCACACCATTAAGAGGAGAAGATTACATAAACCCAGCTTGTGTAGCACTTTGGAACCATGGATCCTGCCACATTGGAGGATAAGGAATCAAAGATCAGGCCAAAAAGTGGTAGTCACCACCCTATCAACAATGAAGCACATACTCCCGCCACAGACAAGGATAAGACTGTGGCCTACCAGGTGTGTAGGACACTGCTGGCAGGGGAGGGACAACTGGGACTTGAAAGGAGTGACAACTTCAACCCCCTAAGAGAGTGAAAATCAATTTCTTGCACTTTTATTTGTTCCCTTTTTTTCCCTTCTCTCTTCATGGATGTGATCAGTGGTGGCCGGTAATTTTAGCAGAGGGAGACGGGCAGGTGGGCCATGCACACACGCATACACACTCACTCACACCTATGCATTCACACATATGCACACATACACATTCACAACACTCACTCACAAATAAACGCATACATACATTCATACATACATGCACGCACTAAATTAAAAAAAACATAAAACTTAGCTTCACTGCAGCTCTCTGGGAGGGAAACTTCAGAGGTCCCAGGATGAGTGGTATTGCTGCCTTCCCTCACTGGCTGAAAGGAAGGTCAATGATTGACGCTTTGCCCTGGGCACTTCAGAGCTTAAAACTGAATCTCTCAGATCCGAGACAATCAGTGACGCCCCCCCTCGTCATGAGGGGAAGGGCCTTGAGGCACTTAGCCGGCTGGGGACTTCACACTCACGGGCTGTGGAATCCTCAGCCTGGCAAAATTTAGCTCAGGCAGCCAGGTGCCTGTGCATTTAATGCAAGTGTGGCTACTGGCTTCCAGACCTTAACAGGAAGAGTGTCTGTCAGGCTGACCTTTGCTCACTCTTCTTGTGGGGAAAAAGTTGGGAGCCGTGGCCCCTTTGACCACACGAATTGGCCGCAGCTAATTGTTGATCGCCGGTGACGCTACTCCTTCAGGGCCTAAACCAGCTTGCCAGCCAAGGAACACCCTCAAGACAGAGAAACAGGAGTTGATGAGGAGAGTGAGCCTTGGAACATAACAACTTGAACACTGACAAAGCAGGAGAAGGAGGAGGGCGATAGCATGGGGAAAGAAACGACATTTAGAGAACAGAGAAAGTGAGAAGGGATAGGAAAGAGCATTAAAATCAAATACTGTTTTTATTTAGTTCAAATACATTTTTAATTTATCAGGTACTAATACCTGCTTCAATTTATCATGAGGTCAAAAGCTGCTGGTGAGTCCAATAGGTGACCGTAAAGAAACACACAAGCAGCGATATAACAAGACCAAATCTCAACCTGGAATAAGGGGAGTGAATAATGTTTATGAGACTATGTCTTAAAGGTCTTTGCAGTGTAAGTGCTAGATGTTAAAAAACACAATATTAAAATACTTATTCAACCTTTACTCCCGGTCTCCATTCTCTTTGTAAAATCAAAGCATAGCTCCACTGCCACCCACCCACACATATTGTAATTCTGGTGACTATTGACATATTCATAAACTATGCACACTTTGTACCCTTGCTTAACATAATAACAGCTCCTCATCTATCTATGGTGTTGTTGAAGGAAATTTTAAGATGATAAATTTTGCCTACAGAAATTGTGGCTGATGGAAACTAGAGTTCATTTCAAAATCTTAGAGCAACTTGCTCCCTACAGTAACAATATCATCAACTTCAAATCAACTAGTCATCATTCCCAAATTTTCGGTCAGGCTGGCTGGATAAATCATTCTCTAAAATCAGAGCAATGATTCACTTAGCTACCTTTGCCAGAATTAGATTATATTATCTTATTCAATTCCTCCCTTGGGACATCTTCATTTTGCTGTTCATTTTTGTTCCACCTACAAGAGTTTTCTGACATTATACAACAAACTTCCATTCCCTCATGTCCACAATCAAAGCCAAAACTCTCCTTTATTTACAACAGACAAATTCTGATTGCAAACGTTTTGCTGATAGATAACATCAGTATACAACAAGCATTGTTAAAGCCAATAGGTTTTAGCTACGCGAGAGCTATTGGCTTGGCCAATGTGTTTTAGCCATGCTGTACAGCAGTGTGGGTGTGGAGTAGAGTGGAGTAGAGAGGCATGGTATAGAGTGCTGCAGAGAGGGATACAGTTGGTGCAGAGTGTATTGGAGTTGAGTGGCTTGGAGTGTCCTAGAGTTGCTTGGAGTGGCGTAGAGTGGTATGGAGTGGCGTGGAGTAGAGTGAAGTGGCATAGAGTAGAGTGGTATAGACTGGAGTAAAGTAGATGGAGTGAAGTGGAGTGGCATAGGGTAGAGTGGAGTATACTAGCATAGAGTACAGTGGGGTAGAGTAAAGCAGAGTAGAGTTGAGTGAGTTTGAATTGAGTGGCATAGAGTAATGTAGAGTCCGGAGAGTAGAGGAGAGGGATTTGGAGTGGCATAGAGTAGAGTAGGGTAGAGTGAGGTTGTGTACAGTAGAATGGCGTAGAGTTGTGTAGAGTGGAGTAGCATGGATTAGAGTGACGTAAATTAGAGTGGCACTATGTTGAGTGAAGTTGGGAAGAGTGGCGTAGAGTGGCATGGCATGGTGCAGAGTAGAGTGCAGTGGCCTAGAGTGCAGTGGCGTAGATGCCAGTGGCTTAGAGTAGGTTGGTGCAGGGTAGAGTAGAGTGCAGTGGCAAAGAGTGGTACAGAGTAGAGAGCAGTGGCATACAGTGTGTGGTGTAGAGTAGAGTGGTTCAGAAGAGAGTGGCATAGAGTGGATTGGCATAGTGTAGAGTGGTGTAAAGTGCAGTGGAGTAGAGTGGTGCACAGTGGAGTGCAGTGACGTAGAGTGCAGTGGCATAGAGTGCAATGGCATAGATTAGAGTGGTGCAGAGTACAGCAGTGTGGCATAGAGTACAGAGAAGAAGAGTAGAGTGGTTTGGCATAAAGTGCTAGCATAGAGTGCAGTGCAGTGGCATACAGTAGAGTTGCGCAGTGTCTTAAGTGAAGTGGCATGAAATGGTGCACAGTAGAGTGGAGTAGAGAGCAGTGGCCTAGAGTAGAGTAATGTAGAGTAGCATACAGTGGTGCAGAGTATAGTGTTATAAAGTGCTGTGGTATAAAGTACAGTGGCATTGAGTGGTTCAGATCAGAGTGCAGTGGCGCAGAGTGCAGTGTCATGAAGTGCGGCGGCATAGAGTAGATGGGTGCAGAGAAGAGTGGAGTAGCATAAAGTGCAGTGGCATAGAGTGGTGCAGAGAAGAGTAGTGAGGAGTGCACAGGAATAGAGGATATTGGCATAGAGTAGAGTAGTGCAGAGAAGAGCAGGGTGGCGTAAAGTGCAGTGAGGTGGAGTGGTGCAGTGTAGAGTGGCGTAGAGTGAAGTGGCATAGAGTCCAGTGGTCTAGAGTAGAGTGGTACAAAGTAGAGTGCAGTGGCTTAGAGTGCAGTGGCATAGAGTAGGGTGAAGCAGGGTAGAGCATCGTAGAGTGCAGTGGCATAAAGTACAGGGACGTATAGTTCAGTGGCATAGAGTGGTGCAGAGTAGAGTGCAGTGGTGCAAAGTGTAGTGGCATAGAGTGCAGTGGCATACAGTTGAGTGGTGCAGAGAAATGCAGAGTGGCATTGAGGGAAGTGGCATAGAGTGGTGTAAAGTAGAGTAGGGTGGCGTAGAGTGCAGTGGCTTAGGCTAGAGCGGTGCAGAACAGAGTGCAATGGCATAGAGTAGAGTGCAGTGGTGCAGAGTACAGGGTAGGGGGATGGGTGTAAAAAGAAGAAACATGGATGTGGATGGGTGAGAGGGAATAGAAGCTACATGGACAGATATATGGGAGAAGGACTGCAAACACTAGCACTCATATGGAGGACTTGAAAACAAAGAAAAAGTAGCTCAAAAACAGGAGTAGTGGATGGACACAAGTTCCAGTATCATCATTCCTCACATGTGCCTTAACCAGACGTCCTAAATTCCAAATTCTGTGGTCCTCAGTCCTCATTCGTGGACAATTTAATGACCTTGGTGGGGAAGATAATTTAGAGCCTGAGCTGGAGACACGGCCACAAGGATTTTTGATCTTCACCAATGCGAATCACAGTTTTCTTTGCGCTTTGCGAGAATCCAACCACACCTTCCTTTCAGATACTTTCTTGCGTTCTCTTAGATCCATTAGCCTCTCCTTTTGGCTTAAAGTCAAGTCATCGCCCACCTTGTCATGGACCCAAGATGGACAGACCAAGGTATTCACCTTCCTATGCTTAAACAGGTCAAAGAGAGAGAACCCCATGGCAGAATGCAGAGGTACCGTGTAGTTATTTATCTTACAGAACAATTCACTCTTCCAACACATATTACTCACAATCACCCTCTGTGTCATCTCCATCAGCACCTTGTTCAACATCTCCACCAGGCCATTGGTTTCAGGATGATAAAGTGCTGACTTCTTGTGTTTAATGACCCTTTTACACAAGAATTCTTCCATGTCAGGAGAAATCAATTATACACCGTTGTCAGTCAGCAAAGACACCGGAGAACCCTCTCTCAAAGAGCTGTTCCAAAAATGCGATAACATCACGAGTCTCAATTGAGTTGGTAATGGCAATCTTCGGCCATCTGAATATATGTCAATAAGTACCAAGACATACTTACCAACACTGGAGAATCGAATTGGACCAAGAATATAAAGGGTAATTTCTTGCCAAGTATCTCTGGGTATCTCTTGGATTAGCATATGTTGGACCCTGCAATTAAGCATTTTGTCAGCATACAACACTCACTGCACTCCCTCATGACGCCCTCAAACTGGATGTCAATTCCGGGCCACCAATGCATCTGCCTAAGTCTCTCCTTAGTTTTTAAGTTCCCTGGATGACTGTCATGGGCTAAGGAGGTTAACCCCTCCCTTAATGAGAATAGGGGAATTAATCGGGTCCCTCTGAACAACACCTCCCGCCCAGCACAGGCAATTCATCCCTGACTGTCCAAAAGGATTGCAGATGTACATGATTCTTGTCGACATTGGTTCAAATATTCCCAATCCTTAGCATCACCTCTTGCAAGGTCTCATCTTTGCTTAATTTAACCAAAACGTATCTTCTCTGATCGCTCCCTCTTTTACCAAACAAACTTCCAGCTCCTCTTCCTCACAAGGATCATAACACTTCTCACTTACATCGCTTGTGATAACTAGGTGAGAGGAACAGTCAGCCACCCAGTTCTTTGCGCCAGGAACATATTCAATGTCAAAAAGAAACTCTTGCAAACTAATTACCCAGCGTCTTATCCTAGCATACACAACATCTAATCCTTTTTTCTCTGAAATCTCTTTAAGCGGTTTGTGATAGGTTTTCACAACAAATTTGCTTCCCCACACACACTTTTTTAACTTCTGCACAGCCCAAGATACCACCAATACCTCTTTTTCGATCACTGTATAGCTCAGCTCTGCCTCCTTTAAACTTCTTGAAATGAATAATGGTTCTTTCTGTGCCATTATGTTTTTGCAGGAGGACTGCCCCAGATCTTTAGAACTCACATCAGATATTATTATGGATCCCTGCCCTGGATTAAACCTCTGTAGACAGGATGCATTTTTTAGGTAACTTCAACATACCAAACTCACTCTTACATGCTTTAGTCCACTCAAAAGTAACTCCTTTCGTTAATAGAGATCGCATGTTCTTAGTCTTTTATACAAAATTCACAATACATTTTTTATAATACTCAGCCATCCGCAATAATTTGACTAACTCTTCCTTAGAAGTGGGACTATCCAAGTTGTTAGTTGTTTCAACCAACTCTTGTTTTGGTTCTATACCCTCTGAAGCTATCTTGTGCCCTAGGTAGTCTATCTGGTCTAGAATGAACTTACATTTACTTGCTTTCAAAGTTACACCGCTGTCCTTAAACCTTTGCAACACTTCACGCACACAGGCATTATGTACACCTACATTCTAACCATACACCAACACGTCATCCTGCTAAATTTTCATGCCTGAAATTCCATCCAACATTTTCTCCATCACCCGCTGGAAAACAGAAGCTGCTGAGATCAGCCCAAAAGACATGCACACAAATTTGAAAGTTCCAAACGGGGTAACCAAAGCAGTCAAGTCCTGAGACTCACGATGTAGCTTAACCTGATGGTAGGCAGGCGTGAGGTCTACAGTCATAAAACATTTTGCCCCTTTCATCATAGAGTTTAACAAGAATGGGGTCACCCTGTGTCCCTCAGAACCTGGGTATACATAAGTAAGCAAAGAAGGATTCTGTCGGGTTAAAGAAGGTTACTTTACAGCGCACTATGTGTCATTATTTCAATTGAAATCAACGGTATCTCAAAGTGCCTGGACAAAGAACAATTTTGTAAATAAAATAAAACGTGACTCAAGATACTGTCTACTGTTTTTGTTTATCAGAATTCAAGCATTCATATATATTCACAAATGTAATAGATGCAAGCTGTCAACATACAGGGAAATATTTGCATACAAATAGTGATCATGTGACATAAGTGCTCAGTCCTCAAGGAGTGTCCTCAAGGAGTGTCCAATATATACAGTGTGGTCAAAGTTTTATGTACAGCTGTGGGCTGCTAGTGTTCCTTTCAATATGCAGAGCCTTGGTAAATCAGGGCCTGGTGTAATCGTCAGCGTTTCAACCCATGGTGTGCTCCATTCGGTAGTCACGCTGGGTCTTTATCAGGGCAGGGCGGGGGGGCAGTGACAGCTCTAGGTAGGCCGGACAAAGTCCTGGCTACGGTGGCAACAAATGCGGTCTGGCGGTAAAATCAAGGTGGCCCTAGGCATCGGTAGATCTTGAAAGTGAAGAATGAATCGGTCTTGTGGTGGTGGCATACAGGCATCCGTCCTGTCTTGCCACTGCAAAAAGTCAGTGACTTTTTGTAGCGGCAACACAGGACGGATGCCTGTATCCAGCCTAACTGGGGCTGTCACTGCCCCCTCGCCCTGTCCTGATGAAGACCCAGCATGACTACCGAATGGAGCACACCATGGGTTGAAACGTCGACGATTACACCAGGCCCAGATTTACCAAGGCTCTACATATTGAAAGGAACACTAGCAGCCCACAGAGTCATTGATCTCTCATAAGTATCTGACCTAGCCCTCATCTGTCAAAGGGAAATGGGTGCACACTCAAGTATGGACTACTATACTTCCGCACCACTCTATCTAAGCATACAATCATCAAGTTTAGAGAACTCAACTAGTAAAGAGAAAAAAAGGATTTAAATTTCCACACTAAAATACGAACGTTCACAGTCTTTTTAATTGAAACATAAAAGAATTTACGCCAATTAACAAATTAAAATTTCAAAGAATGATCTCTGAAAAAGAATTTTTTAAAAACACAAAGCAAGTAATCATAACAGTTCATTACAGTTCATCACATGCATTCTGAAATTGACATAAAATATTACACATCCAAATTATACATCATAAAAAGAATTTACAGGTAAAAATTACACTTAGTCACAATAAGGAACATACACAACCCCCTACAGATGTGGTTAGCTGATATCTTTACCACCATTAATTATTGGATCCAGAGGTCATTAATTGATCAGAGAGTGACGTCAAAAGTACCACTTACATGTGCATATCAGTTGCTCACTAGACCTTTCTTGGATTCTATATTGAAAAAAGTGCGTCGACGCGTTTCGGTGCAAGGAACACAAAGATACTGTGGCACCTTCTTCAGGACTTGCCGTTTCTTTAGGGGTCACGGGCTTAAAAAAATATTGCTTGACACCCTTTCTAAAATTGCACGAAGATATGCGCAAAGTGAATAGTTGCAGATGTCGCATCAGTTACAACTTGACGGTTCTGCCACCCTATTTATGGACTTGTGATAAGGCAGTCACAATCGACTAGCTGTCCTTACTGTTTAACGCACTATGACTGACTGTCAGCAAGAATGTAGTCAGTCAACATTATTTTAGCAATCTTTAAAACGTGAGGAACCTGCTGCCTTCTATGGAGTCCAATATGGATTTTAATTGAAAAAGCACTTTTAGCTTCACCAATTGAGTTAAAGGGTCAGCCAAGTTAACTGGTGAAATACTTATCCGACAAGGTGAACATCGCCTTTGGTTTAAGTAGTTTGGAACTGAATGCGTGATGAGTCAGGTTTCTGTTATTTATTTGGAAAGGGGCATGGATGGCCCTTTAAGCACGATGGCAGTATTTGCTGTGTGCGATGTCCGTGACGCCTAATGGGGTTCTGGTATAAGTCAAGCCCTCATCTGTACATAAAACTTTGACCACACTGTATATATTGCACATTCCTTTAGCACTGAGCACTTATGTCACATGATCACTATTTGTATGTAAATATTACCCTATATGATGACAGCCTCCATCTACTACATTTGTGAATATATATGAATGATTGAATTCTGATAAACAAAAACAGTAGACAGTATCTTGAGTCACGTTTTATTTTATTTACAAAATTGTTCTTTGTCCAGGCACTTTGAGATATCGTTGCTTTCAATTGAAATAATGACCCTTAGTGTGCTGTAAAGTAAACTTCTTTAACCCGACAGAACCCTTCTTTGCTTACTTTCATCATAGAGAGCATCTTGTTGATATTTGGCAAGGGAAAGTGGCCGACAATAACATTTTTGTTCAACTCACGCAAGTCCACACATTGGCGAACCTCACCATTGGCCTTCCTTGCAATGACCACGCGAGAAAGCCACTCTGTGGCTTTTACCTCCTTGATAATGCCACTATCATTTAATTTGTGAAGTTCAGCCTTCATCTTGTCCTTGACCAGGAATTTCACCCCTCTAACCTTGCTTACACCAGGGGTTGCATCTTTTTTACTCTAATCTTGTGCATATAGTTCCTCAAGGAGCCTATTTTGGTGTTAAATTCATCAGGAAATTCCTTCTCAAAGTCAGGCTTGTCAAGACTTACATTATTTACATGCTCCAAAAGGTTTCAACCTAACAGAAGGGTTTTCATTGGGATCAAGGTAAACTCCAAAATCTTTCTGGTGATACCAACTGATGAAAGAATCACCTCCTACAGAAACATAAATCTTTCCCAGAGTTTTTCGGTCTTTGAAATGTAAAGATCCGTTGATATAGCCCACTAACTGTATAGGTGGACCTCCATATCGCTTTGGGCAAATATCAGGTTTAAACAATTTGACTTTTCCTGATAAGTTCTTTTCAAAGAAAACCTTAGGTATCAACATTATCTTCACCCGAGAGTCAAACAGCATGGATACTGAAGCACCTTCAACTCGTAACATTTCCCGCATTCCCCCAGAACCATCTTGAACTTGCAATATAATTTCATAACCAAATGAATCATCAACCAATTCACAACTGATTTATTAAATCTTTTTCTTGGATACAGTATTGCCTTTACTATTAGAGATCTTGCAGCAACTAGACACATGCCCCTTCTTTCCACATTTCTTGCAGGTAGCTTTCCAACCCACACAACTTTTAAAATTGGCATAGTGACCAAAGTCCCAACCCCTATAACACTTCCCTAGTTTAGTTTTCCCTTCCTTGCCAAGATCTTTATGAACAAACCATTACATACAGTCATCGCTGTTTTTTTGTGCATCGAAACTGTTTGTGCTTGTTCTTCCTTACAAGTGGCACTTCCCTTTTCTCCTCAATACAGGCTCGACTAAGTTTGAAGCCTTTTGCAAGGGTGACCACTTCAGATAGGGAAGAAGCATCTTTTTGGCAAAAGCGTTCTGTTCCTTTTTCTACACAACAACCCAGGGTAAACTGATCCCGTAACCTTTCGTCATTACTCACACCCAAAGCAGCACGTTGAGGCAAGTTTTCTTAAAACAGACACATATTCCTCAACAGATTCACCAGACCTTTGCATTCGCTTACCAAATTGATATTGTTCTAAAACCCTTGAAACTTTTGGTAGATAGTGTAAATCTAACTTAATTTTACATATTTGGCATTCATTGAGATTGTTGCTTACTTCCCCAGACAAGTTGGGTAAATGTTCTCATACCTCATGGCCCTCAGAGCCCAGACAATGTAGGAGTAAGGACATTTGCGTTCTGCACTTAAAAAAGTACTGCACACCATGGTGTAGTTTGCAAAGACATTTTTCCATTTCTTCTATTGAATTTGAGGATCACCAGGATTCATGAGTACGAAAGGTGGAGCAGAAACATTCTGCATGTTAGCCCAATACGGAATTATAACAAGAGTTGTGAAGAAAATGCAAGTAATAGAGGATTGTATTGACTGTGAATACAAACCAACAGATCAAACGATTTAAGGAGTAAATGATGTGCCCGTCACCGAGCTCAAATAGAAGAAAAGCCGCTACCAGCACTGTCTCTGAGTACCAGAAGATGTCCGTAGAATTCCTGAAGTGGATGGTGTGCCAGTCACCGAACACAGTGTTGTGAATAAATGGTGTGCTCGTCACCAAGCACAAAACAGAAAAACAATAGGATAAAGTGGTGCAAATTTAGGTGTGCCCGTCACTGAACACAACCGAAGAAAGATGTAAGTACAAAAGATATAACTTTCAGCACTGTGACACTGAATAAGACAATAGGCTTCATGTAACTAAATGCACGAGTAACTGGGGCTGGTGCTGATAAATGGTGTGCCCGTCACCGAGCAGTAAAAAGAAAGTTCTAGGGATAAGATACAATGTATCTTAAATCAATGCATTGCCGCAGAGCGTTACAAAAGGGAAACTGTAGCCAGCCAAAAAAGTGTGCCAGTCACTGAGAGTGTAACTGACAAAACGTCCTCCGCACCATTTGAATCCAACAGGGAGCGCCAGAAACAACCATGTGTTGAATGTGCCAATCCAGCCCCTATTGAACTCTGCTACATCTTTACATAAAACCCATATCCATGCTTCACAAAGCCTTCTCCTCTTGCTGGGTAGACGTGACCATTCAACCCTATGACCATATTAAGTAGAACATGAGTTTCTATAAGGGAAGTACTAATAAAAGACTGGCATTTTCCAGGCTCTCCCACCATGCCTTGAATTATCTGAATTTTTCATATCTTGATTGCATGACTGTGGATAGAGGATATGCTCCGTGTTCTGTAGTTTACTTCCAGTCACCATTTTGAAATTAGACATTATTGGTTCACAACCCTAATTACAAGGATATGACGCCAAAATGCTTCCACTTTGCCACAGATGAAAATAAGGACATGCTGAACTCTAGTATTCAACTTGCCAGTTGCATTTGGAAGCTGGTGGTTAAATACACATGCCACATTACTAACTGCGTTGAATCTTATTTCTAGCTCTTGCTTCTTATTATCACGACTCTATCGTAGTCCAACTCCTTTGCCCTTTCAAATACAACTTACTCAAAAGAACACTGAAGAAAATCCCCTCATTGTATGTCGGTGAGATGTCCCAATGTATGGAGTAGTGTAAAATATTTAGAAACAAGGAACTGTGAGAATAAATCATGCATAAAAGGGGTTCCTGTCCTATAGAAATCCCCACATGGTCCATTTGTGCATTCATTCACAGGCATTTTTTTCTTGAAAAAAAACGGAGGGAAAGTGGCAGGCTGTACTGCGATTCTAATGGCACAGCCTTGGATATAAGACAAACAATATATTTAAAAGGCCGTTTCACTTCATAAAATGTAATGGAAAATAAAACACGACTCTTCCTGTTTTACAAACAGCCTTTGCAATATTCATAGGCATAAACAAATGAAGCCTCAATGCGCAGCCGCCTGCTTTCACTCACGAATTACTATCAGTCTTCATGTCTCTGTTTTGGTGAGATACTGCAGGTAAGGATTGGTGCATAATAGCCAAAGCAGTTTAAACGCTGAATAGAACAATATCGCCTTGTTTTATGCAAAACAAATGCTGTCCATGCACATACAGGCAGCATACGCTGTTCCGCCAATGCCGAGGGGATTACTGCTTATGATTCAAGTTTGAATCTTTGCAGCCTCTCTGGATTTCCTCAGGGTCCGAGTGAGCAGGTGTGAAAAGCTGCCAGGCCAACCAAGCGATCTAGTAGCCCCCACGGATGACAATTATCTTCTCTGGGGTTCGGCTCAGACCCGCCGAGCTCTGCGGACCCCCGCGTGTCGACTTATTTGCAAAGCTAAAGTGATTCACTGAGTCCATGTCATTAATCAGAAGATTAGCAGGTCTCAATGGATAGCTTTTCTGCTCGAGGGGAGCCCTTCTGGGATCTCAGTAGTCAGCACAGTCAGATCAGTGTCCATTTGTTGTCACTGAGGGCCCGGGCCTGCTCCCTCAATTAAAGAAATGAGAAAAGGGTATGGTTAGGAGCTAACACGCCGATTCTGCTTTTAGCCTCATGCGGATGCTCAGATGCAGGCATGGACGTCATTAAGGGCTGCGACCGCTGGCATGCTCTTTGTGGCGCCTGGCACTGCCTTTGCCACCCCTAGCATCAACAGTGGCAAAATCAGTGCCAGGAACAGAAGCAGCTTGCCCTTAAGGAGGTCGGTGGGGGCGTCAGTCTCCTTTTTCTTGTCCATTTTTTTTAAATTATACTAATAGTGAATAATATTACATTATTCACTATTACTTTAATTAAAAAAATGGAGAACAAATAGCTGGAATATGACTTTTCCTAGCAGTTGAGGTAAGTTAAAAACTGCTTTTAAATGTATGTTTGTATGTTGTGTGCGTGCTTTAAGTTTTGAGCGTGTTTATGAAAGAGAGAGGGTGTGTATGTGTAAATGTGTGTGTAGGCAGAGTGCGTTTGAGTGTGTGTGTATGTGTAAGCCTGTGTGTGTGTGAACATGTGTATGTGTGAGTGAAAGTGAAGGTCAAAGGGCACGTGAAGTCACTTCCGCTACCCCTGGCATTTTGGTGAATTGAGTCCATGGATGCAGGGTGGACAACACTGCTCAACTTTATGAAGTCCTGATTGATTTGAAAAGATAACAAAGCAGCGGTAAAGCTGGAACATGCGTACAAATGTGATGTTTGCAACAAACGGGGAAAGGGATCCATTAGAGATTGGATTTTCAGTGGTGCAGAGATATTCCAGCTGCAAACACAGCTCCCTGGCACTTCAATAAGCCTCTTCCGCCCCCATCTTGTTTTCCCTGTTGGGTGCCCCCTTTAACAGTGCGACCCATTTTTGACAAATTACATACTGCTTTGCATTCTTCACCGACCTGTGACTGTTTTTCTGCTACCATTTGGGTTTGCGTTTTTATGTGTTTGCATCACCTCACTCTCACACGGATGACTTTACTTTTACCTATGTACATTTTTGTTCTCTAACACTACCCTCGAGCTTCTTAGATTGACAGCGTATAGCTCCCAGACAAAAGCAAGTCCAGATTAACTCAGATTCATTTCTGCCAAGCTTTGATGCGCTAGTCACAGTCCTATTGACAGGGACCCATGCAGGGTGCTGGTGACGTCCAGTGCGACTGTGTTTGATGGCTCTCCCCCTATGACCTCCTTCTCCATGAATTCCCTCACTACCACTCATTAACAGTGACCCTCACATCTTCATAACCACTCTCTCTCACATGCTTTTCTTTTGGTTTATAGCACTACTCAGACCAGTACAGGGTGTCAGAGCACGTTACATCATACACAAGTTATACAGAGACAATGAATCACACGTGTGTAAATCAGTGTATAGGAAATGTTACATCAGAAAGAGGGCTACAAGGTATAGGAGTCTCATGTCACCCACACTGGTAGGCAGTATACTTTAAGAGTGCTTGATCTGGAGAAGCACACACCCAGAATTTAAAACGTACCAGCATGGTTGGGGGTTGTCTTTACTATTAAGAATTGATTTCTCCCCAAAAGAACCCTTTTTGTAACATTAGGATAATGAAAGATTGTGGAAAGAAGTATACCGCTCTAACCTTTTCTTTGGAGTTTTCATGCATGTTTTTGAAGACAGTTAATAGCTCAAAGTTCTATATTAGGATTTAATGTATAAATTGCATGGAAGAAAAGGATCTCTCAGACAAAAGCAGTAACCCACTAAACTATTTACAACTTACCCACTTCTGTGATCAGTATGGTACATGTTCTTTGTAGCAGGCATATTAACTGTCTGTGCTATTTTATGATGAGTCAAAATTTCCACTAGACAAAATTCGATCTCTCTCCAGCAGGTCCATTAATCACCATTGTTGTCTTGACGTTTTTATTGCTGCCTGAAAACTGCTGGAGGCAAGGACCATTGCAGCAGGGGCTAGTAAATCCACAATATATTTGGCAACAAAGCGCCCCCTGAAGTCAGCGCCCTGTGCGGTGGCACCGAACACACCGCCCAATAGCCGGCCAGGGGCCATGGACAAGAGGGACAGTGCAGTCATTAAAATACTTCTACTCCATATTCTGCATGCTCCTATCTTCCACTACAAAACTTCAAAAGCGGCCTAATTTCCACACTGAAGTACGCACTGTGAGAAGTTGGCCTGATATATAATGTTAACTATTCTAGTGAGCACTTTGTATCAGTCCAAACAACCCTTATTGATGATTGGTTGTAAGTCAACCGTAGACCAGCTATCCTAGTAGCATGGACAAGAGCAGTCTTTTAGGCTAAACTCTAGAGGGCGTGTTAAGCCAGCTGGTATACCATCACATATACCCCTTGAACACCAAGTGAAAGGACACCACACAAGTTGTTATGAAAATAAAGGATATTTATTTAGAACACAACAACCCTGGACTCTTTATGAGGACAGGGTGCTAAGCACAATACAAAGCTCTTAAGAAAATACGCAAAGTTGCACAATTTACACAAACGCCCGAGGGGCACGAAAAACCATATACTCTAAAAGTGGAATGCGAAATTACTAGCAGGTAAGTACTACTCTAATAGGCTTTGGGATCGCTAGGACTTGACTACTGAACCTTCAGATTACTAGCAGGAGGCCTAGGGAGATCGGGTGCAGAGTGTGCACTCTCACGCGGGATGCGGAACAAAGTCTATGGTTGCTAGAATTTACAAAGTTAGTGTCATCGGACGAATCCGACTAGGTAGAGCTGAAACGAAAAAGGATCTGGACCCTTGGATAGCAAAGCTATGCTGGAGCACCGAAATGCTGTGGTTACCTAGCCCAGGGGCTGCGGCTGCATAGGTCTGGAAAGACGTCGGGAATCCTCGTTCCAGTCTATGGAGCCTGAAAGAAGAAGTTGCTGGCAGGCGACCAGTGAAGAGATTCGGATGGATCCAAGCCTGGATCGAAGATGGAAGATACCTGTGAGCAGAGGGGACCAAGTCCTGAATCACTAGCCAGTGATCAGATGGGCACCAGGATGGCACCGGATGGAGTCACCTCGACCAGGTGAGTGGGCGACGCTGGGCTCTGCAGTTTCACGGACCAGGAGGCGTTGTCGGCGACCAGGATGGAGGTGCGAGCTTTCCCACGATGGTATCTGCTGTCGACGTCGCTGGACCCAGGATTGGGGCAACAAGTCTTGGCAAATGCAGGCCCACGCGGTGGACTCAAAATGGCGTCTGGAGTGGACCAGGAGGGTCCGGGGTGCTCCTCTGTTGGAGGGGAGCAAGGGCCAGTCTGGAGCAACCAGACCAGCGGTGTTGATGTCGTCGTTCGTCGTTGGAAGGCCACAAGCCAGCGGGCTAGTAGCCAGACAACGCGGTGAGCAGCAAAGAGCAGAAGGGCCCCACGCAGATCTTGTGGAGGCTGGGAGGCTGAACTTCGGTGCTGGAGCTGCTCAGGGTTGGGGCTTCTCAGACCCCAAAGCACTCACTCGAGGATCCCTCGGGGGTCGTGCTGGGCAAGCGTTGTGCAGTCCTGAAGATGGCCGGTCCCTCGAGGTCTCGTCACACCCACGAATCTCAGCTGGGCTGATGATGCAGGTTGAGGTCAGAGGTGCCAGGGAAGCCGGTTCTCGTTGAGCTGGGCAGTCTTGATCCGGAGGAGAGACTTACAGCAGACCGCGATGCTTGGATGGTGCCTGCGGATGCAGGGTGACTACTCCTTAGCCACAAGGGAGAAATCTTGGGAAGAAGTCTTGAGTTCCTTTCATAGAAAGTAGTTTCAGGATTCAAAGATGATCTAATTTGGAAGGGGGCCCGCTCCTATCTTTATACTAGGAAAAGGGGCTGGCACGCGACTAGGTCCTGCCCATGGGTGGGATCAGGAAGGGGGGTGGTTACACCCCTCTCCCCTGCCGGACTTTCCCCAGGTCAGGGGCTGGTGTGCCCCTGGAACTGGTTCTAGCCGGCCTATGCATAGTGAGCACCGGGGTGCCACTTGCAGTCACCTTCCTCTAAAGCCCTGCCTACCCAGGATACACAAAACCCTGTCTGGGATGGTGCTAGCACCGCCCCTGACAGGAAACCCTTTGTCCAAGCCTCCCTCGCTGAAAGGACTCCCAGCAGCAGGAGGTCAGACTTGTGTCTGTGGTGGCAGCATCCATTTTGTGATGCTGAGGCTTGAGTTAACTTTAACCGGGGTTCACAGTTACATACATGTCGTGTCCCTCTTGAAGGGTGGAATGCTAACCCCGTCGCCAGAATTGGCGAGGGGTTAGTATTCCAATTCGTATGACACCTTACTCGACATGTTTTGATAAAGCGATACCAGAGTTAGCATATAACCGCGAGGATTATAATGCACTTAAGAGTATATGGTACGCGTTATCATGGAACAGCTATTAGGACTTGGTTCCGCAAGCTGCAAACGGGCTCAGCTCATGCCAGAGCACCATCTCACACAATTCCAAGCACTCTGCCTT
Source organism: Lissotriton vulgaris (assembly GCF_964263255.1). Lineage (NCBI taxonomy): Eukaryota > Metazoa > Chordata > Amphibia > Caudata > Salamandridae > Lissotriton > Lissotriton vulgaris. The sequence goes on along the minus strand of NC_141696.1, from coordinate 432,873,772 downwards.
CAGGATTGTCAAGGCCTGCCATAGGAGTGACTGATAGGAATATATGTGCCCATTTTAGGGTTAGATATAGGTATACTATATCTAAAGCAAAGGGTGATTACACCACCTTGCCCCAGCTGTTATGCAGCCAGTTGTGTCAGATTTAGATGGCCAGCCAGGGGTGGCATAATACATGCTGCAGCCCCTGGTAGGCCCTGGGTACACCTATGCCCTGAGTTACAGGGTCTGATAAGGTGGCCCAGTACCAATTGGTTATGTACCTAAGGTACATGGAATCCATTTTACAGAGAGAGCAGTAGGCCTGGGGTCCTGAATAGCAGGGTCCCAGGTCAACTAAGTCGGAAAACCAGCAAAACACCAGGCAAAAAGTTGGGGGCAACCATAGTCAGGTATCCACCTTCCTACACACACCATCTCCAAGGACAAGTCCTCTGAGAAGCACTTCATCCCTGTGATCACTGTGTCTGCATCTAGTCAACAGCAGCCTATGCCATGGAGTCAAGCAGGGAAGGCTTTCCCAATATACCACAGCAGTGAACGCTTTCACAATATACCACAGCAGGGAACGCTTTCACAATATACCACACCAAACTATCATCAAAAGCTCAAAATATTCCAGCTGCATAAAGACCCCCAGTCTTCAAGACCCATGTAACCAGTCCCCAAGGGTCGACATGCATTGCCTGAATAAAAGTGGACCTGATAACGTTTTTCCATTTGCTGGTTCCAGTACAAAATATATACATTTTTGAAACAAAAACATCACTGGCTTTTGATGGTCCCATTCATGGGCTGACCATAAGACACTCAAGCACTTAGGCTAACAAAACAAACATTTTGGGGGAAAAAAGTGACAAAAAAATTGTATAAAAACTGTGGCCTACTGAATAAATATAATGACAATTGTGGCGGCAAAAAAGTGAAACATTTTGTACCTTGTAGGGTAAAAGTAAGTCTACAGAGAGCAGGGGGCCTTGTAGACTCATGCTAAAGGAGATACGAGCATTTACTGTGAGATGCGAAAGGAGGTGAGGACTAATAAGCAGTTTTTAGGATTCAGCAAAAAGTAGCATTAAGGGGTAGTAAGGGGCTAGTAAGGGTCGGGGAATGCTAGAATTAAGGGGTAGTTAGGGGCTTTTAGGGTTTATGGATTAGTAGTGTGTTAAGAGATAGGTTTTTTTTAAGTGCCAGGGAAGGATAGTATTAAAGTGTGGTTTAGGGTTTTCATATTTTCGAAATGGTTAGTAAACGAGGTATTGAGGTTTTTTTTAGGGTTCTGTGAAGGAGGGTAGCAATAAGGAGAAGAAAGGTTTTTTAGATTAAGGGAAGGGTAAAATTAAGGGATAGTCTGAGGATTTAAGGTTCTGGATTGGATGGCACTAAAGGGTAGCTCATGGTTTTTAGGCTTCAGAGAATGCTAGCATTAAGCAGTAGTTTGGGGTTTTGTGGTGCAGGGAAGTAAAGCTTTGAAGGGTAGGAATTCGTTTAAGGCTTTAAGGAGCAATACCATTAAGGAGTTGTAAGGGCATTTTAGGATTCAAGGAAGGGTAGTGTTAAAGGGTAATAAGGGTTTTACGGTTCTGGTGGTAATAATAAGGAGCTTTAAGCAGTTTTTAGGGGACTGAGAAGGGTAGTGTTAAGAGGTAATAATGGGTTTTTAGAGTTCAGGAAAAGGTAGCACGTAGGGGTACCAAATGGTTCATTAGGATATAGCTAAATCAAAGAATGTATGTAATGAAAAATAACTTTTAAAATTCAACATTGTAAGGAGTAATATTGAAGGACACAGCAGTATTACCTCAACAATTTCAAATTGACTTTAACGTAGGCAACAATTTAAAAGTCAACTTTATTACATACGTCAATGTCAACGTTGGCCTTATCTGTAATTATTCACTACTGGGTCCTAAAAATCAGATTCATATAATCAGTTGTCCATCTCTTTTTCTCAATTTCATTCTTGGCTCCCATGAGTGTAACACGTGAGTTCACTATGATTTGGCGAAGAAGTGTGGACTCACTGCCCATTGGTTTGCAAACCGTTAAAGTTTGAAAAAAAATCATTTTTTTTTCATTGCAATAATTAATACTGATTTTCAATTGTTGTTTATTAAATATTCTAAATGCAGACTTTTTCAAAATGTACACGAGCACTTCCCCATATGGTCAGGAGTACACCATGTGCCTTCAATATAAATTAACTTGTTACTACATGTGGTCATTGGTCATTGGTCATTGGGCTCACACTGATTTAGAGAAATAAAAGGTAAACAGAGTGTGAAAGAAAAAGACTGTGCATGCTGATTTACCACATTACGAGTATCTAATATTGACCTACAAGAATATAAACTGCAGAATATTGATCGCCACCATATCATAAAGGAACGTATTTATAGGTAAGAATAGATTTATTATGTTTAACTTCATATAATACTTTCCTTGATGATGTATATCCATGTCTACATAAATATAGTATTGTCAAGGTAAGTAAATGTGGAGTTAAGAAAAGTAAATCTACACATGCCTATTTATACTTACCTTGACGATGTAGTGGTTGTGAATAAATCCTGCTTTAGACATTTTTGTAGGTTGAAGTTTTTGACAAAAATATTCTGACATACAACCCTGTGCAGTGACCCCTGTCACAGGACAGATCTTACACCACGGAGTGTCGCTCTGAGCAAGATTCCGGGTGTGTGACAGATGGCACCGACATGCCAGTTCCTGCATTGCTGATGGAAGCATGTCTAGGACTGTAACCTGGACTCAGCACTCTTATAGAATAGATCAAGGTGACAGGGGTAACAAGGTCCTTTACAGGAGGGCGAGGAGGCTACCCCAAATCATGGAGTCATTTAGTTGGGTAGTAGAATGCTACATTAGGCATGTTGAGGTTAGGTTGGCATTTAGCAAGGCTACAGTAGGCGAGTGCAGTCTGGAGCCAAGTCTGTGAAGTTTATATTGAGCATTGGTCAGTGGGTCCATGCCGGAGGAGGATTGAGGGGGCTATGGTGGCTGAAACTGGGTCTGTGGAAGTTGCAACAAACAATCCTGCAGTTGTAGAATTTGGAAGCATTTGGTTTGAATATGTTGAAGATTGGATTTTTTTTTAAATGAAAAAGAAGATGGATGGACAAGAGAGGCATGCACTACGTTTGACTTTGAGACACAGAGAAATAGCAAGACCCGCTGCTTGTTCATTGACATCATGTGTAGAAAAGAATAGGATCCATGCTAGTGTAAATGCATTTGCTAACATGTCTCCAGTTTAAATTAATTGTTGATTCATAAGTAGATCAAATTAAACCTGCATTAAATTAAAAATAGAATTGCAGTAATTGAAGAGATTACAAGCACCATAGAAATTCCCATATCAAAAAATTAGTAGTTCAATATCCATAATTATCCACACCTGCGTTGCCTTGTCAATTGAAGAGAAGTAAATGACATGCACATTTAATTCAAATTACAAATTAACAGCTAATCTCGTGCGACACAAGTGAAATCCTTTGCACAGTATCACTTCTTAATTGAAAGATAGCCATTCATTCCATGTGTACCTATATGTAGATTTTTAAGAATGCTTTTAAGAATGCGCGCATTTAATCAATTTCACATAACTATTTTAAACCAGCATATTTTGACTTAAAAGAAATTCAAAGAAAACCCTAAAAATCATTTTTAGGTCTGGCCTTTGGAACAGATGTAGCTGTTTCGCCATACTATTGATTAAAAAAAATAATCATTAATAACACACATACAAAGAGGGGCTTTTGGCCAGCTGACATTTTCTTTCTGTCTCTTAAACCATCATTTAGATTTGCTTCTGCCACTTGCAGTATACTGCATAGCGCACTGGGTGAGCCACCTCTACTCATTGACTCCCATCACTTTGAGTGACTGCACAAAGACTGTGCACATTGGCCACATCCACCTGAAAATAGTCCCTTTCTATTCAATGACAAAGTTGGTCCAGAGTCTGCTTTTTTAAAATGTATATTGAATTTAAGTCCCGACTATTATTTTGCCTGCACTTTAGGTGCCAATTTAGTACCTCCCCTTTCTAAACTTACTGTAATAAAGTGTTTATGTGGCACGTTAACATTGTAGTGGCCTGCAGTTTGAGAGCGTGGGTTTGTCATTTATTCTGGTCTACTTCACAAATAAAAATTATGGCACAACTGAAGGAGTTGTTATTTAAAAAAAAACGTCACTAATAAAGTGACTACCTGAGTCAATTTTTTTTAATGTTAACGTTTTTATTGCAAGCATATGGGTGCCATATGTAGATGGCTGCATGTTTTTTTCGTTTTATTTTGTTGCATATGCTTGCATTAAGAAAAATCAAGAAAAATAAAAATGACTATCACAACAGCAATGGCCAGATGTATTGTCTTTGCCAATGCTTGCTTACAATATATAGCTATAATAATAAATGAAAACAATTCCTAAACAATAAAGCAATAGTCCATGGAAGATGTAAAAAGAAAATTGTATTGTAATAACCTGATATAATGAAAGTTATGCTTACAATGTACTGAAGCAGGGCCTGGTTGACCATTTGAGCACTCTGGTATTTCCCCAGTGGCCGTGAGGTAATGTCCTATTACTTACAGTAATCTTCATTACTCCGGGTCCCATAGTCCTCGACACCTTCATGAACACATGAGATCTTATATCTCGCTGACAGAAAAAGAAACAGAAGGAATGCTGGACCTAACCGCCCCCCCTCCCGCCGGGAGTACTAAGTGTACAGGTCCCAGCATTCCCTCTGAAATACCAAGCCAAGGATGAAGGCCGGCAGTCCGGGAGGGAGGGAGGGAACCCATGAAGGTGTAGAGGACTACGGGACCCGGAGTAATGAAGATTACCGTAAGTAATAGGCTATTACCCCCAGGTCTCTCCGTCCTTGACACCTTCATGAACACATGAGAAATACCAAAGCAAAACCCCGGCATTCATCCCAAAAAAACACATCAAACCACCAGGACAGCAAAGAAACCCAGAGATTTATTGAGCAAAACAGAAATCAAGGGCGAACACAACCCAATACCCCCAAAGCAAAACCGCCCTCATCTCCCAGCAAATTGAGAAGGCGGTAATGCTGGATGAAAGTATTTGAAGAAGCCCAGGTGGTCGGCTTACAAATCTCAGAGAGAGGGACACCCGGACCTCAGTCCAAGAGGCCACCACCCCCTCGTAGAACGACCCTGAACACCCACCGGAGGAGGGGACCCAGAAAGAGAGTAGGCCAAGGAAATCCCCTGCTTCAGCCAGCGACCGATAGACACAGAGGAAGCACTACACCCACGGGAAGCAGCCCCAAAAGAGACAAAAAGGGAATCAGTCACTCAAAAAGTCGCTGTGCGCTCAAGATAAATGCGCAGAGCTCTGCACAAATTCAACAAGGACCAACAGGGACCACCTGGGGAACCCAGAATGGCACCCAACACAGGTAAAACCAACTCCTGGCGCCTGTGAAACTGGGAAGCAACCTTCGGCACAAAAGAAGAATCAAGGCGAAGCACCACCCCACCCTCCAAAAAGGACAAGAAAGGCTCATGCGCCATCAAAGCCCCCAGTTCGCCAAGACGACGACCAGAGGTGATGGCCACCAAAATCACAACCTTGAATTTCAAGTCCACCTCCGACAAAGGCTCAAACGGAGGACCAATCAAAGCCCGAAGGACCAAGGGCAAATCCCACAAGGGAAAGGAAGGCCGGGACACAGGACGAGAAAGAGAAAAGCCGTGGAGCGGCCTAGAAACCAAGTCCTCACCATCAGAAAGGTTACCCCATGGGGAACGAAACACTCGAACAGCCGCCCACTGAACACGCAAAGTGGACAATGCCCAACCCTTCTCGAAACGTTCCCACAAAAACTGAAGCAAAGCCTGCAATGAACAGTGCAAGGGGGAAAGGCCAAACGCCGAACACCAACGACTGAAATTACCCCAATGCCGGTCATAAGACCGGAGGGTAGAAGGCCGCCGCGAACCCTGAAGGGCCACCGCTAAATGTTCCAGGAAACCACGCCGCCGCTGCCCCTGCCTCTCAACCTCCACACCGACAGCTGCAACCGGAGATGAGACAGGGGCGGGGAGGACCGGAGGGAAGACGGGGACAGGGGGAGAAACCAAGGGCCCGCACTGCCAAAAGACGAACCGTTGGAAACCAAGAACTCCGAGGCCAAAAGGGCAGAACCACAACCATCACCTGATCTTCCAGACACAGGCGGGACAGAAACCGGGGAATCAGCACCAGAGGAGGGCAGGCATAGAGCAGGCGGGATGGCCAAGGAATCGACAGGGCATCCACCCCCCAACAACCCTCCTGCAGAAACCGGGAGCAGAAGCGTGGAAGCTGTGCATTATGCCAGGAGGCAAAGAGGTCCAGATAGGGACGCCCAAACCTCCCGCACACAAGCCGAAATGCAACCCGGGTGAGAGACAACTCCAGAGTACCCGGAAATCAGCGACTCAGGAAATCCGCCTCACAGTTGTCCACTCCCCTGATATGAATCGCAGACAGAGACAGCAGATGACCCTCCACCCAACAGAACAGGGGAATGACCACCGCGTTCAGGGAGGCCGAACGGACCTCACCCTGATGATTGAGATAGGCCACAGTCACCATGTTGTCCGACCTCACCAGAATGTTCCTGCCGAGCAACAGACCCCGACAACCCATCACAGCACGAGACACAGCCGACAACTCCCTCCAGATGGAAGACCGGCGACTCTCAGGACGGACCAACGACCCTGAAGGGCCCTGGACCCCAAGGTCACCTCCACCCCAAGGAGCTGCCATCCGTTGTCAACACCAGCGAAGGAGAAGGCTGCAAAGGGAGCCCCTGAGACAGATGGAACAGAGTCGACCACCAAAGAAGAGGAGGGAGGATCACAGGAGACACAGACAGAAGGAACTCCAAATCGCGAGACAACAGATTCCAGCGGGACAGGAGATACCCCCACAGGGGGCGCAGGTGAAAACGATCCCAGGCCACCATAAAAACAGTCGCTGCCATCAGACCCAAAAGACGCAACCAAAGGTGCACCGGAAAGGAATCCCCCACCCGGAACCGCCGAGCCAGAGACACCAGGGTCACAATCCGAGGATCGGGCAGGAACACACGGTTGAGATCCGTGCGAAAACGAGCCCCAATGAACACCAGGTCCTGAGATGGAGTGAGCTGGCACTTGGGCAAGTTGATCAGAAACCCGTGCTGACTCAACGCAGAACAGACCAACTCCCTGGCCTCCAAAAACAGGATCCGAGATGGAGCATAGATCAACCAGTCGTCTAAGTAGGGATACACCATCACCCCTGAAGATGAAGCCAGGCAGCCAAGGGAGTCACCACCTCCGTAAAGACCCTGGGGGCAGAACGAAGACCGAAGGGCAAAACCCGGAACTGAAAGTGACGCCCATGAACACAAAACCGCAGGAAGCAACGGGACCGAGCATGCACCGGCACATGGTAATATGCATCCTGCAGATCCAGGGTACACATGAAGTGACCCGGGAGCACCAAAGGAATCACCTTCTGCAAGTTCTCCATATGAAAGGGAATCCGCAACACCCAACAGTTCATCACCTTTAAATCCAGAACTAGGCGGAAACCCCTGTGACCTTGGATACCAGAAAGATCAGGGAATAGTAGCCCAACCCCACCTCCGCAGGAGGATCCTCCTGAACAGCACCCTTCAGAAGAAGATCCACCACCCCTTGAGACAGATGAGCCCTCCTGGAACGGCAAGCAGGCCAGGGAGTCGGGTGAACCCCGGAATCTGGAGGGGGAACAGAAAACTCCACCTCGTACCCCACTCAAAGAACATCCAACACCAAGGCGTCAGAACAAGACTGAACCCAGGCATCCAGGAAGAAGTGCAGCCACCCTCCTACCAACAACCCAGGAACCACAGCCAAAGAGTCAGGAGCACAGCTTAGTGGGAGGAGGGGACCTAGCCTTACGAACCCTACCCTGACCAGAAGCAAATCTTCCCTGGCCCTTCCCAAACTGCCTACGATAGTAAGGACAAAAGAAAGATTTAGGCTTAGAAGGGACAGCAGCAGAAGAATTCTTGAAAGAAGAAGAATGTTTCTTCTTCTTAAACAGCGTATGCAATTTGGACTTAAGTACAAGACTGCGACGAGCTGCCACACAAGCCCCACCGGACAGTACAGCCGCACGCACAATGTCAAAAGAGACATTAGACAGAATATCCACCTGACGCTCGATGTGCTCAAGAAGACCGGAACAGTCTGTGGCATCATCCATTGATTGGTAGAGAGACTTAATGTCCGACAGCAAAGACTGTGAAACATAAGTCCCAAAAACACCAGCCCTCAAGGCCAGGTGGGAACCAGAATGATCTTTTCTGAGAGCCACATCCGCCTTCCTGTCCACAGGATCCTTCAGCACGGCGTTCTCCGCCAAAGAAGTGCGACCCACCAAACTAGCCACAAAGGAGTAAATGGGGATCGAATCCGGGAGGTCAGTAGCCATCTCCTGCAGGGGATACAGGCAAGCCATAAATCGCGGAACCAAAATGCGATCCGGATCAGCCCACTCCCTCTTCAGGACATCTTTAATGAAGGGATGCCCAGGACATCAACAGTTGCAGAACTCTGGAATTGCCGCAACAAAGGACCCCGAGAGGTACTGGGAGCAGCCTCATCCAGGAACCCCATGTTCTCCTTCACATGTTTTAAAATGCCAGGCAAGGCGTCCTTGTCAATGTACTTCCCCTTAAGGTCAGAGTCCCCAGCCCAGGCAGACTCATCAGCAGAAGACACAGAGGAATCCCCTTTGCGGCGGGCCCTACCATCACCCATCTCAGAAATGGTTTCCTTGATCAAGCGCTTTAAACCCGCATCCTCACCCCCACCGCGGCGCCTGGACTGGGCAGGAGACGGAGAGCGGGATTCACTTGAAGAAGAGGAAGAGGACCACACCCCATGACGCCTTTTTCGCAAACATTTCCCCATAATAAAGAAGGCACACAAGGAACAGCACAACAGGAAAAACAGCAAGGACGACCAAAGCACACAAACCGCTATGCAGTACTCACCCACTGCCCTGGTTTTTAAACCTTCGAAAACGCCGGGATAGAAATGCCTGACCCCACCTCCAACACGGAAGACAGGCATCGGCCAAACCGGAAGGCGTCATCCAACCAAGCCAATCTGGAGCGACGAAGGAGGCCACGCCCCCCAGAAAGCCCGGCAGACCAGGAGAGACGACCATTGGGCAAACGCTGGGCCCACGCAGTCCAAACACCCACGCGCGGCATGGAGAAGCGTTCACAGGAGACCGCGCCACTCCCCCCAAGCCCGGCAGGGAGGGAGGGGCAATCCACCAGAGGGAACGCAGCCCTCGCAGAAGAAATTCCAGCGGAGGAGCGCAAACGCTCCTCCCTCTTCAACATCCTGTCAGGAATGACAGAAAAAGAACAGAGGGAATGCTGGGACCTGAAAACTTATGTACTCCCGGCGGGAGGGGGGGGGGGGGGGTTAGGTCCAGCATTCCTTCTGTTTCTTCTTCTGTCAGCGAGATATAAGATCTCATGTGTTCATGAAGGTGTCGAGGACGGAGGGACCTGGGGGTAATGGGATTGTGATCCAAAACAGCAAATGAGGCATTCTGAACTAGGCAGAAACCCCCTGTAACCTTGGGTACCAGAAAGGTCAGGGAATAGAAACCCGACCCCGCCTCTGCAGGAGGAACCTCCTGAACAGTACCCTTCAGAAGAAGATTCACCACCCCTTGAGACAGATGAGCCCTCCTGGAATGGCAAGCAGGCCAGGGAGTCGGGTGAACCCCGGAATCTGGAGGGCTAACAGAAAACTCCACTTTGTACCCCACTCGAAGAACATCCAACACCCAGGCGTCGGAACAAGACTGAACCCAGGCATCCAGGAAGAAGTGCAGCCGCCCTCCTACCAACAACCCAGTAACCACAGCCAAAGAGTCAGGAGCGTGGCTTAGCGGGAGGAGAGGACCTAGCCTTAAGATCTCGACCCGACCAGAAGCAAATCTCCCCTGGCCCTTCCCAAACTGCCTACGATAGGAAGGACGAAAGAAAAATTTAGGCTTAGAAGGGACAGCAGCAGCAGCAGCAGAAGAATTCTTGAAAGAAGAAGAATGTTTCTTCTCCTTAAACAGCTTATGCAATTTGGACTCCAACTCCCCCCCAAACAGCATAGAACCCTGGAATGGCAAACGCAAGGCACAAGCTTTCTGCGCTGAGTCAGTCCTCCAGTCCTTAAGTACAAGACTGCGACGAGCCGCCACACAAGCCCCACCGGACAGTGCAGTCGCACGCACAACGTCAAAAGAGACATCAGACAGAATCTCCACCTGACGCTCAATGTGCTCAAGAAGACCGAAACAGTCTAGGGCATCATCCATTGATTGGTAGAGAAACTTAATGTCCGCTAAAGAAGTGCAACCCACCAAACTTGCCACAAAGGAGTAAATGGGGATCGAATCTGGGAGGTCAGTAGCCATCTCCTGCAGGGGATACAGGCAAGCCATAAATCGCGGAACCAAAATGCGATCCGGATCAGCCCACTCCCTCTTCAGGACATCTTTAATGAAGGGATGCCCAGGACATCAACAGTTGCAGAACTCTGGAATTGCCGCAACAAAGGACCCCGAGAGGTACTGGGAGCAGCCTCATCCGGGAACCCCATGTTCTCCTTCACATGTTTCAAAATTCCAGGCAGGGCGTCCTTGTCAATGTACTTCCCCTTAAGGTCAGAGTCCCCAGCCCAGGCAGACTCATCACCAGAAGACACAGAGGAATCCGGAGCCGGCCCTTTGCGGCGGGCCCCACCATCACTCATCTCAGAAATGGTTTCCTTGATCAAGCGTTTCAAACCCGCATCCTCACCCCCACCGCGGCGCCTGGACTGGGCAGGAGACGGAGAGCGGGATTCACTTGAAGAAGAGGAAGAGGACCTCTCCCTATGACGCCTTTTTCGCAAACATTTCCCCATAAGAAAGAAGGCACACAAGGAACAGCACAACAGGAAAAACAGCAAGGACCACCAAAGCACACAAACCTCTATGCAGTACTCACCCACTGCCCTGGTTTTTAAACCTTCGAAAACGCCGGGATAAAAATGCCTGACCCCACCTCCAAGACGGAAGACAGGCATCGGCCAAACCGGAAGGCGTCATCCAACTAAGCCAATCTGGAGCCACGAAGGAGGCCACGCCCCTAGAAAGCCCGGCAGACCAGGAGGGACGACCATCGGGCAAACGCTGGGCCCACGCAGTCCAAACACCCACGCGCGGCATGGAGAAGCGTTCACAGGAGACCGCGCCACTCCCCCCAAGCCCGGCAGGGAGGGAGAGGCAATCCACCAGAGGGAACGCAGCCCTTGCAGAAGAAATACCAGCGGAGGAGCGCAAACGCTCCTCCCTCTTCAACATCCTGTCAGGAATGACAGAAAAAGAACAAACGGAATGCTGGGACCTGTACACTTATGTACTCCCGGCAGGAGGGGAGGGGGTTTAGGTCCAGCATTCCTTCTGTTTCATTTTCTGTCAGCGAGATATATGATCTCATGTGTTCACAAATGTGTCGAGGATGGAGGGACCTGGGGATAATGGGATTGTGATCCAAAACAGCAAATGAGGCATTCTGCACTAGGCGGAAACCCCCTGTAACCTTAGGTACCAGAAAGGTCAGGGAATAGAAGCCCGACCCCAACTCTGCAGGAGGAACCTCCTGAACAGCACCCTTCAGAAGAAGATCCACCACCCCTTGAGACAGATGAGCCCTCCTGGAACGGCAAGCAGGCCAGGGAGTCGGGTGAACCCCGGAATCTGGAGGGCTAACAGAAAACTCCACTTCGTACCCCACTCGAAGAACATCCAACACCCAGGCGTCGGAACAAGACTGAACCCAGGCATCCAGGAAGAAGTGCAGCCGCCCTCCTACCAACAACCAAGTAACCCAACAACCCAGATAGAAAGAACTCCTGAGGCGGAAAGCCGGGAGCAACGAGTTTCTTTTAAAATTTGTATTTCTTTTTGTGATTTTAACTGTTTTCACCTACCCTCGCTAGCACTTCCCCTGCACAGCCACTGCACTTCGCCGTTTCTGACAGGACACAGCTCAGTCCTAGTCTGCACGCGCTGCTGATTACCAGCTGACGCGAGGGAAAGACTTGCATTTCCCGACGCCATTACCGGCGAGCCACGAAGATACGCCCCCTCGGAGGCCACGCCTATCCCTCTCACCCTCTGCATAAAAACATGTGTGCTCCACGGACGCGCAGCGGACGGGCGCAGCGGGCGCGCCGTCAGCGCGCCGAAGGCGCGCCAAAGGCAAGCCCGTCTGGGCCCGTCCGGGCCCGACCGGACCCAAGCCCAGGGATTATGCCGGATGCTTCTCATGAACGTCGGGTTTTTTCAAGGGAAATGCTTCAAACTTTGCAACCAGCGAAATCTCTGCCCTGCTACCATACGCACACGGAAGGTAAACCTTTCTTTCATTGTGCTCGATGTAACCCAATTACCCATAGCCCAGCTAAACCTAGGCTTAAGATGGGACTTCTTAACTGCCGCTCCCTCCCTAAGCACGCAGACGAAATCAACTTACTAATACTAAATCAGGAGTTGGATACACTGTTTCTTACTGAAACGTGGTTATCTGACTACTCTGATGCGGACATCGTCACTGCCCTCCCCCCGGGCTATCTGTGTCAAACTTTTCATAGACCCAGAGGGAGAGGTGGGGGATTGGCCCTAATCCATAGACAACAATTCATCTGTAGAACCTCTGAGGCTCACATTGATGACTGCGAGGGATGCAAATTCTCTATTCAAACCTCCCCGGCCCACACCCTGTCGGGACTCCTGATATATCGCCCCCCAGGTACCCCTGGGAAATTTCTTAACGCCATCACTGAAGCGGTTGCACAACTAGCCTCTTCTGCTTCTAACTTTCTTATAGTGGGCGATCTAAATCTGCATTTCATGGACCCCACCGATCGAACAGCGGTCGAGCTCCTTCAAGACCTGTCGTCTTTTAATATTCGTTTGATTAATAATGAGCCTACCCACGATAAAGGACACCTGCTGGACCCAGTCCTCACCAATGTCACTAATATCACCACAGGCCCACCCCTGACTCTACCATGGACCGACCATTTCCTAGTCCCGATCTCCTGGGATGTCCCCATTAAGACCCCTCAAACTAGGAAATCTCAAGTCACTGATAGACGGTGGCACAAACTTGTAGCTACAGAATGGGCCACCACTCTTTCACACTCCATTCCTGAGCTTTCCACCGAGCCCAATATGGCTAATGAACAGTTTAACACCTGGATTACTTCCTCACTTGACAAATTAATCCCTAAAAAGGTCACTCTTAAACACACCAAAAGAGAGCCCTGTGCTCCATGGTATACCGCAGAACTCAAAGCTCTGCGCCAGGAGTGCAAGAGGGCCGAACGCATCTGGCGGAAAGATAAATCTATTACAAACAAAGGAGCGTATTCCACCTCCCTTGCAACTTATAAATCATCCATCCGCAAGGGAAAAACCATATTCTTTCAGCAAAGAATAGAAAAAGCAGTATGCTCGAGCAAGGAATCTTATGCTATTCTAAAAGAGCTACTGAAACCCCCAGCTCCTGAACCGACAAGCCCCCCAGACCCTACTGTGGATCAGGAAAAATGCCAACAGTTGGCTAATTTCTTTCAAGAAAAGATCCAAAAAATCCTTGCTTCAATCCCCCCCGCCAGTCCATGCGAAGATAGCGATCTTACGAACACCCAGACACTCAGTTGTCTCCCCTCCTGGGGTCAAGTAACCACCGAAGATGTGGAAAATACTCTAAATTCCATTAAAAGTGGATCTCCTAGAGACCCCGTCCCGCTTCGGACCCTGAAAGAGGTGACCCCCATCATTGTTCCCCCTCTTACCCACCTGATCAATGCCTCACTCCAACAGGGAATTGTTCCCCTGAACTGGAAGGCTGCAGTTGTGAAGGCCCTATTGAAGAAGCCTTCCCTTGATCCCGAAAACCTGGCCAATTTTAGGCCAATCTCCCTTCTCCCTGGGATAAGCAAGATTGCCGAACAATTGGTTAATAAAAAACTGTCTCAGTTCCTGGAAGACAATAACAAATTAAAAAACTCTCAGACAGGTTTCCGGCCAGGGCAGGGCACTGACATCGCCCTCCTGGCGGCGGTAGAGGAGGCCAGGACACTCTTAGACGAGGGAGGATCAGTGGCAGTGATCCTCCTCGACCTGAGTGCGGCCTTCGATACCGTCAATCACCAACTCCTCATTAAACGGCTCGAAAGAGTCGGTGTGGTAGGTTCTGCCCTATCCTGGCTCTCATCCTTCTTGGACCAGCGTACTTTTCAGATTTGGGAAAACAACACCTGCTCCTCCGAAACTCCCCTCCAATGTGGTGTGCCTCAGGGCTCCTCCCTGAGCCCCACATTATTTAACATCTACATGTCCCCATTGGAGGAGGTTATCACCCCGTTCGGAGTGAGCGTCGTCAGCTATGCTGACGACACACAATTAGTGGTATCACTATCCCATCCCAATCGAAAACCAGCAGATCTACTTAACTGCCTTACGCAGGTTCAAAACTGGATGAACAGCTCAGCCTTGAAACTAAACGGAGCAAAGACAGATGTCCTTCTTCTTGGTCAGAAAGGAATCATTCTCCCCCCAAATATCTGGCCTGACTGTTTGGGTCCCATTCCAGAACCAAAACAAGAAGTAAAAAGCTTGGGTGTGTGGCTAGATACTACCTTGTCATTTTCCACACAAGCAAAAAAAGTAGCCGGGACATGCTTTGGCCTGCTGAAATCACTGAGAAAGATCCTGCCCCTTCTGCCACCCAACTCCCAAAAACTGCTTATACAAGGCCTGATAATTTCTAGGCTTGATTTCAGCAACGTGATATATCTGGGCGCCCCGGAAGCAACACTGAACAAACTTCAGAGAATCCAAAACATAGCCGCCCGGATTCTCACTAAGACCCCTGCCAGAGACTCGGCCAAACCAGCATTGAAACTCCTCCACTGGCTTCCTATAAGGGAGAGAGTTCAATTTAAGGCCTTGTGCCTAGCTCACAAATTATTACAAAATCAAGGCCCTCCCATTCTTAGAAAATTTATCAAACCCTATAAATCCTGCAGATCCCTCAGATCGGACACGGAGAATTTCATCAGCGCCCCTAGAATCAGGAAGGCACGCACAGGTGGAAGGCGGTTCACAGTCCATACCGCAAGCCTCTGGAATGCACTCCCCCGCGACCTGAGAATTGAACCACACTACCTCCGCTTCAGAAAGCGGTTGAAAACTTTTCTTTTTCCCCAATGATCCCTTCCCATCCGAACCACTGTATCCCCGCCCCATCCCTCACTCCCCCTCCTTCTGGCCCCCCTTGTCAGGTTTAGGGTAGGGTTCTTAGCGCTGGGATACCTTCGGGTGACTACGCGCTCTACAAGAGTTTTTAATAATAATAATAATAATAATAACCACAGCTAAAGAGTCAGGAGCGTGGCTTAGCGGGAGGAGAGGACCTAGCCTTAAGATCTCGACCCCGACCAGAAGCAAATCTCCCCTGGCCCTTCCCAAACTGCCTACGATATGAAGGACGAAATAAAAATTTAGGCTTAGAAGGGACAGCAGCAGCAGCAGAAGAAGAATTCTTGAAAGAAGAAGAATGTTTCTTCTCCTTAAACAGCTTATGCAATTTGGACTCCAACTCCCCCCCAAACAGCATAGAACCCTGGAATGGCAAATGCAAGGCACAAGCTTTCTGCGCTGAGTCAGTCCTCCAGTCCTTAAGTACAAGACTGCGACGAGCCGCCACACAAGCCCCACCGGACAGTGCAGCCGCACGCACAACGTCAAAAGAGACATCAGACAGAATCTCCACCTGACGCTCAATGTGCTCAAGAAGACCGAAACAGTCTGTGGCATCATCCATTGATTGGTAGAGAAACTTAATGTCCGCCAAAGAAGTGCAACCCACCAAACTTGCCACAAAGGAGTAAATGGGGATCGAATCCGGGAGGTCAGTAGCCATCTCCTGCAGGGGATACAGGCAAGCCATAAATCGCGGAACCAAAATGCGATCCGGATCAGCCCACTCCCTCTTCAGGACATCTTTAATGAAGGGATGCCCAGGACATCAACAGTTGCAGAACTCTGGAATTGCCGCAACAAAGGACCCCGAGAGGTACTGGAAGCAGCCTCATCCGGTAACCCCATGTTCTCCTTCACAGGTTTCAAAATTCCAGGCAGGGCGTCCTTGTCAATGTACTTCCCCTTAAGGTCAGAGTCCCCAGCCCAGGCAGACTCATCACCAGAAGACACAGAGGAATCCGGAGCCGGCCCTTTGCGGCGGGCCCCACCATCACTCATCTCAGAAATGGTTTCCTTGATCAAGCGTTTCAAACCCGCATCCTCACCCCCACCGCGGCGCCTGGACTGGGCAGGAGACGGAGAGCGGGATTCACTTGAAGAAGAGGAAGAGGACCTCTCCCTATGACGCCTTTTTCGCAAACATTTCCCCATAATAAAGAAGGCACACAAGGAACAGCACAACAGGAAAAACAGCAAGGACCACCAAAGCAGACAAACCGCTATGCAGTACTCACCCACTGCCCTGGTTTTTAAACCTTCGAAAACGCCGGGATAGAAATGCCTGACCCCACCTCCAAGACGGAAGACAGGCATCGGCCAAACCGGAAGGCGTCATCCAACTAAGCCAATCTGGAGCCACGAAGGAGGCCACGCCCCCTAGAAAACCCGGCAGACCAGGAGGGACGACCATCGGGCATTGCTGGGCCCACGCAGTCCAAACACCCACGCGCGGCATGGAGAAGCGTTCACAGGAGACCGCGCCACTCCCCCCAAGCCCGGCAGGGAGGGAGAGGCAATCCACCAGAGGGAACGCAGCCCTCGCAGAAGAAATTCCAGCGGAGGAGCGCAAACGCTCCTCCCTCTTCAACATCCTGTCAGGAATGACAGAAAAAGAACAAACAGAATGCTGGGACCTGTACACTTATGTACTCCCGGCAGGAGGGGGGGGGGGTTTAGGTCCAGCATTCCTTCTGTTTCTTTTTCTGTCAGCGAGATATAAGATCTCATGTGTTCATGAATGTGTCGAGGATGGAGGGACCTGGGGATAATGGGATTGTGATCCAAAACAGCAAATGAGGCATTCTGAACTAGGCGGAAACCCCCTGTAACCTTAGGTACCAGAAAGGTCAGGGAATAGAAGCCTGACCCCACCTCTGCAGGAGGAACCTCCTGAACAGCACCCTTCAGAAGAAGATCCACCACCCCTTGAGACAGATGAGCCCTCCTGGAACGGCAAGCAGGCCAGGGAGTCGGGTGAACCCCGGAATCTGGAGGGGGAACAGAAAACTCCACCTCGTACCCCACTCAAAGAACATCCAACACCCAGGCGCCAGAACAAGACTGAACCCAGGCATCCAGGAAGAAGTGCAGCCACCTTCCTACCAACAACCCAGGAACCACAGCCAAAGAGTCAGGAGCACAGCTTAGTGGGAGGAGGGGACCTAGCCTTACGAACCCTACCCTGACCAGAAGCAAATCTTCCCTGGCCCTTCCCAAACTGCCTACGATAGTAAGGACAAAAGAAAGATTTAGGCTTAGAAGGGACAGCAGCAGCAGCAGAAGAATTCTTGAAAGAAGAAGAATGTTTCTTCTCCTTAAACAGCGTATGCAATTTGGACTTAAGTACAAGACTGCGAGGAGCTGCCACACAAGCCCCACCGGACAGTGCAGCCGCACGCACAATGTCAAAAGAGACATTAGACAGAATATCCACCTGACGCTCAATGTGCTCAAGAAGACCGGAACAGTCTGTGGCATCATCCATTGATTGGTAGAGAGACTTAATGTCCGACAGCAAAGACTGTGAAACATAAGTCCCAAAAACACCAGCCCTCAAGGCCAGGTGGGAACCAGAATGATCTTTTCTGAGAGCCACATCCGCCTTCCTGTCCACAGGATCCTTCAGCACGGCGTTCTCCGCCAAAGAAGTGCGACCCACCAAACTAGCCACAAAGGAGTAAATGGGGATCGAATCCGGGAGGTCAGTAGCCATCTCCTGCAGGGGATACAGGCAAGCCATAAATCGCGGAACCAAAATGCGATCCGGATCAGCCCACTCCCTCTTCAGGACATCTTTAATGAAGGGATGCCCAGGACATCAACAGTTGCAGAACTCTGGAATTGCCGCAACAAAGGACCCCGAGAGGTACTGGGAGCAGCCTCATCCAGGAATCCCATGTTCTCCTTCACATGTTTCAAAATGCCAGGCAAGGCGTCCTTGTCAATGTACTTCCCCTTAAGGTCAGAGTCCCCAGCCCAGGCAGACTCATCAGCAGAAGACACAGAGGAACCCAGAGCCGGCCCTTTGCGGCGGGCCCTACCATCACCCATCTCAGAAATGGTTTCCTTGATCAAGCGCTTTAAACCCGCATCCTCACCCCCACCGCGGCGCCTGGACTGGGCAGGAGACGGAGAGCGGGATTCACTTGAAGAAGAGGAAGAGGACCACACCCTATGACGCCTTTTTCGCAAACATTTCCCCATAATAAAGAAGGCACACAAGGAACAGCACAACAGGAAAAACAGCAAGGACGACCAAAGCACACAAACCGCTATGCAGTACTCACCCACTGCCCTGGTTTTTAAACCTTCGAAAACGCCGGGATAGAAATGCCTGACCCCACCTCCAAGACGGAAGACAGGCATCGGCCAAACCGGAAGGCTTCATCCAACCAAGCCAATCTGGAGCCACGAAGGAGGCCACGCCCCCCAGAAAGCCCGGCAGACCAGGAGAGACGACCATTGGGCAAACGCTGGGCCCACGCAGTCCAAACACCCACGCGCGGCATGGAGAAGCGTTCACAGGAGACCGCGCCACTCCCCCCAAGCCCGGCAGGGAGGGAGAGGCAATCCACCAGAGGGAACGCAGCCCTCGCAGAAGAAATTCCAGCGGAGGAGCGCAAACGCTCCTCCCTCTTCAACATCCTGTCAGGAATGACAGAAAAAGAACAGAGGGAATGCTGGGACCTGAAAACTTATGTACTCCCGGCGGGAGGGGGGGGGGGTTAGGTCCAGCATTCCTTCTGTTTCTTCTTCTGTCAGCGAGATATAAGATCTCATGTGTTCATGAAGGTGTCGAGGGCGGAGGGACCTGGGGGTAATGGGATTGTGATCCAAAACAGCAAATGAGGCATTCTGAACTAGGCAGAAACCCCCTGTAACCTTAGGTACCAGAAAGGTCAGGGAATAGAAGCCCGACCCCAACTCTGCAGGAGGAACCTCCTGAACAGCACCCTTCAGAAGAAGATCCACCACCCCTTGAGACAGATGAGCCCTCCTGGAACGGCAAGCAGGCCAGGGAGTCGGGTGAACCCCGGAATCTGGAGGGCTAA
The DNA here is from genome assembly GCF_964263255.1 of Lissotriton vulgaris. NCBI lineage: Eukaryota > Metazoa > Chordata > Amphibia > Caudata > Salamandridae > Lissotriton > Lissotriton vulgaris. Next base: position 432,854,306 of record NC_141696.1, on the reverse strand, counting down.
CAGAAAACTCCACTTCGTACCCCACTCGAAGAACATCCAACACCCAGGCGTCGGAACAAGACTGAACCCAGGCATCCAGGAAGAAGTGCAGCCGCCCTCCTACCAACAACCCAGTAACCACAGCTAAAGAGTCAGGAGCGTGGCTTAGCGGGAGGAGAGGACCTAGCCTTAAGATCTCGACCCCGACCAGAAGCAAATCTCCCCTGGCCCTTCCCAAACTGCCTACGATATGAAGGACAAAAGAAAAATTTAGGCTTAGAAGGGACAGCAGCAGCAGCAGAAGAAGAATTCTTGAAAGAAGAAGAATGTTTCTTCTCCTTAAACAGCTTATGCAATTTGGACTCCAACTCCCCCCCAAACAGCATAGAACCCTGGAATGGCAAACGCAAGGCACAAGCTTTCTGCGCTGAGTCAGTCCTCCAGTCCTTAAGTACAAGACTGCGACGAGCCGCCACACAAGCCCCACCGGACAGTGCAGCCGCACGCACAACGTCAAAAGAGACATCAGACAGAATCTCCACCTGACGCTCAATGTGCTCAAGAAGACCGAAACAGTCTGTGGCATCATCCATTGATTGGTAGATAAACTTAATGTCCGCCAAAGAAGTGCAACCCACCAAACTTGCCACAAAGGGGTAAATGGGGATCGAATCCGGGAGGTCAGTAGCCATCTCCTGCAGGGGATACAGTCAAGCCATAAATCGCGGAACCAAAATGCGATCCGGATCAGCCCACTCCCTCTTCAGGACATCTTTAATGAAGGGATGCCCAGGACATCAACAGTTGCAGAACTCTGGAATTGCCGCAACAAAGGACCCCGAGAGGTACTGGAAGCAGCCTCATCCGGGAACCCCATGTTCTCCTTCACAGGTTTCAAAATTCCAGGCAGGGCGTCCTTGTCAATGTACTTCCCCTTAAGGTCAGAGTCCCCAGCCCAGGCAGACTCATCACCAGAAGACACAGAGGAATCCGGAGCCGGCCCTTTGCGGCGGGCCCCACCATCACTCATCTCAGAAATGGTTTCCTTGATCAAGCGTTTCAAACCCGCATCCTCACCCCCACCGCGGCGCCTGGACTGGGCAGGAGACGGAGAGCGGGATTCACTTGAAGAAGAGGAAGAGGACCTCTCCCTATGACGCCTTTTTCGCAAACATTTCCCCATAATAAAGAAGGCACACAAGGAACAGCACAACAGGAAAAACAGCAAGGACCACCAAAGCAGACAAACCGCTATGCAGTACTCACCCACTGCCCTGGTTTTTAAACCTTCGAAAACGCCGGGATAGAAATGCCTGACCCCACCTCCAAGACGGAAGACAGGCATCGGCCAAACCGGAAGGCGTCATCCAACTAAGCCAATCTGGAGCCACGAAGGAGGCCACGCCCCCTAGAAAACCCGGCAGACCAGGAGGGACGACCATCGGGCATTGCTGGGCCCACGCAGTCCAAACACCCACGCGCGGCATGGAGAAGCGTTCACAGGAGACCGCGCCACTCCCCCCAAGCCCGGCAGGGAGGGAGAGGCAATCCACCAGAGGGAACGCAGCCCTCGCAGAAGAAATTCCAGCGGAGGAGCGCAAACGCTCCTCCCTCTTCAACATCCTGTCAGGAATGACAGAAAAAGACCAAACGGAATGCTGGGACCTGTACACTTATGTACTCCCGCCAGGAGGGGGGGGGGGTTTAGGTCCAGCATTCCTTCTGTTTCTTTTTCTGTCAGCGAGATATAAGATCTCATGTGTTCATGAATGTGTCGAGGATGGAGGGACCTGGGGATAATGGGATTGTGATCCAAAACAGCAAATGAGGCATTCTGAACTAGGCGGAAACCCCCTGTAACCTTAGGTACCAGAAAGGTCAGGGAATAGAAGCCTGACCTCACCTCTGCAGGAGGAACCTCCTGAACAGCACCCTTCAGAAGAAGATCCACCACCCCTTGAGACAGATGAGCCCTCCTGGAACGGCAAGCAGGCCAGGGAGTCGGGTGAACCCCGGAATCTGGAGGGCTAACAGAAAACTCCACTTCGTACCCCACTCGAAGAACATCCAACACCCAGGCGTCGGAACAAGACTGAACCCAGGCATCCAGGAAGAAGTGCAGCCGCCCTCCTACCAACAACCCAGTAACCACAGCCAAAGAGTCAGGAGCGTGGCTTAGCGGGAGGAGGGGACCTAGCCTTAAGATCTCGACCCCAACGAGAAGCAAATCTCCCTGGCCCTTCCCAAACTGCCTACGATAGGAAGGACGAAAGAAAGATTTAGGCTTAGAAGGGACAGCAGCAGCAGCAGCAGAAGAATTCTTGAAAGAAGAAGAATGTTTCTTCTCCTTAAACAGCTTATGCAATTTGGACTCCAACTCCCCCCCAAACAGCATAGAACCCTGGAATGCCAAACGCAACGCACAAGCTTTCTGTGCAGAGTCAGTCTTCCAGTCCTTAAGTACAAGACTGCGACGAGCTGCCACACAAGCCCCATCGGACAGTGCAGCCGCACGCACAACGTCAAAAGAGACATCAGACAGAATCTCCACCTGACGCTCAATGTGCTCAAGAAGACCGAAACAGTCTGTGGCATCATCCATTGATTGGTAGAGAAACGTAATGTCCGACAGCAAAGACTGTGAAACATAAGTCCCATAAACACCAGCCCTCAAGGCCAGGTGGGAACCAGAATGAACTTTTCTGAGAGCCACATCCGCTTTCCTGTCCACAGGATCCTTCAGCACGGCGTCCTCCGCCAAAGAAGTGTGACCCACCAAACTAGCCACAAAGGAGTAAATGGGGATCGAATCCGGGAGGTCAGTAGCCATCTCCTGCAGGGGATACAGGCAAGCCATAAATCGCTGAACCAAAATGCGAACCGGATCAGCCTACTCCTGCTTCAGGACATCTTTAATGAAGGGATGCACCGGGACATCAACAGTTGCAGTACTCTGGAATTGTCGCAACAAAGGACCCCGAGAGGTACTGGGTGCAGCCTCATCCGGGAACCCCATGTTCTCCTTCACATGTTTCAAAATGCCAGGCAGGGCATCCTTGTCAATGTACTTCCCCTTAAGGTCAGAGTCCCCAGCCCAGGCAAACTCATTGCCAGAAGACACAGAGGAATCCGGAGCCAGCCCTTTGCAGCGGGCACCACCATCACCCATCTCAGAAATGGTTTCCTTGATCAAGCGCTTCAAACGCGCATGCTCACCCCTACCGCAGCGCCTGGACTGGGCAGGAGACGGAGAGCGAGATTCACTTGAAGAAGAGGAAGAGGACCTCTCCCTATGACGGCTTTCTCGCAAACATTTCCCCATAATAAAGAAGGCACACGAGGAACAGCACAACATGAAAAACAGCAAGGACCACCAAAGCACACAAACCGCTATGCTCACCCATTGTGGAGAAGTGTGGCTCAATGGTTAGAGCGGCAGACCCTGATGCAGAGGTCTAGCCCGAGACCAGGGTTCAATTTCCTGCCTCGGCAGGTCTTGGGCTCAAAAACTCCACGCACCTGATAATTCTTGCCTTGGTGCCTATTCCAATCATGGAGTCCCACTCTGCAACTCTGGGCAATAGCTTGCTTAATCTCCACAAGGGCCCCCACAACGCTAAGGATGCCTGGCCTCTACCTTGGGCGTGCCCAAGAGTGGACGCCTCACAGGGAAAGCCAGGATGGGTTCCACAGTGGTATTCGTACAAGTGCCTTGAGACCCTTGCGAGTGAGTAGTGCGCTATACAAGTATCAATTTACATTTACATTTACATTACTGCCCCAGTTTTTAAACCTTCGAAAACGATGGGGAAAGAAATGCCTGACCCCACCTCCAAGATGGAAGACAGGCATCGGCCAAACCGGAAGGCGTCATCCAACCAAGCCAATCCGGAGCTACAAAGGAGGCCACGCCCCCCAGAAAGCCCGGCAGACCAGGAGGGGCGACCATCGGGTAAACGCTGGGCCCACGCAGTCCAAACACCCACGTGCGGCATGGAGAAGCGTTCACAGGAGCCCGCGCCACTCCCCCCAAGCCCGGCAGGGAGGGAGAGGCAATCCACCAGAGGGAACGCAGCCCTCGCAGAAAAAATTCCAGCGGAGGAGCGCACACGCTCCTCCCTCTTCAACATCCTGCCAGGAATTACAAAAAAAGAACCGAGGGAATGCTGGGACCTGTACACTTATGTACTCCCGGCGGGAGGAGGGGGGCCTTAGGTCCAGCATTCCTTCTGTTTCTTTTTCTGTCAGTGAGATATAAGATCTCATGTGTTCATGAAGGTGTCGAGGACGGAGGGACCTGGGGGTAATGGAATTGTGATCCAAAACAGCAAATGAGGCATTCTGAATATGCAAATTCGCAGAGGATAAGAGAATCAGCAGTAAACTTTAAAAAAAAGTGCTGGCTCCTGCGCTTAAAAAAACCCAGAATATGCTATTGGGTGCCCCAGGTGGGCATTGGGGAACCCCCGTTTTTTTGTAAAAAAAGAAAGTGTTGCCAGCTCCTGTCTTGTACGGAGATGGAAGAGCTGCGGGGGCCCTGATCTCCATCTGCAGCCCGCAACAAAATGAAAGATGTGGGTGTCCCACACAAAAAAAAATAGAATAAGAGAATAATAAATGATCTGCAGGAGACACTTTTTATATTTGGGAATTCTGACCCTTTGACAAGGTCAGTATCTCTGCCATACATATAATAGCACCCTTCATATTGTAACATTATTTAGTTAGCACGTGGGGGTTGGGCGCAGGACCTGGCCAGAGCGCAGGCCCTGTGCCCAACCCTGCACCTAACTCTACGCCATGCCCAGTGATGGACATCTTCCTTTATGTAAAAAAGAATGACAATTCATTAAAAAAACAAGGGTTAAAGTGACATTATAGTTAGGAATGTAAAAATCTGTTACTTTCAATGTAAAAAAAATCACTGAAAAAACAAAGGTTTCAGGCACATTATAGTTAGGTGAAAATGTCAGTTAAAACATACTGCTTTAAATTAACAAAACCACGATAATTCACGTTACAGTTATCTCAAGCAACTTTAACTTGTGGCCCTAATTTCACAGACATTTGAGGTGAGCATATTCAGTTGTCATCTGCATTGCAGGGTGCTCCATATAAAGGAGCTGCTCTCCAACTACATTTGGGAGCTACCCAAAGTTCCATGATTCCTTTTTTGCATAATTTATGCTGCACTCTAAGCCTGAAATGGTATTGTGTTCACTTACACTGGGTGCTCCCTTGTGTCTGGACTATGCTGCACCTCTCTGATAACCAATGCATGATGAGGGAACAAGCTGTTGGTACTTCAGTTAACTATAAATGGTGAATTTCTTTATAGTTTGGTGAAAACGTCAGTTAAATCGCTAAATTTTAAACTCTAAAAAAACACTGCAATTCACCAGTTATAGTTAACTCCAGAAATTATAACTTGCACACTCACCCTCCACTGGTTGTGGCCTCACATATTACATGTCGCTTGAGGTGTTCTATTACATCATTGATAAAATCACTGAGGATATCTGTAATGACATCATTGATGACTACACTGTGCATGGTGGGGACATGATCAGGCAAAAACTGGAAAAGCAATCCCATGTAATCTAACTAACAGAATTAAATATTGATATATCGATCATCTTTACTTGACTGTATTAATAAAGATATTGAATGCACACCTGGACCATTTTCACCCTCCATTGTCCCGTGGCCCGCCTCACTTTCCACCCAGAGCCCTAAAAGATGTATTTGAATCAATGGTCTTTAGTGGACATTTGTAGAAATAGGTACCCTCCTATGAGTGCAAATTCCTTTTAGTCCCCTGTACACAAAATTCATATTAGGCTAGAATCTCTTGTGTGCACAAGGGGATTGGTTTAGGAAGTAGGCAAAATCAGCTACCTAGGGCGGACTATATCTGACCACAACCCGTAGACCATGACAATTAACTGAAGGAAAAGACTGGCTCCTACCACGTGGTGGCAAATTCAGACCGTTGCACTAGAAAATCCTGGCATTTGCTTCTCTTTGAGCAAATTCATTAAGCACTTCTTTAAGGAGAATGAGGGTTGGTCCTTCTCATTATCAACTGGGTGGAAAGCTTTTAAGGTGGTGATGCATGCTCATTGTATCCAGTCCTCTGTGGGGGCTAGGACACAAATAGGCTGGCAGGTGGGGGACATAGGCTTGAACATCAGCAATCTAGAATGCGAAGGAGTGACAGGCAGGAATATGTTGACCCATCCTAATTGCCTGATCCCATTAAGGCTGGTTTGAAATTTCATGAGAAGGAGCATTTTCCCTTTCGGTGTGGTCGAGCTATTACTTCCCAGAAGGAAACCAACAAGGTTGCTTCCTTATACTTTCCCTAGAAGCCTTGAGATCTTCTGAAAGAAATTCCCAGGGACCCAATTCATAAGCCCCATGTGTCCTGCTCTTCTGCTCTCCTTTTCCACTACACAGGTTTATCAAGGACAATCAGCTCACCAGAACCACTTTAGGTATGGGCAGGTCTTTTCCTGATGGAGCTTTCGGTGGCTGGTAGGGGAGGGCCGCTGAAGGACTGCTGCCACCTCAAGTGCCTCCAACATGGTGGAAGTGGAAAAGGACAAGATGGCCCAGTCTGTGAATGGACTGGAGAAGTAGAGCTGTCATTGGCAGACCCAGAAAACATATCCAGAGCCTCTTACATCAGAGTTCTTCACATAAGAGAAGAGCCGCCATGGGAAGTACTGACATATCCTGGTTGCCAAGTGGCATTCCCCAATCCAGGGCAAGGGGAAGTGAAGCAGAGGTAGGTGGTGGGCGTCTTGAAATTTTTTAATATTATATATATATATATATATATATATATATATATATATATATATATATATATATATATATATATATATATATATATATATATGCTGCAACAACCTTTCTCGATTAAAAAAGGTATTCAGGACACTCCAGGATGCTCAAAATTCAATTTATTTGCAACGAAAAGTCACAAACCGACGCGTTTCGCCGTAAGGCTTGGTCACGGTAAGGTTTGCACATCTTACTTCCGTTTACATACACACAGTGATAATGATAAAAATAGGACTAACATGGTTTTAGGAAGTTGATTAGTACGGTCGCCATCTTGTAATGGCTTTTGAGGTATAACATTGATTCAAGTCGGATGTTTTGAAATTTGTTAATTCGAAACTATTTCTCAATCCAAAATTATCACTGTTCTATACACATATCGCCCTAGTGGGCTATATTAATGACAAATATAACATATTGCTTGGTTGCTATTTAGCCCAAGTGGGCAAGAAATACTTGATACATCTTTCTTGATCAATATAAATTCCTTGTTCGTCGAGAAATCTTGATTGATGACCTCAAAATGAATTCATTCGGAAACCATTGATTCGTAGTCCTAATAAAAATATTTTAAAAAACGTGCTCTAAGTACAAGTGCAAAAAATTATACAATTTGTATAAAAAAAGGAAAAGAACATATATTACAATTAAAAACATTACATTTAAATTATATACAGGAAGTCTCCAATGGGGCTGCTTAGTATCAATAGTACCTATGTATAATACACTTCTATTGTACTTGTTTATTGATACTAATATTTTCTACCTCAGTCTCATTCTCTATGTACTTAGTCATCCAAGGTGAACTGCCAATTCTTCACTGGAATTTAAGCCTACCGGCATAAGAGTCTCAAAATCTATTATGTATTTTGATTCTAGGACTCTTAATTGATGTTCTCTGTCCCCTCCCCTTCTTAGAGGTTTTATAGCATCTAAGATAACATAAGCTAGCAGTTTGTCATTTTGATTGTGAAATGTCTTGAAATGACGGGCTACAGGGTATAATTCATTAATATTTCTTATTGCCCGTTTGTGCTCCAAAACTCTAATTTTTGCTTTCTTTTTTGTACTCCCAATGTACAATTTTTTACACGGGCAGATTAAACAGTAAACACAAAGGTCTGTATTAAAGTCATAGTTCCCTTTGATGATAAATTCCCTATCACTGTTAGGCACTTTTATTTTAGAACAATTTTTTGCTGTATGTACATGCTTTACATCGCATACAACATGCAAAGCCTGAATATGTGTTTAACCGTTCATTCGATTTACATGTTATCTGATTGCGACTCAGTTCGTCTTTTAGAGACAGGCCCCGCATGAAAGTTATTTGGGGGGCTTCATGTAGGCATTTATCCAAGATAGAATCCGTTTTTAATATATGCCAATTATGTTTGAGGATCTTGCACACCTGAAATGCTTGACTGGAATATGTGGTAATAAATCTGACCTGACTCTCTTTGTCGTCAGATCTGATCTTTGGATTCAGAAGTGCTGTTCTATCCAACATATCTACTTTGTTTACAGCTCTTTTTATCACTTTCTGCGCATATTCTCTTCTCTTGAATCTGTTGCACATAATAATCTTCTCTTTCTCAAATTCTTCCAGTGTGCTGCTATTTCTTTTTGCACAAATGAGTTCCCCATAAGGGATACTCTGAATAAGACTATAGGGATGTGCACTGGATGCAAAAAGAAGACTATTGCCAGCAGTCTCTTTTTTGTGAAGTTTAGTTACAAGGTGGTTGTTTTGTACAGTTACTTCCACATCTAAAAATACTATGGTCTGTTCACTGATTTGAGATGTTAATCTAATATTTAAATAATTTGTGTTCAAGATTTGAATAAATTCATCTGCACTCTTGCGGTCACCACGCCAAATGACAAAAATATCGTCAATAAATCTTGACCACAAAACAACATGGTCATTGTACTGCTCAAAGCAATTTGACACTTGCCCCTCCCACCACCCCATGAAGATATCACTCTGGCTAACATCCAGGTGTGAACTCTAGTCACTGCCATGGCCTGTGTTCAGGGGGTTACCAGCTTTGAATTTGCTTCTGCTGTGATAGACTACCTTCAAGAGGAAGAGAGGACAGAGGAGTGGGCAAATCAAAAGAAGCTGACACCCAACATAAACTTCAAACACTCAAACTCTAAATCACATTTGAAATGGACATTAAGAAGGGGAGCTTGAGATCCCAAAAACTGTCATCTGTCAAGCCATCAGACGGGGAGTGTAAGGAGGGGAAGCTCTTCAAGACCTCTGCCTGTGACCAGGACTGGGAGCTAATGCCTGCTCGTCTCCTTTTTGCATGAGGGGACATCACCCAGGGAATCCAAGAACACCCGTCTTCGAATGTGGAGCACCAATGCCTGCCTGCTTTCCAAGAGCAGTTTTTTCCTGTAAGGATGAGGAGAGTGCTGGAGAGAGTGAGATCCAATGGGAAGCCTTGTTGAGTGGACTCCCTTTGCGAGTTGTGCGGAGCTGTTGCACCGATCGGGTCATTGCTAGTTTGCAGGATGAAGTCGGCAACTGTCGGATGCAAGAGTTTGGCTGCCGTGAATTGAGTCACGCACATCTTTGTGCCAAATGGGCCAGAGCAAACATGTAGTGAAGAACCAGCAACCACATATGCTAGGAAGGTCCTCCACAAGAAGATTTCTGTGGTATGAGGGCTGTTGCCCTTGTGCGGCTGTGAGCTGCAACGCCATATACCAAGGGTCATGACTGAGGAAATTGCTGTGCAGAATGGGCAGAAACACATGTACAGTGAGCATACAGTGACCCTATATGCCAGAGGTTGGTCACCGGGAGCAACAAAGTGTGTGACCTGATCAACGCCACCGCCGGAAAAGTGAGGGCGCTATGGGATTAACTGTGTACCTTCACCAAGGTGAGGGACCCACTTCAGGAGCATTGCATAAATCCTCCCTCCTCCACCGGGGGGCAGATGGAACACTAACCCTGCAAGGAAGTACTAGAAAGAAGCAGCCGTCACTTTAGTGATGCGACCACGTGTGAGGAACTCTGCACTCACTGACTGAAGCCTTCCTGGGCCATGTGTGGCAAACTCACCTGATTCAGTTGCTGGCATGCTAAGCACCCAGGGATGGGGCACACTCAGGAACTCCAGACACTCCAAGCCTGCAGGTTCGTGTAAGACTAATTTCGGGCCAGTCGGCCACAGGAGAACTTGCTCGCTAGTTAGCGCTGCAGCACTGGAACACTGTTGAATTTAAAGTAGAGTCAAACTTGACTCTTGAGACTCCGACTACTAGAGGGGCTTTCCCTAAATATTGCCTATAGTGAATGAGGAATAACCAGCATCACTGGGAGCGAGGTAGGAGCATGACCAGGAGGACAACCTTAAGAAACACTATAGCTCTGACCTCAGGGAGACTGTGTAGTTGTTTGTGAATGTCGCATTTTTCTTGTGTCTTGTTAGCAGTAGAAACATTATTCTCTTTTTTCATTAAAGTGACTATTTGGCTGGATAATGGTTTCTGCTGCGTGCATTTTGAGTTGTGAGCTGTATCCACCTCAACTCAGAGGGATCCTTGGAGTGCTCGACCATGTTACCACTGAGAGTCAAGTGCAGAAGGGGTACTTGGCCCAGTTGCTTATGATCCATAGTGGTTCAGGACCCAGGCTTCAGGAGTAAAAGACCTCAACCCCCATGGTTGGGCGCAGTAACCCCTTCGTGCACTGTGGCCCTCTGAGATGGATTCTGACAAATGGGCAGCGGTTTCTGCCTGAAAACTCATTGGGTTTAGGCTATTTTCTCTAGTAACAAACCGCTTTATTTTTCTAAACATCTATATTTTATCTCAGTGCCAGTCAGGTTTTTCAATTCTCTGCTTTCTCTTGCTTAGTTGCTTATTTGCATTTTTGCCTTCTAAAATTGCACCAAAAAAGCTGGAATTGCTTAGAAATTACACAACACAAGAAAAATATCTTTAATTAGTTAAAAAAGGCGCAACACAACATTTCAAGTACACCCACTAACAGTCCAAGCCAACAAAACCTTCAGCATTTAAAAGCACTTGTCTCTTGGAGACATTTATGCAAGTGCTATAATGATTAGCCATACTGTCCCTGAGGTTTAAAATCTCGCTTTCTTTACTGTCCTATGCACTTTTAAACAATGGCAGCTGGCACGTATCTGGGCTTGGGGGGCAGAGGGGTAGTAATTATTTTTTAAACTTACCACATCACCTCGTCTTTTGTCTCTCGTCGTCCCTCTGCTCTGTCAGGAGGCAGGAAGCACCCAGGCTCCCCATAGCCAATCACAATGCTGCAATGCAACGTCGTGATTGGTTTGAGTGTCATTTTTCGGTGCTCAGCCAGTGACTGGGTATGTTCTCCACCCAGGTTGTAATGCAGCCTTGGTGGAGAATATGCAAAGTGCCCACCAGAGGGCCAGCCAAACAGTCATGCACACTGATAAGAATGCATACTGCTCCTCGTGGGTGCCTGTTTTTGCCCTTGGCCTCGCCCCAAAGACCCCGAGACACAAAATAAAATGATAATAAACTACAGTTTAGTATTGTTTCCTCTTCCTTTTCTTTTTCGCTGCTGGAAGGGGTGGCAATGCTCCTCTGCAATAGCTCAGGAGCCGCCACTGCTTTTAAAACATTCGAGGCAGACACATTTTTTTTGCTTCCTGTGGTGACATATTAAAAAGGGAATTAGACGCGGAACCTAGAACAAAATACTATTTGGATGTGCACAGCACTGTTTCTGGGATAATCACCAATTGGTCCATCCTTGCTGGCATGGCCAAGATTACATTTAAAATGAAGAATTAGACCATTGAGAGCTACTGCATGAAGTTGCCTACAATGTCTACCTATTAAGATTACTAACTGGCCCAGTGATTGCCCATACATTATTATGTCTATTTTGATATCAAATGTGTGGTCTGCAAATTCATGCCTAGTCAGACGACACAGAGCGTTAATAGAGGTGGTGGTAGAGAGGTGATAAATAATAAAGAGTGAATGCTTTGTCAATGTGTAAACAAAATTCTGAAAATTGAATGACATGTATTGTTAGCATGCCTTTTGTATCAGCAGGAAGTAAAACACATTTTACCACAGAGACTAATTTTTTCAATCGGAGCTGTGAATTGGAAATTGGTGTTGCTAATTGATTGCACATGTTTTGCCTCTGTTCCAAGGTATTGTGTCTACTGACAGAGGGACCGATTCACAGAACTAATCTGAGACAAAATCCTAAACGTACTACTTTTGGTATACATAGAAGGCACTAACTACTTTTGGTATTCACAGAATGCACTTTACTACTTTACCACTTTACTACTACTACTACTAAATGCCTTCTGTGAATACCAAAAGTAGTACGTTTAACCAAAAGTAGTAAGTGCATTCTGTGAATACCAAAAGTAGTAAGTGCCTTCTGTGAATACCAAAAGTAGTACGTTTAGGATTTTGTCTCAGATTAGTTCTGTGAATCGGGTCCATAGACCTTAAGGGCATGTGTAAATTATGTATTCATTTAAAATAATATATATTAATGGATTTACTGATCTTTTCAAACAGTGGCATAACAAAGTTGACAATGGACCTAATGCAAGTAAGGAGAATGGGTCCACTCTCACGAGTCTAGGTAGTGAGACATTCATAATTAGGATGCAGTAGGCTGCTCTCACTTGAAGCTCCGGTGCCATTGCCTCGGCTGCACCATTGATAGCTATGCCTCTGCTTTTAAATAGTTTTTATAACAAGTAGATTGCCAGGAAAATTATCATATTGTATTTTTCATACCTTCCCTGATATTGTTGATACAGTCTTCAGCAGAGCCGGCCCTTGCTCGGGGAGTGCTTATGGCGGAAAGAAATTTGAGGCCTCATTTATGAGGCAGTGTGCCACTTTTATGCCGCCGGTGCGTCACTTTTTGTGACGCACCAGTGGCGTAAAAAATGCCCCTTGTTGCGCCATATTTACAAAGTGACGCATCTAGGTAGATGCGTCACTTTGTGTAAACCCCTGCACCACATTATACCTGTGCCAGTTATAATGTATGCAAGGGGGGCATATTGACGCAAGGAAGGGTCGTAGAAGTGACGCAGTGAAATCTATGAGATTTCACTGCGTCACTTTAAGGACGCCGTTGCGTCAAAATCTTGCGCCTGCCTCACAGCAGGCGTAAGACTGACACAGGTCCTTTCACATTGGGCTTGCCCCATGTGAAAGGACGCATTGCTGGAGTTGCGTCACTTTTGTGACACACTCCAGCAATGCGTCACTTTTGCGCTTACAGATACGTCAGAAATACTGACGTATCTGTAACTCCTTGCAACATGATGCGTCATACTGTAAATATGACGCATCAGGAATGTCGCAAGGAGTGCGCACTGAGAAGTGACGCATCGCTGCTTTCACACAGCGATGTGTCATTTCTCATAAATGAGGCCCACAGTGCCCTCCCCAAAGCTGGTGAATAAAATGAGGCAGAAGGAGGTTCATTTTATGTTCACGGGTCAGTCATACATCAAAGCAGTGACTGGCCTCTGAGCACAAACATCTCGGCACCACCCCCATATATTCTGATTCACTCTCAGTGTAGCTCTATTACACTGATGCTAAATTATTGGTGGTGTGAATGGCAGTGTCAATGTGTGTCTGCAGGGGGGTGAAAAGGAGATGGGAGGGGAAGGAATAGGGTTAATCAGGTGTAAAATGGTACCCGTAGCAAGTAAAAAAGATTAAAAGCAGATTACTTTGAATCACTTGAGTCAAGTAAGAGGGACGCTGCTGTCTGCAGGACTTAAATGAAGATAGCTCTGTGTGCCTCTCTTAAGATTGGCACCCTGGGCAAGAGCCCAGCTCGCTCTGCCAAAAGCCAGCCCGGTCTTCAGTGATGTGGGGTGAGTCACATCACTGAAAGAAGCAGTTGGCACTTCTGATGAAAATGGGAATGTTGAGGGAAAAAACAGTTGGGGGGGTATTTCTGAAAAAAATCAAGCAGCCCAGCAAGTCACCTTGCTGTGCTGCATGATAGGGAAAAGGGGGGAATGTGCCATATTAAACATTAAACCGCGCTTTCCTGTCTTTTCCCTGCACTGGTGCACAATGTGCTGCGTAGTGCCTATGCAGGCACCCTTGCCCCATGGTGCAATAGTCAAGTCAAGTCAAGTAAAAGAATTTATATAGCGCACTACATACCCAGAGGGTCTCAAGGCGCTTAGGGAGGGGAGGAGGATTACTTGTCAAATATCCACGTTTTAAGTTGCTTTCTGAATGCTAGGTGGATCTGGGTAAGGCCAAGGTAGGTGGGGAGTGAGTTCCATGTTTTAGCAGCCAGGTATGAGAAGGATCTGCCTCCCATGGTGGTCTTGTTGATGCGAGGTACAGTGGCGAGGGCTAGGCTGGAAGAACGCAGTTGGCGGGAGGGGGTGTAGAAGGACAGTCGTGAGTTGAGGCATTCTGGTCCGATGTCGTAGAGTGATTTGTGTGCGTGGGTTAGCAGTCGGAAAGTGATCCTCTTATTGACAGGTAGCCAGTGGAGGTCTTTCAGGTGACCAGAGATGTGTTCGTTGCGCGGGATGTCTAATATGATCCTGGCTGAGGCGTTTTGGATTCGTTGGAGTTTCTTCTGGAGTTTAGCGGTGGTACCTGCGTAGAGGGTGTTCCCGTAGTCCAGTCGGCTCGTGACCAGAGCATGGGTGACTGTTTTTCTGGTTTCGGTGGGGATCCAGCGAAATGTTTTTTTGAGCATGCGGAGAATGTTGAAGCAGGATGAGGTTACGGCGCTGACTTGTCTGTTCATTGAGAGTGAAGAGTCCAGGATGACGCCTAGGTTTCGTGCGTGGTCTGTCGGGATGGGTGCTTTTCCAAGGGCCTCTGGCCACCAAGAGTCGTCCCAGGCAGAGGGGGATGTACCTAAGATGAGGACTTCTGTTTTGTCTGAGTTCAGTTTCAGACGGCTGTGTTTCATCCATTCGGCGACTTCTTTCATTCCTTCGTGTAGGTTAGTTTTGGCGGTGCTGGGGTCATTGGTGAGAGAAAGGATCAGTTGAGTGTCATCCGCGTAAGAGATGATGTTGAGGTTGTGTTGGCGGGCGATGGCCGCGAGGGGGCTCATATATACGTTGAAGAGGGTGGGGCTGAGTGAGGATCCTTGTGGTACGCCACAGATGACTTCAGTGGCCTCGGATTTGAATGGTGGAAGGCGGACTTTCTGGGTTCTACCGGTGAGGAACGAGGTGATCCATTCAAGTGCTTTTCCTTGTATTCCGATGTTTCTGAGGCGTTGTAAAAGGGTGCTGTGGCAGACTGTGTCGAAGGCTGCAGAGAGGTCGAGGAGGATGAGGGCGACTGTGTCTCCATTGTCCAGTAGAGTTCGAATGTCGTCTGTTGCTGCGATGAGGGCGGTCTCAGTGCTGTGTTTTGCTCGGAAGCCGGACTGTGAGGAGTCGAGGGATTTGTTGGTTTCGAGGAAGGCGGCGAGCTGGTTGTTGACCGCTTTCTCGATGACTTTGGCCGGGAAAGGAAGGAGCGAGATGGGACGGTAGTTTTTGAGTTCGGTGGGGTCCGCTGTTGGTTTTTTCAGAAGGGCGGTGAGTTCAGCGTGTTTCCAGCTTTCCGGGAAGGTGGCGGAGTTGAAGGAGCAGTTGATGACGTCTCGGAGGTGCGGTGCTATGACGGAGTCTGCTTTGTTGAAGATGTGGTGAGGGTATGGGTCTGTGGGGGATCCTGAGTGGATGGAGTTCATCAGGCGGATGGTGTCCTCAGTGGAGATTGGGTTCCAGTCGTTAAGGGTGTTCAAGGGGGGAGAATGTTCAGCATATGGTTGGGTGGGTTGGACTCCGGGTTGGTTGTCGAAGCTGTTGTGGATGTCTGCAATTTTGTTGTGGAAGAATGAGGCTAGGGAGTCGCAGAGGGCTTGAGAGGGGGTGATGTCGTTGGAGTTGGCCGAGGGATTGGTAAATTCCTTGACGATGTTGAAAAGTTCCTTGCTGTTGTGGGCGTTGTTGTCAAGTCGATCCTTGAATGCTGTTTTCTTGGCCTTTCGGATTAGTTGGTGGTGTGTGCGGGTGGCGTTTTTGAAGGCGTCCTTGGTGCTTGTGGTTGGGTCTTTTTTCCAGGTCTTTTCAAGGGAGCGGCAAAATTTCTTGGACTTCTTAAGATCATCGTTGAACCATGAGGCCTTCTTGCTGCCAGGTTTGCTTTGACGTTTTTTCAGTGGTGCTAAGGTGTCGGCGGTGTTGGATAACCATAGGGTGAAGTTGGCGGCGGCTTGGTCTGGGTTAGAAGAGTGGGCTGGGGTGTTTAGAAGGAGCGATGAGGAGATCTGGTCGATGGTGATTTTGTTCCAGTTTCTTTGCAGAGTTGGTTGGAGGTGGTTGATGGGTTTTGGCTTGTTGTAGGTGAAGTGGACGCAGCTGTGGTCAGTCCAGAGGAGGTCCGTGGTGTGGCTGAAGGAGACATGATTGCTGGAGGTGAAGATAGGGTCGAGTGTGTGACCTGCGATGTGGGTGGGGGAAGTGACAAGTTGTTTAAGTCCGAGGTTGGCGAGGTTGTCCAAGAGGGTGGTGGTGTTGCGGTCGTTGTTCTTTTCAAGGTGAAAGTTGAGGTCTCCCAGAAGGATGTAGTCTTTGGAGGGGAGCGCGTGTGGAGTGATGAAGTCCGTGATGTCTTCACTGAATTTTGAGCGGGGTCCTGGTGGTCTGTAGAGGAGGGTGCCTCTGAGTGTGGTCTTGGGGTCGGTGTGGATCTGGAAGTGAAGGTGTTCGGAGTTGGCGAGATTGACGTCAGAGCTGGTTGAGATGCGGATGGATTTCTTATGGACGATAGCGATTCCTCCTCCTGTGTGGCCGGTACGGTCCTTGCGTATGATCTTATAGTCTTCAGGGATGGCAATGGTGATGTCTGGGGCGGAGGAAGCGTTCATCCATGTTTCCGTTAGGAAGGCGACGTCTGGAGAGATGGTGTCTAGTAGATTCCATAGGTCAATGGCGTGCTTGTGGACCGATCGGGTGTTGAGAAGGATGCATTGTAGGTGATTTGGGTCGGGAATCTGTGGTGTGGTCGTAGCGGAGATGTTGTTGATATGCAGTAAGGGACACATTCCTACACAAAAAAATCCCCTGAGGCATTTTCCCTTTTTCTATGTGCGCTGCATAAATCAGCACACATAGAAAGAGAAAAATCAAGGCAAAATAAAGATATTTCTTCTTGTTACTCCTCTCCTGGGAATGTGTAGCATTTTGATGTATACCCAGGTGTACCAGTAATGATTAATTTCAGAATGCACGAAAACCCATGGGTGGATCTGTGGCACGCCATGAATCGCCTCCCTGTGGCAGAGTAATGCAATGCAGCGATTTGAGCAGCGTTATGTTACTCATTTCATATTTATCAAGTCACACAGGACCATGCAAGGTGGCCTTGCGTGGTTTGCTAAATCTGACTTAAAAGTTGTGCCGCTCTTGCACCTTGTTGCGTGGCTCGAGGGTGACACAACTCTGATAACTTTTGGCCAGTTAATATTTTCGCTATCTCTCTGTTGAGGCGATGCTGATTGACCGTGGACAACTAAGGATCATGAGAGAGAGGGGGCAAGCAAAAAAAGTGAACACCTTGATACAAATCCATTAGTCAAGAAATGTGTTTTATCTGCACTTTGCTATTGCATTCCTTGTGAAGGTTATGAAGCGCTGTCCACCCTTGTGTTCCACATTCCATGGGGAGTGGTGGTGTTCCATAGTGGTCAGTAGGAGATTGGCTGGCCGAGGGACAGCCACACTTATGTCGTAGCCGTAGGGAGTAGTTACCAATAAAGCCTTTCCTCATCTTACCTGGTTTGCTGCTGGTCTTCATTCAACCCACAAAAATATGCTCATGGAGATCCTACAGATGTCAGTGAAAAAACAAAATGGGTAAAAACATCTTAGTGAGAATACATTCTGGTAAGTTTCCGAAATGAGGAAACCTCTTTGTTGTGAATTAAAAAACCCAGAAAAATTGCACTTTTTGGAACAGCAAAAAACACAAGAAAGCATTTAGGGAAAACATTTAGAGGCACAGGATGAGAGAATGGGACATTGAGGGTCTCCGAAGACACGAGGAATCACTGGGGCAATCGATAATTTAGGTCCAGAGTCCCCAAATTATTCCTAATTTCTACTAGGATGTTACCCGTAGATTCCACCAAATGGAATGTTCCTGATCCGTAAGAGTTACTGTAAACTTGTAATTCTGATAATAAAGGCCTCATCAGAATTAAAAGGAACTCGTAATCAGGCCCTGAGAGTGATCAGTGTGAGCTGATAAATTAGTCCTGAAGTAGTGTCAGAAGCATCCTCCCACTGTACCTGGTGCACAGGGCCGGACTGGGATAGCAAACCATCCCAAGCAATTATGACAGGCCGGGGGAGGGGGATGGGGTGCTGGCGGGAATACTGTTGCTGCGTTTTTTGTTACAAGTGGCCGGCCCCTGTACAAAACTGGCTCCCACCAGTCAAAAACCAGCCCCACCATACCAACCCACCGGGTAAACGCCCAGTGCCCGCTACGGCCAGTCCAGCCCTGGTCGTGCACGCAGATGAGATCCGCTTAGCCGCTTCACCTATTGCACTGACCGAGGAGGAAATGTCAGACTTGTGGGCTTCGTTAACTGCAGAACAGACAGTGCCTTTGATGCAATGAGACAAGTATCAAAAACATCCAGGCAACATATAACCACAAGTTCCAGAGACATTAAAAATTGAAATCAAAGACGGTGTTCCTTTGTTTCCGCAGATGTTTGTCTTTATCCTGGGAGATTTCGAAAAACTGGAGGAAGGCCAAGGTACATGTCATTTATTACAGGCGAAAACAACAAAGACATCAGAAAATTAAGAACCCCTGAAGTTTAATATCACATGTGTTTATTCAAAATGACCACGAAGGATAATTTGGGAAGCAGAAAATTTGATGGCAAATAGTTGGCACGAGGTCAATGAAGTGAAACAGATGCTGATGCATCTGACAGAAATGTATGAAATCGTACATTTTTTGCTGTAGAGGGTTGTAGAGATCCTGATAAACGCAGGGCTCCTAGGAGAGTTATTGCTTCTTTTTTAATAAAAAGGAAGGAGCTCTCGTGCACTGGATGTGTAATGGATCTTCAAAGGTTTCTAACTTAGTATGAAAAAGAACGTAACTGTTCATATTTTTTTTAAGCCTTAAGTGTAAAACAAATTATTCATATCAAAGTGTTTGTCCCACAAGGAGCAGTATTAAATATTGGAAATTTGAAAACAAATGTGCTTCCGTTTGCTGTTCTAAATATTTAAGAGTTCAAGAACAAAAAAGCATTGATATGTTTATAGACAGAACAGGAGAGGAGCCCGTATTGCCATGCCTTCTGCCTGACCATCTATATGGAAAAACAAATCCTGTTGGGTTCTATTGTCTAATCCTTCTCTTACAAAAATCAGCAGGAGCAGTGTGAGAGAAGTCCTGAGGTCCACCTCTGTTGCGTGGAGAAATAAGTTGGTATTGGAGACATCACCCATCACAATTTGAAGGCAATTGGACCCGCGATAAGGGAGGCCTGCCCTACTGTATAGGACAGCTGGTAAAACTACCAGCTCTGAGTGGGAAAAGAATTACATATGAGATAGTTACTGAAAATCTGCCAATGCACCGTGCTTGACTAGTAAAAAAAAACAAGAGTCCGTTCCCTCTCATCAGAGGTATAGATAATTCAAGCTGCTGTAATGGCTCAATGACAAATTATAGAAACACAGTCAATGTGTCAAATATTGCTGCTTTGCCCAGCACTTCTTTGTTAGAAATGGGTTCTCTAGTTGGCAGAGGTTTGCACCCTGTCCAAGTAGGGATCACTACTCTAGTCAGGGTAAGTCAGATACACACCCTAAATTAACCTGTGCTTACCTTTTCATAGCTTGGCACAGAACAGTCAGGTTTAGCTTAACCCCTTCGCTGCTGATGACGAGCTCTGCTCGTCATTAGCCACGGGTGGCGTGTGCTGATGACGAGCTGAGCTCGTCATGTAACGCGGTAAAATGAAAAAAGCCGCACAGCGCCAAAATCGCCGCAGCGGCGATGCGGTTAAGAAGCAATGTGTAAAGTATTTGTGTAGAACTAAAATTACATACATTGGAAAACACCACAAAAGGAACTCAGGGGGGAGGAAGAAGATGGTGGGTTGATTCCGCCATGAGCCGCGTTCCGCTCTGTGTTTCCTGACTCTCCGCCACCACCACGTGGCTTGCAGCGGCACAGCACTGCACGCTGAACGCTCCCTCTGAAACAGGGTTCTTTGACTGATCTCTGCCTCCTTCGGCCGAAATTAGCAGATTAGTCTGGTTTTTGCCATATGATTGTGGTTGCTCAGTTCTGTGGTTGGAGGGGGCATGCTCAAGCCATTGTGGCTGTTTGTTCCCAATTTCAGTTCTTGAGGGCTATTGCTCAGCCTTTCTTAATGGCTGCACCAAAGACCAGTGTTTCCCAAGGAGTCCGTGGGGTATGAGGCGCAGCAAAAAATCATAACAAACTTGCTATGCAGAAGGAGGAGGCTGAAGGACTCAATTTGGCAGCTACACCCCTGACTGCAGTACCCTCACATGTGGTATGCCCTATACTGAAACTTCTCAAAACAGAGGCAGTACTCAATCTGATTGAGGATGCATCAAAGGAATTGATCCTGGGAGGAGTATCACCCTTGGCAGAAACTCTGATGGCGGCCGCAACATTTAGTACACGGCAAGTACCCCCTCATAAACATCACTCAGTGAAAACGATCAGACCCAGGATTCGGACCAGACCTTGCTGGAGAATTGTGTGCAGACCCACAACAGTGCCAATCCAACACTGAACCCTCTGCTACCGGTAATTCCCAGCAACCTGTTTTTTTCCAGATCAGGGATACTACCTGTGGGCAGTGGAGCCCCAACTGGGCAACCAGTCTTACTGGAGGTTCTACCATATATGGCACAGACACCACATGTAAGTACTGTTCCTAGTATTTTTCAACAGCACGGGAGGGATATGGGCGCTGGCAGTCAGTTATGCCAAGTCTAAGGGGAAATTATGAAGAAGATGAGGGCCCATTAGCTTGAGGGAGTCAGGCTGTGTTAAGGCACCATTCTAAAGATGGATCAGAGACGGATTTAAGGCATTTTGTTGAGAGGGAAAGCAATCTCCAACCTGCCCCTGTGAGCTCATTAGCAGAGGTTGTTGCTACCCAAGGGACTGCAACCCCCCAAACAAATGGTATAAAACTGCACAGTCTGAGCAGAGAAAACTTGCAGCTCAAGCTACCACTCAGCCTTTGTCTAAATCCACAAAGCACAGGCTGTCTGGCAAGGCTAGTGCTCAGTGTGCAAAGAGCAGCCCACTAAGGAAGTTGGTGACTTTTCCAAGGGGGAATCATTACTACACTATCTGCCCCATTTTCTGGCTCTTACAGTGAGCTACAACACACCGAGCAACAAATACAATGCCTTCAGCAAACATACTCCACTCTGAACATTAGTTCTCCCTCAGATATATCTTCAGGGGCATTATCAGATCAATCTCTGTGTTTATGACCAGGGAGCCAGCAGGGGCGATGGAAGAGGCTGCGCAGGAACCGTCTTAAAAAGCTATGATGTTAGCCCTACAGGCGCAGGGGGCTGAGGCACAGGCCTTTTATACTCAGGCGAGAGCAGATAATGCACAGATGCCAAAGTCGCTGGAAGTGGCCTCTGGGCAGATCAGTAATCTTACAACAGACATGAGTGATCTACAGTAAAGAGTGACCTGTAGCGAGGAGACCGCCATGATAACAACTAAGACGGTAGAGAGCCATGAGAGCCACCTCAAATTCCTTTAGATGAAGATGGAGGGCATAGAGAATCAGAATAGAAGAAACAATTTGAGGATTTTTGGGATACCAGATGGCAAAGTAGGTGCTGATCCTTGACAGTATATGGTGCAATTATGCAGAAGGGCTTTTCCGAACCTGAGTGATTGAGACTGGGATTCACAAATACAGCGCACTCATTGGCTCCCCCTCAATCACAATGTCAATTGTGCTAAGAATTCTCTTCAGAGACAGGCCATTTCTTTTACTGCTCGCCCAATATCTGCAGTCTTAGGTGACAATATAATTATTGTTGCTCGGTCAGATTTAGGCAGATCTACAATGGAACGGAGATAAAAGCTGCAACAGTTGATTGAGCCACCAAAAGCCGCCAGCGCACAAGTATTTCTACAAGAACCTGCCCGCTCAAAATTATTAAAGAAGGATGCTATCAGGTGCGCTTTTCAGAAGAAGATGCTGCACAGGCTCTCGCTTGGATAAAGGGGACAAATAAGAATACTTGAGAAGATTGGTAAAAATGAAATAGGCTGGATTCTTGAGAAGCTCTCTGGATTGGGATATTATATACAGGGGGTAAATGATGAGCTGGAATATTACTATTCTTACTACTATGCCTTGCTGCTTTTTATTTTGGCTTTTTTTGTGTCTATACTATAAGCTGCTACCTGCCTCTTTTTCTTTTTCTGTAATTTTATTGTACTGGGTGATGGGGCAGTTGGCGGGGGTTCATGGAGTGGACAGGGGCTCTTTTGTGGGCCACTTTTCACCAACGGCCCAGATTGGGGTGATTTCTTCCTCAAGGAACGAGAGGGTTTCAATAGGGTTTAAAATGATAGGTGGTGAGGGAGTAAGAGTCAGGTTGCAGATGAACTTGTATGTTTTACCACTGAGCTGGCTCATACATGAAGGGGTGGAGTTGGCTGTGGGGGAGGGGGTGGGAGAAATTGGTCATAATCAGGGGTTTCATTTAAGATTAATGCAAAGCCTTTTAACCCCTTCCATGCTCATGACAAGGTCAGCTCGTCATGCAGTACACTGGAGCTGTGCTTATGACGAGCTGACCTTGTCATGAACAATGGTGATTGAATAAATGCAACACAGGACGGGAATTCCCTTAGCATTCAAGGTGTTAATCAATATGCAGCATCTGTACTTGATTGTCAATACACGGGTGTAAGAAAGTGGCTCTGTATATACTGAACCAAAGTAAGGTACGGTGTGCACAGAGTCCCCAGTCCTCAGAGGTTTGGCAGAGGCTAAAGTTAGATATAACCTTACTCTCTAAAGTGGTATCTTGGTCGAGCAGTAAGGCTGTATCAGAGGACAGTGTAAAGCATTTGTTGTACACACTCAGTCAGCAAATGGTCTCACACACTTAATACCTGAACTCTAGGCCAATTGTTTTGTATCAAAATATATAGTTGTTTTATTTTAGAACCAAAAAGGTATCAAAATATACTTTCTCAGAATGAGATACTTTAGTTAAATTCTTTTTCAAATAGGCAATAGACTTCTTGATTACAATAGTTACAGTTGTTGCAATAGGCAACACAATTTCAAACACAATGCAACATTGAGCTCAATGGGAATTTCTAGTTAAATGCAATTAGTTACTTTGTAGATTACTTTTCTAACCATAGGACTGGATCCTAGATTCAGTCCTGAGACATTGCCAGTAAACAGTTAAGTAAAAGCATTTTGGTTACAGTAGTGATTTTAGGGAATATTATTTTGTTTTAAAAGTTGACACTTAGGAACTTTTTCCCCTAGAATAACCAATGTTATCCTATGGTAGGAAATTCACTTAGCAGGTAAGTACTGTTATCGTTACTTTTTATAACTCTGGGTTGGATCCTGGATCCAGCCCTGGTGCATCTCCTGTAAATAATTGAAAGAATGCGTTTAAGTCATACAGGCGATTTTTAAGGATTACTTATAGTTTTTGAAAATCAACACTAGAAACTTTTCTGGTCGAAATCATACAATGGATTCCTACAGAAGAAATACAAGTTACTGATAAGTACGGTTAAAATGACTTTTCAGGGTCAGTGCTTGGCTAAAAGATGCAGCACTGGGTTCTCTACTGATAACAGGCGAGTAAATTGGAATTCGTTGTTCGGCTGATTTTAGGTGAATATTTAAATGTTTCAAAACTCCACACTTAGAAGAATTAAGGTTCTGGGCATAGACTCAGGGGTCTCCCATTGTCAGGTAGGTACAGTTGGTACACCCTCAGGCCCAATGTTATCCAAAGAGAGGCAGGGGGCCATTGGTTGGTGGCTGCTGGCAAGCAGGCCACACGGCTGTGGGAGCTGGACTCCCGGTCACTTGCTCTGGGCAAACGGGGAAGTAGGTTAGGACCAAGGTTGCACTGCCAAGGGCACTCTGGCTGTATGTATGTACATGTACATGTATTGGCATTTATATAGCGCACTACTTACCCGTAGGGTCCCAAGGCGCTTCGACCGCTGCGAAACCCTTCCTGGCTTCCCTGAGAGATGGCCCCTTAATGGGTATCTCCAGGGTGAGACCAGGCATCCCCGGCGGTCTGGTGGGGCCGTTAGTGAAGATGAGGCAAGCTAATGCCCAGAGTTGCCGAGTGTGATCGCTGATCAGAGTGGGCACCGAGGCGAGAGAATTATCAAGTCCGCTGACCCTGGTCCAGAAACCTGCCGCGCCGGGAATTGAACCCTGGTCCCGGGCCGTCCTCTGCTCTCGGGTCTGCCGCCTCTAACCAGTGAGCCACACTACTTCGCTGCTGGGTGCTGGGTCCTTTTGAGCTGTTGGGAGCTCAATGTTATTCAATGGAGATCTTGGAAAGTGAACAAAGGCTGCAGGCTCTGGGACGGAGATTCTTCAGGAGCGACCAACACTTCAAGAGGTAAGTTGGGATCTTGGAGGATAGGTAGACACCCAGGAGTTGGGCACAGGGGGCTGTGAGGCACCGGGTGCAGGGGTGTCTTTTGGCATCAGGAAATCTTACCCTCTGCTGGTCGTGGTTGGAGGGGACCCTTTCTGTGAGGCTGCAGGCGTCGTCTGGGTCGTCGAGGAGGGTCCTTGGGCACTGGATTCCAGGTCAGAATCGCCGGGGGATGTTCTCAGGGTCTTCGTCCACTCAGGCACAGGCCGGGCACGGCGGGTGCAGAGTCTGATGCATTCCCGGTTCCTGGCTGGCACCAGGGGTATTGCTGTTTGAGCAGAACCACTGCTCATGGGAGTCCCAGTCTTTAAGAAGTTCAAGGCAGGCAGGTCCTCCGGGGTTTATAAGGTTGCTGTCCGCAGGAGTCACCGAGATTTAGCAGGAGCAAGTTCAAGGATCAACAGGCCTGTAGTGCTGGGGCCAAGTCAGTTGGTGTTGTCCTCTTGTTAGCAGCTGCACGGCGAGTCTTCTTCTTCTTTATCTTCTTTCTTGTTTTCAAATCAGGATCTGAGGAAGGAAGGTTCAGTGTGCCTCTAAATACTAATTGTAGGGGAGTTACAGGTAGGGTACGGGCAGGGACCAATAGGTCCCTGTCCTTGGGTGAGTACACACACTACCCTGCTCTTCTCCTATGGGAGGGGGGCATGTGCCTATCTCTGATTGGGCAGGGCTCCCCATCCTCAAGATGGCCGGATCCCAGAGTTGTGCTTCACCTCGTCTCCCCACCTGAGGGGCGGGGTTGGCAGAGGCTGGCACACCTTGTTTCCTCACTTAGTGTTTCCAGCCTGTTATCCCGCCAGAGTGAGGGTCAGAACCGGTGGGGGAAAGTTGCTGAGTACAGCAAGTGGTCTGGAGAAGCTCACAAAGGTAGCATGCCTTTGAAGATTCCCCTGCCCATCCTGGGGGAGGAGACCTAGCACCTCGCCGAGGGCATGCATTGTTGCAGGCCCAGTAGAGAGGAGGGCTCTCTAGCCAGGGGTTCAGTAACATGCTTGCTGTGTCACAGCCTAGGCAGCCTCTCAGACCAGAGGTGGATTGTAGGTTAGGCTTCAGGGGGCATCTCTAAGATGCCCTCAGAAGGGCATTTTACATTAAATCCCACACTGGCATCAGTGTGGGTTTAATGTGCTGAGAAGTTTGATATCAAACTTCCCAGTCTTCAGTGAAGCCATTATGGTGCTGTGGAGTTCGTAATGACAACCTCCCAGCACAATATACTCTTAAGGGCACCAGTGAACCTACAGTGCTCAGGAATAGCCCTGGGTACTGTAGGGGCACAGGGCTCATGCACCTGGGCCCTCACCACTGGCATAGTGCACCCATCTAGAGGGGGGACTGATGTATGCCAGGGAAGTGTGTTTGTGGGCATGGCACACAGGGATGTGTGCCATGCCGACTCTTTGTTTAGTTCTGCACCAGGACACTCAGCCTGCAAGGGCAGTGGGTGAGTGTCATGGTACAGGCCCCCTAAGGGTGGCACAATAAGTGCTGCAGCCTTTAGGGATCTTCTCTGATCACAATGCCCTGGGTACCTAAGGTACCATTTACCAGGGGCTGACATGTGGCCAGAGATCCCAATTGGCTTTTAGTTCAACACAGTTTTAGGGAAGGAACACAGGCCATGGGCACCTGATTGGCAGGAGCCCAGGGCACACTCAAACAAAGCACATCAGCAATTCAGCAGAAAGTGGGGGCATACCAGGCAGGAAAGATGGCACTTTCTCACAAGGGGAAGTTAGATTTTGTTTACATTGCTTAGATGGATAAAATGGTCCAGATTCAATGTATGTTTTGGAATGTGGCAGGGATTAATGCACGATATAAGCTTCAACTGGTTTGAGAAGAAATCAGTTATTACAAACCTCATTTGGTAGCTCTAACTGAGAACCATCTAGTATATAGGGATAGAGCCAAACTCAGACAGCTAGATTTTGATGTTGTTGCTTGTACCTCCCAGACTACATTGATACAGGGGGTGACTGATCTTTCTTCTAAAACATTTCTGGGACAGGTATTAAACACCTTGGTTGACTCTAGAGGTAGATAGGTTTTGGGACAATTGATCTCACATTCTGCTAAATTTGTGTTGTGTGCCGTCTATAGATCAAATATTGATGACCCCGAAATATTTGATGCTCTTTCATTTGAACTATTAGATTGGGCAGGCAAACTGATTTTTATGAGAGACTTTAATTATGTCATGAATTATAGTATTGACTCTACTAACCGCAGGGCTACATCCCGTAAACCCAGAATTAGGGCTTCCCTTACTGACTTGATTACACTGTATGGCCTATTTGATGCTTGGGGGACTCTCTACCCATGGGATCCTTGCTACACAGACTACTTTCACCAATATAAACTGTATTCAAGGATTGATATTTTTTTCTAAACGTACGCTGGTGGATAATTTGGAAATTACTGTTTGCCCATGGGTAGTCTCAGATCACAACCCCATTTATTTTCACTTTTCATTGGACCTGCAGTGGAAGAAGCCGAATAATTCCAGGTTCACCTTTCCTCGCCATTTACCAAATAATAGTGAGCATATACAATCTTCCTCGGATTACCTCAGTTATTTTATTATTAATAGAGGATCAACTCTCTCTACTACAGTATGGAATGCTATGAAAGCATATGTCCGTGGTACAACGCTCCAATACCTGATTAAGCAAAATAGTGCTGCTACCAAAGAAGCTTATACCATACAGCAAAATGTCCGCCACCTCGAGATTTTACATGCTACTAAAATTACACATGGTGCTAATGATAAGCACTAAGTGTTTGGGCAACTGATAGAAATGCGATCTTGTGCTGGACGCAGATTAAAAGATCAGGTTGCAGCTAGATTTATGGAGTATAAAAAACTTCAGTATGACCATGGGGAGAGGGTCACCATGTGTTAGCATATTAAATTGCACAACAGCAAATGAAAGGCAGAATTGAGGCCATCAAAGGATTAGACTGTAAGTCTTATTCTAAACCTAAACTTATTTTGGATCTGTTCGCACAGTTTTATGGTTGGCTGTATAGTCATTCACTAGTATTTGATATTGAGAAGTGACAGTAATATATCAAATAGTGCCAGTTACTCTCTCTTACAGAGAAGCAGGCATCCGACTTGCAGACAAACATTTTAAGATCAGAAATCGTGGTTGTACTTATGGCTCTGCCATCGAGTAAGGCTTCTGGGGACGATGAACTCCCCATAGAGTTTTATAAAACATTTAGAGAAATACTGAGTGCAGAATTTTATCATGCTATACAATTCATTTGGGGCAGAAGGGACTATTGCAGATAGTTGGATTGCCACAGAAAGGCATGCAGAGTCTGCTTGCGGGGGCCGTTGCCCCCAGGGACTCCGGGGGGGTGCACCTGGGGGGTACCTATGGTACCCTCCTGCAGTTCCATGCACAACTGGGCAGGCACCGCACGGTGCCTGCCATGTTGTGCATGGAAGTACACGACATGCCTTCCTGGCATTGTGGTGGGCAGTGCTGAGTGCACCGCCTGCCGCAATGTCAGGAATGCAGGATGCACCCACCAGTGTGGCAGGCGCATCCTAATGTCTGCAACGGGACCCCCGCACCAATGGCGGGCGGTGCCATTCCACGGGAGGATGGCGGGCGGACGTGCGTTTCAGCGTAAAGCACACCTTCGTCAGGAAAAGCCACAAATCCTGAAATTAATTTTAAAAACATACTAAACAACCATTTACATTGTCATTACTCAGCGTGTTAAAATGAACTATATTTCGTGTTACATTATTTAACTGACACACATGAAGATTGGCTACATTAATCAACTTGGTATACCTTAATTTTATTTTCCTTTCAAAAGATTGAGACATGAGGTGTGATATATTATATAGAAAAAAGGAAAAGGGAGAAAAAAGGGGTTTGTAAGATATGAAAAGAACAGTGTTGAAGGTGTAGGGATAGTGAAAACCAAACATCCCAGTCTAAGTTGTATAGCGTGCAGTGTGGTAAGTGATTATATCTAAAATGCTTACTTTATGTCCTGTGGCTAAGGGATTAGTATGCCAAGGAGCAATATGTTCTGTTTAACATTCAGATAAAGCTTAGAACCTGGGAATATATAACAGGCTGTCATTTAGATAAATGTTCTCTATCTGATAGGGTGGGTAGTTCTCAATAAAAAATAATTTTAGGTCAGATAAAGAAGCAGGATGTTGATTCCTTTTCTTTTGTTTTTAGGTACAAGCACGGTGTGGTGATGCAGAACACTTCTGGGAATCTGATATGGCTTCTTAAATATATTGGGCAGCACTCTGTGGCATGATAAGAATCGTATCATACCACAGAGTGCTGCCCAATATAGTTAAGAAACAATATCATATTCCCAGAAGTGTCCAGCATCACCACACCCTGCTATGTTGAATAAGACTGAACATTGATATGTAAAGAATAAACTTTTGTATTTTTTTAATTACTTCGTTGTGACACTCAACTAGACATACAAATAAGAAATGTTATGTACAATTATTGCCTAGGAAGTTATTTTTCATTGTGTATTGCCCTGTCCTAGGAATTGTATTTCTATTATATCTATTATATCTTGTTACCTATAAGACATGAGGGCTCAAAGCAAGTGCACACTGGGGTTATTATCAAGAACATTCAATCTTCACTCTATCACGCTCAACTTTCGGTTGCCCCACGACCACTGGGCAATAAACATGAAAAGTCAAACCTGTGGAAAGGAGCGTGTCCAAATCTGTTATTAATTATTCTTTTGTGTTTCATAGTCTCTGATTAGTTCTTGTTATTTCTTAATTTTCTCATCCAAAAAATCACACACATAGGAGTCTTGCGTTTAATTTTTATCACTTGTAGTCAACTCAGCCCAGCCAACGCATTTCATCCAGAAGGACATCATCAGGACTGCAAATTATAAAAAATATACTTTTCAAACATATGTAGTCCATACCCTATGTAAAACATCAGGCATTCTGCTATGGCATTTGTAAATCCTTTAATCCAAAATACTTCCCACATCCCTCCAAAAGACTCCCTGCCTACATGCATTCTATCAAAGTAATTATGTCCCGAAACACATTAGTTGACATTTAAAATGAGTGTCCATCCTCAATTTGACCTTATATCCCATTGTCCTATCCTTCAAATGTTTGGGATGACTCAAAGTGTCTCCTCCCTAGTGCACCCCTCTTCCCCAATGTGGGATCGGGTATCATATTCCCCTTAAAGTAAAAAAAAAATACCCCATCATTACCTATAAATCATAATAATTTTCAGCGAGCTCAATTCAATCCTCCAATCAGTCTAGTCGGCTGTGGTACATTATAAAGTTGTATAAGGCTTCATATCCCAAATGGTTTCTATAAATAGGAGACACACTACTTCAGTTCAAATCTCTGTCCTTCATCTGATTATTCCCTGGTCAGCAAATCAAGAAAAAATTCCAATACCTTCACACATTCCTTTCCATTATTTGTATATACCAATTGTTTTAGGTTCCTTCTTATCCTCCCCACTTTCTCCATCCAAAATACAAGTCCACTATTTTCCTGGTAGTCATTCGCTTACATTCTGCTACTTACCATTCCTATCTATTCAATACAATCTAATTATTCTCCTGCCCCTCACTGTTCTGCCTATCTTCACACTCCATCCATCAAGATCTCCTCTCTTCTGCTCACCTTGTGTCAAAGTGGTCAATTCAGTACCCGTGGCTCCGCATCCCTCTTTATTTATACTGAAAGGTCCACCATTCGTTCGAAAAAAACTGATAAGTATACGCTCCCTCTGTGGTCCACCTGCTCCGTGGCCAATCAAAATCCTTTAGTCCTTCCTCCTATTACCTGAAGAAATTACCCAATAGCCAATGAGTCAGATTCAGAAGGGTACCAGACCGGATACACTAGCCTGTCTACCTTGTTATTCGGAGCTCGCATTTCCGTCAACTACACACCTCATCCTGTTCCTTATTCAGGTATCTGGCTGATCACAAAGCCGTCGGACAAGGAGTGGAAACCGGCCCAAATACTCAACGGAAATGCGAGCTCTGACCTGGCAACAGCATTGCCCAGATTTTGCAGGAAGCATGTTTTTTTGGTGATTGTTTGGGATACAAACTGAATATTGGTAAAACTCAGGTTCTTTTGAACTACACCCCTAGTGTCCCAATACAGGGGGCTACTACATGAATGGTCTATTTAGGTATCAAGCTGTGCTCCGTGGTTTTTAACATTGTAAAGCTAAACTATGATACTTTACCATCCGCTACAGCTACCAAATTTAATTCTTGGAATAAGCTCCCACTCACGATTTTCGGGCGAGTGAATATTATTAAGATGAATGTTTTGCCTAAATGTCTTTATTTGTTTAGCACATTCCCGCTGAGGGTCCCCAACTCCTTTTTTAAGTTATTAGACTGCACTATCTCCAGATTTATCTGGGTGCACAGACGAGCCGACTTCTCAAATCTTCCTATAGAATGGGGGTGCTCCGACTTCCGGATATCACCTTGCATTTTTGGGCTGCTTCCACCGGTCGCTTGTGTAGCCTATTGATATATGATGAAACAAATAAAATACCGCTTTGCTATCAGTTTGCCTCGGGAGCAGAAGCTAGCCTTTTTTTAATCGTTTAAAGAGGGTACGCTTCAAAGTACTCAAGGATATTATCTATACTTGGAGAGGGATCTTCAAGAAATATCTATTAGGTTTATTTACAAGGTGACCCCTACATGGGATAATCCTGCTTTTTCTTGTATTTCTCAAAATTTAACATGTAGGGCCTGGAAGAATGTAGGATTACAAAAATGGGCCAACTTTTTGACCTTAATTGTTTTAGATCCTTTTCTGATCTATGGGCAGCACACCAACTGACTCACCACTCTTTCTTTAAATATCTCCAGCTGAAGCACTACATGGAAATTATCTACCGGTGTATGGAGGGCATCGACAGTTCCTATATTTCTTTAAACCTGGTATTAAACCTACTATAAGCATGATGTAACAACTATTTTCACTGTATGCTATAGATGATACCCCACTATTAACTGTAAAATGGAGTAGACTGTTCTCATCAGATGATTAAGCTGGAGAAATTCAGATGCTTTCGATTTACTGGATCGCTCGGTGCACTCCATTAATCTTAAGCTACAGCAGTGGCATATACTGTGCTTACTATATTATACTCCAGATGTAATTCTAAAGTGTGGAGTATACCCCTTTATAGACAGGACGAACAGAACAAGATGCCCTAAATGCAGGCCTCCGGCTGCAGATGTCTTCCACATGTTTGTGCTGTACCCCTGCTTACAAAAAGTCTGAAAAGGGGTGACTAATGCTAAGTAGGGGTGTGCGGAATTTGCGGAATTGCGTTACGCAAATCTCTGTGAAATGGTATAAAATCTCTGCGAACACGCAGAAATTCAGCGAACGTGCGGAATTGCTTGTTCGCGATGCTTTTTTCCTGTTCGCAATCGCTGTTTGCGTGCTCAGGGGGAAATATCTTGTGAACACGCATTTTGAGAATGCGAACAAGCAAAAAATTTGTGGAGGTCGCGGAACGGAAAATTTTGGCCAATTTCGCGTTCTCCACGGAACGAGAAATTACAAAAATTCAACGAATTCCGTGAGCGGAACGGAATTTACCACCCAGGCCTAATGCTAAGTCACTTAGCCTTGGCTTTCCAGTACAACTGTCGGCTAAAGAGAAAATGATGGGTGTCAAAAATGAACTAGAAGGAGGTTCGCAGAAATTAGCTATGATTATGCTGGTATCTGCCCGACTCTGCATAGCCCGAGCTAAGTAGATAATAGCACCATGAGCTCCGA
Organism: Lissotriton vulgaris; assembly: GCF_964263255.1. Lineage (NCBI taxonomy): Eukaryota > Metazoa > Chordata > Amphibia > Caudata > Salamandridae > Lissotriton > Lissotriton vulgaris. The sequence continues at coordinate 432,821,888 of NC_141696.1, read as the reverse complement.
TGGTTTGTAAAAATACAGGAGGAATGGATGTCTTGGGCACTGCAATGTATATGTCCCCATTGGGACTTCACTGTAACTATCTTATTTGACAATAATATTTCATATTTCGTTGCGATTTTAAATACAAATAGATGAAGACTCTGGTCCCCACATGGCTTTAGATTTTGTAATGCAGACAAGGGGAGGACATGAAATATCATGAAATATTTATTTTCACGATTTTAGGGGAAATTAAGCAATGAGTCTTGAGAAATAATAAAACCAGATGAAATCCTTGAGAAACAATGGAATTAACCTGAGAACAACAAAACACATTTTTCCAAGGTGAGGGTGCGCATTTGGGCGATAATATAGGGTTTGTGTCAAGAAACAATTAGGTGCATCATAACATAGGTTGTAATTCAATCAATAAATATGTAATGTGGATGTGTATATGAACAGGAAGAATTGAGATTATTTTGCTGTTTTATGCTTTATATTAATTCAATCCCACCGAAAAAGTGCTCTGTTTTGTTCAATAATGTTAGTTATTGTAAAATGGGATACAGGCAGGCCAAGTTAAGATATTAAGCACAGCATATAGTGTTTAGAATGGCATATAGGCAGGAATATGCAGAAACTAAAAGTATGAGTAAAGGGATTATTATGATTCTTTTGGATCATGTTGGTTATTTTGTTTTTGTTTATATTTTTTACAGCCCTGATGATGTCCCAGATAGGACAAAACGCGTAGGCTGGCTGTATCTGTTGAAAAGTTGTACCATTTGAAAAGTTAATTTAACAAATGTAAATTGGCTCTTCGATACAAATGGATATGATGAAGAAATTAAAATAAAAAGACTTTTTTGATGAAGTGATGAATCAAGCCTGCTTGAAGCTTTCTTTCTTTGAATGATGAGCAGAAATATATGCTTTGAAATATTTGAATGTTAATTATGACACTCCTTGGGTCAAATTGTATTTGATTTTGTACTATACCTAAGAAAATTCTAATAAAAAATATTAATTTAAAAAAGAGAAAACACCACAAAAGATTCCACACAGGCTTAAAAGAATCGAGAATATTTATCAAAGTAAAATAAGATGAAAACAACAAACATTCAATAAGTAAACGTGGAGATATCCATTTTTAAAGAATAAATGCAAAAACACTGCTTAGAAGTCAGTAGCACCAAAGATTAATTGAGGTCACACTAGACTGGTGTAAATCTGAAAAGTCAAGCTGACCACGCGGGAGCACAAGTCGGATACAGTTCCAAACAGGTCCCGCCAACATTTTTCCTTCTCAAGATGAGCCAAGATTCCTGTGCGTGAGGAAAGAGATTGCCGGGAGCGCGGTGAACGTCACTGGCATGGTCCACGGGATGCAAAGGGCCGCCAGACATTGTGGACAGATGGGCTGGCAACTCGCAGTCATGAGCGGCGATGCTGCTGTGCGAAGAGACAAACTTGCATCCGCTTGCGCTGATTCTTCGAGCGAGCAACGTGGTTCAGGAGTGAACAGACCTGTTCGAGGGCATGAAGAGCCCAAAAGCTTGATTTAAAGGGCCAAGGAACTGTAGATGAAGAAAACTGCTGGAGAACCCACTTCGGAGGCCCTGAAGGGGGCACCTCGGGCAAGGGTAGGACTCACAGAAGGAAGAATCCGACAGCTTAGCATATTTGTAGACATTCTTTTGTGTCCCTGAGACTTCAGAAAACAGGAGACCAGCCAATAAGCCCTTGGAGTCACTCTGGGTTCAATCCTTGGCCTCAGCAAGCCAGAGATCATAAGGTAAAGCGCAGCTGAACAAAGCAAAGACGCTTCCACAAACAGTAAATCACAGCATACTAGCAATTCTTCAGCACAAAAGCCTTTACTCCAGTAGAGTTCTTCCCAGGTTCAGTAATGTACTGATTTGATAGGGCCAGCGCCCTTTTACGCATACGGGAAAGTGCCTTTGATGTAAGGAGTGACTTCAAAAGAGTTCCCTGAAGTGCACAAGGATCCTTTTCAAACCAGCCTGAGCTCCAAACTACCAGTAGGGGGTAAATCAGTCATTTGTGTGAGGGCAGGACACAACCTATTTTGATGTAGGTGTGAGCCACATCTCCCCCTTACTGCCCAGGAAGGCTATCAGTAAGCAGATGAATGCCCTGTCAAATCCAGCCCTTTCTGTGTTGTGACTGTCTAGAAGTAATGCACAAAGAGCAGCTGTCACCCAGCCCAGACGTTTATTGGAGACACGCTGCAGGCACACAGAGAGAAGTTAAGAGCAGAGAAACGTCCACTTTCTAAAGATAATTATACAACAATAAGACCCCCCCATACCATAGGTGTATATGTTATTCTTGTGGATTGTATAGCCTATATACATCCAGACATGCAATTTCATCCTTATTTACTGTCTATATAGGTATTTCCTTCCCTTCCTCTCTGCCCTTCTCTCTTGATCCTTGTGTGTTACTGTGTATCACTCATCTCAATCCAAGTAGGCATAAACATATATAAAACAGATATTAGTTGTTATTTTATATTTTTTTAGTGCAAATAGACTTTAAAGGTGGATAGAAATATATCATGTATACATTTAACACATAGTACAGTTAAAACATATATTTTCTGACTTTTCAATTACATAAACATTGAACACATCAGAATATATGACGTTACAACAAAAACAATTACAACGCATGCCTTTACAACACGGTTTTTACATCGCAACTACCTTTACACCGCAAGCCATTACAACGCATTTTTAGAAACTACCATTACAAGGTATACCATCACAACGCATACCATAACAACACATACCATTACAATGCATAATACTTTAGGGGCAACTTTGGGGTAAGTGTTGGAGAGTGTAGGGGCAAAATGTACTAGTCCCACTCCAGTGAGTGCATCAGTAGGGTAAGTATTCGATAGTGTAGGGGTAAAATTACTATTCCCACTCCAATGAGTGCAACAGTAGGGTATTTGTTAATAGTGTAGGGGTACAAATACAATCTCCATGTACCCCAAAACCCATACCCACCCCAAAACTAAACAATCTCCATTACTTACCTCATAATGCGGTCTAATGGCATGCGTTGTAATGGTATGCGTTGTAATGGCATGTGTTGTAGTGACTTGCGTTGTAATGGCATGCATTGTAATGGCATGCTATGTAAAGGAAGTTGCATTGTAACAGCTGCGTTGTAAAGGTAGTGCGTTGTAATGACAGCGTTGTTGTGGTTGTTTCCCAACATATCAAGACATAATTGGGGTATACATTTTACAACAACTCATTTGACAATGAAAAGAAACATACAGAGATATAACATTCAAGTATGCGTGTCCAACTATACATTTAAAGCAGGGATATTCTTAGGGATTCGATGTTTTGTATGGTCCCTCCATCATTTAATCCTCTGGAGGTCATAAGACTCTATGTGGTCGGGGAAATAAGGGGGAAGGTGTCTCTGCGCTACAATCCTAGAGGATAAAAGTATTTGCTCTCAATTCTAAAGATGGCATTTCTAAAATGGTAATGTCAAATCCAACTTTACCACTAAATAGGATTTATCATCACTATTCCAAAGATATTAAACATGACTCAGCCACTACTTACCAATCAAGAATTACAACTTAAAAGGTATTTTAAGGAAATCCCAATGCTAGCCTATGGAAGGAGTATGCCTCACATCAGTGAAAAATGAATTTAGCTGTTTGTCACTGCCAGGACATATAAAACTTAAAAGTACATGTCCTGCCTTTTTAGTTATACAGTACCGTGCCCTTCAGGTCACTTAGAGCCGACCTTAGGGATGACTTACGTGTAATAAAAGGGGAGTAAGTGCTTGGCAAGTGGTCTTACATGTTAAGTCAAGTGGCAGTACACTGCTCACACAGGCCTTGCATTGGCAGGGCTAAGACATGTTTGAAAGGCTACTTCTGTGGGTGGCACAACCAGTTCCGAGGGCCACTAGAAGCAATTATACTACATGCCCTGGGTATATGGTGTACCACTTTCAAGGGACTTATAAGTAAACTTAATTTGTCAATCAGGTATATTCCAATGTCAACATGTTTTATAGGAGAAGCATATGCACTTTAGCTCTGTATAGCAGCGGTAAGGTGCTCAAAGTCCTAAGGCCAGCAAAAAGATACAGCAAAAAGGGGAAGTAAAAGGCAAAAAGTTAGGGGAAAAACTACCCTATGGATGACAGGTCCAACATGCTCACACTTAATTTCCTCTATCTGGCTTCATGGTCCCTCTCAAACTGGTCACATCTTTAAGGATTGAGAGGGCTAGTCTTTATCTTAATTGTACATAAAGGCACATAACATGGAATGGAGAAACGAAAATCATCATGGATGCCTCACAGTGTTTTGGCTAAAACGTTGAAATGTACATATGGCTTTCTCTATTGCGCTTTTGCGGTGTGTACTTGAAAAGCTGGATGGTTTCATTGCAACATTGATTCACTTCCAAGAACTTAAAAGCTAAACATGTTATTTTTACTCTGAAAATACTATCACGTTTGGGGTAATGAAGGTAGGGAAGCAAACTAACAGCAACATTTGACAATGTGAGTAGATGTCGTATTTAAATACTAAGAGATGATGAAAAATGAGAAGAAAAAAAAAACTACCAAGTTGTGCTTGTATTTTGGTAGATATATGCAAGTGGCTACTTTGAAATTGGAAAAGTCACAATTAATCCCAAGACAAAAACAGTGACAAGGGACTTTGTGCAGAAGCTGATAGGGATATTTGTGCATCAGGGACAAGGGAATAAAGTCATAATTGTCAGATACATGTCTGCTTTTGTTCTTTATAACTCATTTGTAAGTGATGGACCAGTGCATCTGGCAAGAAAACGTTTCCTAATTTAATATAATACACATAATACACAGAAAGTAACTAGACTAATAGTTTGTTCATGGTGGTCACCTATTAAGGCACACAAATCATGAGGCAAAAAAATGCAATTCATCAGCCACACCCAAAGAAATTAATCTCGAATCCATGATTGAAAAGAGTCAGACCACCAATGCTAGGTGCTGGAACTGGCCCTTTTTGCAGAGTTATCCCCAAACATTTTGCCTTCTTCCTCCTATTTTCTCTGACCTGTTTTTGTTTGTTTTAAGACTCTGGGCACTTCACTTTCTCATTGCTACCCAGTGATAAAGTACATAAGTCCTTTGTCTAAATTTTATTGGTGATTGGTTTCTCCATGAATGGCATACCTGATTTACTAATCACGCCATAGTAAAGTGTGCCAGGTGTGCCCAGGGCCTGTAAATCCAATGCTACTAGTAGGCCTGCATCATTAATTGTGCCACCAACCTGGGTAGTCCTTTAAACATGGCTCAGACCTGCCATTGCAGTGTCTGTAAGTGCAGTTTTAAACTGCCAGTTCGACCTGACAAGTGCATCCACTTCCCAGGCCCAAACCTTTCCTTTCATTCAATGTGAGGCACCCCATATGTAGGTCCAAGGTAGCCCCATGGCAGGTGCAGAGTATTTAAAAGGTAGGACACTTACTGGTCACCAGCGTAATGAAACATGAGAGGGCCCCCCTGCAAACTATGTGGAGGGACCCCTTCTCCGGACTCAGTCAGGAGCTCTCAGGCCAGGGTACTGTGGTGAGAGGGCCCCCTGGAGATTGGGGGCTCCCTCGCACCACAGGAGTTGCAGGGGCCTATGTTACGCCAATGGTACTGATGTGTTTTACATGTCCTAACAGTGAACTACTGATAATTTCATTTTTCACTATTGCAAGGCCTATCTCTCCCATAGGGTAACTTGGGATGGCCTAGACATATCTTTTAAGTGTAATTCCCCATTGGGAGCAGATAGAGGTTTGGAGTTGGGGGTCTCTGAACCCACAATTTAAAAATACATCTATTGGTAAAGTTGGTTTTTGAATTGTAAGTTTGAAAATTCCACTTTTAGAAAGTGAGCATTTTCTTGCTTAACCATTCTGTGCCACTGCATTTCTGTAGAATACACATCTGGGTTGGCTGGAAGATGGACTCTTGTGCATTCACTCTAGAGAATCACACTAAGAGACCTGAGGTGTGCCTTGCATATACTGATGACCCATCACTAGGCTGATGGGATTTCCTGAGGTAGAGTGGTGGGAGGAGTTGTCACTGACACCTGAATAGGGGTGTGCCTGTCCTCACACAAAGCTGTCTCTACCCCCCCATAATATGTCTGGAGCCAGGTCAGGGAAGGGCAGGGTATTGTGCACTACAAAGACTTTGTCTTAAAGTTTGCCTATTTTAAAGACAGAAAGGGGTATAAGTATTGGACCACTGACACCCAAAAAGCAAAACACTTCTGCACTGAGGAGATTCTGCCAGGAAGAAGATCTGGATGCTGTAGGAGGGATCCCACTCTGCCTGTTGCTTTGTTGTGCTAGCCTGCTGCTTGCTGCTTATGTCCTGGGAGTGAAAAAACTGGTCTTTGCTTTCTACATCCTGCTTCCATGGTTCCTCAATGGTTTGTGCATGCTTGCCTCCATCAAGAAGCCTGAGAGCCATCAAAGATTTAGTCTACTAGTGCCTGGACTCCTCTGCTGAGAACCTTGACTTGCCAAGTGGTACCAAATCCAGTTCCTGGGCGTGTAACCTGCAGAGAAAAATCCATGCCTCGACTCTCAGAGACCCTTCTCTTGATGTAGCACCTGCTTTCCGGCTGAAAAATCACCGCAGCATGAGTTACAAGCACTGTGTCACCGCCGTCCATGCCACCCGCACTGACTCTGATGCAGCAGCTGCATCACAACTGAAGAATTGATGCGATGCCTGCTTCGAGGCTGTTCAATCTCTGCAGAACCTGCATCGCCTTGTTGTGCCTCGATTATTAATGCATTGCCCCTCGCCGCTGACTCTCCATTGATGCCAGGCTGCAGTAAGTAATCAAGGCTGCGTGCCCGGAATTCAACGCATCACCTCCCCAGCCGACTCATCACCTCCCCTGCTAGTAAGGAACCAACACATTACCTCCCTGTGGAGCAAGGAACTGAGGCATCGCTTTGGTATTCGGTGCCACAAATCCCCTGAGCCATTGCATTGCCTTTGATTTTTGACGCATCTAAGGTACTTTGCCCTAAACAAATGCATCCATTGATGTTTATGGACTAACCTTGCTTAACCTCATAACTGCTATGGAACGTCCAGCTCCAGTGCTGGACGTTCCATTGCGCAGGTGCAGTTCGAACGTTCAACGGCCGACGGCAGCACTACGGAGGTAGTGGTGCCGTCGGCAGGTGAACATGCGCAGCACTTAAAGGGTTAAGCTTTTACAAGTGATATTTTCAGTTGTGTATGTTGGATTTTTGTGGTTTAGTTTTTGTTTTATTCAGACAAATATTGGCTATTGTTCTAAACTGGTGTAGACTCATTTTGTAGTGTTTTCACTGTGTTACTGTGTATGTATGTGCAAATGCTTTACAAGTTGCCTCTGAGATCAGCTTGACTGATCGTGCTGAGATAGGGGTTATCTTAGCTGAGTGACTCCTTACCTTGACTAGAGTGAGGGTCTCTACTTGGACAGGATGCAACTAGAAACCCCGTTTCTAACACTAGCGGGGCCGATTATGATCGCGGTTTTCCCGCATCCTCCGGGCCGGCGAAAGTCACCGCCGGCCCGAAGGATGCGGGAAAACCACTGCGGAGCCTCCAAAGACCCACCGCCAAATTAGGATGGCTGGTGGGTCTTGAATTCTGTCCGCAGCTTTTCCGCCACGGTCGCCTTCCGACCGCGGCGGAAAAGCACTAACATGGCTGCCGGTGTCTATCAGACACCGCCAGCCATATTAGGATTGAGGGAATCACATTATTTCCGTGGCGGGTTTTCCACCGTGGAAAAGCATACGGATCTTCACTGCGGGGGCCCGTTGCGGGCCCCCTAGGTGAAGGGGGGTGGGGCACACATGGGGGGTACCTATGGTACCCCCCTGCATTTGTATGCAGAAAGCGGCAGGCATCGCGCGGTGCCTGCCACTTTCTACAGACAACTGCAATGCGTGCATTTTTAACATCGCTGCGGGTGCAGCTTGAAGCCGCACCCGCCGCAATGTTAAAAATAGAGGATGTGACCGCCAGGCTGGCAGTCACATCCTAATTGCACAGGAGGGAACGCCGCAGCCCATGCGGACGTTCCCTCATCCTCAGTGATCGCGGACGGACTCAAGTCCGTCCGCGATCATAATCGGCCCCTAGGTATCTACTCGAGGTGGACATCTGCTTGAAGGCCCTTGCCTGCATCCCCCTCCACTATCAATCCTTTTCTCTCATCTGCCAGTCTTCTATATTCTGTTGAAGAATTTTCCTCTGGCCATATTCTCTTCAATCCAGAAACTCAGTCCAGCAGGTTTTCTAAACGACTGCTGGTTCTCACTCATTGTGAACAATGTCACTCTTTCTCTCACTGTTTCTGCTTTAAAAAATGTATGTTTTTCTCAAAGATTCTGACGGGAACCACTCAAAATGTTTTGGGTCAGGCCCAAATTGAAAATCCATTCCGTATTTCAAAGTCCCTGCTAACTACCCACCCACAATCTGTCGCCAGTGTTACTTACTACGTAGATGCTATATTTGGTAAACTTTCATTGATCTTTCTTGTTTGTTTCCACATTTACCCTCAGCACAATGAACTATGCATCCTGAGAAAGGCCTTTTTCTCAATTGTAGCAAATAAAGCAAGTATTGGTAAATGCATTAGGTTGCGCCTATTTGATTAATAATAAGCTGTGTTTTTGTTGTAAGCCGTTTTTTGTTGTAAGTTGTAGTAGTGTTCTACAATATAAGTTACAGAAAGTCTGTTAACGTTTAAGACTTGTTTATGTACAAAAAGGCAATATATTGTGCTGTTACCAGTGGTACAGTGCGGGTAGTTAATAGCAAAATTATGAAACATTAAATGACAGAGGGAAATAACAGAATTATTGATGTACTCACAATATTATGTCCTAAGAACAGTTCTGACAATTTCTGGGCCCACCACCCATTCAAATCATGACCCTTTTGCCTGTAAGTTGCCTGCTTATTTACTAGTTAAATATGCCAATAGTAGGTGTTTAGATGAGTTCTGACAACTTTTGGCCCCAGTGCCAATGCACCAGCAACACCATTGAAATCATGGCACTAGTGCCTGCTACATAACTGTAGCAGTGTCTGCCTGTTTAGTACTAATGTTTTGCAATATTCTGTGTTTAGTGCGGTCACTCGAGGTATTGACCCCGGTGCCACTGCACCTGCTGTACTATTCACATCAATCCCCTTTTAACTGCAAGATAACTGCATTTGTGTCTGCCTGTATAGTTGTAAATTATAGCAATAGTATGTGTTTCAAGGAGGTCATGACAAGTTTTGGGCCCAGTGCCACTGCAGCTGCTGCACGATTCAAATAATGACCCTGTTCTTTGCAGGGTAAATACACTTATGACTGCCTGTTCAGTAGTAAAATATAACAATATTAGGTGTTTAGTGGGTTGTCGAGTGATTTTGGTCCTGGTGCTACTGCACCTGCTGCATCATTCAAATCATGACCCTATTGCATGCACTTGTGACTGTCTTATTTAGTAGTAAAATTTAGCAGTAATCCTGGTTTACTGGGGTCCCTAGAGTTTTAGGCCAGAGTGCCACTGCACCTGCTGAACCATTCAAATCAAGTTCCTTTTAACTGCAAGGTAACTGCAATTGTGACTGCCTTTTTAGTAGTCATATATAGCAATATTATGTGTTTAGAGGAGTTTTGACAATTTTTGCGCCCAGTGCTACTGCACATGCTACACCATTCAGATCATGATCCTGTAACTGCACTTGTGGTAATAAAATATAGCAATATTAGGGTGGAGATTTACGAAAAAGTTACGCAATGCAGCGCAGTCCCCGAGAGCTGCATTGCGTTGTGCGACAGAGAGGGGGTAGGAGAGCGCCATAGCTTCTAAGATATGGCTCTCTTCTCCCCTTTCCTTTGCACCAGCGCTGATTACAGCTGCTGTGCGCCATGCACACACCTTAGCGCCGCAGCGCTAGAGTGTGTTTATGAGTCCAGCATAGGTTTTGTACAGGAAGGGTAGCCTTCCGGTACAAAATACGATGCTCGACACAAGGAAAAGCTTTTTCCACTTTGTATGCGTTCCGCACAGTGCAGCACGTATGCAAAGTCTGAAAAGGAAGGAAAAATGAAAGCATTTTCTCCTTCCTTGCGCCTAGTTGAAAAGAACACAGTTTTCTTATGCTAAACCCAATCTGCTGTTTTTAGTAAATTTGGTTTAGTGTGAGAAACCTTGGGTGGTTTCATGGGAACGCCCATGCACCACCTTTGGTACGCCTCCATGGTGCAAAGTAAAGCGTAGCAGCGCAATGCGCTGCTTCGCATTACTTTTTCTGTTATTTCCAGCGCTAAACAAGTTTAGCGCTGGAAAGTAAATTACAAAAAAAGATTTTGCTTCATTTTGTGTCACTTTTGTGACGCAAACACGGCGCAAAAGCTTAGTAAATCTCCCCCTAAGTGTTTAGTGGGGCACCTGGAGCTTCTAATCCCGGGGCTACTTCACTATTGAAATCATGGCACTAGTGCTCGCTAGATAACTTCACTTATGACTGCCTGTTTAGTTGGTAAATAAAGCAATATATATTGTTTAGGTATTCAGAGGAATTCTGGCAACTTTTGGTCCCGGTGCCACTGTACCTGCCGCACTTTTAAAATGATGACCCTGCTGCTTGCCAAATAAATGCACTTGGGACTACCTATTAGTAGTAAAATATAGCAATATTTGGTGTTTAATAGAGTTTTGACAAATGTTGACCCCAGTGCCACTGCACTTGCTGCACCATTTAAACCAAGCCCCTTTCAACTGCAAGGTAACTGCAATTGTGACTGCCTGTTTAGTGGTGAAATGTAGCAATATTAGGTATTTAGAGGAATTCTGACAACTTTTGGTCCTGGTGCCACTGCACCTGCTGCACTATTGAAATCATGACCCTTTTGCCTGCAAGATAACAGCACTTGTGATTGCCTGTTTAGTAGTAAAATATAGAAATGTGTTGTGTTTAGTGCAGTTATTGTAACTTTTGGCCTCAGTGCCACTGCACCTGCAGCACCATTTAAATCAAGCCTCTTTCAACTGCAAGCCAACTGCATTTGTGACTAGCTGCGGCCGGTGCAGGTAAGAGCAGTGAGGCCAGGTGAGGGGGAATTTTGACGGATGATGACAAGGGAAAATTAATTTTCCCTCGTCATCGTCTGTCAAAATCCCCATTCACCCTGCCTCACTACTCTTACCTGCACAGGCCGCGGCTGAATGTGACTGCCTGTATAGTAGTAAAATATAGCAATATTAAGCGTTTAGAGGAGTTCTGACAACTTTTGGGCCCGTGCCACTGCACCTGCTGCACCATTCAAATCATGACTCTGTTGACCTCACGGGGACTGCACTTATTACTGCCTGTTTAGTAGTAATATATTTCAATTTTAGGTGTTTAGTGGGGTACCTAGAGCTTTTAGTCCTGGTGTCACAGCACATCCTGCACCATAGAAATCATGACCCTAGTGCCTGAAAGATAACTTCACTACTGACTGCCTGTTTAGTTGTAAAATTTAGCAATTATTGGTGTTTAGTGGGGTGCCTGGAGCTTTTGGTCCCGGTGCCACTGCACCTGCTGCACTATTGAAATCATGACCCTGTTCCCTGCAAGATAACTGCACTTGTGACTGCCTGTTTATTAGCAAAATGTAGCAATATTTGGTGTTTAGTGGAGTTATGACAACTTTCGGCCCCAGTGTCACTGCACCTGCTGCACCATTCAAATCAAGTCCTTTTTTAACTGCAAGGTAACTGCGATTGTGACTGCCTGTTTAGTAGTCAAATATAGCATAGCTCTTGTATATTAACTTTATTTTTTAATGTGCAATGTTTATTACAACATTTAGAATTTGATCATATTGACCAAATACATTAGGTTGAAAAAATCAATCCGATAATTCCTGCAGAGTGCATTAGAAGGTATTTTTTTTTTTTTTTTTTTTGTATTCCTCATATACCAGATTGGGTATTCTAGTTAGGGCATCTCCTCCTCCCTACATTGCGATTCACGAAACTTAGAGGATTATATCCTTAGTAGGGAGGGAGGGCGAAGACCCCGCTCTAGATTTGGCTGTTTGCTATGTCCGCTCCATACCATTTCGACCTTGAAGACCCTTTCTTAGGCAGGAGAACAAGCACCAACAGTACCCAGGTGAAATCATAGGAACACTGTCATCGGTTCCGCCAAGCCACAAGGGCCGCCCAGATCTTATCTTGACTAGAACTATCACAAGCCATATCGGATTCACTCACATAAATAATATATTTCAGGCATTCCGTGAATGTAGGGGCATTCTCTGACTTCCAGGCCTTACAAATTTCACGCCTTGATAGAATAATTATATAAAAGATGAATTTAGTCATCAAATCCTGAAGCTGGTATTCTGCCCCTAACCCAAAAAAAATTATCCTAGAAGAGATCTCAAAATTTATGCCGAGTACGTCAGATATGAACTCTCCAATTTTAGTCCAAAAGGGTAACAAACTTGGACATTCTGCGAACATGTGTATATCATCTGCTGCAGGGGCCTTACAACGTGGACAGCTATGTTCCAGCTTTGTAATTTTAACCAGTTTTTTTGGAGTTATATAGACTCTATTTAAGGTGAACAGATGATTGCGCTTTAAGGGGGCAGATTTCACCACTATATTTAACAATTTAAAAGAGTCTCCCCATAATGCTAGCAAGTTATCACATTGCAGGTCGTCTATCTCCCCCCAGAGTTTGTTAAGTTCACTCTCTGAGATTTCATCCTTCTCATTTAATGCCTCATACCAAAAGGAGATCTCCTTTTTCCATCTACCCTTTCTCATCACAAATTCAAATTTTGGGTTGGTTGTGAACTCCCATGGAATGGTAGACCACCAACTTGATAACTGATAGAATTTGAATCTGGTGAGAGTTCCATTTGTCAACCTGGAGAGTGAGTCCCACCCCAATAGCTGGGAATTATCCATAAGATCCTGCCATTGCATAAAACCGGCTGTTTTAAGAGGAATTGATAATTGGTCTCTGAGACATTCTGGCGTCCCAGGTGAATCCCATATAGAAGGTACTGAGACATTAATAGGAAATGCCACAAACGCTCTAAGGCTACAGCATCTGCTTTACACAACTAATTAATAAAAAGCAAGCATTCCAGCATACTGTTAGAAGCTGACTGCCTTTTCCGTGGAAAGAGATCTTATCTTGACAGTGAATGTGCAAGGCTTGAGTAGAAGTATCATAAACTCGTGTAGCCAGTAAAAGTTACCAAAAAAAAAATTCCACACAAAAGTGAATGAACACCATAATTCTGCATTGGACACTGGTATGAGCCCCCTTTTAATAAATATTAAATACAAGAGATTTCACAAGCACAGCACAAGCACTGTGCAGACAAAACCTAAACAAAAATCAAGAGATGTACAAATTTGGACGCATTGCAACATGATGGGCCTTAACGTTGCTAAAACAAAATTTGTTACTCTTCTTTCAAATGTCTCTATCAATCCTACAAGCCACATACCTTAATTCAAATCCATTCTTTTAGTTCAAAAAAGCAAGGAGTGAACGCCATACTCCACTCCACCCTATCTGCTAAGGCACCTTTTAATCCAATGATTTCCTTGTGTACTCGACTCTAAGCAGGATTCGGATATTAGAACATCTCTCATTTTCGATGGCCCTGGGCTTGACCCACTTAAAGTGCCTACTGAAATGCACTCTTTGAAATATTAAAGCCCACCTTCTAAAGAAGCAAAAAGTCCTGCAAAACTTGGCAGCCTGGCTTTTGTGTAATGTTGTTTATGAGGGCATTCACCAAAAACCAGTCAAATGAAGATGACAGTTCAAAATTGTAATCCTCACCCACACATCGTTCAACAGTGCTGATCCCAAATACATTGCAGATCTCATATCGCCACAGTGAAGTGGAATACATTCCTAGCTATTCTGAAAGTTACTTACAAGTCCCTCCAAATTTCAGGTCAATATCTAAAGGGGTCAGAAGGTTTTCGGTGGAAAAGCTGGTCTCTGGAGACCCATATCTCAATGTTTTTATGACAATGTCAATTTTTTAATATTCAGAAGAAATCTGAAGACCAGTTTTTTTTTCTCAACAGCTTTGAGTTAACTCACTCTGTTTTCTATCCTTCCACCCATCTTCCCCGTCCTTTATGGTCTAATGCATCAGTGATAGTTTGTGTGTGAAATGATATTGGGTGTTATTTAGAGTTTGAAGGATGCAGGACTTCCACCAAAACTTGACCGATATGCCATTTACCCTATTTACAGTGCATATTTTGGAATACATTCTAATGGGGAAGACAGAATATCAATAATCCACATCCACCAAACTCTACACAGCTTCAGTGGGATTTCATACTACTCTTGAAATGTGTAATTGTTTCAGCACAAGTATCATCATAATTATAGCTACTATTTATCTTCGATCGGGAGCATTAGCAAGATTAAGAGGCATATTAATCATTATGTGACGTAGTGCAGCAAGCCACCTTGCTGTGCTGCACTACATGACAAGGAAAGGCTGTATTTATCAAAATAGATTGCATTCCTGCCCTTTCCAAGCTCTGGCACCCAATGTGACCCCTAGTGCCAAGGCAGGCACTCTTGTACCATGTACATAATTCCACAAACGATATCATTTCCCATGACACCATAAAACACGCTCAACCAACACTTCCAAATTTGTCATCGCATTTTAGGAAATATCATGTCATTCATATCCTAGATAACATCCTAACAGGTAAGCAACTGACTTCAGGCTCCCAATCCTGAAAGACATAGCTTAAATAAACTGGTGGTACATAAATAAATTAAACCCCATCTCTCCGCCGAAACAGGAGGCTTTTTTATTTACATTTTTCAATATCATTTTGCTAATTGTTATTTCAGTTATTTCAACCTGTCACCTCCATTGGAAAGGGGGTTAACATAAATTATTCCCACACATTTAAAACTGATTATATGAGCACTATGTGCTCCTGGTACATGTCCCACTGAGCCACATTTTGTATTCTTGGCTTTGAAAGCATTATTTGTGTTAATGAAAATATTTCTTCTGGGGAGGACCTATGTATAAGTTTAGGCAAGGGCATATTACTACGTGAACTTTAAACTTTTTCACAATTAATGAAGCTTTAAATTGCACATGTAACTTTATTTACATTGCAAGAGATGGTGTTGCTTGCATTTATAGCACTTTCCCAGTTTAACCTTTCCTTAATGTCATTGTTATTGCTGTGCAGGAAGCATTATAGCTGTAACTTTAAGCAATATTTTAAATATAAATACAGATAAATATACTACTGTTATGTAATTCATTATTCACCCTTTGAGTTGTAAATTGTATACTTGGCATCTTGATTTAGAACTGTTCTTACGTGTTCTAAAATTATTTTTCTGAGGGTACAGATGATACTGCTTACATATTTTAACTCACACTCAAGAATGTATACAACTAATTTTTTATAGTTATTGTACAATTGTCTTTTTTATGTGGTTATCATTTTCTCCAATCTTACATGCATTACAAGTCTTATATTTTATAAAGAATCTTTTTGGATTATCTGGCCAATTTTCAATTGGTTTTTCTGCGAAATGGCCTCTGACCAAATACATCTTTGATGGATTTAGCTTATTTGAAAGTGATTGCTAGTCTTTGTCCTAATCTGTTGCCTATATCTGGGTCTTGGCTAATCACATTCTAGAATTTATTTAAGACTTTTTTAAATCTGACTACTCTTCTGGCTGTATATTTCAAATAAGATGGTCGACATTGGGTAGTTATGGTTAGCTCTGCTTTTCCAAATACAGTGTTTTTTGGTTTTCTAATAACTATAGTGCTGTTTGACAAATCTTTACAAAATTTTCAGAATAAAGTTCAGCCACATCAGCTCTTTCCTGGAAAGTTTTAGGGTTATCCATTAAGTGGGAGGTCCCAAAACAGAAAATCTGCATGCATTTTTCATAGACTTTTTGGGAAAGTGAATTTGCAATAATTACTGAAAGGAATTACATCAAAACTGGCAGGAAGACAGATCTTGGTACAGAAAGCATGCTTTTGTGATTTGGTGTACATCTGTTCCCTAGTTTTGGAGATATTAAGCCTCAAAAATAGTTGTAAACCTGGACGCTTGGCTTTGAGAGACTCACAAGAATCATTCAAATCTAACTTAAAGCCTTCTGATTTACCCAAGGGGCTTTTTAGGTCTCGCCTGTCGATGCGCATGCGCATCGAGCAAGCGAGAGTATTGCGACTTATCCACTCTTTATCCACACTGCAAGGAATCGTGGCGATTCCTTGCAGTGCCCGTGACTTTTAAGGTCAATGCGCATGCGCATTGAGCTTATGCGCATGCGCATTGACCTTAAAAGCACGTGCACGTCCGTCTTTGTTTACCCGCTCCGCCCCCTCCCCTTCCCGCCGTCTCACATTTCGCAATGCCCTCCTAACAACACACACACACCCTCTCCCCCGCTCCGCCCCCTCCCCGCCATGTCTGCCCCCTTCCCGCCGTCTCGCATTTCTCCTCCACCCTCCCCTCTCTTCCCTCCTTAAAAACAACTTTATGAAAACCATCGACTTGCAAAGGTTTGTTGTTTCCATAAATATTATTCAGTTGCTAGAGTTTTTTTTACTTCAGCAGTTTGAATAAAATATTTGCTTGTTATACAGAGCCAGGCTCCCCTTTTTCCACTCCCCTCCCCGGCCGCGCCCCTTCACCACATCCAGATTGGCCCCTTGCTACCACATCACACCCCTCGTGACACACCACTTCCTGGTATTCAACTTTGTCGACCGGCTCCACAGTAACCCTGCCGAAGCAACAACGGCCCCTGGATTGACTCCATGAGAGCTCCTCTACTGACTCAGGTACACAGCCCGCCGTGTTCTTTTACCCCCCCTCTCCTCGACCGTCCTCCACCAGTCCTTATCCTTAGCCTTTCCCCTCCCTTTCCTCTGCCAGGTATTCTACCACAACGCGTGGAACGCCGGACTGCGAAGCACCTGACGTCCACGGATGTGGCACCGATCGCCCGCGCTGTGCCTCCCGCTTTATTCAGGTATTTACACGCTCCCCCCAGCTCACCCGCCCGGCTTCACCAATGTTCCCTCGTCCCTCATTCCACTCCTTTATTCCCCCACTACAGATGTTGCCCATCCGACTGGAAGCACCTTAAGTACTGATCTTCCGATCTACATTGTTTTTCCAGGTAACTCTGCCGCCTAAGCGCTTCATCTGGCCACTTCTCTTTCGCACTGCTCCGGTATGTCACCCCACCCGGTCCGACAACTTGGCCATGGTTTGAGCGCTTACTTCCAGATGCCGCCACACTGATACTATGCCTTACGCGAGTGAATCAGCCCCAGGATTTCGACATCCCTCCTCCTGCACTTTGACCTTACTAACCCACGGCTTTTGTACTTCCCATTCCTGGCCCCCACCTTGAAACTGTTCGTTGTCACCCTTAGTCTGACTTAATTGCACATCGCGAGTTCGGGTCCTTTGCCTCTCGCTATTCCGCCTCGGTATGTTCTTCTAGACTCACCTACCTGCCGGCTTCCTAGCCCATTACCATGACGTGATTGCAGACGTTGAGGCTACTCTCTTCATTCTGTTCTTCCCGCTTACTGCACAGCCACCGTGAGCTTCTTCGCCACTCTGTGTTTCACCCCTTCCCCCCACCTGGCCGCCCTTGCTCCCCTACCAATTGCCTACTCACCCAGATGCCCCAGAATTGACACACAACCTTATGTCCAGGCTCTTACTTCACCACCCTGGTAGTGTTCATGCCCCCTGCTCTTATGCGCACTCACCCTCACTCACCCTCACTCACCCTCACTCACCCTCACTCACCCTCACTCTCACTCACCCTCACTCACCCTCAACCCCTCACTCACCCACCCTCACCCTCACTCACCCTCACTCACCCTCAACCCCTCACCCTCACACAGTGCAATAGGTCTCGGAGCATTTGAGTTAGAGCTTTTAGAAATGTTTATGGCTTTTTTTTTTTAATTCTTTAGCATTGGCTACAGGAAACAAAAATGCTAAAGATTTACAAAAAAACCCATAAACAATTCTAAAAGCACTAACTCTAATGCTGCGAGACCTATTGCATTTCCAATGCTTGTTACTCTTGGGCCATCTTGCTCCTGTGGGAGCAAGGCTCTGATAGGCTGCATTCCCTCCTATAAAGCCTTCGAAGCACTGGGGGTCCCTGTTTCCCGGGGACTTATTTGTTATAATTGTGTACCAGTTTTCATGTCCAGGTCCTTTTGGGCTCGGGGGGGGGGGGGTGCATACCCCCTCCCCTATTATGAAATAATTCAGCTCTGGGAAATAGGGTCCCTGGGGCCTCCAAAGGACTGCAGAGGGAGCCATGCTCACATCCCCATTTAGTTAAACATGGCCCTATGAGTGGCTCAGGGAGGTGGCCATATGCCTCCTACACAAAGTAATATAAAAACACAGACAGGGGGTACATTTTTTTAAAAAGTTGCGATCCTGCAGGAGTCCAGAGAGACTTGCAGGACTGCGTCTTTTTAGAAACAATAATATTTTGGCCCCGGAAGGAGGGGGAGTTCCCACTTGGACCTCCCCACAGGTCCTTGGTGGGCAGAGTATTCCTACTCCTGCCCGCTTATACTCTCCCCCTTCAACTTTTACCTGAGCAGAAGTGTATTGTCTGCTACCTCCCCCAAGACATACTGTTGATTTAGGTAGCTGCTGGTGGACCTAGGAGGTCCAAACAGGGAAGAGGACATAGGTAAAATGCAGTTAAAAATACAGGTACAATTCTAATTCAGAATCGAGCAAGAGAACCAGCAAAGAAGGATTCTTATTATACACCATGAAACAGAGTGTGTGGAAAATCCAAGACAAAGACCAGCATAAATCAACACAGCGTAAAGGAGGGAGGCATTTACTAAAGTATGCATAATGCACATTCTAGACACAGGAGCTGGTAAGATCTGGTAGAAGAATTTTTTAGATGCCTTTGTTCCGTGAGACATTGATTGTGGAAAAAACTTTCACACTCCTATCCTTGGCCTAGCACTGTTAAATAATGTATTCTATTCACTCTAATGTCCCTTTCTTGCCAGGTATGACTAGTGAGGTGGGAAAATATGCATATTTTGGTATTCTCCTTTGAATAGTTTAGCGTTGCTTACACCTGAAGCCAGATGTAGGTAATCTCAATTTACCTATTCTTAAATACCGAATTTTATCGATTCGGTATTTAAGAATAGGTAAATGGGATGTAGATAATTGGGCATGAATAGGGCATGGGTGTACATGTGGCACACATACATGCCCAAGGGCATGTATGTATGCCACATGGCACTGAATAAAAAGCAAAAAATTGCATTTTTAAAAAGGAATTCGCTATTTACCACCAACTAATAGTTGATGGTAAATAACGAATCCTTAAATGTAAGAAGCACTCACTTGAGTGCTCCCTACATTACGAATTCGGTAATTTACCGAATCTGTATTTTAAGAATTCGGTACTTTACTGATTTCTTAAATTACCGATTCGGTAAATTACTGAATCCTGAAACGTGGCCTCCTACATCTGAAAAGCCTAATACCGGTCGGTAACGGCCGAAATTCGGTAATTTCGGGCGTTACCGACTGGTATTAGGCTTCCTACATCTAGCCCCATATGTGCCACCCACAAGTAATATTATTGATATTGATATTTGTTTATTTAAGAGATTTATATAGTACGAATACAACCCATATAGGTAACAGAGTGCTTTACAGAAAACACAGAATAAGGTATGATACAAAATGGTAGGCATTATTAAAAAAACATGAGGATAATACATTAAGTGACCACATGGTAAGAGGGGTGATAAGAACACATAATTAAGCCAAGCTGTCTTAGACAGAGTTTGAAAGGTGTTAGAGTGGTGTGTAGCTGGCTGAGGAACGCATTGAAGCATCTAGGGTCTTGAGGGTGTGAGAGTAGGCAGGAAAGAGTCATTCCGGAGATGAGTGGGTATGACTCTCTTCAGTGTGCGAGAAATCTTTTGGATAGTAGAATTCTTCTTTCTGAAAGTGGATGTCGATGGGTTACATCTGACTGAGGAAGTTCGAGATTTCCAGATTCCTGGGGTAGTACAATACCAGAGAAAGAACGGTTGTAGTTTTTTTTTCTTGTTGAATTTTTGTAGCATAAGTAGTAAGATGCTTTAACTTCTGGACAATCTGTTTCCACCGAAAAGGTTCAGTTTTTAGGCCAGGTAAGAAGGTGTATTGTGATGCAGTGCTTTATGCTTCAAACTTGTAATTTTGAGATGGATTCTAGCCTCATAAGAAAGCCAGTTCTGACATTGGAGGTCCGGGTAATATGATCACTTTTGTTTTTGCTGGTGATAAGCCTAGCTTCCGCATTCAAATTACCCTTCAATGGTGCCAGTGCTGTTTTCAGGAGACCAGCGAGGGTGGTGCTACCATAGGATAGTTTCAATACCACAGGGCTTGCACTGCTGTTTTGAGGTCTGTCGAGGGGAGGAAAAAATGTAGTTTCCATAATGCAAGCAGTTTGAGGTTGACTCCTCTGGATGTTTCACTGATGTGATTTTGCATGTAGAGGGAGAAACTTAGGGATTTGACAGAGTCAATGATGTGAGGGGAACAGTTCAAGGTGGTAAGATGTGTGAGACACTCTTTCACACTTAGGGGGTTGGTAGGCAGTGAGATCAGTAGAAATTCAGTTTTGAAGGCATTGAGTTTGAAGTGGTTACGAGTCAACCAGACCGTATTTTTTTTCAGAGTGTTATTGAGGATGTTGATGTCATCGGGAGAGGCAATTTTCATATAGAGTGGAGTGTCATCCGCATACATGAGGTAGGAGATGTGGGCTAGTTTTAGGATTTCGGTTAGGGGTTCCATGGAAGGGTTAAACAATGTCAGCGAAAAAGTTGGACCTTGTGGTACGCCAAGCAATAGTGGTGACTGATCGGAGAGCATGTGGTTGACTGGGATGTGTTGAGCATGTGGTTGACTGGGATGTGTTGCAATCTATTGTGAAGAAAGGAGGAGCACGGTTTAGGCATGGTACTCATCCTAGGTTTAAAAGAGTGTCATGATTGAACACGGTGAACACCCCTGAAAGGTCAAGTAGAATTATAAGGTAGGATTAATTCTGCTCTAATGCACATAGTGCATTGTCAACAATGTGGAAATTGTTCATTTCTGTGCTGTGGCACGGTCAGAAGCCCGTTTGACATTGGTCTAGGACTTGAAATTGCTCGATGTGATTGCAAAGCTGTAGGTGCACACATTTTCTTTTAGGAGATAGGCTAGAGTAGACCGTGTGATGGGCGGTAAATTTGGGGTCAGACTGGTCCGAATTGAGTTTTTCTTAGTATTGGAGTAACCTGGCTACTTTTGAGGCAGTTAGGTATGAGTCCATGGGTGAGTGAGGTGTTGATTATTTTAGTCCATAAAGGGAGTAGGAGGTGAATGGACTCATTGAGGAGTTTGAAGGGAAGGAGGTTGTTGAAGTGGTTGGAGTACTTCAGAGAGGTCAATAGTTTTAAGATGTAATTTTCCTCAAAGGTTATAAAGCTGCACCAGGCAGCAGTAATTTTAGGTGGGATGGGAGGGTTTCTGGGGGAATCTTCCTGGGAATGTAGGGAGGCTTCACAAGGTAGAAGCTTCAAAGAATTCTGGATATCTTTGGTGATTATTGTAATTTTCTTGGCAAAGAAGGATGCAAAACTCAAGCGCAGGTGGAGGGACTCAAGGAGGGAGGAGGGAGTTGGGGGGTAACCTAGTTGCAGGGGGGGGGAGTTTAGGGGGGAGTAAAACAAAAGCGGACAAGTGCATATTTGACGAGATGGCTGTGCCTGATCATGCGTCACTGGAACGGGGGTACAACTGTTCAACGCCTCCCGACCTCCGGGCTGTGGGCTCAAAGGCCGTGTATGAAGATGAACAATTGATGACTAGAATTGGCGTCTGAGAGGCAGTGCCTAGATAAATGTACTTTGTGTTTCATATGTCTGCAATAAAAACTGTTTTAACAAAAAAAAAAAAGAAGGAGGCAAAGGTATTGCAGTTGGGTGGTGATTTGTTGTCTGAGGAAGGGGAGCTGCTCTTCCACTCGTCTGTTTTTTAACAATTTCAAATAGATTTTTTGGGTGATTGGTTGCCGTGTCAAGTTGTTGTTGGAACTGCAAGAATGATGTTCTGGTGATCCTAATGTGCTTGTGGTAGGCGCTCTGTTTTTGGCGTAGAAGTTTGAGGTTAAACTGGGAAGGAGAATGTCTCCATGTTCTTTCAGCAAGTCTAAGGAATCCTTGTTCAAGATACAGTTGAACCAGGGATTGGATCTTTTTTTACGGAATTCTCTTTAGCTGTTTGGGGGCAAGGGTGTCCATGATTTTTGTTATGGAATTGATGTAGTGCTCAGTGAAGTCATAAGCGTCATGCATGGAGGAGGGGGCAGGAGCAGGATGTCACTGCTAAAAGCTGACATAGGGCCAGATGTACAACCGTTTTTGTGGTTGCAAAGGGATTTTCGGCCCATTTGCGACGGCAAAAAAAGGGTGGCCAATGCACTAACCCTATTTTGCAAGTGGCTAATCAATTAGCAACTCGCAAAATAGGGTTAGCGACTTTCTACTAGGAAGGGGCGTGCAAAGGGCATCCCTTCGGAATAGCGAGTCCAGAACTCATGTTTGAATGTTTTGCAATCACAATTGCAAAACACTCGCAGTTTACCACTCTTCTCAGAAGGATGGTAAGGCACTTGCAAATGGGAAGGGGTCCCCAGGGGACCCCATCCCCTTTAGACATGCCTGCGCAAATATTTTTTAAGAGCAGGCAGTGGTGCCCTTAAAAAAATTCACCTGAAAAGTTTCATTTTTATTTATTAAATGCATCCCGTTTTCCTTTAAGAAAAATGGGCTGCATTAAAAAAAACTGCTTTATTGACAAAGCACTTCCACACGTGGTTGTCTGCTGACCCTAGCAGGCCACCATCCCTGGTAGTGCTAGCCATTCCTAATGGGGCCGCAAATTGCGTCTGCCTCATAAATATTCACGAGACATGCAATTTGCGACCGTATTTGGAATCACGAACATTGCGACACGTAATTTGTTGCAATTTGTGAGTCGCAAAATGCTATGTTCGTGCAGCTCGCCCATAGTGAGTGGGTTAATATTGCGAGTATCTAATATCCAGTGTTAGACTTTCACAGGTTGACCCTTAGTGATAACTGCCTTTTTTGAAATCAGGAAAGTGATGCAGTGGTGGTCAGTTCAGTTGCAAGGAAGGATGGATTCAATTTTTATGGAGGTCTCTTTTCAGATGATTAGTTTATAAAGCGCCTTAAAAGTCCAAGGACGTCTTGGTGCTGGGATCTGCAAGGTTTGCAGCAAGGGAAGACAATCAGGGGAGTGCAAAATGCCAAGGTTGAAGTTGGTTCCTTAAACAGGTTAAATTGGACTGACATTTTAGATGCAAAGGCAGTTTGCTCCAGAGTTTACACCCAGATTAAACAAAACTTCTGACACCTCAAGAAACTTTGTTACATCTGGGGATTATCACGGTTTTTGATGCAGCAGATCGAAGAGCTCTTTTAAGTGTGTACCATAGGAATTTCTTCTTCAGGTACTCAGGACCTCTGTTGTACAAAGATTTGTGAACCATACAAAGTGCATTAAAGGCTACGCATTTCTTCACCAGAAGCCATGAGTGCTCTTCTAATGTGTGAGTAATGGATTTGAATTTGGTTATTCCCTTAAGAAGATGGACAGCTGCTTTTGGTAATATTTGAAGTTTTTTCATGTAATGTTGTTGAATACCCAGAAAAGGGCGTTACAGTAATATAACCTGGAAAGTATCAGCTGATTGATTACTGCTTTCTGAAGTTCAACAGAGATAAATGGAAGATTTTTTCTGAAAGTTCTTAAAAAGAGGAAACAAGAACATGAGAGCTTATTGATCTGATCTGCAAATATAAGATTTGCGTTGAATATCACTTCTAGATTCCTAGCTTTTGGCAAGGGGGAAGGAAAGAGGCTGGGATGTTGCAGCCATGAAAAGGGGTTCCAGAAAGGAATATACTTACCACAAATGAGAACATTTGTTTCCTCCAAGTGTAATTTGACAGAGTTGTATCTCATCCAACAAACTTCTTCACTCATGCAGTTGTTGAAGCATTGTGAAACATCCTCAGCATTGCTGGAAACTGACACCACAATTTGGGTGTAGTAGGCATCAGGAATTGTCAAAAAGCTGAAGGAGCAGGTCAAGCTAGCTAGGCTAACTACATACAGTGGGGCTCAGTGATGCCCCCTGAGAGACACTAAAGGTCAGTGACATCTGCTGATTGTGAATAGATAACAGCACAACAGATCACACAACTAAGGAACAGAAGGTTGGGTATTTCATGAATGAATGGGTATCGTGAACTAAAGAAAGGTGAGAGAGAGAGGCACACAGTGGATTCACCAACTCCATGGCATGTCACATCCGTCATGGAGGGAAAATGAGAACTAAGTTAACCTTTTCAAACAGCCTTTAGCAGCCCACAGAATCCCATGTTATGTACGTGTTATCAAGGCTGGAATGCACAATACGGAGGATTCCAATAGATCAAAAACATATTTATTATAAAAGTCAAGAAAAATGTTACTGTCAACAAATAGTACCGCTACATTCTTCTTGCGTTGTACATCTTCAGAGTGGGGCTGAACCGCAGAGCAGGAGTGCCATTAAGAATCCTTGAAGAAGAGAATGCCCGTTGAACGAAAAATGAAAATGACAGTTGGAGAGCCAAGGTAAGCATGGTGCATGAGGAGTTTAAGTGCGGAACATAGGCTGGTGTACCATTAACCAAGAGGCAATCATCTACCACACCCAGATAATCCAGACAATCAGCTGCCTGATCACCCAACTAATAACAAATGTTGTTGTGTGCAGCAGGTCCACAACCACTTAATTAGGATTTGCCACTAGTCTGCCTTATTCCAATCAATTCATCTTTTTTTATTCCATAGGTGTAGGCCCTTCTTTAAGTCCTCTACTTTTCCATTGAAGTAGTTAGGCATTGTTCCTTCCTCTGGATATTGTTGACGGTACTTGCACATTTGATTTCTTCGAAAAATAGATAATGCTGTTCGGCAAGAAAAATAAAAAAATACATTAATTCATAGTGTAGTCTTGGTAAACTGGCTGATCGAAAGAGAACCAAGAGATGATGGACTTCAGTTAACAAAAGGCAGTCAAGTAATATTCCAAGTGACATGTGGAAGCTTTGATCAAGAATGAACAGCTACACATTAAATACCAAGTTTACTCTAGACACTTCCATCAATCACATGAAACATCAATCATCATATGACATTCACTACTACAAGTTAACTATTCCAAGAGCAATGCTGATTTACCGATCTGTCTCTGCTTCCCATGAAAGCTATATAAATTATGAAGCTGTGCAGTCCATTGAATCTTCACTGATAGTCAGACATGGAAGACATTATTTTTTTTCTTTTTAGAAACTTATTGAAGATTTAGTGCCTGATTTAAGTGTTGGTGGAGAAGGAACTTCATTGCACCGGTGACAGAGTTTCTTCCCCTCCAACATTATGGTTCGCCCATCCGATTTATAGAAGGGTAGCCCATGGTTTCACAATGACAGAGACTACTCTGTCTCTGCTGTAGTAACACCCCTGTAATGGCTCAATGGCGTAAGGGTGGTTGGAGGTTTGGCTATGTCTCCTTCAACCTAATTTAGATGTGTGGAAATACATATGTTTTTTCAATGTCTATCCTGCCAGGAAAACCCTGGTGAAAAGGGGCATTGAACAGCAGTCAATGCCCCCTCACCATGGGAGCAACCTCTCATGGTGAGGGAAACATTGTTTTGTTTTGTTTTTAAAAGTAAATCTCATTTTGGGATTTGCTCTCAAAATTAAAAAAAACTTTGAAAGTCAACTTTCAACGCATTGCCAGGAACTGCCATGGCATCAGTTCCTGCCAACGCTAGAAATGTGTACATTTGTAGGTGGCACCTTCGTCAGAGTGAGGGACTAATTTACTCCGTCCCCCTGGTGGAGAGCAAGCCATCCACCAAATTATAAGTCAGGCTTTGACATACCATTGTTCATTTCATAGTCAACGGATGATCCTATGGTTCAATTAGTTTTCTTTCTTTGTCACCACTCACCATTCAGTAATGAGGCCACAATAGCTGTGTCCTCCTTGACTGTCTATCTGTGCTGTGCAATACAACTGCTCAGTGGTTCTCGAGGGAATTGGAAGGAGTCAAGAGAAAATGTAAATAATTTGAAAGGATTTGGAGTGCCTCTGACTCAGAACGTGATAGATAGAGATATACATCCGAACTTGAAGTTTATTAAAAAAACTGTTTCCAAGAAAAACAATCATATTTTTCTGTGCAAATTTCTAAGGTACAAAAAGAAAATAGTAAAGAAACTAACCAACATGCTCTTTACTCAAACAGAACTTCCAAAATCATCCACTCCATTTAAGTCTTTCGTGTCTTCTTTTCAGGGAAAAAAATCGAGAAAATCATTCAAAATCTCACCAACCCTCCAATTGAAGTTGAGGAAGAGATTGTTACACAAGGAAAGCGAGTCTCTTTTCTTCAGGAGATTAGTCCACTTAATCGTGACACAGCTCTACTACTAATTTTTACTATTAAAATTGGCTCTCAGCAAAATCCCTGCCTGGCCTCCATTATTAATCTCGGAGACAATATACTAGCTACAGCAATAACGAATTTGTGCAGTCTGTCAATTGATTATGCTTCTTGTCCTTCTTGTGACGGAAAGATGCGCAAATTCTACCTACCCTAAAAGAAAGACTAACGCGGATCCAGGACAGCTGTCCAAATAAAGGCCCATCACAAGGCTGCCTTTTCCAGTTAAAGTTCTTGAGAAGGAAATAAATATAGAAATCAGTGTACATGTAGAAAAGAACAAGATTCTTGACAATTCACAAGTGGGTTTCAGCCTACTACATTGCACATAACAACATTAATTACTGTGCTAGATGACACCAGATTAATGCTGGACAAAGAGCAGAGTGCTGCACTGGTACTTTTGGAACTTAGTGCTGGGCTTTGAGCGGCTAAAACAGCTTCACAAAATGTTCTCTTTTCTCTCCAAGCAAATCCATATTCCAGTAATCCAGTAGTCATGGACTGATTACATCCTGACTTGAGTATAGTAATGCATTATACCCTGTCTTACCGCAAAAAATTCTGTCTAGATTACAACTGGCTCAGGATTTAAATTGCTCCCTAATAGAAAGAAATGTGTTTCTGCACCATTGACTTTGAGGGAAATGTATGATATTGTCCCAATTTATGTCACTCAGAAGATGCACTCTCAAGAGAGTCCTAAAAACTGAGACCGCATACCTTGTGGCATCAAAAGTAGGAGGAGATTTGGAAGATCTTTCTTTATCCAGCCGTGAAATTGGGAAACTCACTTCCTATCTTCTTGAGAATAGAATCCAATCACCAAACTTTTTACAAGGGCCTGAAAACATGTCTATTCAATAGGCTCCAATATTTCTGCTTAGGCCTTCTGCGTTTTAGCACCAGAACACTCTTTTGGTTATTTGTTTGCGCTATGTAAATATATTTCATCTACATCATCACATTTCCTTTCAGAATGGGTTATCATCTCCTTTGATGAGCCAGTTACGCATTAATGATTTGATACTGAAATTGTGGTTGCAAACCATTGATACGTAGCATTGAGAATTGGATTTGCCTAGTGCACAAATCACTAAATGGACCAGGCCCGAAATACTTAAAAAACAAACTTTAGGAATATTGCCCAGAAAGAACATTACGATCCTCAAACAAATATCTCTTAAAGATACCTAGAGTTCGTACTGTTAGAAATGGAGACAGGAGTTTCTCAAAGGTTGGACCTTTGGCATGGAACTCCCTGCCTACAGCTCTAAGATCCAATCAGAATCACAAAATCTTCCGGAGAGAACTTAAAACACAACTATTCAAGGCAACAGCATAACAACCTCTCCCTTTCGCATCTCCCATACCCTCTGCCAGCGCTATGAGACCTAATGGTGAAATGTGCGCTCTACAAAAACAAATACAAAGCCGCAAACACACCCATTCCAAATTGTGATTAGTTATGCATTTCTAAATCCAATTTGCGTGACCAGTGACCAGTTACGGACTCACAAAATTAGTTTATTATATTTGTACAAGCCATTTAGCTCTTGAAGACCTTGTGACTTAGCTTTGATATCACTAAATGGCTTTGTACCTCTGGCCCTAAGTAAAGTTTTTAAAGAGATAAATAAGGATGTTGACTAATTTAAGTGTGAAAATATCATTGTATGCTCTGAAGAGTAGATTGAGCTGTAAGTATATAAAATTGTGGAGCATGTTTGTACGGGCAACATCTTCAATTAAAAACACAGAACGCAGTTCACAAACCTGTTTCTGTTTTAAGTTCAGCTCAGACAGGCAAATAGCCGATTTTATCACTTCAAAACCACTTTTCAAATTCTCAAAAATGTATTTCATACAAAATATTTTCTTGTCAATTAATCTAGTCACTCACGAGGCAAGGTTAGGACAAATTAGCTTTCCTTGGTGGAAGCGGGATCAAAATACGCCCAAAATTAGTGAGGGTCTCAGTGAAGGGATTTATCCACTGTAGAATGAAAACAAGTTAGCAGAGTTTTGCATGAGCAAATATGCACAGTGTTTATTTGCTAATGTGAAAATGAAATGCAGAGAGGTTTCCAAGCGTACTTCTGGAAACTTTTGAATTCCTGAAAGTTGTAAATATGCTTGATGCAAATTCATAAACCTGTGTGTGCAGATTTCGAACTTTGTTAATATTTAGGTTCTCAAGTGGAATAATGTCATTAACAACTACAAAACTGTGTTGAAAAACAGTTTTGCTACAATTTAATACAGAGCTCTGTAGTAATGAAGTCCACTAGCCGAAGTGTAGTTTATGATGATTTATTCAGTCTTAGTTGCAGGTTGGTAAATCCATGTAGTGCAGCCCCACCAGGAGCAGCCTGCCTGCTGCTCAGCCCGTAGTCCAAATGTCACACCTAACCTCACAGGCACCCAAACATTCCATTGATCATCACCACACCAACCACACCAACATTCCATGCAGCACATTCACACTGGCTGAGCAGCTAGGGAGAAAGCAACAGGAGAGAAGGATAAATGGATATACAGGATACTACATACATATCCTCCCCTTTATATAACACAAAAAATGAAACTGTAAAACCTAATAAAATATTGACAAGAACCATGAAAAGAGAAATTACGCCAAAGTATAAAAATGGAAGAAAGAATAACGCAATAACCAGAAGAACCATATTAAAACATTGAGCAAAACAAAGAAGATAGATAGATAAATGTACAATGAAGAACTATAATATAGAACTTAAAAAACTATAAAGAAGATGCACAGGTAAATATACAAGGGATAATGAAGAAGATGCATAGATAAATACACAAAAATATAATATCATGCATCCTCCCTCCTTATAAAATTCCTAATAATATAGCAGAAGAAATAGAATATTATATTACAAACACAATCACAAGTATGATTAACACCAACCACACCCAATGGCCAGACAAGCTTGAGAGATGGCACAACACAGCACAACATGAACTAGCCATAGAAATGGCTAACACACACATGTCATAACATGGAAGAAATGGGTAAAGTACACCCAACCAAACGTTGCAAAGCAAGGGCAAGTAAAGTAACATGAACCCACAGGTGATATTCACACCCAACAAGCATCCTACATTTTGCGAACACTGTAGAAATGGGTGGCGCCCATCCACACATCCAATCCTCATGTTAAGGGCAGCAAACAAAACAAACGTGCAGCACAGGGTGACTTAAACACCGTCCAGTCATCACTCATGTAAGGGTATGAAACGCAAACCATAATGGTGGGTAACTGGCAACTCATCCAGACATCCCCCAAGAAAGGGCATGTCGCAAACTATGTAGATATAGGTGACTACCACCCATATACATCCCTCATGTTAGGGCCATTAACAAAAACTGTGACAGCGGTACTTCTACCCATTTAGACATCCCTAATGTAAGGGTCTGTGACATAAACTGTAGACATGGTACTAGCACCCATTTAGACCACCACCCACTAAGACATTCCTCATGTTAGGGCACAAAAGCTAACCTAAGAAAATGGACAAATCCCACCCATAACACAATCCCACGTGTAAGTGATATGTAAAGTTCAATGTAGCAATATAGAGCAAGATGTATGTAAAATATGAAACTGTAGGAAAATCCATGAACAAATAAATGGGACACTCTGCTCAACGCATACCAGAATGATGTCACCACAGCAGCAACACAAACAAAAACAAATGCCTTGGGGCAAATGCCTCACAGGCTTGCTGGTAATTTTCGACACAAACGATGAAAGGACATTATTCATCATGTTGCTGAGAATATCGAGTTGCCTCCATATTAAGAAAACCAACCATGTAAGAACCTGGAGCACGCCAGGCTGGGGCCGTCCGATCGCAATGACACTCGTGGGATTTCAGTTATACAGCATCTTTCTCAACCCTTTTAGTTTCTGTTAGTTTTTTCAGTCTTGAAATCTTCTTTTAAATGTAAACTTCTGTAACATCATTATCAACACATAGGTCTGTCTCCAGATCGTCGCCAAGATGTAGTAATGAAGTCCAGTTTATGATGATTTATTTAGTCCTAGTTTCAGGTTGGTAAATCCATGTAGTGCAGCCCCACCAGGAGCAGCCTGCCTGCTTCACAGCCCATACTTCAACTGTCACACCTCACATCACAGGCACACAAACATCCTCATCACCACACCAACATTACACGCAGCACATTCACACTGGCGGAGCAGCTAGGGAGAAAGAAACAGGAGAGATGGATAAATACATATACAGGATACTACAAGCTCTTACTATCACAGCAGAATGTGCCAGGATCAACAAAACACTCAGCAAAAGGCTGCAGACCATTCAGAACCCTGCGACCAGAATCACTCTCAAACTCCAATGCAGCACTTACATCACATCACACCTGAAGGAGTTTCGCTGGCTCCCTCTACACAAATAAGCACAATTCAAGCTCCTCACCTACCCTTTCAAGGCACTCCATCACACTGGTCCTGCAATCCTCAATAATCTCATCTGCTTTTACAAACCTTCCAGCCACCTCCGCTTGTCTGGACTCCGACTCAAACAAATTTCATGCATACAAAAAACTAACCCTGGGCGTATTGGGGCTAAGTGAAGCACCACGAAGTGGGGGGGGGGGGGAATCTATGTGCACCCACACACTTCGCGTAGCCCCACTACGCGCCGCCCACCTCCCTCCCGTACTCTTCTAAATGCCCTTAATATAATTTTAAAACATTCTAAAACAAGAAAACGACTTACCTGCGATGCGGCATCCCAGGGCTCCTTCTTCCTGGTATCTTGCCGACTTCTTCCTCACAAATGCATGGGCACCCGCGCATGCGCATTTGTGAGGAAGAAGTCGGCAAGATACCAGGGAGAGGGAGCCCCGGGACGCCGCATCGCAGGTAAGTCGTTTTCTAGTTTTAGAATGTTTTAAAATTATATTAAGGGCATTTAGAAGAGGGCGGGAGGGAGGTGTGTGGCAGGCAACTTCGCTCCTCCATGGCATGTGCGTAATGTTGCCTACTACACCTACTTTGCGAATCCGGATGTAGGCAACACTACGCACACTCCGTGGACGGAGCGGAGTACTTCGCCCACCCCTGCAAAAAACTTGATCCAGCAGTTGTGATTTCTCCTACATCGCTCTTAAATCGTGCAGCAACCTGCCACCACACATAAGAGCCTCCTCACTTGAATTCCACAAGATGCTGAAGACCAGGCTTTTCAAGTAGTCCCACTAAGCTTTAGGTTTGGCGAGGCTCGCTCCTGTTCAGTGCCAAGATACCCTTCAGGGTGATAGTGCACTCTACAAATCTGCGTACCATAAATTAATATTATTAATCAATCAGTAGTGGATATTTTTCTATTGGTAGCTACTTTCATTGGATTATCAGTATTAACAATATCAATGAAGTTAAAAAGCTGCTTTCAAAAGAAATTTATCGACAGCATGTTACTCTTTTTCTTCTGGGTTGTGCCTCGAAACTCAATTTATATCGACCTTCTGGAGAGTTCTGAACAGGTTAATGAAGAAATGTTTGCATTTTTTCTTCAATGTATATCATGGTCAAATCAAAAGAACTATTACGACTCTGGCATAATATTTGGGATACTTTGTAAAGTAATATTAAGATAAGTGGACAACCTTATTTCATATGGTCGAACAGTAGCGGCTGCTACCAAATGGGCGTCGGGGATGTGGGGGAAGGGCAGAGGGAGGGGAGAGGGAATTAAAAATACATTTGAAAAACCTCACTTACCTGGATACGGCTGGCGGCTGTCTTTCCTCCGTCCTCTAGTTCTCTTCCTGGCTTCTGCGGAAGCAGGAAGAACCCAGGGTCTCCTAAGCCAACCACAACTCTGCAATGCCACGTTGTGATTGGTGAGTACCCAGGCTCCCCTGAGCCCATCACAACACTGCAATGCAGCATCGTAATTGGTCATTATGCTCTACTAGCACTCACCTTATACAGGACTTTGCCGCCCTCAATTTAAGTCTTCTCAACTCCGGTCCAACTCATAAAGGCGGCAACCTATTAGACCCAATCTTTGCTAATCTAGACACTGTAACCTGTCTCCCTTCCAGACCTATTGTCTGGTCTGACCATTTTATTGTAGAGTTTCACATTAGGACAGCGGGTGCGCCCTGCCCCTCGGGCAACCCACACTCCCTTAGAACCAGTAGAAATTGGCAAAGACATAACCTGGAGCAACTTAATAATTCCCTAGAAAAGACCTTGCCTCCTCTTGCTAATATCTCCACGGATGATGTGGGTACGATTAGTACCTGGCTTACCTCTGCAATTGATTGTTGCCTCCCGGCACGTAAATGTAAGCAACATTTTCTGCACCCTCCTGCCCCTTGGTTCAATAAAGAACTAAAAATGGAAAAGTCCCGCTGCAAAAGACTGGAGCGTATTTGGAGGTCTATCTACTCTCCCACAGATAAAGAAAACTACAAACTCGCATTACATAAATATCACACTCTATGTAATACTGCCAGGGCCAATCATGTTAACAGCACGATACTGAAAGCCCAGAACCGTCCCAAAGCTCTTTTTAAGGCAGTTCAGGAACTATCCGGTATGGCATGTGCTCCCAAAGCCCCCTGTCTGGATAGCACTCAATGCAATTCCTTGGCAGACTTCTTTACTAAGAAAATTGATAGCATCTACGCGGGTTTTAGAGCTTTACCATCTGTTTCATCCAGGTCATCTATACAGAACCATGACTGACTACCCTCTCAGGACGACCCTGCACGGTCCTCATCTCTTCTATTAGATAAGTGGGAACTTATTTCCATGCCCTTTTTCCAGAAACTACTGGCAGAGATTAAATCCGGCTCTCCCTTGTATCCCATGCCCCCCCAGATTCTATGTTCCCTAGCCACCGTCCCTCTTGAATGTATCTTGGCTCTCTTGAATGCCTCTCTCACTGAGGCAATTGTCCCGAACGTCTGGAAACATGCGATGGTGGTCCCACTCCTGAAGAAAGCTAATGCTGATTTCTGCAACCCAGCCAATTTCCGACCCATTTCCTTGCTTCCCTGCCTCTCGAAGGTGTTGGAGAAGCATGTCAACCGTCACCTAACCACCCACATCGAATCAGCGAACGTCCTTCATCCTTCCCAGTCAGGTTTTCGGGTGGGCTTCTCTATGGAGTCCACCCTTCTGGGAGTCACGGAGACAGTCAGACGCCAGGTAGATAGAGGGGAGACGGTGGCACTCATCCTTTTGGATTTGAGTGCCGCTTTTGACACCGTCTCCCATACCATCCTTCTTTCTGCCTTGAAGTCTGTTGGTATCTGTGGCTCCGCTCTTGCTTGGATCTCCAATTTTCTTTCTAATCACACTTTTCAGGTCTTTTCCCCCTCTTCGATGTCCACTGTTCATGATTCCCCGTATGGTGTCCCCCAAGGCTCTATTCTTAGTCCTTTGTTTTTCAACCTTTATGTTAGACCCCTTGCTTTTCTTGCCGAACAGTCTGGACTTTCTATTTTTTCGTACGCTGATGACACTCAAATAATTTTCTCTCTTTCTTCTAATCAGCACTCCTCCTCCTCTTCTCTTCGTTCTGGGCTTATTGACATCGCCAATTGGATGCTGACTAACAAACTGAAGCTGAATGTCGATAAAACGGAGCTGCTCCTGTTCGGCCGGACTCCGCTCTCTGGGGCCCGCAACATTGGCCTCAGCAAATGGGACCATTGCCGGTCCCAGCATCAACAGCACGCAATCTCGGGGTCCTCTTCGACAATCAGTTATCCATGAGGCAACATGTGGTTAAAGTCTCAGCCACCTGTACTACCATCATCAGGTGGCTGAGGAAGATCACATGGATGCTTCCCCCAGACACCCAGAAGTCAGTGGTCCAGGCCTTAGTGGCATCGCGGCTGGACTACGGTAATGTACTTCTTCTGGGTGCCTGCAAGGAGGTCACCCGTAAGCTCCAAGTGGTCCAGAACATGGCTGCCCGTTTACTTTGCAATCTGCCTAGAACCACCTCAGTCTCCTCTTCCCTGCGCAGCCTGCATTGGCTTCGCATAGAATCTAGGTCCAAATTCAAAGCTCTATGTTTTATACACCGTATCAAAGCTGGTAAATCCCCTCACTATCTATCCACCTTAGTCCATCAATATTGTCCCTCCCGTACCCTCAGATCCTCCACTCAATGTAGATTCTCTGTTCCCCGTTTTAAGCGTGCTAGAGTTGGTGGGCGCTCTTTTTCTTACTTGGCGCCCTCGCTCTGGAACACGCTTCCCATCCCTTTGCGGTCTGAAACATGTTATCTTAAGTTTGGCAAAGGAGTGAAAATCTGGCTGTTCTCTTTGTAACCGGTTCCTTGCACTCCTGTTTGCCCTCTGTTACTTCTGTTCTCCTAGCGCCGGGAAACCCACGGGTAGCTGCGCGCTTAACAAATTCATATATAATAATAATAATTGGTCTGCGTGCTGTGTTTCGGCGCTCAGACAGGGAGCGGGACCCTGGGCACGTTCTCCACCCGGGCTGTGTAGAACAAGTCTGCATTAATGTTTGAGGGCCAGCCAAACATTCATCCCACTTAGGAGGGTGCCACCACTCCTCTTCCAGCTCTAAACAGGCCAGTCCCGCCCCCAAACAACAGAGTCAGAACATTTAAATAACATTTAAATAAAATTATAATAACGTTAAGTTACTATAATTTTATTTTTCTGTTTTGAATTGCTAAGTGAGTAGTGGGGCAATGGTACTCTCCCTCAGCGGTGAAGCTGGTACTCTCCCTCAGGATGAAGCCGCCACTGTGGTCGAATCATTCTATGAAAAAGTTAGATACTCTTTTGTAGGAAACTATCCACTTTATTATGTGTAAACTCATCATCCAGGACACCCTCCCCCCTTACCTGTACACCGAAGCAAAAAACGTGGTGAGATAGTTCTAGCATGTTCATAGTGATTCTGAACCCCAATTACTGAAAGCTAGAGATACTTAACCCCTGTCATGAGGTCGCGATTCTGCGCCTGTGCGGCAAAATCGCGAGCGGGCGGGTTTCTGACGGCCCCCAGCCGTCATCAGCACACGATCGCCGTAGTGCATGATGGCTGGGGGCCGTCATCAGCATGCAAGGGGTAAAAACAAGAACGCTCACACACATAACACCAGCACTGGATTGCCAGATATGAGATGAGGTATGTCTGAGGCCTGCTGTTTAGACCTAATCTAGGTCCCATTCCATGTAACTGATCTTTGTCATTTTCAGCGCCAGGAGACTCCGTTAGGAGTGACAGTAGCGCTATATAACACTCACTTTTCATTTCATTTCTTTACATGAACGTTCAAAAAAGTGCTTTACATTTTAATCAACAGCTGAGATGTAGTATACGGAGGAATTGTAAATATTTCTGCAAAACCCTACTTCTCCAGGTTGTTTTAATGCTTTGTACAGTCCACATACATTTTACACGTGTTCTACTTCAATATCCTTTTTAAAATCTCACAGAGGTAATACTGCTAAGGAAGTGTAGGCCACGTAAACTGGTCATATCATTTACGCTAGGTTGGAGGTGTAACATTTTGCAGTTCCTGGCTCTGTGTGTGGGGCTAGGTCCCATATTCATCCTCAAAAATCGTCATCTTAGAGAAGTTGTACATAAAGAGGGCACCAGAATGATTTTTTCATTTTTTTTTTAGATCAGAAAAACTTTTGACTACAGTCGATTGCTGAACCTAGGTCTGTCAAGCAGGTATGGGTTCTGGACGTTTTTCATTAGAATCGCATGTGTGAAGCATAATGTATTTGAGAATGATTACACTAATGCCTAGTAGTTCCCAGTTTCAATATAATTTCCATTATCTATGCAATGTGTTGTTTTGGACTGTGCCTTGTACTCTTTTTTCAACCGATACAAAGTCAATGGGTCAGATCCCTAAAGAAAGTCCTAAATCTGCAGCCAGGGATCTACAAGCTTGCATGAGTCCTTATTTCAGGAATTCAGGAAAGGTTCCTGGTGTCCTCTTGAAAAACATTTGTGAATTCCATTTTCAGATGAGCAAATTTATATATATATTTACTTTTTCTTTTTCTACGTAGGGAAAATATTTATTTCTGTGGATAATTCTGTTTCACAATTCTCCTACCAATTATGAGGTGTCCCAAACTCCTTCTCAGCTGTAGTTTTTTAACCTTTACCAGGGCGGGGGCTAGGAAGAGGAGTTTATGACTATCTAACATGTAGGTTCTTGTACAAATTCACAGGGCATTTCACCCCTACCTATCCCATTGAATAGTTTTACTAATCTGAAAAGCTTTGTGTGACTAATTCCGTTTAAAGTGCAAAAAACAAACTTGTGTTAACTCAAAATGTTCCTTTGACTCACCAAATACATTCTAAATCTGGCCAAAAGTGTTTATAACTCCATCAATACTGCTCCAGAATCAGCAATATATTTATTGCTTACAGGCCTTCTTACATATTTTCCGGTTGACTACACACTTAACAAAAGCATATGTGAAGTGCCTCTCTTCAGAAAAAAAGGCGACTAGAGAATGTATGGTTTACTTTCTTCTTCATAGAAAGAGCCACACACATGATAATATCCCGCGGCTGTTTGTTGAAGAGAACAGAACAACATCTATTTACATTATTTGTGTTTTATTTTGGAAACTCCGTCAATACACTTCAAATGTAAGTGAAATCTGCATTCACTAGAGTACTGTAGGTCCTCTATCTGCCTGTCTGTGAAAAAAATATTATTACAGTTCATTACTGCGGGACCTATCACTTTCAGGCTTCAAATGTTATGTGTCCCAATCGTAAATCTCAATATATTCGTGGGGAGAAAATGGAAAGGTGAAATATAGATGATAAGTAGAGTAAACAATGCCAAAATATGTCATTATGATATTTTATGAAATGTGTAAAACTTGTTTTCATATTTCTAGGTTATTAATAAAGCTGTGCTTACATAAATGAGTAGATGCATTCTCCTTCAGTGCCACTGTATATCAAAGCACTGCAGTTAAATTATCCAAGCACAATATTATAAATTACTTGAATGTCGTAGGTGGGAAGTTGATATGGTCAGGGTGGAGCTAAGCCGCCTCAGTCCATACCTAACTAGATCAGTGGCAATCATACATACACGCAGTGCTTTAAATGGGGAAAAAAGTGCAATTACTCATCAAATTGAGCTGTGGCCTGGGGGCGTGGCAAGGAGGCGGGGCAAGGGGTGGGGCTAATGACATTTAAAGGGCGCAAGATTTTTTTTGGGTGCGAATGATGCAAAATTGACAAATTGCTTTAATCTGTAATGTACAGCTCTAACAGTGTGAGGGAGAGGCAAGGGCCTACTGCATATGACTGGCCCACAAAATAGTTAGCTGTGGGCTAAGCATTCCACCTTTAGGGCCGCCAGTATTACCGTCTTTAGTATGCTTTATCTTTCTGGTTATGGACTAACAGAATGTTATACAGGGATGTATGTCGTTACAACGCATGCTTTTTCCACGCATGCCTTTACAACGCAGGTTTTACAACGCAAGTCGTTACAACGACTTGCGTTGGGGGGCACTGGATAGTGAATAGTTTAATTTACTATTCCAACTTCAGTCCCCGTGGATAGTAGGGAAGGTTTTGGATAGTAAATTAAAATATTCCCTATCCTACAGCGCCCTCCAGCGCCCTCCAGCGCAAATCGTTGTAACGACTTGCGTTGTAATTCCTGCGTTGCAAAGGTACTGCGTGGAAGAAGTTTCGTTGTAAAGGATATTTCCCGTTATACAGCACTGACCTTTACATGCGGCCCCTGATCAACAGCAGCACTAGGCTGCAGTCTACTTGACTAAGAACTGACATGAAAAAGATGTTAAATACACATGCAAACATTTATTTAAAGGATAAGTGAAATTAAAGAAAGTAACTAGGGTATCCTGTACCTTTTAACTTTACCAACACTCATTTTTAAACACATCTTGCAGCAAGAGTGTAAATATTATATAAAGTCTCTTCCAAAATAAAAGTGTTATTTCATTTACAGGCAGAACCGGTTTTCCTTATTACACCAGATTATATCAGTGCGTTGATAAGCATTTTTTCATGTAAAGTGATCGTTTTTAAACGTGAATTCAAAAACATTAATTCTTACCTCCACCCTGACAAGAATGCCAATATTGAACTAAGAGTTAAGTCCATTATGTTCATCCTCTTGAGCGCCCTGGGATCCTATTATACATGAACACTATAATTTATCAATCAAACACAGGTGAGGATTTTGTAAAGCACATTTCCTGAAGTCATATTGCAAGGTCCTCCTATATGTGATAATGAAGAAAAAGGAGCGAAAGTATAAACAATTGCCTAGGATCACACAATTTGTGAAACCAGAAAGCCTGGAATTAATCCTGGCTTCCCCACTTTACCAAATTGTGTGACCCTAGGCCAGAGGTCTTCAAACTTTTTGATGCCGAGACCCCCTTGTAAAACTTTTTTAGGCGTAAGAACCCCCTTCCGACAAAAGATTCTAGAAACTGGTACTCCTCATCATAAACAACTATCGACAACCATAAATGCGCCTGTTAGACCTCATCACATCCATCCATCATTCATCCACCCACACATCCATCCATCCTTCATCCATCCACCCTTTCATCCTTCCATCCATACATCCATCCTTTACCTATCCACCCATCCATCCACACACCCACCTTTTCACACATCCATCCATCCATCATTCATGCAACCTTTTATCCATTCATACATCCATCATCCATCCACCCTTTCATCCTTCCATCCATACATGCATCCTTTACCTATCCACCCGTCCATCCATCCATCATTCTTCCACCCACCTTTTCACACATCCATCCATCATTCATCCATGCAACCTTTTATCCATCCACCCATACATATATCCATCCTTCATCCATCCACCCTTTCATCCATACATCCATCCTTCATCCATCCACCCTTTCATTATTCCATCCATATATCCATCCACCCTTTCATCCATACATCCATCCTTCATCCACCCACCCTTTCATCCATCCATCCACCCATCCATCCATCATTCATCCCCAACTTTTCACACATCCATCCATCCATCATTCATCCACCTTTTCATCCTTCCATCCATACATCCATCCTTTACCTATCCACCCGTCCATCCATCCACCCATCATTCTTCCACCCACCTTTTCACACATCCATCCATCATTCATCCATGCAACCTT
The DNA here is from genome assembly GCF_964263255.1 of Lissotriton vulgaris. Classification (NCBI taxonomy): domain Eukaryota; kingdom Metazoa; phylum Chordata; class Amphibia; order Caudata; family Salamandridae; genus Lissotriton; species Lissotriton vulgaris. The sequence goes on along the minus strand of NC_141696.1, from coordinate 432,781,905 downwards.
TTATCCATCCATCCAGCCATACATCTATCCTTCATCCATCCACCCTTTCATCCTTCCATTCATACATCCATCCTTCATCCATCCAACCTTTCATTAATCCATCCACCCTTTCATTATTCCATCCATATATCCATCCACCCTTTCATCTATACATCCATCCTTCATCCACCCACCCTTTCATCCATCCATCCACCCACCCATCCATCATTCATCCCCCACCTTTTCACACATCCATCCATGCATCCATCATTCATCCATGCAACCTTTTATCCATCCATACATCCATCCTTCATCCATCCATCCACACTTTCATCCTTCCATCCTTCCATCCATTCTTCCTCCATCCACCCTTACATCCATCCATTCACCCATCACTCATCCACCCACCTTTTCACAAATCCATCCATCATCCTTCCATCCACCCTTTCATCCATCCATCCTCCATCCGCCCACCTTTTCACACATCCATCCATCCTTCATCCATCCATCCACCCTTTCATCTTTACATCCATCCACTCATCATTCATCCACCCACCTTTTCACACATCCGTCCACCCTTTCATCCTTCCATCCGTCCATCCATACAGCCATCCACCCTTTCATCCATCCATCCATACATCCTTCATCCATCCACCCTTTCATCCATCCATCCACCCATCATTCATTCACCCACCTTGTCTGTGCCTCTCTCATGGGGGTCAGTATCTCTCTGCTTCGTCTTCCTCTCTCATGGGAGGGCATCTCTGTGCCTCCCTGCGGGGGGGGGAGGGGGGGGGGAGTGGGGGTGGCATCCGGCTGTGAAAACATCTCACCATGAAGAACAGACTCTCAGCCACATTTCTCCTGCACAGGCGCCAGGTATGAGGGCTCGTGGGACTAGAACCAATGATATGATTGTAATGTCCTGCTGTCCTTCTGCTGTTTACTGTGTATTTGTAAAGCGCTCTGATACCTACGGGTTAAACTAGCGCTATATTAAACGTTAAAAGTAAAAATAAACCCACAGCTAAGTCCATTGAACTCAAAGGGCTACAGCCTCCCCCACCCCCTCCTCCCCCCCCCCCCCCCCCCCCCCCCCCCCCCCAGCTCGTGTATGTCAGCCTGGCTGAAACAGCTTGGACACACACAAAGGCACACCAGAGTACTATCACAGGTCTTTAAAAGACCTTTACTTGTTAACGAGGCTTTGATGTTTTTCACACCTCGGTGTGAATTAGGCGGCCTCCGCCTTGAGCACCCTGATCAGCCCGACGCCAGGAACTGCACTCTGGTAGAATCTGCGACCCCCTTCCCAGGACTCCACGACCCCCCTGGGGGTCGCGCCCCACAGATTGAAGACCTCTGCCCTAGGCAAACAAAAATGTTTGTGAATACCCATGGTATTCAAGAATCCATTTGTTAGCTGCACATCTAAACACCACTTCTGATGTACATTTTAGAGTTGCATTAACGACAAAGACCGTGAAAGTGGCAAAATAATGAAGACTAATCTCCACCAAAAAAGTGTAGAATGCTCCAGGAGCCATCAATAAGGAAAATTCCACCTCTGTGCTCCCATCTGGGATTTTTGAAAGGCCTGCTAGCCCAGATAACAGTTGCTGCCGCCCAATCGTTTTAACGGTACCAGCTCCTGGCCTTAACGCACGCCACAGAACCGGACCGAACACAAAATATAATTGGGGTGGGGTTTCACCCCATACAAACCCCCTTGGAGGCACGCCCTTGGGGAGAGGAGCCGGTGCAGCAGCGAGGACCAGAGCGAAACACAGCAGAAGAGGTAGGAACAGCAGGGAAGACATTTAATAAATAGATTCCTTTCATGTTGTTCCTGCCTCTGCTGGAAAACAGGATTGGATGACCCGCTTGGAGAGATGTAGAGAGATGTAATGCAGGGCACCGGGGCTGCAACCACCCCTGCATTATGCAAGAACAATAATTTGTTTCAGGCACAGTAACCGTTATTGTTATAATGCTCGAGATGATTGTGTTAATGTTTGGCATTGGACAATGTTTGTTCTTTTGCAAAGGTGTGGTCAGGAGGATGTAGAAATAAATCGGTACCATCGAGTTACCATTAAAGTAGTGTGTGGGTTCCATATCAGGCATTTAAATAATGCCATATCCTACTACACAATTTTTGAAACAACCAAAATACCTCCAGCCAACATGGTTTTGTTAACTTAGGAATTATACTGTTTGCTACCTAATGCTTGCTACTAGTCTTGTAGTTTACAAGCACAGTAAATAGCAGGCAAGGTTCTAACTTGAATCTAACTTAGGGGAACTCAAAGTTTCCACTGCTTCATGTCCTGTAACATTCAGTTTGTGGCCAGATCTTGGAAGTATATGTCAAAAGGAGGGGAGAAGGTGGATCAGATGAAGATCCAAGGGCTCAGATTACCATTCACGGAAAATAGAGAATGTAAGGTCCAGCCACAGTCAGAGCCCCAAGGGACAGTGACAAGCAAAGACAGACTCAGCTGTTCCTAAATGATAGAGGAAGGGAAAAGTGCGGTCACAGGGAAGGTAGAGGTAGTGCTCAGTGGAGGGCTACCCTGGGTATCCAATTTGTTGGATTTAATGGCCTCACACACCCTTGCGAGTGTCATGCTTCATCATTGGCGTTTGCTCCTCGTTGGGCAGGCGGTGCAATGCCCAACGGGCTCACCTCAAAGAGGGGCTCTTTGGCGGAGATCTTTTTACCAACTGCCTATGGGTGAAGTGCGGGTGAGGGGCCAGGAAGGGAAGGATAGTGTAGATACGTGGATTAAAATGTGGCACAAGGTACCGGAGATCAATTTATTCTGGTGGTCCCCTGCCACAAGTAAAAACAGTGGGTAGCCTATGATCGCAGGAAATTAGGATTCCATGCCACGATCCAGGACTACATTACATATCGTGAGGTCAACATGTTTCTCGCCTTTGCACACTGGCTGCGATTCTTCAGGACCTAGTTAATTACATCTATCTGTAGCAAAACATGACCTGGTTTAGTGTCAGTTAATATTTTAATATATAGTTGTACTACCTGTATGGGACAGCTCTTGCCTAGGAAGGCAAAAGAAATCGTTACCATAGTTCAGTGACAACAAGTGCCTTTTGTGACCGTGAACACGCAGTGTTGTTGTGGATAAAGTGACATATTAACAGTGACATACTAGTGATAAGTGGTGACCAGTATGTACTGACTTATATCACAATTCACCAAAACACAACATCCATAGATTAAAACCAAAGTTAAAGTTAAAAACAGCAGCAGTTTCTTCAAAGTATTAGGTCCAAAAACCTTTAGCAAGGGTAACATGTTACTCACCTAAAGGTCAAGGTGTATAGGTGTCAACAGTACCCGGTAGGTTTGACATCAAGGGGGGAGAACCATAGGGGTTTAAGGCTATAAAGGGAACAAGCAGAATTGCAGGCTAAATGAATCATTTTTCTTTTTTAAACAGTCGCCTGCTGGTGTTAGAATGAGGAGGAAGTGGCCGGCTATGAACAAGAAACACTGTGTCCTCGCTGTATATGGAGGATTGAATAGCTTTGTGAGCCTAGTTGCCAACATATGCTGCTCGCTATTAGATAGTTGATTCCAATATTTGAATATTAACACAAACAAAAGTAAAGCTTCACGCGCTGAGGGCGCTAAAGGCACTTAAGTGGCGTGTCATCTGTCATTAGTCAACAGAGTGCACTCCCTGTATCAATTCCGGGTTGTGGGTGGCCTAAACTGGAATATACATTTTAAAAAATATATATATATATAAATAAGATGGTGAGCGCTCCATCACAGTGCCCATATCGTGTTGTTAGGAAAAGCGCTTCGTGAAACAAACCTAGTAGAAATTCGCCAGAGTAATTAAGGCAGTATCGAGCAGTTTTTTGCTCCCTCCCGGTGCCCGTATCATGTGTCAGAGTCAGTTCTAATTGGGCCAGACTCGGAGGATAGTGTTGTCAAGCGATGCCTATAACGCCTCTGGGAGTGAGCGCATGGTAGATCAGGCTAACCGGAGACATAGCCGCTGTACGGCTTAGTGGAGGGCAAGTCGCGCTACCGCATGCCAGTCACAGCGTATGTTGACTTGTTTATTAGAGTTAGCGCGTAGTAGGTCAGGTTAACGGGAGACACCGCCAGTGTACGGCTAAGCGGAGTGCGGGCTACCGCATGTCAGTCACCGCATATGGTAACTTGCGAAGGAGAGAAAAAACACTTACTTCTCACTGCCTTGGTTAATGCCCGGTGTGCCTACCCATCGCTACCGGGATCTGGATAGTACCAAGTCCTCGGGTGAAGATCTGTTAAATGGTTGTTGGGGGCGTGGTCATTGCTAGGGGTAATCCCACCCTGTGTGTCATGTGGGATCGGGCGTTATCGCGGGGGCCATCTTGGGAGGGAACCATACTCATTAAAACGAGAGTAATGCATGCCATGGATGGTAGAGATGCGAGTTAATAATTGGGAACTATGTTTATTAGTATAATCTCACTAATTTGGAAGCTTTTTTACACATGTGTCACCAATTTATTTATAGTTCACGCCGGACAGGGCAGGAGACAGGGTTATGTGGGCAACCTCCTATTGGTATGTTTTACTGATATAGTAGAGAGGTGAATGAATGGCAGTTATTATAGCGCACTCCACGGGATGTCCTCATTAAGTCCCCGCCTGTCTGAGGATAACCGATGTATCCACCTCTGTTCCTTCTGGAACAGGTTCTGCTTAGATTTGTTACTTGGTGTCTCGAGGAGGAGCCATCTCAGTGAGTCAGCAGTATGGTTTTGGTCTACAAAGTGCCTGCACATCTTAGTATTTGTCTTTTTGCAACGAAAGTTGCTTCTGTGTTCTGAGATGCGGATCTTGATAGGGCGAGTGGTCATGCCCACGTATTGAAGATCACATGGGCATCTGAGCAAGTAGATGCAGTTGGGGGTAGTGCAGTTGGTGTGGCATCGGAGTTCCCACAGGAATGTCTCAGTTAGTTGAATGGACTTGGTAATATTGGTAAAGGGGCATACACTACAGGAACCACAGGGGTAGTGTCCCTTTACTGGTGGGAGTTGCCAGAGTGTATTTTCCCTGTGAGTTTCAACTTGTTTAGGCCTGGTGTGCACTAAGATGTCCTGGATATTTTTAGACCTTTTGAAAGCAAACCTGGGGATCGCAAGGTTGAGGTTTCCTGTGTTGAGAATCTGCCAGTGTCTCTTTATGATTTTCTTGATTTCATTTGAGACTGGAGAGAAAGTAGTTACACAGGTCAAAAGATCATTGTCTTGTGGAGTTGGAGTATTGTAGTCCAGGAGGGCCCCTCTGTGGTTATTCTGCGCCCGTTTTCGTGCCTTATAGATCTCCCTGGTTGGATAACCTCTCTCTTTCAGATTACGAGATAGGATGCTGGACTCAGTTTTATAATCTGTTAGGTTGGTACAGTTGCGCCTAACCCGCAGGAACTAGCCAAAAGGAAGGTTCAGCCTCAAAGCTCTAGGGTGGTGGCTCGTAAACAGGAGTAGACTGTTCCGGTCCGTTGGCGGCCGATACATGGTGGTATCAATCTTACCCCCCTCTAGTCTGATGGTGAGATCCAGGAACGCTATCCTGGAGTTGGAGGCAGTGATGGTAAAGGTAAGGTAGTTATTCAGGGTATTCAGCCAGTTGAAGAACTCTAGGTAAAGATCTTCAGTCCCTTTCCAGAGTATGAGGATGTCATCAATGAACCTCCTCCAGAGTTTGATGTTAGAGTGGTAGGGATTCATTGGTCCATTGATATGTTTTTCCTCAAAGTCAGCCATGTAGAGGCAGGCCACTGAAGGGGCAAAAGTACTACCCATTGAAGTTCCCTGGGTTTGGTGGTAATGTTGTCCTTTGAATTCGAAGAAATTCTCAGTCAGGGCAAGATTTGTGCACTCCATAATAAAGGAGGGTGGTGTGAGAGAGGTCCATTCCTCCGTGTTGAGGATTCTCTCAATCACCCCGAGTGTGGCCCTCTGTGGGATGTTGGTATAGAGGGCCTCCACATCAAGGGTGATCAGGAAATCAATTTGGACGTCTTCTTGTAGGTTGTCAAGGAGACGAAGAACGTCCTTGGTGTCTTGAACATAGGACGGGATTCTCTTCACTAGAGGTTGCAGGAAATGGTCGCAAAATTGTGAAAGGGGCTCTAATACTGAGCCAATGCCCGATACAATTGGGCGTCCAGGCACTGGGGTAGTCCCCTTGTGAATTTTGGGCAGGGTGTAGAAGTAGGGCACCCTAGTATCTTTTTTCACAAGGAACTCAGCCTCTTTTTTACAGATCCACTCCTGACATTCTGCAGATTCAACAATTCCTGTAATTGTAGTCTTGAGTCGTTCAGTGGGGTTAGATGGAATGGGGTGTAGTAGCGTCTATCCCCTAGTTGTCTTAGACACTCTGTTTCATAATCCGTGGTGTCCACTATTACTGTCGCTCCTCTCTTGTCTGCGTGCTTAATGGCGATGGTCCCATCGTTGGCCAGGGAATTCAACATCTGCATTTCCATTTTGGAAAGATTGTGATGCCTCTGGACAGGTCTCAATGCTCCAATGTCCTTAAGCACGGCCTGCTCATACGTAAGGATTTCATTTGGAACCATCCCGCTTTGTGGCGTGAAGGTTGACGGGTTGTGGAGGCCTGAGTCAGTAGGTGTCTCGAGTGGTCTTCCATCAAAGAAAGAGCTCAATCTGATCTTCCTGAAGAATTTCTGAATTTCGCAGTTTAGCTCAAAATTGTCTATTTGAGGGCTGGGGACAAAACCCAGTCCTTTCTGGAGGACCTTTTCCTCAGATGCCGTAAGCTGGCGTGATGAGAGATTCACTACCAGACTTACTTCCGTCCTGTCTTGCTCCTGGTTTCCATGCCTTGGGCTTGTGTGTCCTCCCACTGCACCCTCTTGTCTGGAGCGTTTCCTCGCCTGCGCCCGCGCCCTCTGCCCCAACCTCTGTCTAAATAAGCCTGCTGGTTGATGCCATGGGGGGCGAAATGAGGGGGGTACTGGGGTACAAAAGGTGTCATGGGATGTTGGAAATGTGGAAATTGCCACATTGGTGGCCCCTGGGAGGGGGGATGTGAATAAAAGGGTTGACCCCGTCTAGACCCTCTATTCCCTTTACGGGGTCCTGGTTGCCACTTATTCCCGCTTGAGTTGCTGTCACTATTAGATCCACGTCTAGATGAGGTGGTGCTTGAGTCGGAGAGATATTCTGTCTCTGGAGGAACAAAGTCGTCCTTAAGATAGGGATAAACCTTCTCTTTGGAGAAGCGATCAATATCTTTCTGCAACTTAGCAACTTTTTGTTTCATTAGAAAGTCTTTATGTTCAGAAATTTTGTTGTTGAGCTCTGCCAGTTTGGTCTTGAACCCGGGGTTTTGTCCAGTGTTTTTAAGGGCGCTCTCTGCTGCCTGGATTTTATTGAGAAGTTCATCTGCCAGTCGTTTAGCTGTATTGGCCAGAAGGATTAGAAGGTCATGTGTGCACTTCCACGAATTTAGCGACCATTCTATCTTAAATTGGCCGTCCTCCCAGAAAATTCTGGGGAAATTTTTAACAATCAGGCCATTTGGTGCTATTTTAGCCTTAAAATACTCAGCCATGAGTACTCCATGTAGAGTGATTCTAACCCACTCTCTCTTCATGTCAGAGAGTGATTTCCGCTCTGCGGAGTTACTCCCAGTAGAGGTGTCTATATCAATGCCCAGGATGGACAGAAGTCTATGAATAGCTGCTGCGTCATCATCCCCGAAACTCAGTCCTTGTCCATCCATAGTGAGGCGGCAAGGTGTCAATGGGGAGATGAGATTTGAGAGTGAAGAAGCAAGGGTAGGGATACTTGAAATAGGAAAGGAAGTATCCACCCAGTTCTTGGGGTAGCAGCCAGGAACTAAAGATTGTGGGGGATAGAACAAATCTTACCCACCTAGGAAGTCAATCCCCACGGTTGGAAGCCGTGCAGAGTATATGTCAAAAGGAGGGGAGAAGGTGGATCAGATGAAGATCCAAGGGCTCAGATTACCATTCATGGAAAATAGAGAATGGAAGGTCCAGCCACACTCAGAGCCCCAAGGGACAGTGACAAGCAAAGACAGACTCGGCTGTTCCTAAAGGATAGAAGGAGGGAAAAGTGCGGTCACAGGGAAGGTAGAGGTAGTGCTCAGTGGAGGGCTACCCTGGGTATCCAATTTGTTGGATTTAATGGCCTCACACACCCTTGCGAGTGTCATGCTTCATCATTGGCGTTTGCTCCTCGTTGGGCAGGCGGTGCAATGCCCAACGGGCTCACCTCAAAGAGGGGCTTTTTGGCGGAGATCTTTTTACCAACTGCCTATGGGTGAAGTGCGGGTGAGGGGCCAGGAAGGAAAGGATAGTGTAGATACGTGGATTAAAATGTGGCACAAGGTACCGGAGATCAATTTATTCTGGTGGTCCCCTGCCACAAGTAAAAACAGTGGGTAGCCTATGATCACAGGAAATTAGGATTCCACGTCACGATCTAGGACTACATTACATATCGTAAGGTCAACATGTTTCTCGCCTTTGCACACTGGCTGCGATTCTTCAGGACCTAGTTAATTACATCTATCTCTAGCAAAACATGACCTGGTTTAGTGTCAGTTAATATTTTAATATATAGTTGTACTACCTGTATGGGACAGCTCTTGCCTAGGAAGACAAAAGAAATCGTTACCATAGTTCAGTGACAACAAGTGCCTTTTGTGACCGGGAACACGCAGTGTTGTTGTGGATAAAGTGACATATTAGCAGTGACATACTAGTGATAAGTGGTGACCAGTATGTATTGACTTATATCACAATTCACCAAAACACAACATCCATAGATTAAAACCAAAGTTAAAGTTAAAAACAGCAGCAGTTTCTTCAAAGTCTTTGGTCCAGCGTGGTCATTGCTAGGGGTAATCCCGCCCTGTGTGTCATGTGGGATCGGGCGTTATCGCGGGGGCCATCTTGGAAGGGACCCATACTCATTAAAAATGAGTGTAATGCATGCCATGGATGGTAGAGATGCGAGTTTATAATTGGGAACTATGTTTATTAGTATAATGTCACTAATTTGGAAGCTTTTTTACATATTTGGAAGCTTTTTTACACACGTGTCACCAATTTATTTATAGTTCACGCCGGACAGGGCAGGAGACAGGGTTATGTGGGCAACCTCCTATTGGTATGTTTTACTGATATAGTAGAGAGGTAAATGAATGGCAGTTATTATAGCGCACTCCACGGGATGTCCTCATTAAGTCCCCGCCTGTCTGAGGATAACCGATGTATCCACCTCTGTTCCTTCTGGAACAGGTTCTGCTTAGATTTGTTACTTGGTGTCTCGAGGATGAGCCATCTCAGTGAGTCAGCACTATGGTTTTGGTCTACAAAGTGCCTGCACATCTTAGTATTTGTCTTTTTGCAACGAAAGTTGCTTCTGTGTTCTGAGATGCGGATCTTGATAGGGCGAGTGGTCATGCCCACGCATTGAAGATCACTTGGGCATCCGAGCAAGTAGATGCAGTTGGGGGTATTGCAGTTGGTGTGGATGTTGTGTTTTGGTGAATTGTGATATAAGTCAATACATACCGGTCACCACTTATCACTAGTATGTCACTGCTAATATGTCCACAACAACACTGCGTGTTCATGGTCACAAAAGGCACTTGTTGTCACTGAACTATGGTAACGATTTATTTTGTCTTCCTAGGCAAGAGCTGTCCCATACAGGTAGTACAACTATATATTAAAATATTAACTGACACTAAACCAGGTCATGTTTTGCTAGAGATAGATGTAATTAACTAGGTCCTGAAGAATCACAGCCAGTGTGCAAAGGCGAGAAACATGTTGACCTCACGATATGTAATGTAGTCCTGGATCGTGACGTGGAATCCTAATTTCCTGCGATCATAGGCTACCCACTGTTTTTACTTGTGGCAGGGGACCACCAGAATAAATTGATCTCCAGTACCTTGTGCCACATTTTAATCCACGTATCTACACTATCCTTTCCTTCCTGGCCCCTCACCCGCACTTCACCCATAGGCAGTTGGTAAAAAGATCTCCGCCAAAGAGCCCCTCTTTGAGGTGAGCCCGTTGGGCATTGCACCGCCTGCCCAATGGGGAGCAAACGCCAGTGATGAAGCATGACACTCGCAAGAATGTGTGAGGCCATTAAATCCAACAAATTGGATACCCAGGGTAGCCCTCCACTGAGCACTACCTCTACCTTCCCTGTGACCGCACTTGTCCCTCCTTCTATCCTTTAGGAACAGCTGAGTCTGTCGTTGCTTGTCAGATCTTGGAAGTGTCAGGAACTAAGAACTATTAAATGAAACTTATAGACTTTACATATCTGGAGCAGAAAATCCAAAAGGACTACTTGGCACAATTCTTAAAGTGGGAGGGGGGGACAGGAGGTATTTTAATATATGCATAAGATGAGGCATGAGTATGTAACGAAGTGTGTGTGTGGCCTAACAGGCAAAATAGAATACTGCGCTTGACAAACCTATAAATAGACTCTGACTGGTCAAAGAATAACTGACATCAAAAGACAATAGGTTTAAGATTTTGTATAGTATAGTATCAGTATTCTGGTCTATATTCAATTAAATATTTGACGAGGGAAAGTGGTGTTGCCTAGCTGATCTGCAAAATGGCTGTTTGAACCTGAGGATCTAGTAAAGTTCAGCAATTTTTACTTACATCATACGAGTTAAGTTCAAAAAGTTCTTTGGGGACGACACATAGCGACAAGAGGAATACTCCTTCCACCAGTCATGCTGGTGGTGAGGCCAAAAGGCTAAGGGATGTTAAATTCAACGACTCTTCTGAATAACAGATACTCCGGATTATAGAAGGCCAGTGTCGTTCACCTTGGGTGCTTGGATAAGATGATTGTATCAGCGCCAGAAACCGGGAGACAGCTGGCAAGAAAGAGCTGCAAAGATGAGGGAAGTGAAGGACCCGAAAGAGCAGAAGAAGAGGAGACATGTGACACAGAAGAGGAACACAAGGAGGTGACGCTTGAGTTTCAGGACTTGCCACTGCACACTCCCAGTTGCTGGCAGGATCATGATAACCGTGCCTGAAACAAATTAGTGTGCTTGGGTAATGCAGTGGCGGCTGCAGCACTTCACCCGGCTGCCCTGCATACATCTCTCCAAGGGGCTTATCCAGTCCTGTGTTCCAGCAGAGGCAGGAACAACACAAAAGGTGCACAGGGTACTTACCTATGCATCGGAGTTGATGTAGATGGTTACTCGCTGGGTCTCACTGGTGAAGGCGAATTCCTTCTTGTCAGTGCTCTTCTTTTGTGCTTCAAAGTAGTGATTACGTGGCTCTGTTTTCAGCCCTCTTGCGCTGAGAAACAAAAATGGAAAACCAGCCCAAACTGCCCCTTTTGAAGGGCTTCCGTTACTTTCCTCCGAAGAGCTACCTGGTGGGTGACGTCAGACGTTGCTTGGCTGTGCCACGTCACTACCGGTGTGAAACCGGTGTGAAATTGCCATCATGTGAGAATGTTTCAGTGTAAAAATGTGGCACATTCTCACCAGACCTGATACGCCGACCTGATTGAATGTGTACCGGTACTTTCCCTGGTAAGGAAAAAGTGCTGGTACTCTTGGAGGGAAAAAAAAGAAGTGCTGGTACTCAGTACCGGTGAGTACCGGCCCATTTAAAGCAATGCATACTCGTCAGTATCCATTCGCATACATCATGCTGTAACCCCATTAGCAGAGTGAAAAATATGCAATATGTTGAAACTGTACACAAAATAAAAATACAGTGGGCATCTAAGCTAGTCCCTGGGCAATACAGGGATAGTGCAAGGCAGTCTGGAATAGTATGCCCAACTAGTTTTGGAGGAGGGACAGTGTTGATGTGCTCTTGCCAGCACATGAACAGAATTATATTGTCTATGAAAGAGCTTAGTCCGATCAGCTGTTTATATACTCTGGAAATATCTAACCCCAATTGACATGTTTGACATTTAGGTAAGGCCCTGAAACAATAGTGCAGAAATTGCACCAATGGCATAAAAAAGTCGATGATGGTTAAGGGCTGTAGTGAAAACCCACATGAGTGTCTCTAAAAGGCATGGCTGCCATTGCAGCCCTGCACTGTTGTGAGTCAAAAGCAGCATCACCGTCATGTAAAACGGAACCTTTTCATATAAAAAAAGGTTTTTGACATTAGCTAAGTCACCTGCAAACACTGGCTTGGAACCCACAAGGCCTGGATGCATAATGTGTATAAATGGGAGGTGGTAAATATGTAAATATGAAGTTAGTCGGTCGTCCGCAGCGATCAGCCAACGCACCGGATCTTTGCGCTACAACAACAACGACCATCCACGATGCTCGACCAGCTCCTTGTGCCGGAAGCCTCCTCCATGAGGCTTCCTCCAACATAAAAGTAGCTCTCCCACCGGGCATGAGAAGCTAACTCTTCAGCGGAACTAACCTAGTCCCTGTATCTGACCTGCGCTCTCCTGCGCCTAGCTACTAGAGGGTTAAACACTGGTTAATATAGTGACTTAGGTGCTTCACCTTGCCAAGGATTGGGGTTGTTGACTCAGTGGTACTGTAGTGGGAATCAGTTTAAATAAAACTCTGATTTTTCATCATAAGCACAGGGGGCTGTGGCCCAACATGTCAACAAACCTGGGCCATTATTTTTTAGATCAAAAGCAAATCATCAAACAAATATTAATCACAATCTCTATCTAAGTTCAGTCAATAATGAGAATTTTAAAGATACAGTTTTAACTATTCCCAGGGTGGAAGTTTCAGCTAAAGAGTTTGTGGCAATATCGGTTATTTGGTAAACAACGCGAAAACCGGGATACTGTGTTGGAACGTCCTAGACTGGAAGGGAAATGCTCAGAGTGAGCTTAGATATCTTGGAATTAGTATCATCAACTCATTAGAGGGAATTCCCCAGCTTAATTTGGAGAGGAGAGCAAAAGAAATCGACAAATCACTTGCCAGGTGGAAGAATCTCCCCCTGACTCTGTATGGTAGAGTGAATTTAATTAAAATGGTGATTTGGCCTAAATTAACATACCTTTTCAATTGCATCCCTCTGACGTTCCCTAAAGCTGTGATTGACAAGATACAGGGAAATTAGTTAGTTTTGTTTGGGCATCTAAAGTTAGCCAGGCTTGTCTGGAAGAAACTGAGGTGTAAATTGTAGAAGGGCGGCTTGGCTCTCCCTGATTTAAGATTATATTGTATGGCTTTCCAGTTTAAAAAATGCAGAATCCTCTTAGGTAAACCAGGGGTCTTGGTATGGGGCGGCCTGTTAGAAGAAATGGTAAAGGAGTGGGGCTCTAAAGGTTTTCTTTATAAGTTTAGGGCAAGCAAATTCTTTAAAAAAGTTAGACTGAAGATATTGAAGGCAGCACTAACTCTTTGACGGGGGGTAAAGAAAATATTTTGAATGGGCTATTTTTCTGATTTCTCACCAATATGGGATTCACCAGGTACACCAGAGTGCCAGCAAGATTGGTTAAGTCTCCCTGTAAGGGGGCGGGGGGAATTGAAATGTGGGGGGCTCTCCTGATGATACAGGGAATGGTGCTTTGGGAAGTACTGGTGACAAAAATGGGTGATACCCTTTAATGATTAAAGTACCTGCAGTTACTATCCAGGGCAGAGGCTAATAGAAGGGAGATGAGTGGAGCGTGGGAATTCAAATTAAAATTACAGAATGAGGCCCCTAGAAGAACGGAAGTCCGCTGATTGGTATTGGACTTTGTTGCTCGCTGAAGAGAAGAAGAGCCCCGTATGAGATCTGGGAGGGAGCAATTTAGATGACGGCACCACAGAAAACCTGGCAACTTTCAATGAAACTACTTTACAAGGTGGTTAAATCAGCTAACCTGAAAAGGAACCATTTCTTCACAATTAACAGGTTGTACTGGACCCCCCCAGAAACTTGCAAAGTTCGTATCAGCTCCAACTCAAAGATTTTATAGATGCGGTATGCTACGGTCCGACGATTTACATATGTTTTTTGGGTGCCCAAAATTACAGGAGGATTAGCATACCGTTTAGAAAGTAGTTCATGATATTTTTTTAGGTCAATTTAACAATGATTTTAATGTTGATACTGATGGAACTGGAGGATCAGCCTGTTCAGCCTCTCTCGGCGAATAGGAGGGATCTTCTTTTTTATATGATGCTCCTTGTCAGGAGAGAGATCTGTAAGAGATGGACAGACCTCCTTCCAACTCAGGGTTCTGACTGGCTCCAGGCAGTTAAAACTATTTGAAAAATGGACACTGGTGTTGAGGGTGGTCCTCACAGTATGATCTGGGACGATTATTTGAGTTGGTATGGAACAGTAAGAACTTAATGGAGACGTCCTATGATTACACCTGCGTGAAACAAGTACCCAGGTAACTGGATGGACTGTATTGCAGCGCTAGATGTTTAATTTCAAATAGCCTAAGGCGGTACAGGTCGGGTACCAGGCTTGGCTTTGCAAAACACTGGTGATATGAGGCCAATTCTTTTTTTTTTAAAGGAGAATTTTAAAGATTTAAGGGATTTATTATTTCAAAGTTTATTAGATCGTCTTTAGTCAAACTCATACGTTTTATTCATATTAGCTCAAAATAATCAATCTTTTATAGAATTGATAAAAAATAATGGTTAAATAAATCAAAATACAGTGTGTTAAGTGTGTTCCATAAAGGAGGAAAATCCCTTTTCTAAGAATGGTGTAAAAGGTGTCAGTGGGTACCAATAAAGAGCTCAAGTTCTAAAGAGAGTGTGATCAAGCATAAAGCTCCAAAGGTCATTAATTGATCAGAACAGAACTTGCCATAAAGAACCGTTTATGAAAGTCAGTAGAGTCTCAAAAACAATAAGGAATAAGAAAAGGAAATTGTGCAGTAGCAGAAGCAACTACAATCAACAGCGAGGGTAATAGAGCCAGGGAATAGTAAGGCATGTGGAAAGTTGCAGTTAATGCTGCATCTTCTCCTTCCTCTTGTCCAATCATCTTTCAGGGTTCTTCTTGGGAACAGGTTCACTCCTTTCCTTCTCACGAGGACGCAAGTAACCTTCGATTGTGCAACTTTGTTTTTCCAGTCTGATTACTCATGAAGCCTTTTCATTCTATAAATCCTTTCCCAGGAATGGGAATGCATTTCTAACCTCCTAATGAAGCAAATGAGATGCTAGCCAACAGTCAACTATGTAGAACACGAAACACCTGCAGTAACGAAAGAGCATTATTTTTCACATGTTCATCCTTTGGAAATAAAACAAGTATTTTAAAAGAATCCAGGTTCAGCTTAAGCACTTTATTCTTTTTTTAATTTTTTATTAGCTCAATCCATGACACAGATACAAATCATAAATTTGTGGTCAATACATACAAATTATTTCAATACGATTACCATTAATACAGTCAAAAGGAAAACAAAACAGACAAAAAACAGTAGCAAAACATATTTCAATCCTAATATCGTTATGGACCCAAAGTCAGATAATTATTTTATATATTGTATCTTAGAATCCCATATCTGCAACCCGAGTTTTTGTCGTCTGGATGACTTTAGAGAATGTAAACTATATTCCATATTAAATACATTATAAAATGTAGCCCTCCAGATCTCGATGTGGGAGCCTTGCTTTGAAGCCAACATGAGGCAATACATAACGGCGCCACTGCTGCGGCAATAGATGTTATATATCTAAATTTATATACTGGCTGTTCGCTTTAGACATTAAACCATACCCCTAGTATCATCATTTCCTTCGTTATTGGTGTTGAGATACCTGTAACCTCATGCAAAAACAACTCAATTTGTTGTTCTAATTGTATCAATTTACTACTTCAAAGAACAGTGGTCCCTGACATTTGGACCAAACAAGCACCGGCTTCTTGGCAAGTGGAAAACCCATTGCGGAAACCTCCATGGGGCTACGGTTGAAATCCCCATTTAAATATGACCTACAATTTCTGGTCCTATCTCAAGCAGACACCGGTTTACATGAAAACCACGTACTTTTGTGTAATTGAAGGCATGAATGTTTAATGTCTTGATGATGATCCCATTATTTTACAAAGGGATCGAAATGCCGTCGACACCATACACTGGATGATTTGATTTTATTATTTACTAAATCACAACAGTGTATTCTTTGCAAAATATCGTCTGCTACGTTCTGGATAGATGCAGACAGCCTACTCTTGCCTCACTTGTTTTTGTATGTCACAGATGTCTTTGTACAGTAGTAGGATACGGCTGTGTCCCACTTTGATATTGTACTGAAAATACTGACTATCTATACATTTGTGTAATTAAACCCTGTCCGGCTGGACAGACACTATAGATTCCAATTTTGGTCTATATGTATTCTTTCATTAATCTCTGAATGTCAGGGACCACTGTTCTTTGAAGTAATACTTGCACCCAAGGTCCCTTGCCTACTGCTCCTTTGGGTATCCCTTGTACTATATAAAAGCTAATTGTATCAATGCCATACAGTCAAAATAGATATGTAAAATATCCGCTCTGTCGGTACTGCACCTAAAGCATTTTCCATCATGATCACCACCCCACTTCATCATACGCTCTGGTGTATGATATAGATCGAAGATTGTTTTATAGTGGTGTGTTTGCAGATTTGATGACAGCAGTATTTTCCCTGCTATATCGATAGAAGTCTGCATCAGCACTCCATAATACCCTAATCGTGCAGACCATTTACAATCTTGAACAGCCAAATCATAATTTTGAGAATCAATTAACATGGAACATAAAACCACGATCGAAGCCCTCTTCCTGATTGCCTCCACTATTGGTAAAACCATAAGATTACCCTCATGTAACTGATGTCTGACCAGCTAATCTCGTAATTGCAGATACTTGAAGAAATCCTGATGTTGGAGTTCATTGCTTTCAAGGAGTTCCAAAAATGAACATAGAACCCCTTCCAGAAACAAGTACCCCAGATATCCAATCCCCTTCATCTTACAGCACAGCATTTTATAATCCCAGAACATTTCTGGGAAACTAACAGCTGTATTAAGCAGAGTGTAATAATTCAACTGTGGAATAGTAAGACATTTACATATCCTTCTTCAAACCTTACCAGCCGTAATCATAACCTTAAATCTTGTTTTTTTGTAATAACTTGGCTCGGAGAATTTCACTAACACATTTTTTGCTTAACAATAGTTGATATATCGAAGGAGCTTCTGCATCTATCACATCTTCACCTGTCAACAAAATACGCATGTTTTGCAGTATACAAGCATAGTAATAAAAACAAAAATTCGGGACAGGCAATCCTCCCCTACCCAACAGTAACATCATTAATCTAAAAGCTCTTCTCGCTTTTCGTTGTCCCCACATAAATCTATTACATATAGATTTAATCCCATGGAGCTGTTTTTTTGTTAACTCCAACGGTACTGTCCTAAAATAATAGAGTACTTTAGAAGGACAATCATTTTTAAAACATTTCGTCTCTCCACTAAAGTCATATGCAGACACTCGAGCCGGTCCAGCAGCTGCTTAACCCCTGAAACTATATAACTCGACTAATTTTTGTAGAGACAATCTAATTTTTATGCCATGATATCAGGCTTCATCCGTTACATGACTCTCCCCCGGACACGCCTGACCAGTACATAATATCTGGGTTTTGGCCGTATTAAGTTTGTATCCAGACACCAGCCCAAATTTTATTCTTTGTGTGATTGTTCTTCATAATTGTTTCTAAATTATTAATTCTAAACAAACGTTCAAACTTTCATCTTATAAGTTTAAACATTTTCCAGAGTTATAAGAAACAATTATTAAATAAAAGATGATGATCATAGAATGGTCAAGAATTAAACATTTGATGCATGCATCAGCACATTTTAGTCAAGCTACTCGTTTAGCAATGCTGCTTTAAACGGTTTTCAGGCCTAGTAGGTTTAAGCGAGGCTATCGACTATGTTTCTTTCACATTTTTAAAACATATTTCATTTTATTTAAGTCTCCATTTTAATATTGCACAGATAACTTTGCTATATTATTTTGAGTTTTGCTAAAAACGCCTCATCAGTGGGGTTTCCACCCCTTTCACACAATACCAAATTTCTTACATGGACCAAGTCCCAGAAGCATGCAAAGGCACCAAACATTTTCTCCTGAGTTGCGGCAAGCCAATCAGATTGCTCAGTACCTCGGGTCCAGTGTTGGTATTGGAGTAGCGAAACAGCTAACAGGAGAAAAAGCTTTCTTGCTCAATCAGAAGGCCTCATTTATTAAAATGATCAACCGTTTAGATATACTTAACTTTGTTAACGCTTTGCAAATTTCTTGAAAACAGCTGAACAGACTTATAGCAAATAACAAAAGGTTCACTTTCTGAGTAAAGTTCTAACTTTGTAGCACATTTGGTGTAATTCTGTTCAGCAGTTTTTCCTGTATTGGGGAGCAAAATTGCATTCATTTAAGAATTTAAAGTGAAATCAACAGTTTGAGACCACACCTATTTGTCAGCCCCCACTTGACAGATCTTGCCCAATCGTTCTATGAAGAAACTCAGGTAGACAAACCTTTTTTTGGGAAATTTTCATGGAGATTTACAAAACTGTGCCAAACTTATTTACAAAAAAAAACGCTCTTCAGATAGAAGGAATCTCTGATCTAGTTATAACTTCACAGTGGGCCACAAAAAAGATTAACCCAACTCAGCTCCTTTGGAGAGTTTAAGGGTGATCTGTCAAATAGGGACGAGAAAAAAAAAATCCTAAAACACATTTCACCATGCAATTTCAAATGGAAAACTTGACCAGTGCTACATACAAAATGGCTGAAGAGAATTACTTTGGCAGTGAGCTAAATCTTTTGAAAGCGTACTTTTTATTATTTGGTGTAAATCCGTTCAGTCGTTTTTGAAAAATTATGGTTCAAAATATGTTTCTGTAGGGACACAGTAGTACCATGGGATTGTCAGATCAAAAGATAAGATCTGATTGGCTGCTCAAATCGACAAAAATGTGTGGTAGCCTTTTAGGACATAGAAACTCTGTCCAAATGCCAAGAAAAATAACCTTTAAAGGCCCCAGGAGACCATCCCCAGAGTCCAATGTTTTATTTGTGGAGGGGGCATGGAGACCCCCCCCCCCCCCCCCCCCCCAAGCCATAGAATTGGCCCAGAAACCCCATCCCCCAGGGCTTGAACATCTTATTTTGAGGGGGGTCATGGGGTCCAGAACCCCAGCCATAGAATAGCTCCGGAGAACTCATCCCCAATTCCACCAATGTAATCAGTATCCTGGGGGCCCCATCTCATTGGGCACTGTGTTGTTTCCTACCAGGGAGACCACAGACAAGGAACACAAACCTAAATCCCGGCCCAGGCTCTTCTGGCAACAAAATATAGATCTGTCTCTACCCAGCCAGAGCAAAAATAAAAGCTGCTCCCAACGGGTGGAAGCAAAGCAGTTTGGGTAATACCAGGGGAGCATCATGGGTGTGGGCTCCCGAAACTACCATTGTTAAAAAAAATAGCTTGTAGGTGCGCTGGGTGAGCCCAGGTTACCCAAGCTAAAGAGAAATACAAACTGAAGTAGCGAGCCGCTCATAACATATCACTTTAACCTTTGTTTTTTTCTGCTAATATATATATGAAGAATCAAAGAAGACAACAGCCAGCCAGGGCCAAAATCCAGATCCCAAAGAATACAATGAGTCACCATGAAATAGCCAAGAAAGAAGTCCCTCAAACAGATGGACACACCAAAGAACCAAATATATATTTCCAATACAATGTTTCGGCTTCCACCTTCCCCAGGTAGGACAATAGAGTTTGCTCAGTGGCTGCACAGTTGACACTTACGGATTTTCAAAAAGCATAATGAGTGAGATCTCTTGAGATATGCAGTAATCAGACAGAATTGTCAGAGATGTTCAGTCCATCTGTATGCAATGATTGTACACAGTACAGCCAGACGTTTTCTCTGGGGTCCTGTGTTTCTTCCTTTAAGACAGGTTTTCAGAGGGAAAATCTAAAAATCTGATAGCAAATGGTCCACATGGTTCAAATAATTGACTACAGGCTGGTCAAGTTTCTCATTAATTGTTGCTGATTTGTGATTCCTGAACCATGTACAGAGGTCAATCACTGTTTGGCCTATATATTGTTTTTACAGCTTTGGACATTGGCAGTGAACCACATAAATAATAGATACTGAGTGGCATGTAAGATGCTGTATTATCCCATTGCTTCTTCTTGTGACAGAACGTGATACTGACAATGTTTGTAAAAGGTATTCACATAAGATGCACCTTTTAGAATCACAGTAATGAACCCCTGTATTTGTTACAGCTTGCTTGATTTCAGCTCTCACAATATGAGACTGTGAACTGGGAGCTCTGAAATAAGCAATTGTTCACAAGTGGATAATAAGGGAATGTTTTTTACATTATGTTTTTGTAGTTAGGAGCTGATGGCTGATATTCAACAACAGATGAGATTCTGTCTTTTTTGTTTCTGCTGTTGGCATATACAATAAATGCTTCGCTGGGTATCTGCAAAGACTTGTTAGTATGTTGCTGTATGATATGCAGAGGATAGCCTCACACTTGAAATAACCTAGCAACCTCCTGCATTTGTTTTTACTAGTGTCCTCTTTGCTGCAGATTCATCTTATTATGAGTGCTTGGCTGTAGACGATGCTGAGTTTAGTGTGGTGTGGAGAGAGCAGTATGAAATTATGCTGATGCTCAATGGGATGGAGGGCAGCAAAGGTGGAGAAAATGGTAAGTCAAGGGATCTAGAATGTACCCAGCAATAACAACAGAGAAGACTAAAAAGAATCCAAAGCAATGAATTAATGATGAGGAAGTTGCGAGACAAGTTCAAGTTCAAGTTTTTATTTTATGATTTGGAACTCGTGAGAGGTCCACATAAAAAGTACAACTACAAAACAGTACAAGTATATAAAATCATGCAGTTGTTACAGGATAAAAGATAACAGACCTGAAATTAATATAAATTCAAAAAACATTTAAAAAAGTTAAATATTCTAGAACAGAACATTTCATTAGGGGGGCTTAGGATCGCTTCACAAAATGCATTGACAGATAAGATACCTAGTTTCAAACAAATTGGTCTTATCCACTTACGCCGCGAATATAACAGAGCTGGGCAAATAAACAGAACATGAGAGAGATCTTGAATCGAATGGTTACACAAGGTACATATGTTGGAAGAACCATACCATTTGGATAGAAGATTATTCAAGGGTAACATATCTTGTCTTAACAAGTACCAAAAGCGCCGAATGCCGTGTGGAAGATTCCAAGATGCATAACATTGCATAGTTTTAAAAACATAGGAATGAATCACCGGCAGGCTACTTTTCCTTGATACAATAGAGTCTCTATCCAGCATAAAACTTAACCTCCATGATGCTGTTTTTAATAATGCCTTTAATTGGTAGGAAGAGAGTGAAAACAAAGAAGATTCTTCCAGTCGCAACAAAGAGACCGCCTTTCTAAAGTTTTTTACGATTGGAGAAAGTTCTTTTAAAGGGCCCAATAATTCTTTTTGAATGAAATGTCTTAGCGCGGAGGGTTCGCATTTAGCTAGGTAGAAGACCCATCTGACTATCCCAGCTAGTCCTTGGACCCAGCTACTTCTCAAGCCAAACTCAAGCCTAAGAGAGGCCACAGAACAAGCGGAATTAACAGAGGATAATTGTCGCAAGAGTCTACCATCAATAATGTGGAGAAAACCCCAGTTACTCACATCAATGAGTTCAGTTCCGTACAATAATGAGGCGGGGATTTTTGCTCAGAAAGCTTCTAACAGGAAGGGAAAATGACGTTTTTCTGTGGCTTTATAAAGAGCGTTTAGACCCTTGCCATGTATCAGAGCTTTACGCATATTATTCTCAATATGGGCCTTATCACTCATATTACCGCAAATTATTTTCCCCAAAAATAGGTATGAATTTACGATTTCCAGCTTTTGGCCACCTAATGTCTATATGAAACTCCCATGAGCGGGTTTTCTCTTCCCCGACATGCACATAACTTTACTTTTAGAGATGTTTATCTGAAGAAAGTGCGCCTCTGCGAAAATATGTAATGCCTGTAGACGCTTGTTCAATCCTTTGGGTGTCAAATCTAACAATAATATGTCATCGGCATACATTAAACACACAATAGCATTATCCCCCAATACAGGAGCAATTCCGCCACTCAAAGTTACAGCTTGAGGAAGATCATGAACATAAAGAGAGAACAATAATTGTGCCAGCAAACAGCCCTGTTTAAGTCCATTGGCCGAGGGAATAGGATCTGACAAACCTCTTTCTCCTCCCAACAATATTCTGCACCAGGTATCCGTATGGAGATCCCGAATTAAATCTAACAGTAAAGGGGGGATACCTAAAAATAATAGTTTCTTCCACAGCAGGTGGGGGTCAACCTTATCAAAGGCTGTGGAAAAATCTATAAAGGCAGCATATACCTTTCCACCCCGGACTCTGATGTATTTGTCCATAATCACTTGTAAAGCTGTTAGATTATCCATAGTTCCATGTCCTTTACGGAAACCCGTTTGCTCAAAGGGGAGAATATTATTCTGATCTACCCATTCAGATAATATTTTCAAAAGGCATTTGGCAAAGACCTTGCCGACGGCATCCAGGAGGGCAATCTGGTGATAATTTTGAGGCAAAAGTCGATCACCCTTCTTGAAGAGGGGAACCAAAATACTCCCCTTCCAAGATGGGAGAACAGCCCTATTCAAAAAGCAACAAGCAAATACAGGGAGTAAGATTTTACTCCACTTTGTGCTACTCTGCTTTAAGACAGAAATAGGCAACTCATCTGAAGGAGGTTCCACATGAGCCAAATGCACCACGTTGTAACTTCCCTGAAGTGAATAATCCCCATTACTTGCATATAGATTTTTAATATGCTCAACCCAGATTCGTTCCTCTATTGGAATTGGAGAGGGACTCAACCTTGCCCCGCAACCCTTACCAATTAAAGACCAAAATGTTCTTACTCGGGATGCCTCTCTTAATTGCATCCAGATTTGGTCTTCCCTCTCCTTACACATTCTAAGCTTTAGCCTTTTCCTTCTCCTTTTTAATAGAGCTATTCTGCGAGATCTTTCAGGTAGAATTTTTAAATATTGGTCCCTTACCAATTTATTTATATCTTTATTTAATAAACGAATGGAACTGGGAAGGGGGGCTGGAACCCTAGTTCTTTTAGGGTGTCTTGCTGTAGAGGTCACATTCAGCAATAAATCTAAGAAATGATCAATTTCAGAAACATCCCAGTTCGGCAGATCAGCTATTGTCGCATCAAGGATACTATCCAGCCCACTAAGAGACTTTTTATTCCAAAAACATCTCCCCGATGAACCACCAAAGCTTACCAAATCCCTGCTTAGCGACCATCGGTCAGACATAGGGGGGCAAATCTTTAGTGCAATAGCCAGAAGAGAATGGTCGCTTAAAGGAGTTTTCGAGATCTCAAGGTCATTTAGTAACATAAAGGTGGAATTATCCACCAATACATAATCCAAAATAGATTCTCCCTGGTATGAGTCGTGTGTATATTTCGCCGGCGAATCGGAAGGAAGTCTTCCATTCGCCACGATTCCATCCATCTCAAATAACTCTTCCAGAAGTATTTTCCCTCTTTTGTTAGTTTTAATGTTCGCGGGAAACACGGCTTGGGGGATATGCAGAGATTCTTCCCTATATTTATTCCTAAATAGGGATAAACTTAAGTTGGAAATTTTGCAATTAAAATCCCCTACCAAGATTATATTTGAAGACGGCATTTCCTCTCTAGCTTTTTTGGCATAGGAGAAAACTTTCTTTAGAATAGGATTAAAACATACATCAGGAGGCATATACACATTAATCAGAACAATCAGGCTGGGAAATTCCGTATTGCCCAGGCTGAATAATGTTACAGCCTGAAATAAATTGCTAGGATCCAGAAAATGAGAAAAGGACCATTTGATCCAATTTAAGAGACAGCAAGCAATGCCCCCTCTTCCGTGTCCTCTAGGGGAGGGAGAAGCTTTCCCCTCCAGGATAATGTAATCACTACCCACAACAAGATTCTCGGTGCTCCATGTCTCTTGTAGACAAATCACAGCAGCTTCAGAGGACAAGAGGAACGCTATTTTTTCAGAATTATTCTTTAGTCCTGCAGCGTTCCAAGACAGAATTTTAAAATTACTGCTAAACGTCAGGTTGCATTTCCTGACTAACTGTGTGTTTACTCGTGAGAACGCCTGGAAGCCAATTCCAACGGGAGCACTCATCATCATTCTTGCTGCGTGTTGTGGAAGGAAGGGAAGTAATTTCAGATACGCAGCGTATATTTTTTGAAAAGAAGATTTTTAAGTCATTGTAGGCCTCAAATCGTTCTTTCCTACCCAAGGCAGATGGAAAGAGCAGAGCAGAATAGCATGCTCCCTTAGGGGATTTAGGTGGTCTATCTGACAAAAAAATTCCCCAAAATGGTGTAGCATCTATACCCCTACTCTGAAAAATCTCAGAATGCTGGAGGATTAAATTAACAATGAGTTTAGAATGGAACTTAGCCCTCGTTAAGAAACCTCCCTCTATTTCCAATATGAAAATTAGATCCATGTCTGATGATTGAATTAATTCCAATTTTCCGGACTCCTGAAAACATTTAAGAAGGGCGGTTCTATTCAAAATACAATCTGCTTCAAACAGTGGAAGGAAATTGAGTATAAATGTATTTACATTTTCCTCTTTTCTAGAATCAGAAGAATTGTTTATAACCTCTACACCTACCGCCTTACCAGGAAAGGATTTGGCCAAAGGGTTGAGGACAGACAAACTTGTGACCGGGGGGTTATTAGACAATACCCCCAGATGTCTCGACTTACATTCCCCCTTTTTGACTTGTAATTTTCCCTTTATGCCATTACAAACAACAGAGGCTAATTTAGATACTGGTAAAGAAGAGTCTAATATTGATGGTATAGACATTGAGACCAGAGGGGGAAGAGGGGAGGGAACATTAACTACTTTTATATCCCTAAACGTATTTGTTGGGCCGATTGAAGGCTCCATATGGGCCTCTTCTGTGGGCGATATTTCTTGTTGGGATTCAAAAAGGAATTTCCTCCGCCTATTTTTTTCAATCCTGCGGATTAACTTCCTTTTATTTCTTCCCTTCTTATTTAATTTCCCAACTTTTGATCTAGCAGCTACTTCCAAGCCCGCCTTATCTTCCTTACCACTCTGTTGGTGGAAAATTGCAAAACACTCTTTCACTGGTTTCACATTCCTATCAGGGGACAGTACAACAATGGGACTATCAGGCTCCACCACATTCGTGTCGGGGGACAGTATAACTATAGGACTATCAAGCACCTCCGCACAGTTGGGAGTAAAATTAGTTGTGCGGGAAGTTATCTTTTCCACCACTGTAGAAATCGGGTGAACATCAGTAACAGCATCTGTACATTCGGATAGAATTTTATCATTCAGCCCTTCCCCCTCCATAGAGCTTGTTACTATATTAAGGGGAGAAACCTTCTCTGCACAATTATCCAAAAGTACTTTTAGGATTTTCGTAACCGTTTCTAAAACACAATCCGACCCCCCAACAAACTTTTTAAGTAAAGACAATATAGAAGAGAGTAGGCGTTCCAATGAAATCAGGGAATCAGAAACTGGTTTAACAGAATTTGCAAGGTTCAACATATCTGGGTCTATTATGTTAAGATCAGGGCTCATTGATACACTATTGGTCCCGCAGCGGTGTGGGCGGTGTGGGCAGGGTCCGGGGTCAAGCAGCTGCCGTGGAGCGGGAGCCGCGACCGGGAGACAGCAAGACAGAGTCCGTCCGAAGTTCCACTGGTGAGAGCTCCCAGTCAGGTCAGCAACACAAAGCCCCAGTAAAGAGAAGCACTAGCGCAGCGTGTGCTGCGAGATTAAATTCTGGAGCCAGGCGGGTGGGCGTTGCCGCTGCGGGAAGAGGCTGCAGGTGTGTTGGTTCGCCTCGCAGTCCCGCAGCGGTGTGGGCGGTGTGGGAGGGGTCCGGGGTCAAGCAGCTGCCGTGGAGCGGGAGCCGCGACCGGGAGACAGCAAGACAGAGTCTGTCCGAAGTTCCACTGGTGAGAGCGCCCAGTCAGGTCAGCAACACAAAGCCCCAGTAAAGAGAAGCACTAGCACAGCGTGTGCTGCAAGATTAAATTCTGGAGCCAGGCGGGTGGGCGTTGCCGCTGCGGGAAGAGGCTGCAGGTGTGTTGGTTCGCCTCGCAGTCCCGCAGCGGTGTGGGCGGTGTGGGCGGGGTCCGGGGTCAAGCAGCTGCCGTGGAGCGGGAGCCGTGACCGGGAGACAGCAAGACAGAGTCCGTCTGAAGTTCCACTGGTGAGAGCGCCCAGTCAGGTCAGCAACACAAAGCCCCAGTAAAGAGAAGCACTAGCGCAGCGTGTGCTGCGAGATTAAATTCTGGAGCCAGGCGGGTGGGCGTTGCCGCTGCGGGAAGGGGCTGCAGGTGTGTTGGTTCGCCTCGCAGTCCCGCAGCGGTGTGGGGCGGTGTGGACGGTGTGGGCGGGGTCCGGGGTCAAGCAGCTGCCGTGGAGCGGGAGCCGCGACCGGGAGACAGCAAGACAGAGTCTGTCCGAAGTTCCACTGGTGAGAGCGCCCAGTCAGGTCAGCAACACAAAGCCCCAGTAAAGTTGCGAGACAAACAGACACTGATAGCGATTCAGGGGATGCTATTTTAGATGCCTTGTTATACTTGGATCCATTGCCATCTGTGGACCTAAAAACAATAACGGAGAGTGCTACAATTGCTAGCACCACAGTAGCTACAGCTCCTGTTGATCCGAATATAATTCAGATTGAAAATCCGCTTCCATCACTTCTGATTGCTCCTGCACCTGTTGAAGCAGCCCCTAAGCTAATAATAGTTCCAAAGAACATCACCTTATAATCAAAGGGCAGAAACAGTAGCCGGACTAACACTATTGATAGAAAATATGCTAAAGCAAGGGATATTGAAGGAAATTGTCGGAAGTCCTTGAAATTCACTGGTAATGTGATTACAGAAGCCCAATTGCAAGTATCAAATTGTGCAGGATCTTTGGAAAAATAACAACATAGTTGTCCCATGTTGTCCTGTGGTACCGAATTCAGCAATACTATTTCAAATTCCCTGCACTAAAGAATGGGTTACTGTTGTGGATCTCTGCCAGGCCTTCTTCTCTATTCCGTTGCATGTGGACAGTCAATTTTTGTTCTCATTTCTGTTTAGAGATACAGTTTTGGCATTTTGCCAAGTTTCCCAGGGGTACAGAGACTCATTTAACCTTTATTCAAGTCTTGAAGAATAATCTTGAGATTCTGCAGACACCTTGCAATTCAGTTCTTAGGCAGTACATTGATGTCCTGCCTGTGGCATCCAGTACACAAGATGCTTATACACAGGACGCAATTGCTCTTTTAAATCATTTGTCTACGAACAAACACAATGTGTCTCCGAGCAAACTACAATATTGTCAAATAGAAGTCCTATATTCGGGACATCTCACTGTGAAGGGAATGCGAATGGTGGCACGAGAGAGAATAGAGTCAGTTCTGAAGACGTACCCACCCAGAACGCAGAAAGAAGTCAGGATGTTCCTGGGACTGGTTGGCTATTGTAGACAGTGGATACCAAACTTTTCCTTAGTGACCAAACCTTTCCTAAGGCTGACACACAAAGATGTGCTTGATCAGCTCCCATGGGACAATGGTTGCTTTAAAGTGTTCCTAGAGATGAGGAAAAGTCTCTATTGTACCCCGGCACTAGGAATGCCTGATTACAGTAAAATGTTCACATTGTTTTGCAGTGAGAGGGATGGCTGCACTCTCTCAGTGTTTATTCATTTGTTTTGTGTGTAAAATTAGGTTCTTGGTTGACTGGGGTGTGAGACCTGGTCGAGCGGCAACCACAATCCTTGTCAGGGTAAGGCACATAAAAACCTCAAATTAACCTGTCTTCTCCCCCCTGGTAGCTTAGAACAGAGCAGTCATGCTTTACTTAGAGGCTATGTGTGAAGAACTTGTGCAACACATCAAACATTAAACAGTGACAACACACCACAAAAGGAGACCACAACAGAGTTAGATAAATAGTGTTACTGTTAATGAATGAAGCAAGACCAAAAACAACAAAAATCCAAATAGTAGAACCATTTATATTCAATTGTAAAGGTTTCAGTGAAAATAGCGCCAAAAAGCACAAAGCACCAACTGTAGTAATCTGGTCATGCCAGACCGGGACAAAATCACAAGTTCAGGACGACTGCGATGGAGTGCAGGCTGGCTACAAGGACCAAGTTAGGCCCACTGAACAAAGTACCCTAAATCCAGGTCACGGAGCGTTGCCAGGATCCAAGTTGAAGATGCGTCATGCAGCTGGAGCAATGCATCAGTTCTGAGATGCCATGAGACTGCGATAAAAGGTCCTGTGTTGTCCTTGAGGTTCCATTGGTGAGGGCTTGCAATGAAAAGTCCAGCACCAAGGATGCAGATCGCACTCAGGAGCTACACTGCTTCCAAGAAGCTTCAAGACTGTCATGCAGAGACTGGTGTCATCATTAAGGTGATCGTTAACAAGAGATGTGAGGACCTACGCTGAAGATGCGTTGTGCAGTCGGGATGATGTACAGGTTCCTAGGACTGTGGCAACAATGCAGATCTTTTTTGGTCCATGCAGCAGCAACTATACTTTGGTTTTGCTGGGAGATGCTCCACGCAGTAGAGAAGATGTGTTGGTTTGGCAGGATCCACAGAGTCTGTCAAGCCCCTTAGGTTCACTTCCAGGGATCCAGGACTGGAGGGAACTACTTGGTAGGGTGGTATCACAGATGGCAGAGTCCTGAAAGAGATGCAAGGTTGTTGGAAGCCTGTTATGTCCCTCAGGATTCAGATCAGGACACCAACCAACTAGCCCTTGTAGTTACTCTGGGATCTGGGTTCAAGAGATGCAGATCCGGTCCTTCTCACCCAGGCAGAGTGCTATAGGCAGTAGAACATCACTGCAGAGCAGTAATTCCTTTAGAGCAGTGGTCCAGCAAAGTGGCAGTCCTTGTAGCAGCACAGCAGTACTTTTTCCTGTCAGAGAATCTACAGGTTCAGAAGTGTAATGAAGAGTTGGTGTCTGAGGTCTTTCTTTTATACCCTGGTGTCCTGGTTCTGGATGGTGGGATAAGCTTCTAGATAGTGCCTTTGAAGTGCATGACATTCCCTACCTCCCCTGTCCTTGCTCCCAGCTGGCTGAGGTAACAATGCATGGCCATTAGGCCCTTTGTGTGAAGACAGGACATAGGCTATTCAAGTATAATTGGGGCTGTGTCCAGCTTCTCCCTCTCATCCTGTCAGTGATGGCCCATCTAGGCACACCTAAGCTCCTTATTGTGTGTGGCTATCCAGGAGAAACAGAAAATTTATATAATAAGGGTACTGCCAAATTTGCTTTTTAGGTCTAGAGGGGGGGGGGGGGAGAACAAACAGCAACTATGGACACAAAACCTCTAATCTGACCTATTAGTCTTTCAAAGGAGAATGAATCTAAACCTTTCACAAAGATGCAACACTAATAGAAGGTATTCAAATAGACATATTATTCTTTAGTTTTCCATTTAGAATTTGAGGTAGAAAAAAACATATTTTAGCATTTTTTGATATTTTTTTAACATACAGTAAATAAATAGTTAAGTACTAGAAAATCATTATTTACAGTGACAGACTTTGTTTGAACCCCACTAACAAACTGAACAGTGCTATCTATCTCTCTATCACTCATTCGGCATTCACTCAGTTACATACAGACTCAAACTAGGGACAAAATACTATAAAAAACAACAGAAAACAACAATACATCTCAGGATCCCATTTGGTCTTTTATAGTTGGATATTCATATCTCTTTCTCTTGGTAAGTTCAATTTGTTTGTTGCTTATTCGGTTAATTCTTCTTCCTTATATATCTCTTTATGCGAGGATCCCAGCTGTATTGGGCCTACGTACGTTTCGGTGAACTATATAATTTTCATCACCTTCATCAGGGCTAGACAGATACATAAACATACATGTTTTAAAATAAGGGGGTTCTTCACATCTAAAATAAGAAATATGATATACTGCATATTAATTTAACAGTATACGTTGCATCCTGTTTACAGAAGCCAAATAACGTGTTTCAATTTAGTACGTGCTATTGTGATGCTACAGGCCCACCTAGTGATGCCTGTAACAGGACGATATTACTAACGTGACCAGAGAGGTTAAAGACCCAAAAGTTCCTAACTTATAGCAGAATTGGGAAGTTAAAATTGGTGAAATTGGAATAGATGTGGGATTAATATAGGGATTTAAAGATAGAATAGAGCAGCTGAAGAATTGTCTCCCATAATGTGTCCAGGTAAAAGATACTCTCTTGTGTTAAAAACCACCACCTAGTAGGATCATGCTTCAGTGTACCTACTTGTAGAATACAAGAAAAGCTTAACAAAATGTTGTTCGCAGAATTGCTATATCGTTTTTGTATATCTTTCGGGCAAGATCCTGAGGAAAAGAAATTAGTCACTAAGATTAGACTGTGATTTCCATTTGTTGTTATTGGTAATGTTATTTTTAATTGAAGAGGGGGGGATTTATCCCTTTGAGCTATTTTTTTTAACACAGTTTTTATTGCAATTGGTATAGCATACACAGCTGATTGTTGCCTACAACCCTAAGGCCGGCAGCGTGTGACATTTGCAAGAAAATAAAATGGTACACGGCCTTCGTGCCGACATCCCGGGGCTCGGCGGCGAGTAAATGATAGGATATAATGCTATGACCAGGAACGTGAACGTACTAAATGCGAATTACCTGTTTGTTATTTTCTTGTGTGTTTTTTTTTTTTTTTAAACAAAAAAAGGCAGTTTTATAACATGAGTATAGAATGAAAAAGAAAAGCAGAGACAAATAAGAGTCACAGTTAGTGCAGTATACAGGAATCAATACCTAATTCAGACATATCACAAATTAGCGTAGGATTCGACCTACGGGTCCATTACGTAACATAGCTAATTCTGCCGTAGGAGAGTCACAGAGCTCACCTCTATAGGCATTCCAGTGACCCCACTTCTTGTCCCAAACCTTGGGGCAACCCCGAACCTTATACACTGTCTTTTCTCCTATCATGCATCTGTCCATCTCGGCCACCCAACCCACTAGCAGCGGCGTGTCCTGGGAACCCCACTTCATTGCAATGGAGCGTTTAGCCAACAGAAAACCCAGTGCTGCCCAGTGTAGTTCCTGATCATTAAGGTCATTGGCTCCCCAGATATCGAGAATACAAGGCCTAGGCAATGGTGAGAGTGGCTTACCTAAGGAGTCACTCATTTTTCTGACAATGCTACTCCAAAACTGTTGCACCCTCGGGCAGTCCCACAATATATGAAAAAAGGTGCCAGGTAAACCACAGCCTCGCAGGCACAGCGGGTCGGGGCGTCGCCCAAGTTTTGCCAGGGTAAGAGCGGACATGTATGCCCTATGCTAAATCTTCAGTGTCATTGACAGTGTGCCTGTGTCCTGAGGCGGAAAGCCGGGACCTCTGAGTGTGTGTGTGCTGTTTTAATATTTTATTGACCTTACTTTCACGGAGCTTGTTTTTAACTATTCACTCTGCCGAAAATAGCCAAAAATTGTAAAATTACAAACTGCACTCTCGGGCTTACAGGGGACGGCTCAGATTTGCCTCAACTTGCTTTCCTGCCCTGCCGCTGGCCCATTCAGCCGATTAGGCGCTGCCTTGGTGACAGCCCCTAGCCACTGCCATCTTGGGTGAGGAGCAGGTGAGCGTTGCAGTGCTCGGCCCTCCCGCCCTCACTGGTACAAAATGGACCCCCCACCTAGGAAGCGCAGCGGACGGGCGCAGCGGGCGCGACGATGTAGCGCCGAAGGTGCGCCTAAGGTAAGCCCGTCTGCGCCCGTCCGCACACGACCGGGCCCAGGGGCCAGTTCCCCTGGCCTACGACTGACATACTCTCCTCGGGAGCTACAGCTGTTAGATTCAAATACCCAGACTTTAAGTACAACTACTCTGGCTAAGCTAAAGGAGACCAACATCTTACGGACTACCGGTAGCACGATTATGAATCCCCAACGAAAACTGAAATTGACCAGTCTGAACACGCGGTCGTTACAAAAACACCATCTAGAAATTTTTACCCTCCTCCAGAATGAGGACATAGATGTCCTAACCCTCACAGAGACTTGGCCCAGTGATAGCTCACTACCAGACATAATTGCCGCCCTTTCAAGCGATTATGGCGCTTTGCGGCATTATCGTGCAGATAATGTTAGGAGGGGGGTGTGGCAATTCTGTTTAAAAAAAAATTAACAGTTATCAAACTAATATCAGAAACGGTAGACCTTGCAGAAATACTTGGGGTGAAGATTACTTTTAAAAACACTTGCCTTGCCCTTCTTACAGTCTATCACCCTCCAAAATCTACCCAGCTATTCAATGACCTGCTTGCCCCCATTCTCTCGGATATTTGCACACGCTACCAGAAATTATTAGTAACTGGGGATTTTAATGTTCATTGGGACAAAACTCATAAAGACGTAGCAACCCAACAGTTGGAGACCACCATGACCACACTTGGCCTCCAACAATTAGTAGAGGCACCCACACATAACAAAGGCCATATTCTTGATCTCATTTGGACCTCAGATCTGGAGGTAGCTCTTACAGATATCCGACCCTGTATATGGTCAGATAACTATTTAATAAACTGTGATATTCCAATAGATGGGTATTTGTCCCAACCACCCCCAAAAATTAAAAAAGTACGTCAATGGAAAAAAATTGATTCAATAACTTTGACGGACACCCTCCTTAAATGCACACAATTGCTTAATACCCATGGTGATTTGGACCATGAGTATGCGAACATTATGCAAAATCTTAGCCAGGCCATCGATCAGATAGCACCCGAAAGGAAACATAAGATCAACGGAGCATTAAAAGGGGCCCCCTGGTTCAACTCCTCTCTGAGGGAATGTAAAAGAAAGCTCCGCCATTTAGAGAGATGCTGGAGGAAAACAAACGATCATATAGAACGGGACCACTATAAAGCATCTCTTAAGCTTTATAAAAAGTGCATTCTGTCAGCCAAAGCGGAATACTATGAATCCCGAATAACAACGCAGAAAATACACAGAAAGAAACTTTAAACATTTTGACAGAGTTAAGCAAGAAAGCAGAAAAATCAGAAACACCAATAGACTGTAACACCTTCCAACACTACTTCCTTGACAAAGTGAAAACTATACTCTCTGACATTAATAATACCTCCAGCAGTTGCCCCTCACTGCTGCACTCTCAAATCCCCCCTCAGAACATACCATCTCAAAGTTTCCCCAAATAGACACAACAGTTCTTGGGCAGCTTATGAGTCGAACCAAATCAGGGTCCCCATCGGACCCATGTCCTCCTAGCGTCTTCCGAATGGCGCTCCCTACTTTAGAGAGTCACATTATCTCCTTACTCAATAAATCATTAGATACCGATTTCTACCATCAAGCCTTAAAGAAGCACGAGTTAGGCCCCTAATAAAAAAGCCTGGGGCTGACACTGCCAATCTAAAAAACTACAGGCCAATATCCCAGCTGCCTTTTCTGTCCAAAATCTTAGAACAACACGTCTTGAGATCACTTTCAGCGTTCCTGGAGACTCACCACCTGCTCCAGGAGCGCCAAGCGGGGTTTCGCGCGCACCATAGCACTGAGCTGGTGATGCTCTCAGTGCTTGATGAGCTCAGAGGTATGGCTGACAGTAAGAAACCGTGTGCCCTGATATTATTAGATCTGTCAGCGGCATTCGATACTGTCAGCCACACCCTGCTTCTGGACAGACTGGCCGCTTTTGGGATACAAGATCTAGCCTATCAATGGCTTAAATCCTTCCTTTTTGGGAGTACTCAAAGGATTCAATTAGGGGACCTTACATCTGACCTGGCTACAATTGAGTGTGGAGTCCCTCAGGGCTCTGCATTATCCCCACTTCTATTCAACATCTATCTGCAGCCCCTAATTGATTCCCTGGTAAACATGGGCTGCAAAATTTTCAACTATGTCGATGATACTCAGCTGCTACTCAGCATCGACAACACAGCATCTGCACAGACCCATGCCCAAAACATCCTTAGACACACTGTGAGTTGGATGACAGCGAACTCGTTAAAGATCAATCCGGACAAAACAAAGGTCCTAGTGATTTCAGCAGCTGAATCACCTTGGAGTGACCTGTTCTGGCCTCAGGACTTAGGTCCTACCCCGAAACCATGCTCAAATGTGAAAAGCCTTGGTATAAAGGTTGACCATGAGCTGTCAATGGCCAGCCAAATTTCCTCAGTAGTAGGGACCTGTACAAATTTAATTAGACAGCTACGAAAGCTAGTTCCTCTTCTCTCCACTCCTACGCTTCGCACAATTATTTCTGAAACAATAATCTCAAGATTGGACTACGGGAATGCCCTTTATTTGGGCTTGCCTAAAACTTTGACCGGTAGGTTACAAGTGGTCCTAAATGACGCAGCTAGACTGATCTTTAGGCTACCAAGACGGACCCATGCCTCCCCATTGCTGCGCAAACTGCACTGGCTCCCCATAAAGCAGAGGGTGGAGTTTAAAAGTTTATGCACAGCTCATAAAGCAATCCATGGCCAAGCACCCGCCTACATTAAGGAACGTCTTGAGGTTTACAACCCCAAACGATCACTAAGGTCCTCCAATGCACAATTGCTGTCTTGTCCCCGGTACAAACTGGCCACCAAGGGAGGGAGATCCTTCTCTGTGCTGGTGCCACAGATCTGGAACAAACTAACGGAGCCTCTCTGCAAAGAATCAAATCTGTTGCCCTTCTGGAAATCATTAAAAACGCTCTTGTTTAGAGAAGCCCTAGGCACTGCATATTTTTATCCGCCACACGTATTTTCCATTCACTCAGCTGTTGTTTCTTTCCACCTGTTATTAGCGCCTAGAGACGTGACGGTGATTTGGCGCTATATAAGTAAAAGTTAACATAACATAACATAACAGTTGTATCAATTGGAGCCTGTGGCAGATAGCTGATTGTCTAGGGGACATTAGGGCCGAACGCCAATCTTCCTCATCTAGTGGGCCCAATTCCGCTTCCCATTTGGTCCGCAGCGCCTGGAAGGAGTTGGGACGATTATTACATAGTTTTCGATAGGTGTAGGAGATGGCCTTCTCGGGGAGGGGTTCAGATAGTAATCTGTCCTCCAGGGGGGAGACAACAGGAACGGAGGAGAGGTCAGGAATGGCGGTCTGGATGGCGTGTGTGATTTGTAGGTATCGAAAGAATTCTGTGGATGCAAGGGAATATTTAGTCTGGAGAGCGCTACAAGACAAGATGGCACCCTTTTGAACAAGGTCCCCCACCTCCGAAATCCCTATCATGTCCCATTTGTCAAATCCCTGGAAGAAACAGAGGGAGCCCAGGCGCTGCGGCGACCACAGGGGGGCAGCTTTAGTGAGCGTGTCCGCCCAACCAAAACACTTGATGGCTCTATGCCACAGTGCAACCGTGTGAGCCATGGGACCAACATATCTATTTTTAATGGGTTTACTGTAGAGGGCCCCTAGATATCCTTCACGTCCTGTTTAGCTTTTGTCGAGGAGGAAGGCCGGATTGAGCGGCGAGCCATGTATCAAGTGATTAACAGCCACTAATTGCGACGCCCAATAGTAGAGGCTGAGGTTGGGTAGGGAAATGCCACCATCGTACCAGCCCTGAAAAAGTTTACACAGGGCAATCCGAGCGGCCTTTCCATCCCACAGTAGGAGACGGAGTTCGCTCTCCACCATTCAGAAATAGGAGTCTGGGATCAAGAAGGGACAGTTCTGCAGGACATAGAGAAAGCGCAGGAGTGCCAGCATTTTGAAAAGTGCCGCCCTACCCGGAAGGGAGAGCGGGAGGGAGCGCCAATGGGTGACGTCGCTACGAAGCCTGCGCAGGGGGCCCAACAAATTATGTTCGTGAAAGATCTTCAAGTCAGGTGGGACATAGATACCGAGGTATTTGAAACCGTCCGTGGCCATCGCGATGGAAAACCCTCGGGGTAGCCGGGGAGGGGGGCCATGCAACATATATAGTGTAGATTTAGTCCAATTGATCGAATAGCCCGAGTATTTCCCAAAGTTGGTGAGGACATGGAACAAACTGTTACTGAAGGACCAGGGGGAAGATATATAAAGCAGGATGTCATCAGCATAGAGGGAGATCTTGTCCGTAACATCGTCATTCCATTGGAGACCTCTGATAGAGACATCCGTGCGGACCCAGTGGGCGAGGGGCTCGAGGGTGAGGGCGAAGAGCAGCGGGGACAGGGGGCAACCTTGTCTGGTACCTCTGTGGAGGCAAAACCGTCGCGATGTGTGGTTGTTGACCCTGACTTGGGCGAAGAGGTCCGTATATAGGAGTCTCACCCAGCGAATAAAGTGGGGTCCGAAGCCGAAACGAGCCAGAACCTCAAAGAGGTATGGCCATTCAATCGAGTCAAACGCCATCGTAGCGTCAAGGGATAAGAGGACGCGTCCTGTTGGATAATGCATTGGCGACTCATGACGTTATTAACCCTTCGCAGATTCAATGCCGTATTACGACCCGGAAGAAAACCGGACTGATCGTCGTGTATTAAGGAGTTAAGCACTAGGAGACGACGGTTAGCCAGCAATTTGGCTAGGACCTTTGCCTCAGCACTGATCAGGGATATAGGTCGATAAGAGCCGCAATCAGTGGGCGGTTTAGTCGGCTTAAGGATCACCGCGATGGAGGCTAGCCGTTGAGCAAGAGGGAGTATACCATTGTCGCGGCTTTCTATAAACATATTTCACAGATGTGGGACGATTTCTATGGCCATGCCCTTAAGGAATTCGATGGGGACTCCATCCGGGCCCATAGCTTTGCCAGAGTTGACGGCGAAGAGTGCCGTGGTGAGCTCCTCCGCCGTGATGTCAGCGTCCAGGGTGGCTCGATCCGCGTCTGATATGATCGGGAGATGCATCTCGGCCAGGAGTTTCCAAGACTCCTCCGACTTATAACAGGGACCAGCGGTGTAAACGCGCTCTAAGTGATCGGCAAAGGCCTCCGCAATGTCTTGTGGGTCCACAACCGTGGAGCCGTCCGGCTTAAGAATGGAGGGCACCCACCTAGATCCCTGATCCCGCCGTTCCAGCCACGCAAGAATTTTACCGGCAGTATCCCCAAACTCATACACTCGGTAGCGCATGTGAAGCAATCGGGCCTGTGCTTTTTCCTTAGTTAGAGCTTTATACGCCAGCTGTTGAGTGCGGAGGCGGCGCGCAGTGTCATCGGTGGGGGCGGTGTTATGTACCGTCTCGAGGTGGATGAGGTCCGATTCTACCTGGAGTATCTGCTCATTATGTTTACGCAAGTAACCCGTTTTTAGTGTCAACGTCTCACCCGTCACAACCGCCAGATACGCCTCCCAAAGTGTCACCACCGAACCCACCGAGCCGACGTTTTCCATGAAGTAAAATTCAATGCGTTCCAGAAGACTGTCTTTAATATCAGGGATCTGCATGAGCTAGGGGCTAATAACGATAGGACCTCGCGTATACTGGCGATGATAGGTCAATTCCACACTGAGGGGGAGTGATCAGATATACCCTTTGGCAGACCCCTCGGAGGAACGAAGAAGCCAAGATCAGCGGCGGGACAGAATAAATAATCAATTCGGGACATGCTATTATGTGCATTTGAGTAGTGTGTGAAATACCGTTTAGTCGGGTAATGGAGGCGCCAGATGTCTTCCAGCCCCATGGCATGCGTGAAGTCGGACAGGTCCGAGCGTGACCGATGAGAGCTGCGCTTGGGACTGCGGTCCAGGTCGTTGCACATTGTGCTATTAAAATCCCCTCCAACCAGGAGGGTACCTACAGGGAGGCCCAACAATCGGGCGCCCAGCTCCTTAAGGGAGTCTTGGACTAATGTGGGCGGAAGATGCACCGAAAGTAAATTCAATGGGCGGCCTTCCCATGCAGCTTCGACCAGCGCAAAGTGGCCTAAGGGGTCAGCCCACGTCTTGGAATGAGTGAATGCGAGACTTTTTTTAATCAGGATCCCAGTACCGCGGGAGCCAGAGGTGAAGCCCGCGTGGACCAATAATTTATACCCACCCCGTTGAAGAGCCTGACAAGTGTTACCCACCAAGTGTGTTTCTTGTAATAGGACGATGTCTGGGGAGTGGCGCCGAAGATATTGGAGGACCACACTGCGCTTAATCTTGTGCCCTAGACCGTTAACGTTCCAAGACAAGATCGTGAGGGTTCTTGAGAGGGGACGCGTCATATCTATGGATCAAGTGAACTATACGGAAGGAGAAGTGGAGGTGAGACTGGCTAAAGCGCCAGGGCGGCAGGTTAAGACAGAGTACAAGAGTAGGGAGCCTGTGAATCTCTAGGGGACCCGGCAAGCGCAGAGGCGAACAACTCGCCACCAGTGGACCCACAGTAAGCCAGAAATTGTAACCATTGTGATAACAAGGGACTCTGCTTAGAAAACAAAAAAACAATATAGTAACAACAAAACAAACCCAGACCTCCCCACCCTCCACCCCAACCCCCCTCCCTGCTTCCCTGCCCGCGGACTTCAAACTATCCACACCCCAACTAGGCAGAGTAACTGTCGCCCTCCCAACCATGTCAGGGGTATACGGTGAGCCGATGCCTCCACCCGCCTGACACTTACAGTGAAATGACTAAAACATATATGAGTATTCAAAGTGTAAACAGTTTCCAGTGCAGTATCCACATAGTAGAAAGAGTAACTGTTAGGCAGTCAGCGTGGCCCGGTCCGGGGCAGGAGGACGCACCCTCTAGAATCAGAAATGAGCAGGGTGCAGAGACTCGCCACGTGAAGCAGTCTGAGCAAACAAGTCCCATTAAACAGAAGACAGGTCCGTAAAACAGTGACCAAGGTCTGTGCACTTAGAGCTCCTCATGGCAAAGGGGCATCAGTCTCCAGCGGCTTTGTCACCAGTAAAGAGTTCTTGACTACCCGGCATCTGATCTTCCCGGATGTGGTCGTCATGGTCGTCGCGGACGACGCGGTTGCTTGGAGACCTCCCTACCCGGCGTCCCACACTTCATCTGGTGACAAGAAGAACCATGCTCTTCAGTCCATCTCCACGCGCAATTTCGCTGGAAAAACCATTGAGTATTTGATGTGTTTATCTCGTAGGGCTTTCTTATCCTCCATGAAGCTGCGTCGCCTGGCCTGTACCTTCATGGTAAAGTCCGGGACCAACGTGATACGAGCGTTTTCTAGGAGGAAGGCGGTTCCGTCCGAGCAGCTTGGAGGATGGCGTCGCGGTCTCGGAAGTGGAAGACCCTCGCAATGTTAGGCCGGGGAGGGGCCCCCGGTTTGGGTTTCCCTCCCGGGACTCTATGCGCCGGCTCGATGGAAAAGTAACCCGAGAGTTGTTTCGGCCGGAGATGTTGCGTGATTAGGTTTTCCACAAACAGGTCTGCAACCGGAGCTTCCATTCGCTCCGGAACACCCAAAATGCGAATATTGTTGCGTAGCGCCCTCCCTTCATAGTCGTCGAGGAGTTCGCTCATCTGTTTTTGTTGTTTCTGGAGCTGTGCTACTTGCTGCTGGAGGGTAGAGGTGTCTTCGATTAGAGCCGCAGTTTTGACTTCAACATCTTTGACTTTTGAGTCCATTTTATGCAGATCCACCCGTAGCAGTTTCACCTCTATATTGACCGAGTCTATCCGTGTCTCCAGGGAGAATCTGACTCCCGCTATCGCCTGCATGACATCTTCGAGGGTAGAACTCTTCACTCCCAGCGAGGGGGACGCAAGGTTCGGGGTCTCGGGGGAGGCCGCTGTTTTGTTGCCGCCTTTAGTGCCCCAGTAGTTTTTGTTGAGCTACCTCTGGTTGGAAGGCCTGGTCCCCTTGTTCGACGCCATTAGGAACAATAATGCTGGGGTGGTGGAGGGGGGGGGCACAAAGTGAGACAAATTGCAGTTTTGGGAGCAGCCTGTATTACCGGAGCAGGAAGCTCACACCTGTCGTATCAGGCAAGTCACTGTAGGCACAACCAGCATCCAGGTAACAGTAATCAATGGAGGAGATAGCGTCTGCTGGCACCTCCTGGGGCTATAGAGGATTGTAGAGGCACCGAAATTGTCAGTTGGTCAAAAGCGGGTGCCAGGACTTACCGCGGTGTGCAGGGCGGTTCACCAAGGGCTCAGGGCCACCTCGGCCGGCGTATGCTCAACCAGCAAAAGGGCAGGTCCAGTGTCGGCAAAGGCAGCAGGAGGCCCCTGTGGCGTCCCCGGAGGACAGGGCTGTGGGCAGGGCCCGAGGTGGAATGAGCCCTCACCAGGCCACACCGCGTCTGATGTGCAGAGTCGGGACGTCACGCGGGTGTTGTGGCAATGCGAATGCGGTTTTCTACTACCGCCGTGCCCCGTTATCCAGCGGGCATCCAGCGGTGTGCAGGGCCATGAAGAATCGGCGTTCGGACGCCTGTCGCAGACTGAGTGTGGCGCAGTGGCTCTAAGGTCTTGAGGGCTCAGGGCTCGTCAGCCAGGCAAGCGGAAATAAGGCTGATAACACCCGGCTCCGTGGCCCCCCTATAGAGGTGCGTGGTTGCAGTGCTGTACCCAACTCACAGTGCGAGTGGGGTAAATTACGGGGCTCCGGCTGCGACAGGCCTGAAAGTCGGGCATTGCGTAGGTGGCCTCCCGGGGTCCAGATGGCCGTCATCAGCACCCTTTGGGAAGTGCGGGAATGGCTCAAAGTCGCAATTCCAGCCTCCGATGGCCGGGGAGGGCTTCCGCTCGGCTCCAGTGCGACGTGGGAGGATCAGCCCTGCACCTCTGAGCCCGGACATTCAGCAGCAGCAGGGACGGTCAGTAGAGGAGCCGGAGCTCCAATGCGGGCGCCATCTTGCCCGAGTCAGGACTCTCACGCTTCAGGGCTCAGTCGTCCTCACGGCAGCAGGAACCGGGCCAGCTTCGGTTCTGCGGCAGGCACGGGGATGCACAACGGGGCCCCCTGGATTTTTAGGGGTGTCCCCGGTCTGGAAGCGGATAGTTTTGGGCGGATATGAAGGCGGGGGTCGGGAGCCGCTCTATTCAGCAACCATTCCCGCCGGCTGCTAGCCACGCACACCCTCCTTTGAGCTGTTTGTGATCGCCCACGCGATGTCTATCTAACAGGGTGCATTAGTCTTTTCTGGCTCTAATGGAAAGCTGGAAAGCTATATGGTCAGAAGTCTTTGATAGGGACTAGGTCCTGAAGGGAAAAACAAATATGTCCACTATGAGAGTTTATCATGTGTGCTGAAAAACTAGATGATTACTCTGGTCTGCCTCATATGGTTTCGTCAAGTAAAAAGACCACATCCTACCTTTAAGCACTTATCCCCATTTAGTAGAACTTAATGTCTTTATCCTTCGAGTGGTTGTACGGCTGCGTGCAGCTCTATTTACGTTGTGTCAGTCTGTTTGAAAAAAACTGCATGAAAATATCGTTAATTGGGCCGGAAAGCCGTACATATGGTAAGATATGCTACACAACGTGTGTTTGGCACTGAGATTATCTACTAGCTTTCCATTATAGCCAGAAGAGACTAATGCACCCTGTTAGATAGACATCGCGTGGGCGATCAAAAACAGCTCAAAGATATAAATCCCCCCCTCTTCAATTAAAAATAACATTACCAATAACAACAAATGGAAATCACAGTCTAATCTTAGTGACTCATTTCTTTTCCTCAGGATCTTGCCCGAAAGATATACAAAAACGATATAGCAATTCTGCGAACAACATTTTGTTAAGCGTTTCTTGTATTCTACAAGTAGGTACGCTGAAGCATGATCCTACTAGGTGGTGGTTTTTAACACAAGAGAGTATCTTTTACCTGGACACATTATAGGAGACAATTCTTCAGCTGCTCTATTCTATCTTTAAATCCCTATATTAATCACACATCTATTCCAATTTCACCAATTTTAACTTCCTAATTCTGCTATAAATTAGGAACTTTTGGGTCTTTAACCTCTCTGGTCACGTTAGTAATATCTTCCTGTTACAGGCATCACTAGGTGGGCCTGTAGCATCACAATAGCACGTACTAAATTGAAGCACGTTATTTGGCTTCTGTAAACAGGATGCAACGTATACTGTTAAATTAATATGCAGTATATCA
Organism: Lissotriton vulgaris; assembly: GCF_964263255.1. NCBI lineage: Eukaryota > Metazoa > Chordata > Amphibia > Caudata > Salamandridae > Lissotriton > Lissotriton vulgaris. The sequence goes on along the minus strand of NC_141696.1, from coordinate 432,739,599 downwards.
TATTTCTTATTTCAGATGTGAAGAACCCCCTTATTTTAAAACATGTATGTTTATGTATCTGTCTGGCCCTGATGAAGGTGATGACAATTATATAGTTCACCGAAACGTACGTAGGCCCTATACATCTGGGATCCTCGCATAAAGACATATATAAGGAAGAAGAATTAACTGAATAAGCAACATACAAATTGAACTTACCAAGAGAAAGAGATATGGATATCCAACTATAAAAGACCAAATGGGATCCTCAGATGTATTGTTGTTTTCTGTTGTTTTTTATTGTATTTTGTCCCTAGTTTGAGTCTGTATGTAACTGAGTGAATGCCGAATGAGTGATAGAGAGATAGATAGCAAAGTTCAGTTTGTTTGTGGGGTTCAAACAAAGTCTGTCACTGTAAATAATGATTTTCTAGTACTTAACTATTTATTTACTGTATGTTAAAAAATATCAAAAAATGCTAAAATATGTTTTTTCTACCTCAAATTCTGAAAAAGAAAATAAACGAAAAATTAAAGAATAATATGTCTATTTGAATACCTTCTATTAGTGTTGCATCTTTGTGAAAGGTTTAGATTAATTCTCCTTTGAAAGACTAATAGGTCAGATTTGAGGTTTTGTGTCCATAGTTGCTATCCAGGATAAATACACAAAGACCAACTTTTGCCCACACTTTGTTATGTGACCTAGAGATAGGCTGCAGGCACCAAATGGCTAAGGCAAGAAAATGCAAACTTTCTAAAAGTGGCATTCACATAATTTTAAGTTAAAATCCAAACATGAACCTGGATATATCTTCCCATTTGGAAATGACACTTATAAAATGCAATAAGGCAACTCCAATGTTATCCTGCTGCAGAGATAGGCCATGCCGTAGTAACAAATAATTTAAGAGTTTTTCACTGCCAGGTCATGCAAAATTTAAAAGTACATGTACAACATTTTAAATGATTTCCACCTTGCCCTCTGGGCTGTCCAGAGCCTGCCCTAGGGGTGACTTCTATGTATTAATAAAAAGGACGTTTTGGGCCTGGCAAAAGGTTTCTTTTGCCCGGTCTATATGGCAATTTAGCCTGCATACACAGGCTCTGCAATGGCAGGCCTAAGGCATGTTTAAAGGGCTTCTTAAGGGGGTGGCACAATAAGCGCTCCAGGCCCACTAGTTGAATTTAATTTCAAGGCCCTGGGCACATGGAATACCACTTTACTAGGGACTTACAGGTAAATTAAATATGCCAATTAGGAATACGTCAATACTACCATGTTTTAAGGAGAGATCAGAGACACTTTAGCCCTGGTTAGCAGTGGTAAAGTGTGCAGAGTTGTAAGGCCAACAAAAACGAATTCAACAGATAAATAGGAGGATGAAGGCAAAATGTTTTGGGATTACCCTGCAGAAAGGGCCAGGCCCAACATAAGGAGACTCTCGAAGACCTGTGTTTTTCTTTTCAACTATCTTTGACCCTGTTTCTGCAAGACTTCCCTGCTGCCTTAAAGCGGTTGCAACAGTTGGTGTCAGTGTTGCGAGCATAGTGATGGGACACGCCCTTACACTGATGGTTCCTGACTCGGTGGAGGTATTGCTCACCCGTACAAAGACACAATATCTGATAAACAGCAGACTTACAAAGTATGAACATCCAAAACATGCAGCTGAAAATGTAATTTTGAAAAGATCTCACCTACTCAATCTAGCTACATTGCCTGAGAATGAAGTTCATGGGGATTGAATGGAACATGACTGCCTGGATGTTACAGATTTCTGCACCAAATCGAGACTAGAAATTAAAGATGAACCTTTAGATAATGGAGAACCGGGCCTTATGGGCCTGGCAGCGCAGGGCACGCCTTAAATCCCCACGTTCACCTGCCTTGTCGAACAGAGACACGAGACACTTTGTTGGGCATAGAAAACCAGGTTTATTAGCTGCAGCTAAGCACAGTTGTCCCCGAAGCACTGAGTATATTCTCAGGAGACTGCCACTTTAGTCTGTGGCACACAATCTTTTATAGCACACATATTTACAACGTATACTCCCAGTATATACAAAGCAAGCCAATAGGAAAAGTTGGAAAACAAACAATCAGGTGTCCCAAACACGCCCCTCTTTCAAACCCTGTGTATCACCCCTCCCCACAAATCAATCAGTGCTAGTATCGACAATTCGATTTGCAGGTGGCAGGACATATTTGTGTGCCTCAAAGGATAGTTGTGTAGCAAGAGAATACAAGGAGAGATTAGCGAAGGCCAGTCGGATAAGATAATGTAAGGAAAGAATAGGAGAAACCAAATAGTCAGTCGAGACAGGGATCGATCAACCCAGACATGGATTAGTAAACTCGGCCAGACCCTGACATTGGTTTCATAAACAAGGGCCGGGGGTTACTTTTTAATAAAAGAGACACTTAGCAGCTGGGAAAAGCGAAAACACTGCCTGAGTGAGGGCAACACAAAATGGCGGCGAGACACAAAATGGCGGCTAAATACGGGACGAAGTCGGAAACCGAAGAACCTCAGACCCTCCTTTTGCCATTACTCAGGCAAAACACAAAGGACTTAAGTTAATCTGAGTCTATGTCAATGGCCATGAGGTCGTCGAGCTGTTGCTGCAACATCATTTTAATGTTCTCTGTTTTCTGTGACACAGGCCTTGGGACACACATGGTGGCACAAAGACTGCAGATGGCGGGGCCACACTGTAAACAAAGACAACAAGAGAAAATGATGGCCAGAACTATTCCAAGGAAGGTTAGTATCTTCCCTCCCCAAGTGGACAGTAGTCCCCAAAACCATCCTATCACAGTCCAATCTCCTGTATCCTGGTGTATAGACTCGGAAATTATATGCAATTTAGAGATGGCTTGGTATACCGTAGGGGAATTATCAGGAATATAAATGCAGCAACTAGACCCGATTAATTTACAGACTCCTCTACGATCTGCGATCCGCCTGAAGTTCGGCTGTCAGATTACTCAAGGCTCCAGAAGTTACATTTATGGTAGCCTCAACAAAGCAAACTAACTGTCTGATGTCTCTGCTGTTGGCCATTGGGCCCCAGAAAGGAAGTAACCCTTTAATAAAGTCACCTCATTTTTAGTCCTGCTGTGTCTTTAGAATCAATAACCCCTCTGCCATGTCTTTTTCTATGATGACCTGAAGGAGCGGTATATGTCCGAGGGAGAAGAAAAGGCACATAACAAGTTCCTGAAAAGTAGGTAGGAAGCCACGTGTAGGCTCTGTCATGACAGACAATATATGTGCCTTGTGATGGCACTAACGGTGAAGAAATCTGAGGTGAATAAATGTACGTATGTAAACAAACACTCTTTTCCTCTTGGTATTTAATATTTTGGCCATTTATCTTCAGACAGAAATTACCTCGATGGGGTACGGTCCAAATTGGTGGGGATCTCCTTCGTCGAGCGTTATCTGTAAGGCTAGTAACATAACGAGTCACGTTCGAGCCATCATATGCTTGTTTCTCATCAACGGGAATCTTACTAATTTCAGCAATTCTAGCAACTCAGCAATTCTAGCCATGGCCACTATTCCCTTTATCAAAGAACTGTGACTAAAATCTACTCCACCACCATATGAACTACCAGGAGGATATCGAAGTTGATTCTGATATACATTAGAAAACATGGCCAAATAGGCCCAAGCGGCATCCCTCTCTCTGTATTATGGGGCATGAGCCCACAAACCCAACAATCAGTAGTATTGACTACCAGTTGATGCTGATGTAACAACTGGATAAATGAATTTTGGAAGTATTCTGTTCTTCTAATTTGCTCATGTTCCGGGAGTGTATGAGACTGATGCGGGGAGGCAGTAGTAGGAAAAGACAAGGAAACAGAAGTTGGGACAGGTGCTTGCTGCATGGTGTGAACAACCCAACTTACACAAGCCAATAAAATACATGAACATATTAAAATACATAAGGTTATGCCACATGGACTAACCAACAATTTATTATATTTACTTTTCATTTCTTTATTCTTATCACTCTTTTCCACTTCAATATCCATTCTCTAAAGCGTTGCTCACGGCAATCTTCCTAGATCATTTAGTTGTGGTTATTAGCCGTCCTATGACACTGCAAGTCCTGCAGACCTACTGTCACTACTCAGGTCACAGCCTAAGACTCCTACCGTGACCCTGCAACTTGATGGATAGTGGAAAAGAAATGTCTCTCAAAAAGTGTGATCAGAAAGAGAAAAAGGACAAAGAAAGTTCAATTGTTTTTCATTTATCTGGGTCTTAAGTTGTACCGAGTCTTATTAGGTACCGTTTGTTCTTGAAACAAAGTCTCTGAATTTACTGTGTTCAATCGCAAATGTGATGGTACAGCTTCTTGCAACATGTCGTTGTCTTCTTTCTTAGAGTTCGTTCGATCCTGGCGTGCACTACTGAAAGGTACAAATCGAGGGACCCTTTCGCCTTCACTGTCACTTATACCCTTACCGAGCCACTGTTCAAAAGGCAAAGGACCCTCTTTCAGTGCACGCCAGGGACCCAATTCTTCTTCCCAACGACCTTTACTGCTGTACGTGTTGCTAGCAGAACTTGCCGAGGCGGGCCCCAACGAGGTTCCAAATTCTTTTTCCTCTGGAAATTCCTCAGACAGACCCAGTCTCCGGGTTGGATGGAATGACCTGGGTCTGCAGAAGCTTCGGGCAAAGCATTTTGAACCTGTTGGTGAAGAACACACAATTTAGTGGTGAGGTCATGTAAATAGTCAATCATGATTGGATACGGGATGTCAGAGTACTTTTTAGGTCAAGGGACTCCCTAGACGTTAGCTGGGTGCCCAAAAATGACCTCGTATGGGCTGAGTCCTAAACGAGAATGTACAGTAGTTCTCGTGGATAAAAGTGCCAAAGGCAATGCGTCAGGCCAAGCAAGACCCGTGCTGGCCTGAATCTTCGCCAGTTTAGGCTTGAGAGTGCCATTATAGCACTCTACCAAACCTGCTGACTGAGGGTGGTTTGCTGCATGGAATTTCAGCCTAATACCAAGACCCGCACACACCTTCTGCATAATTTTCCTACAAATTCACTTCCATTGTCACTCCAGACAATTTGCGGCAAACGAAACCTCGGGAAAAATTCCTTCAAAAGGATTTTGGCAGTAGACAAAGCAGTATTGTCCTTTAGGGGGTAGGCCTCTATCCATCTGGAAAAGGCACACACCACCACCAGAACATACTTGAGGTTATTGCAACGTTCCATATGAATGTAATCAATTTGTAATACCTCAAAAGGGTACGTAGGCAGAGCAAAAGGACCTGCTGGAGTTGGGGTTCCCTTTCCTGGATTATTCATTAAACAAACGATACAATGTTTCACCACATTCTCCGCACATTTAGGAATTCCTTCATTCTGCCATATTGGAGCCAGAAGTTTACATATTCCTTTTGCACTGATGTGGGCTGGACCATGCGCCATAGTAACTACAGGTAGTACATAGGCGTCTGGTAACAGCCAACGCTGATGTTCTGACAACTCCGTTCAACACTCTGTTGTGTCCAACATTCCCGTACTTTCTCTCCACTTACTCAATTCCTTCTCTGTAGCCTCTTCTTGAATCATTCTCACACTTTCTATTGTGTCCTCACACATTCCTCCCTCTCTGACCCATCTTGCAGGGCCTACAACACACATGCGACTCGTAGCATCTCTCGCTGTTTCTTTTGTTACCTCGTCTGCAAAAGCATTCTCGCGACCCACATCATCAGGGATTCTTTTATGTGAACTACACTTCACTATTGCTATTTGGGTAGGCAAAGCAAGTGATTCGAAAAGGTCAGTTACCAACTGACCATGCTGTATCTTAGTCCCACGGGAAGTAAAGAATCCTCTTTCCTTCCACAAATGACCAAAACTATGAGCCACGCCAAAGGCGTATTGGCTATCCGTGTAAACATTCGCTCTCTTTCCCTTAGCCAACACACACGCTCTCGCCAATGCAATCAACTCAGCTGAAATCTGTGCAATGCGTGCTGTCTCCACTACCGTATACAAGGTGGTAACAGCATAGTCCACAGTCATCTCGCCATTAGGAAGTTTGAACCAAGACCCATCCACCCCTAGGATCCCATCCGGGTCCACAAGTGGTATGTCTTTTAAGTCTATTCTGCCTTTCGTTTCCTCCTCTGTTCGGAGAAAACAATCATGCTGTTCTTGAGTGTCTTTCTCTTCCGGAATGGGTAACAATGTTGCTGGATTCAAAGTATTACACCACTTGATGTGTATATGACTAGCCAAGAGCGTCAGCTCATATCCAGACAAGCGGGCACTCGTGAGATGTTGTGTTTTCGTTCTGTTCAAAAGAGTATCCACTGCATGTGGTACCATAACAACAAGAGTGTTATCTAGTACCAATCCAGCAGATTGACGAATGGAAATCGCTGCTGCTGCTGTAGCTCTGAGACAACTAGGCAATGCCTTGGCTACTGGATCCAATTTAGCCGAAAAATAGGCACATGGCCGTTGTTTGTCTCCAAATTGTTGGGTTAAAACTGACAACGCGCAACATTCTCTTTCATGAACGTGAAAGTGTGAAAGGCTTACTGTAATCTGGAGTACATAACACAGGGGCTGAACACAATAAGAGGTAATGCCCAAATAGGCACGCACCTCCCTTTGTGTGGATGGTACAGACATTTGTGCAATTGCTTGAATTTGTTCTGGGGTCAATTGTCTTCCCTCCTTCGACAAGAGATGACCTAAGTAGGTAACCTCTTGGCGACAATATTGCAATTTTGAGGGTGACACCTTGTGATGCAGGTCAGACAAATGACGTAACAATGAAACAGTCACATCCTTACACACATCCTCTAAATCAGCAGCAACTAACAAATCGTCCACATACTGAATAGGAGTGGCACCTGGGGGAAAAGTAAAAGCATCGAGCTGAGATTTCAAAGCCTGACTATAAATGGAGGGACTCTCACAATAGCCTTGAGGTGCACGTTTGAATCGGAAACTTTGGCCTCCGAGATAGAAGCCAAAAATATCCCTACTTTCCTCATCAATAGGATCGCGGAAGAAAGCATTTTTAAGATCAATAACCGAGAACCATGCCGCTGAAGCTGGTATCATAGTGAGCAAGGCAGTGATATCCGGGACAACAGGAAACTGGGGGACAACAATTTTGCTGACCTCCCGAAGATCGATCACAAAGCGGTATACAGGAGGCTGAGAAGGATCAGTGCGTTTAAGGACAGGTAGAACCGGACTGTTGCAAACATTTCCTCTTGTTTCTTCGATCACACCCTTCTGAACCAAATCATAGATAATAGCCAACAAAGCTCGCTCACCATTGTTAGAAATTTTATACTGCGGAATGCGTGGTAATTTGACATTAGGCTTAATAGTAACCACGTAAGGCGGAATCTGGAGCAGACCAACATCATTCAGACCCGTAGCCCAGAGCGTAGCAGGAAGAGAATGCAATTCGGGTGGAAATTGGTCCTTAGATAAATACATAGGAGAAACCAACTTCTCACCTAAGGTAAGATGTACACCAGAAGGGGAACAATACAATGTCGCATGAAGACGTTTCAACAAGTCCAAAGCCAACAAATTCTCGCCGCAACCAGTCATCAAAATGAGCGGAGCCTCCAAATTATAAAGACCAATCTAAAGAGGCAAAGGACAAGAAACCGGGTTATTTACTGGGGCGCCAGAGAATCCTACAGAAACGTTGGTTAAGCCAGACAAAGGTGCCCCAGGGAGTTTGGAGTGAATGATAGAACTTCTCATTGCACCAGTATCCAAATGAAATGGCTCTGAAACACCCAATGCAACAACTTCAACATAAGGCCCATTCTGATCCACTGGAACGGATACGACTCCCTTACTTTGTCCATGGCTGTCCTAACTAGTGTGAAAATCCTGAGCCTCACTCTCAACTAAGAGTGGGCGGCCAGCTACGCTCCGTGCACGGAGTGCGCGTAGTGCCGTCTCCTACGCATTTTGCGTAGCGGGCGTAGCCAGGCGGCACTATGCGCACTCCGCAGACGGTGCTTAGCCGGCCTTCACCCGCCTCCCTCCCGCCCTCCCTAAATACTTAAATAAAAGGATGGAAAGCTTTTAAAAACACTTACCTTGTCCACCGCGTCCCCGGGGCTCCCTCTCGCCGTCCCTGGATTTGCACCGCCATTTCGAATACTAATGCGCATGCGCACACGCATGCGCATTTCTCACGAGAAATGCGCATGCGCGGTCGCCCGCGCATGCGCATTAGTATTCGAAATGGCGGGCGCGAATCCAGGGACGGCGAGAGGGAGCCCCGGGGACGCGGCGGACAAGGTAAGTGTTTTTAAAAGCTTTCTATCCTTTTATTTAAGTATTTGAGGAGGGAGGCGGGCGGCGCGTAGTGGGGCTACGCGGAGTGCGCGGGTGGGCGTAGTTTTGTGCCCACTTCGCGTAGCTCCGCGTAGCTCCACGTAGCACCACTCCGCACACTACGCCCAGGGTTACTCTCAACACAATAATCGTCATTGTAATATTGCGCAGACTGAGTATTCTGCTGGGCAAAATAATTCAGAGAATTCTGAGGGGGAAAGGAACGTTGTCCTTGGGACAACGCACCCCGCCCTCTACCTCTAGGTGCTGATTGAAAACCACCACAGCCTCACGGCCCTGGGAATCCACCATTACGCTGCAATAAAACCGGACAGCTATTCTTAAAATGACCTTCGTCTTTACAATAGGCAAATTGATTAGGACCTAGCAAAGGTCACGGAACAAAAGGTTCAGGTTTTTGCAACAACCTCTGAAGCTGGGGAGGCTGTTGAAACTGGCGCTGAGCAGAACGAGGGGGATAAGCCTTTTGCAAAAGAACCTTCATTTTTTAATTCTTTAGTCTTTTTCTCGATCTAATCTTTTTCCTCCTTATCCCTATTCTCGTAATATTGAGCAGTAGCTAATATCTGTGCAGCGGAAGAAACAGCCCATGAACTTTCTGAGTCTTTCAACTTTTGTGATAATTCTGGAAGTAAATTAAATACAAATTTATCCACGAATAATCGCTGTCCACCTTCAGTACTCATATCCTGACCACTGTGGTCGATAAACGTCTCCTCGAAATGAGTAAAGAAATCGGAGACACTCTCATCTTTCGTCTGCTTACACGCAGATAACTTATCCCAGTTAACACGTAAGGCAGGCATCATCGTTTTCATTAAAGTGATGATTCTACGAGGCAACTGTGCAATCAAATCATCTGGCTTAGCACCACCCACCTGTGCTGCATCTGCGGCAGTATTAGCAGCCCAATTACCACCTAAAGCTTGGTCGTGATCCTCCCTACGAACCGGAGCCCTCAACGCTTGTGGAACTACATTTCCCATCAGCATATCAATATCGGCCAAATTCATAATATACGCATCTACAGTCTGGGACAGCTCTTTATAATACCCAGCAGGATTTTTACGAGGGTCCGGTAAAGACTGTTTGAGTGACAGAACTTCAGATCGTTTCCAGGGAACATATACCCATATACGCTGGAAATGAGCAGGGATACGCGGAAGGACGCCTGCCTTTCGAACCTCTTCTCTCCATACTGGAGGAACTTCCCTCATAGGATAATGTTTCATTTTCTATCTAACTGCAGGATCAGGTACAAGAATAGTCTGAGAAGAAAATAAAGACCTGAAAGTGACAAGTGTCCTAACGGCATCTTCAACTTCAGAATCCACAATAAGACCCTTATCAAACTTAGCCTGCACGTTCAACAGACCCTGAGGAGCTAGACCCAACTCCATATCCTCCCATACTTTGACAAGAGTATCACACATGACATTAAAAACATATCTCTGCGTGGGCGCATTCCACTGGAGAAAGGTACTCAGGATATCGGGCACACTATACTGTGGACCACTCATGATCCATTTGTGAGCAAGAGAGTCCAACGCAACTCGTTCGTCGGAACCTGGAATTTGAGTACAAGAGTGTCTTAGAGACGAAGCAGGAGTCAAGGAAAAAGACCCAAAGAAGGGGGAGAAAAGGCCAGAAACAGTATCGACCAACCGTTAACGAGCTGGGGGAGAATCTGTCAGTAGAACTGGAGACAAAGTATTAAGCAAAGGAGGAGAAGGACTGATCGTTACAAGAGGAACAGAAGGCAAAGGAGACTGAGGTACAGAAGTTGGTGGCAAAGGAGGCTGGGTGGCAATACAGGAAGGGGCAATTGTGGAAGAGCCGGATCAACTGGCTGAACAACAGATTGCGGGACAGGTGGCAACAATAAGGGTGCATTAGCACCTGGTACATAAGGCAGTGGCAATCTCAACAAATGGGACATCAAGGGATCTTCGTCAAGATCCTTACTCTGAGGAGAAGTAGGCAACACAGGGTAGCATCTATCTATTGCCATACGATGCTGTCTGTCTGAAACCTCAATTGCTCGATCAATCTCATTTTCTTTGAACTGCTGGGCAGCCTGTATAATCGTCATATCTTTCGCCTTTCTATCTCTTTTTGCCTGCTTAATTTCTCTCTGCTTTGCTTCTTTACACCAAAGGCGGAAAGAGTCAAACATTGCCGGCTGGGCTTTTCTTTAGAACAAAATTGCTTCCAGATTGTCTAATCAGACCCTCCAGGATTTCGCGATTTCGCGGTTTGCCGCGATTTCGCTTTTTGCCGCGATTTCGCTTTTTGCCGACAAATCGGCACTTTTGTAAAAATGCCGCGATTTTTACAAAAGTGCCTGCGAAAAAAGATTAGGTGAAAGTGTAAGCTTTCGCACGTGCACGAGAGATTGTGGCCTTCGACATTCTGAACACATGGAAAACCGTCGTCTTTATCTCTTAATTTTAGCCTTTGGCCACAGGTCGGAAATGGGGTCATTAACAGTGACACTGCAAATTTTTTTTGTATTCGCTTCTACAGTGTGTAAGCGCAGTATTCCAGGTTTCCTTGGAATCAGTGTTTTTGTTGGCATGCGACTTCCACGGTTTAACCAGCCTGCATCTACTCTCAGAAGCTCCACGTTTTAGTTGACAAGAATAATATGGTGTCATCAGTTCGTGCGCTTGAACGAGTCATCATGACCGCTTCCTTTCTCCTGCTGAATTGGTTGTTGTAGTGTACGCTGGCTACCGCATATCGGTATCGCAGATACAGGGTGTACAGCTAGCTGAGTTCTTGCCCCATTACACCTTACCCACACTTGTGTTAACAACATTTTTGTTAAATGAAGATAACTCTCTACTACATATTCCTTTTACTTTTGACGTCAATACTCTTCACACGTTTGAATTTCTAGATGTTGGCGTGGTCAGTCAGAAGTGGGAGGGGTGGGGAACAAGCAGCCACGCACCTAGAAGGATATTTAAGCATTCAGTTGTCTGTGCTGTCCCCCCCTTTATTTAAAATAACATTTTATTGATTTTGCACAACAGTGTCTACAATACCAAACATAACTCCGGCCTCAGGGTCATTACGTTCTATTTCCAGACAATAAGGATAGAAACAATTAGTGCTGTAAAAGCAAAATATAATCCCATTCCAGTGTCACTTGGATACACACATTGTTGAAACGTGCGAGTCCCTCTTGTGTGAATGAGTCAGGGGCCGAGAGTAGAGTGTCCGGGCCCATTTCCTTTCAAATTTCAGTGGGATATGATGTAATGATGTTCAGGTAGCCGAAGTGGTGTTTTATCTTATTTATTCAGCACCAGGATGCCATATCTGTAAGTACTTGGATTGACTTGCGCTGTTGTCTTGCACTCAACGGACCATTTAAGTATCAGGAGTAAGAAACTTTTGTAAAAATGGCGCGAGTTCCCGTGTATCAGCGCGATGGCGTAGACAGAGAGCAGTATGAGCCCCACTCATGCATGGCATGGCGCGATGCAGAAATGGGGGGAGGAAGAGGCAATGCACTATGAAGAAGTCCAGCACTTTCATAAAAAGCCTGGAATGCTCTCCTCGACCAACTCCAGCAACTCACCCAAAAGGATGCTTTGCTCTGTGAACACCAGTATAAGCAGCAGCACTGCGTGCACTCCATCTGCCATCCTCCTGTTACCCCTCGGAAGGTCAGGTCTCGTCCATACTAATAACCTCATAGGTTTCCGCTTGCGATTGTCCGCGCCCTCAGAGCACCCCTTGATACATAGCAACTCATGGTTCTAGTCCAGAGTTGCTGAAACCCAACCCTGCTTCTCGACCTAACTAATGATGCCAACCACCGCACAGTTGGAACTTCATTCTGGCCATACTCTAGCATCCTTTATATATATGGTCCCACCTATCACTAAGTCCGAATCGCCATTTCCCGTCCCCAGTTCAAGGATGTCACCATTGTTAACCGGATTGGCATATTCACACATAACTGCTAAGTGTACTTACTCTTATCATCTAGTTCAAAGATGTTCTAGTGGCTGTATCAGTTAATTCACCGACCTGCATATATGCTATTGCTCAGCAACCCCTTGAAATGTAGTTATATACTGTTTCCGAATATTACAAACTACATGTAATGCTGTCTTTGTGTATGAAAACTACAATAAAAACACTTTAAAGCATTTATTAATTAACATGTTTATGTCCTATATGTAGCCTTGAAGCCAAACAAAGTGTCTACATTGTAAATAATCCAAATATACATAGCTTCATGTTGTTAAATAACTTAAATAACAAAGATATCTGTGTTAGTTGTAGGAAAAACCGCCAAATAAAATGCAGCTAAATTGCCGCTAAATTTCCATATTCGTGCCGCTAAATTTCCATTTTTGTGCCACTAAATTTGCTAATCCATGCCGATATATCCTGGGGGGTCTGTCTAATATAGCAGGCTCAAAGCTACCATTTTGTGGCCACTGCAAAACACCATCTTTCTTCTTGTATCGGATCCATGTCTCGTTAAAGGCAATGGGGCCAACACCATGTTTAGAATAGAGCTCATAAGTGGGAGTTCCAACCGGAGGAATCGGACAAGAGTCCTCGAGCCAGGAATCCCTATTACAACCAAAACAACAAAACTTCCTAAATTTGCTAAAACCAGGCATCTTTAATTCACTGGTCCATTTACCAACATCAAGGGGTAAAGCAAATAACACAGCACAAACGTACTCACCCCTTGGCTTCGGCTATTCTAATGGTCGAATAACAAAACCCAAAAACAAAACAAAGAAGTGGGCGCTACCCACAAATACTTAACTAAGTGTTCTCTTACGCCAACAGAGGTCCGTCTAACGTCTCGCGATACCAGTCATCACCAAAGGGACCGGAAAGGAGTAGCCGCGCTGCAAAAGACCTTCGGTCCACTTCGACATACAGGGGTCGCTTGACGTGGTTCGCGAATCCTCCGGAATTTTCATTCGAGGCTTCTCACGACCCTCAGGCTGAACCGCTACCACTGAAGCCGCCCCACGTTGGGCGCCAGTTGGAGAACCGGGCCTTATGGGCCTGGCGGCGCAGGGCACGCCTTAAATCCCCGAGTTCAACTGCCTTGTTGAACAGACACATGAGACATTCTGTTGGGCGTAGAAAACCAGGTTTATTAGCTGCAGCTAAGCACAGTTGTCCCAGAAGTACAGAGTATATTCTCAGGAGACTGCCACTTTAGTCCGTGGCGCACAATCTTTTATATTTACAACAAGGGGTGGTGAGGGACAGAGTCTCTGAATTAAGCAGAAAGCTCTCACCCAGTCAAGAGATCAGGGCTAGATCCAACACCGTTTTTTAGCTCACTGCACCATCCCAGTTTCAGAACCTGGCTGTATGCAAATTAGTCTGTTCCTGTCCCAGTGCATGATGGGAACAGGGCAAACCAAACTACAAAAGCCAATTCTTACACTGGGAAGGAAACAAGCTCCCAGGGACCGGTTTCTGGCATTACAGCCGTCTTCGGCCCGGTTTGCTTGAATCCTGATGGTGCAATGAGCAAGGGTCTCACATCTGAGAATACCCTTCCACGCTTAGGGTGGACAAAAATATTTACAACAAGGGGTGGTGAGGGACAGAGTCTCTGAATTAAGCAGAAAGCTCTCACCCAGTCAAGAGATCAGGGCTAGATCCAACACCGTTTTTTAGCTCACTGCACCATCCCAGTTTCAGAACCTGGCTGTATGCAAATTAGTCTGTTCCTGTCCCAGTGCATGATGGGAACAGGGCAAACCAAACTACAAAAGCCAATTCTTACACTGGGAAGGAAACAAGCTCCCGGGGACCGGTTTCTGGCATTACAGCCGTCTTCGGCCCGGTTTGCTTGAATCCTGATGGTGCAATGAGCAAGGGTCTCACATCTGAGAATACCCTTCCACGCTTAGGGTGGACAAAAATATTTACAACAAGGGGTGGTGAGGGACAGAGTCTCTGAATTAAGCAGAAAGCTCTCACCCAGTCAAGAGATCAGGGCTAGATCCAACACCGTTTTTTAGCTCACTGCACCATCCCAGTTTCAGAACCTGGCTGTATGCAAATTAGTCTGTTCCTGTCCCAGTGCATGATGGGAACAGGGCAAACCAAACTACAAAAGCCAATTCTTACACTGGGAAGGAAACAAGCTCCCGGGGACCGGTTTCTGGCATTACAGCCGTCTTCGGCCCGGTTTGCTTGAATCCTGATGGTGCAATGAGCAAGGGTCTCACATCTGAGAATACCCTTCCACGCTTAGGGTGGACAAAAATATTTACAACAAGGGGTGGTGAGGGACAGAGTCTCTGAATTAAGCAGAAAGCTCTCACCCAGTCAAGAGATCAGGGCTAGATCCAACACCGTTTTTTAGCTCACTGCACCATCCCAGTTTCAGAACCTGGCTGTATGCAAATTAGTCTGTTCCTGTCCCAGTGCATGATGGGAACAGGGCAAACCAAACTACAAAAGCCAATTCTTACACTGGGAAGGAAACAAGCTCCCGGGGACCGGTTTCTGGCATTACAGCCGTCTTCGGCCCGGTTTGCTTGAATCCTGATGGTGCAATGAGCAAGGGTCTCACATCTGAGAATACCCTTCCACGCTTAGGGTGGACAAAAATATTTACAACAAGGGGTGGTGAGGGACAGAGTCTCTGAATTAAGCAGAAAGCTCTCACCCAGTCAAGAGATCAGGGCTAGATCCAACACCGTTTTTTAGCTCACTGCACCATCCCAGTTTCAGAACCTGGCTGTATGCAAATTAGTCTGTTCCTGTCCCAGTGCATGATGGGAACAGGGCAAACCAAACTACAAAAGCCAATTCTTACACTGGGAAGGAAACAAGCTCCCGGGGACCGGTTTCTGGCATTACAGCCGTCTTCGGCCCGGTTTGCTTGAATCCTGATGGTGCAATGAGCAAGGGTCTCACATCTGAGAATACCCTTCCACGCTTAGGGTGGACAAAAATATTTACAACAAGGGGTGGTGAGGGACAGAGTCTCTGAATTAAGCAGAAAGCTCTCACCCAGTCAAGAGATCAGGGCTAGATCCAACACCGTTTTTTAGCTCACTGCACCATCCCAGTTTCAGAACCTGGCTGTATGCAAATTAGTCTGTTCCTGTCCCAGTGCATGATGGGAACAGGGCAAACCAAACTACAAAAGCCAATTCTTACACTGGGAAGGAAACAAGCTCCCGGGGACCGGTTTCTGGCATTACAGCCGTCTTCGGCCCGGTTTGCTTGAATCCTGATGGTGCAATGAGCAAGGGTCTCACATCTGAGAATACCCTTCCACGCTTAGGGTGGACAAAAATATTTACAACAAGGGGTGGTGAGGGACAGAGTCTCTGAATTAAGCAGAAAGCTCTCACCCAGTCAAGAGATCAGGGCTAGATCCAACACCGTTTTTTAGCTCACTGCACCATCCCAGTTTCAGAACCTGGCTGTATGCAAATTAGTCTGTTCCTGTCCCAGTGCATGATGGGAACAGGGCAAACCAAACTACAAAAGCCAATTCTTACACTGGGAAGGAAACAAGCTCCCGGGGACCGGTTTCTGGCATTACAGCCGTCTTCGGCCCGGTTTGCTTGAATCCTGATGGTGCAATGAGCAAGGGTCTCACATCTGAGAATACCCTTCCACGCTTAGGGTGGACAAAAATATTTACAACAAGGGGTGGTGAGGGACAGAGTCTCTGAAATCTTTTATAGCACACATATTTACAATGTATACTCCCAGTATATACAAAGCAAGCCAATAGGAAAAGTTGGAAAACAAACTATCAGGTGTCCCAAACACGCCCCTCTTTCAAACCCTGTGTGTCAACCCTCCCCACAAATTAATCAGTGCTAGTACTGACAATCCAATTTGCAGGTGGCAGGACGTATTTGTGTGCCTCAAAGGATAGTTGTGTAACAAGAGAATACAAGGAGAGAATAGCGAAGGCCAGTCGGATAAGATAATGTAAGGAAAGAATAGGAGAAACCAAATAGTCAGTCGAGACAGGGATCAATCAACCCAGACATGGATTAGTAAACTCGGCCAGACCCTGACATCGGTTTTGTAAACCAGGGCAGGGGGTTATTTTTTAACAGAAGAGACACGTAGCAGCTGGGAAAAGCAAAAACACTCCATTCGCCGTGCTGCCTGAGTGAGGGCAACACAAAATGGCGATGAGACACAAAATGGGGGCTAAATACGGGACAAAGTCGGAAACCGAAGAACCTCAATAAGCCCTACTATGTAATCTTTCTGGGCGGCCCATGTTTAAGAGACAATGAAGGAATGCTGAGAGCAGCTTATGTTGTCTGCACAATTCAAGATTTGGTAGAAGCTTCCAGGCTTTGAGGTGTTACTTCTGCACACACAGTGGAATGAATTGCTCTTACAGGAGGTTGCTGTCTTTCAGCTCTATTGAGAATAACTGTATTTACAGATTGTGAATATGGTTTTGGTTTGGGCAGTCACCAAAGGGATTTATGACATCATCTGGGTCCCTTATTAGGACAGAGGAATTTGTGATGAAATTATTAGAGGCTTTGAAGTTGCCCCAAGAAATTGCAGTAGTGAAATGTGCAGCTCACAGAAGTGGCAACTACTATGTCACTGTTGATAATCGATAGGCGGATGAGGTTGCAGATTGTTGTGCATATGTTACATTCACATTTAACAGAGAATGTACAAATGAATCTGGTGAGACCACTACCTTTTCGATGTTGTTGTCAGTAACTGATAATTGAGAAGAAATCAAAAAACGACAGGAAGAAGTCTCAGAGACAAAATAACAAGGGTGGGTCAGAGCAGCATCTGTTAAAAATGCAACCAAACAACATTTGGGCTTCAGCAGCTGGAAGGCCGGTGTTGCCAGACAGTTTATTGTTTCCCATGACATGACATTCCATGGCCCTGCACACATTAGAAGGGATTCAATGGCTAGAATATTTAGGCAGAATTGGTTTAACCCCTCCCTACTCAGCGTTTTAGCTGAAGAACTATACCATTGGTGCATTCCATGTCATTAGATGGATGTGGGAAGGAGAACCCCTGTAACATTTAGCCACATTAAAAGATCAACATAACCCTTTAATAGAACACAGATGGACTTTATTGGAATGCCTGTTTGCAATGGGCCGTTGTATGTACTAGTTATAGTTTCCATTTTCTCCAGATGGGTGGAAACCTACCAAACGACAGTCTCAATGTAGCTAAACTATTGTTATGTGAACTCATTCCAATGTTCGGATTTCCGGTTTCTCTGGAGTCAGATCAAGGGACCCATTTCAATGCTGAGGTACTTAGAATGCTTTGTGTGTCTTTTCAAGTGGACTAGAGATTGCACTGTAGCTATTGTCCTAAGGCTTTAAGGACAGTGGAATAGTTAAACAGGACTCTGAAGTCTTGGATGGCTAAAGTCTGGGCCTCTGCTTTATTCAACTGGTCACATACTTTACCGCTGGTTTTGATGAGCCTTCAAAGCACGTTTAAAAGGACAACTGGATTATCTTCACATGAAACACTCAGTAGTAGTGCCATGAAACTGCCTGTTGTGCCTGCAAATGCGCTTGTAAACATTAAAGATGACATGATACTCGATTACTACAAAGGGTTCGCTAATGTGGTGCATCCTGTTTCTCAAAAACTGAACAAGTGCTGGTGGAAAACCACAAGTATGCAAGGCGCACTGCTGGAATAAAGTATTAGATTTTAACACATGTAAATTTCAGAATTAAATAACATCTTTAACAGAAAATTCTTCACGAGGAATCTTAAATCACAAGACACAAACAGTGCAATTGTATCATTGTATTGAATGCAAAAAATATTCAACAACTAAATTTGCATAGATTCTCAACATCAGAGAATATGATGAATGTTCAAAATGTAAAATCAAACAAATATAATAAATGCAAGTACTGAAAGCTTCAGGAATAGACAGCAATCTTGGTCATGCCCAATGCATTTCGGGATTGTTCCCTTCTTCAGGGGCACTAGTAGTGAAAGGAAAACACAAAATCAAAGCAGAGCTGTACCTAATGTATTAAATGCTATACATAGTTGACAATCTAAATCACCAGAGAATGTCCAGGGAAGTAACCAGCATTGTACGGAGACTGCTCATGCTTCTAATGTGGTTGCTGATAGTCACAAAATAGTGAGATAGTGCTAAAAGAACCGTTATTCACAGAAATAGCAATGAAAGTGAAGTGAAACAAAAGTACAACTGTAGTTGAAAACACTGTGCTACACAGAGATATAAATGAAACTAATAACCAGTGCCTCACACACCTGTGTTAGTAAAAGAGTGATAAAAGTAATCACAAGTGACTAATTAATCCATGCTAAAGCCCAACTGATAACAACCCATATAGCACTTACACGTGACCGAAGATGCAGAAGAAGAACATCCTCTTCCTAACTTATGACGCAATAGTTCCAGTAGCTGCACGGATATGAACATGGATATGGATGATCAGAAAAATAAACACACTGTGCCCACCATGTATACCTCTCTAATTGCTGCACTAGTGTACTTACTGAAATTAAGCTGGTTCTGACAGCCCCGATGTTTCAATAGTGCGTGAAGGATTTTCTATGGCTGTTATAAAAAATGGTGGTGTTACTAGTATGTTTTCTATGAAACCACTATTAAATGAAATGTCGGCGCTCATAAACCCATGTACCTTTAAGAACAATGAGATGGATGTCTCCATAATTTCTCCTTGAGTTTCCAAGGGCCTCCGAACTGAATCACCGAAGATGCCTTAGCTGGCCAATTACACGAAAATATCCCTTTGATCGCAATGCTGTACACGGAAGTACATGGAACAAGCCTGTAACCCAAAGACGAAAATACGCTGACAAAGCGTGTGAAGTCCCACAGAATAAGAAAACCGACTATCTCAGTGCGCTGACTTACCTAAACTCTCCGGTCTCACTACTGCCACTAACTCTCGTACGCCCTGCCGTATGAACAGCTGAGCTCAGAAGGAGCTGCGACGTTCACTGGCATTAATGCGTGTAAAATCAAGGAAGCAGAAAGAGGACTGGCTATAGCGGACATCTTGATGTAAGCTAGTAACCGGGAACTAGCGATACTGAACATCTACTGGAAAGCTGCCTGATCACAAGAAACAAAATGTGATAGAGCCTAGAATACGCTAGTGGGTGAAACTGATAACTCAAATCGAGTTATATGAAATAGTAAAAATAAGTTACTAGTAAAAGAGCTGAAAAAATAAAAAAATAACGAAGAAATAAAAAAATAAAAAGGAAAGAAATGACGCACAAGAAATATATCATGAGTGAAAATATAAGTGATAATAGAACAGTGTGCTGAAAGAGAAAAGCCTGTAACACCAAATGTAGAGATAATAATCTTTGACTGAAAGAAGACACATGTACAATCTACACAGAGCCAAAGCTAGCAAGCATGATGTAACTAGCAGAATAAAAAGACATTACATATGTTAAAGAAAACATTGTAATTCAATGTGTCATTGAGGTCCCCTGGCATAAGGGTCTGAAGATACTTTATCCACCATGCTTCTCTCTGAGCCAACATTCTACTCTCATCTTGTCCTGATCTAGGAGTCATTACTTCTAAGATTGTGAATTGAAGTTGAGCCTTAGAGTGTTGGTGTTGGTGTTCTAACCAATGAGAAGCAAAATATGACTCAATGCTCTTTGTGCGAATGGAGCTTTTGTGCTCCGTAATCCTGATCTTAATTTTACGGGAAGTTTTGCCTACATATAAGGGTCCACATGGACATTTAATCGTGTAAATTACGTTGGATGAGTTACAGTCACCACTGTGTTTAAGTGTAATTGACTTGCCTGACTGTGGATGATGTATGACATTGCCCGGCATTACGTTATTGCAATGGACACAGTTGTAGCATTTGCGCATCACGTGAAATTGCTGTTTTTCTGCCTGCTTAGATGATAGAATATTTTTGATATTTTTACTCCGAGTATACGCAAATAGGGGTTCTTCTGTAAAAAGCCCATTGAAATCTGGTTCATGTTTGAGCAAATCCCACCTGGATTTATAATCTTTTTGATGGCATACGATCTGGTAGAAAACTTCGGAACGAATACTAATCTGCTGGATTCTCCTTTGACCTTTGGTATCAATAAACTATTGCGGTCTTGTTGTTGAGTTTTGTTAGCAGCTTGAGTCAGAAAGGATTGAGGATAACCACGTATTATAAATTTGTCATTCTGTTATTTCTATGTGTCCTGTAGTGTATTCTCATTGGATGTGATGCGTTTCATTCTCAGCATTTGGGAGTACGGAAGATTTTGAATCAATGTTGCTGCATGAATACGAGTAAACAACAATAAATTGTTTCTGTCAGTAGATTTGGTGAACACTGATGTCTCAAAGTGATCAGTTGCTTTCTGTATTAGTACATCCAGATAAGAGATACTATCTTCACTGATACAGTGGGTGAATTTGATCCTCTCATGTTGGGTATTCAATTCCATAATCAAATGTTCCAATAATTCTCTAGAATTCTTCCAAATCAGAACCTCTCAGCAAAATTAAATGGATGTAATGCCCACCCGCCAAATTAGGCGACATACAATTGACACATCTGGCTTACGCCGACGATATCGTCCTCATGAGTCAGACAAAGGTTGGCTTATCAAGACAGCTATCGGTTCTATCAGCTTTTCTGTCTGCAAACAACTTGGCTCTTAATTTTTCAAAATCTAAAACAATGCTAATTACTAATCGACATATAACCTCACACAATGTTTGGCTAGAAGGACAACAGTTGGAAAGGGTGACAAGTTACAAATACTTGGGATATTACATCGATGATAAGCTCACCTTAAAGGACCAGAAAACCTATTTAACTTATAGATCAACAGCACTAACATTTGCACTTAGCACTTTATCGAAAAAGCTAGAAGGTCCCTCTTTAAAACCTTTACTTACGGTGATAGCCAATAAAGCTCTTCCAACGCTAGCCTACGGTAGTGTAGCAATGAATGGCAAGGATTCCGTTCTCCTAAATAGTTTAATTACCAAAATTTACAAACGGGTACTACAATTGCCGAACTCCGCTTCACCAGCGCAAATTCGCCTAGAGTTTGGACTAAAGAATGAAAGTTTGGGACGGCTTTATTCATGCATAAAGGAGTGGTATCGGATCAAAAAGAGAGCAGCAGCTAATAATTTGAATAAATATCTATGGCAGGAATTAGAAACTCAAAAAAAATCAGAAGCAAACAAATATCTGACTAGTGCATTGGAGATAACATGCACCGCTAAAATTTGGGACAAAAACCTGCCCTTTTCAGCATTCAAAATAGCACTAAATAAGGCCACAAAATTTCACTCTCTGATTATGGACAAAGCCATTTTTTCGCACCGTTCACATTCTTGGATGCTGATCAATAGCTACAGATTTTTAACCCCATCGGCTTATCTGGATGCAACATACTCAATCTTTATCAAAAGAAAGCTGATGGCATTGAGGTTCGGTAAATTTCCAACATTGGCCGACGAGCCAGCCTGGAAACATACAGAATCCGTCTCCTGCCGCCTCTGTGGGCATGTAAAAGAAGATCTTATTCATATAATATGTATCTGTAAACCGTTGACAATGGAGCGAAGGCGCTTTTTAAGGAACATATTCCTAGCAAGGAAACTACGTACTTGTAGGACTGCTGTAATTGGTTGTCTGGACGCAACGTCACCACAATCAAATTGCAAGACTGTAAAGTTCATGAGGACTTTCGAAAAACTTGTGAACGCAATGTAAATACTAAGTTTTTGTTTTATTTCTTTAATATTTCCAGTTATTTGTTTAAATATAATTATTAGGTTTTAAATAGAAGACCAAATTCAATGATCAAAATTTTAATTTAAGTTGAGATGAAAATGGAAATGTGTTGTATTTGTCCTTATTCATTGATCACATTTTAATTATGCTTAAGACCGATAAGGAAATTTTGTTAAGGTTTTAATTAACTGAACAATAAAATAAAATATAAAAAAAAATACTATCTTCACTGATACAGTGGGTGAATTTGATCCTCTCATGTTGGGTATTCAATTCCATAATCAAATGTTCCAATAATTCTCTAGAATTCTTCCAAATCAAAAAAATGTCATCTATAAACCTGACATAAAATGCCAGATTGGAGGTTCAAACATCTCGAGTCAAAATGTGCTCACTTTCAAACTGCGCCATAAACGTGTTTGCGTACGAGGGAGCCCCCGAAAAACCCATGGAGGTTCCACTCACTTGCAAATAAAAATCTTCTTTCCACTTAAGGTAACTGTGTTGTAAACAAAATGTGAGCAACTCCAATAAAAAACGTTATTCACGCTTGTGTCAGATAGTTGCAACAGCGCCCACTCACATGCTTCGATACCTTCTTTCAATGGAATGGAGGTATATAACGATGTAACATCGATTGTACACATCAGCCAAGTAGGAGAAAAAGGATCCTGCAATTCATGTAAAAGATTCAAAAAATGAGTGGTGTCCTTGACATAACTTTTCCAAGACTGAACACATTTCTGTAGGAAATGATCAACCAATCGTCCCGCTGGGGCAAAGATCGAGTCGCAGACAGAAACTATGGGGCGAAATGGGGGGTCTACTAAGCTTTTATGAACTTTAGGAGCCTTGACTCAAGCTTAACTGCACTGAGTGGCTAGACGTGGGTAAGGGAATTAGGGTGTGTACTGCAGGGAGGAAGACCTGGAACGAGACGTTGTCCTTGTTTAACTTTCCTTTCGTGCTTCGTAAACTCTTTGACCATATTTAACATGGGTTAAGCAATGACAATATACCTGTAAAAGAAAAGCAGGTTATGCATAAAACAGTCATTGTGTAAGTCTTCTCAGGCTTCACTTGCCATTTCTGTTCCTATAATTCTCAAGGATACAATGTTATGGCTAAACAACCATGTTTCAAAACGAAGCACACATCCATATAAAAAGCCACTTGGCTTTTAGACACAATGTTTCGATAATGATGTGCTTTAACCACTGTTAAATACCACAGTAGTACTTCCAACAACCTTTTTGCAATACACAACACGTTACATATGCTAATGAGGCAGATTAATAGTCAAACTTTCAAGGGAGCGCTTCAGTGCCTTGTGTCAGAGTTCAAAATATGCAGATGTCCAGGAAGCGCTTCAGTGCGATCTGTCACAATGCCATAGTCATTAGGTATGCAAACGCCCCCAAGAGCGCTTCAGTGCGATGTGCCCAAAATGCCAGATTCATCAATATGTAAATGTCCTAAGTGTGCTTCAGTGCGATGTGCCAAGTTTCCAAAATCACCAAACATGTAAAACAGTGCCAAAATTATCAAACATGTAAATGACTTAAGAGCGCTTCAGTGCGATGTACTACAGTGCCAAAATGACCAAACATGTAAATGACTAAAGAGGCACTTCAGCGCGATGTACAACAGTGCTAAAATGACCAAACATGTAAATGCTCAAAAAGTACTTCAGCGCGAAATGCAACTTTCTTTCAAAATGCAAAATAACAAAAACAGCACGTAGTTCCTTTCATGATGCTGTTGGTTAAGAAAGGAACAATCCTACCTGATTGTAGCTGAGAGAGGATCTACAACCTGGGAAAAGAAAACAGAAGTCTTCTTGCTGCAACCAGAATCTTCTTTAAGCAACGGGAGAACAGGAACAGCTTCTGCTCAAGATTAGGGTTCTCAATAACCAGCAATGAGAACAGGGTGTTGCCCCTATTTAAAGGGCTCAGGAAGAAGCTTCCAGAAAAGGGTGTGGTCCCTATTAGCTTCCAGATTACAGCTCACAGGTAAACTACTGGAGCTGAGAAGGGACAATAGGCTGTGATAACATCATAATCTGCAACAAGCATTGGCACAGACAAGTGACAAAGTCACAGCAAGCAGATGCAAAAACAGTAGAAAACAGTAAGCAGATAACATCATAGTCTGCAACAAGCATTGGCACAGACAAGTGACAAAGTCACAACAAGCATTGGTAAAAACAATAGAACACAGTAAACAGGTGCCAGACAAGGTGCACCAGGAAACTGACGTGGCAGAATCATGACACCTATCAAGTCATTTTGATTACCAGTACTGTTGTCAAATGTGCCAGGATACCTGACTGGGTGCATGCTTCACACACTTAGAGAGAAAGTTGTCTGTTCGAAGAAGTGGTGATCTTTGAGCCAAGCCCATGATCTCATGTACCCTTACACCTGGAAGAACTAGAGGGGGGTGAGTTACTGCAAAATCTCTCACTGTACGAGGTCCTGAAATCTCATGGAGTGGTGTGGAAATAACTACTGAAGAAGAAGAACTGAGAGCTGAGGATAAAGGAACTGTTGATTAAACATGATAGCAATCTAATGATCCAAAGGAAGGAACAACAGAAGAGAAAGACCCCTATTTAAATTGGGATGGCCAAATGGTAGGAAGAAATTGAGAGCAAGTAAACATAAACCACAAACCATCATTGAAGAAATAGAATTCAGTGATATAAGTAAAGGAGAAGATCGACAGACATCAATGAGATCTAAAAGAGCGAGAGTATCTTGTCTTGGATATTCTGCACCTAAATAGACTTATTACTGAGAGAATGTGCCAAATGCATCAGGTCAAAATCCAATTAAATTGAGATCAAATACATTTGAACCTTCTTGATATGGCACACTAAAGCATCATCATTTAAATATGTTTTCTGAAGTAAATATTGCAATCAAAGAACTGACAAGCCCTATTTGGTAAAATCAAAACGGAAATAACTGAAATGACAATAATGAAATGTGTTTGAAGCAGCAAAATAAAAGGACTGAAATAAATGAAATTGACTATAACAATTAATAAAAGTGAATACAAAGAATTAGGAAGAATTCCCTAGGGCCTAAGTTGCAGTAGAAGAGTAGGGATTGCATATATAGAAGAAGACATGGTAGGGCTAGTGATGTCTCATGAAGATTTTTGCATATAAGCTGAATGAAAGTAACTGAAAATGATCACCAAAGGTTTTGCTGTTTGCACAAGTAGAAGTCTACCCAAAATATTGAATCTGCTTGCTATTTTATTCTATTCTAGGTATGACAGTAGACAAGCATGTGTTTATCCTTACCAAAGCTAAGTGTAGAATAGTGAATATTGTTACACTAGTAGATGTAGAATCAGCAATTAAAGTCCATTTTGGTGGGAATGAGTTTTGCACTAGAGATAGAACCACTTAGGTCTACACCTGCATCTACAACACCTGCACACACAATATATGAGTCGAAATTTAAAGCTTAATTTGTAGATTATTCAAAATAAAAAATTCAACCAATATTTACTCAAGATTAGTTCTGGAATACACTCAAGTATTCATTACTAAGCATTGTTATGTATGTACACACTTTCCTTCTTCAGCTGAAGAAGTGACGTATCATCATATCCCACTTTCCCATGCAATTACAAATAGTATTTTACTTGGTTTCTTTTATAGACAAGAACGTTTTGAATATTATTTTTCTTATTATGACATGGTCCTTACAGAGTTTCTCTTCTGAAAAGAATAAATCTTCATCCACAAACAAACTACAGGGAAATTGCATAGTATTTCTTTAGATCTCCCACAGTTACGGATATTGTTTAGGCATATAAGAAGAACCTAACCTGTTTAATGAGACCATTAGAAAATAAATTCATTTTAACATTAGAGGAAAGAAGGGCTCACATTTTTAGTATATCAAACAAAGAGGAAGATGTTTTGAAAAATGTTTGGAAGAAAGTGGAAGATGAACACAAAAGGAAATGGTTTATCTAAAATTAAAATCGGATAGATGACAAAAAGAGAAATTAGGTGTTTACAAAAGAAGGAATCCATTTAGAAAAATACACATTGGATAAATAATTGTGAACACACATTTAAAGTTTTAAGAGGAACTGCACAAATATTAACAGGGAAAGAAGCGTTTATTCCAAGAGTTTACTTTGTGTGTTGGCAGGATGCCTATTTTCAGTTACCTGCTGTTTCAGAGAGAGTTTGCTATATACCTATATTGTTTCATAAAATATTTCATGAGACTATGATGGAAGCTATTACAATGACACCATCCCATACACATGCCCGTAGTACTAATGATGAAACAAAATTAGTTAGAGACATTTTTGGAGCAATCCTGCCACCTGTGGGAGTAGTTTTAAATCATGAGAAAATTAGAAAGCTATCAACAGTAGTAGTTAAACTGGTAACTGGTACATCTGTTGGCTTGCTGGCAGTTAGCATAGAATTAGTGGCTATTGATGGTAAACTGTCAAAATATCGATTTTTTTATTTCGACTTACACTTATATCGAGTTGCTAATATCGATGGGACAGAATATCGATGGCCAGAATATCGACCCTAAGGTAAGTATTATCGAAATTACTTATATCAATAGCATATATATCGATGTAAGTAATATCGACATTACTTATATCGATAGCATATATATCGATGTAAGTAATTTTGATTTACTAATATGTGTTAGAAATATTAGTTAAGTATTTAAATTAATTGTTATAATATGTGTTTAATATGTTTTTATAAATAAAAAATATATAAAAGTAAATAATATGTTTTACTACCAGAGCGGGTTGTGGGTTTATAGGGGAATAGGGTGGGAAGTAATTTATTTGTAATTAAACAATTATTTTTCAATGATTAATTTATTTTGCAATTAAATATTAATTGGCAATGAATTATTTTAATTGATTAATTGATTAATTAATTGATAATTTATGTATATTTTTAAGTAAATTATATGTTTTACTACTGGAGCGGGTTGTGGGTTTATAGGGGAATAGGATGGGAAGTAATTTATTTGTAATTAAATAATTATTTTTCAATGATTAATTTATTTTGCAATTAAATATTAATTGGCAATGAATTATTTTAATTGATTAATTGATTAATTAATTGATAATTTATGTATATTTTTAAGTAAATTATATGTTTTACTACTGGAGCGGGTTGTGGGTTTATAGGGAAATAGGGTGGGAAGTAATTTATTAGTAATTAAATAATTATTTTTTAATGATTAATTTATTTTGCAATTCAATGGTAATTGGCAATGAATTATTTTCATTGATTAATTGATTAATTAATTGCTAATTTATGTATTTTTTTAAGTAAATTATATGTTTTACAACTGGAGCGGGTTGTGGGTTTATAGGGGAATAGGGTGGGAAGTAATTTAATTGTAATATTTATTAATTTTGGGTAAAGGAGTATTTTTAGGGTTCAGGGTCAGTTTTGGGTTTTTGGGTAAAGGGGTACTTTTAGTGTTCTGGGTCAGTTTTCAGTTTTTGGGTAAAGGGGTATTTTTAGGGTTCAGGGTCAGTTTTCAGTTTTTGGGTAAAGGGGTATTTTTGGGGTTCAGAGTCAGTTTTCAGTTTTTGGGTAAAGGGGTATTTTTAGGGTTCAGGGTCAGTTTTTAGTTTTTGGGTAAAGGGGTATTTTTAGGGTTCAGGGTCAGTTTTCAGTTTTTGGGTAAAGGGGTATTTTTAGGGTTCAGGGTCAGTTTTCCGTTTTTGGGTAAAGGGGTATTTTTAGGGTTCAGGGTCAGTTTTCAGTTTTTGGGTAAAGGGGTATTTTTAGGGTTCAGGGTCAGTTTTCAGTTTTTGGGTAAAGGGGTATTTTTAGGGTTCAGGGTCAGTTTTCAGTTTTTGGGTAAAGGGGTATTTTTAGGGTTCAGGGTCAGTTTTCAGTTTTTGGGTAAAGGGGTATTTTTGGGGTTCAGGGTCAGTTTTCAGTTTTTGGGTAAAGG
The DNA here is from genome assembly GCF_964263255.1 of Lissotriton vulgaris. Taxonomy (NCBI): domain Eukaryota; kingdom Metazoa; phylum Chordata; class Amphibia; order Caudata; family Salamandridae; genus Lissotriton; species Lissotriton vulgaris. The sequence continues at coordinate 432,711,451 of NC_141696.1, read as the reverse complement.
GGTATTTTTAGGGTTCAGGGTCAGTTTTTAGTTTTTGGGTAAAGGGGTATTTTTAGGGTTCAGGGTCAGTTTTCAGTTTTTGGGTAAAGGTTCAGGGTCAGTTTTCAGTTTTTGGGTAAAGGGGTATTTTTGGGGTTCAGGGTCAGTTTTCAGTTTTTGGGTAAAGGGGTATTTTTAGGGTTCAGGGTCAGTTTTTAGTTTTTGGGTAAAGGGGTATTTTTAGGGTTCAGGGCCAGTTTTCAGTTTTTGGGTAAAGGGGTATTTTTAGGGTTCAGGGTCAGTTTTCTGTTTTTGGGTAAAGGGGTATTTTTAGGGTTCAGGGTCAGTTTTCAGTTTTTGGGTAAAGGGGTATTTTTAGGGTTCAGGGTCAGTTTTCAGTTTTTGGGTAAAGGGGTATTTTTAGGGTTCAGGGTCAGTTTTCAGTTCTTGGGTAAAGGGGTATTTTTAGGGTTCAGGGTCAGTTTTCAGTTTTTGGGTAAAGGGGTATTTTTAGGCTTCAGGGTCAGTTTTAGGTTTTTGGGTAAAGGGGTATTTTTAGGGTTCAGGGTCAGTTTTCCCTACTGTTGCACCTATTGGAGTGGGAATAGTAATTATTGTTAAGTAATTATATATGATTTTTAATTATTATTTTTTAAATTAAATATGTATTATTATTTTTTTTTACCATTATTACATATATTTAAATATGTTTAAGTAATTAATAAGTATTATTTACAGTATTTTTTATGTTATTTTAAATTTAAAAAAAATCGATATATTTACCAACGATATTTTTAACATCGATATTATTTTTTCGATATTTTGGTACTTACCATGTTGTACATAGGGCGTCGATATTTTTGCTATCGATATAATTACGCCGATATTTGTGTAGGTCGAAATTCTCTCTGTCGAAATTCTGTCATAGATCCCTATTAGATCAATGGTCTTGCAAGATCGATTAGCTTTAGACATATTATTAGCCAAGAAAGGCAGAGTCTGCAAAATGTTGAAAGCTCAACATTGCTGCTCATACATTCCTGACAAGAGTAGAAAGATAGAAGAATTTGCAAAGAACATTTCTGGCCTGGCACCTAAATTAGAACCTTTAGACACCACTAGTGAATTAGGGAGTTTAGGCAAAGGAGTTTCTGTCTTTGGCAATTGGATTGCAACAATGGGAGTTGGACTTTTAAGAGTCAGATAGAAACCTGTATTAATTATTAGCATTTGCTTAATATGCTTATATGTCTTGTACAAAGGATTTAGAGGTTACTAAACAAGAAAGAAAACTAAAGAAAGAGAAAGACAAATCAGAGATGAATTAGACATAGGAGAAAGAAAGAAAAGAGAATAAAAGAATTTGAAGCAAATTGAAACCCTAAAAATAGAAAGGATGACGCAGCAGAGAATGAGAGTGCATTCTAAAGATTCATTTGTGAAGAATAAATTGCGACGTTTTTTCAACCGTCAGCAGGGGGAAATGGGGGGCGCAAATTTTATTTAATAACAAAATGTTTTTATCAATAATGTCCAAAGCTTATACTTAAGTAAAACATATGAAAAATTTGTAGTAGGTAACCATACTTAAATGTTATAGGCCTGCAAATAAATGAAGATGCTGATTTAAGTTATCCTAAATGTCAATGTCATGTTAACTGAAAAAAATTGTATTAACACAGAAAGGCCTTTTTCACATTGAATAGTTCGTCCCGCACAATGATTTCCTCTTTAATTCAGATGTTGTATTTTTCCAGAAGCTTTCTGTTAGCTAGTGAATAGGCATTTGTTTTGTATTAGACAAATGATAGTGAGTTCTCACCTGGAGGAGAGGAGGCAACCAGAAGGTTGATTCATGAGAAGAACTGTTTGGACCACAAAATACACAATTTAATTTTTAAAGGTCTAATGTCTTAAAGTTTATTGAACCACCATGAGATATTATGAGAAAATGGGGAGCTTCCTTTTTCCCAAGAGTTTATTGAAATTCTATTGGAGAACTCGAGAAACGGAAGAAAATATTTTTGCAACATAGAATTTGGGTGTTCATATTAGTGCATATTCCTTGAGTAGAGTAGGATTTCTTTCTGAAAACTCTCACTGGAAGCTTATCTCTAAGTTTCTTAGACTTCTCTACACAAACACAATAGCACACCCAGGAAGTGAAGCAATACCACAGACAACACACATAAATGTGAAAGAACAACAACAACAAATGGACCACTCTGGGATACAAGAGCACAACCATCTTGACCAGACCACTGGGCAGCACCCACAGCTGAAGTGCACATGAGCAATCCTGACTCATCAATAGCACAAGAACAGCACACATAAACCATTGGGGCAATGTCCAGAGTGGAACATTACTCTTGGCCCAAGAACTGCACCACAAAGCACAGTCTCACAAATGTAGTGATGGGGAGGCACACACACAGGTAAACCAAGGGGACAGCTGACATCAAAGTGAACTGACTTGCATGTCAGTAGTAGACATGTAAGGGGTGTACCATACACAAATAGAGGGAGTGCAGACCCACAATGGGTAGGCATAAGTGGCACACATAGGGGATGGCATTACACCACACACCATGCCATACAGGAGGATAAAAGGCACCATGTGCATGCAATGCATGAGAAACCCAACCACAATGGCAGTGTGGAGAAGCAGGGCTACACAGTCTACAAAAACACACTCAAGAGACATTGAAGAAAAAACAAACACAACACTGATGTGCAAGTCACACACTTTGCACACTCATAAGTGACCAAAACAATAAGGAGGAGTCAGACAGAACAGCATGGACACACCAACACACTGCAGAGTGCACAACAGGCAACTCACACATGTGCATACAACCATATCCACAGGGCACAACAATCCAAACAACAGGCACACAACTCCTGGGTGACATGTGTGTCTTACACAATCCAGGGGCACACACACATCCACACCCACTACAAAGTCACACCCTTCACACTGCACACCTCTTAACTACCCAAGAGCACACATCTCATGTAGGCCATGGGACCAGGACTAAGGGCCAACACATACATAGCTGGGCACACATAAAGGAATAACACACATACATCATGACATTGCCCAGCCTGCATGCAAACCTGTGCACGGCATCACACCTTGTGCTGGCAGTGTAGCCCAGCCTGACATGTGAACAATGTAGCCAACAATAGCAAACCACTAAAAAGAGAACTGCATGACAGGTAAAAGAGTCATCACCGATAACACTAGTACCGGTGTGTGAATGGCCTGAAGACCCTGTCACCCCTGTTTAAAAATGTGATGCGGGCAAAGAGCTTGGCAATGTTGAAGTGACACATAGAGCACGGGGTACAGGCAACCAAATGCACACACCAAAATATCTTCAATCAGCAAGGACACTGACAAAACAGACAGCAGGAGTAGCTGTCTTTATTCACATATTGCACAGATGTGACAGTGAAACAACAGTAGACAAGAGCAAGGCGCAAAATGCTGATCATATGCAAGATAATCTGCACAGGCAAACTCCAAACAGGAAGACCAGTGTCCATGGCAGGTGCACAGCAAGTACACGAGAGGCTGCACTGGGAATAGGCCACCACAGCAGAGCAACAAGGCCAGTGTCCATGGCACAGGGGAGAGTCCAACACAGCAGAGCAACAGTGCCAGGGGCCAAGGCAGGTGGCACTGCAAGTACTTGAGAGGCTGCATAGGGGAGACTGCAACACAGCAGAGCAACAGGGCCAGTGTCCATGGCACAGGGGAGAGTCCAACACAGCAGAGCAACAGGGTCAGTGTCCCTGGCACAGGGGAGAGTCCAACACCGCAGAGCAACAGGGCCAGTGTCCATGGCACAGGGGAGAGTCCAACACAGCAGAGCAACAGGGCCAGTGTCCATGGCAGGTGGCACAGCAAGTACATGAGAGGCTGCATAGGGGAGACAGCAACACAGCAGAGCAACAGGGCGTGTGTCCATGGCAGGTGGCACAGCAAGTACATGAGAGGCTGCACTGGGAATAGGCCAACACAGCAGAGCAACAGGGCCAGTGGCCAGGGAGAAGTGCAGAGTCAGGACATGAGAAGCTGCACAGGCAAGGCCAGATTAGCAGTGAATGACAAGGCCAGTGGGCATTGCAAAGTGCAGAGTCAGGACATGAGAAGCTGCACAGTGAGTGTGTTTGACTGTACTCTTCCATGGCCAGCAACACACCCAGGTTGTAAACAATGGGCAGGACTAGCACACCACACCTGTATGAGAGACAGGTGTATGAGGGGGACTACCACTCACTCGTCACTGTCAGGTGGACTTGGAGCTGGATGTGTGTCTGGGACAGGAGGACCACTTGACTGGGGAGACAGAGACCCAGGTGATTTAGGGCTATTAATGGCTTGGCAAGCTGGAGGGCTGTTTGGACCAGGTGGTGTAGTGGCACGTGGAGGTGGAGTCATGCAGACCTGTGACACAGTGTGGGTGGGAGAGGTTTGAGGGGTGCCCTTCCACTTCTTGGGAATTTGAAATGCCTTCCCTGTACTGGGTCAATGGGAACTGGTGATGGAACAACAGGCACACACACCAACAGTCCTGCATCATTTGCAGACACTGGCACTCCCTCTAGTGATGTGCTGGATCTTTCAGAACACTTTGTCTGGCTACGCCTCTGGACGATCTTCCCCTGTTTGCAAGGTGTCCCCCCTACAGTGCCCTCCTTCACCTGCTTCACTGGGCTTGGAATTGGAGTTGATGGTGTAGGGGAATGTGGCCCTGGGCCCTTCCTCAGTGTACCCTTGCCATAGAACACCTCCTCAGTGGGCATAGATACTGGACGCCTAGATCTGCGTGATGTTTTAGGACCTGGAGAGTCCTTCGCTGGTGATGCCTCTGAGGCATGGGAGCCTGATGCCTGCTTCCATGCTTTTTCGGCCTTGCTCTTCCCTGACTAGCTCTTGTCTTTGCATTCTGGGCTGGCTCTGCTCTTCTGTGGGGATGGTGTCTGTGTAAGGGACCGCATGGGTTGTTTCTGCTGGGTGCTTCTTGTGCTGTATCGTGATTGTGACCCATGGGAACTTTGGTCACTATCATCTGATGTGGCCACTGACTGGGGGGTGGACAAAGACACTGGAGCAGGAATGGGAGTATGTGCCTGTTGAAGGGCAGCCGTCACTGTGGACAACAAAGCCTGGACTGTACGATGTAGCCCACCCACGACAGAGTGTATGCCCTCCATGTAGGCAGCCACCTGGCCTAATTTTTTGTCATGGTCACTGAAGGCATTGAGCAGGGCTGTTTGGCCCACACAAAGCTGGCGCAGGAGCTCTACAGACTCAACACTGAGGGCAGCAGGGGGGACAGGTGCAGGATCAGCAGTGCCAGGTGTGAACCTAACTCGTCCCCTCTTACTGACATGGACATGGGCAGCACCAGAAGAAGTGGATGGGTGGCTGGCCACTGGCTGCTGTGTGGTAAAAGATGATACAGAGTCCCCATTCCCTGTGCCTGCCAACATGGATGCATTACCGCTGGCATCAGATGATATAGTACTTTGTGTCTCAGGCACAGATTCCTCCTGCATACTCCGGTCCCCCTGAGATGGGCTGGTGGGCTCTGTGTCACTGGCCTCCGGTGCAGCTGTAGTGCTACCCTCGCCACCACTGGTGTCCGGCTCCTGTTCCTCCGTGTCCACTGGCGATTATGTATGAGAGAGAGATGCAGGGTTGTGTTAGTGTCATCATCAGGACAAATCAAACCAATCAATGCAGTACAGGAGATCCCCAAATCAACATGGTGACCACCACACCCTGCAATCATATTGCAGCAACACACTACATAGAACATAACAGTGCCTGTAACCCTGAATATCTGCCATGACTGAGCCATGTTGAGGCCACACAGCACAACACCTGTACTCTGGGGCACATTGCTGTCAGATGTCTGTGCCTCACCGATCATGGTGCATGCAAAGTAGGTATACATGAAGTCACACTCAGATAGTGTACACTGCTGTTCACCCCCTAAAAGATTCCCCTCACTATCCCAATGCTGCATGACCATGTAGATCCTAACACATTTGGCTATGGGAAAGCACAGCAGGGAGGATCACCCTTGTAAGGCCAGTTTGGGCCAATGCATGACACTGGCAACCATCCCAGCAGCCACTCACATGACGCAGCACAGCACCACCACACAAACATCACATGGGCCACCCCGGCCACAGGCCCTGTACATATGCATCCACTCCTAGCCAAAGTCACCCTCCCCAAATACTCACCCCTGCCTTGCTACCAATGTTCCTTCAGACGTGCATCCAGCTCAGGATGAGTCACTGCCAATATGCGGCCCATCAGTGGTGTCATGTTGCACCGTGCCAAACGCCCAGTGCGTGGTAGCAGCCCCAATGCCATCTCTACTATGTTCTTTGCCAGCCGGATGATGGGTTCCCACCTCGTGTGGCAGTGGGTGTGTCGTTGGTTTGATACCCCCAGTGCTCGCACATTTGCTGCAATGGCCCTCCACACAGCCTTACGCTGGTGTACCTTGAGTTGCAGGCATCAGGGAAAGGAAGGGGAAATGATCAGTGACACAGTGTCATGGACCAACATCTATCAGTACAGTAGCAAGACCCAGACTCATTACCAATTGTAATCTTCCTCCATCACAAACTGAGGTACACCTCACAAGGGCACTCTGCATGGGCCAAACAGATGTGATTGCATGCATTTATGAGGGCGTACAGGTTCCCTGATAATCTCCCACACATGCAGGATGACTGCACTGAACCCCCTCAGTGGCTTGCACACATCTCCAGTCCTATGCATGTCTGGCCACTACATACATCACATATCTACCTGTGTCTGTGTGTAGTAGAATCACTGTGTGCATGAATGGACAGCATTCAATGAGCATGTCCTGTGAACATGTGTATGTAATATGGCATCAGGGCACTTGGACTCACCAACAAAATAGCCATCTACACAAGTGTGGTCGTGTGCAATTTTACAGGGCTGAGAGGGTGCATATCTTTATTTTAGTGTGAATGAACAAGACTGAGGACCCAGTAAGTGAAGTGATGTCATCTCGTCTCAGTGGGTGGGCACGGGCATAGTCTCTGGGTTCACACTGAGTCAGACAACAGGGCCACACAGAGACAATAACCCGAGCAATTACTGTCCTGGCACCTGCATGTCCAACATCCTGTGGCTCTGTATGGCTGACAATGTAACACACTCCACTCAGACATACAACTGCAGGCAGGGTAAACCGTGACATTGGGACACACACACTCCCTCGCCCTGGGGACAGCATGTTTGTCAGTGTATGACACAACCACACAACGTTAGGCATATACTGTAGCAGTACAACTACATATCTGACCCGCCCTACCCTACACCTCCCTTTACGATGACTTACCACAACATTGGGGGTACCATACAGCCTTGGATACTGTGCCAGTACCTCGTCCACAAGGACCCCCACCTCCTCGCTTGTGAATGGACTGCCACTGATCTTCTCTGTCCTTGCTATCCCTGTGGACATGGAACACCTGTGGTGGAAGTGGGTGGTGAGGGGTCCCAGGCAGTAGGCTCTGGAGGCAGCAGCAGGAGAGGGTCCCAGGCAGCAGGCTCTGAAGGCAGCAGCAGGAGAGGTTCCCAGGCAGCAGGCTCTGAAAGGCAGCATCAGAAGAGGGTCCCAGACAGCAGGCGCTATGAGCAGTGGAAATGTGAGGCTCACTCCCACAGATTTATAGCCCCCTGGGGTTGTTTCTTAGGTGCCAAGCTGCAACAATTGGTTGTTCAGGTCTGCCTCTTTCAAAAGCATCCAATGGCCGCCTCCGGGGTGGCGTAGCACGCCTTTCACGATTTTCAAAACTGCATCATGCCACCGCAATCATCGCTCCCATTGGCTGTTGGCAATGATCCATGGCGGTGATGTACCGCAGGGGCCCGGGGTGTGCTACCGCTATGGTGCATCTTTCAAACCCATCCAATGACTGCCTCCGCGATGGCGGAGCAGCCTTCTGTGATTTTCAAAACTACATTATGCCACCACAATCATCGCTCCCATTGACTGTAAGCAATTCTCCATTTTTTTAAATATCTTTTATTGCTTTTTCTGGTATGTTGCTCACACTACATAACATCCGAAATGACATTGTATCATTACATCACATAACCATATTAGAACATTCGTATGGACGACAGTTAGCCACAGTGCACATCTTCATGCTTTCTATTGTATCGAGCAGATGCTTATCCGAGGGCGCAGTCTCTGAGAAGTCACTCATCATAAAAGTGACCTGCCCCTCCGGGGAAGGGGAAGAAAAGGAAAACAGCAAATAAAAAGTAAAAGCTTGAAAGACCTGTCCAGGATCAATGCAGTATAGGAAAGTCCAAGGTGCAGTGCCAATAAGGAGCTACATGAAGCAATATAAACTGTAGTGGCTATATGTTAATGTGTCTAATCCTTCTATCCGCCACAGCGTTGGGTGGTACGACATCAAAGGAATTATCCTACTTACGTGTCTTCAGCAAACTACATCATTATACAGTTTTAATTTGGAACATTGATAATATGCAGCAGCAACAGCCAAGCAAAGGCAAGAGATAAGATATACACATCTCGATATTCAGAACATTGAAACCAATTTCCCAACAAAACAACAGTGGGTCATTAAACAAGAAAGAAAATCAAAACATAAAGTAAAAAGTGGGTCCATACTTGAAAATTCAATCATGTGCCATTGTTAGTGCAAGACATCGCTCATGTGGTATGTACCGTGTGGGAGCTAGGAGGTGTGTAGACATCGCAAAGGCAGGACTAGCATGGGAGGTGGAAGGGACAATAGCTCATGCATTGACTATGTCTCGCCTGCAGTATTTCAGGAGCAGAGCATCCGGCACTCGGAACAGCGGCTCTCCAGCATGACCTAATAGAGGCGGCTCGCATATGGATGCGGGACATGTAGTGGTCAGACGTTGGGCCACCGCCACCAGCACTGCCACTCTCTCCGGTAGGATCGGCTATGGTGTGTCTATGGAATGCTGAGTCTATGACATGCATGGTGTAAGGCTTTCAGAGTGTCATCCCAAGACTGTGCTATGGGGTATTTCCTCAATCCCGCTGTTTCTTCCCTGTGCAGTGTTGTGCTCTCCACTCTCGCCCAGTTGTCTTTGGTGAGTTTCAGGCTTCGCACATAGCAGCAACGTGCAACTGCTAAATGTAGCTGCATAGGACAAGGAGTCTTAGTTAGCGGGTGAAACAGGGTGTGCACCTGTGTTAGCATCAAGACCGTGGTGTCTGTAGCAGTATCTCCCAAATTTTTCCCGCTTAGCCAGCCGGCCACCCACTGCAACTGTGCCGCCAAGTAGTACAGTTCCTGATTGGGAACTGAAGGCCCCCTGCATCCGTTGATGCGTATAGCGTCGTCAGCGCTGCACGGGGTCATCCTTTATTCCAGATAAGGCTCCTAATGGAAGTTTCCAGCTCGCGGAAAATGTGTGTGGGGACGTAGATTGGGAGATTGGCATAATAATACAATAGCCTTGGTAACACTATCATTTTTGCTAGCGTGATACTACTGGGCACATTCAGGAGGAGGGTCTTCCAAAAGGCCATTTGTGCTTGCAATGAGGAGATCGCCGGCACTAGATTGCCCTCCAATACATCCGTGGGGGACTGTAAGCAATGCTCCATGGCGTTGATGCACAGCAGGGGTTCGGGGTGTGCTACCGTGATGGTGCATCTTCCAAACCCATCCAATGACAGCCTCCACGATTTTCAAAACTGCATCATGCTACCGCAATCATCGCTACCATTGGCTGTAGGCAATGCCCCATGGCTGTGACACACTGCTGTGGCCAGGCGGTAGCTACCGCGATTTATGTGACGGAGCATGCCCACCACCATTTGGGCATGTCTCCATGCCAATGACTACCGCACTTGTGAAGGGGGAGGTGCTGGTGTCACACCGCCGTGGCCAAGCGGTAGATACCGCAATTTGGGTGGTGGAGCATGCCCACAGCCATCTACCCATGTCTCCATGCCAATGACTCCCGACTTGTGAAGGGGGTGGTGCTGGTGTCACACCGCCGGGGCCAGGCGGTAGCTTCCATGATTTGGTGCACATGCTATGGCAATGCCAATCATGAACACTTCAACTGTACACAGCAGCAACATGGTTAAGGGCACATCATCGTGCACAGAATACCATTATTCCATATAATCAGCAGGTGGACACACGTGCCATGGTTGGCTATGTGTGACATACATTGGTCAGTGGTCCCTGCCATGTCAATTATGCATTTAATGGTTGATGATGCGTGACAGTGTTGAAGTGGCTCAACAATGTGTAACCAATCAATATGTTGTGGGTCATTGCTGACCTTGGCAAGGCTTGTCTCACTTTATGGTGTTGTTACTTACTTGTACTTTTATATCTGCTCATGCACACAACTAACAGATCGTCGCCTACTGTGATCATTGTGTTGTGAATGTGTGCCAAGTTAACATGATGCATTGTGACAGGTACAGCAGATGAGTATGAGACAGTCATGTTTATTTTACACACATTGGCTGGATGGTACGCTACAAGGCGTGCACATGTGAAATGTGGGATTCAGTATGTGTGCATTCCAATTGACCTATGTGTTCTTTGCGGCACTTGTGTATGGTAAATAGAGAGGTGTGCTCTCTGTGTGTCTCAAATGTCCACCCATGTAACCTGGTGTGTCACGCATTTCTCATGGCAGTCTTTGTTTTTCCATGACATCCTTAATGGGATGTGCTGTGGCCATCCCATGATGGTTGTCATTGACAAGTGTCCATTTTCATCTCAACTAGGATGAGGCCTAATCTCATACGTCACTTGACACTGCTTGAGGACATGGAGGGCGTTGTGATCATTCACAAATTCTGTCTCAACAGACCGACCCTGAAGACCCTTCGTGATCTGTTGGAGCCCCACCTGCAGCTTCGTCGCCACTACCCAACAGCTTTCACACCAACAAACAAAGTGATGGCAGCCCTCCATTTTTTTGCAACTGGTTCCTTCCAGGAGACTGTGGCCAGTGCTGCAGGGATGTCACAACCCATGTTCAGCCTGGTGCTGAGGGATGTTCTTGCAGCCATTATGATCAATAAGGATAGATACATACATTTCCCCAGGGGAGCAGAATTGGCCGTTGTGAAGGGAGGCTTCTATCCCCTTGGGCACATCCCTCATGTTGTTGGTGCCATCGATTGCACCCATGTCGGTCTGGTGCCACCACAGGCGAGTGAGCACATTCTTCGGAATTGAAAATATTATCACTCAATCAATGTGCAGGTGGTGTGCCTTGCGGACATGACCATATCGCATGTGTGTGCCAGATTCCCCGGCTCGCCCCATGACTCGTACATCCTGAGGAACACCAGTGTGTCCTGGATGATGGCAAATCTGCTTCCCGAGCATGCTTGGATTGTGGGTGAGTATGCCTAGTGAAATGGCTTGCTGTGTGTTTGACCTGCTTCCCTCTGCCTGTGCTGCCTTGACAGGACTGGAGGTGCACTGTCATACTCACTTGGAAAGGTCTGCAAGATCGTTGTGGCATGCTGTATGATCCACAACATGGCCATTCACAAGGGGATTCCCCTGCTCCTGGATGATGGTGAGGACCCAAGGCCACCGACTGTTCAGGGACCTGAGTCCAGTGATGAGGACAGTGGAGAGGAGGAAGGAGTTGACAGCTCATCACTCGCTACTTCACTTGAAGGTGGGTGACAAGGTGCAACTTGTACATTGTCTGGTGTGATTGCTGTTGTCGTGAAGGGCTATATGCGAATGGTACAGACAGGCACATGTAGAGTCACCTGTGTGTATAAATGTGGCAGTGACATTTCACCTGTGAACGTATACGGAAGTCTGTTTGTTGACACTTGTTGCACATTGTGTTGTCTACCTGTTGACTTATGTAGATGGTTTGTGTAGTGTAATGTCTGTGATGCCACACTCATGCCAGTGACTATTGTTCTGTTGTGTCTCCCTAGGTGCCTCAAAATTATCCAGATCTACGTACTGTACATCTTTTGGATACATTATGGACATTTTGAACACTGTAAATATTGCACTAAAGACAAAGCTGCACCAATTAAAGTGTGTAAGGTATTTTATTTACAAAGTTGACATGTGAGGGGTGCGGGCAGATTTACATGAAGGTGGTGATGGAGCAGTGAGTTGACAATCATGGTAAATGAGATGTCAGAGTAGACACCATATGGATGTGGTGACCCAGTCCAACAGACAGGTGCCATTGACAAGCAGTGTGGGGAAGGACAGTCCAAACAGTCAATGCAGTGGGGAGGAGGGTTGCCATCAGGGCTGGCTCTGTGACTGGTGTTTGGCTGGTACTTTGCCTCCAGAGACTCCCAGGCTCTTCTTTGGACGCCCCCTTGGTCGCTTGGCAGGGGGGACCCTGCTGCATGGCCAGCGGTATCTGAGGACTCATCCCTCTCTGTGGCCGCAGGGGAGGATGGTGCACTGTCATCCTGGAGCACAACAGAGGGGGTTGTGGTGTTGTTTGGGACGTAGGCCTGTTCCTCAGTAACGCCACTTGCTGGCCCATGAGGCCCACCATTTGTCCAATGCATGTGTCGATGGACCTCATCAGCAGGATGCGCTCACGTAATAGTTCGTCAGACCGGCCACTTTGCCTCTGGACCTGTTTGTAGGCCCTGATGACTCTGTTGAAATGGTCCAGGGATGGTGTGCCAACCTCCTGAGGTCTGGGGGTGGCCCTGGCCCTCCCCCTGCCCTGCTGCCATAGACCTGTTGCCTCGCCACTCTGGGTCCCCGCACACTCTTCCTGACGTCCACAGTTGTTGGTGTGGGCTGGTCATTCCTTGGGACAGGGAGGGTGCTGCAGGTGGCACTGGTGGTGGTGGTGGCTGAGGTGGCTGCGGTGGAGGCACAGGCCATAACTGCAGGGGTCTGCTGTGCAGTTGTTGTTGCAGCAGACGTGTGTTGGGGAGGATGGGATCCTGGGACCTGTTGCTCCCTGGCACACCAGATGGGCCGGCCTGGAGCTCATTGTCCAGAGTATCCTGGGAGTCTACATCCGAGAGTCCATGGACCGGGGTGGAAACTGGCTCTGCTGGTCGTTGTTGTTGTCCTCGGCAGTTAGTTCTTGGTCACCTGTGGATTAGATGGGGAATGGTCAGAGTTGGGCACTGTGCAAGTATTCTGTTAGCTGCGTGTCATCCACTGTCTGTGCACTACACAATTGAGTGATCTTAACTATTTTTATTAAGTGCAATACTGTGCCTCATTACATGATGCAGAGGTACATCAATTACTCTTACATGTCAGGTATCGATGCATTGCATGCAGTTGGTGTTGTGTGTAATGATGCAGGTCTCCCACCAACAAACAGCCAGCCCAGTGAAGATGGCTACCTACTTGTAAGTTTGTTTAGTGAACAATGCAATGGCTTCCAGGGGCTCCTGGGAGGGAGGGGGTGCTTCATGCTGCTGGGGTTTGGAATAGGGGGCATGGTGGGAGTAGGAGTGCAGGCCTTCCTCCCCCAAACAGGCCTCACAAGCAAGATGGCTACCTACCTCTAAGTTTGTTTGGTTAACAATGCAATGTTTTCCAAGTGCTCCTGGGTGGGGGAGGGCTCTATCATGCTCAGGTGTGGGACAGGGGGTATGGTGAGAGCAGGAGTGCAGGGCTTCCTCCCCCAAACAGGCCTCACAAGCAAGATGGCTACCTACCTGTTAGTTTGTTTGGTGGACAATGCAATGGCTTCCAGGGGCTCCTGGGAGGGAGAGTGCTCCATGCTGCTGGGGTGTGGGACAGGGGGAATGGTGGGATTAGGGAGCGGGCCTTCTTTCCCCAAACAGGCCTCACAAGCAAGATGGCTACCTACATGTGAGGTGAGGGTGGACAATGCAATGGCTTCCAGGGGCTCCTGGGAGGGAGGAGGTGCTCCATGCTGCAGGGGTGTGGGGCAGGGGGTATGGTGAGAGTAGGAGTGCAGGCCTCCCTCCCCCAAACAGGCATCCCCAGCGAGATGGCTACCTACCTGTTAGTTTGTTTGGTGGACAATGCAATGGCTTCCAGGTGCTCCTGGGAGGGAAGGGGTGCTACATGCTGCTAGGGTGTGGTACAGGGGGCATGGTGGGAGTGGTAGTGCAGGCTGACTGTGCTCATGCTCCCATGGTTATATTGCAAAATATGTGGGACAGGTTCTTGTGGGTGTGTGGTGCAGATAGATGTGATTTGTCTGGTGTGGGGTGTGTTTTTGGATGTGCAATACAGTTGATATCAATGTGTTGTTTAACATTTGTTTGTACTTACCAGCCTCCACTCCCCCGAATACTCCTGTGAGTCTCTCAGGATGCAGTATGGCAAGCACCTTCTCCTCCCATTATGTGAATGTTTTCTGAGGGATGGTAGGGCCACCGCCAGTCCTGTCAGCCAGCTCCCGGTTCTTGCTTCTCCTCTCTTTGACAACCCTCTTAAGATCATGCCACCGCTTCATGATCTCCTTCTTGGATCGCAGGGTGTTCCCTACTGCATTGACCCTTTGTACTATCCTTTCCCACATTTGTGTCCTTGTGGCTAATGGTGTCTGTTGGACCAGGCTACCAAACAGTTGTGGTTCCACTCTGACCATGACTGTCAACTCACTCTCTGTGAATTTGTTCATTTTCTGTGATGCCATGGTGTGTGGTGTTTGAAGTGTTTGTGGATGCAGGGGTGTGGGTGATGGGTGTGATGTTTTTGTGTGAGGTGTGTTATGTGCTGGGGGATAGTTGGTGGTGGTGTGATGTGGTGGTGGTGGGTGTGCTATGTTCTCTTGCCTCGCTTGTCAGGTCTGGTGTATACCCTTCTCTTCTGGAGTGTTGCAAAGGATTGTGGTCAGTGAAGGGGCTGATTTTATACTCAGCTGTGTGGGTGTGTCATAATGGAGTTTTGCTGTCAGGTGTGTTGTGGGAGTTGTCTTGGAAAATGTATGTTTTTGTTTGGCATTTATTTATTTCATTTGTGTGTGTTTGTGTATTTGGGGGCATGGGTACTATTTTTGTGCAATGTTTGCCTTTGTTGAGGTGTTTTTGCATCGTCCGCCATGTTTTGTGAGGATCGTCCGCTGCCGTGGCCATGCTGCAACTCTTCTGCTGGCTCTCCAGTTCACTGCAGTGTGCGACCACGGCGGTCAGAAACAGCGGTTTGTACCACGGGACCATCGAGGATATACTAATTTCCCGTGTGGTGTCTCCGCTTTGCTTGTGGCGGGTTGTAGGTTTTCTGCTGCGTTTCTGACCGCCGCGGTCGGTTTTTGGACATTACCGCCCACGTAGGGCGGTTTTTGTTGACCTGCTACCGCTCCAGTCGGTCTTTTTTGGCAGATACAATTATATAAGTGGTTGAACCATGTAGATCAATGTTATCTCACACATAACTTGCAACACCACAGGCCTACTTAATTTGGCAGGGTGTCCAACTAATAATTTTTATTGTTGCCCAGTCACTCCAGAATACATTTTTTTATAGTGAATACTCAACTGGACAACTTTTAAATCACCATTTTTTCCACTTACACAAAAATCCAAAAATCCATCCTCCTCCACTGTAGTCAGGTGTCGCAGCACACCCGGATTGCACTTGGCTATCCGGTGGGACCCCGATAATGAAGCATGTCACCAACTAGGTTGGTGAGTGAAGGGTACTCCTCCATTTATTTTTTGATATCAGTCAAGGGGACAAGGAGTATTCCCTTTAAAAAAACCTTTCTCTCTCATTGTTTGCATATGTCATCAGTGATGTCATGAGTGATTTCACTGACCATGTCATGAGTGATGTAATATGTGACGTCATCAGCAGTGCATTGCGGGCCCGCGAGTTATAGATATCTGAACTGACTATAACGGGGGAATTTCAATGGTTTTGTACGAGTGAAATGTCCAGCTAACTATAATTCCCCTGAAACCTATGGTTTTTACAGTGAATTTCTAAGGTTTTTTAAATGCTAATTACTAACTATAACGTGCCTGAATCCTATGGTTTTGTCAGTGAATTTCAAAGGTTTTGTAAATGCTATTTTCTATCTTTAACGTAACTGAAACAGGGCCGGACTGAGAACCAAAACCGGCCCTGGCAAAGCGCTCGGCCGGCCCCCGGGGTTGGAGGTGCCACCGAGCGCTTTGCTAGGGCCGGTTTTCGGCCGATTTTGTTGCAGGGCCGATTTTGCAGCTATGCTGCAAAAACGGCCCTGTAACAAAATCGGCCCCCAGGGGCTCAAAACCGGTCCCCACCCTAGCGGCGCACCGGGGGATTGCCCGGTGCCCGCTATGGTCAGTCCGGGCCTGAACTGAAACCTGTGGTTTTTAAGTGAATTTCAAAGCTTTTTTAAATTCTAGTTTCTAACTATGCCTACAGAGGTAGGACATGTGATGAAAGAAGAAAAAATACACAGAAAGAAGAAAAAGAAATGCAGAAAGAAGCAACAGAAGTCCTCTAAGACGAAGAAAAGTGCAGGACCAAGGAAGATGTGCAGAAAGAACAAACAGAGGAGCAGAAAGAGGCCTTGTTGCAAAATCATCCTGTACCCCCAACTTTTTCAGATGGGTACTGGTGGTAACTGACTCTGACTAACCAGTCCTAGAGCCAGTGCTGTGCTAAAACACACTTCTAATACAGTAAAACACCTATATACACTAGGGAACACTATGTGTCGGGGTACCCCTGTTATTAGCATGACCTCCTCTGTAAGCCCCCAGTATATAATTGGGCAGGGGATTAAAACTACCTTTAATAAAACACGTCACACTGGTGAAGGGAGGGGCTTGGCTGAGCTGATGTGTGCAAACACGCCCTGTGGCCATTTTAATTTGGGGGATAAAGTCCCCTTGAATCCTGAGTGACCCTTGGGTACAACTAGCCCATAGGGTATCTCTAGTTAGCACCACAGAGCTGCGTTGCAGAGAAAATGGGCAGGGCCTGGACCACCTCTCCGCAACACAGTGCAGTGGCGCTTACTTGAAGCACCTGGCGGACTAATTGGCCCCCATGGGCCCTCAGGCTTGAAGGGGAATTATTTCCCCAACTTAAAATGTGCCACAGGGCGTGTTTGCACATGTCGCCTCAGGTCCCATCCCCTCCCTTCACCATGTGTGTAAACACGCCCTGCGGCCATTTTAAATTGGGAGATTAGGTCGCCTTGAATCCTAAAGGTCCCTAGGCTCTACCTAGCACACTAGGTACCCCCAGTAGGCGCCACATAGCTACGTGGCAGAGAGGTGTAAAAAGTGGCGCGGCCTGGACCACCTCTCTGCAACGCAGTGCAGTGGCGCTTACTTGAAGCACCTGGTGAGCTAGTCAGCCCAGGGGGGCCAAATCCCAGGGGCAATGAAAGAATATGGTGGGGCCCACAGGGGGCCCCCTAGCCCCGGGGACTGCCACCCTTGGGGCTTCATGAGTAAATGTGCAGGGGGAGGCTAACAGCCCCCCCAGCCCCAGGGACCGCCACCTTCGAGGCTTTGATAATAAATGTGTGGGGGGCTGAAAGGCCCCCTCCAAGCCCCGGGGACCATCACCCGGGGCTTTATGTGAATATATGCGGGGCTCACGCCCCCCCACCGACCCGGGGACCGCCACCCCCCGGAGCTTGTGTTTACTTTTAATAAAGAAAATTACAAACCTGTGGTGGGGGGGCTCGGGCCCCCCACACATGTCCCAGGGACCGCCACCTCCCTTGGGCTCTAATCATCACAATTGGGGGGTGCCCCCAGCCCCGGGGTTCACCACCACCTCCCCGGGGCTTCGTGAATGGTGGGAGTGGGCCGCACTGCCTCCCTCCTGGAGTCCTCGATGGCCCTGTGGACTGCCAACCCCAGGGCTGGCTCCTGCAGTGTCCCGAGTTGCCCACCCCCGGGACACTGTAGTTTGTTATGGCGGGGCGGGAGCCTCGCGGCTCCAGCCCTGCCATAGCAAACTGCTTTGCTATTTGGAAAAGAGAGAGCAGGAAACCAGCTCTCACTTCCAAATACCAAAGCAAATTGATTTTCCACAGGGGGAGCTGCATCTTAGCAGCTCCCCGTGTTGAAAAGCAATTCCGGCTTCCGCAGGACGCGAGGAGCCAATGGGACAATGGGGGGATTGGGCACTCCCCTACAGTCCTCAACCTAGAGGGCCAATCCCAGGGGATGGGATGGGGTCCCCGGGGCTATTAGTGGCCCGGGATAGGGGGCCATGTGGCCCCCTCCCCACAATGTAAAAAACAGAAATAAAAACCAAAATAAACACAGGCCGGTCCCGGCCAAAAATGATAAAAAGAAGGGGTGCTACACAACCCCCCTTCTTTTTTTTTTTTAAAGTTTTTATACAGTCAACACATCGGCAATGATGATACATAAGTAAAGTATGAGCAATATAGTAAGGTGGCACATTCCTGAGAACATTACCATTATCAAACAAGAATAATCAGTATTTACCAAAAGAACGTTATTCGGCAGTCCATTCCCTCCTATACCCTTTTACCCTCTAATCTTTATCTGAGTTATCTGATTCCAATTCTGTTATCGGGTCACAAATATCCCCCCTGTAGGTGTTCCAAGCCGCCCAGATTTTAATCCACTTTCGGGGACTTTTCCGAGTTGTGTAAACTGTCCTTTCCGTTACCATAATGAGATCCATATCTCTGCACCAAGTCTCTAGCGATGGTAAGTCCACTGCACCCCATTTCTGTGCAATATTCCTTTTTGCCACCGTGAGCCCCAGCGTGACCCACGTTTGACAATGGCGCGTGAGATCATTGGGTTCCCATATGTTGAGTAAACATCTGCATGGCTCTGACAGTAACGACACCTCCATCACCTGTGATATTGTTCTTAGTACTTGTCGCCAATAGTCCGCTACCGCTGAACATTCCCATATTGTGTGTATGAAAGATCCCTCCACTCCGCACCCCCTTATGCAGTATGGGTGTTGTGCCCTTGATATTTTAAATAACATGGTTCTGGTGTAATTATTATTTTATTATTATTAAAGGGGTTTGTAAAGCGCCTGGTGACGCCTCCCGGCGTGTCCCTGCGCTGTGGAGAGAGAGTCATAGGAGAACGGAGAAAACAAAAAGGCTGCTAGAGAGTGAAAAGATAAGTTTTCAACAATTTTCTGAAAGAGGACTCATTCTTATCTAATCTTATGTTGGTGGGGAGGGTGTTCCATTTGTTGGCTGCAAGAGAGCGGAGGACCGACCTCCCATTCTAGCTTTTTTTGTGAGCGAGGTTTTAAGCAGACCCATTCCCTTGGAGCGGAGGGATCTGTTGGGCTCATACGGCATAGCTAGATCGGACAGATAGGAAGGGGCTTTCTTATGGATAATACTATGGCACCAGAGAAGAGCTTTGAATAGTATTCTCTTACCGATTGGCAACTAGTGGAGGGTAGCCAAGGAAGGTTTGGAAGGAGCTCTTCGGGGGTGTCTTAACACTAGGCGCGCGGCTGAGTTCTGCAAAACTTGCAGTCTTCTGATGTTCTTTTCAGAGGTGCCCAGCAGCAGCACATTGCCATAGTCTATTCGGGAGGTAATGAGTGCCTGAGTCATGGTACGCCTGGAGTTTAGAGGGAGCAAATCCAGGGTGCGATTAAGAGTTCTCATGACTCCAAAGCACTTTCCTACAGTTTTTTTGACATGGCTGTCGTAGGAGAGCTTATTATCGATCCAGACGCCTAAGTTCTTAGCTTCCTGACTGGGGGTTGGTAGAGGTCCCAGACAGGTAGGCCACCAGTCTTTGGTCCATTTTGTGTCCTTTCCTCCTATTATGAGTACCTCAGTTTTTGTACCATTTAATTTGAGGCAATGCTCGTCATCCAAGTCGCAAGCTTGCTCAGGCAGGATTTAAAGTTGTCAGCCTCGGAGGAGGGAGCTTGAGACAGGGAGATCAGTAGTTGAGTATCGTCGGCGTAAGAGACAAGCTCTACGCCGAACGACTGAACCACCTCTGCCATGTAAAGGTTGAACAGGGTGGGACTCAGGGCAGAGCCCTGAGGTACCCCCTGTTCTAATATCACGCTGTCCGAGAGGAAATTCCCTCTCTGGACCTGAAAACTCCTGTTAGTGAGAAAGGCCTTCAGCCATCCCAGAGCCTCTTTGGTGACCCCCGCTCTGTTTAGACACTGTAGCAAGATGGAGTGTGCTACAGTGTCAAACGCGGCGCTGAGGTCCAGCATGATGAGACCCATGGTCTTACCCTCGTCGGCTCCTTCCCGCAGAGTTTCAGTCGCTCTCAAGAGAGCTGTCTCTGTGGAGAAGCTCGATCTGAAACCCGACTGCGATGTATGAAATGCATTTTGGGCTTCAAGGTGGGCCATGAGTTGGACATTGGCTACTTTCTCTGCTAGTTTTGCTAGATAGGGTAGCAGGGAGATCGGGCGTAGGTTCTCCAATATATCCTGACTCATATTAGGTTTTTTTTTGATGGGGAGCACTATTGCTTTCTTCCATTCTGCAGGTAGACAGGCTGTGGAAAAATAAATTTGGAGCATGTGTCTAAAGTGGGGTTCTAAGACCGAAAGGCTTGCTGCTAGAATTTTGGGGGGAGCAGGATCACGTGGAGAGCCGGATTTGATACTTTTACAGGTTTTCACTAGGATTTCGGAGGGAGGAACAGTAAAAGCACAGAGGCAAGATTGTGTACGTATATGGTCTTCACTCTCAGCAAAGTCAGTGCCAGGTTTTATGTTACTGGAGAAGTTAGCATATATGTTAGAGATCTTGCCAGAGAAATACTTAGCAATTTTATTGCAAGTGTCAACTGAGTCATTATGGGAGGTGGAATTGGAGTCTATTATCGAGATTTCCTTGAAGATCTGAAATAGCTCCTTCGAGGAGTTTTCTGCTTCCAAGATCCGATTATTATAATGAAATGCTTTGAACACGCGTATCTTTTTATTATATTCTTTTTGCGCCGTTTTATACCGGGCTTTGATTTTAGGGCAGAAGTTGTGACGCCATTCTCTTTCGAGCTTTTTACAAGCGGTCTTGGCTAGCTGGAGCTCCTGAGTGAACCACGGGGCAGTTTTTTTAGTCCTCGTGGCGTTAGTTACGGTGCGATTCGGGGCAGTAGTGTCCAGAGCTTTCGTGATGCATTCCTGTATGTGTTCATATGCTGTCTCACAATCGGATCCTCTAGGAGGCCCCGCATTTTCGAGGATTTGTGTGAAGGAGTCTAGCGAAAAGTTTTCCATTTCCTACGTTTACATCGCTGTGAGCTTTGTTTGTTCTGCTCAGTTCCATCTAGTTGAAATAGTATTGGGATAACGAAATGATCAGACCAGGGTACAGGCTGGGGAGATAGGGTCTGTACTCCCAACCAGTTCCCAAATATAGGGTACAATAGATGTCCTTGTTGGTGTGACGGATCGTTATTCTTTAACTCTAGTTGAAGGGAGAGTAGCTCGGATTTAATGTCTGCCGCCTCCTTATCGAGGGGGTCGTCAAAGTGGACATTTAAATCACCTAGTACTAGTACTCGTGTTTTTCTAACTGCTAGATGGGTTAAGGCTTCCATAAGAGTAGGAGTAAAGTCATAAAGCCTTCCAGGGGGGCGATACACGAGGATACCTGAGAGAGAGTGGTTCGGTCCAGTAGTGATGGTAAAAGAACCGGCTTCACTATGGTCAACCGTGATGGGAGAGAGGGTGCATTCTAAAGGAGCTTTAGTAGCAATGGCAATACCCCCGCCTCTGCCATCCTTCCTGTCAAGTCTGGAGAGGGAGTAGCCGGGAGGTAGGGCCTGAATGATGTCGGGATCTGAGTACTCGTCCAGCCATGTTTCCGTGAGAAACAAGATGTTAATATTGTCATCTTCGAGTAGGTGAAAGATTTGTGTACAATGCTTTCGAAGGGATCTACAGTTAAGCAGAGCTGCTTTTACTGTGCTTATCTTACTATTAGTTGTTACAGTATTCTCTGGGGCAAAAGTGCATATGGTGCAGTTCTTTAGCGATAAAGCATTCAAAGAGTGTTTGCAGCATAGGGGAGTATTAGGCTGGATATCCAACAGTTCTTGTCTGCCATACCTTATAATGGTGGATATGGAAGAGCCAGGGTTTATGGCCCCGCGCCCCGTCCGGCCGCGGACGGGCGCAGACAGGCTTGACTTTGGCTCGACTTCGGCGCGCTTCCGGCGCGCCCGCTGCACGCGTCCGCTGTGCGGTCGCTGACCAGAGCACATTTATAGCGTAGGGAGGGGTCGCTAGAGCGCTGACCTGTGAGCCCTGAGCCCGGAAGTGCAAGGCTCCTCCTCACCCTCCGCATCAAACGCCCATGATTGGACGCGGCGGACCGGGGCGGGAGTGGGCGGAATGCAAGGTCCCCCAAGCTCTACAATCAGCCTGGAGGTGTGGTGCAGTAACACAAGGTGCAAAAGGTAATACACACTGAACGTTTTAAAATTAGCCTTAGTCGCTAAGTTAAAAAACAGACCGCTATGAAAACAGCGCGAGCAGTGCGACTAACAGAAGATTAAGATTAAGCGCTAAGTAGATAGAGCCCGCCTCTGCCACCGGCAACACTCTTCTCCACAGCGCGAAAGAGCAATGCTGACCTTTAAATAGAGTTCCACCCACAGCGTCGCTAGAGCGCTGACCTGTGAGCCCTGAGCCCGGAAGTGCAAGGCTCCTCCTCACCCTCCGCATCAAACGCCCATGATTGGACGCGGCGGACCGGGGCGGGAGTGGGCGGAATGCAAGGTCCCCCAAGCTCTACAATCAGCCTGGAGGTGTGGTGCAGTAACACAAGGTGCAAAAGGTAATACACACTGAACGTTTTAAAATTAGCCTTAGTCGCTAAGTTAAAAAACAGACCGCTATGAAAACAGCGCGAGCAGTGTGACTAACAGAAGATTAAGATTAAGCGCTAAGTAGATAGAGCCCGCCTCTGCCACCGGCAACACTCTTCTCCCCTTCTTCTTCTTATACCCTATGTAGGATTTTAAGCGCCACTAACCGCAGTCTTGCAGGGATTCCCACCTCTTTGGGTGATGCCAGGGCTTCTTGCCATTCCAAGTCTTCTACGTCGCCCACATCTGTCACCCATTTGCCCCTTAGTGAGACTGTCGGGTCTGGCAAGTTGTTAATCAGCTTCCTGTATGTGAAGGAAGTGGCGCACTTTTCCATATGGTCAGTCAGTAGCCGGTCTTCTAATGGGGAGGCCTCAGGGACGTCGGTGCCAGGTGTTATCGCTGTGAGCAATGCATGCCGTATTTGCGTATACCTGTAGGTCTCATTCGGGCCTAATTCATATTGTTGTTGGAGTTGGGCGAAAGGAACTACTGTCCCCTTGTCCCATAGATCTCCCACCGTGGAAATACCAATATTATCCCATTGGTCAACCCCCTTGCTGTCTTAGTTTTTTGATGTCCCACAGCGGGGTAAGTTTAGTAATAACCCCTCTCCATCCCAGCCGTGCCAACGCCATGTGCCATAATGAGGCTGTATGCTTAGTAGGGCCTTGTAGTGTTAAAGATTAGACTGCAAAACGTCAACATTATCGGCGCCATCTTGCCCCTTTCCAAGCCCATTCGTGCGCGTAAGCGGCAGCCATTTTGAGCACCATGGCCTCCCTGCCCCTCGCTGATAGCCAGCGCGTCTCTCTCTCTCTTAACCTCGCAAGCATTCCCCCGCACGCTGACAACCCCCGCTCTCTCATGCCCTGGGTCATAAACCCCTCTTCAGCGCAGCTTCACCACGGAATCCCATCCTGTTCCCAGCGCGACACCTCCCTTCATTCCTTTCATGGCCTCAAACCCTTTTTGATGCAAACCCCTTTTCCTGTGTCCCCGTTTGTCTTCCCTGTTCCCAGGCCGCCACCTGGCTCTGCGGATACTGTTTATTACCCCGTACAGTAGGAAGTTTCCCCTCCCCATCAAAAGACCCTCGAGCCGATCAAAGCCCCCACCCCATGAGATCCGATCAACCCCATGCATTCCGTGAATCGGCGGAATGCCCTGCTGTGCGACAACCATCACCTGTTGTGACCGGGGTGGGGAATCCAACTGTAAATGTGTGTGGGAACGGGCCTGCAGGGGAGATTCCGAGGATGTTCTTTCTAATACTAAAGTGTTGCAAGAATGTGTTATGTGCAATAAAGGTCATAAACCCTAGTATAAGAGGCCAGGCCTCAGAGATGTGGTTAGAGCACCTCGTGACGATACTTGCTGTCTGAATTGATGTGTTCTCCTCCGGAGAGAATAAAATCCTCGTTTCCCGCCTTCCAGTCTCCAGCGCCTGCTTCTTCATTGATTAATATTGGTGGGTCATAGAGGCGATACCGCCGGGCAACATAAAAGGGTTTTTGGTTACCGGTTGTCTTTGGAACCCTTTTTAACAATTGGCGTCCCAAACGTGGGGCCCATCAGCGACTCGTGGATCCAGTGGGAGAGGTCCCGACGACAGAGTGAACGACTGCAACGATCGGAAGGTACCCTGTCCGATAGACCCTCGTCTGACAGCCGATCATCCGAACTTCACTGGTTCCGAACAGACCTCTCTCGAGTGATCTGCGGTCCTGACTGGGAACCATCAGGAGTGCCACGAGAAGTACGAAGAGAAGAGGACGATCGGGCGCTGGATTCGGAAGACGAGAAACTGTCCATGCGGTCCGGGTAAGGTCGTGTAAACACGACGAATTGCGAAAGTGATAGATAATTGAAAGTAATTGATAATTGTTGAGAAAATACTAGTATTACTTTTTGTTAATTTATTGGAGATTCACTGTCTACAAACGGAGAAACAACAGGCTCTCCCTTTATAAACAGCGAAGGATAGGTACGCACCCGTCGGACCTATCTTTCTCCCCCACTGAACAATTGCCCCTTCCCCCCATTGATTAACTGTTATAGATTGTTTTCTGGAGATTCTCTGTCTGCAAACAGGGAAAAATAGGTCCCCTCTTTACAGATAGTGAAAGGGTAGGTGACGCGAACCTTTGCGAGCCTACTTATTCTCCCCATTGACCATATTGATTTTTTATTTTTGACCTAACATTGATCGCTCAGAATTGGTTCATGAGGTATTCACTACGTGCAAACAACGTAGAATAGAAATATTCTGTCTAGTCTTTGCGCGCAGTGATAAGATAGGTAGTGCTGACTATTATCCCATTGTGATCCGTCATGCCTGTCTTCTCCCCACTGGTTAGTAGCCTGTTTAGCCCGGACCGCTTATTAGAGATGAACCATCCGGCTCCGCTGGAAGGCACCCCTAATAAGGACATGTTCACAAAGCATGGATTAGTCGCTATAGCCTATAGCCAGCTGTGGCATAAATATACGAAAAGGGATCGAGAAAGTCAGTGGCCACTGATAGGATCCTTCGAAGACGATAGAATAATCGCACTAGAAACAGCCCTTGGTAAAAACAAGACGACGTCCACTATGCTTGACAGCTTCGGCATGTGGCGAAAAGAAGCCAAACAGCGCAAAAAGAGAACTGAGAGTAGGTTGGGAAAAGAGCTGCGGAAAGCAGCCCACCTAGCGGCCCAGAAACTAGAGAAAGAGATAAAAGAAAGAGAGGATACCAAACAGAAGCTAGAAATAGAAACATCAAGCCAGTGTCTGGTTAGAACCCCCTCCGCGCTCTACCCTGAATTACACTCAAAGCAGCGAACCAACGATGATCTGCTGCTAGGTCCTCCGATCATCCACATGCCCCCTCCATATGCCCCTTCCCAACCCTTAGCCCAACACCCACTATCCCCAGGTACCAGCGAGAGTAGCCCCACGGCTTCAGCTCCCATGGCCTCCGTGCCGGCTGAACTCCTCGTATTAGATGTTACGCAAACGACAACGCCGGGCGACCCAGAAGCCCGAAGGGTTGGTCCTGTTAGAGCATATAGACTAAGCAAACATGAACGAGCAGGGGTCGACAAGATAGCAAAGATACTGGTAGAGAAGAGGGAGGATGAAGAGTCCGTCACGGATGTGTTTAATTCTTATACTGGGAGTCACAGACGACACTTTACTGTACAACTGTGTTACCACGTCTTGAATGCATACGAGGACCGATATCAAGAAAAAGGTCCACAGAGCCTAACGACTCTGTACCGGAAGGTTGATATCGGGGATGAGAGTGAGAGTGATGTGACGGACCTCCTTACGCGTACGCTTAAGGTTCTCCGCCACCTCACTGAACAAAAATCAAAAATCGAATCCACTACATCTGTAGCAACCGACCCACAAACTGAACGACCTAACACTATGATGCCGATACGAGAGGCTGCCCCTTACTGGGTTCCTCCACGAGGTGAAGGGACTCACGATGACGCAAACAACAAAGATGCAAAGGGAAGGGTAGTATACAATTGGGTCTACCAACCATGGGACCGGCAAGAGATTCTGACCTTCCGGAAATCTCTGCCTGACCTACGTAAAAACCCCACTGCCTTCTATACTGAGTTGGGTACGGCCCTAGGTTCGACGATTATGACTCTAGCTGACATCGACTTGTTTTTCGGGTTATGTCTACCAGCTGATGTGTGGAAGCAAATCCGGAAAGTCGACCACTCTGAGCTGTTTGGACATAACTGGTCACAACTTGATGGCATAGACAGACAACGAGAACCCGGACAAAAGCCTTCAAAAGCCATTTTAGACCTCCCGGATAAAATCGTGCAGAAATTAAAAACCCTGATTCCAGAAAAGAAAGTGGACTGGTCGATAGTAACGGCTTGTCGCCAGAAACCTCAGGAGGATGTATCGGAATACTTCTCCCGGTTTGAAACGGTGTTCTCCGATTACAGCGGCCAGGACCTGACCACTGCAACCGGACACCATCTGTTTGTCCAGAATTACGTTAAGGGCTTATCACCGGAGGTCTCGCAGAAACTGCAGGCCAGTGAAAGTAGTTGGGCAGCCTCCAAACCTACGGCTATCCTCCAGATGGCCCAATATTATGAACATCAGAAAAACGAAAACGATAGAACAACAGAGAGGAAGAAGAAAGAATTAAAAGAGAGGGTGATGATAGCTCAACTGCAAGGGGTGACTCTGGGACGAGACCAATACCGAGGAAACCATCAGATGAATGTCCCTAAAACGGCACCTCCCAAAGACCGTGCTTCAACTCCCCACATTGGACGTACAGACATTAGAGAGGACCAGTGTGCCTTCTGTAAAGGATCGGGCCACTGGAAATCTCAGTGCCCGGTTCTTTTGGAACTCACCAGAAATAGAGATCCTAGAGATTCAGCAAACGAACCAAGAAATAGGGGACCACAGCGAGGGCCCCCAAACAACGCAACTAATGATAGATCCAGTAGACCAAACACATTTGATCGACCCCGACAGAACCAATGCCAGCAATCTGACTACGATGACGTTCATGACTTTGCATAGGACTGCCTAGGGCAGGGGAGGGATCCAGTCGAGCTCCATGTTGACCAGCAAGGCCCTTATGTCACTGCTAAGGTCTTGGGTACAAAGTCACCATTCCTGGTAGACACTGGCGCAACACGTAGTGCATTATCTAAACGACTGATTCCAAGGGCACCCTTGTCTGGCTTACTAATAACATCGACAGGTTTCGATGGGACGCCCTCCACTAACCCTTTTTGTCCGCCCCAATCCTCTTTGACTTAGAAAACAACACCACTGACACCACGTTTTTGCTCTCCTCCAATAGCCCTGACGCAATTATGGGACTCGACTTATTGAAACACTTCCGAGCAACGATTAGATGTTCTCAAGATGGAGTCCGAGTTTTCCTTTACGACAATCCCGTTCTGCTTAGACATTGCCCCCCCAGACACATGTTTTCCATCACCGACGCTGACACTTCCCTGCTTGACACTCTGCCTCCGTATCTGTGGGCCAAAACGGATTCGGATGTAGGGCGCATGATGATTGACCCAGTGCACATCACTGTTCGACCAGATGCAACACTCCCAAAACTTCCACAATATCGGATATCGCCCGAGGGCGAGAAGGCATTGGTAGAAATCATCCAATCACTGATAGACGCAGGAGTGGTAGAGGAAGTAGTTAGCAACGTTTGCAACAGCCCAATCTTGCCCATCATTAAGAAACAGGGAGAAGGAGATGAGAAAGCATACCGCTTCATCATTGACCTTCGAGAGATCAACAAAGTGGTGGTACCCCAGTACCCTGTGGTCTCGGACATTACCACCATCCTGACTTTGATTCCCTCCACTGCCACCACCTTCACTGTCATTGACCTCAAAAACGCATTCTTTTCCATCCCCATCCACCCAGACAGCCGATATCTCTTCGGTTTCACCCTAAAAGCCCGCTCATATAGGTTCTGCCGAGCACCCCAGGGCTACACAGAAAGCCCTAGCATCTATAGCCAGGCCCTCAAGAGACAACTGGATCAAGTCCAGTTACCCGATGGAGTGGTATTAGTACAATATGTCGATGACATCCTCTTGGCAGCCGACACCACTCCACTAGCTGTCACAGCCACCATTCAACTCCTGCATTTCCTTGCAGAAAATGGCCACAAGGTCTCTAAGAAGAAGTTGCAATTCTGCCAACCCCAGGTCACTTACCTAGGCCACCTTTTGTCCAAAGACGGAAGGAAACTGACTCCTGACCGGATCCAAACCATTCTCGACACCCCCGTCCCTAAGACCCAGAAACAGGTCCGCTCCCTACTAGGCCTCACCTCCTTCTGCCGACAGTGGTTGCCCAACTTTAGCCTTGTAGTAAAACCACTGCTTTCATTGTTAGCAAAGGACATCCCTCTCCCACTCCCTTGGACCCCTGAGTGTCAGGCTTCTTTCATGCAACTACGAGATGCCCTCTGCTCGGCCCCTGTGTTGGGTACCCCCGATTACACAAAGCCCTTCTCCCTTTACACCCATGAAAGGGAGGGGTGCGCTTTATCTGTCCTGACCCAGTCCATCGGCTCAAAACAACGACCATGCGCTTACTTCTCAGCCACTCTTGACCCTGTAGCCAGAGCCCTGCCTGCTTGCCTTCGAGCCGTAGCTGCTGCTGCGATCTCTATCCGACAGAGTGAGGGGATCGTGCTCTCGAATTCCCTCACAGTACTGGTACCCCATGCAGTTGACACCCTCCTAAATCAAACCAAAACGCAACACCTGACGAGTGCACGACTGACAGGATACGAACTGACTCTGCTCGCACCCCACATCACTCTGAAGAGATGCACCACACTGAACCCAGCAACCCTGCTGCCCTTACCAGAAAACGATCCCAATGCGCACCCTGTACACGACTGTGTGACCCTCACAGACGAACAGACCAGAAGTAGGGTTGACCTCAGAGACACGGCTTTCCCCGACCCCGACGGAGAGCTGTGGGTGGACGGTTCTTGCATCAAACTCCCCGATGGCACCACTTCAGCTGCCTATGCAGTCACCACGGCTCGAACTGTAGTCGAGACAGCCCGCATAACGCCACGATCTGCCCAGGCAGCGGAACTGATTGCCCTGACACGAGCCTGTATTCTAGCAGCAGGAACCACAGCAAACATTTACACCGACAGCCAGTATGCCTTTGGGGTGGTTCACCATTTTGGGCTCCTTTGGAGGGAGAGGGGATTCTTGACCTCACACGGCACCCCCATTTTGCACGGGGACCTAGTCTCCGCCTTGATCGAAGCCGTCCTTCTCCCCAAAAAGCTTGCAGTCATCAAATGCCAGGCACACAAAAAGGTGACAGACATTATTGGACAGGGAAATGCACTAGCCGACCTCACTGCCCGAGCGACAGCTGAAAATAGGACGACAACACGCATGTACGTGACCAGGTCACAAGCAGAAAAATGGTCTGACGCTAGGGACACTATCAGAGACATTCAAATGGCTAGCACACAACACGAACTGACTGAATGGACACGGGTGGGATTGAAAGATGACGAAGGCTGCTGGCGGACAAAAGACACAAACAAATGGTTATTACCTGACTCATACCTGATTCCCATACTGACTATGGCACATTCCCCTGCCCACATAGGATCAGCCCCCATGATTGAACTTGTCTCCAGAGTTTGGCACAATGATAAGATCACAGAGTCCGCCAAACGCCTGGTCCAACAATGTTTGATATGCCTGCAACACAATCCCGGGAAAGGAACTGTAGTACCCCGGGGAGGGTTCGGGGTCCCGAATCACCCATTTGAAGTCCTGCAGATGGACTACATCCAACTAGACAGATGTCAAGGCCTGAAATATGTACTTGTGGTGGTATGCGCATTTAGCAAATGGGTGGAAGCATATCCAACCCGTGACAACACTGCTATGGCCACAGCAAAAGTACTGTTAAAGGAGTTTTTCCCCCGTTACGGCCTTTGTCGAATTTTGTGGAGCGACAATGGCCCCCACTTCGTAGCCGAAGTTATCCAACTCATTTTGAAGGGGTTGGGTGTAAAACAAAAGTTCCACGCAGTCTTCCACCCCCAATCTGCTGGACTAGTTGAACGACATAACGCCACACTGAAACTAAAATTGGCCAAAATAGTAGCTACCACAGGACTGAAATGGCCAGACGCACTCCCTCTGGCGTTGCTTTCAATGCGTTCCACCCCCACCAAACACCACTTGACGCCATACGAGGTTGTTTTCGGCCGGCCTATGAATGTCTGGTCTGCACCGAAACCAACTTCCATTCATGACGTCCCGGACGTCCTAATGTCTGATTACTTATGTCAGTTGACTAAAACGCTGTCTGTTATCCATCAACAGGTGCTGCATGCCATCCCTGACACTTCCAGGGGTCCCGGACACACCATTCAGCCTGGGGATTTTATCCTGATCCGGAATTTTCAGCGTGCCAAGAGTCTGGAACCCCGGTGGACGGGCCCCTGGCAAGTCCTCATCACCACCCGAACAGCACTACGGGTGGAGGGAAAACGCAACTGGCTGCATGCACACCACTGTAAGAAGATCTCCTCGACCCTGACCTCGACTGAAAACATCGACAGCCAAGAAGAGCTCCTGAACAAGGACCGACCGTCACTAACCTGCTATCCTGATACCGACACACTTGAACTTTCAAAATTCTCTGATCCCACAGTGCCATCAAAAGAAGGGTATTTCCTGCGTCGAAAGGGGGGAGTCTCGGCTAAGTAGACCACGGACCGAGTTAAATCTCAGAACGGTGACCTAAACACTACCAAGGGTTACCTGGAGAGAAGCAAAACAAAGTCTGTGGTTCTGCCCGCTACCGAGCCCCTTGAAGATGATGGAAGCGCCAGATAAGAAGATGATGGAAGCGCCAAATAAGAAGATGATGAAGGTAACAGGAAATACCCACCGCAGAAACCCAAAAGCAGACAGACTCCATAGCCCAAAGACTATTGCGCTCTTCATCACAATCCTCTTCTGCTTTCTCCTCATGACCACACTCTGGATTGTGGAAGAAAATGCACCTGCTCACGAAACCTTCTTGACCACTGTCCAGCCTACCACCATGAAGGAACATTATCTGATCTCGCTCTCTCCCCAACTCAGAGAGAGGCGAAAGGAATTTTGGAATAACTCCTTCGTGCAACTACTTCACCAGCACAACCTTGCCACCAATGCCACCAACTGTTGGATCTGTGGGTTGCTACCCCACGCCACTGGACATTCGATACCATTCATCCCTTCACCTTTCTCAGTTCACGGCTCCTGTCTTGCCTGGCTGATGCTTCTGCAAGAAAGCTTTAAAGACAATGCCACCTCCAGCAAAACCGTAACGTATTTCTACCACGGGGTCTGGCGGAACAGAACAAAGACACACTTCTGCCCGCAGACCAACAACAACACAATCCACTTGGACATCCCTGCTAAAGAACAAGTTGAAATGCAAGTGTTCAATAATCCAACCAGAACCACCTTCTCCTACCTGCGAAAACGAATGGCTGCCACTCTGACTGTGGCCCTGTCAGTCATCAACGTCACCGGCCACATGTGCATGGAAGGGCTTGGGACTCAGCTGGTAGGCCACAGTGCCTGCCGGTTTTCCAGAACTCTGGACTCCATCGACCCACCTTCCTTTGTGGCATCTCCAAACACGTATTTCGTCTGCGGCACGAAGGCTTACACCTGGCTCCCCAAAGGCTGGGGGGGCACTTGTTTCATTTCCTTCATCCTTCCTCCGACTTATGTGGCACCAGCAAATCATCACAGACAAAAACGAGCCAAGGACATCGAACAAGCCGATTCAACAGGAGCGCAATTCATCGATGCTATGAAAGGACTTGTCCCCCTCTGGGGCCCGATGGCAAACAGCCGTGCCATCCGACATCTGACTCAAGCAGTTGAGACAACAATGAACATCACGGCGGGTATCCTTGCTAACAACACCGCTGAACTTCAAGCGGTCCGCTTGGTGGCCCTCCAGAACCGCCTTGTCCTGGATGTGGTTCTTGCGGATCGTGGTGGGGCATGCCGCATTATTGGGTCCAGCTGCTGTACGTACATACCGGACAACTCACCCTCAGTGTACAAGGCCATCGAACATCTTCATAGACTCTCTTCAGAAGTCCACCAAGAACAAGAAGAATGGTCGCTGGGTGGGTGGTTCTGGAGCACCGTTAAAAACTGGGGCTGGAGACTATTCACCATTATCCTGATTCCTGTGGTTGTACTATGCGGTTTATGTTTAGGAATTCAATGTCTACCACCCCTGTGTACATTATGTGTAAATTGTATTTGTCCTAAGACTGTGGACTTTGAAAATGAACGTATGAGAGCAATATATGATGCCGAGGTTAGGAATTTGATGAAGATTGACATTGAGTAAGCAAGTTGGCTAAGATATGTTGAAAAGGGAGGACTGTTAAAGATTAGACTGCAAAACGTCAACATTATCGGCGCCATCTTGCCCCTTTCCAAGCCCATTCGTGCGCGTAAGCGGCAGCCATTTTGAGCACCATGGCCTCCCTGCCCCTCGCTGATAGCCAGCGCGTCTCTCTCTCTCTTAACCTCGCAAGCATTCCCCCGCACGCTGACAACCCCCGCTCTCTCATGCCCTGGGTCATAAACCCCTCTTCAGCGCAGCTTCACCACGGAATCCCATCCTGTTCCCAGCGCGACACCTCCCTTCATTCCTTTCATGGCCTCAAACCCTTTTTGATGCAAACCCCTTTTCCTGTGTCCCCGTTTGTCTTCCCTGTTCCCAGGCCGCCACCTGGCTCTGCAGATACTGTTTATTACCCCGTACAGTAGGAAGTTTCCCCTCCCCATCAAAAGACCCTCGAGCCGATCAAAGCCCCCACCCCATGAGATCCGATCAACCCCATGCATTCCGTGAATCGGCGGAATGCCCTGCTGTGCGACAACCATCACCTGTTGTGACCGGGGTGGGGAATCCAACTGTAAATGTGTGTGGGAACGGGCCTGCAGGGGAGATTCCGAGGATGTTCTTTCTAATACTAAAGTGTTGCAAGAATGTGTTATGTGCAATAAAGGTCATAAACCCTAGTATAAGAGGCCAGGCCTCAGAGATGTGGTTAGAGCACCTCGTGACGATACTTGCTGTCTGAATTGATGTGTTCTCCTCCGGAGAGAATAAAATCCTCGTTTCCCGCCTTCCAGTCTCCAGCGCCTGCTTCTTCATTGATTAATATTGGTGGGTCATAGAGGCGATACCGCCGGGCAACATAAAAGGGTTTTTGGTTACCGGTTGTCTTTGGAACCCTTTTTAACAGTAGTTTTAGTGCTAGTCCCTTGTCGTGTAGGATTGTGAGCATCTTATTTGTTCCTAGTTGAGCTCTATCCACCCTGTACGCCGGGTCATCCTGCTGTGCGTGTAGCCACTGATTAACAGCCTTGAGGTGTGCTGCCCAATAATATAGTTATACGTCCGGAAGTGCTATTACGCCATCGTACCAACTTTTATGTAGCTTTGCCTGCGCAAGCGGGCCGGGCAGCTGCCCCAGAGAAGTAGTGATACCTGTGCAGTTATCTGTGTAAAGTACCTGGGCGGAACTGGAAATGGTATATTGTCAAGGGCGTAAAGGAACCAGGGTAAGGCCATCATTTTGTACAGTGCCGCTCTACCCAGGAGAGTGAGGGGCAGAGTCGCCCAGTGCATCACTTATCTCCACAACCTCTCCAATTGGGGTACCAAATTCTTGGAGAAGAATTCCTTTTCATCCGGGGTGATATGTATACCTAAGTACTTAAAAGAGTCCCTCGCCACTATCAAGGGGCAGTCC
Source organism: Lissotriton vulgaris (assembly GCF_964263255.1). NCBI lineage: Eukaryota > Metazoa > Chordata > Amphibia > Caudata > Salamandridae > Lissotriton > Lissotriton vulgaris. Next base: position 432,677,314 of record NC_141696.1, on the reverse strand, counting down.
GGAGGAAGTTGCGGCGCCGGACCCTGCAATATATATAAGATTGACTTGGACCAGTTTATCGTATATCCTGACACCTTCCCGAAGGCTTCGCAGATGGCGAGGAGTATATGGATAGACTGCTACGGGTGTGTGAGGTATACCAATATATCGTCAGCGTAGAGAGAGAGGCAGAGAGGCAATCCTCCCATCCCTCACGCCATTGAATACCCTTCAGCAATGCAGCTTTCCGTATCAGTGTCGCTAGAGGTTCCAGCACCACTGCAAACAGAAGTGGCGATAGGGGGCAGCCCTGCCGCGTCCCTCTTGCCAACGGTATCTCACTTGATATGTGTCCGTTAGCTGTAATATGGGCCAACGGATTTGTGTATAAGAGGCGCACCCAAGCACAAAATTTCGGGCCGAATCCCAGATGTCGGAGGACCGCGAATAGGTATCGCCATTCTACCATATCGAAGGCCATCTTCGCATCTAGGGACAAAATCACTGCAGGTTCCGACAAAGACGGCACTCTTGCCGTCACGCCATGTAATCACCTGAGGTTGAGTGCCGTACTCCTGTTAGGCATGAAGCTTGACCGATCTGGGTATATTAAGGGGCAGATGTATCAAGATTCCATTTTGCACTTCTCAAATAGCGATTGTTAAGGAATCGCTATTTGAGAAGTGCAAAATGGTATGTATGTAGAATTTCGCTATTTATTAGCGATTCCTTAGAATTCCTTAATTGCGATTAGCAAATTGCTAATCACAATTAAGGAATAATTTCCCATTCATTTCTATGGGCCAGGAGGCCCATTGGAATGAATGTAAAACTATACTCAATTTGCGATTAGCAATTAGCTAATCGCAAATTGAGAATAATTTCAAGGGTGCAAGGGTGTCTTAAGGACACCCTGCTGCACCCCTGAATTTGACATGTACATGCATATGGCGCACATACATGCCCTAAGGGCATGTATGAGCGTCATATGGTACCTTCAGAATTTAAAAAAAGTGCTTTTTGAAAAGAATTCGCAAATTACCACCAACTACAAGTTGATGGTAATTTGCGAATTCTTAGTCAAAAATCGCAACACTGAAATGCTTGATACATTTCAAATCTAAAATCGCAATTTGCTATTTCTTAAAAGCCTTGCAATATTAAGGAATCGCTAAATTAGCGATTCCTTAATATTGCGAGGCTTTTTGCATGATACATTCCAAATCCCGTTTTTTTTGTCGCAAACGCTGCTATTTTCCGAATCGCAGCGTTTGCGACAAAAAAAATGGATGATACATCTGCCCCATAGTGTGGTAAATATGTCATCAATCTATTGGCTAGTAGCTTAGCCAGAATTTTGACTTCAGCATTTAGCAAAGATATGGGGCGGTATGAAGTGCACTCAGTTGCGGGCTTACCGGGCTTTGGGAATGCCACTAACGTTGCTATTCTTTGGTCTAATGGAAGTTCGCCCTTCTGTAGGCTGTCGTTGTACATTGCTCTCATTTGTGGGCAGACAGTTTCTGCCATTTGTTTATACCCTTCCACCGGGATCCCATTGGGTCCCAGTGCCTTGCCAGACTGTAGTGACCTGACTGCCAATTGCAACTCCTCGTCAGTGAGATCAGCCTCAAGTTCTATAGAATCCTCCTGAGTTAACCTTGGCATCTCTACTTGTAGTAAAGACTCTGCTACCTCTGTGTCCGTTACGTCTGAGGTTGGTGTGTAAACTTTACGAAAATAGTCCGCTAAAATGTTCACTATTGTCTCTGGGTCCGACACTAGTTGTCGTCCTGCATTTCGTATCTGCTGTATCCCCTTAGAACTTGTCTATCTCCTGTCTAGCCATGCCAGCAGTTTCCCAGCTTTGTCTCCTACGTCGTAGATTTTGTGTCTTGTCGTTGCTAGGTTAGCTATTGTTCTTTCGTGCAAGTAGACCCTATGTTGTTGCTGTCTGAGGTGCAGTGTGTGTGCCATTTCTGGTGTAGGATCTGCCGAATGCCGTGTTTCAGCTGCCTGCAGTGCCAGTTCTAAGTCCAAGAGTTCCTTCTGCTTCTCCCGCTTATGACCCGAGATGGATGCTATTGCGTGCCCTCTAAGTACGGTCTTGTATGCCTCTCAAACTATTGAAGGTGAGCGAACCGAACTAGTGTTTTCCTGAAAAATATGCTTTGTGACTTTACGGAGGTGCTTCTTTATATGAGGGACTTGTAAGTATCCAGGCCGAACGGGTTATATTCTCCACCGAGTTTTTTGGCGGTGATTGAAAGTTAACAGCACGGGGGAATGATCAGAGATACCCATTGGTTTAATTTCCACCCCTTCGATGTTATGTAGGGTGGCCTCAGTCATCATAAAGTAGTCCAATCTAGTTAGGCTATTATGTACAGTTGAATGGTACGTGTATTGTCGTTATGTTGGGTGTGAGTGCCTCCATACATCTATAAGCCCCATTGCGTCAGTGAAACTTCGTAAACGTGAGGTCCCTTGTGCTGGTGGCCTAGCCGGGTATTTGTCGACAGTGGCGTCCATCATTGCATTAAAGTCTCCTCCAATGATAAGGTCCCCCTCCGGCAGTGCCAGCAAGAAGTCGGTAAGCGCTGGGAGTGCCAATGTGTGAAGTACGGGTGGTACGTATACTGATACTACATTAAGGAGTCTTCCCTCCCACTGACCCTGAACCGCTGCAAACCTTCCCTGGTCATCTGCCTTGGTCTGTAGAACCAAGAAGGGAGAATTTTTCTGCACCAGGATCCCCATCCCCCTGGAACCAGACGAGAACTCGGAGTGGATTACCATTTTATATCCCCATCTATCCAATGCCTTACACATCGTTCCCATGAGGTGTGTTTCCTGCAGGAACGCCAGCGTGGGGCCATGCCGCTTGAGGGCCTGCAGTACCAGACCCCTTTTGATCCTATCCCCCAGGCCTTGGACGTTCCACGTTACCAGCTTGAGAGGGGTTATCAGTGTTTCTTGGGACATATTTGGGGTGCTATCAGCCTGTGAACCTATCGCCATGAGTAAATGCGTGCCCCACCATCACAGTTAAGGATCTGCCGTTCGATCGCTGTTCTGCCCTATCAACATTGCCATTAAAAAATAAAACAACATTAAACAAACTACGAACTTCCCCACCCCGGGTCCCTCCACCCTCCCTGCCTGATGGACTTACAACCGCCCGCCACCCCAACTTAGCAGAGTGCTTCTTCCCAACCCAAAACATGTTACTTGCTTGTCTGGGGTAAATGGTCCAATGGGAGCAGCAGCCCTTCCTGCCCTCCAAGGCACGCCTTAGTCCAGTATCCATAGCAGATCCGACCGAGTTCGTCCATGTATTTATTGAATTTACCGGGAGTCATATGAGTATTGGTGTTTTCCGTGGTTATCAACCTCGGCTTCCAAATCTGGCGAGTGTTCAGAATCTAGGCGTCTTGATGCTTGACTTCCTGAATCTTTCTCTCCATCTCGGCGGCGGTGAGTCCTGTTCCCACGACTGTTGTTACCCACTGGCCTCCAACCTTCGAGCCAATCGTGTGCCGCTTCTGGCGTCTCAAAGAACCATGTCTTTCCTTCAGCTACCACTCTGAACCTTGCGGGAAATAGCATGGAGTAAGGCAATTCCTGTGTTCGCAACGCTTTTTTGACCTCCAGAAAACTTCGTCTATGTCGAGAGACTGCTGCCGTGTAGTCCGGGAAGAAGGTAATTGTAGAATTATGAATCCGTATTGGCGGGGAGACTCTCGCTGTCTGCAGGATTATATCTCTGTCTCTAAAATTGAATAGTCTGGCGAGAACTGGTCTTGGGGGCGCTCCCGGTTTGGGCCTGCCACCGGGAACCCTATGGGCTCTTTCCACCGAAAAGAAGCTGGTGAGTCTCTTGGGTTGCAGTCTTGTCTTCACCAGCTCTTCCACATAAAGGTCTGATGTATCTGCCACTAGTGATTTAGTGACTATTTCCACTTCCTTGACTCTGTCCGCCATTTTGTGAAAGTCGGCACGTAGCAGAGAGATGTCTGTGGAGATCGTACCTACTGTGGTTTGAACATTCGACAAGGCCTTCATAATGTCCTCAAGTGTAACCTTCTTCGCCCCTTCACCGTCCGCCCCTTTGCCTGTGGATGTGCGCCCCTCCGGCTGTGGCTGAGAACCTTTATCGTAGGCATATTTGTCTAGCTTGGCTTGTGTCATTTGATTCCGTGCGCCCCTTCCCGACATGGCGCCAACAAAGGTGGGCTGGGCAACTCACTATACAGTGGCAGTCTCTCTCTCTCGGTTATGGTCCTTATAAGTTGTTGTGTGTCGGGCGTTATATTGGCCCTTGCTCCACAAATAATTGGTTAAGGATGCGTGCACGCCACTGTCCCAAAGTTTATGGTGTTCCCTAGTTTGTCGCTATATTAGGCGCTTGTTCCTTTCTTTGGCTGGCTTCACCCGTCCCGCCGGGGGTGTCTCTCTCGCTCTCGCCACGTGCACCGCATACAGGATCGTCTTGCGTTCAGGTTGTCACCCCTCGTGGGGAGGGGGGACCTTAACTCTCCCACCGGTTTACAGATCACCCCTGTAAACGTAGGGAGTCTCGTGCCTCAGTACCCCTGAAGTCGGCGATTGCGATAGTCCTCCGGGGCTCGGGCCCCCCGGTTGTTTTACTCTGGGCCTCACTGCATCTGTATCCTTTACCTCTCCGCGGGCCCTTCTCCACTGATTGCCTCGGGGCTCCCGTGATGTGCCTTCCTCTAGTCGCGTTCCGCCACACCCATGCCTCTTTTTTGGGTCTTGGGCCACCTATGCCCCGGTCTCTGCACGCGTGGGCACGTTGCCACTGGTTGCCCTCCGCACCTCGCAGTCAAATTTCCAACCATTCGGGGAGGGGGTGCTGGGGGGGCAGCAAATTGTACCTCCTCACTGGCGGTATGAGTGCAGCGCCAGGTTTCCAAAAGCCACTTGCCTTAGGTCCCAGCAGATCGGCCAGCACGGCGGCCCAACGGGACTCTATCTTCTCGCTGTTACGTTGTCTCTGGGCCCCACCCATGTCAGGTTTCTCATTCCTTTGCCTGCAGCACCGGTCGCCGCCGGAACCCCACAATGTGTTCTGTCCGCAGTTTTGCGGCGTGCGTCCTCCGCCACCGGCCTGTTGCTCGCCGCACTTCGCCTCACCCACGCCTTGCCTCCGGGCCTCTCTCTACTTTACGTCCCGGTCTCAACACCCTGAGCAGACCGCCTCTGGTCGCGCACTGTTTCTGCCACTTCCCGGCTTCGGTTTCTTTCTGGAGTTTCTCCGGTCGTCGCCGCTCGGTCCCGGACCTTGGTCCAAGCCTCTGGAGCCCTGTAAAATCCTGGATTATTGGTCGGATTGACGTGAAGGGCTATACTGTCCCCGGAGCACTTCAGCTACGCAGCCATCTTGCTTGGCTGTTAGCCACCCCCCCACAACCCCCCTTCTTAAACAAAATAAGAAAAAAACGGCATTGTGCCAGAGGCCACACCCCCTTTTTGCAGTACTCTGCAAACGAGCCCCCTGGCGCGTTTGCAGATGGGGAACAAATTCCTCTAGAATACTATGGGTCCCTGGGGGAAAACTACCTCCAGTATGCGCCAGGGGGCTGCGTTGCAGAGAGGCGTTCTGAGGCCATGCCCCTTTTTACACCTTTCTGCAACGCAGTTCTGTGGTGCTTAATGGAGGTAGCTGGTGGGCTAGTTGTACCCCAGGGGCCCTCAAAATTCAAGGGGCGTTTATCCCCCAACTTAAAACGCACCCTGGGCAAGTTTGTAGAGTGGTGAAGGGAGGGAGCGGGGCCTGAGGTGACATGTCTGCAAACAAGCCCTGTGGCGCGTTTTAAGTTGAGGAATTAATACTGCTTCAATCCTGAGGTTCCCTGGGGGCCAACTAGCCCACCAGGTACCTCCAATAAGTGCCACCGAGCTGTGTTGCAGAGTGTTGTAAGAAGGGGCGTGGCCTCTGAACACATCTCTGCAACACAGCTCTCTGGCGCCTACTGGATTTACCAGGTGGGCTAGTTGGCCCCCAGGGACCCTAATTTTTTTTAACATTTTAGTTTCTATTTTTGAATGTGTGTTTCAAAGGTTATATTACGGTGAGAGGAGGTCTGCCACTCTTTCACAAGGATGATGTCATCAGTGATGTCATCAAAGATGTCATTTGAGATGTCATCAGTGATGTCACGAGTGATGTCACTGACCATGTCATGAGTGATGTAATATGTGGCTTCATCAGCAGTGCATTGCGGGCGCGTGAGTTATAGTTAGCTGAACTAACTATAACGGGGGAATTTCAATGGTTTTGTATGAGTGAAATGTCCAGCTAACTATTACATGTGTGAAACCTATGGTTTTTTCAGTGAATTTCTAAGGTTTTTTTAAATGCTAATTCCCAACTATAACGTGGCTAAAACCTATGGTTTTTTCAGATAATTTTTAAGGTTTTTTTAAATGCTAATTCTTCACTATAACGTGGCTGAAACCTATAGTTTTTTCAGTGAATATATGTATATATATATATATATATATATATATATATATATATATATATTCACTGAAAAAAACCATAGGTTTCACACCAGTTATAGTTAGGAATTAGCATTTAAAAAACCTATTAAATTCACTGAAAAAACCATAGGTTTCACACCAGTTATAGTTAGCTGGAAATTTTACTGATATAAAACCATTGAAATTCCCACGTTATAGTTAGTCGGACTCACTATAACTTGCGCGTGCAATGCACTGCTGATGACATCACATATTACATCACTCATGACATGGTCAGTGACATCACTGATGACACCATCCTTGTGACACAGTCACAGACCTCCTCTCAGTGTAAAGTAACCCTTGAGACACATATTCAAAAATAGAAACTGAAATTTTAAAAAAATGGACATACCTATATCAGTTACAACAAGCAATTCTGTACTTCCACTATCTATATACACATCCACTCATTCACCAACAGTTCTATATAGTCACTCATACATATACTCACTCATCATATGAAGAGATACACCTATACATCCTGTTACACACCGACATTCATCCAAAAGTTACTCACACACATATTCACACGTGCAAATAAACTATTGAACAACCATTTATTTGAATATAGAGTTATACACACACTTCCACCTTACTTCTACTGAAAATTACACATATTTATTCTCTTAAACAATCACTTATAGAAACACATACTTATTTAAACAGGAAATCTTACAATCTCTTACTCTCACATATACTCACTTATATACATCAATATTCATATATACTAGATTAAAACATATGTAGTTACTGATAAAGACACTAGTGAGACAGTCATTCACTCACTAACAAACACATATAGACACTCATCCACCCATACAGTCCTGTACATATGCTGTCTTCAAAACACATACAAACAAAGAGTCAGTCACTCATGCATCTATGTGCTAAGTAATACCTCCACCAAACCACATAGACACTCATACTGATACTACTAAAAATATCAAATAACCCATATACATACGCATGTAGCTACTTATCAACACATGTAGCCACTTATACACAAAGTGAAACACTAATATATGTATTTAAATATTTAAACATAACTCACTAATATTTATTTTTCAGAAAGACACATATTCACTGGATGGTGTCATCAGTGATGTCATGAGTGATGTCACTGACCATGTCATGAGTGATGTAATATGTGATGTCATCAGCAGTGCATTGCACGCGCAAGTTATAGTGAGTCCGACTAACTATAACGTGGGAATTTCAATGGTTTTATATCAGTAAAATTTCCAGCTAACTATAACTGGTGTGAAACCTATGGTTTTTTCAGTGAATTTAATAGGTTTTTTAAATGCTAATTCCTAACTATAACTGGTGTGAAACCTATGGTTTTTTTCAGTGAATTTCAAAGGTTTTTTTAATGCTAATTCCTTACTATAAGTTTCACTTTATAAATAAGACTGTTAGCACTCTAGTTGTTCTTTTTAACACTCTGGTACATTCTGTCATTGGGCTACAGTTGGGCTACATCTAGTTGAATTTTGGGCTACATTTACAATTTTTGATCTCTGGTGGCCATCTTTGGGCTACATTGGGCTACTTTGGGCTACATTTGGGCTACATTTTGGCTCTAACATATATTAAGCCCAATGTAGCACAATACATATTTTTATAAAGTTAATTTTTTTACAAACCACTTCAGAATAGGGCTACCTGTCTCTACAATTATCCCATTTTTTTTTTTAATTTTTGGGGGGAGCGCTCCCAGAGCGCGCCCCGGAGTGCGCCCCGAAAAGCGTATTTCTGAAAAGCGCCCCCGGGCGCGCTCCGGGGAGCGTCTCGTGAGCGCCAATATCGCAAACGAAAACATGATCGTGACGTATCGCGTAGCCGCGACCGCGTGATACGCACGGCGTAAGCGCACCCGGAAGTACTCGAGCGAATACGATCGCAAAACGTAAACTTCCGACGCGCTTACGCTGCGCGCCCCCGTGCGCGTAGCGTAAGCGCGTCGGGTCATGTGAGCAGAAAATAACACTTTTCATTGGTTCATAACAGTTTTAGTTTCATAATGATGAAGCCCCTGGTCTTGTGACCTGAAAATAACACTTCTCATTGGTTCAGGACAGTTTTTTTTTCTAAATGATGAAAGACCCCACCTTTTTTCCTTATTCTGACTTTGTCCTTTGACTGAGGAAGACCTGTTTGTTGCTCTCTCTACTTTTTTGCTCCAAATAATGGCTTCAGTAGTAGCATCAGCTGGTGCATCTGCCCCACCACCACCACCACCACCACCAAGAGGACCAGCTCCAAATTATATTGGTGGTCAAGAACAGGAGGAGGAGGAAGAGGAAGAGGAGGAGGGGAGAAGAAGATGGCTGCCAGAAGAAAATACACCTTACAAACCCAAACCACACATTGTTTGGCAGTTTTTTTCAATTCCAGAGGGGAAAAAAAGGTGAATGCTCCCAAGGTGACTTGCCTCATCTGCAATGATGAACTTTCACGGGGCAACCCAAACAAGAAATATTCTTTTGGTAACTATACCATGATTCGGCACATGACAAGAAAACATCCAAACAACTACTCTCGTGCAGAGTTCCGGGAACTGGCCAGTAACCTCCCCCAGTCATCAAGGACCCCCTCCCAAAGAAACCAACCCACTTCCTCCCAACCAGAAACATCTGAGGTGATGCCTTGCATTCAGCCGAGATTTGCTGATTTTAAAATTACTTGTACTGCTTGTGGCAAGCTTATCTCCTATGGGGAACAAAGTATTAAGCTCATCGTCCTTGCAGGTGATAATCACAAGTGCCCCAAAAAGAAATAATTTTTTGGGTTTTTTGTTTTTTTGCTCCAGTTGAGCCAGCTTCAATTCCCTTTTTTTGTTTCTCCCCCTAAAAAATACAAAAAAAATATAAAACTGTTTTGAAAAGCCAAAAAAAGTTCAAAAAGTTCCAAAAACATAAAAAAAATATAAAACAACAAAAAGAAGAAAAAAAAAGTTCTTTTAAGAACTACCTCCAATTTCTAAATAAAAACTTCATTTTTTTAAAACTCTGTCATCTTTTTCCCTCATTTTACGCTCCCCGGTGCGCTACCTGGTGCGCGCACCGGGCGCTTCCCCCGCGCAAAACGAAAAAAAAAAATATATTTTAAATGCCCCGCGGGGCCCTTTTATAGCCCCCACATCAAACCTAGGGGGTCAAAGGGGTCTATCCCTGACGCCTTATGGTCAGTTCCCACTTTGTTTTAGCCACCTCTTATGTCTCGATTTTACCGAGACACAAGATGGCGACCGCTCTGGACTGTTTAGAATGTTTACAGACACCCGAGAGCCAATCAGCTTTCCATGCGCACCTCGCGTGTCGCGCCTGGAGCGCACTCCGGTGCGCGCACCGGTGCGCTGCTATAGATATATATATTTTTTTGAACCTAAATTACTCAAAATCCACTGGAGCACATATCTTGAGACATAGCAAAGGCACATCGGGCTACCAGTCCCTACAATTTTGCCAAGTTTGGTGTAAATCCATTCAGCCGTTCGGGCTAAAAGTGAAATCGACCGCCCTATGGAAATTAACATGGGGAAAATGCGTTTTGGGACCCCCCTTTTATCTCGGCCCCCGCTTATTGTATCCCCCCCAAACTTTCAGGGAAGGACCGGAGCTCGACGAGGCCATTTTCATGAAATTTTCAGGCAGATTCGTCAACCGGTGCCAAAGTTATTCCAAATAGAATTTTGAGATTTAACATTGAAAAATATCCTAACTATAACTACCTACTGGCGACCGCCAGTAGGTAATATATATATACATATATATATATATATATATATATATTTATATTTATTTATACATATATTTATTTCTTTTGATTCCATCTCTTGTTGGCGTAATTTTTCCTCTGCTTGGGCTTTTCTTTTGCGACCTGCTTTGCGTCATTGTCGCCGCCTTTTGTTGTTCCTTTTGTTCCGCTCATATTGAGTTTTCTGGGGTGTAAGGTGTCTCGTCGGTCTTGTCGCAGGCAGTCCACCTCCTGCACCAACAAGAACCGGGTAAACCCCAATCGCGTATCATTCCTAGTTAATTCGGTTTCTGACTCACTGTCAGGGACTGAACTTACATCCGAAGCAGATGACAGACCACCTGTGTTGGCTGATGCAGAGGGAGGCCCTAGGGTGCATTTGGAGGCTTTGATAGCATCAAATTTTCTAGCAAACGTGAAAATGCAACCTTGTTGATAGTCAATTTCGTCGCGTTGAAATTTGAACGCTTTCCGCTATTTGATAATTTCCTCCTCCTTGCGTACTCTGGCCATCATATCTCCTCTAAGTTTAGCACCTTCCGACTCAGCCCCGATTTCTAATGTGCTAATTTCTGTTTTCAAATCCTCTTTTTGTTTCTGTAACAAAGTGCGATCACTTTCTGCATATTTCACCAAAATAGTGACCAATTTGCGGGAAGATTCTAAGTTACACTCCGCCCATTCGTGGAGCATTTTAGGGTCCGGTTGTTCGTAGCTGTGTGCCAGCATGATCCTTAATCCACAAGGGATTCGACCCACCTCTAAATATCTCCTTAACGACCTGTGCTCCCACCATTTGGCCTGTTCCATTTTCATCAACTTCTCTAATTTTTTTTAATTTTCACAGAGGTTCGAACCTCCCTCTCGTACAGTTTCAGTGTGTGGTCTTGCGTTTGACTCCCGGGCCGGGGAGTCATCGAAGACGGTCTCCTATTAAGACTCTGGGAGATCGGGTTTCGTGGGACGGTGCTGGACTGGTTTAAATCCTTTCTTTCCGGTCGTTGAAAGGTGATCTGGGCACCTCCGTTCTCCGCTGAAATGCCGCCGCTAGAGGTAGGGGTTCCTCAAGGGTCTTTTCTGAGCCCCACCCTTTTTAATATCTACATGGCCCCTCTGGCCGCGGTAGCGGAGGCTTTTGGTGCCCAGATCATATCCTACGCTGATGACACTCAGCTCCTGTTTACCTGCAGGAAGGGAGAGGCTTTTGATGGCGCCAGGATCAAAGACTACCTGAGTGAGGTCTTCGCTTGGTTTCAACGGCACAGTCTGAAATACAACTCGGATAAGTCCGAGATGCTTTTCTTTGGGTGTGCACCCGATCCTTGCTGGAAATCTTGGTGGCCTCAGGACATGTTTCCTCCTGAGAAGGCGTCGACACAAGCTTGGTGTGCTGTGTGATGACGGCCTTTCTTTTACACCCCAGATCATTGGGTTGTCGGGGAAATGCTTCGGCATTTTGAAGATGCTCAGGAAATTTCTCCCGCTGTTATCCTTGCAGTATAAAAAAATTAATGTTCAGGCGTTAATTGGATCACGACTCGACTACGCCAATGCCCTATATTTAGGACTGCCTAAATACTTGCTTTCCAGGCTGCAAATAGTGCAGAACTCGGCTGCAAGAGCCATTTTTGGCCTTCCACGCAGAGCAAAAGCATCTGATTTGCTCAATAGGCTGCATTGGTTGCCCATCTCTAAAAGAATCACATTCAAGATTCTTACCTTGGCGTTTAAGGCTCTTCATTCAGTTGGCCCGAGTTACATCAGGAAGCGTATCGCTTTCTATGCACCGAGGAGGACTCTGCGGTTGGCCGGGTTGGCCAAGGCCGCTGTGATTGAGCAAGGATTCGCACGTAAAGCGACTTGCTCTGACTCAAGAACCTCGCCTAACTTGTAATCATATTAATTCAACCTGTCCGTCATTTATTTCGCCTTTTTCCCCACACACGGGTGTCCCTAGGAGGCTTGCCTATGTGTTTTTCCAATAATAAACAAGCTTGCACTACTGAATGGCCGCTTCGCTGAAAATCAAGTCTGCGCATGCGTCGGTCATACCCACGTGATGTGACGCACTCGCATTTTGGAGGGATATTGTTGCTCATGCGCATTGTCGCAAACATGGCCGCTTGTCTCTAACCATGCTTTCTGCTAGCTTAAGCTGCTTCTGCATATCTGTCTTTTTGCACTAAACCTTAATGCTATAGATATTATAAAGTAAGGGGTGCAGTGAAGTTTTTAACGGTGTACAGTGTAATCATTTTTACGTGTGATTCTAATTTGTTCTCGCTTACTTTTCATGTACCGCGTATCTATGGGCCTGGGGATGGGGAGCCGCTCCATATTGAAGCTCTTCTAAACCCTATCACGTGACATGGGAGAAACCCAACTGCGCAGAAGCTGAAACAAGCCGAAGCAAGATGCGCCTGGGAACCCACCTAGAAGATGCTACTAGCTACCTTGCTTGTGATACATTGTTTCAATGTACTGTACGCTCTCATTGTTTTCCATATTCCTATGCCTGGGAACGTGAACCCAAGGGGCGGGTATGAAAAATTAAATATTCATTGTGGGAACACTGAATTATAGGTGGTGACAATGACAGAGTCACCTCTCCTGACCAATCATAACGTGGGACTTTGTCACTTGCAACATTTGTGGGTGGTCTAGGGGTCCCAAAATAGTATAACTAGCTTAGTGTAGCGTAGAGAAATTGTCCGACTTGTCCGAGTAGCAGACCTGTCACTGACCCTACGAACTCTATAGGTGATTGATACAGAGCGCTGCGGAGCACTCTGTCCATACTTTCCACAAACTCCAAGGGGTGGAAATAGTCCTAAGTGCTGGCGGAGCACTTTCCTGGGAAATTCGAAAACCCAATCGGGGTTACTGGTGGATTCTGTGCAGAGAGGGGGTAACGCAGGCGTTGCATCCGAAGCTGCTGGGGTTGGTCGTGCCTTTTGGTGAGCCCAGTCCTGACCCAAATCCTGAGGGGTATCCTGTCCTGACTGTCCGTGAGCTGTACCTGCACACCTTCTGGTATTCCTGAATCCTTGAAGGTCCTGTCCCCGATCTTGTCCCTACTGACCCGTGGCCAGGGTTAGTCATCATTCTCGTTCTAGGTAATTATCCTCTGTGGGTGTCCGTCTGACTATACTCTCACCTTTCCTTTTCTTAATAAAGCACTCTTGCCTGTGATATTGCCCTATCACCTTTAAAGCGATTTATATGCAATGGTTTATTAGTGATGTTCCACTTCTCTCCCTACCTACAGGATATTATTAAACTGTCATATCATTTTAGTGTGTTCCATTTTTCCCTTCCCTTTAGCATGGTTGCAGTGAACTTAGTAAGAATAGCATAAGAAGCCTAGTTTAGGTACACATGTTAGGTCCTTCTCACGTCCCTTGCCCTAGTTTAAACTTGTGGTGAATAGCTTGTTCCTCATTACTCATACCCTTATTGTTCCCAATTTCTCTAATGGTACTTGCCCTAATCCATAGTTACATTGTGGCATTAATTCTAATCATTGATGTGCTGATTTGTATTTGCCTCATTATCTTGGCATATTCATTCTGAAATTTCTTATATAAACTTTAAAAAAAAAAAACCATCAGGTGTCTGTGGTCATTCTACAGTATAAAGTGTGGATAAATGTACTAAGTGTATAAGAGTTCTACTCCTTTTAGGAATCTTGTTGCCTGTCCACTGCTAGCTCCTGATCCGTCAGGAGTAATGTGCCTGTGGTAAGTCCGGTACATGAATAGTAAGTGGTGTTAGAGTCACCCCCGAATTACTCATAGTAGCGTGGTAAGGTTTTTCACCCGGTTCATGCAAAACTCTGTCCTCATAAGCACGCCAGGGCCCAGTGCGTGGAAATTTGGTAAGCTAGTGACCCGGGTGACCTGCGCGCTCTATCAGTAATTTTCTGGTAGCAGAGGATGGTTAGGACTAGTTAAGATAGGTAGACAAGATAGTAATAAACAAACCGTGAAAATAAATGTGCTGCTGCTCTATTGATTGCATTGATTCAAATATTGCGCAAATATTTTAAAGGATTTTTATGTATATGTAAATGATTTTTGCATTGCTGCTATAAGTATTATATGTGATATTAACAAAATTGTTTGTGAGCGTTCAGTGTAGTCCGAATCCCCGGGGAAGTCTATAGCTAACGGTGAGCAGAATCCGGTTAGCTGATGAGGTCACTTGTCGTGAGTCATTAGTGCAGGGTTAGGAATAACCGGAAGCACTAATTAGGATCCTTTGTATCTGAATAAATGATAGCTACGAGTCCTTTTGTATAAAACTTCCATTGTGATATCACCTAGTAAGGGTCACATGCGGAAGGAGTAATAGGGTCTCCAAGGCTTGATTGGTAAGCAAGGTAGTCCGCTGGTGAAAGCCTGACTTAGTATATATCCCGGAAAGAAGTGGATGAGTCAGAGGAGTAGCAGGTTCTATATTGCTTGTGTGGGAGGTTAGACAGAGAAGTCTATCCGGAGTGAATGAAAAGTAGACAGAAGTGGTTTACTTGTAGTGAGAGAAAAATTTTCTTTCTATTTAGAACACTCAGACACAGTGGCGAACGTTGCGTGTTGTTAACTAAGATTTGCACTCGCACTTTAGGAAAAATTAAAAGTTTCCGTTACCTTGTGAAGGAGGGAGTCGGTCGGAAGACTGCTCTGACGTCACTTCGTGCCGCGCTGGTATTGGTCGAGACAGCGGGTGTGTAGTGAAGCTGAAATTGTAAGGGAGGGGTGAGTGCCGGAGCGTGAGACCTCCTCTCGCGAAAGGCCGCGCACCCATTGGACAAGGATTTTTTAGTCACGGTATTGATTGGTTACTGCGAGATAGAAGTCGCGCTAGCATTGGAAGCACAAAGGTAAACAAAATTAATCAAGCCGAGTTAGAAGCTAGTCTGGAAAGGTGTATGTGGTATCCAGAGTTTATACCTAATCCACAGTACCTAGGATTTCATAAGGATCAGATTCTACGAGGTAGACCGCGCGTAATGTATGGAGTAAAAAGAAAAATGTCATTTGCCGATAAAATAAAGAACTTTTTTAAAATGGACAAGCCCATTAGAACGAGGGAGGGTGTGATCATTCCCCCACCAAATACTCCTGCCTCCTTCATGATGTTTGAAAAAGGGTATCATACTTGTGTATGGTTAGAGAACTGGGCAAAGTATACTGCAGATGACGGAGTCCTAGCATTCCCTATTGATGGTACTTTTAATGGCAGAATCCTGTTTAACTTGAGAACCCGAATGAACGAATTACATCCCAGACCCAGATTAACCCAGTACGAAGCCCTAGAAGAATGGAAGATTGAGGCTCTGGAAAGAGATAGACCCCGGATGGACAAGGGAGTAAGCAAATGGTATCCGAAGGTCCAGAGAGAAACCAAAGAGCAGAAAATGAAACAGTGGAGACAGAATATGATGGTTGAGGGATTGTTTCCAATGATGGGGGTACTAGAACAAGGGAAAGGGAAATGTACAGAGAAAACCCATCACTTAATGGCCGTGGGGGACTCTGAAGATGAACACCTAGAGGATTTGTTGATGAAAAACCCCCCTCCCTATGTTGCAGAGTCAGAGCCTTTGAGTTCACCAAACCCGTTTTCTAAATATCCTAGATGTCGGAGGGATAGTGAGACAGATGGAACGGGTACGGATAGTAAAACCAGTGATGGGGATGGGTTTTGCAGACCTAGTTCTACGGTCCCGAATTACCGTCCGTTTGGAGAAGGCCCACCTCGGTTGGTTACTCCGACAGCCCCAAATATTTACCCTCCCTTGGTACCCCAAGTATTGCATGACAATTCTGCAGAAAAGGCTTTGCGTGAGCGAGAGAAGGAAGCCCTGGCTAGACAGCGAGATGATTTAATTCGGACCATAGCCCAGATACATCCCCATCCAGATTCACTGACTATCCCAGTAAGTATCGGTCCAGCTATTCCTCTTTACGGGGATAGACTGGCCAGTCCACGAACTCCTGTTATAACCCCAATTATACCAACCCCAAGTATTCCACCCCCAAGAAAAGAGACGCTCATAGTTGATGATCAAGAAAGTGAATGTGAGTCAGTGGTCTTAATGGATCTGCCCATAAGAGAACATGGGAGCAGTGTACCGAGGGCAAGGACTCAGGCTAGGACAAAGGAGGTTCTGATTGAAAGCACATCTGGGGTTAGGAGTGCCACTGTAGTATCACCAGAAGAATTGGATAGATGGACCAAAGAGTTAGAGAAAGAGACCACACCCCAACCGAAACCCTTAGAAGTCTATAGACTAAGGATAGAAATAGAGGAACTAATGGTTGGTAATGTAGGATTGGACCGGTTAAACTCCTTTAGTGAAGACGAGTTACTGTTCATCAGCAAAAACCTTACCCGGAACGCTAGATTGCTCCATGAGAGATTGATGGACACTGCCGCTGACATGGGAATAGATGTCAGTCGTTCCACAGTCCTTCAGAAACCCTACAGAGCGGATTTTTCCGACAAAGATTTAGAGAGCTTAAATGTAGTAGGAAAACAAATCCAGATAAAGGAATTACTGAAACTCCTACAGAAATGGGGGGATGTAAAAAAATGGAAAACCCAGTGGGCAAAGAAAAAGGAAGACAGTAGGGCAAAATCCCAAACTTCAGAATACGTGCTTAAAGAAGTAGGTCCTGCAGAAAAATTGTGTCCCATGAGAGAGGTCCCTGGGGGAAAATACGTCCATGTTCCTTGGTCCCGACAAGATATTGTGTCATTTACTAATGACTTTCCAAAACTGCGGGAGAAGCCAGTTGACTGGTACAGACAGGTCGAACGCTTCATAAAAGTTCAGAAAGGTCTCCTGAAAGACCTGGATGGGTTTTTCGACATTGTGGTACCTGTAGATTTATGGACCGAGTGCAAAATTGAAATTGATTGGCCCAATGACGAATATGCGAGAGATGCCAAAACCGGAGCTCCCTCACCTGAAGTAATGAGGAAGTATGATCAAGTCATACAATACCTGAAGGAAAAGGTGCCCGCGAAAGAAACTGATTGGACCCGGATAGATAGAACTACCCAAGAGAGCGATGAAACCGTCCACTCCTTTTATGAAAGGTTGCTGCAAGTGTTCAAAACTTACAGTGGAATCGATAATGTGGACATGAAGGACATGACCCATTTCAGTTACAGATTCGTGCTAGGATTAAGGCCCTAAATATCCCAATGGATTCGAGATAATAAAATCAGTTGGCAGGGTAAGCCCATAGATGATGTCCTCAAGTACGCCAAGTACTGCGAGGATGAGATAGAAAACAAGAAGAAAGCCCTCAAGGAGAAGGTTATGTGGGCACAAGTGAAATTGGCTGAACAGCAAGAAAAACAGTTAAGTAAATTGAATACTAATAATAATGCCCAAAATTCCAATGCTTGGGGAGGAGGGAAACCCCGGGTAAAAATGAGTCGGGAGGAGGCTATGAAGAAGTTTCCCTGCCACGGGTGCTGCCAGATAGGGCATTGGAGAGACGAGTGTCCACATCTGCAGGCTGGTAATGCCCCTGTAAACGGTTTAAATCCACAGGTGCAGAAAGAGGGGACTCGAAAGAACCAGCAACAGGTAAAGCTGCCTCCAGTGCCTCGCGCTCCTAGACCGAATTATAAAAATCAGGGTCAGCAGAATTAAAGGGCGGAGGTATGGGAAGGAGAGAATGAGAGAAATGCAGCAATTCCGCAGTATTTGTTGAATGATTCCTTCTTCTGTGATGATCAAGATTGACGGGGCCTGAGGGGGGAGGACAAGGAGTGCGCACTTGGCGCCTCCTTACCGGTAGACCAGACTGGACCATACATTGAAGGAAAGGTTGAGGGAAAAGACGTCACCTTTCTGTTGGACACTGGTGCTACCCGTTCTACTGTGAGAACAGTGGATGTTCCTAACCTACCCCTCTCGGGAGAAGCAATCCAAGTAGTGGGTGTCTCCAATCAGATAATCAGTACTCCAGTAACTGAACCTATGGAAATTTCCATAGGAAATTTCAAAGAAATGCACAGATTTGTGGTCTGTGACTCCAGTCCCGTGAACCTGTTAGGACGTGATTTGTTGTGCAAAATGAACTGTACCATCTTTTGCACACCAAATGGTGTCGAAATTCAGACCCCAGATGAAGATGGCCTGTACAAATTGATGTTAGTAAGACCTGACACCGAGATTAGACCCTTGTCCGTTGAAGACTTACCTGAAGAACTGCAGTTAAGAGTGGTACCCGAGGTATGGGATTTCACGGGAAGAGATGTAGGCTTAATGGCAAATGTGGACCCAGTTAAAATAGCAATAAAAACAAATGCTGTATACCCCAGAACAAGACAGTACAAAATGAGTGCAGAAGTAAAGGCGGTAGTCGCAATTGAAATAAACAGGTTGCTTGAAGCAGACATCATACAGGAAGTAATGAGCAGTCCCTGCAATTCGCCCATCATTGGGATTAAAAAGCCTAGCAGGAAATACCGGGTAGTGCAGGACCTGCGCAAGGTAAACCAAATTGTTGTACCTTGCTGTCCCATTGTGCCCAACCCCGCAGTGATACTGTATCAGATTCCTTGGAATGCGGAATGGTTCACTGTCATTGACCTGTGCCATGCATTCTTTTCCATCCCCTTGCATCCAGAAAGCAAGTTCCTTTTTAGTTTTGAATTTGACAGTCACGTCTATGTCTGGAATCGTGTCCCCCAAGGGTACACTGAAAGTCCATCGATTTTCAACCAGATCCTAAAGAAATGCCTTGAATCTTTAGTACTGCCAAGAGAGTCCGTTTTGGTACAGTACATAGACGATCTTTTAGTGGCGTCTAAAAATCAAACTGACTGTGTCACGGATACCATTGCCTTGCTGAATCGCCTAGGAAAGGGAGGACATAAGGTATCACCAGACAAATTACAGTTCTGTAGGAACCCAGTAAAATATCTGGGGCACCAGATAGAGAAAGGGATCCGAAAAGTCACTACAGAAAGGATCAAGATAATTCAAACCATGGACTTACCCCGAACTCAGAAAGAAGTAAGAATGTTCCTAGGAGTTGTAGGATACTGCAGACAATGGATTGTAGGATTCGCAGCTCTAGCCAAACCCTTGATAAAAATGACCAAGAAGGAAGTGGAAGACCCAGTCAGTTGGAACAGTGAAAGCATGTCCGCTTGGGTAAAATTGCGAAATTGTCTGTGTTCAGCTCCTGCATTAGGAATGCCTGATTATTCCAAGAATTTCGAACTTTTCTGTGACACAAGAGACAATTGTGCGCTCTCAGTCCTGACACAGGAGCATGGACTGGTCAGGCGTCCCGTGGCCTATTTTTCAGCCACTTTGGATCCAGTGGCTGCTGGATTACCCAGATGCCTGAAAGCAGTAGCTGCTACTTGCACTAGTCTGGAACAGAGTGAAAATATTGTCATGGGACATCCTGTCACTGTATATGTTCCACATTCTGTTGTAATCCTACTGACCCGAACCAAGACCCAGTATCTCACACCTAGTCGGCTGACTAAATATGAGAGAATTTTAATTGGTGCTGAGAATGTAATTATTTCCTGGTGCAATGTCTTGAACCCTGCAACCCTGTTACCTGTTCCTCTGGATGTAGAAGCAGAGGATGAAATGGAGCATACCTGCATAGATTTAACAGAATTTAGCACTAAGCCACGTCCTGACATCAGAGAAATAGCCTTACTTGATGGGGATCTTACAATATTTGTGGATGGCTCGTGTTTAAGACATGAGGATGGAGGTCTGAGTGCTGCCTATGCTGTAGTCACATTGACGACAACCCTGGAAGCATCTTACCTATGCGAAGTAAAATCTGCACAAGTAGCGGAACTAATCGCATTGACAAGAGCTTGTAAGCGGGGTAAAAACAAAAGAGTAACTGTTTATACCGACAGCCAGTACTGTTATGGGGTTGTTCATGACTTCGGCCAACTATGGTTACAAAGAGAATTCATGACTTCCTCAGGTACCCCTATCAGAAATGGAAAGGTGGTACAAAATTTACTGGAAGCTATTCAATTGCCCAAAGAATTGGCTGTGGTCAAGTGTGCGGCTCACAGATCTGGAAATGATGATGTGACAGCTGGAAATCGATACGCTGACCAAATTGCCCAGTTTTGTGCCCGACACAAAATGTCACTCCAAATTGGGTTATGGGGTGGTGGAAACAGCTGCCAACTGATGTTGTTTGAAAATGTATCAATGTGGGAGGAATTGAGGGACTTGCAACAGGCAACAGGCAGGGAAGAAAAAGACAGATGGAGGACGAACGAATGCAGAATTAGGAATGATGGTGTGGTGGTTAACCAAACTGGTGTGCCTGTACTACCAGACAGCCTGATAGACCCCATGGTCAGAATGATACATGAACCCACACATATGGGGAGGGATGCAATGTGTCGTGTGTTTGAAAAGGTGTTCTATAATTCAAAATTCAGGAACCAAGCGGAAAGGCTTTGCCAGAGGTGCCTAGTGTGCCAGCAATTCAACGCAAGAAAGAGGACTGTAGTAGAACAAAGTACAATTGGACATGCAGTAGGTCCCTTTGTCAGGATGCAGGCGGACTTTATCCAGTTGCCTATGTGCAAGGGATACAGATACGTCCTGGTAATAGTTTGCCTATTTTCTAGATGGGTGGAGGCCTACCCAGCAAAGAAAAATGACGCCATAACTGTAGCCAAACTGTTACTCAGGGAGTTGATACCTAGGTACGGGATTCCAGAGACTATTGAAACAGACCAAGGTGGGCACTTTGCCAACGATGTCCTAAAAGAACTCTGTAGAGCATTTAAGATGGAGCAAAGGCTGCACTGTGCCTATCATCCAGAGGCTTCTGGGATAGTGGAACAAGTGAATGGTACTATCAAGTCCAGACTGGTGAAAATGTGTGATTCCACCAAGATGAACTGGATAGAAGCTTTGCCCCTTGTGCTGATGAGTCTGAGAAGTATTCCGAACCGAAAAACAGGCCTGAGCCCCCATGAAGTGCTAATGGGGCGAGTGATGCGACAGGCATGGGTACCTGGACACAAGCTGCTAAGTATTTCTGATGATTTGGTACTAGAATACTGCAAGCAGCTGGGTGGCCAAGTGCGTTCTATCTCTCACCAGATTGGAGAGACAGCTGACGACTGGCCCAAGACTCCAGCACATAAACTGACACCAGGTGATTGGGTGGTGTTAAAGAAACAAACCCGGAAGAGTTGCCTTGGACCAAAGTGGGGAAAGCCAAGACAAGTGATCCTTGTCACCACAACTGCTGTAAAGTGTGCTGGTGTACCGAAGTGGATCCATGCCAGCCACACGAAGCGGGTAACTGGAGAAAACGCGACTGAAGCTGAAGGTAGTCCAGCTGAGGAGACTCCCGAAGAGGGTCCGGATCTCGCTGACATCGAACTACCGAGCACAAGTCAAGACGTTGATTGGTTCCCTGCCGATGGCCAGGTTCTTGATCCAATACGAACCAGAAAATATTCCTACCTAGATAGTGAGTGGGATAGTGCAGGTGAGACAGAACTAGAGGACGAAGGTCAGGTCAACGAGACTCACATCAAACCTGACCAGGAAATAGGCCAAGTAGGGACAGATCCAATCATCGACACTCCTCCTGAAACTCCAGAAACTGGAAAGGGTCAGATAGTGATTAAAGCTGAAGTTCATGCGGAAGAAAATCAAGGGATCGAAGTGCATGAACAGGAACAGATAGATATAGACGAACGTGTTCAGAAAGCAGAATCCAGATCACCTGAAAGTAAAGATCAACAAACCCAATCTGAACAAGGCCAGCTTAGAAGCCAGGCAGAAGAAATAGATGAAAGACCTGGGACTAGCCAGATAGGGAGGGAAATAGACACTGCCAAGACCAAAGAACAACAACGAAGTGAAGTCAAGAGAGTTCACGAGGAAGGCCAAGTTTCCTCGACCACTGAAAGCCACAAGAATAAGGGCGAACCCCGATACATCAAAAGACTGAGACTAAGAATAAAAACAGTTGAAGAAAAACTAAAAGACCGAAAAAGGGCTGAAAGTGAAAGGAAAGAAGCCCGAGGAAAGTCTATCAGAAAAGGCGACAGAGTAAAGAAACAGAACAGGTTGTATCGGAGCCCTGAATGGACTTACTTGGTGTTGGAAGAAATTGATGAACCCAACCATAGTGGCAAAAGTGACGAAGAGTCCATTGCTGATCGGAGTTCTGACGAAGACCCTCCTTGAAACAAACCCGAGGGATCCTCTGGTGTAAAGAGACAAAGAGGGGTTGAAAGAGCCACCTGTAAGCTATAATGTCTGATTCAGTTGTCAATGGAAGATCCAGATTTAGTTGTTGCAAAACCTGCTGTAAAATATGCTTATGTAGTGTAGCCATGTTGATAGTGATATGGATAGGACTAACAGTCTTTATACCTTTTATGATAAGTAAAGATCCTAACTTGTCCCCTACTGAACCAGAGACGCTAGACACAGACGTTGTACAGACTGAAGAGACACCACGAAGTTTAGAAAAACGTGACAATACAGTTAGTCTGAGACACACACGACCTAAATTAGAAGCATCAGAGGAGGGTGGACTACATTTTC
Organism: Lissotriton vulgaris; assembly: GCF_964263255.1. Lineage (NCBI taxonomy): Eukaryota > Metazoa > Chordata > Amphibia > Caudata > Salamandridae > Lissotriton > Lissotriton vulgaris. Next base: position 432,654,429 of record NC_141696.1, on the reverse strand, counting down.
ACAAAATAAGAAACAGAACACATTTAAATGTCTTTGCTAACCTTTTAGTGCACTATGTAGAAGCTATGGAAATAGAAGATTGTTATGTCTGCATGAAGCTACCCACTTCAGTAGCTGAAGGCGTGACATATCACCATTTACCCCTGACTTACGTAATTTCCTGTAGTATATTAGCAAGCTTATTCTATAGAGGCACTTTACAGTATTATTACTCAAACACTGACGTAATCTTTTCAGAACTTCCTGTCCGGGGAAACCTAAACCTTGTACATATTAAAAGTGTGGTGACCCGTTATATGGGAGAATATTTCCTGACTAAAGGTAACATAGACTTAAATGAAGCTAGACAAGCTAATCTGACCTGTTCCTTGCAGGAGCAGGAAAAGATGTTTATAAAAATGGCAGAGAGAAGGAGGGAAAAGTTTCAGAAAAAGGCCACTGACGAAAAGGATAGAACCCCTAGGTGGGCAGAAAAGATGGAAAGCACCTCAGAGGGCGAAGCTGCTCCTGCTTTATTGCTGGATTTTGAACGGAAAGGGAAACTCTGTCTTCATAGAGAAAAGACTAGTTATTATAACAATGTATTCATCGGTTCCAGCGAGTGTGAACATAATTACAAGGTAATTGGAGGTTGGGGTTTCAAAAATGGGTCAGAGCCTGTGTTTCCCGGAATTTATTATATATGTGGGAACAAGGCTTATTTCAAATTGCCGGATCACTGGTATGGAAGCTGCTACTTTGGCATTGTTTTCCCAAAAATATACCATGTGAACAATGCTGCTGGAAGCGATGAAGAGACTAATGGCTTAGCGCGTAGAAAACGTGAAAGTGTAGGAGAAATTATAGGTGATATTTTTAGTGCACTGATACCTGGAATGGGGGTAGTTCTAAATACTCACAGAATCTGCAAATTGTCTACAGTAGTGGATCGGTTATCAACTGACACTGCTGCTGGATTCCTGTTGGTCAATACTGAAATGGTTGCGATCAGATCAATGGTTTTACAGAATCGCCTTGCTCTTGACACCTTATTGGCAAAAGAGGGCGGGGTCTGCAGGATGCTGAAGGCGCAACATTGTTGCACCTACATACCTGACAAAAGTATCGAACTTAAGAAATATGTAAGGAACATAACTAATTTGGAAAAATAACTCAAACCATTAGAGGTTGACAGTGCCTGGACGAGACTGACTGGTGGTCTCTCCTCTATAGGTAGTTGGTTTTCTAACTTAGGTAAAAATCTTCTATGGAAAATACTGATGCCAATAGCTGGAATAGGTGTGTTTGTACTGATCATATTCATCTGCTGTAAATGTCAAAAATGCAAAAAGTACACTGTGAATAAGAGAGGAGTGAAGAGAAATGTTGATGAGCTAGAATTAGAAGAATTAAGAAACCAGATTTATAAGAAAGCTAAGAATCACCACTCTCATAGAGAAGCTGAAAGAAAACTCAACAATAAATTCGTTGAAATAGAGATGAGCGAATTGGAAGAATGAAGTTGGCATCTGTTTCCTTTATAGTGATGATAGTAAATATCATCAAAGAGGGGATTGATGGAGCAAGGATTCGCATGTAAAGCGACTTGCTCTGACTCAAGAACCTCGCCTAACTTGTAATCATATTAATTCAACCTGTCCGTCATTTATTTCGCCTTTTTCCCCACACACGGGTGTCCCTAGGAGGCTTGCCTATGTGTTTTTCCAATAATAAACAAGCTTGCACTACTGAATGGCCGCTTCGCTGAAAATCCAGTCTGCGCATGCGTCGGTCATACCCATGTGATGTGACGCACTCGCATTTTGGAGGGATATTGTTGCTCATGCGCATTGTCGCAAACATGGCCGCTTGTCTCTAACCATGCTTTCTGCTAGCTTAAGCTGCTTCTGCATATCTTGTAGTGTAGTTCCTAGTTTCCCACTAGGCCCTGCGCATTGGAATAACATAAACAGTAGTATCGACGTGGAACTGCTTATATTCCAGGCCTCCACTGACTATGCTAAACTTAATTGGGTTGTGTTACCAACTAGCTCAGAGGTCACTGGAAACTTTCTTCTCTGCATAGGAAGTGATCAGCTTCCTTGGCACAGACAAGAAGGGATTCAGCTTTCCAACAACCGTGCAACATGACAACTTTGCTCCTCAGATCAAGAGTCGATCTCTAGGGTCGTGTGAAACAATAGACATAGATTTCACTCAGTCAGTCTAGTGCAGTTTACTTTCACAGTATGTAGAGAATAGAGAGACGGGCGTTTATCAATAAAGGTTTAACATTTATTGAACAGTCTTTCTTCTCGTACAAGAGAAATGTATTGCCACAATTGCAATAACTGTTATTGTAAAAAGTACGTACAGTAAGATAAGTATTGCGAAATAGAACTGTAAAAGCATTGATATGGTTTCTTAGCCATACAATGGTTTAAAAGTAATAAAACATATATACAATCATATATACATTAGGCTAACATACTCAACTGGTGCTTCTAACTAAGCCTACCCCAGTGTGCCTGACCTAAGCCTAACACGTGAAAGGGGAGTAAGTAAGTAGCTTAAGTTAAGTTGGTTTTGCCAAGGTTTGTTTCAAGAATTCTCGTCTAAGGGTTTAGTCAACACCATACCTCTGAATAGAATGATGGAGGATTGGTATCTCCTTCAGGGGTCTCTCTCAATATCCCAGTCACCCGCGAGGGTAAACCGGAAGCGCCGGGACTGGATTTCTCTGCACGAGAAATGCAGCGGCTCTCTTCAGCGCGTCGAGGAAGGAGGGGTGACAGCGTCCGCGGGCAGCTGGAATCGGCTGGATGTCTTCGCAGAGGACGGCTGCTCGGCTCCTTAAGCGTACTGCACCATAGTTCGCGCTGTAGCGGCGATAATGGTAATCAGCAGCTTCACCACCACAGGATAGCAGGCTGCAGCGACAGAGTGCTAGTTTTTACCAACACAGGGTCATGCAGGCAGCTGGCATCAGCAACAGGGAACGAACTCACAGCTCGTATCTCTCTCGTTGCTTAAGGCAACGTTGGTAATATTTATACCTGACAGGTGCCGGGTTTGACGCAAGTTTGCTGGACATAAGACGTCAATTAAAGATGTCACTAGGAAGTGACAGTTATCAGTTGCTCATTAGAGTTCCATTACTAATCAAAACATAGCAAGCGGGGATTTCCAGGTTTGCTAAGTTTTTATCTTGTTGAAGAACTCGGAGTGTTATCTAGGAATATCAGATAGTGACTGCTGCACTGTCATTGCACTAATTGGTCGCAAAGGAAGTAGCAGAGAGTCATGCTGGAATGTGGCTCTGTTCGTGTGAGGCCAGAGATGACTTTTCAGAAAATCGCACTTGAACGGTTATGCCAATATAGGGAATAAATGGATTTATAGCTGAATAGGGGCATAAGGTCACAGTATCGATCAGGAACCTAGATAAGCACGCAACACCCACTCCACGTTTTCATGTCCATCAAAATTACTAAAACTAAGCAATAAGATGCATGTGTAACATTGCCCACCCCAAAATACATAAATGCATTCGAAATAGGCGCACTTGTAATACATGGAATGTAGGTACTGTACGTTTTTTTTTTTTAAAGCATAGTAATCATTCAAAAGGTATTGCATATGAAATCAATGAACGATTATGCAAAAAGAATTACACATGAAGTATCTCTGACAGAAGAAAGGCAAGATAAATCATCACATAAAAATGCATTGTAATAACATGTGTGCTAGAGGCTGGTGTTATGTTGTTATGTCTCTAGATGTGTTTAGAAATAGAAGTGTGAAGCTTCTGTTCTCTAAGAATAGTTTCTACGTTAAGCAAATAATTGTTCGTGCCAAAAAGAGAGGGTCAATATTTTTAAAAAAATTGTCCAATTCAAAGAAAATAGATTTTCCAAAGCTCCTGGCAGTTTTTGTTGATCAAAACTGAAGGCCGAATTCAGAGTTCATGGGAACGCTGTGTGTCGGAAAGCTTCTCAAAAGTTATTGTTTCTCTATGGGTGAGAACATCGTATCAGACAGGCTCGCAAAGAATTGGTCTACAAAATCAGGTGATAGTTCAACCAAATTAGATAGCGCTGTAACTTGGCAGGTGTGAGAATGATTGCTGTCATCGAAGGCAGGACCAGCAATGCTCACAGAACGTTGTACCTGGATGATGTTGCTTTTGTCACTCGCTCCACTGTTACCACTTGGCTGTAGTACAGGAGTCTCCACGAATGCCGTCATCGGGATTGGTAGCCGCTGGGGACAACACAATGCGTGAGCCGTTATTGGACTGAGCAAAGTATCGACGTCCATTGGTACTGCTGATGGAAGTGAAAGACAGATGTCCAACACGCATTCATCGCCGCAAAGCATACACCGTAGCACAGGTAAAATGCAATTTTGCCATATCGGTCTGAATGAAAGGAACCAGGTCATGTTTAGATCTCTCAGCCTGGCCAATCCGAGGACGTTAGTTATCCTGTCCCTGTAGCGCATTGCTAGGATTGTCTCTTCCATTCCCATGGGAGCTATGTCTGAGCCGAGGCTTGCCATAACGTAGCAGGAGGGTCAAAAATAGAATCCCTGCGATGAGTCCCAACAATAGTGGTATGCCGCAAAAAATGGAGTGCACAAAATTAGGAAAGATTCCCAAAATTGCCTGGAAGGGTGTTAGCAGTCCCGTAAAGACTGTCTTAAATATGCCTGGGATGCTTGTTGCACTAGACATGTTAAGGAGTTGGCTGAACATTTCTACGAAATGCACGGGGCAATTTGTTGATAAAAGGTCATGGACTTCAGTAGCCGTCCTTGCGACTAGAAGATCATACGTCTCTTTAGATGACGTTATAGGCACTGTTGTCTGTAAAAGCACAGATTTCATTTTGCTTAATGTATCAATTCGTATAGAATAGAGATTCAGACGAGGCCAGAGAGGAGTCACTATGTCTGGAGGCCCGCTCGGGAACAATGCTTGCATACAACATTTGACCATGGACGTTACTTGTACTAGATAACTTTTTCCGGGCGCGAGGCCACAACACCTGTGATCTGTTCTAAGAATGTAACTCCCGTTTGCGAGTTGCATAAAGAAGGGCTCTATCTGAGTTGCAGGTGTGACTAGCTGGTGGCATGAAAGGTTGTTTGAATTTCCATCACATGCTCCGTGTAAATTAATACCCTGACACAAAAGTATACCGCTTAGTGAGTGTTTACAGTTGTCACCACTAAGAAATACATTTTTGTCGCTGTCACTATAGCAAGAATGAGTGTATGGTAATTTCCATATAGATTTAACATATCCTTTACCCAATTGTTCATATTGGCCAGCAGGTATGTACTCAAGGCATTTATGAAATCGGAAAGTTGTTATCGGAATTGTGATAATTCCGTGTATTATCCATTCAATGACAGGACTCTCTGACATTGTCAATGGTAATCTCTCGTGTTTTTCGATGCTCAGGATTGTATAGTCTGCTCCTTTCTGTGCCAAACTGATCTGTTTATCAGTAAGGTTAAAACTGGAAAATAATGACGTTGTGTTGATTAAACGCCAAGGCACATAGCCTGAACGAAGATTTTGCAGCGTCCAGCCTAGTTCTATAATAGAGCGTAATTGAGACTGGCCATGTTGTAACATTAGCAAATCTCTGTCTATCACATCAAAGGCAGAGGATACAATATTGTCCAAAGAATATATTCTGGAAGACAGAGTCATTAACCCATTGTCTACCACAGAAAGTGATTTCTCCAAATTAATACGATCAATTTCTCGTATTTTTTCAGCAGTTTCAATTTGCTTTACTTTCCAAGCCTCGTTGTAAGCAGCATAGATACTGGTCGCTATGAAACGCTTTTGACGCTGTTTGCGTGGTCCAAGAATGAAGTCGCGCAAATCAGCACCATCTTTTAGCAAAGACAAGTGTTGCTTAATTTCAGCCAGTGTGGATGTAGTTAGCCATTCTAGGCAGAGTTTCCCTACACTGTATGTTGTTATAATCCCTGGATGTTGTCTCTGGGAGTATCTAGGGTCTAATCTGGTCATTTTTAACCCCTGTGTTTTATTCAGGAACCTATCTTGACAGCTATTTGTGTCTGTAGGCCAGATTAACCACTTTTTCCAATCAGGATGTGTTCTGTTGAAATGTAAAATTTGTGACACGTCTAACTCAATATCAGCTGTTGCATTTTCTGGTATTGGCTTTGGAATAGACGGTGCTTTAAGGTCTTTGATCTTAGCTAGGCCAAGACAGGATGTTTGGTGTACAGTGTCATTTAAAAATAACATTTGTTCTGGTATCATGCAGGTTCTAAATAGTGCTTCTATGCCTTGCACCTGCCAATCTTTTGTACCCCAAATTGTCTTAGTTTCAATATTATTTTTCCAATAATCAAAACCAAATGTCATCATTTTGTCATAAAATGCTTCTGAATATATCAATTTAGAATTTGTCAGCATTGTTTTCATTCCTGTTTTATCTAACAGTTTGTAATAAAACGTTTCTGTATCACTGGTGTTAAACCCTGAGAAGTATTTGAATTTCTCAAAAAATGCTTTAGAACTGCTTTTAGGTGGTGTAGAACAATGTTCCCATTGATTATACATAAAAACATTTCTAGGCTGTGCAGATTTATGCAAGTAATGATCCCCATAGTGGGTGTAACAGAATAACTGCTCATAACTAGATGAACCTTGTAAATAATCATGATCTGTGAATCTAGCTGACATTACTAAATCAGACATCATGTCATTAATACTGTTAAAGTCCCAATCATCAGAGAATGTACTAGGTGTCACAAAGTCACTTAAGGAAACCTTTAGTTGATGAGGATACTTCAGGATTTCGACCGGACCATAGATCTCATAGTCTGTTTTCTCCCATACTACCCCACCAGGTATTGGAATTGCTGTGACATTTACTGTTGACAGTTCTCTTTTCTTCACGTGGGATGATCTGTGTGGTTTCAGGACTAGGTTGATGTTCTGACTTGCTGTGTCCATTCAATTGTAATGAACTTCCCTAAAATTAAAACTAAAATTAGGCATAGTAGGAGTATGAATACCCCTGAGATAATCCAATGCTCAATCAACGGTGAATCCAGATATAGTTCTTTGATTTGTTGAAGGAGTCCTGTTGTATTTTCTTTAGAATACTTTTTTGTTTCTGGCATCACTTCGGGGTCATTTAAATCTTCAGAGAAGTTGTCGAAGTTGATGAAATAACCAGAGGCAGTTCTGTCAATTGATGGGATTGTTCTTTCAATCTGTCTTTCGGTAGCACTTTCTGATGCCACATTAGTGTAGACTGGTGTTGTTTCTTGACGAACTGTTTCAATCTGTGTTTCAAGAGGCACGAGTTCCATGGCTGTATTGCATAGTCCTTCATTGTGCACTGCAGGCTGATCGAATGTGATTAGTCTTTCAGTTTGAACCTCTTGGATTGTTGCAAGTTTGGGTATTCTGTTGTTTCTTGGGAGTCCACTGGGCCTACTGTTGATTATAGGCCACATGCTTGTGGTTTTACCAGATCGATGGACACGACTCTGTTCTCCTTTTTACCAGCAAGGGGCGGTAGCACAACTGATCTTGTTCCGGTGACTGCCAAGACAGGTACTGCTTTTCTGTAAGAAGGCCCAAATTCCTTCTTAACCGCGATCTTTTCTCTGACTAGATCCCCAATCTTTGGAATCCAGACAGGCCTTGCTGGGGCTGTTGCGGGTGGTGCCTCGTCAGTGGTACTTGGCTGTTGCTTTAACTTTATGTTGCTTAATGATTTTCTTGTTTCATTCAGTTCCTGTAAAACAGCCAAACGATCTTTGATGTCAAAGTCTGTTGTTTTTTCTTGTACCACTGACATCTGACTATCGAGGTCCTGAACGTTCATTCTAATTCCAAACAATAGTTCGTATGGGCTGAAACCTTTTAGAGAATTTCTTGGCATGTTGTTAAGACTAGTCTGGACACTTATTAAATGTTTGACCCACCCAGCGCCTGAACCTAATACCTTCGCTGTTATAGATTGCTTTATGTCCCGGTTTTTTCTTTCTACCACACTATTCCCTTCGGGGTGCGACGGACAAGAATACCGCAACCCAATTCCCATGCTGGCCATGGCCTCCTTATAGGCTCGAGAGCTGAAAGCAGGACCCTGGTCAGAATGGAACGTGGTAATTGCGTATATGCCGATATGGACTCGCAAATCTTTTATAACCGTTCTAGCATCAGCCGAGCGCTGGGGGCCTCATTTTTTAAGTGCTTTTCGTCTTAACTGTGTACACTGGGGCGCGCTTCTCATCTTTGAGTGCGCAGATAGATCGCGTTATGCAGTCTATTAGGATCTCTGAAACTATACTTGCCGGTTCATCACTGCGATCTCTGTTGCAGTCCGGACAGTTTTTTGCGAAGTCATGAATTCCTTCACTCATGTCCGGCCACCAATACTCTGATTGCAATTCTTTCAGAGAGGCTTTGATTGTTTGGTGTCTCAGACCCAACCCCATGTGTGCTTCCAGTAAGAGGAAGCCCCTCCTGCTCCTGTTTGGAATTACTCTGTCCCCCACTCCAGGGATTCGAGCAAAAGGAACGGAGTTTGCATCGATTATGTATGCATAATTGAGTGGATAGTTTACGGGTAGTGCTGCGCAGTCGCCTTTTACGGTCGTTTTTACTGCTAGCATGGTTTCCCCGTCTATGTACTTATCTGTATGCTTTTTTGTGGCTACGGAAGCCGGGTTAGTTGCTTCCGCGGTGGCTGTATTAGCCAATGAATTCCCTGCAACGTGAACGCCATCACGTTGAAGACTCTGTGCGTGAATCACGTGAGTCTTTTGTAGTTCTTTACTTAAAAGAGCTACCTCGTTCCAGAGCAATTTATGCTTTATTGTGGCACCTGTGTCATCTTTGTAGTCGTTTTCAATCCAACTCTGCAGTTTATTGTTGTAAGAATTGACGCAAAAATGAGAATCGCACACGATAAGTGTGGGGAATTCGCGTTCTGCATTTTCGAGCGCCATCTTTAAACATCTGATTTCAGTTCTTTGAGCCGAACAGTACTTTACTGATTCAGTTTTTGTTATTTTCGGTTTGATTTTACCGCACAGCCAACGACATTTAATGATCGCACATGCTGCATCGTAGGATTTTCTCTCTACGTTGAAATGCTGTACAAAGCTATCTGTATAGATTATACAGGCGTATTGTGGGAGAGGCAGAATTTCGATTGGCAGAGGATATTCTTCTTCATATTCTAAATCATTCAGTTCTTTGTATTGCGGGGCGAAATAGTATTTCACGTCTTCCGCTCCTAGAGAATCTATGCACTGTATCCATTTCGGATCCAGTGACACTGTAGGCAGGTTTACTGGGCTGAATAGCGCCTCGAAGGCGGATTCCGCTGTAAGGATATTAATCCGTTTACCGTGTGCTAGTTCTCGTTCATTTGCTAATGCGATTTGCACTGCGTTCACAGTTCTTTCTGTGCGACTGAATGTTTTTTTCTGCTTGTGTGTACAAGTGAGATTTAATTGAAATTGGTACCTTTTCTCCCTCATTAGAGGTCAGGTACGTGAATCCGCATCTTCCTGGGATGACTCGGATTACAAGATCACGTGTGTTGTCACGTGTATCTAATTTTGTTTTTGCTAACATGTCTGTTTGCAGCGATCTCACAATTTCTGTGTGTTTTTGAGTCCAATTGATTTGTTTTAAATCAGGTTTTATTAGTTCGTAGAGAGGTTTAACCCTCTCTGCGTAATGTAGGATGTAAGTTCTTCCGAAATTCCGAAAACCTAGAATGGATTGTAAATTCTTCAGCGTTTTTGGAGTTTGGAGTACAGCGCACTTCTCTAAGAAGTTGTTCGCTAGGCTTTTCCCTTCACTTGATAATTCGTACCCTAAAAATAGTACTGTCAGATGGGCAATTCGGGACTTTTTAAAGTTGAATTTGTAACCCTCTGCTGCGAACCCAAGTATAATGGTGTTCACTCTCTTCAAGTGAGTATCCAAGTCGTCGTCTGTGAGATAAATATCATCTACGTAAGACAATGCTTCATCATCATAGATTTGTAGTAACTCTGTTACCCTAGCTGAGAATAGTCCTGGGCTGTTCTTGAACCCCTGTGGGAGTCGACAGAATTTTTTCTGTGACCCAAATGCGGAGAAAGCGGTCAAATATCTGCTTTCTGGTGCAATGTTTTGACAAAAGAAACCATTAGAAATGTCTAATGTCGTTTTGTATTTTTTCCTAACTATGTTATTCATTAGGGCTGCACTATGCGAGTTTTGTACTGCAAAAGTTTTGCAACATGTATTAAGATGTCTGTAGTCCAAAACTAGACGATATGAATTGTCTGGCTTGGAGACAGGAAACAAAGGATTGTTCATTTGAGAGGTGCATGTTTCAATCACCCCCTGGTACTCAAGTTGATCTAAGATCTCCCTGACTTGTTTTTTAGCTTCTTGCTTTATGGGATACTGCCGTTGGGCAGTTGGTTCACTTTTTAGTTGGATTTTGTGAGGCGGTGAATCCTCATCCCATCCTACATGATTTTTATATAATGCAGGTGCCTGGGCTACTGCCCATTTCCTTGCATATGTATATTTTTTGTGAATCGGAATGTGATTCGAGAAGGCAGGCATAATCACTTCTTCGCCACGAGGGCACTCCCTGACAAACTCCGGGGGCCAATCTTTTTCAGCTAACAGAATATCATAGCCTTTTGAGAGCTTATCCCAAAATAGACCCTTAATTTTCCTAGTCTTATCACCCTCCATACGCAATGTTATTTCGTATATTTTATGGGGCTCGCTAAGTCTGGCGTCGGCAGTTTCAACTTGAATGTATTCATTCGTGTCCACTGTCTCCAGATGACTCATCAAGATCTTGCGCGCTATACTGATCTCTGCTGCCCTGTCCAACATTGTCAATGCCCACTCCCCGTTTTTCAACTGTGTCCTCAGTATTCTCGGCATGGTTGATTACTCTAATACTGGCTACCTTCTTTTTCTGAAATTGAGATTTTTTACTCTGAGCAGGTTCCTTGTTTTGGACTTGGTGTGCTCTCCTGGGTCTGACCGTCCTCTTCTTTCCGAATTCTGTGGAAAAGATCGAGAGGGACGTGTATCAATACTTTGATATCTATCAGGTTTTTTCAGATTATCCCTATTTCTAAGGTTATATCTTTTCTCAGAGGGCTCCCTCTGGGGAGACTGGCGTTCTCGAGTCGGAGTTCTTTCCCTCCGTCGAGGAGACCTTCCTCTGGACTGGAAAACTTTTTCCTTGGGAGTGGATTGTTTATTTCCATCCCAGCTCTTTTTAGGAGTGTTAGAATTATTTTTAATAAATAATTTTTCAGGATTTTCGAGCAGTTGGGGCTTAACTGGTTTCCCACCCAAGCTGTCTCTACCTAATTCTTCATAGCACTTTTCTATGATTTTGGCAAGCTCAACAGGATCTTTTATATCTGTTTCCCTCAACTTCTGGCGAATCGCCACAGAGGCTGCTTCTCCCTTTATGTTGGCTAATAATATAGCCGTGACCTGTTTGAAATCTTTCAGTAATTTTATACCTAGATTTAAAGCGGGCTCTGGACCGAATTCATTTTGAATCTGTTTTAGCACTTCTGGTATTACCGCCATAGACGGAACACCGTGTGTTTTTGTGTAAATGGAAGCAAAGACTGTACCCCAAGTGTCACAGTCCTCCACGTGTGGTGCGATTCCCATAGGAAGGCAGATGGTCAAGATTCTGTGTTTCTCAATAGGGGTAGTATCAGGAAATACTGCCTCTATTTGAGTGATTTTCTGGGCTAACCAGAAAGGAATTTGTTCCCGTTTTACGGGTGTTTTACCAAGACATGACTGTATGTTCTGTGGTGTAATTTTATTTGTGTTCCCCTGATGAGGGGTCAGCTGTGGTGTATTAACAGCTGGCTGGACTGTTGCAGTCCGTATTACATATTGGACTAATTGCCTATGTATTTTTATTAATGTGTTTAGCTGTGCTAACAGCTCTTCTCTAGACATTCTTGCAATGTCAGGATGTGGTGTGTAGCTGGCTAGAACCGGCCACGTGGCTCCTGGTCTACCTAGTGGACCGAGCCTAGTTATTTGATCAGTATGTTTTAGGGCGCCATTAAACCAGAGCAGGTGCTCTTGAAATTTAAGTGGGATTTCAATCTCCTCGAAAGGAGCGTACTCTCCTGGAGGTTCCTCTATTTTGTAATAGTGAAACTCCTGTGTTATAGCGTTTACCGCTGGAAAGTTTATCCATGAATAGAATACCTCTGTCTGCCGATATTCGTGAGCCTCTATCACGAAAATTACTGTACCACCTTGAGGTGTCAGTCCGTTTTCTATAAGTCTTAAAGTTATAGATCTTCTTAACTGGACCGGGATGATAATAGCACCCGGGTCTGTGTATTCGGGACCTTGCTGAGTCGCATCTGCTGCGCCCCCAGTGGTTCCGTTATTTTCTACTGACATTGTATAAATGCAGTTTTTGCAGAGTAGGTCTCCAAGGAGACAAAGATTAGGTGCACAATATTTTGGAACACTGTATCCTTCAACGTTGAATAAACCAGAGCTTTACATAGGAATCTCTTCCTACTAAGGTCGGGCGGATTTTAACCTTTCACCCACTCCAGACGTCTATTGGAGTATTTACGGGAGAAAGGGGTGTGAAATATGCACGACTGAGTTACTCTATAAGTCTTGCGTTAGTTTATCGCCTTACCAAACGTTTGGGCGCCATGTAGTGTAGTTCCTAGTTTCCCACTAGGCCCTGCGCATTGGAATAACATAAACAGTAGTATCGACGTGGAACTGCTTATATTCCAGGCCTCCACTGACTATGCTAAACTTAATTGGGTTGTGTTACCAACTAGCTCAGAGGTCACTGGAAACTTTCTTCTCTGCATAGGAAGTGATCAGCTTCCTTGGCACAGACAAGAAGGGATTCAGCTTTCCAACAACCGTGCAACATGACAACTTTGCTCCTCAGATCAAGAGTCGATCTCTAGGGTCGTGTGAAACAATAGACATAGATTTCACTCAGTCAGTCTAGTGCAGTTTACTTTCACAGTATGTAGAGAATAGAGAGACGGGCGTTTATCAATAAAGGTTTAACATTTATTGAACAGTCTTTCTTCTCGTACAAGAGAAATGTATTGCCACAATTGCAATAACTGTTATTGTAAAAAGTACGTACAGTAAGATAAGTATTGCGAAATAGAACTGTAAAAGCATTGATATGGTTTCTTAGCCATACAATGGTTTAAAAGTAATAAAACATATATACAGTCATATATACATTAGGCTAACATACTCAACTGGTGCTTCTAACTAAGCCTACCCCAGTGTGCCTGACCTAAGCCTAACACGTGAAAGGGGAGTAAGTAAGTAGCTTAAGTTAAGTTGGTTTTGACAAGGTTTGTTTCAAGAATTCTCGTCTAAGGGTTTAGTCAACACCATACCTCTGAATAGAATGATGGAGGATTGGTATCTCCTTCAGGGGTCTCTCTCGATATCCCAGTCACCCGCGAGGGTAAACCGGAAGCGCCGGGACTGGATTTCTCTGCACGAGAAATGCAGCGGCTCTCTTCAGCGCGTCGAGGAAGGAGGGGTGACAGCGTCCGCGGGCAGCTGGAATCGGCTGGATGTCTTCGCAGAGGACGGCTGCTCGGCTCCTTAAGCGTACTGCACCATAGTTCGCGCTGTAGCGGCGATAATGGTAATCAGCAGCTTCACCACCACAGGATAGCAGGCTGCAGCGACAGAGTGCTAGTTTTTACCAACACAGGGTCATGCAGGCAGCTGGCATCAGCAACAGGGAACGAACTCACAGCTCGTATCTCTCTCGTTGCTTAAGGCAACGTTGGTAATATTTATACCTGACAGGTGCCGGGTTTGTCGCAAGTTTGCTGGACATAAGACGTCAATTAAAGATGTCACTAGGAAGTGACAGTTATCAGTTGCTCATTAGAGTTCCATTACTAATCAAAACATAGCAAGCGGGGATTTCCAGGTTTGCTAAGTTTTTATCTTGTTGAAGAACTCGGAGTGTTATCTAGGAATATCAGATAGTGACTGCTGCACTGTCATTGCACTAATTGGTCGCAAAGGAAGTAGCAGAGAGTCATGCTGGAATGTGGCTCTGTTCGTGTGAGGCCAGAGATGACTTTTCAGAAAATCGCACTTGAACGGTTATGCCAATATAGGGAATAAATGGATTTATAGCCGAATAGGGGCATAAGGTCACAGTATCGATCAGGAACCTAGATAAGCACGCAACAATCTGTCTTTTTGCACTAAACCTTAATGCTATAGATATTATAAAGTAAGGGGTGCAGTGAAGTTTTTAACGGTGTACAGTGTAATCATTTTTACGTGTGATTCTAATTTGTTCTCGCTTACTTTTCATGTACAGCGTATCTATGGGCCTGGGGACGGGGAGCCGCTCCATATTGAAGCTCTTCTAAACCCTATCACGTCACATGGGAGAAACCCAACTGCGCAGAAGCTGAAACAAGCCAGTTGGCTCCCGAAGCAAGATGCGCCTGGGAACCCACCTAGAAGATGCTACTAGCTACCTTGCTTGTGATACATTGTTTCAATGTACTGTACGCTCTCATTGTTTTCCATATTCCTATGCCTGGGAACGTGAACCCAAGGGGCGGGTATGAAAAATTAAATATTCATTGTGGGAACACTGAATTATAGGTGGTGACAATGACAGAGTCACCTCTCCTGACCAATCATAACGTGGGACTTTGTCACTTGCAACATTTGTGGGTGGTCTAGGGGTCCCAAAATAGTATAACTAGCTTAGTGTAGCGTAGAGAAATTGTCCGTCTTGTCCGAGTAGCAGACCTGTCACTGACCCCTCTATAGGTGATTAATACAGAGCGCTGCGGAGCACTCTGTCCATACTTTCCACAAACTCCAAGGGGTGGAAATAGTCCTAAGTGCTGGCGGAGCACTTTCCTGGGAAATTCGAAAACCCAATCGGGGTTACTGGCGGATTCTGTGCAGAGAGGGGGTAACGCAGGCGTTGCATCCGAAGCTGCTGGGGTTGGTCGTGCCCTTTGGTGAGCCCAGTCCTGACCCAAATCCTGAGGGGTATCCTGTCCTGACTGTCCGTGAGCTGTACCTGCTCACCTTCTGGTATTCCTGAATACTTGAAGGTCCTGTCCCTGATCTTGTCCCTACTGACCCGTGGCCAGGGTTAGTCATCATTCTCGTTCTAGGTAATTATCCTCTGTGGGTGTCCGTCTGACTATACTCTCACCTTTCCTTTTCTTAATAAAGCACTCTTGCCTGTGATATTGCCCTATCACCTTTAAAGCGATTTATATGCAATGGTTTATTAGTGATGTTCCACTTCTCTCCCTACCTATAGGATATTATTAAACTGTCATATTATTTTAGTGTGTTCCATTTTTCCCTTCCCTTTAGCATGGTTGCAGTGAACTTAGTAAGAATAGCCTAAGAAGCCTAGTTTAGGTATGTCATGTGCTTATCTAGGTTCCTGATCGATACTGTGACCTTATGCCCCTACTCGGCTATAAAGCCCTTTGTTCCCTATATTGGCATAACCGTTCAAGTACGATTTTCTGTAAAGTCATCTCTGGCCTCACACGAGCAGAGCCACAGAGCCACATTCCAGCATGACTCTCTGCTACTTCCTTTGCGACCAATTAGTGCAATGACAGAGCAGCAGTCACTATCTGATATTCCTAGATAACACTCCGAGTTCTTCAACAAGATAAAAACTTAGCAAACCTGGAAATCCCCGCTTGCTATGTTTTGATTAGTAATAGAACTCTAATGAGCAACTGATAGCTGCCACTTCCTAGTGACATCTTTAATTGACGTCTTATGTCCAGCAAACTTGCGTCAAACCCGGCACCTGTCAGGTATAAATATTACCAACGTTGCCTTAAGCAAGGCGAAGCTAGCTGCTGTTAAGCAAGGAGCGAACATGTTGCTGATGCCAGCTGCCTGCATGACCCCGTGTTGGTAAAAACTAGCACTCTGTCGCTGCAGCCTGCTATCCTGTGGTGGTGAAGCTACTGATTACCATTATCGCCGCTACAGCGCGACCTATGGTGCAGTACGCTTGAGGAGCCGTGCAGCCGTCCTCTGCGAAGACATCCAGCCCAGCTGCCCGCGGACGCTGTCACCCCTCCTTCCTCCAGACGCGCTGAGAGAAGCCGCTGCCTTTCTCGTGCAGAGAAATCCAGTCCCGGCGCTTCCAGTTTACCCTCGCAGGTGACTGGGATATCGAGAGAGACCCCTGAAGGAGATACCAATCCTCCATCATTCTATTCAGAGGTATGGTGTTGACTAAACCCTTAGAAGAGAATTCTTGAAACAAACCTTGGCAAAACCAACTTAACTTAAGCTACTTACTTACTCCCCTTCTCACGTGTTAGGCCTAGGTCAGGCACACTGGGGTAGGCTTAGTTAGAAGCACCAGTTGAGTATGTTAGCCTAATGTATATATGACTGTATAAATGTTTTATTACTTTTAAACCATTGTATGGCTAAGAAACCATATCAATGCTTTTACAGTTCTATTTCGCTATTCTTATCTTACTGTACGTACTTTTCATAATAACAGTTATTGCAATTGTGGCAATACATTTCTCTTGTACGAGAAGAAAGACTGTTCAATAAATGTTAACCCTTTATTGATACACGCCCGTCTCTCTATTCTCTACATACTGTGAAAGTAAACTGCACTAGACTGACTGAGTGAAATCTATGTCTATTGTTTCACACGACCCTAGAGATCGACTCTTGATCTGAGGAGCAAAGTTGTCATGTTGCACGGTTGTTGGAAAGCTGAATCCCTTCTTGTCTGTGCCAAGGAAGCTGATCACTTCCTATGCAGAGAAGAAAGTTTCCAGTGACCTCTGAGCTAGTTGGTAACACAACCCAATTAAGTTTAGCATAGTCAGTGGAGGCCTGGAATATAGCCAGTTCCACGTCGATACTACTGTTTATGTTATTCCAATGCGCAGGGCCTAGTGGGAAACTAGGAACTACACTACATGGCGCCCTAACGTTTGGTAAGGCGATAAACTAACGCAAGACTTATAGAGTAACTCAGTCGTGCATATTTCACACCCCTTTCTCCCGTAAATACTCCAATAGACGTCTGGAGTGGGTGAAAGGTTAAAATCCGCCCGACCTTAGTAGGAAGAGATTCCTATGTAAAGCTCTGGTTTATTCAACGTTGAAGGATACAGTGTTCCAAAATATTGTGCATCTAATCTTTGTCTCCTTGGAGACCCACTCTGCAAAAACTGCATTTATACAATGTCAGTAGAAAACAACGGCACCACTGGGGCCGCAGTAGATGCGACTCAGCAAGGTCCCGAATACACAGACCCGGGTGCTATTATCATCCCGGTCCAGTTAAGAAGATCTATAACTTTAAAACTTATAGAAAACGGACTGCCACCTCAAGGTGGTACAGTAATTTTCGTGATAGAGGCTCACGAGTATCGGCAGACAGAGGTATTCTATTCATGGATAAACTTTCCAGCGGTAAACGCTATAACACAAGAGTTTCACTATTACAAAATAGAGGAACCTCCGGATGAGTACGCCCCTTTCGAGGAGGTTGAAATTCCACTTAAATTTCAAGAGCACCTGCTCTGGTTTAATGGCGCCCTAAAACACAATGATCACATAACCAGGCTCGGTCCACTAGGTAGACCAGGAGCCACGTGGCCGGTTCTAGCCAGCTACACACCACATCCTGACATTGCAAAAATGTCTAGAGAAGAGCTGTTAGTACAGCTAAACACATTAATAAAAATACATAGGCAATTAGTCCAATATGTACTACGGACTGCAACAGTCCAGCCAGCTGTTAATTCACACCAGCTGACCCCTCATCAGGGGAACACAAATAAAATTACACCACAGAACATACAGTCATGTCTTGGTAAAACACCCGTAAAACGGGAACAAATTCCTTTCTGGTTAGCCCAGAAAATCACTCAAATAGAGGCAGTATTTCCTGATACTACCCCTATTGAGAAACACAGAATCTTGACCATCTGCCTTCCTATGGGAATCGCACCACACGTGGAGGACTGTGACACTTGGGGTACAGTCTTTGCTTCCATTTACACAAAAACACACGGTGTTCCGTCTATGGCGGTAATACCAGATGTGCTAAAACAGATTCAAAATGAATTCGGTCCAGAACCAGCTTTAAATCTAGGTATGA
Organism: Lissotriton vulgaris; assembly: GCF_964263255.1. Classification (NCBI taxonomy): domain Eukaryota; kingdom Metazoa; phylum Chordata; class Amphibia; order Caudata; family Salamandridae; genus Lissotriton; species Lissotriton vulgaris. Next base: position 432,636,202 of record NC_141696.1, on the reverse strand, counting down.
AATTACTGAAAGATTTCAAGCAGGTCACGGCTATATTATTAGCCAATGTAAAGGGAGAAGCAGCATCTGTGGCGATTCGCCAGAAGTTGAGGGAAACAGATATAAAAGATCCTGTTGAGCTTGCAAAAATCATAGAAAAATGCTATGAAGAATTAGGTAGAGACAGCTTGGGTGGGAAACCAGTCAAGCCGCAACTGCTCGAAAATCCAGAAAAATTATTTATTACAAATAATTCAAACACTCCTAAAAAGAGCTGGGATGGAAATAAACAATCCACTCCCAAGGAAAAAGTTTTCCAGTCCAGAGGAAGGTCTCCTCGACGGAGGGAAAGAACTCCGACTCGAGAACGCCAGTCTCCCCAACGGGAGCCCTCTGAGAAAAGATATAACCTTAGAAATAGGGATAATATAAAAAGACCTGATAGATATCAAAGTATTGATACACGTCCCTCTCGATCTCTTCCACAGAATTCGGAAAGAAGAGGACGGTCAGACCCAGGAGAGCACACCAAGTCCAAAGACAAGGAACCTGCTCAAAATAAGAAATCTCAATTTCAGAAAAAGAAGGTAGCCAGTATTAGAGTAATCAACCATGCCGAGAATACTGAGGACACAGTTGAAAAACGGGGAGTGGGCATTGACAATGTTGGACAGTGCAGCAGAAATCAGTATAGCGCGCAAGATCTTGATGAGTCATCTGGAGACAGTGGACACGAATGAATACATTCAGGTTGAAACTGCCGACGCCAGGCTTAGCGAGCCCCATAAAATATACGAAATAACATTGCGTATAGAGGGTGATAAGACTAGGAAAATTAAGGGTCTGTTTTGGGATAAGCTCTCGAAAGGCTATGATATTCTGTTAGCTGAAAAAGATTGGCCCCCAGAGTTTGTCAGGGAGTGCCCTCGTGGCGAAGAGGTAATTATGCCTGCCTTCTCGAATCACATACCGATTCACAAAAAATACACATATGCAAGGAAATGGGCTGTAGCCCAGGCACCTGCATTGTATAAAAATCACGTAGGATGGGATGAGGATTCACCGCCTCACAAAATCCAACTAAAAAGTGAACCAACTGCCCAACGGCAGTATCCTATAAAGCAAGAAGCTAAAAAACAAGTCAGGGAGATCTTAGATCAACTTGAATATCAGGGGGTGATTGAAACATACACCTCTCAAATGAACAATCCTTTGTTTCCTGTCTCCAAGCCAGACAATTCATATCGTCTAGTTTTGGACTACAGACATCTTAATACATGTTGCAAAACCTTTGCAGTACAAAACTCGCATAGTGCAGCCCTAATGAATAATATAGTTAGGAAAAAATATAAAACGACATTAGACATTTCTAATGGTTTCTTTTGTCAAAACATTGCACCAGAAAGCAGATATCTGACCGCTTTCTCTGCATTTGGGTCGCAGAAAAAATTCTGTCGACTCCCACAGGGGTTCAAGAACAGCCCAGGACTATTCTCAGCTAGGGTAACAGAGTTACTACAAATCGATGATGATGAAGCATTATCTTACGTAGATGATATTTATCTCACAGACGACGACTTGGATACTCACTTGAAAAGAGTGAACACCATTATACTTGGGTTCGCAGCAGAGGGTTACAAATTCAACTTTAAAAAGTCTCGAATTGCCCATCTGACAGTACTATTTTTAGGGTACGAATTATCAAGTGAAGGGAAAAGCCTAGCGGACAACTTCTTAGAGAAGTGCGCTGTACTCCAAGCTCCAAAAACGCTGAAGAATTTACAATCCATACTAGGTTTTCTGAATTTCGGAAGAACTTACATCCTAAATTACGCAGAGAGGGTTAAACCTCTCTACGAACTAATAAAACCTGATTTAAAACAAATCAATTGGACTCAAAAACACACAGAAATTTTGAGATCACTGCAAACAGACATGTTAGCAAAAACAAAATTAGATACACGTGACAACACACGTGATCTTGTAATCCGAGTCATCCCAGGAAGATGCGGATTCACGTACCTAACCTCTAATGAGGGAGAAAAGGTACCAATTTCAATTAAATCTCACTTGTACACACAAGCAGAAAAAACATTCAGTCGCACAGAAAAAACTGTGAACGCAGTGCAAATCGCATTAGCAAATGAAAGAGGACTAGCACACGGCAAACGGATTAATATCCTTACAGCGGAATCCGCCTTCGAGGCGCTATTCAGCCCAGTAAACCTGCCTACAGTGTCACTGGATCCAAAATGGATACAGTGCATAGATTCTCTAGGAGCGGAAGATGTAAAATACTATTTCGCCCCGCAATTTGAAGAACTGAATGATTTAGAATATGAAGAAGAATATCCTCTGCCAATCGAAATCCTGCCTCTCCCACAATACGCATGTATAATCTATATAGATAGCTTTGTACAGCATTTCAACGTAGAGAGAAAATCCTACGATGCAGCATGTGCGATTATTAAAGGTCGTTGGCTGTGCGGTAAATTCAGACCGAAAGTAACAAAAACTGAATCTGTAAGAAACTGTTCGGTTCAGAGAACTGAAATCAGATCTTTAAAGATGGCGCTCGAAAATGCAGAACGCGAATTCCCCACACTTATCGTGTGCGATTCTCATTTTTGCGTCAATTCTTACAACAATAAACTGCAGAGTTGGATCGAAAACGACTACAAAGATGACACAGGTGCCACAATAAAGCATAAATTGCTCTGGAACGAGGTAGCTCTTTTAAGTAAAGAACTACAAAAGACTCACGTGATCCACGCACAGAGTCTTCAGCGTGATGGCGTTCACGTTGCAGGGAATTCATTGGCTAATACAGCCACCGCGGAAGCAACTAACCCGGCTTCCGTAGCCACAAAAAAGCGTACAGATAAGTATATAGACGGGGAAACCATGCTGGCAGTAAAAACGACCGTAAAAGGCGACTGTGCAGCACTACCCGTAAACTATCCACTCAATTATGCATACATAATCGATGCAAACTCCGTTCCTTTTGCTCGAATCCCTGGAGTGGGGGATAGAGTAATTCCAAACATGAACAGGAGAATATTTTTAATAGCAGACGCACACATGGGTTTGGGTCTAAGGCACAGAGAGATCAAGGAATCACTGACTGAATTACAATCAGTATTCTGGTGGCCGGGAATGAGTGTAGAACACCAAATATATGCAAACAACTGTGAAAACTGCAATAGGGATCGCAGTAGCGAACCTTGCTACCGGCTACCAATCAGAAAGAGCGTAACGCTGCCTACACCCCGTCCTGCGTCCTATTAATAGTTAAGACAAAATGCACTTAAAAAATGTGGCCCCAGCGCTCGGCTGACGCTAGAACGGTTATAAAAGATTTGCGAGTCTTTATCGGCACATACGCAATTACCACGTTCCATTCTGACCAGGGTCCTGCTTTCAGCTCTCGAGCTTATAGGGAGGCCATGGCCAGCATGGGAATTGGGTTGCGGTATTCTTGTCCGTCGCACAAGTGTGGTAGAAAGAAAAAACCGGGACATAAAGCAATCTATAACAGCGAAGGTATTAGGTTCAGGCGCTGGGTGGGTCAAACATTTAATAAGTGTCCAGACTAGTCTTAACAACATGCCAAGAAATTCTCTAAAAGGTTTCAGCCCATACGAACTATTGTTCGGAATAAGAATGCGCGTTCAGGACCTCGATAGTCAGATGTCAGTGGTACAAAAAGAAACAAAGCAGTTTGAAGTAAAAGACCGTTTGGCTGTTTTACAGGAACTGAATGAAACAAGAAAATCATTAAGCAACATAAAGTTAAAGCAACAGCCAAGTACCACTGACGAGGCACCACCCGCAACAGCCCCAGCAAGGCCTGTCTGGATTCCAAAGATTGGGGATCTAGTCAGAGAAAAGATCGCGGTTAAGAAGGAATTTGGGCCTTCTTACAGAAAAGCAGTACCTGTCTTAGCAGTCACCGGAACAAGATCAGTTGTGCTACCGCCCCTTGCTGGTAAAATGGAGAACAGAGTCGTGTCCATCGACCTGGTAAAACCACAAGCATGTGGCCTATAATCAACAGTAGGCCCAGTGGACTCCCAAGAAACAACAGAATACCCAAACTTGCAACAATCCAAGAGGTTCAAACTGAAAGACTAATCACATTCGATCAGCCTGCAGTGCACAATGAAGGACTATGCAATAATGCCATGGAACTCGTGCCTCTTGAAACACAGATTGAAACAGTTCGTCAAGAAACAACACCAGTCTACAATGATGTGGCATCAGAAAGTGCTACCGAGAGACAGATTGAAAGAACAATCCCATCAATTGACAGAACTGCCTCTGGTTATTTCATCAACTTCGACAACTTCTCTGAAGATGAAAACGATCCCGAAGTGATGCCAGAAACAAAAAAGTCTTTTAAAGAAAAAGCAATGGAACTCTTTCATCAATTGAAGGAAATCTACCTTATTTCCCCTTGGCTAGAGTTCTGGTTCGGTCTAGGTGTATTTTTCCTCCTGCTTTGGCTCATCATGGTACTGTGTTTGGGAAAATTCATTGAAGGAAAATATATTACAATGGACACAGCAAGTCAGAACATCAACCTAGTCCTGAAACCACACAGATCATCCCATGTGAAGAAAAGAGAACTGTCAACAGTAAATGTCACAGCAATTCCAATACCTGGTGGGGTAGTATGGGAAAAAACAGACTATGAGATCTATGGTCCGGTCGAAATCCTGAAGTATCCTCATCAACTAAAGGTTTCCTTAAGTGACTTTGTGACACCAAGTACATTCTCTGATGATTGGGACTTTAACAGTATTAATGACATGATGTCTGATTTAGTAATGTCAGCTAGATTCACAGATCATGATTATTTACAAGGTTCATCTAGTTATGAGCAGTTATTCTGTTACACCCACTATGGGGATCATTACTTGCATAAATCTGCACAGCCTAGAAATGTTTTTATGTATAATCAATGGGAACATTGTTCTACACCACCTAAAAGCAGTTCTAAAGCATTTTCTGAGAAATTCAAATATTTTTCAGGGTTTAACACCAGTGATGCAGAAACGTTTTATTATAAACTGTTAGATAAAACAGGAATGAAAACAATGCTGACAAATTCAAAATTGATATATTCAGAAGCATTTTATGACAAAATGATGACATTTGGTTTTGATTATTGGAAAAATAATATTGAAACGAAATCAATTTGGGGTACAAAAGATTGGCAGGTGCAAGGCATTGAAGCACTATTTAGAACCTGCATGATACCAGAACAAATGTTATTTTTAAATGACACTGTACACCAAACATCTTGTCTTGGCCTAGCCAAAAACAAAGAAATGAAAACACCGTCTATACCAAAGCCAATAGCTGAGAATGCAACTGCAGATAATGAGTTAGACGTGTCACAAATTTTACATTTCAACAGAACACATCCTGATTGGAAAAAGTGGTTAATCTGGCCTACAGACACAAATAGCTGTCAAGATAGATTCCTGAATAAAACACAGGGTTTAAAAATGACCAGATTAGACCCTAGATATTCCCAGAGACAACATCCAGGAATTATAACCACATACAGTGTAGGCAAACTCTGCCTAGAATGGCTAACTACATCCACACTGGCTGAAATTAAGCAACACTTGTCTTTATTAAAAGATGGTGCTGATTTGCGCGATTTCATTCTTGGACCACGCAAACAGCGTCAAAAGCGTTTCATAGCGACCAGCATCTATGCTGCTTACAACGAGGCTTGGAAAGTAAAGCAAATTGAAACTGCTGAAAAGATACGAGAAATTGATCGTATTAATTTGGAAAAATCACTTTCTGTAGTAGACAATGGGTTAATGACTCTGTCTTCCAGAATATATTCTTTGGACAATATTGTATCATCTGCCTTTGATGTGATAGACAGAGATTTGCTAATGTTACAACATGGCCAATCTCAATTACGCTCTATTATAGAATTAGGCTGGACGCTGCAAAATCTTCGTTCAGGCTATGTGCCTTGGCGTTTGATAAACACAACGTCATTCTTTTCCATTTTTAACCTTACTGATAAACAGATCAGTTTGGCACAGAAAGGAGCAGACTATACAATTTTGAGCATCGAGAAACTCGAGAGATTACCATTGACAATGTCAGAGAGCCCTGTCATTGAATGGATAATACACGGAATTATCACAATTCCGATAACAACTTTTCGATTTAAAAAGTGCCTTGAATACATACCTGCTGGCCAATATGAACAATTGGGTAAGGGATATGTTAAATCCGAATGGAAATTACCATACACTCATTCTTGCTATAGTGACAGCGACAAAAATGTATTTCTTAGTGGTGACAACTGTAAACACTCACTAAGCGGTATACTTTTGTGTCAGGGTATTAATTTACACGGAGCATGTGATGGCAATTCAAACAACCTTTCATGCCACCAGCTAGTCACACCTGCAACTCAGATAGAGCCCTTCTTTATGCAACTCGCAAACGGGAGTTACATTCTAAGAACGGATCACAGGTGCTGTGGCCTCGCGCCCGGACTAAGTTATCTAGTAGAAGTAACGTCCATGGTCAAATGTTGCATGCAAGCATTGTTTCCGAGCGGGCCTCCAGACACAGTGACTCCCCTCTGGCCTCGTCTGAATCTCTATTCTATACGAATTGATACATTAAGCAAAATGAAATCTGTGCTTTTACAGACAACAGTGCCTATAACGTCATCTAAAGAGACGTATGATCTTCTAGTCGCAAGGACGGCTACTGAGGTCCATGACCTTTTATCAACAAATTGCCCCGTGCATTTCGTACAAATGCTCGACCAACTCCTTAACATGTCTAGTGCTACAAGCATCCCAGGCATATTTAAGACAGTCTTTACGGGACTGCTAACACCCTTCCAGGCAATTTTGGGAATCTTTCCTAATTTTGTGCACTCCATCTTTGGTGGTATTCCACTATTTTTTGGACTCATCGCAGGGATTCTATTTTTGACCATCCTGCTACGTTATGGCAAACCTCGGCTCAGACATAGCTCCCATGGGAATGGAAGAAACAATCCTAGCAATGCGCTACAGGGACAGGATAACTAACGTCCTCGGATTGGCCAGGCTGAGAGATCTAAACATGACCTGGTTCCTTTCATTCAGACCGATATGGCAAAATTGCATTTTACCTGTGCTACGGTGTATGCTTTGCGGCGAGGAATGCGTGTTGGACATCTGTCTTTCACTTCCATCAGCAGTACCAATGGACGTCGATACTTTGCTAAGTCCAATAACGGCTCACGCATTGTGTTGTCCCCAGCGGCTACCAATCCTGATGACGGCATTCGTGGAGACTCCTGTACTACAGCCAAGTGGTAACAGTGGAGCGAGTGACAAAAGCAACATCATCCAGGTACAACGTTCTGTGAGCATTGCTGATCCTGCCTTCGATGACAGCAATCATTCTCACACCTGCCAAGTTACAGCGCTATCTAATTTGGTTGAACTATCACCTGATTTTGTAGACCAATTCTTTGCGAGCCTGTCTGATACGATGTTCTCACCCATAGAGAAACAATAACCTTTGAGAAGCTTTCCGACACACAGCGTTCCCATGAACTCTGGATTCGGCCTTCAGTTTTGATCAACAAAAAACTGCCAGGAGCTTTGGTAAACTGATTTTTCTTTGAATTGGACAATTTTTCAAATATTGAACCTTTTTCCTTTTGGCACGAACAATTCTTTGCTTAACGTAAAAACTATTCTTAGAGAACAGAAGCTTCACACTTCTATTTCTAAACACATCTAGAGACATAACAACATAACACCAGCCTCTAGCACACATATTATTACAATGCATTTTTATGTGATGATTTATCTCGCATTTCTTCTGTCAGAGATACTTCATGTGTAATTCTTTATGCATAATCGTTCATTGACTTCATATGCAATAATTTTTTGAATGATTACTATGCTTTTAAAAAACGTACAGTACCTAAATTCCATGTATTACAAGTACGCCTATTTCGAATGCATTTATGTATTTTGGGGTGGGCTATGTTACACAATGTTACACATACATCTAATTGCTTAGTTTTAGTAATTTTGATGGACATGAATTCGTGGAGTGGGTGTCATGTGCTTATCTAGGTTCCTGATCGATACTGTGACCTTATGCCCCTACTCGGCTATAAAGCCCTTTGTTCCCTATATTGGCATAACCGTTCAAGTACGATTTTCTGTAAAGTCATCTCTGGCCTCACACGAGCAGAGCCACAGAGCCACATTCCAGCATGACTCTCTGCTACTTCCTTTGCGACCAATTAGTGCAATGACAGAGCAGCAGTCACTATCTGATATTCCTAGATAACACTCCGAGTTCTTCAACAAGATAAAAACTTAGCAAACCTGGAAATCCCCGCTTGCTATGTTTTGATTAGTAATAGAACTCTAATGAGCAACTGATAGCTGCCACTTCCTAGTGACATCTTTAATTGACGTCTTATGTCCAGCAAACTTGCGTCAAACCCGGCACCTGTCAGGTATAAATATTACCAACGTTGCCTTAAGCAATGCGAAGCTAGCTGCTGTTAAGCAAGGAGCGAACATGTTGCTGATGCCAGCTGCCTGCATGACCCCGTGTTGGTAAAAACTAGCACTCTGTCGCTGCAGCCTGCTATCCTGTGGTGGTGAAGCTACTGATTACCATTATCGCCGCTACAGCGCGACCTATGGTGCAGTACGCTTGAGGAGCCGTGCAGCCGTCCTCTGCGAAGACATCCAGCCCAGCTGCCCGCGGACGCTGTCACCCCTCCTTCCTCCAGACGCGCTGAGAGAAGCCGCTGCCTTTCTCGTGCAGAGAAATCCAGTCCCGGCGCTTCCAGTTTACCCTCGCAGGTGACTGGGATATCGAGAGAGACCCCTGAAGGAGATACCAATCCTCCATCATTCTATTCAGAGGTATGGTGTTGACTAAACCCTTAGAAGAGAATTCTTGAAACAAACCTTGGCAAAACCAACTTAACTTAAGCTACTTACTTACTCCCCTTCTCACGTGTTAGGCCTAGGTCAGGCACACTGGGGTAGGCTTAGTTAGAAGCACCAGTTGAGTATGTTAGCCTAATGTATATATGACTGTATAAATGTTTTATTACTTTTAAACCATTGTATGGCTAAGAAACCATATCAATGCTTTTACAGTTCTATTTCGCTATTCTTATCTTACTGTACGTACTTTTCATAATAACAGTTATTGCAATTGTGGCAATACATTTCTCTTGTACGAGAAGAAAGACTGTTCAATAAATGTTAACCCTTTATTGATACACGCCCGTCTCTCTATTCTCTACATACTGTGAAAGTAAACTGCACTAGACTGACTGAGTGAAATCTATGTCTATTGTTTCACACGACCCTAGAGATCGACTCTTGATCTGAGGAGCAAAGTTGTCATGTTGCACGGTTGTTGGAAAGCTGAATCCCTTCTTGTCTGTGCCAAGGAAGCTGATCACTTCCTATGCAGAGAAGAAAGTTTCCAGTGACCTCTGAGCTAGTTGGTAACACAACCCAATTAAGTTTAGCATAGTCAGTGGAGGCCTGGAATATAGCCAGTTCCACGTCGATACTACTGTTTATGTTATTCCAATGCGCAGGGCCTAGTGGGAAACTAGGAACTACACTACAGGTACACATGTTAGGTCCTTCTCACGTCCCTTGCCCTAGTTTAAACTTGTGGTGAATAGCTTGTCCCTCATTACTCATACCCTTATTGTTCCCAATTTCTCTAATGGTACTTGCCCTAATCCATAGTTACATTGTGGCATTAATTCTAATCATTGATGTGCTGATTTGTATTTGCCTCATTATCTTGGCATATTCATTCTGAAATTTCTTATATAAACTTTAAAAAAAAAAAACATCAGGTGTCTGTGGTCATTCTACAGTATAAAGTGTGGATAAATGTACTAAGTGTATAAGAGTTCTACTCCTTTTAGGAATCTTGTTGCCTGTCCACTGCTAGCTCCTGATCCGTCAGGAGTAATGTGCCTGTGGTAAGTCCGGTACATGAATAGTAAGTGGTGTTAGAGTCACCCCCGAATTACTCATAGTAGCGTGGTAAGGTTTTTCACCCGGTTCATGCAAAACTCTGTCATCATAAGCACGCCAGGGCCCAGTGCGTGGAAATTTGGTAAGCTAGTGACCCGGGTGACCTGCGCGCTCTATCAGCTGTGCCGCCTATTAGACGTACCCGGATGGGAGGACGGTCCTTCCGGTATTTGGCAGCATGTTGCTTGAACGAGCTCCCTGTCACCCTTCGGAAAGCCAAAAGTCTCCTTTCTTTTAGAAGGGAGCTGAAGACTTGGCTTTTTTCTGCATGATTCTGTGGACTACTGTGAGTTGCCATGTGGTGTTTTTTCAGTTCCATGTCTCTTTGCCAAAGTGCCGGGACACCCTTTGGTTAGCCGTGCGCTATAGAAGAGACAGTAAAAAAAAAAAAAAAAAAAAAAAGAGGTCAAGTGCTGCCTCCTCCCTGTTCCTCAACGCGTCTGCTGACATGGCGCTAAATATCCAACACAAATGCTAGCTCACCGGGAAAGACGAACAGCTTTTATTTATTTATTTATTGGTCGTTGAAACCCCAGAGTTGATTTTTATGCAGGACAATATGTATTTTTGTGACATACAACCCATAATGCAGTTGCTTTGTGCTGTTTACCTCGTCTTCAGATCCTCTTTTAATTCAAGAATGATTCTTTATAACAGTGGTGACCAGCACAGGTAAGAGTGGTGGGGTGCGGTGGGGTGGGGGGTGGTGGAAGCCTCCTGGCACCGGGATAAGTAATATTAAATAAAAGAATAAATAAAACCACTTACCTTGCGCTCGCCGCATCGCCGACTGGGTGATACGAGGAGGGAAGGTAAGTGGTCTTTTGAAAAAAAAAAATGATATTACCTATCCTGTTATCTTTCTACTTCCACCACCACCACCACCCTGCCTCGCCCTGCCTCTCTTTCCTGTGCCAGCCGCCACTGCTTTATAAATACTAAGAAACTCTAACATTTAGAAAGGTTGACATGAATAGAGAAAGGACTTTAGAAATTCTGGGGCATATTACCAAGCAATAGCGATAAGTATCGCTATTGCTTGGTTAGAGACAAAAATTTACCGCTGAGCTGCGGCGATTTTTATCGCAGATAAACCTTGGTAAATATCACTGACATGCAAAGTGGGGCCCAAGATGGTCGCTATCTCCTACTAGCTATCGCTAACTGGTGTTAGCGACAGCTAGGTAATAGGGAGATAATTTTATCTCCGCTTTGTTGGCTTTTAAAGCCAAAAAAGGGGAGATAAACCCCCTTGATAATATGCCCCTCTGACTTTTAAAATATGACATGGTTTCATGTCATCCAGATAATATCTCTAAGCCCATTGGTCAATGTATCCTCTAAAAGTAATCTCAATACAAAACAGATGAAAGCCAGCCACCCTTTTCACACATCGCCTAATTAAAAAGTGCGTCACGCTTTATAGGGAACTAGCAACGTTAAACAGAAGGACACCAAGTACACACATAGCAGTGTTTTGAAAGCAGAGGGTTTATGACGCCCATAATGAAGCAAAGTCAAGGGAAATGGAGTAAAGTACATTTCTTTAGGTAACGTGACAAAGCTTTCATGGCGTAAACTCACATAATGTCGTGGTTAAAAAATGGCGGCTGCCCCGAGACAGCACAATTTGTCATCTGAAGGTTAGTCTAATATTAGCGGAAAAAATATAACAATATTTAAATGGCCCAGAGCACCCCAGCCACAGTCAATTGCTGGAGTGTTCGGTTAGAAAATGAGCAACTGACTAATTGTATAAATGCTGTTAATTAGCTCTGCAGAGCCTCTAACCAGGCCCCTCGCTGTAACTAATAAGAAATCAATTAGCTAATGAAGTGGCCATTAAATGCAATGCTAATCTAGCCGTGGTATTTTTTTAATGTTTTTTTTTCCCTTTATGATCCTGCCTAATTGCCACTGCCATACGGCGCTCGCAGCTTTCAGAATGCCTAATGAAACATCATTATATCATAACTGGCATTCTTGGAAGAAGTAGTGGCAAACCTGCTTTCCCAATTATTTTTAATTGCCAGACATAGTCAAAACTGGGCCTTATACCAAGAGGTTCTGAGCACTCCAGTGTCATGTAATATATCCAAAGGTTTTATTTTATTTTCTCCTCTCGTGAACTTTGACTTCGGTAGTGCTGGCTGTGAAGACTGCAAACTAAACAGAAATTAATGTAATTGCATTTTGATATGTTTGACTGGTGCCCACGGAGAATCAAGATCGCCCACCGAGGACATAAACAGCTAGACAAACCTGGATGCAAATACCACCGTTTGTAATTGCACAGCAGCATTGCAGCACAGAGAAGACATGGATGTATACATCTCGCGCACCGTACGACTGCATTATGCTTAATAAGTGATTAGCCCTTGAGTCATCCATATGATCTAAATAATATATGCATCAGTGTGGAGCGTTATCTTTCATTTAAATAAATTAAGGGCCAGATTTATCGTTGTTCTTTAGGATAAGTAATTTAACTATGGATAATTTAATTACATTTCTTAGAATGTACTACCCAGCTTAATTTAAATAATTAAGGGGTAGTGTTGGCGGTATGGATAGGCTAATAGACATTATTGAATTTAATATAATTTAATTAATGAGCGCGATTAATTATTTAATGTAATACATTTGCGTGTATTAAAACTAATTAACGATTACACTCAGACTTTCATGTATAATTTCATTTAATTTAAGTAAGTACGGGTTTGGATTTAATTGATTATGTAACTGTAATTCATTAAGTTAAATTAATTAAGCATTAGGGTATGGTTGCAATAGGGCTAGGATAATTATTTTAATTTAATTAAAATTAATTAGGGGTTAGATATGGCATTTATAACATAAAGGTTATGTGTAGGTTGATAATTACATTTAATTGTTTTATTTGAGTTGGGACCGGAGTTGCACCTAGGGGTAGGATTAGGAATTTAAAAATTAAATTATACACAACTAAACGACGTTGTTTCTGGTGAGGTAGTGGCATCGATGTTATGATACATTGAGGTAGTGACATATCACAGAAGATGCCCATCTTAATTCAAATAGAGCTTATTCTACCGCTGGAATACATTTGTCATTAGCTACACAGCCAGGGCAGGCTTCTTTTTTAGGCATGCCCCATTTCTGTAGGAAATGCACATGCAGTTTTGAAAGCTGCTGTATTCTTCGATCATATGCTTAGTTTGCTTGTCATAGAACTATGCAACCCAGTATATTTAAATCCCCCTTGGACTGGTATGATAACTAACTCCCCATTTGCCAAGTATCATTTCAGTCTTTCACGTGATCTGTTATGCACTTCAAAAAAGCTAAGACATCTGATAGAAGACAGACTCTTTTTAAATGTGAGCTCTTTGGATTTGGTGACTACATGAAAGACAACTCTATGAACCATTGATTTCATGCATCTATGCAGCAAAAGTATTGTATGTGGGCATATTGTAGTGGGTAGTTTTTACAAAACGATGGCAATTCGTAATATGAATCCATCTGCACTGGTTTCCACTCATGCCAAGGGCCCTAGCAAGCAAGCCAGGAACATGTTCACCTTTCTCCCCATTGGGTAGTGAAAGATTGCCATCAATGGAGGGGAGGATGTGGCCTAAGGGGCTAGGGTGGTTGATCTCAAATTTGGGGACCGAGTTCTAGTCTCGCCAATGATGCTCAGCATCCTGTGATTCTGGGCAAATTACCTAATCTCCCAGTGCCTAACAAAAATAAATGTGCCCTTGTGTATACAGTAACTGGTGCTCATGTAAAGGGCTCTGATTCCTGATACCTTCAGGTCAATTTAGCACTATATAAATCTCAGCAAAAAGAAGTGCGCTGCAGTGGGCCCTGTGTACTGCTAAACGTCGGTGCAACTGCACCTGCTGCACTAATTATAGCTATGACCCTTCTGGTTTCTACTTCTATGGGTGTTACCTCAGAAAGGCACCTCTAGCTGCAAGAAGTTGGTTAGGAACATCAACAATACACATTTCAGAGGACATCTGAGCCTTGTTCCAAATAATTATTTTTGGTAGGGGTAATTTTAGCGCACAGACCTGGCCCGGTGGGAGAGAAAAGTAGTATACAAATCTTCAGCAATATGTGACTCGAATGGTAAGATGGAAACTACATGTGGGGACCTCTTATAGCTTGTGGGAATATGAGGCTAAAGCTTGCATTGGGAGGTAACGTAGAATTAGCTATTAGTATAGGCAATTAGGAATTTGTATACATAGCGTAAAACAACTTCCTGAACATTAATCAAAACATTTTTTCTGTTCTCCACCACAACAAGCAATTTATTAATATAAAAATCCATGTTATTGGTATCCTCCTGGTTACTTAAAAATTCAACACTGTATACATCATTTACTGTAATGAAGCCAGCTGATGCTAATTTGATATTATCAAATAGGCTTTTCCCGTATATCAAAGCCAATCTGATCTCCAGTGATTAAAATGCTAGCTCGTGATGACTTATCAGGTTATTAATCACAAACATTTTTAAGAATACATGTTAATAATAGATATTGGTTTGATGAACATGGAACTAATGAGCATTTCTAAGTGGTTATAAATTCTGATATTAATCCATAGTTGCAATTTTCCAGTGTTTTCCAAAGAAGTGCCAGCTTGAAGCGAATCATTAAATAATTAAGGTGCTCATGTTGGCTATGCACGCAAATTTGAAAATTGGGTGAATTAGCACTTGTATTGAAATGGTGACTCTCAAATGCTTTGCCCTGGACTCAACCAGGATCGTAAAACAGTCCTTATGTATAATTCATTGCTCACGCATCAAGCAAAATAAACAACCATCTTGAGACGGTACAGGGTATAGAGATGAGAAAGAAACCTTGGTGTGGTCCATGAGTCACAGGTGCTGGTAGCTCTGAATCACCAGTGAAGTACTGTCTCCTTTTTCACTTCCATGCATTATGCACAACCTTTGGGGCTGTTGCCTGTAGCTAGGAGAGGAGGTCTAAACTTCCTCACAGAGGAAAGGACCAGCGACCTGACCAGTGACTTCAATTCTTGCCCAAATTCTGGGTGGATGACCTGTGTGCTCCTAGCTGAGTCTCATGGTTATCCCGATGCCCAAAACGCATCCCTGCCATTTCGCATCCAAGCACTTTCACTTCTCCCAAGTAATCTTCAGGAGAGGGTGAAGTAACACACCACAGTAGCCCAAAATCAAAATGAGTTCCCACACAGTTTATCATGAGCTTGGCCAGTTTCGCCCTAAAAAAACAATTTTAAATTCGGGGCCGATTTTTATTTTTAACCAAAGGGGACTGCTATGGGTTGTATATTTGCGCCGGAGCTAGCAGTACTGTACATGCCAAAATTTGAAGATTCACCATTATATCTCGAATTGGTACCTACATATCTACGATATATACTCGGTATATGGACAGGTCAAGTTGATACACTCAAGCAATTCCATACCTGGTTAAATGACAGGTTAATAAACATCCAATTTAGCTTACATTATAACCCTTGGAGAATTACGTTTCTGGATGTAGAAATGTACTTTTCTGATGGATTTTTAATGACAACACTACATACGAAGCCGGCAGACAGGAATTAAGCATTACACTACACTAGTCATCAATCTCGCAACCTCCAAGACAACTTACAATTTGGGCAATTTGGGCAATTTTTGAGGATAAGACAAAATTGTCCACATAAAACAGATTATAATTTCCATGCAGCAAACTTGGTAGCCAAATTAATAGCATGTGGCTACATTAAAAACTTCTTAAACATTCCATGAAGAGGCCGTGGTGGACACCACGAGAAGTACTGTTACATAAAAAGGAAAAACAAAAAGATGACCGTCTTCTATGTGTTGTAGCAGGGAATCTGCTCATAGACAGAACTGTGCATAGAAACTTGGAACTTCAGTGAATTAGGGTGTACTAATACTCACCTTAGTAGCCAAAATCCCCTACCAGACTAACAATTAGTGTCTCATTGGTTCTTCCATACCCCCAATGATTAGACAACCCAGAACATGGAACTTAGAATAGCTCAAGCAATGTGGAACACATGAACACTCTTTCGTTATACTCTCACACCAGTCCAAAACGGGGAGTAAATGAAGACACGTGCAAGTTTGAAATATTTATTTCTAATGCCGTGTTCTCAGGCGCAGTATCTTAGCTAATACAAGCAGACATATTATAAGCAACAAGATTATCAGCATAGTTACTATTCCATAAAATACAAAGGGAGAAAGCATGTTAAAATACTAAATGAAAAAGAAGGCTAGATTACACCTAGATTTCACCCTCCCTTGCTAGTAGGTTATTTTATATCTACAGAAGGTCTCTTGGGTTTACAAGGGCGGCCCCATACCTCTGTTCCTAGTAAAAATGGATCACATCATTTTCTACACCAGCTCTCTGCATGCGAATGTTCTCCAAGTGTGTGAGCATGCCTACGCAGTGCATTATTAAACGCGCCAAAATCAGAGGTGGCCACAGCTGCATATGTGTTATGTCTAGAACTTGCGCTGATCAGACCGAACAACAACCACTGTGTTGAAATAACCTTGAAGGCCTTGGCACTCACTGTTAATACAAAGCTTACCAAGCAAGGCTGCTACTATAGGAAAACATATTATTCTCGTGTGAAGCAAAACAGTCTGCTAGACTCTAAACATTTCTAATAATGTGTGCCATGTGCAAAGGCAGCAGAAAGGAAAAATGGTGTTTAAGCTTCTAATAAGCTCATTCTAACTTAACACAGTGTAAACGCAAGGCTCATCCCCATGACAGTGTCACCACATTTTGCCCAAGGACAAACCAATTGAAGAAGGTGATCAACCATAATTGGCACTTGCTTGAAAATCTTGATGTGTCAGTTACAAAATCGCTTTTTGCACATAAAAAAGAGAAACGTATTGGAAACCAAGTGATATGGGCATCATTTCATTAGACATCAGTTAAAAAGATACCACATGAACAGTTCAATTTACCACCGATTGTGAGACACCACAGGTGTGGCACTTGTACCTGCTGCAACCAAACTATTAAGGGCTCTGTGTTCTCACACAAAAATATTAATTGTAAAATTGGGAACATACGTCCTTTTCAAATTGCAAGACAAAGAACGTTGTTTATGGAATACGGTGTTAGTGCCCAAAATTGTATATTGTACAGAAGTACAGCAACACATCACCCAACACAAATCCAGAATTCAGAAGAAGGTACTAACCTCCCTATAGGTAAGCTATTGGAAAACTTTGAATCACAAGGAAAGTGAGTTGCGTTGGACGGTTACACCAGTGATAGAACAAGACACCGGGGAGGGCATCTGGAGAGATGATTGATCCAGAGAGAGGCACTGTTAATAGTGAAATTTAATTCAGCTATTAAAGGCTTAAATGAAATGATAGAGTTACAAGATCTATGAACCATACATAAATGTCTTTAGGCGGTTGCCGTAAGAAAGTTTCCTTTCAATAATGGGTCAATACTGAATCATTCAACATTTCCAAACTTTATACTAAAATTCCACCGAACTGTTTATATATTCAAACTACAACTCCCATGAATTTGAGCTCTAATCCATTCCCAGGATGCACGAACAAAATCATCAAAATGGAGTCCTTCCCTAACATTAACTTCATCGTAGCGGGCAAGTGCAACTTTGTATAAACAGAACGTTTTTTCAGTTGGTCAAATCAGACCTAGACTGACGCAAGGACGTAGACCAGGAAGTAAAGCAGACTAAGATGCCAAACATCGGCATCAACCAAGTTGTATTGATTTTCTAAACATGGAGAAGATTAGCAGTCCCGTTCAGTGTTTCTCCAAATACAAGGTATGTGAAAATTGGCTCTTGAAGTTTTTCATGTTGTATGCTGAACGCGTCTCGAGCAGACACAAGCATGCAGGTCCAACATTTAGGCGTACTTGCAATTGGTGGACTGACCGTGTTTCTTTGGAAAGCTTTTTTAATTATCGCTTCGAGAATTGAAGTTTTTTCGCGTATTTATTTTTTTGTGGATTGAAATGGATTACCAGTAGACGCTGATCGGTCACCATGGTTGGGATGGATTTTTTACATTGCAAGGGAGTGTTTACGAGTTCGGTCAACAAGTTGATTCCAACAATAGGGTTATGAAATGGTTTTTAGAATGCTCTTCTTTTGTCTTTTTTCAGTGTTCCGTTAAAATCGTGAAGCTGGTTGTACCTTGCAAGAGAAACAGATTTTGGATATGACAAGGTAAAAAGAGTGTAGATGGTGCATGTGAGGCATATGGTATATGAGCATTAGAATGTTTTTTTTGTTTTTACAGC
Source organism: Lissotriton vulgaris (assembly GCF_964263255.1). NCBI lineage: Eukaryota > Metazoa > Chordata > Amphibia > Caudata > Salamandridae > Lissotriton > Lissotriton vulgaris. The sequence goes on along the minus strand of NC_141696.1, from coordinate 432,617,823 downwards.
TCATTGCGTATTCTGAGCCCTGGTGGAGAACCCTGTAAGATACATAATAGGGTTCAAAACACGTTGACTGCCATTATTCCAAACAAGTGTTTGTTGCAAGCATTTGCTATATAGGTTCAAATTATGAAGTGATAAAAGCTGTAATTGAAATAGTGTACATTGAACCCAACTGGTACACTGTTTGGTTTTGCCCTTGTTAAAGCAATATACAAGATTGGTGTTGAAATGCCAGCTCAAAGGGCTGCCTGTAGAATAATAGAATTTGAGAATATTTTTTTATAAATCACAGAACCGGAACTTTAATTAATCTTTGTATCAAGTTTTGTATTGTTTAATGTTTAGTTTTTTGTTGTTATAAATAATGTAATTTAACCCTTTGCCCGCGGCCGGAATTCCGCTCCTGTGCGACACATTCCGATCGCGGGCGTGATCATGACGGCTGGGAGCCGTCATCAGCACACGAGCACTGTGTGCCATGACGGCTCCCAGCTGTCATCAGCATCGAAGGGGTTAATGTAATAATGTTGTTGTGTCTCTGTACTGTGTAAAGTGTTTGCGACAAAATTGCGTTTTAACAGATAAATAATACAATCTGGAAATTCTTTCAAATACATATGAAATAACAGATGTAAAATACAAAAATAAAAGATACAGTCATATCAATATTTTTGTATGATCATGGTGTGAGATGAGTAAAATGGTAAAAGTGACATTCCTACGCTATTAATGACAAATCCCTTTTTTGACACAAGAGAGAGGGTATGTCATTGTGAATTCAATCATAAGAAACCTTAGGAGGCTGCTCCACTGTAAGCCACTATTCCATCTTGAAGTAATCTCAGCCATTTCCCCATGTTAACCTATGGGAAGGACAAACCTTATAGGTAGTGAAAATACACATGGGCATTCTTCACTACCTGGTAAGGGAACACACATATGTACCTGCCTTGATTTTCACCTACCACTGGCTTCTCCCCTTAAGACTTACACCAGGGGTGCCCTAGTGGTATTGAAAGATCCCCTCAGGATTGGCCAGTGGTTTAGAAAGGCCATCCTAAGCATAATTGTAATTGCTCACACACAGGCCTGCAATGGCAGACTCGACACATGTTTAAAATCAATAGGTAAGCACCACTTCCTAACGTTTGTAGGAAGGACGTGAGCACTTTCACATTCCATTTACAGTGGACAAGTGCCCAGGTCCGAAAGGCCACTAAAAGAGAATCAGAAAAACCCTTGAGGCAAAAGCAGAATGTTTAGGGTGTTGTAACGTAAACGTGTTGGGCCTTGTAAATTATTTAAATTGATCTTGTTACTCTTTACCTCAAAATAACCTCAGCTACCATACTAAATCTCTTAGGTACTCCGATGGATCTTTTTCTGTGCTGAAAGGGACTAGAATACTTAGGAGATGAACAATTATCATATGAGGAACTGGAATAAGATAATTGTTAACATTTATTTATTTATGAAGAATTTTCCCTGATTAAATGAACCTTTAGGGCAGATAACATTTGAAGCAGATTAATTAGCTTCAACAAATAATGAAACAGAATCAGCAGAGTATTTCATCTCAAATTGTATATTTATCAAATTTCAAATGATTAGCACTCAAATCACATTTAAGAATTTGAACAGATTTAGTAAGCATAAACAACTAATGAAATTTAATCTGAAGGGAGCTATCTTCATCAGCCGACGGACATTATATCCTAAGGAATTGAGTCTATGGGAACTCCGCTAATTCTCATACAAACCCTATTGATGAAAGTTCAGTAAATCACTGAATGCCCTGTTGAAGTTCATGGACAGGTTGTATGTCCCTGTCCACACTGCAGCATCAATGCCACAGAAGTGTCTTGGAAACCTCTAGCAGGAAAGATTTCCTCTATGCAAACATACCAGCTGGTCGGAAAATGCAGTATTTTTGTCATAGTTCGCTTTGTTTCTGCAAGTCTAAATCATCATTCTCAATACCACAAGATGGGTAAAGGGAAGATGGACAAGATAGGAACCACCCCAGTCCAGGTTTTAGGCAATTATACTCCATCGATTTCTGGTTTACACCCCTTGACATCACTAAATGTGTTAGACCACTCTGTCTCATTGGTCAGTTTAAGAAGGATGAGATGATGTAGTAGGTATAAGTATACAAATCCTCAGGAATTAAGTAATTCATTACTTTGCATTTTCCTTAAGACCACTGTACTTTAGTCATGCAATTGGTTTTGACACTTAGGCAGTAGGTGAGTCCATGTTCTCATCCTCTATGAGTTCTCTCCCAAGCATTTGCTCTAGTAAGTAACAATTTTGTTGCAAGTCTAGTCAAGTAAGCTACAAACATTAAAGGAATTATTGAGTGTTAGAGCACAAGTAGAAACTTTACAAAAGGTTCCCATTGGCTTCAGACTATTCAGTTCATACTAGGAAAGACAAGTTTTGAGGCCTTCATGAAACACACATTGTGCAAAATAGATTTGTGCTACAACATGAATCCCACATTATTGAATACAGTACATTAGTTCTTCAATTAGGCATATTAATGATTTGCGATTGCGACATGTATGTATAAGGTACCCACCAATTTTTTTAACACTTCGCGATCATTTCATATATAATTTGTAAATCTCTTTACACATTATGGATTTACATTACTCAGGATTTAAAATAAACCTTTACAAAGCACAAATCATAACATTACCTTGTGTAGTATCTATTTCTCTCGTCAATGTCAGTGCACAAATCACATTCTAATGTTAATGACCATTTTCCTAACACATAAAATGACTTTATTTTTATATAAATATTTCTGTTATTGTTTGTTTACTACGTTCATCTATGCATAAAGAAAACATGTCAATACATTTGTTAAACTTCGTATTAGCTTATCAACGGGTAAATGTCATCAGAAACCTACACCTAACATTCTGCATGAATTTACTATGGAGTATCTAAATCAACCTTATTTGTAAGATTTTCTTAAACATGGTAACCTAACACACATTTGTCATTTTCATAAATGAATGTCAAAAATAATGTTTCTAGGGGGAATTCATAGAGATAGATGAAAGGCAATATCTACACTCTATGAAGGGGAATACTACCAAAAGTGTGTCAGGTTTAACACACAAAGTCCAATTTAGTCCTGAGGCCCTCAAGAGTAAAATGGAATTCATTCCCCAACCAGCAGGTCACCAGGAGGCACATTTGCAGAGTGGCACAGAAAGGGGACAGGCCTCCTGTGATTTGCTGTGTGGCCCTTCTTCCCTAGAACAATTTTGACCCCTGGACCACATCCCCTGGGTCCTGGCCTTTTATTTTTGAATTTTATTATGTTAAATAAAGGAAGGGGGACTGAACATCCCCCTTGGAAACCAATGTTGGGTCCCAAAGATCCTATCCCCTGGGACCTGGATGATTCTTTTGTATTTTTTTTTTATTAAAGGGAGGGTAGGCTTTATACATTTTGTTACTTTTTTTGGTGGAGGGGCCCCCATCCCTGGCCGATTTCATCCCTGAGCACCCAAACCCCTGTACCAGCCATTTAAAGATGGGGGAGGGAGGCTGCATGGTCTCTCTCAGTGGGCCAATTTGGCCCCATTCACCCCATCCCCTGGGCCTGTCCATGCAGGGGCCTCCAGGGCACCCATTCTCTACTGTAACAGTCCCTGCCGGCCTTCTGCATCCTACAAGAACCTGCAAGAACCTTGCAAGAACCTGCAAGAACCGTCCTGCAGCACCCTCTGTTCTAAAGCAATTCTGCTCTGCTTCTAGTAAGCTAGAGCATTTTTTATGCTCTCGCTTGCTAGAAGTGGAGCAGAGTTTTCTATTGCTTGGCAGAAGCTGTAATGCTCCCACCTGGCCAGAGCAAACTGCATTATACCTGGGGATGGGCACCCTGGGCAATTGTAGGAACCGGTCCTGGAGGGTGGCGGTGCCCAGGGCCATTACTGGCTCCAGGAGGGGTGCAGTGGGGCCACAGCATGACAGACCACCCAGAAAATGTCAACACAGAAGCTGAAGCAAAAGGGAAAGTTATTTGAATATTCACACGTATTCATAACCAGTTAAAAATATATTTAATATATATACTACCAAGTATGCACTAAGTGCTACCTAATGCCAATGCATGCACCTTTGCTCCATTGTGCAAGGGTGCCAAGTTACATGGCACCTTGGATTGTTTTGTGCAAGAATGGACACCTCCATGCCCAAGACAATCCTTATAGGCAAGGGCTGCACAAACCCTTCATAAGAGTAGTGGTGCATGGTACCAGCCTGACAGGGAGGATGTAGGAATGTAGGAGCATAGTGGACGTCAATGAAATGATACCACCAAAATTCTGTTTGAGTGCGAGCGAGCCAGGTGCCTGTTTGGTCTGATTTAAAGGATGTCAACTCATGTCACTCACTCTTACAATAGCAGTATTAGGGTTGTTAGCAGTCTTCTCTGTGGTTATATGTGGCTCATTACAGTCCCAATCTACTTCATGTGCACTCAACAAAGGGAGACCGACTTGACCCATCAAAAGGGGGCAGAGAACCAAAGATCATTATTTGGAGTGCATGAATAGTTCAAAATGTAATTTTAGGTTAGGAAACTAGTAAAATGCAATCTGGTTTAAAAGGTACGATCATCTGCCTGTAAACATGCTTTTTATCTTCTTTATTCCTTTCCTAAGAACCCAAGGGCAAAAGGGTACCTGGGTAAGCAGTTGTCACCACCACCAGTGCTTTGGTGGTTGGGGAGAGCATCATCAGTGCTGTAGCCACGAAAGATGATTGTGCTGGCCCTGGTAAGTCATGTTTATTATTTCTTACTTTCTATTCCCACTAGTTAAATTATGGCCTTGTCTAGATTTACTATTTAATTTTTTTTAACTTCCATACTAATGTTTGTTATCTCTGTATTTCCCTGTTTTTTCATATTTCCTGTTTCCACATCTGACTTTCTCCTATTTGGAGTGGGTGCGAGTCCTAGGTCTGATGGCCACCAGAAGTATTTCCATGTGTTCCATCTTGTCTGTGTTCAGCTCCTTCTAAGACATGAAAAGCATTACTCTGCTTCACTGTGGGGGACCACTTATGTCATTGGCTCTATGTATACATCAATCATGTTTCGGAAGGCACTCTCGTTTCCCTTGAAAGAAACATAACTTGGGCGTTTTTTTTTAACCTTTTTGACCTTTGTGTACACCTGCACTGGACTTTTGACACAGTCTTAATTTTGAATTATTTTGTCATATCACGGATGATTTACTAATACTGGGTCTCTATCTATAAACTCCCTTTTTCTTTGTTAGTCATTCTTATTTCATTCTTGTCATCCAAATTTTAACAATAAAGAGAACATCGATATATGTATCATTTTCCAGTTTTGAAATGGTCAAAGTGCAGAAACACATGCCAGCTGGCTTTTCTTTTGATGTTGTACCATAGAAATGAAGATTTTGGAAAAATCTGAAGAATAAAAATAACTTTTACTTACAGTGGTGACAGAGGTGTTTTGCACGGTGGTGAGTTCCTGGCTGATCCTTTAGCTTCCGAGGTTGAACATTTGGTGTGGGCATGTGTCTGTGAGAGCTCATGAGAGGATGCATTTTATGGTGAAGGCGGTGTCTTGGGTAGAGAGGAGGTTCCAGGTAGTCAGTCTGTGGTTTGCGTTGGTTGCAGTGGTGGCACATCTGTTGAGAAAGTCCATACGTGTGGGTTGGGGTTCCATGTTTCTGTATATAGTTGCCATCTTGTCATGGAAGAAGTTGGTGAGGTTGTCACACAGCTCCTGTGAGGGTGAGATGTTGTTTTCACTGGCAGATGGTTTGGAGAATTCCTTAACACTGTTAATCAGTTCTTGGTAATGTTAGTGTTGGTTTCGATGCATGCAGTTAGGGCTATCTCCTTTGTTACCATTAGCAGGCAGTGTTAGAGGTTGAGGGAGGTTGTAAAGGCCTCCCTAGCTGAGGTGTCCTTGCTGACGTGCCATCTACTCTCCAGCTGTTCGCTGTCTCATTTCACTGTTCTGAGTTCTTTGATGTGCCAGCTGGCCTTTTTGGAGGATTTTCAATGGATGGTGCTCTTGATGAGGACAATGCACACTACATAACTGGTGATCCACGCTTTGAAGTTCTTCACTCCCTGTTCAGGGTTGATGGCAGTAGCGAGGGTAAAGGTGTTTAGGGCACCCGTCCAGAAGGTCTTGTTTCACCTCTTGTGGGGGCGCTGGCGGTCCTGTGGGTAGCAGTGAAGGGGTTGGAGATGGTGAAGTGGACAAATAAGTGATGGGTTCACGTTAGTTCTGTGATGTGGCTGTATTTGTCACAGTTACTGGAGGGGAAAATGTGGCCCAGCGTGTGTACTGCGGTGTGTGTAGAGTTGTGGATGATATGGGTCAATCTGAGGCTGCTCATACTTTTGAGGAGGTATGCAGTGTTATTGTCATTGGGGTCGTCGATGTGGAAATTTAGGGTTTTGAGGAAGATGTAGTCCTTGAAGTCTAAGGCTTCGAAGCGCAATGAAGTCTGGGATGGTGCTCCAGAAGCTGGAGCACCAGCTTGGGTGGTCAGTATGTCAGGGTGCCTCTGATGGTTGTCTGTCATCTATGTGGAGCTTGAAGTTGAGATTTTCCACAGGGTTGGTGATGTTGTCATTGGTGGTGGTGCATTGTATGGCTCTTTGTCGATGATTGTTGTTTCTCCTCCTGGCTTGTTGGTGCAGACTTGGTGAGTGATTTTATATCTGTAGGGGATTGCTGTGGCAATGTCTGGGGTCGGATGAGGGGTTGAGCCAGGTCTCGGTCTCGGATGAGGTCGGGTGCGAGGATGGCGATGAAGTCACATAATTAGGTGGAATGGTTGCACATCAAACCCATGTTATGGAGTAGGCAGTGGAGTTGGTGTTTCGCTTTTGGCATGGTGTGACAGAGGTCGGCTTGGAGTTTTCTGGCATGACAGTGTTTGATCTGGTGTAGGAGAAGGCGCATCTGGTGCAGGAGAACAGTCTTGCTGTAGAGTGCAGTGTGGCATAACAGCAATGTTGCCTGGTGTTCAGGGCATGGAGGATAGTGGTGATGTATCCCTGTGGGAGCCGGAGACCAGGGGTCTTGGTGCTGGGCGTGATATAGGTAAGGGCAGCCACAGACAAGCTTGCCTTAGACATGCCTTTGGTGTGTACCGGTGGCATGCACGCAACACGCACCCATTCAGAAGCCTCCATTAAGTAGGTCCTGGGAGGAGGGAAGGGTGCTGGGAGGCAGTGGGTGGATGCAGGCAGGAGGCAAGAAACCCCTGCAGGCGAAAGCGGGTGGCAAAGAGAAAAAAGAGGCAAAGAAGAGAGAAAAAAGCACTTAGGAAATGGGGGTAACAGGAAAAAAGGTACACGATAATGAGGGAAACAGTAGAAAAACGCACAAAGAAAACATGGGATACAGGTGAAAAGGGCATATGGAAAATGAGGGAATCAGTAGAAAAAGGCACAATAAAATAGGCACAGCAGAGGAAAAAGGCACAAGAAAATGGGTGCTACGGTGAGAAAAGCACTTGAAAAGTGAGCGAACGAAGAAAAGCGGATGAAGTGATGTCACTCCCTGTGCTATGGGGAATGGAAAAATCCTTCTTTGGGGCCATCTTCAAGTTCTTTCTTAGCTCTGGCAAGTTGTCATTTAGCTGCACAAGTAGAAGCAGAGGAGGACTCAGGTGGTGTGTGCCGCTGCCGGCCTTCTGTCTGGTGGTACTGTGTGTGATAATGTCTCATGTGTACCTAAACGCAAACAAACAAGAAAACATTTCAGTGAAGCATGTCATTTGAAGTTTGAGTTTACAGAGCAAAATTTGCCAGGCGGAGATTGGCAGAGTTTGGCCAAAACTCTGTATTACTATAGTAAGGGTGGAGAGGCCGATTACTGCCAATTCTGTGAGCTGCATGTAATTTTTCACCCACCCTTAGTTTACATCTTGATTCAACACACCACTTTCTTTTAAAATGCATCACCTTTTATGTATACATTCTCAAACAGCCACTGATCGATGTTGGGTTTCTGTATTCATCATAGGTGTTGTTTGACCGGTTTAATTAATTTTTGTTTCTCTCTCCCTGCCCTTTGTAAGGAATCAATTTTATGTAAAACTGGACACTTAATCCTCTCTCTGTGTTTCATTTCAGATGAGTGGTAACTCACTACAGCATGGGAAACCCTCATCCCTATAGTGGTATCTTCATTTATTGAACTGGCATCTTGCTCTACTGTCATACTGGGATTTCTCGAAGTCCTAAAAATACACACTCACTCTTCCACAATCGCCCAGTAGTCTTCAGCCAGCACACAACAGCGATTAATGATAGTTGCATGTATTAGGATGCAGGCAGCACACACATAAAGCCTATGCTTCTTGGGGTATTATCTCACTCGCACCAATTTACCGCTTCAAGAGACACCCAAGTGGATCCTGGATCACACGCTTGACAGTTGTAGGAATGGCCTTGAATAGTTCTTTTGGCAAGTGCCATTTTGGACTTTGTTCTAAAAGAAGCCTTCCATTATTTATTTTTGTGATTTTATATAGTGCAGGTTTGCCCAAGGGGCATCAGAGTGCTTTAAAAGAGAACTATTAGCAAACAAATACATCAAGAATACAATAGAGAAGAAACATAGGGGGAATGAAAAGCAGAAAGTCATTAGCAAGTGGGTGATAAGTTGTACATAAGGAACGTTTCCAGAGAGTCTGTGCAGGGGTATATTTGAGATACAAAATAAGACTAATTAAAGCATACACTGGAGGGCGAGTGGGGCAAGAGGAATTTAATTCAAAAGTTTTTCGAAGAGAAGAGCTTTGAGACCTTTTTTTTTAAGGGAACATGGAATTTTGCCAAGTGAGTGGTTGAGGGAGGGAGTTCCAAATTCTTGTGGCACATTCAGAGAATGATTGGTTCATGAATCACTCGTGTTTAAAGGAGGGAGGCTCCAAGATAAGGGACTGAATATTTCTTGGCCCCTTTTTAGTGTGCAATTTTCAATTTCTCTGTGTCAGGGAAAATCTGAGTGGTGCAAGTGGTTTTAAATTGGGCTCTCACCTCAATAGGAAGCCACTAGAGGGTTAGCAGGATATTATGGATGATAGGGGCACATTTCTTGAGACCAGTCACAAAGTGGGATGCAGTGTGTAAGACTCATCGGTGTTGACATATGTGAACTTTGGGGATGCCTGAGTGGAGAGCGATCTCGTAGTCAAGTCTGTACAGGACTAACACCTGCACAACTGATTTTAGGTAATGATCTGGGATGAGGTTCCGGAATGCCCCAGAGCAGCCTTGGCTGGAACTGGGCATTGTTGGTCATGGCTGCGATATGACTCTGGATGTTGAGATAGCTGTCAAGGGTGAATCCAAGTGAGTTGGCATTCTGAACGATGGAAGACCTTCCAGGGAAAAATTCCATCCAATTTTGAACGAAAGGATTAGCTTTCTTCTGAAATATAAGAGGACATTCAGTTTTTACAGGGCTAAGAGTGAGGCGGCAATTTGACATCCATGATCGAATTCTTGTTAGGGTGTTTGATAGGAGGGTGATGTCATTCAGAGATGTGACTTTAGTGTAGATTAGGGTATCGTCATCCTACAGATGATAACCAATCCCAGAGTACTTAAGGATCAGACTAGTTTGAAATAGAGATTGAAAAGGGTTGGAGGGAGTATCAGGCATGGAGGAACTCCTGCTGCAGGCTAGTTGGATTTGCAATAGAGTGCCCAAGTGTCACTATTTGAGAGCGGTTTGATAGGTAGGAGGTGAACCAGTTAAGGACTTCACCTTCAAATCCAATGCACTTTTCAGGGTGTCTACCGTAGTCCGGTAAAGGATTGTGTCAAATTTGGCAAAGAGTTTGAGGAAAACAAGATGACAGGAATTTGTATTGCAATTAATGCGTAGGCCATCATCCACAATCTGCAGAATTGCAGTCTTTGTGCTGTGGCCCAGACAGAAACATGATTGGAAAGTGTAAAGGAGGTTGTTTGCTTGGATGTAAGATGACATTTAATAATAATAATAATAATAATAAAATAATTTATAGAGCGCCTGGTTACACTGTATCAGTGCGTCCCCGCGCTGTGGATGCAGTCCAACAAGAGGGCAGAACTTCAAAAGAACCGGCAACATGTGGAGGAGGGAAAGCACCAATCCGGAGGTTAGTCCTTCGGAAAGAGGTGCGTTTTAAGTTTTAAGCGGAACCTTGCTTCCGACGGCTCCATCCGGAGCAATTGGGAGTTCATTCCATCGTTTTCAGGCTAGGTATCTAAAGGAGCGACCTCCCATTCGCGCCTTATGGTTGCGGGGGACTTGGAACTGCAGGCTTCCAAGCGATCGCAAATTGCGTTTAGTGCGATAAATGGTCAAGAGCTTTTGAAGATAGATAGGACCTTTTCCTTGTGCAATGCGGTGGGCAATGCACATCGTTTTGAAAAGTATACGTTCCCGTATGGGAAGCCGTGAAGAGTCGCCAAGGCTCGCTTCCCTGATGTCTTTCTGGGCAAGTTCAGGACAAGTCGGGCCATCGCATTTTGAGAGGCTACACAACTTTCAATCACCTTACCTAGAAAGGGAGGAAGCCGGATGGAAGTTGTTCAAGTCATGACGATCCAATGATTGTTTTTCTTAGAATGGGAGAGATGTGACCCTTTTTTAGTTGTCTGGGAATGAACCCTGTTTGAAGGAGGAGTTGAACTAGGTGATTCATATGGGGAGCACCTGCTTGGTGAGGAATTTACTGATGGAGCTAGGAATAGCATTGCAGATAGTTGAGGTTTTCATGTTGGATATAGTCAATAGTAGATCTTCCTCTGAGAATGGGGAGAAAAAGGACCATGTCTCCAGTGCCTAGCACAGAACACTCTCATCAGTTTATTGTCAAAGGTGTCTGTAAGGGAATGCTTTAGTCTTTGACTTTCTTGCCAAAGAACTCCACAAATTTGTTGCACAAGGCCTTAGAGGATTCAGTAAAGGTGCTTGGAGAGGAGTTGTTAACCTGATTGTAGGTTGTCAGACCAATCTACTAGAATGGGACCACTGGTCATTGGGGGGGCATTCCAGATTTTCCCTAGTTCGAAACTCATACATTATGCATGAAGCTTCTTGGTAGCACAGCAGGACTAACAACAGGACGAACATCTCCTGTGTAATATCTATGTATAAAGTTCAAACCTGATGTCATCCTTTAGGCTGACAAAGTAACACAGCAAGGTAGGACCCCTGGGGAGACCTGTGAGTATATATACATCATGTGTTGCTTAGACAGACAGAGGAGACCGTGACTTCCCGACTGACACACTGACCAGAGATGCTGTGGTTCCTGCATGCAGACACTCCAGCTCGCAGTGGCCTAACATCCCTTGTGGTATGTCCAACTCAAGCCCAGGACGGGTTCACATATTCTCTCCTTTCTCAGGTAATGGGGTTGACTAGACCTTATAGGGATTATTGGCATAACACCTACACAGATGCTAGGTACAGTTAAGTACATCTAGTTAGGGAGTCATCATAGGAGTATGCACTTTCTAATCATGTGTTTTATATACTTCTATACATCCATGATTACTGCAAAATGGTAGAACTGTATCATCCCTTTACTTTCATATTACTGCTAATCATAGATCTCTGCTACTGTCTACTGGTTGTTACAGCAAATCTATTCTACACTAGAGTAACAACTGCTCAAGAAATCTTAATTGAAACGCCAAGACTGTTTATTCTGTGTATCTCTGAGACAAACTAAGTGAGCGCGATTGACTGAGTGAAAAGTATTATATTGTTTCCACGATCGGGGGGGGGGGGGGGTCAGGGTTGTCATGTTCTGAGGTTGCCAGCAACTACTCTCTCCCCGATAAGATGAGATTCTAGAGGCCCTGTGAACGAGCTTATGCAAACAGGCTAACATATCCAGTGGGGGTGCACGGAACCAGTCTGCCACCAAATCCACAGTTTATGTTATCTGAACTCGCAGATCCTGTATAGGATATATAGGAACTACACAACAGACTCTATTGAGTTTCTGTGGCTAACAGTTAGTCCTCATCCTTGCTTGTCTTGTCAGTATCAGCACACAATTCAATAGAGACAGGTAGAATGAGGGACATAACATTGTTTGATGTCTTGCTGAGCCAGGTTTCAGTGATGATCATGAGGTCACAGTTGAAGTCTTTAATCGTTTCTGAGATCTGAAGGTAGTGTCTGACTTCAGAGTCTCAGTTATGTTGCATTCAACTGAGGTAAGATCTGGTGAGTTTATGCAATGAGTGTCCCGGAGGTCAAATGGGGATGTGAATATGGTTGAGGAAGATTGTGTGAATTTGGGAGATAGTGATGTGGGTTTGAATAAATACAGTTCGAGATGATGGAGGGACTGGGTAAGCAATCTTGTGTTTGACTAGTAGCCTGTTTGTCAGAGGATTTGCTGTTTTCACAGCTTTCAGAGAAACTACGTAGGTCAATATCATCGAGGGGAGATTACACCTGTTTGAATATAGGAAAGCAGCTCTTCCTGGGGATACTGCTTGGTTGTGGACTATTGAGGATGTAGGTAACATTCATTAGCTGTAATTGAGTTGCTAAAATCAGAGAATGCATGTATAAGAATGTCCATTTTCTTCTTGAGATATGATAATGAGTAGAGGAGTTCCATGAAGGCGGACAATGATGTACTAGAGGGGGGTAGGGGCTTGTGTTGCTTTTTCAAAATATTTTTGATACGGTTATGGTTCAGATGAGAGAAAACAGATAAGGAAGTCTGCTTGCATTGTGCCAAAATAGCAGGTCCTAGATGCAGCAACAGATTTGTGACTAAACAATAAGAGATAAGCAGAGTAATAGTTATTTGCAAAATAACAATTGAAATAATGCATGTATTAACAAAGGTTATAGGTCTGCTTCTTTTAATCAAAGCCATATTTAATTGATTGTTGAATTTGTACATGTTGAATTTGTGCGACATGTGAATGAATGATTGTGAGAATGTATTAATGGGTGTGTATAGATGGATACAGGAGCACATGCATGGATGGATGTTTGAATGGATAGCTGAGTGTTTGCAAGTGTGGATCAGGTAATTGTGTCTATGAGTGTATGGATGACTGAAAGAGTGGCTGAGTTCATGGATGACTGAGTGAATATGAATGAGTGCTACATAATAGTTTAGTGAATAAACAGAAGAATGCATGGATCGAGGAACAGGGGAGTGCATGGAATGATTACTAAGTGGATGAACAGATCAATGGATGAATAAAATAAAGAGAGTGCATTGATGGATGCATGAGCGAGCAGTAGATGAGGGAAAGGGTGCTTATATATGAGTAAGTGAGTGTATGAAGAGATAAGTGTTGAGATGAATGAATGGATAACTGTCTGCATAATGTTGCCCTGAGGTATTGCAGTTTGTGGTAGAGGAAGCTGAAATGTTGATGGGATATGTAAGAGGGGGCAATCCAGACCAAACAGACACATACATGAAAGAACAGAGCAGGCTATTCAGAGGCAGTAGCTCAGACCCAAACTCACTTTGGAACTACGGACTCAAGATCATCTCCTATGCCCAAATGATTCTCTCCCTCACCAATGAACCAACAGTCATCAAGAACAAATTTCAGGACGGGATGAAGGCTGTCGCCGCCTAGATGAAGCACAGCTGACTCAAGCTCATCTTATAGAAGACAGAAGTCCTCATCATGGGCACCACCCCATTCGCCTTGGATGACTCCTGGTGGCCTGCAGCACTTGGAAACTACCCCACACCAACAGACCACGTGCCAACCCTCAGCATCACCCTGGATTCCTCGCTCACCATGAGCTACCAGATCAACGCCGTCTCATCATCCTGATTTCACATGCTACTGCTACTCTGAAAGACCTTCAAATGGATCCCCGCAGAGTCCAGAAAGATGGTAACCCACGCACTTGTACGCAGCAGAATCAACTATGGCAACACACTCTATGCCAGCATCACCCAGAAACACCTCAAAAAACTGCAGAACATCCAGAATGCCACCGCCAGACTCATCCTCAACCTCTTCCACTGCAACTACATCACCAGCCACCTAAGAGACCGCCACTGGCTCCCAGGCAACAAAAGAATCACCTTCAAGCTGCTTTTACACACCTACAGAGCCGTAGAAAATTGGGACATGTATACTCAAAGACCGCCTTGCTTTCCACATACCCACCACAGATCTCAACTCCACCCAACTGGCCCTGGCTACCATCCCACATATCCGCAAGACCACAGCTGGAGGAAAACCCTTCTCCTACTTTGCAGCAAAGAGCTGGAATACCCTGCCTCTCCACCTCAAGCAATCACCATCAATGCCTCAATTCAGGAAGGACCTCAAGACCTGGCACTTTAGCTGAACCACAGCGCCTCAATGGACGTCTCTGCTCCACCCCCCATTGAGACCCTAACAGGTAAGTAGTAGTGCTTTACAAGCCATTGATTGATTGATTGATTGGTTAAGGAGAGAACATGAGTATTTGAGGCACTCCAAAGCCCACTACCTCTTCCACAAACCTATAAATATTTAATTAATAAATAAGATACTTTGCCAAACACTTTTCCCTTTATCCTAAAATATCTTTTTACGGTTAGCCCCGTGTTCAGCAGCAAAATCTTAGTTTTTTTGCATTAATGCACATATTTTTTGTTGCTTAAATAAGTGGGTTTTTCTCTATTATATAATGAATGGCTTTTTCACTTAATGATAATAGGACAACATCGTCTGCAGACAGCAGTATAGAAACTATTTCACCAAGCAGCTTAGGGACATAAACATTAAGCTCTTTAAGGTAGGCAGCAATCTCATTAACAAACAATCTAAATCAAAGGGGAGCCAGTATGCAGCCATGTCATTCTCATGAAGGTACCAAAAAAGGGGCACTACATTCCTGATTGGGAACATAACTAACACTTGCTGCTTTTCGGATGTGAAGTCCTCTAATAGCTCTCAACAAAGGAAAGTTCCCACCCAAATTGAGATGGGAGCTCCAAACCTTTCACCTGTATATTCAATTCAATAATCTTTATTTTGGCACATTATGGCCATAAACGATGCATAAAAACAAAAATACATGTCACAATAGAGGAATGAATAATCTGTATATCAATTGAAAAGCTGATCATAGACCGATAAAGGTCAGATATAATAAATTATTTGTAAAAATATGTAATACATTTACATAATATATAACATATGAGCATGAATATAATATCCTTTCAAAATGTAATTTATATATATAATGCATGTGTGTGTGTGTATATATATATATATACACTGAAAAAAACAATTCCACCTGTTAAACTTTTATAACAATGATTTTCAGTCAGTTCCAAATAAGAGTTTTATAAAGCTCTTTGATTTTATATCGGATTTGGATAATCAGTTGAATAATGGGGATCTATTGGGTATTATAGTGAGGGGGGGATTTTAATGCCAAAATTCTAGATATACATTTTGAAAAAGGACCGGCCTATTATAGCCAATTGATAAGCAGAGTTAGAGAATTGAACCGGTTCATAAGATCCCATAATTTATCCAATGTTATGGATCTGGTTACAGGGTCAACCACGAATAACCATCCAACTTATAGGGGAAGGTGTTGCAGTTCTATTATAGATTTCATTTTTGTATGCCCCCTGATAGAAAAACAACCGGCATCTGCCAAGGTCGTACCTTCTGACTTCGGAGATCATAATCCCATCAAGATATCGATACACACTGCCCATAGGCCGACTTTTCAGACCGAATGTGGGGCTTTAAATTTAACAGTGTCAACCGATAATTTAAAATTGTGTTGGAGGGGGGTTGACAACTCTGAAATTTTTAGGAAAATGGCAGGGGACAATATGCCCCTCATTGAGTCTTGCCTCTCATTAGATCGACCACCGGGACAGATAGTTGGGGACTTTGGGAAGATCTGTCAGACAATCAAAATCCTCCTTTCCAAACCTCACCCAGAAGTGGCACCTAACCCCAGATGGTTTAACCATGATTGCTCACAAGCAAATAGGAATTTACTTGGGGTCCTTTCAGCCATTCCGAGGTGCATAACAGACGTCAAACTGGCCAGAAAGAATTATACTAAGGCAATTAACGACAGGAAGAAGGATCTCCTGAATGACCTTTGGGACAAACTGTCTGAGGCTGCTAGCCAGAATGAGGGCAACATTTTTTGGGCAGCAGTTAGGGAGGTCCGTTCTATTGGCCAGTCCTCGACACCTATTAGCTGTAATATTGCTAGCGATGTATGGGTCGAACATTTTTCGGGTATCTACACCACCCCACCCCCATGCAAGGTAACTTTCACCCCAGGCAGCCCGGTATCCATAGATATAAGTATTTTAGAAGTCGTGGAAGCCATTAACCAGAGTTTAGCCGAAAAGGCGCCGGGCCCAGAAGGGCTCCCCATCGATTTAATTAAGTGGAACCCGGCTTTTTGGGCCCCTTTGCTCTTGAGTGTTTTTAATAATTTAACTTTGACAAAAATACCCGAGACTGGGCCAGAAATATCATAGTCCCGATTTTTAAGAAGGGAGATAGATCTCTTCCGTGCAATTACAGACCCATCTCCCTAATAGATAATACCCTTAAAATTTTAGGAAGAGTATTGTATAATAACATTGTGGGATGGACATAAGAAAATGCTATTTTGGACCCATGCCAGCTGGGGTTCAGGGGAAAGGTGGGAACTGTTGAACAATGCCTTAATTTAAACCTAATTGTCGGAAAATATACCATTGCAAGGAGGACCCCATCTATATGGCTTTTATGGATTTGTCCACAGCTTTTGATCTAGTCAATAGGTCAAAGCTGGGGGCTATCCTTTTGGCTGGCTGGTTAATTTTCTAGCATACCTACATAGAGACCTCCAGGTTCAATTAAGGATCGGGATGGGAGGAGAGGTTTTGGGGACCATTGATATTGGCAGGGGTGTCAGAAAAGGATGCGTGTTGCCCCCCCCTGCTTTTTATTATATATATCAATGGGATGAATACCTCTCTGAAAATGACTACCCAAGATGTCCCATATGTTAATGAAGAGCCCATCCAGTACTTCTTTATGCAGAGAATGCGGTTCTCATAGGCCACACCCCAAACTCTTTGCGTCTTCTTGTTCAAAATTTTAATAATTACATGAAAGAGCTGGACCTTCGGGTAAATTTTAAAAAATCTTTCCTGATGAGAAGTGGACCAGGAAAGCATGAAATAGGAACGATCACAATAGACGATCAAAAACCGACTTAGGTGAAATCATTTGTTTACTTAGGGATGGCCTTTGCTGTGAATGGCGTGAGCACTTAGCTGACGCCAGGAGCAAGTTCTCAAAGGCCACCAACTCAATTTTAAGTTTACCCTGCCCTAAGACCTCGGGTGCTCTTTTAGCAGTACAGAAAATATACAAACATCAATGCGCCCCGGTGGCTACATATGGTGCTGAGATTTGGGGAACTGTTAATTGCTCAGCGATCCAGCAAGAAGAGAACAGGTTCTGCAGGAAGTTACTGAGCACCCCAATCTCAACCCCCCAATATATATGTCACAAGGAGCTTAATATTAATTTTATAACTGATTTTTATTCGGGCACGACCAGCACTTATGTGGGTATCAGTGTGGAAGAATGAAGCAGCACTTTTGACACAGCAGATTATTAAAGATGAAAGGAGGAGAGGGGGGGATAGAGGGGGGTTAGAGAAAAAAAAGAATTAAAAAAAAAAAAAAGATTATTTACAGTGCGATAAAGCCTCAGAAATCCCATGGTTAAGCGGTGTCCTTGCCAGTTTGCGTAGCATAAACAAAAAAACTGTCTTCCTGGATCTCATATCAACAGGATCATTCCCTAAAAAAGAACTGCGTAACGCTCTGTATTCACTGTACAACAAGGAGCGGGAAGAGGTGGAGTCCAGAAAAACCTTTGTGCGAAAATATATGGCCATGGAACAACATTGCTACCCACTTCACCTGTACTTGACCTTACCGATGAGCCCCTGGCAAAGAAGCCTTTTGTTACGACTAAGAGCAGGCACAATCCGATTTGCACTCTGTTTCCCACTGGGTTATAGCCAAAATTTTTATCAAAATGTGTGCCCTTGTGACGGGAGGAGTGAGCAAACCACTATGCACTTTATATTTTTCTGTAAATACTATCTTAAATATTCTAAACAGTTGTTTTATCCATATTTTAATAAGAGAAGACCAATTACCTTGGAGGCAGCATATCTTTGTATGCTAGACTTAGACAATGTTGAATTGATTTTCTGCACTGGCACTTTCCTTAAAACTGCAATAAGGGGGCATAGGTCTATGATGGTTCCTTGATTATATACACAATCTGTAAACTGTTTTAATTAATTAATTGTACATATTAATATGACGGTCGTCCTTGCACTAGCCACTTTGAATATATGTATATGGAATTTTCATATTTTTATTAATTATTGTGATGTATTTATATTTTTGTGCTTTTAGGGTTACTATTGTATCCGAATAAAGTTGAACTGAACTGAACTGAACAGAAATGTCCATTTTAAATTTATAGCTCCATAAAGAAGAGTCCCTCTCAATCACTGAATATTCCCATGCATACATAAAGCATGCAAACAAGAGAAAAAAATATTCTCAGCTACTTCTTTCCAAAACAAGCCTTTCAGAAGATGTTCTCTCTTCAGTAAACAACATCTAAGTAGAACAAGAGAGAGAACTTCTAGATAAATTGCCTATAAATATTTTGAACACCAGAAAAGCAATACATTTACTTTTCCAGTAATAACAATTGTTAAAGACAGCTAGAGTCCAAAGATCCTCTGACAAACCAGTTGGGGCTATGGGTAAGATGCTCCATGGTCCACTCCTATTAACCTACATTCACAGTGGCCAAGTGGAGTCCCAAGAGATATTTTCACATGTGGCCTTTCTTAAGATGGCGATCGGAAATCTTCTTGGGTAGAAAAAACACTGTATCCTCAGTAGACGAATTGCAGTGAACAATAAAGCCAATAAGTATATTTTCTTGATGGCAGTTGTTAGGGATTTAGGGATTACATCTGTAGTTAAGATTTATTTATGTAAGTGAAAGAAGGGATTTCTCTGCTACATTTAGGGGCCGATTCCGATCCTGGAAAAATCACTCCGATTTGTCGTACGGAGCGATTGTCCCATACGAATCGTACACCCTCGACGTCACTCGCACACGGATGACGCGATAGGCGACGATCGTACGGATCGAAGCAGCATTTCCTTACCAGGCAAGTACGAATCGGGTTTTCAGCACTCCGTATGACTCTTTTCGTACGGCACTATTAAACACCCATAAACTCACATCTCGACACGAACTGCGTACGTGACGGCCCTGCCGGGTATGTTGCGTACACCCCAATACTGCAGGGGTACGGTGCGTACTCCCCGTGATCTCTGGGGTACAGTGCGCACCCCTGTGGTAATGGGGAGTACGCGTCGTACCTCTGCCATCACTGGGGTTCGCAACGTACACCCGCAGTAATGGGATGTATGAAGCGTACCCCTATGGACCTGGGGAGTATGGTGCGTACACCCCAGGATCGTAGGGGTATGCTTTGTACACCCAATTACTGCGGGTGTACGTTGTGTACCGCTGTGATCGCAGGGGTACGGCACGTACTCCCGATTACTGCAGGGGTGCGCACTGTACCCCAGAGATCGCTCGGGTACGGTGCGTAGGGGTACGGCACGTATGTGGGTGAATGGCACTCTGTACGAATCGCGCATACAACGTTTTACGTACGAATCGCGTTCTAACACCCGGGTCCGGATCGTACTTGTCGGGTCTGACAGCTTGTTTACGAATCGTACGGATCACTGTGAGGGTCCGTGTCGTACGGATTTAGCCTCGTGATTCGTACAGTTAGCAGACATTCGTACGGACTTCTTGCATACGAATCGTACTACATGATTCGGATGGAATCGTACGATTCGTACGCAAACGGCTCCAAATACGAATCGCCGTACGGAAAACTTTCCAGGATCGGAATCGGACCCTTATTGTCTGCAGGGTCATTCTGATCTCTTCAACCTTAGACTAATTTCAGTTATCCTTTTTACAGCAACAATTCTGATGTGCAATGCGGCACTATTGTAAATGTAAAGGATGGCTGGTCTGGTACCTGGGAGGATTCTATCTGAACTGAAGCATCTGTGCTCCTGGACATTTTTGATGATCTTAGGTAGATGATGAATGGCAGATATGTCAGTGACCTGAGTTTTCTTGACTTGTTAGCAGTTCTTAACACTTAGAACCATGTTATTCTCAGAGTATATCTTATATCTGCAAGTCTTTCGTGCAGAGTCCTTAGTTGAAGTCTATTCTTCTTGATGGATTTGGTTTTTCTAGTTACTTTTGCCTCTCTGCCCTAGGGTATCACCTGGGGAGTGCCCTAGAGCTCCTCACTATCGCCCCAGTCTTTTTGACATTTTGGGCCTGATTAGGATGTCAGCCAGAAAGCCTCCGACCAGCGGTCAGCAGCTTTCTGCCCGACATGGTGGGTTGAAAGTCCAACTGCTGTATTAGGATGACGTGGTTGGAGTTTAAACCTGCAGGGGATTCCGACATGGTTCTGATGGGCTCATAGAGTCCGTCGGTCTGTCAGAAAGTCTGCATAATCCCTTAATCACGGCAGCTCAACCGTCGGGTTTATAATGTCGGTTTCCAACACCCATTCCATGCTGGCCTTTCGGACATGGAAATGCTGCCGGAAAGTGACATTGGGGGGCCCTAGCAGGGTCCCCTTTCCCCCTGGTCCTCCACATTTGGGGCCTGGGGCTCCTCTGATTCCCCCCCTAAACATCCCTGCACCATGTGGCAGGCACCATGAGGTGAGTGCAGGGATGTTTCAAAACATCAATTTTTCAATGGAAGCTTGTGCTGCTGGACTTTTCCGCCCACCTCACAGGCTTCCATTGTGAAATCATAATAGTGATGTAGGAACTGTCAACCTAAGGTCGGGCAGGTTCCTTTCCGGAACAGTTACGTCCGCCAGACATCATAATAAGGCCCATAGTTTCATTCTCTTGCTATCTTTCTACAGTAATGTAGCTTCCATATTTACATGTATGTGGATGACATCAGAATCTGTCTCAGGCTTGATGGCCTACACTTTAGTTCTTCAACGGTTCAAACTAATTAGGATGAAACTGAAATAATGATATCTGACAGCAGTGGACAGCCGGTAGCCTAGCTTTCTTGCCCCTAGATTTGAGATGTAGGGGGGTCTCTGAGTGTGGCCTCCATGACATGATAGAGATGTCTAATGTTCAGTGAGGTACTACGAGCTGGGACGAAGTCATTATGGTCCGTGTGGATAAGTTACGGCAGGTGGGGGAGCAGCCAACGCGCCAACATTTTGCTTCGAATCTTATATTCGGTAGCTAACAGCGACAGCGGATGGTAGCCTGACATGTTTGAGGGGTCCCTGCCCAGTTTAGGAAGGGAGGCAACCAAAGCCTGCATAGTGGTGGGGGAGGCCCCCAGCGTCCAGGGCCCATTGGTATAGTCACTCTAAGTGGGGAACTAATTTGTCTGAGAAGGTGTCATAGAATTCTGCCGGTTGGCCGTCGAGGCCCGGAGCCTTGTTGCATGGGAGTTCCCGGATGGCTTCCCTAATTTCAGTTTTAGTGTTGGGACCAAACATATCTTTTTGGTCTGCCTGTGAAAGTTGGGGACAGTTGAGATCATATAGAAAAGCCTTTGGTGACTCCACTGCTGCCCCACTGACCCCCCCCCCCCACCCCCCCGGGCCCTGTAAAGCACCTCAGAGTATTCACAAAAGGCTGAATTTATGTCTTGTTGCGTGTTCACTGTAGTGCTGTCTGATAAGATTATCTCATGTATAGCGGTGGGGGTGGTGCATTGGGCAACAGCCATTGAAGGAGTGCTCCCTATTTGTTCTGCCTCCGCATGTTCTCTGTCTTCCAATCTTTGTGTGTTTTCTCCATTATCTTTCTCTTTTTTTCCAACACTTCTCTCTTTTTCTGTACCTCTTTTCTGAAGCCCCATGAAGTCTGAATAGTGGACACCTTATGAGAGACCACTGAAGCACACACAGAGCACACATTTCTCAGTTTTGCACTGCACCAGCCAAGCACTATCCCCCAGACTCCAAGCCAAGCTCCTATGAATGCAAAAGAAGGGAAGTTTAAAAGAAGCTACAGGAGGCAACCTGCACGAAGGTGTCCTGGTGCTGAGCAGGTGTGTGAGCCTAGTTCCAATAGTAGGTATGAGAATCCTAACCACAAATACATCTCAGAACATAATATTTAGTGTCAGTAGATTTTTACTTTCCATATTTTATCAAAGGAAAAAAATAGGGCTACAATTGTAACTGATCTGATTGCTTGGGAATGACATGATGGTCTATCCCATGTTCTAAGAACGTATGTTTCCGCTCAATTTATCCTCCAACTTGTATTGTACTGTACTGTATTGTACTTTTTATGTACTGTGTTTTTGTACCTTAGTGATAACATGTTTTAATAACTTTTAATTAAATGCAATGTAATGTATAAACTGTCTTTTATGGCATTTTAGCCGAAATAAAGAATTTAAAATGAAATGAAAAGCCAAGTCTTCAGGTTCTTGCAGAATTCAAGAGAGGAGATGGCTCTGATGTGAGTGGGAGGTCGTTACAATCATTAGGAGTGATGTATGAGAACTCTCGCCCCCCTGATCTAGTTCTGGGTATTCATGGGATGTGTGCGAGAAGGAGTCCTGTGGAGCAGAGGTGACTGGGTGGTTGGGGGAAGGAGATTAAAGAATTTATTCCGCCATTCTGTTCATGGTGTTATAGAAATCACGCATCCACATTCATCGACCAGTCCATCTGTCTCTGCAAACAGCAAATGCATAAGGTGCTGCACAAGCCTACTTTGAAAAAACAAAGATCATGACCTCAGAAACATCCAAGTCTGATTCACATAAAACAGGGCACAATACAAAAAAAGCAAGGAGAGGAGAGTGGCATAATGGCCATGGCTGGCCATCTTGAGACATGGTGAACCAGATGCATATTTTGGCCCTAGTTAAACATCCTGTGATGCTGTGATTTTGGGTAATCACTTAGCTTTCCAGGTCCGGATCAGAATACATTTTTGACTGGTGCTGATAAGTTAAGGCAGTGCTTGCTCTAAAAACCTTTTACCATTGTATTATGAAAACAGGATCTGGGAGGTGCTTGCACACATTTGATTTGTGGAATTGTGTTGTAGTGCTGCTGTGTTTTTGTACTGCATTATTGCAGGGTGATTTTGTTCTGTTGTTCTGCGATTGTTCTGTTGCATTACTTTTTGCAATTTTCTGTTCTAATATCCTATTATAGGCTTTAATTGTGTTTCTATGTTGCTATGTGTAACTTCGCTAGTTTATCCTAAAAAAGTAGGTGACTGAGTTAAAATGTTTTTGCAAGCAGAAAATAGGCAAATGTCACAAAAAGTAATGCCCCCCTTTTGTAATTTACGTGTGATCCACAGACATTGGTGGTAAGGTGCGCTCATACCATTTCTGCAAACTAGATTTTTTTCAACTACTTGTATGAAAACTTACAAAAATTGCATTTTACAAGACAATCTTTTTGTAGAAAACCTGTCACCTTGGAAATCCAGAAACTTTACAACTTCACAATGCTGTGTTGATGTGAACATTATGCTACTCTTTTAGCCTAGTACATGAAATGTAAATGTATCAGTGAGATGTATGTGAACGTCTGTAGACAAGACACTTGGGCAATACATACATTTAAATTCTCACGGGGAATTGAAATAAAGACCATCTCAAGATGAGTTTCAGAAGAGTGCAAAAACATAAAATGCTAATTTGGTTACTGCCCACACCACAAAAGAGCAAATTTGGGGTAATTCGTCAAACCTTTCGGAATGCATTTGCTGCACTTCACTGGACACTTGAGCGACATCAACGAAACCAGAGGTCATTGGGTTAGAAAGTATGGGAAATACACCAATCAGTGCTTTTTAGGTCTCGCTTACGCAGCTCCCATGCGCTGCTTGGGAAAGAGACCTCTTGAGATCGATGCAGCTTTCCAGGCAAAAACGTGCACGTGTGCATTGCTTTCAATGCAGCGTGTGCACGTTTTGGCGATTTCCTTGCAGGAGCACACAGCGCCATTTGGTTGCACGCTCCCGCGAAGGAAACGCTGCCTGCTCTCGGCCGCACCCCGCCTCGCGTGGGCCTGTGCGCAATGGTTGTTTTTGAAAGCATTGGCCGAGCAGGCACACAACTCCCGCTTCTTCCCCTCCCCACCTTGCGCGTGGCCAATGATTGTTTTTCTATATGGTTTGTTTTGACTCCTTGAATCTACACCCAATATCCTTCCCCCACCGCCGCCCCCTCCAAGCCCCCATCGGGCCTTGCCTCACAAATGGGGTCACTTTGATGTTAGTTTTCCTGGCCTATTTTCTATCCCAGAGGCACCTAAATTGCAGCTTGTATATGTGGAGCCACCCTTCGCCACGTTTCCCAGAGAGCTGAGAGGTCTGTCCCTTCGGCATGCATGAGTGGTGCCACTCATTTTCAGAATCCCCCATGCTTGGCTGGTGAATCGCCTGTCCAATAAACCTGGGACCCTTGAGGCCACACTATGCCATGGAATCCACGCTCCAGGTGACTGGTCCGTCCATGTATCTCGTGCCTGGGTGCCTGCCCCCTGGCCTTGCTTACCAGACAGGTCCGCCAACCAGACAGCATATGTAAATGATGCCACTCCGTGATTTCCGCCCCAAGTAGGAAGGAACATCGTCTGCCCGGCAGCAAGTGTGACTGATTCGACCCCCTGCCCTGCGAGCCCGGCAGGTGAATGGTCTCTCCCTGGAGGGCTCTGGCAGCAGATGGGACGGGATTGGATTGACATGTGATTAGCTTATGTCTGAGGTGGCGTCTGCTCTGGGGCCCGGGCTGGTCTCTGCACGGACACTGGCTATTTTGCGGCTCCCATGCTACTGATACTACATGATCCAGAGGGCAGTCAGTTCGAGCATCTGCGGCGTGATGGACGGCCATGTCTACTGATAAGGTGAGAACTCACTTTGGGTCAGTGAGGGACATCGAAGGTTTAAAGAGGTCGGAGGCCACCGATGGCATGTGAGCGACGGGCACTGAGGCCTTGCAGTGCCACAGTGTGGGCTATGGACAGAGTTAAGGAATGGTGTTTACTTATCCTGGGTACTTGCTACCTGGCTTAGTTATGAAATTAACATGTAGGCGATAGGGGTAGTGTGTGATCAGTGGACAGATAACACTATATTGGATACAACGCCTTGAGTGTGGTCCAGTGTCAGTCATAATGGCATGCAGCGCTATTTATGGTGGTTAAAGCTTGTATAATAAAGGCACTGGTACTGGTGGGCTGAGTGGTACATCCCACGCGCTTTGTGGCTGTGCTGCATGTTCTAGGCACCGAGTGTCAGATGTGTATACCAGGCACTGTTTGCCCTAGAATATATCCATGCTAAGTAGTGGATGGCTGGGGTAAATAGAACAAGTGTACTGGGTGACGGTTGTATAGATAGACCAAGAACAAGGTGGCCTGAGTGCCTTATACAGGTATTGGTAACTTACATCTGTGAACCATGCCCTGCATGGCCAGTGTGAATGAAACACTGAGTGGCACTGGAGTGGGTAAAGGTGCATATAGCAGGCACTGTGCGTCCATTAATGTATGTTCAATTTATTACAAACAGCCCATGGAAGAGAATGACTGAACCCATGTGATTATTACATTTTAAAAAAGACGCCCAGGCAGTTCAAGTTGGCCTATTTCCTGTCTAAGCATAACCCACACACCACGAACTGTAGCTGGACCCTTCTTTCTGGGCTCTGAGGTTGAGTAATTCCCCAGTGCTTTCTCAGCTTCTGTTGGGGTCACCCCTATGTCCACATTATGTCCTTGATGATCACCCCTGCCTCCTTCCTCTCTGCTTGTGTGTATGTGTGTTTGTACATTTAGTGGCACCTGTGGGACTGCAGCAGGTAGAAGCTGCTCCAGGCAGGTAGCATTGTGTGTGCGACACCTATGTAAACAAGCATTGGCATAGCCAATAGGTCTGGCCTTCGGGACCTTATAAGTGTTTAACCATGCAACAGTTAATGTGGTTGCCCCAAGGATATTGTGCTGCATAACTAATTACTTATAAGCAGGGCTTTAAGTGGGCTGGGTCTCAAGGGGTCTGAGCACTGGCAGTATTTTAAAGGGGGCCTTGAAACGGGTCTCTATCTGGCTCGGTTTTGAGACCAGGCACAGACAGCCCATTTTTTTCCGGATTGCAGAGACAGCAGTCTGCTGTCACTGCAGTCCGGAAAAAAGTGCAAGGGCACAAATCAGAGCCTGATAGAGACCCGTTTCAAGACAGCAGGCAGATCGATGTGCGCTGCTCACACTGCTCACTTCTCACTAGTGGAGAAGTTATGGCATGACGTCATGCCAGGAGAACGTTGTGGGGGAGGGGAAATCCTTTAAAGAGTAATTTTCTTTCTGGATTTCCCTTCTCTTTCTGAAACGCAAGAGCAGCAACATTGTGGTAGGGTCACCAGGGCTTTAATTGGAAGCTTTTTCAATATTATATGTAACAAGCCATAGTTGCAGCTTATTTATCTTATGCAACTAATAACCATTGACAAAGCCAATAGTCCTTACTTGTTGTAGGTATGATGTAACGTGTTGTATCACATATCTGGATGCAATGACAGAAACAGCAAAATACAAGTCGGACGGCACACTATGCTCAACACAGATTTTTAGCATGTGTTTTAAAGCCATGCCCCAAATTACACTGGCCACGCCCCTTTGAGAGACCTCCCAGTTTTTTCATCCCACTTAAAGCCCTGCTTATAAGGTCCCAAAGGCGAGACCTATTGGCTATGCCAATGCTTGTTTTAGGATGTGCAGGAACGACTGTCCATATGCAATAAATAGTTTAGAGGGAAAAATAGTACAGAGAAAGCAAAAATGAATCAAGTCTTTTTGCTGGTGCAATACATACATAGTGTACATTAATCAAAATAAGATACATCTCTTGTTCACCATTGCAAAGCATGCTACTCATATTTATATATTTTATATTATGGAAAGCATACTGTACACTCAAGTCTCAAGAGAATGTATGTAGATACCCAAAAACACGAAGGGGCTGATTGACAAAGGTAGACTTACATTTTTGTGGGAGCTTACCATTTTTTTGCTATTCACAACTATGAGTTAATAGTAAGGTTATGACTGTTGAAAATCTGCAGTCGGGTCAAGAACTCGGCACATAAGAAGATAGACCTGTGTTTTAAAAAATAAACTTATGCACTAAGACACACGTGGATTTTCACTTTTTGTAAAAGCCCATTGAACAAATCACAATTGCATTAAACTATAGATTAAATCACAGCAAGAAAAACATGTTTCTCACCTAACAAATATTTGATTTATTTGTGCCATGATTTTCTTTTAAATTGCTCTGCTTTTATATTAAACATCCAGTTTCTTTCACGTTTCTTTTACTAAAACAGGTTAACATAAAGGAGAAACTAATCGTCTGCATGCTTTTGTTCTCTGCTGAAATTTTTTCTGGACATCTGGCCTAGAAATACACATAAGAAAAAAAAAGAACGAGGGTCTTGCTTCTTTTTTCCTTTTCTCCACTAACATGCAAATTGAATTAGTTAATGCCTCACCCCCAGTTTCAGAAAACCTGCCACCAGCAGCTGCCACTGTTTCAGCCGTCAAGAGGAGGCAGACCAAGTGTGACATTTTGTTCATTAAATAAACAAACCAGGTTCACTCTAACAACATTACGTGGAAAGCACCATCAATTCTCGTACATTTAGCTCACATAATGCAAAGTGACAATTTCTCCGCTGTCTCATAAGGACAATATTGGAGAGAAACAGAAGAGAAAACTAACCATATTGCTGTTTTGGGATAAAATAGCACTAAAGTTGTTTTTATATGGAATATTTAGCCCGGGGCATCTTAATATGTTTGAATAGTGTGTTTTACGTATGTATATATGTATATATTTTTATATAAGTATGGACTATTTTTTCATAAGCATGCCTATATGTTCTTAAAATATAAGTGCACATAGATCACACATAAATAAAAGCACTTGAGAAAAATTGCTATTGTTCTTATCGGGTTTATTACCAACATGCAATAATAGATACAACTTTAAATGTGAACAACAGCACAATATAAATGCTTTTCTCATTACAAATATACTTTTGTTAATAAAATGTTGATCGGTTACATGAAATAGTTGTGAAAAAGCCTACATTTACTGTAATGAGAAGCAACCAAGTTCAAAGATGAACATTCATGAATGAAACTATATTTGGAAGAACTTTGTAACTGTTTAAGTCGTTGAAACCGATCAGGTATAGTTTTGCATTTCGTAAACACATATGACTGGAAAAAGATGCTGCTCACTTTAGACATAAACCAGATTAACAAGATGAACTCATTCTGTAATATCATGTTTCCAGATAAATTAGACGTTCAATAATTCGAACTGAGGCAAAAATGCAAGAAATCTGTGTGCATCGGTAAGTTGCAGGCTTCAAAAACCGTGATAGGCCTGTCAGTCAGACTTAGCCGGAAACATGTAGACAATAGGAAACATTATCTGCGCATTAATATGGATAGCGCCACCATGGGACCTTTGATATTCCAGAGGGACTTCAACAACTCCATGAAACATCCCCCTGGTTACAGTTTATAAGATAGGGGACAAAAAATAAATCCTCTGCTTCCTGACAGAAAAGAAAGCTCTCCCATTACACACAGACAAATGCCCTGGTGCACAGTATTATACCTAAGCATCTTGTACAGTTCCTTCTGGTGTATTTCAAGAGTTATATTTATTACGTTCCTTACTGGTAGCTTGACAAGTCATTTGTCTTATGTATTCCTACAGCTTAACTGAACTCCATAGTTTGGACCAACTACAGTTTTTTTTGTTTGTGGGCGTCACAAACATATAGGCATGCCTTAGAAGTAGATGCAATGCTTACTTTATGCATTTGTCATTGGATTGAAACCATCCAATGTCATTGTCAGGAATTGGGTTATTAATTTGGGAGGGGATTCAGGGGTTGGCCCTAAAAACCTAATAAATTCCCTCTGGCTATGTGAAAACAAAGTTCTGAAACGATCTATGCTCAAACCCTGGTAACTGTGGCACATGCAGCAGACAATCTCCAGGGAAATGTGTGCTAAGATTAAGCAGTACCAAGAAGTTTAAAGTAAGAAACACAGCACAGAAAATCCCCAAACTAATTTAGAAAATTAGACAACATTTTAATGAGGAAAAGGACACCAAAATCATTAGCCCCTTCGCTGCGGGGGTTATTTTCCCGCTGTGCTGGGGGGACGGGGGGGAGCACGGCGCCCACATGCTCATGACGAGCTGAGCTCGTCATGAGGCACAGCGCTCCTGTGCTCATGACGAGCTCGTCATGGCCACACCCGTTCCCGTGGAACGCTCAGCACAGCAGGGGAATTATCCCCTCATGCAAGCGTTCCACGGCTCATGACGAGCTGAGCTCGTCATGAGCACCGGGCACTGCGGCTCATGACGAGCTCAGCTCGTCATGAGCATGGAAGTAGTTAAGATCTTTCATGCCGATCACAATGGAGCGGAGGCCAGGTACACCAAGCAGGTTGTCCTGGTCAAAGATTTTACCTTCTGACTTAGGGCCTGATTACGATGTCGGCCGGACCACCACTGACTGGCTATTGGTGGTAGTCCGACTGACTGCCAGCCCGTTGGTACGACTGCCACATTATGATGCAGGCTGTTGGACAGAAATCATCGGAGGGAAAGACCGCATCCTCCAACAGGATCTAAGATCCCGTTCCGGCGGGAGTCAAAATCGTATCCCTTGAATGGTGGTGGTGCCTGAGGCAGGCACCCCAGTCGGGATTACGTTATTCCTTTCAAATAGCCTTTTCATGGTGCAAACACCGCCATAAAAAGGCTGTCAGAAATGGACTTTGGGGACCCCAAACAGGGCCCCTGTCCATCGTGAGCCAGTGGCCCAGGGGGCACATACAGTGCCTCTAACACCTCCATGCACCATGTATCATTCACCAAATGGTGCATAGCTCACAATGCATGGGTGTGCAGGAAGTGCTCTTTTACTCGTTGACTTGTGCTATGGCCATTTTCCTGGGTAGCAGCACAAGCCACTGTATAAAAGAGCACTTTACAACCACCAGTCTGGCGGTCACATCGTAATGCATCGGTTCAACGGCCAACTGCTTGTCAGGCGGTCAGCGGTCGGACCGACCCCCATCAAAATAAATTCCCTAAGTGTTCCAAATTGAAGTCAAGCTCTTCCGTGGGGCAAGGACCAAGGCTGTGGCCAGGGAGGGCTCCAAAGTAAGATGCATCGTTAATGAGCTCCCACTGAAGCTGTTGAGTTTGGTGCCAAAAGGGTGGGACAAACCTGGATTCTTTG
The DNA here is from genome assembly GCF_964263255.1 of Lissotriton vulgaris. NCBI lineage: Eukaryota > Metazoa > Chordata > Amphibia > Caudata > Salamandridae > Lissotriton > Lissotriton vulgaris. The sequence goes on along the minus strand of NC_141696.1, from coordinate 432,587,316 downwards.
GCTGCAGAAGTTTCTTCACTGGTCGGATAGATTTGCACCCTCCTTCTGGTCCAAGGTTTAACCTTTGGATATACTCACATTATTAAAAGTCTTTGGTTTTGGTGGGAAAAGTAAGCAATTCGCACCCAGGGAAGTCCTGTTGCAGGCCAGATACTTTTGGCTCCTTTGCCCAACAAAAATGTTTACCTTTGGATTTCAGGGTTATTTTGAGCTTGGAATTCTTCAACAAAGGGAAGGCAGCAGGCTCTATCTGTCGAAGGGTTCCACATAGCCCAATATCTTCTCATGAGGGTCTACTGAATTGGATTTGCTGCTGTAAAGTACATCCAAATGGGAGCAGACTGTTTTCTCAGCCCTGAGAGGTTGTGCCTTGTATGGATAGGCTAGAGATATTCGTCTCAGTTCTTTGGAAGTCTGGATGTCCAAAACGTTTCTAAGTCCCAGCCTTTCATGGGTAGTAGCAAAAGTCCAGTTAGACACAGCAGAGGGTCCTAGGACTTTAGGCACAGCACTTGGGGGGGTGGGTCAAATCTCACTCCAGCATAGGCCACCAGCAGGGTCGAGGTCAGGTCCATTTGCTTTGGTCAGCTGAGTACTTCAACAAAAAGTCCTTTTGCAGCTGCCGTAGCCCTGTAGCTGAACAGGAGGTCAGCCAATGTACCCTGGGAGTTCACTTCTTTCTGCTGGGTTCAAAGAGGAGTAAGCCCAGTCCTTCAGGGCTCTTCTCAGGTCACAGGCAGCAGGTCCAGTACTCATGTGTTATTCCACAGGTCCGGAAAGTGTTCTGAAGTAGGTGCTATATTTATGTTTGCCACTCAATCAACCAATCAATCAGGGGATTATAAAGCACGCTACTCACCCGTGAGGGTCTCAAGGCGCTGGGAGGGGGGTGCAGCTCCGGATCAGTCAAAGAGCCAGGTCTTGAGGTTCTTCCTGAAGGTGTGCAGAGTAGGGGAGCATCTGATGTTGACTGAGCGCTCGTTCCAGGTCTTTGCTGTGATGTAGGAGAAGGCTCTTCTGCCTGCTCTGGTTCTCCGGATGCGTGGGGTCTCCGCCAGGGTGAGGTCAATGGAGCAGAGGTCCCTTTTGGGTAGGTGGAAGGAGACTCTTTCATTGAGGTATTTAGGTTCGATGTTGTGGATGGATTTGTAGGTGTGGGTGAGTAGCTTAATGGTTACTCTTTTTTCGATGGGGAGCCAGTGGAGGTCTCTTAGGTGCCGGACATGTGCTTGAGTCATGGGGTTCTGAGGATGAGTCTGGCTACCGTGTTCTGGATGGTTTGGAGCTTGTGTAGAAGCGTTTTGTCGATTCCGGTGTAGAGGGCGTTACTGTAGTCCAGTCTGCTAGATGGTAGAGTGTGGGTGACGGTCTTTCTGCATTTGTGGGGGATCCACTTAAAGGTCTTGTGGAGGATGCAGAGGGAGTTGAATCAGGTCGAGGCGACAGCGTTGATCAGGAGGGTCATGGTGATGGAGGAGTCTAGGATGATGCCGATGTTCCTGGCGTGGTCCGTCGGGGTGAGTGGGTTTCCAAGGGCAGGGGGCCACCAGGAGCTGTCCCACACCGTGGGACAGGGGCAGAGGATGAGGATCTCTGTCTTCTCTGAGTTCAGTTTAAGGCAGCTGTCGCTCATCCAGGTTGCAACGTCTTTCATTATTCCTTCAAAGCTGAGTCTGGTGTCTTCGGGGTTCTTCGTGAGAGAGAGGATGAGCTGGGTGTCGTCGGTGTAAGGTACTATGCTGAGCCCATGCAGTCTGACGATGGTGGCGAGGGGGGCCATGTAGATGTTGAAGAGTTTGGGACTGAGTGAGGAATCTTGGGGTACTACGCAGTTGATCTCTGGGGGTTCAGAGAGGAAGGGTGGTAGCCTGATCCTTTGGGTGCTGAGGGTGAGGAAGGATCGGATCCAGTCGAGGGCGGTTCACCGTATGCCGGCGTGGAGTATGATGGCAAGAGTGCGGTGGGAGGAGATGATGAAGGCTGCGGAGAGGTCTAGTAGGATGAGGGCCGCAGTGTGGCCCTGGTCGAGTAGCATGTGGATGTCATCGGTGGCGGCAAGGAGGGCGGTCTCGGTGCTGTGGTTGCTGCGGAATCCAGACTGGGAGGAGTCAAGGATGTCATTCTCTTCGATGAAGGTGGTCAGTTGGGTGTTGACAAATCTCCCTGTGACTTTGGCTGCGAAGGGAAGGATGGAGATGGGCCAGTAGTTCTTCAGGTCCATGGGGTCTGCAAAGGGTTTTTTGACGAGTGGCTTGACTTTTGGCCACTTTCAGTCATTGGGGAAGATGCCAGATTCGAGGGAGGCATTCATGGTCCAGCCAAGTTCGGGAGCTTTGGCAGCAACGGCTCTGTGGTAGATGTGGGTTGGGCAGGGGTCTGCGGGTGTTCTTCATGGTCTTGGTGGTGTCTTCAGTGATAGCAGGTTTCCCGGTGGTGATGGTCGGCCGGTAGTCGGTGGTGGAGAGGAGGGTGGTGTCCGGAGTCTGTTCACTGAAGTTGTCATAGAGGGCCTTGATTTTCAGGTGGACATAGGCGCTGAGCTTGTTGCAGAGGTCCTGGGATGGAGTGATGTCCGAGGCTTCGCTGCTGGGTTTGGTGAAATGCCACATGATGTTGAAGAGTTCCTTTGTGTTACTTGCGTTAGAGTGGATTTTGTTCTTGATAAAGGTCCTCTTGGTGGCTCTTATGTGCTGGTGGTATTCGTTCATGGCGTTGCTGTAGTTGTTCAGGTCTTCGTGGTTTTCTTGTTTCGCCAGAGTTTCTCGAGGCGCCTGCAGGAGCGTTTGGCTTCTTTGAGGTTGGTGGTGGACCAGGTGGCCTTCAGGGTGGCGGCCGATTGGCAGGGTGGCGGAGGGGTGCGAGCTTGTCAGTGCAGCTGGAGATCCATCGGTGTAGTTCTTTGGCCGCGAAGTTGGCGTCGGTCGTGTCGGAGGGGGGGATCGTGGGGGAGGGTGGTGTTGAGGTGATCCTCTGTGATCTTGCTCCACTTTCTTCGGGCGGACACGGAGCGGGTTTGGGTGCGATGGTGGGGTTGAAGGTGAAGTGTACGCAGTGGTGGTCTGTCCAGAGGGGCTGCTTGGTGTAGCTGAAGTGATGTTAGTCCCTCCTGCAAAGATGGGGTCAAGGGTGTGTCCGACTGTCCGGCTCTGTGGGTGGGTGTGCTGATGAGCTGCTTCAGACCGAGGTTGGCGAGATTGTCAAGGAGGGTTGTGCGCCGCAGCTCCGCCACCCATGGTGCGCCACATTTACAATGTGGAGCACCATGGGGCAAAAATGGCCTAGATGTGTGATGCATCTGTGCCGTAAAGGCGGCGCATTTCTGGAGTTGCTTGCGACACAGCTCCAGCAATGCTCTTGGGGGCCCTATCTGTCCAATGCTGCGTCAATCCTTACGCCTGCTTCAAGCAGGCCCAGGGTTTTGATGCAGCATTGGCCTAAAAGTGACTGAGTGAAATCTTGTAGATTTCACTCAGCCACTTTTAGGAGGCGTTCCTGCGCAGGAATGCCCCCTCCTGCGCCGAAGCGCCTCCTTATGGCGCAGGGCTTTACAACGTGACTCATCTCCCAGATGTGTCACGTTGTAAATACCCCGCACCATGGCGCATCTTTTGCGCCACCGCTGCATCACAAAAGTGACGCAACGGCGGCGTAAAAGAGGCGCAAGTGGCTTGTAAATCTGCCCCTCAGTATTTTTAATCTGTACTCTGATTTCCTATATGATCCAGGAAAGGGTACCACAGTAGAAATGGCTGTGTGGGCCTTGCCATTGGAGGGACATGGTAATATTAATTTTCAACGTCTCACTTTTAAATACCATACACCCTGCATTATGGATAACAAGGAATGCAAAGGTATGACTTACTAATATTTAAAAAGGAAATTTTTACCTGTAGAAATTATCATTTTGATAGGTTTCAATGCAGCTTCTACACTGCAGCAGTCAGGCTTCCCAGGGTAGGCCTAAAGCCATGTTTGCACTGTCACTATAGTGCTTTGCACAAAAGGTGCTGCAGTCCACAGGTGGCATTTAACTTCCAAGCCCTGGGTGCACTTTCTACATACAATACTAGGGACTGACAGTCAAGTTAATGAGCCAATCATGAATGAGGCAATGTAACTATTTTAGAGGATTGAGCACAAGCACATTTACTTCTGGTTAGCAGGGGCAACGTGTACAGAGCTTTAAAGCAAGCAAGTGTTCTGAAAAAGGTGAACAATTGTGGATGGCTACGCAGCAAAGGCACATTTCTTGCAATGACTAAGGCCCATTTTTCTTCAGCTGGTGAGAAAGTTCCTTCTGGTGCGTCCTGAAGCCCCTAGCTCTCCAAAGCAAAACCAAAGGGGATGATGGACGGAGTATTGAACATTGCAAGCACTCACCCCCAGTCAACTGATCTGGGTTTAATCCATCATCATTCTTTAGCTCACTCTGCCACCCCAATTCAGACATGGCCATATGCAAATCAGTCTGACCCTGTGCCTCATGGGAACAGTCCAGCCCGAACTGCCAAGCGTGTCTTCCCTGGACCAAGAACACGCATCCTCTCCAAGGTAGGCTTGTAAGCACCAGGTCTCTCACCAATCAGGTCTCTTATAGGGTCCAGTGCTCTTCAGCCAGATGAGCTCACTTGTAGTCAGGAGTTCTTCTGCTTTTTGTATCCCTCAAGCAGGCAAACCAGAGGCCAACCACTTGACCCTTGGAGATTAGCTCTACTCCATGGGTTCCAGCAGAATTCAGTAGTCCTTGGGTGAGTGCTCTTCTTCCAGCAGGAGTCAGGAATCTCTTCCAACAGGGACTTGTTCTTCAGGTGAAGCCTTGCCAATTCTAGGAATTATATGAGCAGATGGTGGTTGCCTTATTTATCCTGTGCTCTTGTCAGAGATTAGAGACATTCTGCCACCAATTCTGACTATTTTCTGGCAGTCATCAACCTCCATTGTCAGCACTTCATGTCTTCTTTATTATAATATTATCAAGATGCATGTGTTTCAATATGGGAGAATTCTTCTGCCACCAGGCAGGCCTGCCTTCAGCTTGTTAGCCACAATCCTTTTTAAATGAACTCCCCTCCACTGGTTAGGGTCAAAAGATATTTCCTTTACCCACTGTGACTGGAGTGTGACTGGAGTATAACTGTCTACGATGGTACATGAAATATATAGTAAAAATCCCCCATGGCATCTCCAAGTCAAAATAGGTAGTGTGAAAACTGTACTTTTTCTGCAAGTTCCTGTTCCCTTCCAGATAGCTAATCCCTGTTAAGTGTTCAGTAATTAACACCCATCTACTCTTCTTAGGCTCAGAAGGAGGCTATTATCCTCTGATATAGAGTTGTTAATTCTTCCAGCCAAGGATGTGTACTCTGGCTTTGGAAGGACAAACTGGCAAAACTGTTTTTAGGCCAATTTTGGCTCAAGCAGCACAAATTACAGTTTTATCTAAGTAATAAAAATGATGATGTTACCAATAATTCAGATTTTAAAATCAAGCATAAAATATCTTTGAAGAATTTTGGATAGCATTTTCCCATGCAAAAATTGGAAATAAACTATTTAATCATATCTAGGCTTATTTGGTAAATAGTATAGAAAAACCTGATTAGTGAATTTGGTTGGTGGCTTCATTTCACTGTGAGAGCACCCGGAACACAATACATAGGTTTCCCTATTTGTACACATTAGCACCTTGCCCTCTGTTTTACAAAGCACACTTTATGTGTGACTTATGAATATATAAAAATAGATTATTTCCTACACAAAAAGGCATTTTTCCAAGCCATGGGTCACTGCAGTGCATTTACACTTCAGTCCAGTAAGAGCACAGTGGCACTCCTGGCAATCACTTATTTTGATTTAATTATGGGTGGTTCAAACACACGCTGTGACCCCCATTTTTGAATAACTTCCGATCTATCCATGCATTTTCTGCATCATCTAAAATGGTGTAACAGGACATATAAATATATTTTTGAAAGCAATTTTATAAATATTAATTTTAGGGCCAGGATACACTCATTGTGGCACTGAATATCACAGAGGCTTAATGCCACCAGAAAAGGCAATTCGCTACAGCCAAACTTTAGAATTACAGTGATTCATCTTTGGTGCCATGGAAATGCAAAATGGAAAGGAAATGGAGAGTTAGCCACAACACCACCAACAGAACTACGAAGGTATAACCAGCAAATAAAAGAAACCAAGAAAAGGACACTAGTGGACTGCATTGAAGGAAGCTCCAGTACCTGCAAGGATATCTTCTCGATCATTAAGGATTTCACCTTGCCCTCAGCCACTCACACCAACGTAGTTGCCTCCCAAATACTCTGTAGCAACCTCTACATCTTTCTCAGCAAAATCACAAAAATCTACAGCAACTTTGCACCCCAACCCAACCCCAGAGAACTCATTGCTAACCTACCTACTACCAACCAAGACTGCCACCTGACTGAATGGAAAACCCTCACCAGAAATGACACAGCATCAATCATGCGGGCCAAGATCTCTGGGGCCCCTATGGACCCATGCCCCCCCCACATCTACAACCTGTGAATATTATCAATCAGCACCACTCTGACCCACATCATCAACACCTACATCATTCTGGATGAATGGAAACTTGCAGAAATCATCACCCTCCTCAAGAAGCCCACAGCCTACCTGAATTAACTGAGCAACTTCCAAATCATCTCCCTACTTCCCTATCTAGCCAAAGTGATTGAGGAGACCATAAACCAACAGCTCACAACCCACCTCAAACTTATCATGTTCTAGACAACACTCAATCAGGATTCAGAAAGAACCACAGCATTGAAGCAGCACTCATCATGTCCACTGATAACAGACTGAGGACTGAGAAGAAACATTGCATTCAGCCTGCTCGATCTCTCTGCAGCCTTCAACACTGTCTTCCTTAACACCCACATCAGAAGACTCCACAAGGTTGGCATACAAGGATCAGCTCACAAATGGATCTCTTCCTTCCTTACAGGAAGAACCGAAAGGGTCAGGCTGCCACCCTTCACATCAGAGAACAAGAAATTAATATTCAGAATCATCCCTTAGCCCCATAATTTTCAACATATACATGACACCGCTTGCCAACATCATCCGATCACAAGACATCACTGTCATCTCCGCTGATGACACCCAACCATGATGGACAAAACAACCACAGCCAGAACCAACTTCACCAACTGCATGACCATGGTAGCAGACTAGATGCAAAACAACTGCCTGGTCTAAACTCCGACAAGATTGAAGTACTGGTCTTTGGCAACATGACGCCTCTATGGGACTCCACCTGGTGGCCATTGGAGCTAGGACTAATATCCACACCCACAGACCACACAAGAAAACTAGGGATCATCTTAGACGACAAGTTCAACATGATGACTCAAGTCAACGCAGTGTGCACCTCCTTCTCTGACATACCACCCATGCTGTGAAAAATCTTCAAATGGTTGCCTCAGAAAACTAGGCAGACCATCACGCAAGCACTCATCACTAGCAGGATGGAATATGGCAACACTGTCTAAGCCAGAATCTCCAAACAACTCTTACACAGACTCCAGATCATCCAGAACACCGCTGCAAGACTAATACTTGACCTTCCTCGCCTCATTCACATAACTGCGCACCTCAGGAAGCTTCACTGGCTCCCCATTCACAAGCAAAGTCAATGCAAACTTCTCATACACACACACAAAGCCCTACACAACACAGGACCAAAATACCTGAACAGCCACATACACTTTCACCAACCCACCAGACATCTATGCTCTGCCTCACTCTCAACCACACACATTCCCTGCATCCGCAAAAGCAAAACTGGAGGTCGCTCATTCTCCTACATAGCACCCAAAACATGAAACAACCTACCTCAACACATCAGAGCCTCCTCCTCACTTCTTGAGTTCCCCAAGAAGCTGAAAACCTGGGGGCATATTATCAAGGGGGTTTATCTCCGCTTTTTTGGCTTTAAAAGCCAAGAAAGCGGAGATAAAATTATCTCCCTATTACCTAGCTGTTGCTAACACCAGTTAGCGACAACTAGTAGGAGATAGCGACCATCTTGGGCCCCACTTTGCATGTCAGTGATATTTATCACTTATGACATGCAAAGTGGGAGTGCCAAGAACATCGCTATCTCCTATTACCAACTTTTGGAGATATTCGCGCTAAGCGCGAATATCTCCAAAAGCTAACACCTGCCCTGAGCAGTTCTTAGCCATGTTATCCAAAGGGAGGTAGATAACATGGCTAAGAGCATTAGCTCGGTAATGCATGAATATCGCTGACTTTTCAGCGATATTCATGCATTGCGGCCGATTTTTATCGCATTTGCGATAAACCTTGGTAATACCAAGGTTTATTTGCGATAAAAATCGCCACAGCTTAGCGGTAACTTTTTGTCTCTAACCAAGCAATAGCGATAATTATCGCTATTGCTTGGTAATATGCCCCCTTGCTCTTCGTATAAGCACCATGGGGACCACAAACCTTCCCACCTGCCCAAGTACCTGGATACACTCTCAGGTGAATAGTGCACTATACAAATCAATATAACATAATATTTCATGACTTGTAAGCCACAAATGTGCTAACTGACAGTTTTAAGCTATTAATGTATTTTGTTTTTCAAACAATCATTGGTTATAAAAGCAATTTGTTAAAACATTGAAGGCTTCTTCCTATTAGAATGCATCACTGTATTCACAATGCATAACATGCGTTGGAAATGGAAGCATGTCTGAATTGGCATTTATGTTGAATGTAGTAATTGTTCATCCTGATGGATAATTGTTGAAAGAGAAGGTACATTTGTTATATTTCTATTTAGTTGTACAACATTTGAATTTTAGTAGGAACATTTACCTCTTGGCTGCAGTGCCTATCTGTACAGTTTACTGACAGATCGACTTGGCATTTAAAACTACTTGCCAAGCCTTAAACTCCCCTTTAATTACATATGAGTCAACCCAAAGTTAGGCCCTAAGGGCAGGGTACCATTTAAGTAAATGTTAGAACATATACTGGTATGTTTTTCATGTCCTGGTAGTGACAAACAGCCTAATTCCTTCTTCACTACTGTGAGGCCTACCTCTCTCATAGGTGAGCAGTGCAAATTCCTTAATACCCTGTTAAGCTCTAATTCCTGATCAGAGCGAAGTAGCTTTTTTATGTTTCATATATTTGAAATGGCAATGATAAATCCTCCTTATTGATAATGTTGGATTTAACATTACTGTTTTAGAAATGCCACTTTTAGTAAGTGGGCATTTATCTGTACGCACTGCTATTTGTCCCCAATACACATTGGTTGGGTGACAGCTGCCCTTTCTGAAATCTCGCTAAACAGCCACAAACAGAAAAAAGGTGAGACTCACCTGCATTTCAAGCACGCATCTGAATTTTGCTGCATTCTAATGTGTCATCCTGGGCAGGGAGGAATGGGACGGGCTGACACGTACACTTCAATAGGTAGTGTCCTGTCCACACACAAAGAACTGAATTGCCCCCCACAGGTAGCCAGGCAGACAGGACTGGGTTGAAAGGGCTCCTTGTGCACTTCAGAGAGTTACTTTGGAGTTACCCTCTACATAAAAGGCACTTTTGGGTATACATACTGGGTCTCTGAACCCCTGAATCAGACACTTCTGGATCTTGAACTAAACCTCTGACAGAAGGACTGCTGTGCTGCTTAAAGGACTCAACTGGACAGCTTTTCTGGAAGGACTGATTTTCTGCCTGATGGGCCCTTACTCTGCTAGAAGAACTCTGCCTTCCCTCCAAGTGATCTCCAAGGGTGTTCTGTCTTGCCTCCTCTTTTCTGAAGTCTCAGGGACACAAAAGACTTCCTATGTTCCTGCTGTTGCTTCTGGACTCTGCCTTGTGTAAGTTCTAAACTTGCCTGAGGTGCCCCCTTGAAGTTCTGGGACTCAGAAGTGGGTTCTGCAGCTGTTTTCTACATAAACTTCTGCATTGCATCGACTGCATGAGAAATTCTGCCACATCGCTCTTCGACACCGGTACAGGGACAGTCGTTCCACAGCCTGCATGGCTTGATGACGATGCTTAGCGCAGCTCAGTGACGATGCATTGCATTCACTTCAACCGGATTTGATGATCACTCCGGCCCCCTTTGTGTGGCTTGAAGATAACTCAGTAGGCTCTCGATGATGACTAAAGCTCCATCCAAGGTATTTCTTGAGCAGGTTGTGTGTGGGTCCTGTAGATGTCCAGCCGCCGATTGCGGTCAGCCTGAACTTTGGATTTCCACTGGTCCCTTACGACCTCAAGTAGCCTTTTGACCGTTAGTGACTTCTAAGAACTATTTTTGCATTTACTCCGTCGAAATTCATTGCCCGACTCCTACTAATTGGATTTTTGCTGTTTTGGCCCAATTTGCTCAGATGTATATTCTCTTTTTTTCTAAACCTATGTGGTGTATTTTTGTAGTGTCTTAATTGTGTTACTGTGTGTTGCACAAATACTTTACACATTGCCACTCTAGATAAGCCTAGCCTGAGTGCATACCTCAGCCAACCAGCAATCCCATTTCTAACAGGGCATCAATGAACAGTTTGCCTTGCTAAAGTCACCATCTTCCTAGTTTTAAGGAGCATGCAGTGCTGGATGAAAAAACAACATTTTTACCAAAGTTTGGAAATTTTGAAAAACATTTTTCCTATTTCTTGTGCTCTCAACCTACTTTCAGTTTGTGGTGGAAACCAGTGTAAAACCTATTGATGATCCAGGAAAGCTATAGCTTTTCGAAAAGTAGATATAATTCCAAATTGAGTAGGAAAAATGTCCATTTGTAACATTTTCATCTGTAACTTTTTGTTACGATGGTTGATTTACAAAAGCAATATGCCATTACATCCACTAAACTCTTCTGGTTGTAGGGTTCTATAGGGTTTGTAGGTTCTAGTGCTCATGACAGGATACATGCCAAAACACGACATGGAAGCCTCATATTTCCACTGAAACCTGACATTTTTCTTTTCCAATGTGGGTAGCTGTGGATTTTGGGCCCTAGCTCAGCCAGCACCTACGGAAACCAAACAATCCTATGCATTTTTTTAATCTAGACACTGAGGGGAATTTAGGCTGGGTTGACTTGCGTGGTCGTCCCTGGGTCATATTGCAGGTCCAGGATGGAGGCACACATGGCCACTGTGTCCTTTTTTAGAATAAAGCCCAGGGGAGGTGAAGGTAGTGGTCCCTGGGGCTTCAAAGAGCCAGATGGAGTGTGGTCCACGCGGCCTCCCTCTAATATTTAAATAAAGCGTCGGGGAGGTAGTGGTCCCTGGGGGCAAAAAACATCCCTAGAAGAAGGGCATCGTGTTACCCCATTCTTCTTTTTTGAAATACCCTCATGCCTTCAGGACCTGGCTCTCCCGGGGGCTAAAGTGAAAATAAGCAAGTGAGACTGTGCTTGTTTTTTGTTTGTTTTACGTCTGCAGAGCAACCCCACCCTGATCATCATACCAGCTGACAAGGGGGGGGGGGATCGTCCTGATGGACAGACTGACTATGACACAGAGTGTTGCAGACTCCTCAACGACACACGCAACCACAGAACCCTGAGCAGAGACCCCACAGACCACTATACACACTCTAGTCAAGGGCGCCATCGATGCAGAGCACATTTCCCCTCAAGAAGGTGTATACCTCTGTACCAAAAATGCGAGAGTCCCATACTTCTACACTGTACCCAAAGTACACAAGGGCATAATACCACCCCCAGGATGACCGATAGTATCAGGGATCAACTCGCTATTGGAGCCCCTGTCGAGGTACTGCGATTACTTCCTCAACCCATTCGTACAACAGACCCCCACTTACATTAAGGACACTAAGCATCTCCTCAGTATCATCAAGGGGGAGAGCTTTGACCAGACAACCCAACTCTTAGTGGGACTTGATATAGAGAGCCTCTATACCAGCCTACCCCAGGACGCCACATTCCAAGTCCTATATGATGTACTCATGCAAACCACCTGGACCTACCACACTCCATGACACTTCATTCTAGACTGCACAGCCCTAGCACTTAAGCAGAACTACTTTGATTACGAAGGGATCTACTACCTGCAAACCAACGGAACATCAAGGGCAGTGTCTTTGCTCCCAGCGTGGAAGGACTATACGTCCACCACTTTGAGCAGGAACATATCATGTCATTTACCAACCCTCACTCATGCAACATAAAAATGTGCTGCAGATACATAGATGATATCTTTGTGATCTGGGAGGGCACACAAGAGACATTGAACACATTCCTTACTTGGCTCACCGGCCGAGATCCTTACCTCAGATTCACTAGCACCTCCAGTGCAACTAACTTGGTATTTTTGGACCTCAACATTACAGCAGAGCATGGCACCCTGCGTACCACCACCTACTAAAAACCTACAGCTAGAAACTCGTTAATACATTTCGACAGCTTCCACCCCAGACCACTTAGAGAGAATCTCCCCTTTGGCCAGTTCCTGCACATCCGCAGGAGCTGCAGCCACATAACAGACATCAGAAAGCAATCCCTTGCCCTATCTCATAAACTAGAGGAACGTGGCTATCCCAAAGCCATTATTGCTAAAACTTGCAAGAGGGCGCGCAACCAGAATAGGGAGTCCCTTCTGGAAACAGTTGTAAAAGACCCAGAGACACCACCTTTGGCGTGTGTAGCCACATACAACACAGCTTCTAACCAAGTCTCAAGCATCATCCGCAGACATTAGAAAATAATCAACTCAGGAACCAGAGACTGGGAGACCACACGCTTTGCTTTCAAAAGAGCCAACAACTTAAAAGACCAACACGGCCAAGAGCTAGTCCCAAACCCGCTGACAATACAATCCTGAACACCTGGGGACTACCTAAAGTGACTGGCCACTACCTGTGCAACAACTGCAGTGTGTGCCACCTCACTAAACAGACAAACACACTCAACCTTGAGCCCGGAAAAATATGGACCCAACGTCAACACACTAACTGTAATTCCAGCAATTTGGTGTACCTCATCACTTGTCCCTGTGGTCTCCGCTATGTGGTCATGACGACGCGAAAAGTCAGGACTAGAGTAGTTGAACACAGGAGCACGATTAGATGTGGCAAAAACATCAGTAAACTGACAGAACATTTCCTGTCAAATCATCACACTCCCAACGACCTAAACTGGACTGTCATTGAGCAGTTTGCATCCAACCAGCCTGACAACGAAAGGATACTACTGACCAAAGAGCAGAGATGGATCTACAGACTTTCTACACAACAGTCCTGCCTAAATTACTCCATACCATGGAGCTCCTTAAAACCGTGATTCACAGCACGTGATCTGAACGTTGTATGACACTGCTTCGTGATTTCTTCCACTCCGCTGCTAACTGCAGACTCGGGTGTGAATCACAGCAGCATTGTTATGATTTTTTATTATTTTTTATGATGTATCAATACACTGAAAACGAAGTTCCTAACACTAAATCCATCAAGTTCATTTAGGAACCCTCCCTCATTAAACTGCTTCCCATTAGAGAGGGTCACTACTTTCGACTACTTAGGTATTCGTATATCTGATTCTATGCATTGGAGACTAAGCATGGGCGGAAAATCCGATTCGCTCGCGGATTTTGCGGATTTTCGGTAAATTCGCAATCCGCGAGATTCGCGAATTTCCCGCAAAATCCGCAAATTCGCACGCAGCAGATTTTTTTTCTTTGCGGTGTAAGTTCGCAATTGCGAACATGTAGGTGCGGTGGGCAGCAACAATCTCACACTTGCGAAATTACAAAAATTGCAATTCCGCACAAGAAATCTACTAGCAAGCAGCATAGACCTTCTGAAAAGGATTATTTTTATCAGAATAACTCCTCAGGTTGACATTTGCCTGCACTTTTTTAGATTTGATGCCATTTGATTTTCTTTGGATAACTTTTGGATTAGAAATCAACTTTCTCATATAAGCTTGGTGGGGCATTAAAGTTGCTGTAATGCTGCTCTGCAGAAAAACGAGTTTTGCAAAAGTGAAAGCAGGTTCAAAAGTTCAAACTCATCATTAGTAACCGTTCCCTGTAGTGCTTCCTGACAAGGGCCCCTCCAAAGTTCAGTTGCTAGTTGCAACAATTGTTCAGTTGCCAGTTGCAACAATTGTATGACCCTGCTCTGACCCTCACAGCAGGCTGATAGAATAGCTACAAGTAGGCCACAAAGGTCCTGGAAAAAAAAATTGCACTGCAACAGAAAGCAAATTACAGATAAGGATGCAGGTGCCAGACTGGAATTTTAAAACAGTGACACATTAATAAATCAACCCCAAATTAATTCATGTCAGTTGAAGCAGGCAGGTGTGCTTGCTTTTTCCCCCCATAATCTACAGTGATGACGAACCAGAGGGTGGCATAAGGCATTGATGTACCAGAGGGTGGCATGGGTAAAACAGAGGGTGGCAGGGGTGAAACAGAGGGTGCCGGGAACCTATGATGATGAACCAGACGTAAAAACAACATAATCGTGACCGTTGCGAGCCGACATGTAAGTTCGCGATTGCGAACTGTTACAAAACCCTCGCGAACTGTCAGAAATCCTTGCGAACTGGCAGAAATCCTTGCGAACACAAAAATAAAATCCGCAAATTCGCTAGAATTCGCGGATTTTGCGGATTGCGAGTTCGCAAATTCTCAAAATTCGCGAACGCCAGATTCACAAAATTCGCCCATGCTTATTGGAGACCACACACGCAGAAAATGATTTTGAACCCCAAAAGGGTGGTGGGGCAATACTAAAAGAACATGGCTCTTCATCGAGCAGACCAATCGCCCCCGCCCTTACAATATATAAAGCCAGAGCAGTAAGTTCGGCACTCTATGGTGCTGAGCTGTGGGGTTTCTCCAATACAGATCGAATATCTAGATTGGAAAATAAATTCCTAAAAGATCTAATGATGCTCCCTCAGAGGACACCTACCAAGCCCCTACTATATGACTTAGGCTGCCACTCACTTAGAGACACTGCAAGACTTCGCCCACTCTTGCTGTGGGCACGCTTGTGGCGGACACCTGAATTATCAAAATATGCAGTGAGGCTAAGGGAGGTAATGGATATGGATGGGTGGCACAAGATCGATTGGCTTAAAGGCATAAAAAAAACTCGAATACGATCTTGATCTTAAAGATGCCTGGTTAAACAAAACTTCCCTACCTAAAGCAGAAGTCAAGAAGGCATACTGCCTGTGGGTTAGCAAGAATGATCTCCTTAACCCGAAATCAGGCAGGCTCACAGAGGAGTTTATGCAGCATAAGCACCACATCTGTCTTGAACCCTACCTAGACATTATACAAAAACCATACAATAGAGCTTTGTATTTTGAGTTTAGAGTAGGTACACTGCTCATAAGAGAGCTGACTGCCCAGTGGAAGCCTCCTTATCAAACTCCAGCTTCTTGTCCTAGTTGTGAGGCCACCACTGAGTCAATCGCACATTTGATGTTCGTTTGCCCAGCCTACAAAGTTCCAAGGGGGCGCTGGTTGAAACCAGCCTGTAAAAAGCTGGGTACCCGCAGTCACCATGCCGCATTGCGTATTTTAAGATCTGACACCAGGGATCTTCATGCCTGTGGTCTAGCAAAATTTCTCAGATCGGCATGGAGCATTAGAGCGAGAAATTTGAATGCTAATTTCTAAATATTAAAAGGCTCATGTGACTTTTGTTTCCCATAACTTGCACTTCATCCTCCCATTTACACAAATGAAAATGCAATTTTTAAAACTATTTAATGTTTTCTACTTTTATTAAACCTTGCTATTTTAATGAACTTTTGTACATTGTATATTTAAAAAAAAAGTATTTTGGATTAATTGTATACTTTTTATTCTGGATCGCAGGGGTTTCAAGATATCTTTTATCGAAATAAAGCTTATGACATGGCATGACATGATGTATGACACTACCTCCCGATTCCCATTAATTTCTCCCCTGTGATGTGCAGACACTGTAATGGCTAAACTTGCCTGCAGCAACTGTAATGGCCAGTCTTGGCCCTCATGTCCCCATGTTTATTGCTATATGTGCTCACCACCTTTGGGCCAACCTTAAAAAGTGTTAAAAAGTGCCAAGACCAGTGTCTGAACTAATTTCCAGCACATTTTGGCACTCTGCATGTGCAGCTCCCATCGCGCAGGCGCTCCACTAGCAGCGTCACGCATGCTCGAACTAGACGTACGGCGCATGCGTGAAAGCTGCA
Source organism: Lissotriton vulgaris (assembly GCF_964263255.1). Classification (NCBI taxonomy): domain Eukaryota; kingdom Metazoa; phylum Chordata; class Amphibia; order Caudata; family Salamandridae; genus Lissotriton; species Lissotriton vulgaris. Next base: position 432,571,073 of record NC_141696.1, on the reverse strand, counting down.
ACACTTGCCTCCCCGTACACCCGCAGGCTGTGCATGACTCAGCTAGGGCAGTCTCTCTTCCATATCTTCGCAACTGCAGGTGAGCGAAATGAAACCAGGCAATACTTAAGGCCACTTCATAACCCAAGACAGTTCCATGGAGGCCCACGACAGAACAACAGGTTCATTGCAGGTCCCGACCGACAGTTTTGTGAGTACCATGCACTTCAGCAACAGCCCGAGTAAGCCACCATTTTCCCTTGCAGGTTGCTCTTTATTCATGGACCCTTCATTTCCCTAGGGTCAAAACCTCTGCCGGGCGAATCCATGAGGCATTCGCGGGAAATAGCCAGTGTGAGAATACCTATTTTTTATTTTTTATGTACCACCCCATTATTTGTATGTGTCACTTACGCTGTCTAGACCACCACAAATACTCACGCATAACTTGTTAAGCCTTCAACTTAACCATTCCACCAGTATGGTTACACCCTTTGTCGCATTTTTATCATCAACACTGCACTTTAGAAATCGGCAATTACGCTGTATTGTGATTATAGCAACCATGCTAAGTGTCTCCCCTATATGTTTGTATTGTCATACATGTTGTACGTCCAGTGATGCGCAAGAGGGAATCCCCCTCGCACACATACAGCACCTTAGCGAGTGCTATACATTTTTCAATGTACACATTCAATTAATTTTAAATTGCACCACCACCTATCTATCGGTCCTGAGTAAAGCCATTTCAATCATAAAGGCCTGACTGAAACATGTAGACCACACCTGGATGCAGGGGGCCATAACAACTTCTCCTACACATCCACCAGCCTTTTTTAATGCTAACAGAGGCCCAGTCATTAAAGTTTAAGTTACCCTTGGGTACTGGGACCACTGTATAGCTTTTAAACTTTCACCTTCACGTCACTACACTGCACACTCAGTAACATACCTGCTCCGCTGTATTCAGGCGTCGAAGCACACCCGGGACACATTCGGTGTCACTGGGTGGGTCCAATGATGAAGCATGCCACCAACTAGGTTGGTGGGTGAGGGCTTCATGAACAAACCAACATTGTTTGCACTTTACCATACAGTCCTGAGTCACTCCACAAATAGGCTAAGCTGCAATACATATCAACAAACAAAAGAGAGGCCTGGTCAGAAACCTGCGAGTGTGCCGCAACTGGACTAGTGTCCCAAAACCATTAGTAGCACTAGAAGTGATAACCCAGGCCTGTTGGAAAAATTCCCATCAGCCCACCCATGTGGTGGAATGTCGTCATATGGGAGATGTCACCAATCCAATTCACAAACAGTGCACCTTAATCATGGCGCAAAGATGGATGGATTAACATGGTGTAAATACAGACCACTGGGCTTCACTGGTGATGCTAATGGGGTGCAGTGCAGAAAATAAAAGTGATAAATGTGAGAATAAAATTGACTCCAAGGGCCAAAATCAATTTTAATCAGTATGGCGCTCGGGTCAAGATTAAAATTCTGCCAAATAGTTTGAAATAATAACTACATGTGGGCAGAGTAAGTGAGGGTCGACATGTTTCAGCTGTACTGACTATTGGTCTTAGCTTTCTTCAGGACCATTAGGGAAACTGCGACTGCCAAACAAAAAAGTTGAGGGATCAGTGATGCACGCTAATATACATTGGATAAGTCCTACCAGTTCCTCTGAGCCCAGATGAATACTGTAGGAAGTCCAGAACTTTATGTGTCTCCTAAAGAAGAGACATAAACGTGAATCAGAAACCATCTAGTGCACAACAGATTTCAGGAGAACAAGCACAGGATACTCAGCACACGAACAGGGCGATGGAGACACTTTCTCCCCGCTAAACTATATTTCAATTAGTGTATTTAAAATCACATCAACAAAAATAACTGTGGTGACTTACCCAGCATTATGTGGGAGTACGCCTCACCTCACCCGGAACCCTCTCGGGAAAAAGGGAGGCCCCGCTCTAGTTAAGGAGGGAAATGGACAGAAAAAGTACCTTTGAAAAATAGCAGAGGGACTAACAACCATGGTGCCTGCCATTTCTAAATTGGGCTTAACAAAACCTAGCTTTAAACAAGTAAGAAACTCAACCAAGTGTAAGAAAATTGGCTGTGTGACTCTGTAGGAAGGTAGTCAGCCTACACTTGGAGGGCTGTGTCTAGCGTTAAAATGACTACAATAGGCTACCAAATAACCTTAGAGAACTTATAACAAATGAAGAGCTTCAAAAAAGAAGTAACTACCAAAGCCTATCAGTGACTAAGTGTTGGGCAAATCACCAAAGACTTAAGTAGAATAGGGCCACTCATTAAGGGAAATCTCACTAGTAATGTAGTGGTACACCCTATTTAGTAAGCAAGGGGAAGATCTAGTGCCCTACCTGTCCGTCGGTACCTCGATGCCGGCGTCCGAGAAGGAACGGAGGTACCGACGCATAACACGCATGTCTTTAAATACCCTCGTTGATTGGGTACCTGGCTGCAGCTGTGTTTGCTTTTTAGCGCGTCCGCCTGGAAAATCGGATGCCTGCGCTCAACCGCGCATGCGCTAGGCAACCCGATAGTGTGCCGAGGTAGTAGCGAACTCTAGGCGCGCATGCGCACTGCGCCCAGGCTGTAAAACGCATGCGCGAGCTCAGAGCCTTGCGCTTAGAGCAGCGCATGTGCCAGACTATACTGCGCATGCGCTGTTATTTATACACAGTGAGTTACAACGGGGTAGACCCTGAGAACTCCTTGACCTAGGTCAATTAAAGCAGGTACATATATAAAGGGTCGGAGTCTAATATAAACAAATAGGAAAAAAACTCTCAAAATAGCACTTGTTTTCTCAGTGAAATGCTTTCAATTTATCAAAGGCATCAATGTAGCTCAACAAACGAAGAAAAATTCAATACATTCGGTGCATATTTATTTAGCACATCTTATGTTTATAAACTGCATGAATTTCAACCCAGAAGGTAGGTGATATTGCAATTAATGCATTGGCAATATAAGCTTAGAATCAACACATTTCTATGTTATCAACTCAAAAACATGTCAATGCGCTCAAGGTGCATAGAGGAAAAGGGTTAATTAGAAGGGATGGGTAAGTGGGGGTGAAGGTGGGGACCGGGTAAAGGTGGTGTGACTGAGTAGAAATCACAGTGAGAAATGAAAAGCCTTTACAGCCTATATAGATCTGAAGGTTCCAAAAACAATCTCAAACATAGGTTCCGTAGTTATCCATTATTTAGTCCTATGTTTGGAAACATGAAGAGTAATGCTAGTCGACGTTTCGACCCCTGAAAGGTGCGGGTGATTCAGAACCTCAGGATGGGGTCTTCATCAGGACGTTGGATTGTAACAGGAGCGCCTATAAGTGATGTAAAAGCCATGAATGTATCTTGTACTCCTATATATTAATTAATGCACTCGAAATTTAATAAAACGTTACCTACTTCGCATGAGGCCCGTTTGGGCCTACAGCCTGGGGACCTTCCAAGGTTCCTTAGTGATGCGTAAAGTCTGTAATCAAGTGAAGGCGGTATCAGTAAAGTGGGTTGATCCACCTGGGATGAAGCAGAGTAAAGCTACATCCACAATGAAAAAGGGGGGGGGGGGTGACTTACTGGTAGCTTTTCTCAAAGTCGTTCAGACTTGTGGGGTTCTGTCGTCCACTGGACCGGCCGGTCCGTGGTGGAACGCTGTGTGTCTCTGAAAATGAAATAGGGTATCAAACTAAGTTGTGGTAGTTAATCTGTATTAACGCGCCAAAATGTCACAGGGGATTATTTCATCGAGAGCGCAGTTATTACAGATAGGGGCCATCTGTCTCTCATGAATCAGCGTTAGCGTGCTCAAAGTTATAGGGAAGGGGTGTCTGAGTTAGCGTTAGCGCACCCGAAATTATAGAGAGATTGCGTGGTTTTGAGCGTAAAGAGGGACGGAGTTCCATTAGGGAAAGGCGGGAGAAAATCTCCATCAATTCAGTGATGTTTGTTACGCGCGCTTCACTAAGGTAGAAGCCTAGAGTGTGGCTCACCTGGTCGTAGCGCTAGTCTATCTCTTTCCTCTCCTCTGGCTGTCAGCAGTAGAGTGAGCCACCGCGAGGTGCCGGCGCTAGATGCTGCTGGGGGGCTCGCCCTGCTCTGGCCAATCAGCTGCAGGTTGCCCAGGGAGTGAGGAAAAAGATGTGTTTTTTCTTTACTAAGGGGCTGTTTTAGACAGGGGATCGTGATTGCGTTGTAAACCTATGACCCAAGGGAGGCGAGTGCAACACAGACTCATATGTAACCCATTGTTTGCCTGAACAGTTTAAAAGCATAGTTTGCAAGCAAGATATCCACATGAAACACTAAGAGTGGCATGACTCGATGTCAACATTAAGGAGCAGGAGTGGTATACAATAATGTACAAGGTTAATTATGCAATAGATTGGTGCTTCAACATCACCCGAAGTGGACCATCAATTCATTTAGTGTACATATCGATTAGAATGCATTTGCTCAAGTTGTAAGAGACCATTATATACACACATCTTTCTCCGATGTTGATTGGCACAGCGTGACACAGTGTACATGTCAATGAAATACTGTATGTGTATTCAAAAACAATCCTCTTTGCCGCCTACATTAGGCATTCTAGTCATTGGTTCAGTCCGGATCTAAAAGGGCCATCTGGGAGAAAGTGGTTTCCAGTTCATTAAGGCCCGTTTGTACAGAGTCAAAAAATTGCATCCATTTGCATTCGCGACTCGAGGCAGCAGGGCTACAACAACACCAGCAAGCAGGTGAGATTCCAACAAGCCAACCACGGGGAAATCAACACACGAAGGAAGACTTACCGCTGGTAACCAGACCCAGCCCCATCATGAATTTATCTCAGCAGATACTATCCCCAGCGGAGACAGCAGTCCTGAGCAAGGGCCTCTCTTTCGTACCAACTTCCCAAGGGAACCTTTTCACCATCAAGACAGAACTGACTAGGTTCTTCCGGAAGGTCCGCCTACGGGGCTACTTCTTGGATAAACCATTCACCCAATCAAGATCATTCACCCAACTACGGCCGCCCTCCACCTTCACACCTTATACTACCATGACTAACCACCGTATTTTGACGTACGAAAGCCTGGTGATGAATGACGTACTCAAGATGTGGAAAGAAAGGCCTTACATAAGACACAACATCTCCAAGGATGAAAGGGCGGCGCTGGAGGACCTCAAAAACAACAAATCGCTGGTCATCAAGCCGGCGGATAAAGGCGGAGCAATTGTCGTTATGGGGACAGAGGACTACAAACAGGAGATATACTCACAACTGAGAAACAATGTGAGCTATCGACGCTTGACAGCCAACCCCACCAACGAGATCAGACGACAGATCGTCGCTATAACAACAAAAGCAAAAGAAGCCGGTTTCCTGTCTGAGAAAGAACATGCCTACCTCAATGTGGACCAACCACGCATACCAACCATTTACGTTCTGCCTAAAGTTCACAAGAACCCCACCAAACCACCGGGAAGACCGATTATATCGGGATGCGGGTCCATTCTCGAACCCCTCTGTAAGTACATAGATGTGTTCCTGAAGCCCCTGGCGGAAGCAACCGACACCTATTTGAGAGACACGATGCAGGTGATAAACCTGATAGACCAACGGCCATTTGACAAACAGAAACATCTATTGGTAACCATGGACATCGTGTCTTTATACACGAGCATCCCCCAAGAACCAGCCTTGATAACCATACGAAGGGCTTAGGAATCCCGTCCTCAACCAGCGGAAGTTCAAACTGAATTTATCTCTGACTTACTGGAAATTGCTATGACTCAAAACTTCTTTTTATTCCAAGATGATTTTTACATGCAGATGAAAGGAGTAGCCATGGGGGCGGCCTTTGCCCCAGATCTGGCAATACTTTACATGAACGAGTATGAACAACATAGGATTCTTTGTCCTAATAACCCATACCGTGAAAAAATTTTGGAGTACCGTCGGTACATAGACGATGTACTGATAATATGGGAAGGCAATAAGGAAGAATTGGAGGCTTTTACATACTGGCTCAATGCCCAATCAAGTGATATCCAGTTCACCAGCACCTGTAATAATGAATCCATTGACTTTCCAGATATAACTATCAAGGAAAGTGAGGGAATCCTTTTCACCACTCTGTACAGAAAACCGACAGAAAGAAACACCTTACTGCAATACTCTAGCCACCACACCCGGGCCCTCCGGGACAATCTACCATTCGGACAATTCCTCAGGATCAGGAGGAATTGTACGAAGAAAGATGACTACTTCCATGAATCTGATGAATTGATCCTCCGACTCATTGAAAGAGGATACCCGAAGAGACTGGTGAAGAGGGCGCGCAAGAGGGCATGGTTTAGCGATAGAGAATCATTGCTGACACCAAAGACGCGCCAACCGTTGGATGACAGAATGATCTGCGTGACCACCTACTGCTGCAAAAGCAATGCGGTACGCAGGACAGTGAACAAATACTGGAACATTGTATCAAAGACCCTCCAGATGCCCAATCCACCAATGCATGCTTTCAAAAAAGCAAAGAGCATCAGAGACACTGTAGTACGCTCCATGCTAGACAACCCGACTGCCCCCACAATACAATCAATGTGGAACCTTCCTGCCATCCTGGGAAACCACAAATGCGGAAGCTGTAAGGCCTGCCAACTATGCCTAGAGACTGGAACAGTAACACACAATGGATTGTCTGTACCCTTGAAAACCTTCACGAATTGTAACACTGAGGGAGTGATTTATGCTATCTTCTGCCCCTGCGGAATGATATATATAGGCCAGACGAAACAAAAGATTAAGAACCGTGTGCTACAACATTGCAGCAGGATCAGGTGCAAAACGGTGGGAGCCCCCCTTGTAGAACACTTCCAGGAGCACTCACACACACCCGAATCAATCAAGTGGGTGGTTATTGAGAAAATTACACTGGGCCCACGGGGAGGCAATCTCAACTCTATCCTTAATGTGCGCGAATGCAAATGGATGCAATTTTTTGACTCTGTACAAACGGGCCTTAATGAACTGGAAACCACTTTCTCCCAGATGGCCCTTTTAGATCCGGACTGAACCAATGACTAGAATGCCTAATGTAGGCGGCAAAGAGGATTGTTTTTGAATACACATACAGTATTTCATTGACATGTACACTGTGTCACGCTGTGCCAATCAACATCGGAGAAAGATGTGTGTATATAATGGTCTCTTACAACTTGAGCAAATGCATTCTAATCGATATGTACACTAAATGAATTGATGGTCCACTTCGGGTGATGTTGAAGCACCAATCTATTGCATAATTAACCTTGTACATTATTGTATACCACTCCTGCTCCTTAATGTTGACATCGAGTCATGCCACTCTTAGTGTTTCATGTGGATATCTTGCTTGCAAACTATGCTTTTAAACTGTTCAGGCAAACAATGGGTTACATATGAGTCTGTGTTGCACTCGCCTCCCTTGGGTCATAGGTTTACAACGCAATCACGATCCCCTGTCTAAAACAGCCCCTTAGTAAAGAAAAAACACATCTTTTTCCTCACTCCCTGGGCAACCTGCAGCTGATTGGCCAGAGCAGGGCGAGCCCCCCAGCAGCATCTAGCGCCGGCACCTCGCGGTGGCTCACTCTACTGCTGACAGCCAGAGGAGAGGAAAGAGATAGACTAGCGCTACGACCAGGTGAGCCACACTCTAGGCTTCTACCTTAGTGAAGCGCGCGTAACAAACATCACTGAATTGATGGAGATTTTCTCCCGCCTTTCCCTAATGGAACTCCGTCCCTCTTTACGCTCAAAACCACGCAATCTCTCTATAATTTCGGGTGCGCTAACGCTAACTCAGACACCCCTTCCCTATAACTTTGAGCACGCTAACGCTGATTCATGAGAGACAGATGGCCCCTATCTGTAATAACTGCGCTCTCGATGAAATAATCCCCTGTGACATTTTGGCGCGTTAATACAGATTAACTACCACAACTTAGTTTGATACCCTATTTCATTTTCAGAGACACACAGCGTTCCACCACGGACCGGCCGGTCCAGTGGACGACAGAACCCCACAAGTCTGAACGACTTTGAGAAAAGCTACCAGTAAGTCACCCCCCCCCCCCCTTTTTCATTGTGGATGTAGCTTTACTCTGCTTCATCCCAGGTGGATCAACCCACTTTACTGATACCGCCTTCACTTGATTACAGACTTTACGCATCACTAAGGAACCTTGGAAGGTCCCCAGGCTGTAGGCCCAAACGGGCCTCATGCGAAGTAGGTAACGTTTTATTACATTTCGAGTGCATTAATTAATATATAGGAGTACAAGATACATTCATGGCTTTTACATCACTTATAGGCGCTCCTGTTACAATCCAACGTCCTGATGAAGACCCCATCCTGAGGTTCTGAATCACCCGCACCTTTCAGGGGTCGAAACGTCGACTAGCATTACTCTTCATGTTTCCAAACATAGGACTAAATAATGGATAACTACGGAACCTATGTTTGAGATTGTTTTTGGAACCTTCAGATCTATATAGGCTGTAAAGGCTTTTCATTTCTCACTGTGGTTTCTACTCAGTCACACCACCTTTACCCGGTCCCCACCTTCACCCCCACTTACCCATCCCTTCTAATTAACCCTTTTCCTCTATGCACCTTGAGCGCATTGACATGTTTTTGAGTTGATAACATAGAAATGTGTTTATTCTAAGCTTATATTGCCAATGCATTAATTGCAATATCACCTACCTTCTGGGTTGAAATTCATGCAGTTTATAAACATAAGATGTGCTAAATAAATATGCACCGAATGTATTGAATTTTTCTTCGTTTGTTGAGCTACATTGATGCCTTTGATAAATTGAAAGCATTTCACTGAGAAAACAAGTGCTATTTTGAGAGTTTTTTTCCTATTTGTTTATATTAGACTCCGACCCTTTATATATGTACCTGTTATTTATACACACTCAAAGGCGATCGTCCTGGCGATATTTATCACCGGAAGAAAACACAGAGCATGCCTAGCGTCTGCACAACAGGCTTTCATTTTAAAGGCACTGGGAAGTAAAGAGATGTTAGTATATACAATCCCTAATACCAAGCTGGAGAAGATTATATGCATCGAAAGGGCCATAGTTTACATGTATACACAGTGCTTGAATTGGACCATGATGGGTAGATGTACACTTACAATGATGATAAAAAATATAAACAGTGTGTACCACGAAGAAGCAATTATATGTATGGGATAGTGTGTAAGGCTCAGAATGACTAAATATGGTCTGGGATGGCATCTTGAATGACCCCAGACTGAGTGGACTTTAGAAAACAGATACCAAAAGACTCTGGACTAGTTGAATTTACAGCGATGTCCACGGTATGTCATCATTCAACCCTTGCATATGGCTTTTCAAAAGAAAAATCCATTTCTGCTCCTTCCTGAAAAGAAATTTGGCTACGTCACTGATGTGTGGCGGAATGAATGGCTTTTCTAAAATGACCCATTTCATTTCTTCAGCAGTGTGTCCTTGCTCCAGAAAGTGATTTGTTAATTTCGTGGCCTGTTTGTGACACCTAATGGTGCTTTTGTGCTCCCCTATTCTTATTTTCATCTTACGGGTAGTATAGCCAACATACCTGAGGGAACAGGGACACGTGATCATATAGATGGCGTTGTCGGTGTTACAATTGGTGTGCTTCTTGAGCAGCCATGACCTTCCAGTCCCTATATCGACTGTGGTGGTTTTTTCAGTCTGGGGACAGACACTACATGACCCACAGGGGTAGTGACCAGAGACTGGGGGAAGATTCCATAGGGTTGTTGAGCCGTCAGTCTTGGTAGTTCTGGGTCTTGTGTGGACAAGAGTGTCACGAAGACTAGGTGCCCTTCTAAATGAAAACAATGGTAGTGGAAGGTTAGCCCCAGTACTGTTCAGAATCGTCCAGTGTTTACGAACCAGTTTCTGGACAGAGTTGGACATTGTACTGAACGTGCTGACAAATGTCAGGCGCTCCATTGGTGGTTTTAATGGGCGTTTCTCAATCAGTGCCTCGCGGTTGTTGTTCGAGGCACGTTTCCATGCTTTATTCACAAGATGTTTGGGGTAATGGCGCTCCTCAAGGTGAGTGGCTAGTGTGGTTGCATGTTTTTTGAAAAGTTCTCTGGATGAACAATTCCTCCTAACCCGGAGGAACTGACCCACCGGCATCGAGGTACCGACGGACAGGTAGGGCACTAGATCTTCCCCTTGCTTACTAAATAGGGTGTACCACTACATTACTAGTGAGATTTCCCTTAATGAGTGGCCCTATTCTACTTAAGTCTTTGGTGATTTGCCCAACACTTAGTCACTGATAGGCTTTGGTAGTTACTTCTTTTTTGAAGCTCTTCATTTGTTATAAGTTCTCTAAGGTTATTTGGTAGCCTATTGTAGTCATTTTAACGCTAGACACAGCCCTCCAAGTGTAGGCTGACTACCTTCCTACAGAGTCACACAGCCAATTTTCTTACACTTGGTTGAGTTTCTTACTTGTTTAAAGCTAGGTTTTGTTAAGCCCAATTTAGAAATGGCAGGCACCATGGTTGTTAGTCCCTCTGCTATTTTTCAAAGGTACTTTTTCTGTCCATTTCCCTCCTTAACTAGAGCGGGGCCTCCCTTTTTCCCGAGAGGGTTCCGGGTGAGGTGAGGCGTACTCCCACATAATGCTGGGTAAGTCACCACAGTTATTTTTGTTGATGTGATTTTAAATACACTAATTGAAATATAGTTTAGCGGGGAGAAAGTGTCTCCATCGCCCTGTTCGTGTGCTGAGTATCCTGTGCTTGTTCTCCTGAAATCTGTTGTGCACTAGATGGTTTCTGATTCACGTTTATGTCTCTTCTTTAGGAGACACATAAAGTTCTGGACTTCCTACAGTATTCATCTGGGCTCAGAGGAACTGGTAGGACTTATCCAATGTATATTAGCGTGCATCACTGATCCCTCAACTTTTTTGTTTGGCAGTCGCAGTTTCCCTAATGGTCCTGAAGAAAGCTAAGACCAATAGTCAGTACAGCTGAAACATGTCGACCCTCACTTACTCTGCCCACATGTAGTTATTATTTCAAACTATTTGGCAGAATTTTAATCTTGACCCGAGCGCCATACTGATTAAAATTGATTTTGGCCCTTGGAGTCAATTTTATTCTCACATTTATCACTTTTATTTTCTGCACTGCACCCCATTAGCATCACCAGTGAAGCCCAGTGGTCTGTATTTACACCATGTTAATCCATCCATCTTTGCGCCATGATTAAGGTGCACTGTTTGTGAATTGGATTGGTGACATCTCCCATATGACGACATTCCACCACATGGGTGGGCTGATGGGAATTTTTCCAACAGGCCTGGGTTATCACTTCTAGTGCTACTAATGGTTTTGGGACACTAGTCCAGTTGCGGCACACTTGCAGGTTTCTGACCAGGCCTCTCTTTTGTTTGTTGATAGTTTCTCTTAGGGCATGAGTGGTTCTGGTCGTTAAATATAGCCCTATTCGACCCTCCCTACATTTATTTTCTAAGCTGCAATACAGTCAGAAAGAGGTCCAATATTTGCGAAAGGAGCAAGGAAAGTGTAATCTGAGCAAGTCCAGACCATCTTACAGATGAATCCATCCAGAGCACAGAGAGAAGTCAGACTTTTTCTGGGAATGGTTTGCTACTGCAGACATTTGAATACCAAACCTTTTCCTAAAGGTTAAGCCTTCACTGTGCCTGATCCACCTCCATGGGACAACTATTTCTTAAAAGCTGTCCTGAGAAAGTCTCTGTCATGCCACTAGGAATGGCTGATTACATTAAGACTGTTTAGCAATGAGAGAGAGGGATCGCTCTCTCTCAGTGCTTACTCACGTGCATGGAGATGTAAGAAAACCTGTGGATTATTTTTCAACTACTCTTGATCCCGAAGCCACAGGACTGCCTGGCTGCCTTAAATCAGTGGTAGCTGTTGGTCTTAGTACCCTTTAACTGTTAAGGTGCCTCACTCTTTTGAAATGTTGCTCACTAGAACAAAAACCCAGTCTATGACTAATTGTAGCCTCACTAAGCATAAGCAGCAAATATTTAGCAGCGGATAACATAACTTTAAACCACTGCCAGATTCTAACTCTATTCATGCAACTGCCTGTAAATTAACATTGCAATGGAGAGGGAGTTGAGCATGATTGTCTAGATGTCCCAGACTATGCAACAAACTAAGGCATGACATAAAAGATGTACCTTGGATTGATCCTGATTATGTAATGTTTATTGATGGCTCATGTCTGAGGAACAATGAAGGTACCCTGAAAGCAGCTTGGGCTGTCTTTACAATTTATGAAGTTGTAGAAGCTTCCTGGCTTCAAGGTGTGACTTCAGCACAAGTGGAATAATTAAATTCCCTTACAAGAGCTTGCAGTTTAACATCCCAATTGAGAGTGGCTCTATTTACAGATACTGAAAATGGTTTTGTCCATGATTTTAGACAGTTATGGCCACAAAGAGGTTTCATGACCTCATCTGGAGGAACATATAAGAACGTTCCCTGAATCACTGTAGAAACCAGCAGAAATTGCAGTAGTTAAATGTGCAGTTCACAGGAGTGACAATGGATATGTCACTTTTGGAAACAGACTTGCTGATGAAGTTACATGGTATTGAACACTTGTGGCTTGCACATTTAACAGGCCTTACCCCAATGACTGCAAAAAGGATAGTTTTCCCAATGTTGTTGTCAAAGGCTGATACATGAGAAGAGCTTAAAAAGTGCAGGAAAATGTCTCAGAAGCAGAACAACAAGGTTGGATCAGAGCAGAATGTAAAAAAAGGCAAATGACATGTGGATGTCAGCAGATGGAAGACCAATGTTGCCTGACAGTTGTTTCCAATGACATGATACGTCAATGGTTCAATACATTTAGGAAGGGATGCAATAGTGAGAATATTCAGACAGAATTATTTTAAACCCAGATTTCGGATTCTTGCGGAAGAATTGTGCCATTGGTGTATGACATGTCAACAGATGAATGTAGGGAAAAGGACAACAGTAACACTAAGTCACATAGGAAGATCAGGTGGCCCCTTTAAGTGGATGCAAACGGACTTTGTCAAGATGCCTGTTTGTAACAGGTTGAGTATGTCCTGGTTATAGTGTACATTTTTTTCTTGATGGGTTGAAGCCTACCCAACACAGAGAAATGTCAGCCTCACTGTAGCTAACTGTTGCTGAGGGAGTTAACCCTGAGGTAAAGATTGATGGTTTCTCGGGAGTCAGATTGTGGAACACATTTTAATAATGAGGTCTTGAGAAAGATTTGTGCAGAATTACAGATTGAGCAGAGATTACACTGTAGTTATTGACCTGAAGTTTCTGGAATTGTTGAATAGCTCAAAGGCACTATTATGTCTTCACTTGCAAAGGTTTGTGCTTCTACATCAATGAAATGGCCAGATGCTTTACCTTTAGTGTTGCTGAGTCTCTGCAATATTACTGACAGAAGACTGGATTATCCCCACATGAGATCTTGATGGGGCATGCAATGAGACTGCCTGCTGTACCTGCAAATGCACTTTTGAATATCACAGATGACATGATACTCGATTACTGCAAAGGATTCTTTGATATGGTGCATTCTGTGCCTCACTAGGTTGAAGCTGTCACCTTAAATCCACATCGAGAATAGTGCCAAGCCCTCTGCCCTGGAGACTGGGTTGTAGACAAAAAGCATGTTCAGAAGTCTTGCCTGGAACCAAGATGGAAAGGCCCCTACCAGGTGATCCTCATCACAAATACTGCTGTTAAGTGTGCTGGAATACTAAACTGGGTGCATGCGTCACATGCCCAGAGAGTAAGAAATCAATGTGAAGAAATTGTGTCTTATGAGCCAAAATGAAGAGCACTAGTGGCAGAACCATCACATGTTGGACAATTGTGAAGAGCAGTTCAGCATGAGACACAAAAGCAAGGAGGAGAGAGGGGTAAAGAATGGCAAACAGTTACACCAATCCGGATTCCTGTGTTTTCTCAAAGTGGCACTGAGGTCTCTGAAGAAGAAGAGACAAGATCTCTGCCTGAGAGAACAGTTGAGACAGCACCAGCACAAGAGGATGATCTGGGTGAAAGAACAAGTACTGGAATGAGTAGTGTGACTCACACTGCTGAACACCACAGCATTTTGGTCAAAGGAAATTAAGATCAAGTGTATCAGTTTATAACACACCACCAACAATTGGAGAAGAAACAGAGTCAAGTTGTGTAAGTGACACAGAAGATCAGCAAAATCCATGAAACTCAAAAAGAGCTAGAGTGCTTTATCAGAGGTATTCTGCCCCTGAATGGGCATACTACACTGATTGAGTATTAAATAAGCCAGTGGAAAACCTGCTTCCTATGAGATCAGAACTGTTTGAACCCCCATGGCATAATTTTGAGAATAAATTGTTTGAAAACGATTTCTGAAAGTGCAAAAGACTGAAATATATTTTTTATTAGAATGAAGATTCCTTAGGCCCAAGTTTGCTGAAAATGAGTAGGGGTAACATACTTTGAAGAAGACAGAGTAGGGTTAGAGATGGCTAAATGAAGATAGTGGTAAATAACAGCTGAAAGAAACTAATTGATTGAAGAAAAAGAGACTGTTTAAAGAGCACTTACTGCAAAAAAACATGCTTGAGACGATCTGAACTGAACTTTTGAATTATTGCTGTATATTTTGCTTAAAGAATGTGACTACAGACAAACATATTGTCTAAATAGAAATAGGTCCTAGATTATCATGGGTATTTATTATTTAGGTGTTTTGTTTGACAATAAATCCTCCTGAGCACCCTCAAAGTACTCAAAGCAGTTAGCTTTAGCAAGGTCTTGCAGAGCAGGGATAAATTTTAGTTTGCGGATGAGAAATAACTGTGAAAGCCTGAATAAGGTTTATAAGGCCAAGTGTGTCTCTGCGACCAGCTACAAAAGTGACTTCTTGGGATCGGGATTGTAATTTAATTCAGCAGGAAGAGAACAAATTCCTTAGGAGGTTCCTGGGGTGTCCCCCTGGTGCCTCCACATTTGCAGGAGGAGCAAGGCATTGGTTATATTTCAGACCTACTTAAACTTTAACCCTTATTGAGGTGGATTTATATCTGGGTTAAGAACTAGCCCACCCTAAATAGATTGATTATTCATTATTGTCTTTTGATAATCACAAAATAATCCCCTGGTTGACCTACATAAAGTCTGCATTCTATACCTTGGGTGGCCCCAGTTTGTTAACTCACCCAGAAGGTCTTACCAAAAATGATTATCAATGGGTCAAACCCTCAGTGTCGGCTTATTTCCTGACACAGACAGTTAGCTCCATATTTAACGTGGGTGAATGATGTTTATCATCAACACCTCTTCTCCAGATGTGTGTTTCTGCCCTAGTTAGTTTTGCCAAAGGATGGGTGGCAGATGGTTGCCCAGGGTTGTATGTGTGTGATGGCTTTTCAGAGCAGACTATGCTGCATGTTGGCTTGCTTTGTAGTCATTATTCCCTACCAAGGAAAAAGTATTTGACCCCGATCCTAAAGGAGGCAACATTTTGCCCAGTGAGGCCACCCATGTTGTTTCTGGCTATGTTGGGAGATATTCGCACATGTGTTTGCATGGGGCATTTTTTAAGATGGGTGGTGAAGATACGTGGGGTCTAGCCATAAAGTGAGGCCATCTCATAGAAGCACGCCTCTGATTATATGTGGTGAGAGGGAAGAAACGTTTTATCTATTTATTGTAAAACGGTATGTGGGGATGGTTTGCTATGGTTCATGTACCTGCTCCAATGAATCAAGTTTGTATGAGTTTCTGCATCGTTTTTGTATGATTAATATATTTGATATATTTTATGGTTGAGCAAATAAGGAAATCTATCTATCTATCTATCTATCTATCTATCTATCTATCTATCTATCTATCTATCTATCTATCTATCTATCTATCTATCTATCTATCTATCTATCTATCTATCTATCTATCTAGGTGTTGGAAAATGTATTATTAGTAGTGGCAAATGTATATCTGCCACTGGCAATAAGGCCGCTAACACAGTATAGGGCTCAGAATAGGTGTTAGAAAATTATTCCTATGCTCTGGGGTCAAGCGGTAGGGCACCCCTGTCCAACTGCCAAGTCATGTCTTCCCTGGACCAGAAAGAAGCATCCTGTGACCGGTTTCTGGCTAATTAGCCACTGGATTCAAGCTAGCCTGGCTGATGATGGCTGATTAGCCAGAAACCGGTCCCAGGATGCTTGTTTCCGGTCCAGGGAAGATATGGCTTGGCAGTTCGGGCTGAACTGTTCCCATGAGGCACAGGGTCAGACTGATTTGCATATGGCCATGTCTGAACTGGGGTGGTGGAGTGAGCTAAAGAATGATGATGGATTAAACCCAGATCAGTTGACTGGGGTGAGTGTTTGATTTACTCAAGCGCTTCGTCGACCATCCCCTTTGGTATCGCTTTGTTCGCCATAAGTTGGCAGGCTATGCCCAGATGTGGCTCCCTTGCTCACTTTGCCACTGGATTCAAGCGCGTCTGGCTGATGATGGCTGATTAGCCAGAAACCGGTCCCAGGATGGATGTTTCCTGTCCAGGGAAGACATGGCTTGGCAGTTCGGGCTGGACTGTTCCCATGATGCACAGGGTCAGACTGATTTGCATATGGTCATGTCTGAACTGGGGTGGTGGAATGAGCTAAAAATGATGATGGATTAATCTCAGATCAGTTGACTGAGGGTGAGTGTTTGATTTACTGAAGCGCTCCGTCCATCATCCCCTTTGGTATTGCTTTGTTCGCCCTAAGTTGGCAGGGTATGCCCAGACGAGGGTGCCTTGCTCACTTTGCCACTGGATTCAAGCTAGCCTGGCTTATGACGGCTGATTAGTCAGCAACCGCTCCCAGGATGCTTGTTTCCAGTCCAGGGAAGACATGGCTTGGCAGATCGGGCTGGACTGTTCCCATGATGCACAGGGTCAGACTGATTTGCATATGGCCATGTCTGCACGGGGGTGGTGGAGTGAGCTAAAGAATGATGATGGATTAAACCCAGATCAGTTGACTGGGGGGAGTGTTTGATATACTAAAGCACTCCATCCATCATCCCCTTTGGTATCGTTTTGTTCACCCTAAGTTGGCAGGGTATGCCCAGACGTGGGTTCCTTGCTCACTTTGCCACTGAATTCAAGCTAGCCTCGCTGATGACGGCTGATTAGCCAGAAACCAGTCTCAGGATGCTTGTTTCCGGTCCAGGGAAGACATGACTTGGCAGTTCGGGCTGGACTGTTCCCATGAGGCACAGGGTCAGACTGATTTGCATATGGCCATGTCTGAACTGGGATGGTGGAGTGAGCTAACAAATGATGATGCATTAAACCCAGATAAGTTGACTGGGGGTGAGTGTTTGATTTACTCAAGCGCTCCGTCCATCATCCCCTTTGGTATCGCACCTTTCATTATGAGGCTGCAGTCATTGCAAGTGATTGGCATGTCTCACAGAATACCATCCCATATGGAGAAATACAGTTGAAAGCTAGCTCAATTATTTAATAAAAACCTGCTTTTTCCATACAACACTTATCATTCAATGAACCAAGTAGAGTCCAGAATTTAAGTGTTTGGTTGAAGGATTTTGTAGGAGATGCATCTCACAGGAGGAAGACCTTCTTGGACATCCTGTAAGAAATTAAAAATAGGGTCATTTGTTATCAACTGATCGTCCCTTATCAGATAAGAACCACTTATAAAAAACCTAAACATATGCATTTGAAGAATCAAGGGGCCTGAAGGAATTCCTCCCCAATCAAAGTGAAAAGAGCATGGTCAACAAGATCAACACACTATAAAAGAGTAGTTTAGACTGAAACACATGAAAATGAATGAAACAGAGAAAGGCAGCTAATGGCCTTGCACTTCATTTCTGTATCTTATTTTCAACTATCCATTTATCTACCACTAGTTAACTACAGGATGTTGTTATGCATGGCAAATTCAATACTGCCCTTGCACAGCTCTGTAAACTAATGAGTAGGAACTTGCTAGGTTGTGACCCTATATACTCATGCTTTTGGAGATATAGGACTCCTTTATTACTCTGGGTATTGTGAGTAGTCTCAGGGTGCAAATATAGTTGCTATTTTGGACTTTATTGTGAGGAAATAATAATCTAGACTAAAGGATCGAACTAATATTTAAAGGCAGGTCCCTTATTAAAGGGTCCTACATTATTCTAAAAGACATACAAGCACTCTAGGCCATTGGGTTGTTATTCTGAAGATTCTATTTCTGGGGGAGGCAGAATACAAAGACCTTGGTCACTTGAAGTCTGTGTGTTTCAAATAGTGCTCAAAAGTATGCACAGAGACACTCATAGATGTTCGCAATGCTCATAGCTTTTCATAACTATAAAAGCACTGAGGGTAACTGGATATTGAAAATATCTGGGAATAATTGATGTGTCAATTAGAATTTTCTTGTGTGTGGTTAGCTATGAATGCTGGTGTTTTCTGTCTATTAATGAGCTGAGGTGTTAGAGAATTCAAGTACCCAAGGTTTTAATGGTTCAGATATTGGAAAAGATATGAGAGGAACTCACTAACTTTCAAGCTCGCATGCATCACACAGAAGGCCCTACACTTAAACTCCCCTGCGTATCTTGCACAGAAACTTGTGACATCCGGAGGAAGCATAAAAACTCACGATCGGCCAGTGCCCTCCTACTCCAGCCTGCACGCTTTCGAAAATAAAACGTATAATCGGGCGTTCTCTGGGGCTGCACCAAGAATATGGAACTCCTTCCCACCGCCATCAGAAGAATCCCCTCTCTGGCCCGCTTCAAAAAGGAGGCCAAATCCTTCCTCATGGGCAAAATTCCTTGACTAATCCTGTTCCACAACCACCCCATAGGCTACTGCCTCCATTCTGCGACCTCGCCCCACCAAGAAATCGGAGTCCGTCCTCAACAATTGTATTGTTGACTATCCTTGTATAGTGTTTTCCCTCTTGTATCCAGCACCCCCTCCTCCCTAATTTACAGTATTCTTGTGCTATCCTTCCTATTGTTTGACTCTGTGACTCGGTAAAGCACTCTGATACCCTAACGGGTCAAGTTTGCGCTCTATAAAACACTAAAATGAATAAATAAATAAATAAAATAGTTGTGCTAACAACAAAGTTGGCAAACGTGGATCTGCTACGAAAGTCACATTTTGTGATATCTCTTACTACAGTTTGGTCAATAAATGATGCAATTATTATGTTGTACAAAATAGATTGATTGGTTGGACGAGGTGACTGATTTCCATTGAATGTCACTGATGGGCCAATAGTGGTGGGTTCAGGTTGATTTGGGGGGGGGGGGTAGGATTTCATAGGTTTGCCTAGAGTTTTATGCCTGAAGTCTTTGTGGTTTATATTTGTGACCTTTAGTCTCTGTACCTTCCCCTTCCTAAATTTGTTTCCTTCTATTTCTTATCATGGTGTGATAAGTAGATCGAGTTGGGTGATTGAACTCAACATTTCAAACTGGTGGTACAAGACCTTCAATCACATGTGGAGGAGTCATTCTATATAAAACCTAACTCCCAAATAGGTAAACTTGAAATGTAGCCTATCAAAATAAAAGGCACAAACCACTCTGTCAAATGTAGGAATATTATTGTGGGAGGCTAGAATGGGCATTGTACTTCTTCAATAGACAAAACAAAAAATAAAACGTAGGTGAGAGAAACGCAAAAGATGCAGTTGGATTGAGCTGGTGAGGTGCAAGGTAGTGGCCAAAAAGAGAACCCCTGAATACCTTAAAATAGGAATTAGATTCAGAAGGAGATAATTCAGATTAATGCTGGTCATGAATATGGTGAATTGGTGATCCTAAACATTTAATGGCCCACAGACCACTCTCCTTTAGTCTAACCTCAGATCAGTTGAAGGGGATGACTTTAATTTAGTATTTGACCATGTATTTGAGACACAAAACAAAAGCAAGACAACTCTCAAGAAGATCATGGATCACTCAAAGCTATGTGTACCTAAACACATGAACATAAAGTTCCCTAGAACGTACATCAAAAATTCAGTTTCTTTTAACTCCAAGAACATGAAAGGGCTCTTATTAGCTGGAGTTCCTAATACTCATAAGGTCTAAAAGTAGGGAAAAAAGTCATAGAAAATATGAGCAGCTAGCAGACAACTCCAAACAGAATTAAGTAGATATGAAAAAGATAGTAAAAAGGACACTGTACAGCTTAATTACAATGTCCAGTTTTGTTGCAGCATCGTCTGAATAGAAACCTAATGTGGGGTGAAAGAATCACAGGTTTTAGTAGGATGGCCCTAGAGAAAATAAGTGGAGGTAGGGAACCCTAAGATCCCAATTCAAAGTGGCAGGACCAACAAGGTCACCCCGCCCTTATGACACATGACAAGGTTATATAGGTGACATAACTACAGCTAATAAGATCCCTTTCTTGATCTTTGGACCATTCATTCCACTTATATATACCTTTGTTTGGCACTCTTGTCTGACAAAGTGGCTATTGTTTCCCTTAGTTGTGCCTCTTAATATTCCACTTTGCAAATCTCATATTTTCATGAAGTCAACTTTTTCCCTAATAATCTACGGTTGCTTGATTCCTTCACCGACCCATCCCATCAGGAGTTGCTTTAAGCGTGCACACACTACCTTCTTTGACGTTCTTTACGTGTGCCAATTTTTTCTCAGTGAGTGTCATCACTAAACCAAAGTATTTTCCAAATGGCCTTATAATTAATGTATTACTTTCTCATCTCTCATTGTTTTTGTTATTTGTAGTTGTCAATTTGTCCCATGTGTACATGTATTCTTGAAAAATATACTTCAGTTTCTCATCTTTCCAAAATGAAAAAATATTTTTCTGAACGTGAATTTTGATTGGATTGACATATTCACAGCATTTAAAGAACCCTGGGCATGCAAGCCACCAACAGGGTAAACATATTGGCTGTCATATTGATTGTTGGCTGGTAGACAAGTGTGGTTCAACAATTGTAAACAACAAGGTTAGGGTAAATAATATAATGACAAATAACACACCCAGGCGAACAACCAAAATTGAACAATACAATGAAGACCAGCAAGCTATAAATAACACTGAACTGAAAGGATTTTTTGTGTAAAAACAGTCAAAATAGTTTTAATAATTTTCATATACATATTGCTAAAAAACATAACAGTTTATATAATTTGGTAGCACATTGCATTATAATAAAATTATATAAGATACACATTAAAAAAAATTACAAAGTTGAGGTAGTGACGATTGTTTGTAGTTGTCAATTTGTCCCATGTGTACATGTATTCTTGAAAAATATACATTAGTTTCTCATCTTTTCAAAATGAAAAAATATTTTTCTGAAAGTGAATTTTGATTGGATTGACATATTCACAGCATTGAAAGAACCTTGGGCATGCAAGCCACCAACAGGGTAAAACATATTGGCTGTCATATTGATTATTGGCTGGTAGACAGAAACCTGTTTCAAAGTGTGGTCCAACCAGACATTTAGTCTAGATATATTTCTGACCGAGCTTGCAGTAAGATAACATGAACTCATTAAGAAGCACCTCTAAAATAAAATCCTGGAAACTGATTAAGCAAATTCTCAGGTTTCAAAATATTATAAAGAAAGAGCAATGTCTATGTGGCTACTTTGTTTGAGATTAGAAAGAATGTCCTTCAGCTTGTAACTGTGTGACTGAATGAAAGCAATGATATGTAGCGCACCCGTAAATATATCAACTCACATAAACTTCCTTAAAAAGAAAAGTGTTATCTTAAGAGAACACAGGGCTTTGGAGTGCACACATTAAGTGAGCCATGAAACACATCTGGAGTTATTATACCTCACATATGATTACATTCATGTGCTTTCTAACAATGCAGGGAACTTAACACAATCTAATAAACGTAGATCAAAATTGCCTGAATAACCACATTTTAATACCATTTTATATGTGTTGGGGGACAGTAAACAAAGGCATTTAGACATACGTAAAAGAGTACTTTAGGAATACTACTTTACACACTCCAGAATGCATTTGTGAATAGGCCCGCTTCTATCTACAGAAAGGAGTTTTGGCTCAATTGCCTTCAGCATCTGACTTATTTGGCTCAGGACACTTTAGGCTTTGACTTGAGACATTGACAATCAAAACCTGGAACTGTTAACAGGAGTGTTCTAGTATCACCATCTTTGTATGAGCTACTTGTGTGCATTTTCTGCCTCAACTAGAACGCATGAGAAACTATTTTACTGTAAAGGTCACTCAATCATAACACAGATAATGTCTAATACTTGCATTGTGTACAAAAAGCTATCTATCTATCTATCTATCTATCTATCTATCTATCTATCTATCTATCTATCTATCTATCTATCTATCTATCTATCTATCTATCTATCTATCTATCTATCCATCTATCTATCTACCTACCTACCTACTTAGATAGATAGATCTATCTATCTATCTATCTATCTATCTATCTATCTATCTATCTATCTATCTATCTATCTATCTATCTATCTATCTATCTCTCTATCTATCTATCTATTTATCTATCTATCTATCCATCTATTACTATTGTAGACATTTTATTTTGCTTTTGTCATTACATGAGCACAATGGGTAGGTGGAATTTATAATTCCGCCAGCGGAATTGGTGGAATTTTGTAATTCTGCTTTACTCTTGCAATGACGAAGTACAAATAAATTCATCCACTCAGCCGGCTGAATTAATCAGCACTAGTGCTTTTCAAACTGTGCTTAACCGGAAATGGTCTTCAAGCATGCGTGCTTTCTTTGTATCTGAAGTGCCTCCTGAACTTTACAGCTGCTGCTGTCATCTGTACCCTTGGAATGGGTGTGAGCTTGCTTCATCAGCTCCAACGACTGCAGTTCGGCAGCTGGAGGAAGTCATTACCTTTAAGATGGGGGCGCTATGCCAAATATATGTGTCAATTTTACCTTTCTGAAGCCCCTGACCAAGTGTCTTGTCCAGTGGTGTTGTACTTCCGGAGCAGGCAGCTGTGGCAATGGCCGGCATCATGAGTATGATGTCCGCAGACGCCATGTTGAATGGACTGGCTCGAGATAGTCGTGTGATGGCTCTCAGCCCTGATGGCCTCAAGACAAAAGGCGGTGAGTGATTTGTGGCCAGATGCCCTGTTGGGATGTTTGCTGCCAAAGGGGTTTGACTGGTGGAACTCCATGGCATTGCAAGTGGATGGAGTCCCCCAGGTACTCGAGAAATGTGGACTGAGTGTTGAGTACGATTAAGGTTCTCACAGCAGTTGTTCCTAACACATAAGTTATACCATTGTTAAACAAACATACACATAAAAAATGCTCATTTATGCCAGCGGTTGTACATTTACAGTAGCACGCATTAATGCTCCGGCATGCAGCTGCTTACAGGTGAGCACAGACTGGACAACTTCTGTGAAAAGTTTTAGCAGAAAAAGAATGACGCGAATGTGAAGAATATGAATGAGTGTCAACATGTTGGTAAACTGTGTGGAGCGATGCATGCGTGTTCGGTTAAAAGACAGGCTTTCCAGACCAGGTGGCCAGGTGTTTCTCCTGAGAGCAGTTACAGCACGGGAGATGGGCACGAGGCTGCCGATGGCATGTTCGCCCCCTGAAGCAGCTGTCTGCTGCCCATGAAATCAGTGAATTCGTGCCCTTGATTTACACCATGCAGCAATGTGCCAAGCCCTCGATGTTTTATTTCCAGGATTGTAACTCTCGTGGAGTTTGTCAGTAACTCTTCAGAATTACCCAGAATGAAACTCCACAAGCATCACCCAGGCCTAGTTTTGACATTGAGCTAGCCACCTCATTGGCTTGTCCATTCCCATGTACTTAATTCAGTAACCTTGGAAGACTGTTGACCAGGACAGTATATATCCATCTGAGCCTCCACACACGGTATGCGCGTGTGTGTAGTCACCACAAAAATGCCAAACCCATTGGGTTTGCCAATGCTTGTTCCTTTGCAATTCCGATGCATCAATAACTGAGAAGTTATGCTCAACATCACCTTTCACTTGTTAGCAATGGTTAATTTGATACACTATTACAAATATTGATTAGTGCATGTTTTCGACAAAGACATTTTCATCCTGGGTGTGTGCAGATGACACTGGTTCAAATTGCCCGTTAGCACTACCCAGATTTAAATGCCTTCATCCTTAAAAAGCCGAAGAAAGCTATTTATCTGGGAGGTACAGTAGTGTTTTTCAGCAGCATATTTCTCAACAGACAGTCTATATACAAACATATCCCTCTCTTATTATGTTTCTGCCCATGAGATAGCTCAGTGATCTTAAGATGATGTCCGTGTGTGACTTGCTGTCTACAGCTATGAATGTCAGCAGGTCAAACTCACACATTAATCTTTCTGGGGTTTCTTGAAGAGTGACATTACATCTAGGAATAGCAGCGCTTGTTATTTAAAGTACTGCCAAAAGATCAAAGGACAGCAATGCGTTTACTGTGTTTTGGTGGTTTGCTTTATTTATTAGTGAATTATTGTATAATCTTTGTACCCAGAGTACCATATTTCAGTGGCCTGACTCTATTCAGCACAGGAGATAAACTGATCCCAAGATAAGTTTGGCATGTTTTTCTGTTTACTCCATATAGGAGGATTTGATGTTACAACGATCTCTTTCAAAGTTCACAAATTGTAGTCCTTGGTGTGGTTCTTTGTCTCCCACCCTCCTGTTGTGCTGACCTCGTTTTTGCTGGCTTTAGGGCTCTGCTAACCAGGGCTAAAGTCCTTCTGCTCTCTCCTTTAAAGATGGTAAAATTGGTTTTCACCCAATTGGCACATTTAATTTACTTGAAGTGACTAATAATGTGGTACTACATGTGCTAAAGGCCTGTAAGTTAAATGTTATTAGTGGGCCTGCAGCAATAATTGTGCCACCCACCTAAGTTGCCCTTTAAACATGTTTCAGGGCTGCCATTGCAGCCTGTGTGTGCAGTTTTTAAACTGCCATGTGTATCTGGCAAAATAAGCCTTTTTCCAGGCCCAAAGCTTCCTTTAAATACATATCACTCATCCCTAGGGTAGGCTCTTAACATGCCAGAGGGCAGGGTGCAGTGTATTTAAAAAGACTCATACAAAAACTTTTCAATTCGTTTTTCTCAACTGCAAGGCTTTCCGCTCCCATAGGATAACATTGGAGTGAACCCTATTACATTTACTAACCTATAACGTGTAATCGGGAACAGATAGACAGTTCGTGATTGGTATCTAAAGAATTGTAGTTAAAAGCCCTCTTTAATATTAAAGTCAGATTTTTAATAACAATTCTGAAAATGGCATGTTTTCGAAAGTTCAATACAATAAGATGATGGACGGAGCACTGAAACATTTCAGACATGCACCCCAAGTCACTAATAGATCTGGGTTGAAATCATTATCGTTCTTTTGCTCACTTCGCTAACGGATGTATGACGTTACATCGCAAACTTTTACAACGCACACCGTTACAACGCATTTTTTACAACGCAGATGCATTTACAACTAATGCCTTTACAACGCATGACATTGCATAGCAGATGCTATTACAACGCATGCCATTAGAACGTAAGTATAGGTAAGTATATTATTTCATTAAAAAAATGTAATTAATTAAAATTAAATTAATTTAATAAATACAATTATTTTTAAATAATTATTTTGTACATATATATTTATACATTTAAAAAAATAGATTAGGTATTAAAAAAAAACTAAAAATACCCCTGTACCCCAAAAACCAAACCCAGCCCTGAAACCTAAAAATACCCCTGTACCCCAAAACCCAAACCCAACCCTGAACCCTAAAAATACCCCTGTACCCCAAAACTCAAACCCAGCCCTGAACCCTAAAAACACCCCTGTACCCCAAAACCCAAACCCAGCCCTGAATCCTAAAAATACCCCTGTACCCCAAAACCCAAACCCAACCCTGAAACCTAAAAATACCCCTGTACCCCGAAACCCAAAACCAACCCTGAAACCTAAAAATACCCCTGTACCCCAAAACCCAAACCCAACCCTGAAACCTAAAAATACCCCTGTACCCCAAAACCCAAACCCAGCCCTGAACCCTAAAAATAACCCTGTACCCCAAAACCCAAACCCAGCCCTGAACCCTAAAAATACTCCTGTACCCCAAAACCCAAACCCAGCCCTGAAACCTAAAAAAACGTGTACCCCAAAACCCAAACCCAACCCTGAAACCTAAAAATACCCCTGTACCCCAAAACCCAAACTCAACCCTGAAACCTAAAAATACCCCTGTACCCCAAAACCCAAACCCAACCCTGAAACCTAAAAATACCCCTGTACCCCATAACCCAAACCCAGCCCTGAAACCTAAAAATACCCCTGTACCCCAAAACCCAAACCCAACCTTGAACCCTAAAAATACCCCTGTACCCCAAAACCCAAACTATATATATAAAATAACTTTAATTAATGTATTTTAATTATTTTTAATATTTTTGAAATAAAAAAAAGGTTAAATAAAATGATATACTTACCTACACTTACGTTGTAAAGGCATGCGTAGTAATAGCATCTGCTATGTAATATCATGCGTTGTAAAGGCATACGTTGTAAAGGATCCTGCGTTGTAATGGTGTGCGTTGAAACGGTGTGCGTTGTAATAGTTGCATTGTAACGGCTGTTTCCCTTCGCTAACCCAGTTCAGACCAAGCCATATGCAAATCAGTCTTGATCCTGTTCCTCATGGGAACAGTCCAGCTCGAACTGCCAAGCCAGGTCTTCCCTGGACTGGAAACAAGCATCCTGGGACCGGTTTCAGGGTTACATTCCTCATCAGCCATGCAAGCTTGAATCTAGTGTCAAATTGAGCAAGGAACCCTCATCTAGGCATACCATGCCAACTTAGGGCAAACAAGCAAGCACAATAAGATGATGGACGGAGCACTGAAACATTTCAGACACTCTTCCGGTCACTATTAGATCTTGGTTGAATCAATCGTTGGTATTTTGCTCACTGCGCCACCCCAGTACAGACCCAGCTATATGCAAACTAGTCTTTGCCCTGTTCCTCAGGGGAACAGTCCAGCCCGAACTGCCAAGCCAGGTCTTCCCTGGACCAAAACAAGCATCCTGGGACTGGCTTCGGGGTAACACCCCTCATCATCCAGGCTAGCATGAATCCAGTGGAAAAGTGAGCAAAGGACCCATATTTGGGCATACCCTGCTAACCTAGGGTGAACAAATAAATACAATAAAATGATGGACAGAGCACAACAACTTTTCAGATACTCACCCTCAGTCACTATTAGATCTGGGTTGAATCCGTCATCATTCTTTTGCTCACTTAGCCACCCCAGTGTAGACCCAGCCATATGCAAATCAGTCTTCATCATGTTCCTCATGGGAACAGTCCAGCCCGAACTTCCAGGCCAGGTCTTCCCTGGACCAGAAACAAGTAACCTGGGACTGGTAGCGTCAAACTCTTTACTGCAAAAATAAAAGTCAGGATTTTTATTAGGTTTTCTACACATCAAAAAACTAAGAAATTCAATCAATAGTCTTTAATACTAACTTATGGACCATCGAATTACCAATCAATAGCACTCATTTGTTGGTTTGTGCAGTAGATTCTGTTTAGTAACTCCTTCTGCTACAGTACTTGAGTAAAACATGGCTAAGAGGACATACACATTTAACAGAAGCGGGTTCTTCGACTTGGTCGCTACAACGAACATTTCTGATTTGTTGTCTTTGTCAGCTAGAATGTTTTTAATAAACGTATTAAACAAATAATCTCTTGTCATTCTTGGAGACCCTGCATCATTAGTATAAATTGCAAAAACACACATTTTTTCTAACTTACTACAGTGTGGTTTAAGGCAGTTACTTCGAGGAGATTGGCCAACACTGGACAATCAGGCAGTGTTTGTCACGGGTTTCTAAAACACCATCAGTTGCCGACGGCCTGTAATAGAACATTGGCAAGTCCTGTGTTGATAAACACAGAATGTATAATTGTAGCTACATGCCTAGATTT
Organism: Lissotriton vulgaris; assembly: GCF_964263255.1. Classification (NCBI taxonomy): domain Eukaryota; kingdom Metazoa; phylum Chordata; class Amphibia; order Caudata; family Salamandridae; genus Lissotriton; species Lissotriton vulgaris. The sequence goes on along the minus strand of NC_141696.1, from coordinate 432,542,935 downwards.
GGGAAAGGCAGTCTTTCATTACTGTAATTGCAGCTGTGATTGCAGAGATTATGTTTTTATCTGCAGGAAAGATGTAATAGTGTTGAGAGCTAATGATAGAAGAGAAAGACCATTTTTCCAAATATCACAATGCGGAATCTTGGATATCAGTACATGGTAATGTCCAAAAGCATCACCGCTGTGGCAGAACCACATATCACACATATAGCAGAGGAGATATACCAGTATTAAAGCCCATGGAGAAAAGTGTATGAGGAATACTTAGGGATGATTGATTCAAAATCATAACGGGACTAGAGTGGTTAAAGACATGTAGAATGAGCTGAGAGGTGATCAGGCTTGCATCATCATTGCTGCAGATCAGAAAGGAGTTACAAATCAATATCTTCAGTGAGATCCATTGTTTCCTGGGTTGGGTTTGCTATGTAAAAATGAAAAACCATGTTAAAATACTGAATTACATTGCATAATTTACTAGCCAGAGATGCGTAGATATTTGAACTTTATAAAGGCCAAAGCTAAAATAAGACTTGTCCTAACAGAGCAAATATGGGAAATCCTTTTCTCTTAAGAACAACAGATAGATTCCCACTGTTTCACATGGCAGACATTTTGAACATGGAGCATGTGTTGGTGAAGTTGAATCGGGGCAGAGGTAATAGAAAAATAGGCAAGAAATAAATATTGATGATTCCGTGGTATCACCAACAACAGCAAAGATGTTCACAGTACAAATTCTGGGAGATAACACCATGACAGGCAATCATTTGGCAGCCATTTTAAAATTGTTGTAATCAATTTATTGATATGATAAATGCTTCCTAATTGTGATCTAGTGATTCAGAGAGGAAGGTATCAAAGTGCATGCTGATTTATGTTATGCATAGTGTGGGTCCTACAACCTAACAGATGTTTGAGCTCAAGAACATCTAGTATGGAGAAATTAACAAAACTTGAAAAGAGACTACATTCAACTAAAATCCTTCAAGGAATAGAACAAATTGGTTGATGTATACTATCCCAGTTCAGTTCAGAAGCAGCTGAAGTACATAAATCATTTTAGCTATTGTAGAAGATGATTTATAAAATTGTTATACTCAACAGGCTTAGCTGCACTTGTTGTACATGTATTATCAAAAGAATCTGACATTGGAAGACACGCCTTAGCGTATATTATTGTGGTTCACCCCCTTTTAATTTGGAAAATCACAACTTTTCAACATGTTCTCGCGTCTGTCTTCCACATTTTAGATTTCCCACAGCTCAACAATTCCTGTAAAATGTCCAAAGCATCCTTAAAAAGACAAAATGAATCAAAATCCCAAAGGACTTTCTGACTAAACTATCCAACTTCCTGTCTGGCCTTCAAGGTAGGAAGTGGCACATTGGCTACAAAGAAGCCAACTTGAAGATTCCCTAGGTCAAGATATCAGTTAGAAGTGCTTGTTAATGATAGCCGAAGATGGGTTCGTCTTTTTCTGATCTCTCCCCCTCCAACTTAAAATATCTAAAGTCAGAAACTTGGGAGTCTTTTTTTATCCCTACCCTCTCGTTCGCCATTTTATCATCCAAAGCATCAAACACATTAGCTTCCAGCTGGAATAAATTGTTCAACAGCTGCTTCCCTGCTTCTCTCTCCACGGCAAAGGTTATGAAATATGCATAGAACTATCTCAAAGGCTCACTATTGCTCGTAGGCTTCAACAAAATATGAGTAAATTAATTTCAAAAATTTAAAAAACAATGCTCAACAATAACTCATTAAACCAAGATCTTTTGACTGGGTGTGAGTGTTTGATTGATTCAGATGCTCCGTCCATCACCCCCCCCTTTTGTACTGCAACAATAACTCATCGGCCTGTCACATAGAGATTACACATTTGCACTTCCTACTAGCTGTACAATATAATACATTGAGTCTTTGCCCCATGTATAACAACACAACATCCAAACGGCAAAATATATGACCCAAATGGCAACACATTACTAACTTAAACATAATATATTTTTCACAAACTTGTGCGTGTCAACCAAATTAAAGAAGAACTAGACGGACGAATGATGGCTTTGCAAGGGGAGAAACTATGGAATATTCTCAAATTTTCTTTGAAGTCACTACATTTTCTCTGCCTTCCTATTGCCTCAGTATCCCATTTATTGCTTCTCTCCTCATATGTTCTATCCAGCCTTTTTGATATCTGAAAATATATATTTTTTAGATGGCCTGTGGCGCAGGGTATGTATTTGCACTTACTGCCCCCGACGAGGCGTTGAAGCGCTGTACTGCAAGTAGCACGCTACTCCAGAACCCAAAACCTAATAAAGTGCTGATGCTGGTTACTGGGATTAGTCACGTGCTCTCAGTAAGCCATGCCTTGCATTTACTCCTGCCTCTTTGTGGTTTAAAGTAATGAGAATTAAGTGTGATTGTTAGAGGTATGTGAACAATAAATAAATTATAAACTCCAGGGTGAAGTCACAGCTGGAGTAAACAGTGAAAGTATGCTGTGCAGTCATTCCAACTTCACAACTGACTCCCTTAGAGGTACATTCAGACTACTGATGGTAGGTATGTGTAAAGGAAATGTAGTTGATGATTGAAGACTAGTAGAACATGCCTTAAGCAGGTGACCCCTGAACTGCAGACAATAGGATTGTTGGTATATTGTGGTAAATGGGTAATACTGAATAGAGCAGATTGCTGGAGGTCACTTGTGACCTTTCAGAAGAGCTACACTGCATCAAAGAATGTTGGCTGGAAGGAGGTAAAGATGCATAAATGATGGTCCGACAACAGTTAGGGTGACAAAGTGAAGATCATGGAGACTTACTCTGGTTACATGAATGTGCTACATTTACAAAGGCATGCTTTCACCAGTTGCAGACATGCACAATAATCAGGGACATCAAGAACCTGAGAAGCAAAAGTGAAATCAACATAATGTGACAAGAATGAAAGACAAATTAATACATCCAGTGCCACTTCAGTGTACAAATAAAGCTGATACTGATCCAGCAAAGGGTCAGGATGAACATTTCACAATCAACAAATTACTCAAAAATGACCCATAGACACATACAAGTATCCTGACTGTTTCTCTGAAGGTCAAGTTTTTATTTCACTTTGATCTGAATTAGTCAATGTCTAACTAACCTTCACAGATCAACACTCTTCTTTTGGTCACTTGACCATTGGTCAAGTAGTTGATGGTGATATTAACAAATTCATTAAACTATCTTATAACTTTCAATAAAATAATCACAGACTCCAAGTAAGATTCAATAAGTTTGATCTAATTATTCATTTAAAATTAATGCTCATTTGTACAGATTCACAGTGCAAACTCCATCAACTTTCACGGGAGAGAGAAATTAATTCATCAAATTACATTCAAATACACAGATGCATTCAACAACTTTAATGCATTATGAGGGATAGATGAAGAGACAATAGGCACAGTAACTCATACTTTGCAAAAGATATGCAATTTCAAGACAGAAATATAGTTACCGAATGGTGAAACTGGGAAACCCAACCCCTTGCCAGAAGGATTGGTGGAGGTCACCTGATAAAGAGTCATTAGACAAAAACTATAGGACACGTGCAGAATAGGATTATACTTACTACACTTCTCTAGAACCCGACACACCGGAGCGCATCCCTCTCTTACACTCTCTCCCTCCTCAATACTCTTCTGCAATTCTTCAATCTAATCAGGCTGCCTTTCAGTATTGAATCTTCCCAGTCTGTTCTTCTCCAGCAGCAGCTCTCGCCCACATCTCACTCAGCATCGATGCCACCAACCTTTCAACTTAAGTCACTCCAGTAATACTCTTTAATTCTGCATGTCCCACCCTCAATAATTGCAAGTACTTGTAAATCATGGACTGTGATTGGGCAGGGGCAGAGGAGTTTTCATCAACTCATGCTGTCATTCTTGATTTCTTAACTAATTCTTTGTTTAGTAAACCCTTCCCATTTAATGTATTCATTATCCAGAAACATTTCCTTTCACACACATTCACAAAACAGATTAGAAACAAATTTCATATTATTCTACAGTTGAAGAGCGTTCACAGGCATCTGTCCTTGGTTCTTGGCAGCCTGTCAATGATCCAGTCAACAGGCCACTTCAAAACGTCAGTGCGCAGACTCAACTTGCGTTACATTTCAACCGCCATATTTCCCTTGGCTTAGCACATTAAGCCCAAACGTACACTTTTAATAAAGGAATCATAAATAGATGCTAATTTCTCAAATATGTTATTATCACTGTTCCCCAACCACTTCTACTCTATCCCTTGTTATTTTCTTCTCCGTTAAGCAAAAGCATTAGCAGCAACAGCTCCTTTTAAATCCAGGTAAGCATATGCCAGTCATGCGGTGCCTCGAGACCTACAGTTAGTGACTCCTTGCGCATGCGTGAGAGTTTTCCTATCACATGGGTTAATCACATGGTTATTTGCTAGGTACTAGTTCGCAGATGAGCAAGACGATTTTCGGTTTCAATCGGGATTTCAGTTATGTTTCAAATTATTCTTTGTTATTTAAGCAAGCATAAAACCTTTTCCCCATGTATGAATGTTGTGAGTATGTTAATTTTCTTCTATCTATTATTTCTATTTGTTAGTACCTGTTAACGAGAGGTTGATCTGAGCAAGTTTATTTTCCTCGAATCCTTGCTCCAGCAATACCACTTCAGTCCATTCATGTTAATGAGCATCCTGAATCCCCACACTGGACGAAAGGTGAGATGTAACTATGCTTACCTAAGGGAACACTGACATTTTGGAAACTATGGATACTTGGGCAGACAGTACTCCAATGGTGATTTGATCTCTGCTTTCCTGGAAGATTAATCTATTCTGATAGTGAAGAGGGAGTGGTGTAGAGATGAGGGAGTAGTCAATACAAAAGTGAAGGCTGTACCTATTTAGCTACCTCAATATTTTCTTTAAAACAATGGCAATTACATGTACTGCCTTTCATACTACCATGCTACCACGTTGAACACGGTAACTCTTTGCAGACCCATTGGAAATTTAACATTTTTGATCAAGAGCCTACTGATATAGTCTCTCTATCTTATTGATCAAGGACAAGATGACATGAAATCACTAGAACGTGAGCAAATAGTTACTGGCTCTACAATTGTTCAGGGGCAATGAGCTTATTTCAGTTTTGCAGTTACTTGGGTGGAACATGCTCTTTTCAATGAGAATAGCATGACATAAGTGAAATATTTATGTACATTTTGAAGTTTGCAGACAAGCCAATAACAAGCCTCCCCACATCTTGTTAACACTATCCTCAATGTCTCAACAACCTAATCTCTCCACTATGCAAAATGATCACCTACTGCTCACTTTCCATGGCGCTATTTTCACAGATCATTTTATGACCAACAGCTCTAAAAATAGGCACCATAAGTAGGGAAACCCCTGCTTTCCATCCATTCTACAACTTCCTTCAGAAAAATTATTTTGACTTTACACTCTGGCTTTACATCCCAAATGGAGTGAATCTCAGTGCTGGAAACTACAAACCCATTATGCACCTGTGGTAATGTGTAATGTCTAAGCTCTTAGCTTAGAATGTAAGGTCAGTAGAGCAGGAGCAGAGTGTTCTCTTTCTATGCATTCCTTTTATGTCAGTTGCTCCAGGGCCCCTTCATGTACAGATGTACTCGCTGAATGAACCCACTTCACCTATTATTAACTTGGATGTCTCATCATTACAGCACCCCTTCTTATCAATTTAGCCCACAAGCAATGAATACGTTGGCACACTTATTCATTGATGATTCTATGCCTAACCTCCATTTTCAATCCTTCTGTTACATTTAGCATCTACCTTCCATACTTCAAATCTGCTGTTCAACTATATTTACTAAAATAAAGGCTCACTCTTTACCTCCTTCTAACTCCTGTGCAGTGTCCCAGTTACTGTTCCTGTCCAAGATACAGCTACACCTATTTTTCTTCCAATTTACTGCATATCTCCCTGCTTATAATTAAGGCTCCCGGATTTCTGTTTAAACGGATTTTCACATATAAATACAGACAGAAAAATATGTTTTCTTTGTCTGCATTCATAAATGTAAACGGGAAAATGACAATAAATAGTTAATTTTATTGTGGTCTTCGAGGAGAAGACATGTCCGTCCGAGCACGGGCGGGGAGTGGGTTTAGCAGAGTCAATACAAAAGTCGATGTTAAGGGGCCATTAGGCATCCTTTTGTTTAAGTATCCTACCTTGGAGCTATGAGGGGGGAGGAGAGGTGTGGCGGGATGATCACCTAAAATAAATGGAGGGAAAACAGATGCACAAAGCTAATCACTTCACGGACACTTGAAAGACATGCTTTTGACTTTGCTCAGCCCCAGATTCAAGAGATATGCATGTGCTTTTTCATCACACATTAGACTATTGTGTGAAATGATCTTCAGAGCCAGCCGCTTGCTCGACCTGTAATGCAGCTGCTTTTCCCTGCTTCGTGCCTCTGAGTGTGCGCGAGACCGGTCTAATGGCCTCTGTAGTTAAGTGTTGGAGCATGTCAATAGAGTGTGTATGCCATGCCTTACAAATTTTACAGCATACAGACGCTACCCGTTCCACCCACCCATCTAAACTAGTGCCCCACCATGTATTTTTCAATTACGCTCCCTCTTTTCTTAGATCCTACAGATTGGGTATCCCCACATAATGCAGATAATGGTTGGGTGGAGGCGGAGGGGGAGAGTTGTGTGCCGCCTTGTTTTTTTCAATTTTTTTTCTTCGTGTACAGTTTTTTGTTTATGTTAATTGCACATAGCTGTCAAGGTTTCACATTGCTATATGTGACATTTTCCTAATTTGGCGACCTTGTTAAGGTCCTCTTTAAGACTGTGGTGGGTGATTGCAGGATTCACAGGGAGCTTTGCAGAACACTGTATTTACTGCAGAGTACCACAGCATTTACAGTCTGGGGAGGCTCCACCTGGAGTGAGAAGCGGTGGGAACAGAACAGGTGAGGATGGCGTTAACCTTTACGGGTCAATGCCTGTGCTCGTCCTGGGGAGTTGTAGGGTCAGGGTAGGATTTCAACACTGTATGGCTTACAATGTGTTTTGAGTAACTGTCAGAATGATGTACACTGAAATAACGTTCTCATCTGAGAGAGTTTGGATTACTGGTTGCTAAGAGGTCACCTGCCTTTCTTTGCGCCCAGAAACAGTTTCTTCACTGTTACTCAATCTTAGGATGCAGTGAAATCAGCAAATCTAAATCATCAGTACGATGGTTCAAAATGAGCCTTTATGTTGACATTTCTAATATGTTTTTATGAAGACTGCATTTTTTTAGTACTGCTAGGTCAGTGACAAGACAATATGCAAGCGTACCAATGGCGAAGAATGATTTTATCCAGTCTAAAACATAGTTCTTTCACCTCTAGTCAAATAATACTGTTTTTCTGACTAATCACTGACCACCATGGAAGTCATGCTATTCACAATCCTTGATTTTGTGAGTTAGTTCCGGAGTAGCGTGCTACCTGATAAAAAAGCGCTTCGGTGCCTCGTCAGGGGTAGTAGGCACTATATAAGTGCAATTACAATACAAGAAATCAAGTGTAATTCAATGCATAATAATGCGTTACGTAAAACAGCAAGGATTACAAGGTCCTTCATAGCTCACAGTGCTATATTAGAAGGTTTGCAATTTATTAACTGCAAGTAACAAAAGGATCTCTTTGTTAAAAGCAGTAACCCATTTACCCATCTACATAAATCTATCTGAACCTATAACAACCAAGTGCGTATTGCCTTTTAAAATACATGTGCATAAATACTAGCTACAGCGCCTCTCTTCCATGGTTGATTCCCGGTGCATGGGATAACAATCTACCTGCATCTACCCTTCTCCAGCTGGTGTTACCAAAGGCTTTGTCCATAGTTCACTACTCTTTTTGTATACGACCTCCCTTGTTGATGTAATCTCATCATGATAGGCTTCTCCTACCATGTTTATATAAATAGCTCACACACCTTTTTCTACTTTCTAACTTATCTCCTCTCCTTCATTCTGGTGTCACTGACTGCTTTACTGCCATTTGTCAAAGGATGATCTCCAATATCTCTGTTGAACTCTTCCAAAGTCCATATGGTACTTCTAACACTGCTACAGCTGAACAAAATCAACTAATAAACATAAGAAAAATATGGCCGTTCCTCCTATTCTACACATTTATCAATTAATTCACTAGTAACTGGTATATTGGATTACTGTCCCAACCTGCAAGTTGGTCTTCTTAACTATCCCTTCTCAACTTTGCTACATGACCCATATTTTTTGCTGTTGTTTTTTTGATTGATTTCATTGCTGAAGTTAGGAAATAACATTACAGAAGTACCAAAACATAGACTCTAATGCTGTTGTTCCACATTCAAGTCAACATATTCATATTTGGCTCCACGCCCCCAGACACTCTCCCTCTGGCCATACCTCACATAACTGAGTCACATTCAATCCAGCTGACCATCAGTTTGCGACCATAAATATGACGTGTAAGGGCCGCAAAAGTCTTTAGGCTGTGACGCTTGCAGCAGTTCCTCAGCATAGGTTTCAAATTGTGTCCTACAGTGTGCCAAATCTTGGAGCCCCTTTGCCTATCTGGGGCCTTGCCTCCCACCCCAACACATCGACACCCTGCGTTTGGCTTCCAGCAGTGCTGTTGCAACAACATTTTGGTTAGTGGGCTGTAGTAAGGTGGCTCTTGTGAGAAGGAGGGATATAGGGCTTTCATAGCTGCTCTAAGTCTATGGCAAACAAACCCATGGAGAGGATTGCAAACCCAATTTCCCCTGAATTCCTCCATTGATATGTAGGAGCCCCGGGTCCACAATCCTGCTTCATGGAGGCTAGTGAGGGAAATTGATTCTCTGGTGATTGACAGTGACCGGTGGTGTACCAAGGGTAGTGTTCAGAGTGTGTCTGTGCTCACAGGGAACATAGGTGAAAGTCTAATGTGCCAAAGCCCCCCTGGGAATATGGGAGTGTGAGAGTCAGCCAGCTAACTCTAGACTGTTTGCCAGCCCATGCTAGGGATACCATGCAGGATTATAATGTCTTAAAGAAGGTCTGCACCAGAGGGATGGGAATGGCAGTTAACAAATATAAAAATATAGGTAGCACGGCCATCTTCATTCATGCCAATCTATCAGCCAGTGAGAGAGGTAGACAGATCCATTTGACTATTTTATCCTCCGATTTAGATATGGCCGTGTAGTAATTTAGTCAGACTACTTCATCAGGGTAGTGATGTATCCAGACACTCAGATATTTCAGTGAGTCCGTGGACCATTCTAGTGGGTATTTGACCATGTAAGGCACTGTAGCTGGGGGTAACAGGAAGATGACTGACTTGAACCAATTGATGCTCAAGCTAGAGAACCATTCATTTCTGAGATATTCATGCACTATAGGAGCTAAGTTTGTTATTGGTTCCTTAACATAGACCACCATATCGTCCACATACAATGAGATAGCCAGCACAGGGCTGCAGATGTGTGTTTCTGGCTGACAATGCAGGCCAGTGGCTCCTGCCAGGGCAAACAAAGTTGGGGAGAGTGGACACCCCTGCCTTATCCCTCTGTATATATGCACTGGAGCAGATACTATGCCATTCACCGAAATACGGACCACTGGGTCGGCGTATAGTAGACGAATCCAATGTAGGAAGGCTTGGAGAATCCCTCACCTGGCCAGTACCGTAAACATATTTGGCCACTGTATGGAATCGAATGCCTTGGTGGCTTTAAGGAAGACAGTTCTGGCAGGCAGCAATGGGTCTAGTAGGTGTAGAACCGTAAATAATGTGCGCAGATTATGGGCGGTTGACCTGGAGGAGATAAAACCTGATTGGTCTAGCAATGCTAATGAAGGCAGAAGTGGCTGCAGCCGGGTTGAGATAATCTTTGCAAGTATCTTAACGTCCGTATTTATTAAGGATAGTAGTCAATAAGAGTTGCATGTCTATGGTTTCTTGCCGCATTTTAGCAGCATGATTAGCAACGATTCCCTAATGGTGGGGGGCAATGATTGTTTTTTGTAGGCCTCCAGGTATACATTAAAGAGATGGAGGCAAGCAACTCCTCGTACATCCATCCTGGGCAACCTCCCATTAGGTAGGTGGTGTATGGCAGCCCTCTCCTCTTGATCTGTGTTCGGTTGTACCTGAAACTCCCTCTGACCCAGTGATAACCATGCCAGTGCAATGCCGTTCAGCTACTCAGCAGGTTCTTGTTCATCTGCCAAGCCGCACGCCTCATACAACCCAGTGTAAAAGTCAATTAATAGGTTCAGGATTGCCCGAGGCTCATGGCATCGCACCCCGTCCAGGGCAGAAATGATCTAATATTGTTAGATTCTTGTGGTCCTGTCATTTTTGCCACTAGATTTCTCCCGGTTGACCTCCCTCCCCGTACACCCTCGCCACCCAACGCTTCGACAAATAGCAAACCTCTTAGTCAGCCACCTCCGGATATTCAGTCAAATGGATTCTGATGGATGCCAGTGTCTTTGGGTCAGTTAGGGAAGCACATTCTCTATTCAGGGCATGTATAGTTTCCTCCAGGGATTGTAAGCGGGAGCGCAAGGACTGGAATACCCCAGCTTGAATCCCAATGCACGCCCCATGGATTGTGGCATTGAACACCTCCCACAACATGCCCGCACGCGCGACCGACCTGTCGTTTTCCTGGAAGTATTGCATGATTGCCATCTTCACACCCTCTCCAAACACTGAATCTAGTAGGGTAGTGGCAAGTAGTTTCCATTGAAAGGGTTTAGGCCCAGATGTTGGAATAGCAAGAGTCATCCACACCCGAGAGTGGTCTGATAGTGTCCTGGGAAGATGATGGACCTAAGAGACCCATGAGCATGCTTCTCTAGATATTAATGAAAGTCTAGGCGGGCCACATATTATGCACTGTGGATATAAACGTTCCCTTCCTGTTGAAGATTATGGTGCCAAATTAGCAGAACGTCAGCAAGCCCATTATCTAGCATACCCTCCCGGAGCACTGTCACAGCTCGTCTGCCCTGTCAAAGTACTACGGCAGATCTATCTACTAGCGGGTCTAACGGAAAGTTAAAATCCCTACTTAATATTACGGTGGAGTGTTGTAGATCATATAATCCAGTACATAGTGTGGTATACAATTCGGGGTTGTCAACCTTAGGACCATACATGTTTATCAAGGTCAGGATCGTTCTCGCGCAGTTCCTTTGCCAGATAATATACCTTCCCTGGTCATCTATCTCAGAGTGCAATATGCTGAAGGAGGTGCCCCTTTTAACCAGGATAAGCACCCCTCTAGAGTAAGAGGGGGCCAATTTCATGTATGCCCATTGAGTCCCAACAGGGGTGGCAGTCTGTGCAGTGAGGTGCATCTCTGGAAAGATGACAAAATAGACCTTGTGTTGGTCTAAGTATGCAAACACCATTCTGACCTTCTTAGGATTATTCAGGCCGTTCATATTTCATGTCATGAAATTAATGAGACCATCTGTAACAGTCATTGTGCTCCTCGATTGACCTCAGGAAGGAGGGGAGGGAAGCAAGGCCCAGGACTCAGAGCAAATTTCAGGAAGATGGGGAAACAGTCTAGAGTCATATAACATTGAGAACATTCCCACACCCCTCCCCCTCTAGCATTCAAAACTTGCCAAAGCCATTCCAAAGACTCAGAAGAAACATAACCCAATTCATACAGCAACATTGATCGCACAATGCCACGATCAGTCAATATCACTCTAAACCCGGTGGATTGTAACTGCATGGGGGAAGCGAGATGCCAGTATCTCTCTGTAGTTTCCAGAAGGGGTCAGGACATGTCAGCATGTACCTGGCTATCCATTTTACATAAGATAACCATTCACAGTTGTTGCTAAGCCACCTGCATATTTAGTAACAAGCACATTTCTCCTAGTACTTCAAAAATCATGTAGTCAAGGGACTAACCTCTAGGATCTATTCTGGGGCCTCAGGGCCATCCACCCCTTTAATTATCAGACCCACCAGACCCTTTATTTACAGCAGCAGCTAAGCCAGTTGTATATTAAGACATAAACATATGTCTCACAATACTTCAGAACTCATGTAGTCGGGGGTTCCAATTTGCGGAATCAGTCACTTCCGCTGCCCACTGTGTGCATACAATAAGAACAAAATTCAATCCTTTGTCTGATACCTAGAGTCACCATCACTTATCTGCATAGACTCTTGACTAGCTCTATGAAGGCACTTATTCCATCATGTCTCCATTGTCCAGGCCCAGAGTTGGTTAGGCACGGCGGGGATGTCCTCTGGTCTTGTGTAATTCAATGACTGCTTTGGAGGAGGTGAATACTGGTTGCGCACCCTCATTGTCAACTCTCAGTCTGGCCAGGTACAATGTGGCATAGGGAAGGCCCAGGGCCTGCAATTTCGTCTTTGCCGCTTGCATCGTTGCAGTAAAATTGGGATAGAAGGTGATCTTGTTGCCTTGGTAATATGTGTAGCCTTTTTCTCGGGATAGGCGCAGTGCCGTGTCCCAGTCTTGAAAGTGTTGCAATGATCGGTCTTAAGGCCTTGCTTAGTAGGATCTATTGGCCAGCTCCCTGATTAGGACTGGGTTCAGTTATTCTCTGCCTAACGCCTCCCGTAAAATGGTCTCCACATAGCTTTTGAGACAACCTGTGTTTGTGGACTCCAGAATGCCTTTGATGCGCAAGTTGTTCCGGTGCGAGCACGCCTCCAGATCCTTATTCTTTGCCTGAATAATGCTAGGATCTTGGCCATATTGAATTGTTTGTGGGTGAGGGCCTGCAAGTCATATTCTGTCCCAGAGATGCGCTGTTCCGCTGTGGTCAGGCATGTGGCATATATCACTGACACAATATCTACTTTCATAATATCGACATACAAAATTACCGAAACACAAATATCAATAACATAAATATCAATATGATATACTTAATAAAAAAAATACACAAATATCGTCAACCACAAACATCAATATAACTAATATCGAAATAAATAATATCATTAAAACTAATATCAGTGACACTAAATTAACAAAATAACACAAATATCGAAATAAAAAATATTGAAGACGCAATTATCGTCAAAACTAAAATATCGACACCTTAAAAATATTTTAAATAACACAATACTTAGCAAATAGAATATAAACAATATCACAAACACACACAATATATTAAATATACACAATTAAAATTAAATAAAATATTAAAAAAAATGTACTTTAACATAAGTAAAACCACAAAATGAATTCCTCTTTACAATCATAGGGGTCCATTAAGATGGCAGGCGGTGGCACCATCGGTCCTGGTCACGGTCACAGCACCGCAGCGGTCAACCCATGCGCACAGTGCAGAAGGCTGGGCCGGTCCAAGGCATGGGCAGGGCACAAAGACCACAGGGACACACCACCCCAACCACACCTCAACACACCCCATGAAGTCACAGGCCAGGTGCCCATCCTGTGCACCCCCATGCACAGCAACAAGCAACAAGCACAGCACTAAGCAAGCTCAATCCACACCCTGCACCACACAACAAATAACCAGGGAGAGAGCCACTGCAGGATTGCTGACAAGGAACACACAACACCAGTGCCACACACACTGAAGGCTGCCAATACTTGACAGTACATACACACACAAACAAACACACACCCTGGGTGTAGCCACAAACATGACACACACACAGGGATGCCTGAACAGATGCCTGCCCAAATGCAACACACAAACACTACAGAAACACACACAGAACCCCATCAGAAACAGACATACCCTGTCAGCCAAACTGTGGAAAGGCAATGGGAGCACAGACACAACAGGAGTGCACAACCTCATCACTCAGGAACAAAATGCACACAACATACCACAAATCACACAAGAAGTGCACCATCACAGAACTACACTGCCACATGAAACCAACCACAGATGCACATGAAATCAACAATGAACAAACACTACAGGACATCAGGGATGCACATCAGGCAATGCCAAGGCCACATACACACAGCACTGTATGCACAACAAGCAGTGTGTGCACACCAAGCAGAACAGTCACACGCAGACATGACTGACACAGCATCAACACACACAGCAAAGATCAGCACAGCACAAACACAACAGCACACCCAGGAAGTGAATCAATACCACAGACAACACACATACATCCAACACAATAACAACAGATGCACCACTCTGGGATACAAGAGCAGAACCATCTTGACCAGAGCACTGGGCAGCACACACAGCTGAAGTGCAAATGAGCAATCCTGACTAATTAATAGCACAAGAACATCACACATAAACCATTGGGGCAATGTCCAGAGTGGAACATCACTCTTGGCCCATGAACTGCACCACAAAGCACAGTGTCACACATGAAGTGATGGGGAGTCACACACACATGTAAACCAAGGGGACAGCTGACATCACAGTGAACTGACTTGCATGTCAGTAGTAGAAATGTAAGGGGTGTACCATACACAAATAGAGGGAGTGCAGACTCATAATGGGTATGCATAAGTGGCACACATAGGGGATGGTATGACACCACACACACCATGCCATGCAGGAGGATAAAAGGTACCATGTGCCTGCAATGCATGAGAAACACAACCATAATGGCAGTGTGGAGCAGCAGGGCTACACAGTCTACACAAACACACTCAAGACACATGGATGATCAAACAAACACAACACTGATGTGCAAGTCACGCACTTCGCACACTCATAAGTGACTAAAACAACAAGGAGGAGTCAGACAGAACAGCATGGACACACCAACACACTGCACAGTGCACGACAGACAACTCACACATGTGCATACAACCATATCCACAGGGCAGAACAATCCAAACAATAGGCACACAACTCCTGGGTGACACATGAGTGTCTTTCACAATCCAGGGGCACACACACATCCACACCCCTTACAAAGTCACACCCTTCACACTGCACAACTCTTGACTACCCAATAGCACACATCTCATGTAGGCCATGGGCCCAGGACTAAGGGCCAATACAAGATGACCATACACATACGCAGCTGGGCACACATAAAGGAATAACACACATACATGATGACATTGCCCAGCCTGCATGCAAACCTGTACACATCATCATACCCTGTGCTGGCAGTGTCCCCCAACCTGACATGTGGACAATGTAGCCAACAATAGCAAACCACTAAAAAAGAAATGCATGACAGGTAAAATAGCTATCACAGATAACACTAGTATCAGTGTCTGAATGGACTGAAGACCCTGTCACCCCTGTTTAAATATGTGATGCGGGCAAAGAGCTTGGCAATGCTTAAGTGACACATAGAGCATGGGGCACAGGCAACCAAATGTACACACCAAAATAACTTTAATGAGCAAGGACACTGACAAAACAGACAACAGGAGTAACTGTCTTAATTCACATTTAGAGCATGGCACAAAATGCTGATCATATGCAAGATGATCTGCACAGGCAAACTTCAAACAAAGAGGAAGGCCTGTGTCCATGGCAGGTGGCACAGCAAGTACATGAGAGGCTGCATAGGTGAGACTCCAACACAGCAGAGCAACAGGGCCAGTGTCCATGGCACAGGGGAGAGTACACCACAGCAGAGCAGCAGAGCCAGTGTCCATGGCAGGTGGCACAGTAAGTACATGAGAGGCTGCACAGGGGAGAGTACAACACAGTAGAGCAACAGAGCCAGTATCCATTTCACAGGGGAGAGTACAGCACAGCAGAGCAACAGAGCTAGTGTCCATGGCAGGAGGCACAGCAAGTACACGAGAGTCTGCACAGGTGAGAGTACAGCACAGCAGAGCAACAGGCCCAGTGTCCATGGCAGGTGGCACAGCAAGTACATGACAGACCGCACAGGGGGACTCCAACACAGCAGAGCAACAGGGCCAGTGTCCTTGGCACAGGGGAGAGTACAGCACATCAGAGCAACAGGGCCAGTGTCCATGGCAGGTGGCACAGTAAGTATATGAAAGGCTGCACAGGGGAGAGCACAGCACAGCAGAGCAACAGGGCCAGTGCCCATGGCAGGTGGCACAGCAAGTACATGAGAGACTGCACAGGGGAGACTCCAACACATCAGAGCAACAGGGCCAATGTTCATGGCACAGAGGAGAGTACAGCACAGCAGAGCAACAGGGCCAGTGTCCATGGCAGGTGGTACAGCAAGTACATGAGAAGCTGCACAGGCAAGGCCAGAACAGCAGTGAATGACAAGGCCAGTGGGCATGGCGAAGTGCAGAATCAGGACATGAGAAGCTGCAGAGTGAGTGTGTTTGACTCTACCCTTCCATAGCCAGCAACACACCCAGGTGGTAAACAATGGCCAGGACTAGAACACCTGTATGAAAAGACAGGTGTATGAGGGGTACTACCACGCACTCTTGGCTGTCAAGCAGACATGGAGCTTGCTGTGTGTCGGGGGGGACAGCAGGACCACTTGACTGGGGAGAGAGAGGCCCAGGTGATGTAGGGCTATCAGTGGCTTGGCAAGCTGGAGGGCTGTTTGGACCAGGTGGTATAGTGGCACGTGGAGGTGGAGTCTTACAGACCTGTGACACAGTGTGGGTGGGAGAGGTTTGAGGGGTGTCTTTAAACTTCTTGGGAATTCAAAATGCCTTCCCTGTACTTGGGTCAATGGGAACTGGTGATGTCACAACAGGCACACACACCAACAGACCCGCAGGTGCAGACACTGGCACTCCCTCTGGTGATGTGCTGGATCCTGCGGACTCTAAAGTGCCCTCCTTCTGCTGTTTGCCAGGTGTCCCCCCTACAGTGCCCTCCTGTGCCTGTTTGCCAGGGGTAGCCCATCCAGTGCCCTCCTTTGCCTGTTTGCCAGCGGTAGCCAAAACAGTGCCCTCCTTTGCCTGTTTGCCAGGGGTAGTTCCTACAGTGCCCTCCTTTGCCTGTTTGCCAGAGGTAGCCCCTACAGGGCCCTCCTTCACCTGCTTCACTGGGCTTGGAATGATGGGGCGGGGGAATGTGGCCCTGAGCCCTTCCTAGGTGTACCCTTGCCATACAACACCTCATCAGTGGGCATAGACACTGCACGCCTAGCTCTGCGTGAAGTTTTAGGGACAGGAGAGTCCTTTGCTGGTGATGCCTCTGAGGCATGAGAGCCTGATGTCTGCTTCATTGCTTTTTCGACCTTGCTCTTTCCTGACGGGCTCTTTTCTTTGCATTCTGGGGTGGCTCTGCTCTTCTGTGGGGATGGTGTCTGTGGGCGGGCCCGTTTGGGTTGTTTCTGCTGAGTGCTTCTTGTGCTGAATCGTGACTGTGATGCATGGGAACCGTGGTCACTATCAACTGATGTGGCCACTGACCGGGGGGTAGACAAAGGCACTGGAGTAGGAACGGGAGTATGTGCCTGTTGAAGGGCAGACGTCACTGTGGACGACAAAGCCTGGACTGTACCGTGTAGCCCACCTACGTAAGAGTGTATGCCCTCCATGTAGACAACCACCTGGCCTAATTTTTTGTCATGGTCACTGAAGGCATTGAGCAGGGCTGTCTGGGCCACACAAAGCTGGCGCAGGATCTCTACAGACTAAGCACTGAGGGCAGCAGGGGGGACAGGTGCAGGCTCAGCAGTGCCAGGTGTGAATCTAACTCGTCCCCTCTTACTGACACGGACAGGACAGGGGCAGCACCAGAGGAAGTGGATGGGAGGCTGGCCACCGGCCGCTGTGTGGTAGAAGATGATGCAGAGTCCCCATTCCCTGTGCCTGCCAATATGGATGCATCACCGCTGGCATCAGGTGATGTAGTACTTTGTGTCTCAAACATGGATTCTTCCTGCATACTCTGGTCCCCCTCTGAGGCGCTGGTGAGCTCTGTGTCACTGGGCTCCTGTGCAGCTGTAGTGCTACTCTCGCCACCACTGTTTTTCAGCTCCTGTTCCTCCGTGTCCACTGGCGATTCTGCATGAGAGAGAGATGCAGGGTTGGGTTAGTGTCATCAACAGTACAAAGCAATTCAATCAATGCAGTACAGGAGATGCCCAAATCAACATGGTGACCACCACACCCTGCAGTCTCATTGCAGCACACACTACATAGACCACAACAGTACCTGTAACCCTGAATATCTGCCATGGCTGAGCCATGTTAAGGCTACACAGCACAACACCCTGCCCGTAGATGAAGTGTAGCAGACACACAGCTTGCTCTGCCACACCTAGGGACATGATGTGGGCACACCAATTATTACCACAGACAGACCTTGAGGGAACAGGATGGGACAACACACACACCTATTAGGACATGACAGTCCTCAATGGCAAGTAGCCCATGCCAAACACCATGTGGTACTCTGGGGCACATTGTTGTCAGATGTGTGGGCCTCAACGATCATGGTGCATGCAAAGTAGGCATACATGAAGTCACACTCAGATAGTGGACATTGCTGTTCACCCCCTAATAGATTCTACACACTATCCCAATGACCATGTAGATCCTAACACATCTGGCTATGGGAATGCACAGCAGGGAGTATCACCTTTGTAAGGCCAGTTTGGGCCAATGCATGACATGCATGTGAAAGTATCATAGGCATTGTTTGCATATGCCAAAACATGTTTCACATATTTTACCTTATACTACAAATGCACAAGAGATAATAGAGAGCATGTATGTTTTTGCATAAACATTTTTTGTGTGAGGAAGTGTGGATAGATTAAAATGCATTTTTGTATTTTGGAGAAAGATGCACATAAATTCTTTTAGTGAGTTGGTGTTATACGGTAGTAATTGTGATTGGTGAGTCATGAGTTGAAGGTAGTAGGATTAGCCTTCACATCCACAGTGGGTTGTATTCTCTGGCCATACAACACAGAGTCTGGGATTGTGTCGTTATCAGGTTATCCACTTGAAATAGGGGGTGGAGGGTGGGAAGGGGTTGGTGACCCAGCAGGTAAGTTTTGCTCTCCAGATCAACCAGGGGCAAAAGTTGATCCAGTGAAGGGTGAACTATGAGCTGCAGGAAATTATTGCACCACTTCCCTCGCCATTCAGAGATGTTCCCTGGGCACCTCCAGTGTCTACTGTGGGAGCCAGTTCTGTGTCCATAGGAGCTAGATGTGTCTCTCCAGGTCATGAGAATGAATTTGCAGGTTGTTGATGAGGACCCCAAAAATATGTTCATGGAGCACATAACCCACCCTGTGTTGTGGTTGCAACATTGGTGCGGTAAAAGAAGTCCTACTCCTTCTGCCTTCACAAAGTGAACATGTAGGCTTCTCACTCTGCTACCTGGTTAACTAGGAGGTGGAGGGAAGATCTCTAGAGGGGCAAAAGAGTACAACATGATAGATAAAGGATGATAGATGCCCATTGGTCACCTAGAGATCCCTGTCCTTGGGTTGTCGAAGAGAACACTGGAGAGCACTGGTGTTACACCTGCATTTAAGAGTGGGACTGGGGATCCATCTGAGATATGAGAGCGTTGAGTGGTGAGGATTATTGATCCTGTGTAGTTGAAACAAGGATTCATGGCCATGGTACTTGTGCCTGGAGGCTTGTAATCTGGAAGTTTGTATAATGGACAAGATTGGCTACTGGCACTAACGTTGTTGTAGGTGGATCATACTGCTTATGGCCATCAATGTCCTTGCCATCTTGGATGTTTTGTGTGCAAGATGATTGTAGCCTGCTGGAGTGGAGGGTTATCGTCCTTACCTGCAAATCAGCATCCACTTTTCTAGCTCTTGTCCTCCAGGTGCTGTGAATGACAGAGAGAGAAAAATTTAAGGTTCCATGTTCCTGTGGCAGGGTAGCAATGTAAACAAAGTAATACTGAAATACTTGACAAGATATGATGTGGTTACTGCACAAGCGATAGTGAATTTCCAACTGAAATCAAAGTTGTTGGCTTCATGATGTCTTTTGTGCCAATGCCACAGGTGCTCTGAGTGTGGAACAGCCCTGACATGTAAATTGCTCTCTGACAGAGCAGGCAGTAGTTTGGTAACAAATGAACTTGGAATTAATAACTTTCATAGAAAAGTAGAGCACCAAATCAGTGAGTACACACATGTTTGACATTGCTGTGAGGATATAAGTCATGAAATATGTGTCATCGATATATTTGCAACCCAAATTCTTTCATGCACCTTACGTCTAAATCCATGTGTTAGTTGTCAGTTGAAATTGTGTGGAATAAGATCACACAGTGCTATGGAGGCCTTAGGACAACAGATGTACCTAAATAAATTATGATATTTGCAGTAGTCCCATTCACATTGTTCCTTTTGTTTTGCACAGTGATACCTTATGTTCAATGAGACTAAGATTCAACAAGATGTGCTGGTACATCCCAAGCAATGACAGGCATTTAGCTGTCACTTTCTACATTGTATGATATGATATTTAGAATTGTGTGTATTTTGAAATATAGCATGGTAAAGGTATTGAATGTATTAAAATCATCATAATACTGGATAGCAATGTGGTTAGTAATACACTACAGTATTGCTAAAACAATTCATCACACATCTCTAAATCAATTAGACTAATTCCTTACCTAAGTTGTTGCCAGATGATTGACCGCTTTGTGGTATTAGTTTATTTTATCACAAGTCTTGTAAAACCACACTGCATAATTTTCAGGCCTGAATTCAGAAACCAGTTCCTCTGAGTGACCCAGCCTCTAACAACTGTATCTTATATTCTATGCTTGTGTACAGTGCTCCATGGACCAAGGAGTCAGCTTGTATTTGGTGTGTGCTGCTATACAACACAGGAAGCAATACTTCTTATCAGATTATAGGAAGCACAGAGAAGCTGACTGCTATTGTTTCTCCTCTGATTACTGGAAGACAGAACTTATAAGGTCACTTCTTCATAAGCCGAATTTCAGCTATCATTTTTATTAAATCACTTGAAAGAATGGAAAAATCTAAAATCCCTTCTCAGGTCTTTTAATGTAAGTGTAAGAAATTCGGTTATTGGTTAAGGCAGGTGATAGCCCTACACAGGCTACACATCCAATCCTTGTCAGGGTGAACGACAAAAGTCACTAAAACAACCTGTGCTTAACCTTCTGGTATCTTGGCACAAAGCAGTCAGGCTTAAATTAGAGGCAAACGTAAAGTATTTATACAGTATCCCTTGCTCACTTTGCCACTGGATTCAAGCAAGCCGGGCTGAAGACGGCTGTAATGCCAGAAACCGGTCCTCGGAAGCTTGTTTCCGGTCCAGGAAAGGCATGGCTTGGCAGTTCGGGTTGGACTGTTCCCATGAGGCACAGGGTCAGACTGATTTGCATATGGCCATGTCTGAACTGGGGTGGCAGAGTGGGCTAAAGAACGGTGATGGATTAAACCCAGATCTGTTGACTGGGTGTGAGTGTTTGATTGGTTCAGATGCTCCGTCCATCACCACCTCCTTTTGTAGGCTTAAATTAGAGGCAATCGTAAAGTATTTATACAGCACACAAACTGTGATAAATTATAAAACACTACACAAGCAGAATCCCAAATAATTTAGAAAAATAGAGTAAATGTTTGGGAATTAAAAAAAAAATAGCAGAACAACAAAAATCCAATCAGGAGAACTGGAGTTATCCAAGATCAATTAGAAAATAGCGCCTAAAAGCACAAAGTTCCACTCACGGTCATCTGGTCAAAATGACTGAGGGAACGCCACAAGTTCAGACTGACTGCGATTAAGCATGGTTCAGATATAGTTAAGTTCAGGTGTTAGTCCTGGTGAAAAGTTACCGTCTGAGTTTTGTGCAGAGTTCAGTTTGTGGCGGAGAAGGACGCAGAGAGCAGAAACAGTGTAATGGATGGTCGGCGTTGCAGCACAAAGAATATTCTGGGCATTGTGGGCTTTCATTGCTGTAGCAGGAAGAGCTGATTGGATGATGCAGGCTGTTGTTGCCGGAAATTTACTTCAGCAGTCATCGCAGGTTGCCGTTGCTATAGGGTGACGTGCATATCTAGTGTTCCAGTAAGTCAGTGTCATGCAGTGTAGCGCAAAGAGCAGGTCTTTACTGATGCTTTGCGATGGCGGTAATCACGGGCTGTGATTCTTGGCATGAGGGGTCACTTGTGGTCACAAAGAGCAGAAACTTCAGGATTTCGCATTTTCATCTTGAGAGGAGCTCAGACTGATGCCAGCTAATGGTTCAGGACATGGGAGACACCTCTTGAAGGTCAGGAACTCATTCCAGAAAAGGACTTGAGGGCTTAGGCAGGTCTTATTGCAGGTCCAGTCAATACAATATAGTGGGGTAACCCGTACCTGGGTACAATGTGATACAATAAACAATGGTTCTAGGAGACAGTGAGGATACAACAATTCAATGTAACTATCCTGATTAAACTTAAAAAAACAAGGAGAGAACATATGAGTCAAAAATCATCATATAAAACACAATGCTATTCCAAAACGTAGATTTATATAAATGCTGTACATCCATTATTTTTATACATTAGTTGCTCCATAAAGTCATACCAATGTGCTTAAGAGAAAGTGCCAGTGCATTAAAAGTAGTAAAGAAAAGGAAGGGAAGCACACATAACATCTATAAACTTATCAAAGGCTGTCTGTCAAACATTTCATACATCCCAAATATTCTGTGGCAAAACTAAGACAATCCAGGCAATTCAAAATATGTAGACATTTCGACCTGACATTGGTGGGAAGGGGCCAGTCGGTGCTTCATGAGCTGGTCTTCTTCAGCAAAAGTGAAAGAATATGGATAGGAGCAACCCATCAAAAAGAAAAGGATATTCTTTAAAATCAAGTCAAATGTAATATGTAAATGAATTCCTTCTTGTTCTGTGTAGGCTCACCTACTATGTCACTGTCTAGCAAAAATGCACAAACCCCAACAGCAGGGCTGTTCACAGTCACATAACACAGGATACCGGCAGAAGGCACAAATGGTCAGAACAAGAAAATACCAACTTTTTAAAAGTACAATCCGATTATTTGGGAACGTATTATCACTCCCTTGCCGGAAGCACTGCTTTGCATCGCAAAAACTATGCCACAATCAATTCCATTAAATCATTTTATTCAAGTTATTCCAGTCTTTTAGTTTGCCATTTCAGTTCATTCTGTCACATGAAATCCATTTTTATGTATAAAAATCTGATGCTGTAGTTATGCCCATCCATGCCTTTCCTCTAAAGCAGGACATATACATATTTCATCCCCAGTAGCGTGTCATTCCCAATGCATTTCGGGCTGCTTCATCGCCCTTCGTCAGGGGTTCACTACAAATATAAACCATGACTTTAGACAGTATGTTTAAACTTTTAAAACATGTTACATACTAAACTAGTGAATTGCTCATTGTATATGCATTTTAAAATGCCTCAATCGGCATTCTCACTCTAATAACAACCAACGTAAGACCAAGATGCAATACCACCCCGTTCTTCTCTATCTCAATCCCACGTTGTAAACCATGTTGTAAACCAAGTGGGAATGTCATCCCTCTGCCTCAATGCTCAAACTACCCCGCACTCCTTAAACCAAACCTCATGGAGACCCTCCCGTACCTGTGGTGCATGTCCTGATCTCATTCCTCCTTTTTCAAAAAAACGCCTATCAACTCTCTCACACCTGCTTCCCTTTTTAAACTCGTCAGACCTCACCCCTTAACATCTACGAATTCATGTGCTACAGAACGCATAATCCTCCACTAGGTTGTGCTAATACATCATTCCATTAAGGCCATCATTGATCTTCAGATGACCAAACCTGCACCTGATTGTTAGTAGATTGCTACGTTCACCCTTACGATGTTTA
The DNA here is from genome assembly GCF_964263255.1 of Lissotriton vulgaris. Taxonomy (NCBI): domain Eukaryota; kingdom Metazoa; phylum Chordata; class Amphibia; order Caudata; family Salamandridae; genus Lissotriton; species Lissotriton vulgaris. The sequence goes on along the minus strand of NC_141696.1, from coordinate 432,519,091 downwards.
CTGCTATAGTTTTTGCGATGCAAAGCAGTGCTTCCGGCATGGGAGCGATAATACATACCCAAATAATGGGATTGTATCCTTACCTACGTGGCCATAGAGCAGACCGCGTTACCAGGATGCACGCATCAAGTGATCAAACTGATGAAACAATGATGAAAAGGAGTGCACTTCAGCTCACCATTTTTGTAATTAACTTTTTAAAAGTGGCATTTTCAAAATTGTGACTTAAAATCTGACTTTACTATTAAAGAGGAATTGAAATTGCAATTCATTTGAGTCTAAACAGCACATTTCTATCTGCTTCCTCTCCAAAGTTAGCACTTATGAAATGTACTACGGTAACCCAGAGTTAGTCAATATGAAAGATAGGCCTTACAGTACTGAAAAAAGTCTTCAGGAGTTTATCACTACCAGGACATGTAAAACCTTAGTACACTTGTAGTACCTTTTAAATACAATGCAGCCTTTCCTATGGGCTTTAAGTGCTTACCTTAGTGGTGGCTTATACGTTTAAGAAGGAAGGTTTGTGCCAGGCAAAAGGTATATTTAAGTACTAAGTTGGTTCCTCGTCAGATAACTCAACCCAAGAACCACAGATAATAGGCGTATATGAGTCTTAATTCAGTTTCAACTTTTCTTCTTTTTAATCCCATAATTTTGAAGCTCCATTTTAGTCCTCGAGTTCACAAAGATGCTGAACCAAGCTTTTCTCAACAGCAGCTGGCGGTTCACCATTTGTCATAAATCAACCGAGATAGACTAAGAGCATATCGGGCAAACTGTCCTTCATCAGGGGTTATTGTGATTCAAAAAATCCCATCAAAACTAGCACTATCCAACACATAATCAAAACATTGCATTATACCAATTTAGTTACCACATGTATATCAACTGATGATTCGATGTTATGAAATAGACCCACAACCAAGCACGTACATTGAATGCAAATACTACTATTAAATCAAGTGTATATAGAAAAACTCGAATTGAAATCTCAAACGCAGTTAAATCAAATAAATTGTTACAACGGAACTACGTTTATTGAGTGTCACAAGGTACATTATGCCAGGCCGAAATGACAGTATAAAACTGCACTACTGACTGCAGTGGCAGGCCTGAAACATGTTTTAAAGTGCTACTGAAGTGGGTAACACAATGAGTACTGTAGCCCGCAAGTAGCATTTGATTTACAAGCCCTGGGTGCATGTACTATCATATACTAGGGACTCACAAGTAAAAAAAATGCACCAATCTGGTGTTGGGCAATGTTACTATGTTTTACGGAGAGAGTACAAACACTTTAGCACTCTTCTAGCACTGGTTAGCAGAGTCCTAATACCAACACAAATGAATTCAGAAAAACAGGAGGGGTGAATGCAAAAGGTTTTGGGGTGTGTGATCCTCCAGAGAGGGCCAGCTTCAACTGTAAGCCTCTGGAAAAGTGACAATTGAGTTTGTATATTTTGATAGTCTGCCATACTTAATGAATCATGTTATAAGATTAGTAATCACGGTAATCACATCCTCCCATGGATTCAATGCATGAACAGCAATCATGTTATCATGGTGCCAGACCTGTTTTGCATGCAATATTAAAAAACATATATAAGCCATGCCCCACATCAGCCCTAGGATGCCCCACCCGAGGACATCACTTGGGCCAGATTAAAATCGATACTTTTTCACCCACTGTGCCACTCTATACCGAGACCAGCCACATGCAAATCAATATAGACCCTGCTCCAATCAGCACAGCCCAACCTGAAGTCCCAGAGGATGTCCCCTCCAGATGGTTACACAAGCAACTCCAGAAGAGTATCAGAGTACTCAAGCCTCATCAGTGAGATGTAGCCTGAGTCCTATCACAAAGAGAGGTTGGGCATATTTGTTGCACTCATGGTGTCTACTTCAATAAAAACCCAAACATGTGTCCCATGCTCACTATGATAAAGACTCAAGATATACCTCAGCCATGAGGGTTTGAGAATTAAGCCTTTGGCAAACAAAACACTCCAAATCAGCCTTTAGGTGGTATTAGTGGCATTAGTGTTTTTTTCAATACATTTTAATATAATAAAAAAAAAACATTTTGAGTGTAAGCATGATTTATGCAAAGTAAAACTTCCAAACATGGCATTTAAAAATGTAAACTGATTTACAAAGGTGATCTCATTCTACTTTTATGCACTTGTATTTGTATTTGTATTTGTATTTAATTTATTTATAAAGCGCTAACAATCATCCTAGGTAGGATATCACGGCGCTGAGGTTTGGTGCTGAGGGGTACGGTGACCGCATTGATTACTGATTATTCTGGTTTAGGGAAGAGTAGTGTCTTTAATTGTTTCCTAAATGATAAGAGACATTCTGTCAGTCTGAGATTGGGAGGTGTCTGTACCTAAAAAATTACCGGATAATTTTTTGCAGTGGTTAATGGCACCCAGGCAGTCATTCCAAAGTATTGCTAATTCCGATTCGGACTGTGATGAGAGTTACTGGCCAAATTGGGATTGCAAAGTATGAGGGTAAAAAAAACAGCTCCTGGTGTACATTTGTTCCCATATGATACATCACTAGCAAAATGCTGCCAAAATGGGCCAAAGATGAGCTATTACCACAGGAGCAATGTGCTGTAACATTAAGGGGCATATTTACTAGAAACTGGCGGAGCGCAGTGTTACGCCAAAATTGGTGGCGCCACGCTCCATCAGTTTAAAAATGCAGGGCTGCGCCTTATTTACAAGAATGCAGCGCACCCCTGCGTTTTCCCTGACGTTGGCACCAAAGAAGCTGGCTAGAGCCAGCGCAGGCACCCTTGAATCATGTTTCAAGGGTGTCTGTGCTGTTTATGTGCAGGGGGGACACCTTCCTGCACATAAACAATCTTTACAGGTGATTTGCTGTCTCTTTGTGTGCTGCATCACATGGAAAGAGCAAAATACGAAATGAAACAGTTCTCCTTGTGTCGCCTGCTTAAGACCAGGTATTCCCAGGCAATATTTTTGGTGCTGCCCCATAACTTGTAAATATGGGGCAGCGTCAAAAAGCAATGGGTGTTGTGGTGGAACGCCCACTGCAACACACATTGCATTGCAAATAAGGTGAAAGACTTAACGCCACCAGAACACCGGAAAAAGTGACGTCTGGTGACATATTAACCCTTGTGCCCCTGTTATTCAGCATATCTTAGGGGATATTCCGCTTAATACACCCATGCCTCAGGAATACTGATCTCAGAGGTGCAAGTAATTATGTGTGTGGGAATATTGCTTCAGTATCCCCCTGAATTTGCGATAAGGATGCTTGAGGGCTTCCGTAGGCGTGTGTCAGAGTGGTGGTATGTAAAATGTAATGCAGAATGGGTCATCACCCCAGAGGTGTAGCTTCTAGACTACTCACAAACATTTGGAACACCTTTCCAAAACTCATCCACACTTATAAAAGTTCACCTCCTCAGAACAGCCTTAGGTGAGGCAGAAAATGTGGACGTGTTAACGCCCCCATTCTATAATGGGTGGCCAGAAAAAGAAGAAAATGAGGGGCCTTATTTATGAAGGCCTTGCGCCACTGGTGCGTCACTTTTTCCCATGTTAAAAGTGACGCACCAGTGGCGCAAGGTCTTCATAAATAAGGCCCAAGGTATATAGCACAAGGAAATGCAGTGATATCTGACTAGCCGTGTATAGGCCCCTGCAGGGAGATTAGATGTGCCATATTAGGTCGTGAACAGTCACTGAAAACAACGATTCTCATGTTTGGACATAGATTGTGCTGCTTTGATCGTCCTTGTCGCGTCTGGTATGTCAAAATACATTTCGATTTGAAGAATCCCTAGATCTCGTCACAAATCCTCAGAATGATTTGGCATCACTCGCACCTACTAACATCATTTTTACTTCTCAACAGCATCAATCATCCTGACATTTAAATTAAATCCAAGAGGAAAATATGGAATGCATGTGAAAATGCATTTAGCTGTATTTGAAGATGCAAAGCCAACCCTCATGTGAACTTACAGACTTGAAAGCGTAATAACTAAATGCAAAACGGGGAATTCAAAGCTAAACTCTCGAATTCTCTAATTTAAAAAATGTTATATCTCTCATGAGAATCAACAAGGCCGAAATACTTATTTCTGTCTTCCTTTTTCCTATTGATCTTGCGTAACAGATTTAAATGTCATATCTTTTGGGGCAACTTTCAAATGATCTGGTTTTAATGATGTTTCTTTCAATGAATGGGTTTACATTGATGAGACATAGCCAATGAGTAGGGCAGTCAGTGTGCGGTGAAATTTTGTATGTCATTATATCAAACCCAGTAGTGTTGACCAACCATTATATCACATCCACTACAGTGGCTAGCACTAAGTAATCGTGGTAAGTATATCATTATTGCTCTCACCTCCACCTTTGCTTTTGTAATTAGGTCTATGTAATCGACAGAATATTGTTGTGGGATATAATGCATGCAATATAGTGAGAGTACACCCAAACTAAGGGTCTGATTATGAGTCTAGATGTGCATGGACCGCCAGACTCACGGTGGTACATTGGTGGAGGTCTTACCACCGCCGCACCGGTTGTCAGATCGCCTTTTTACGACCAGGGCGGTTGGGTCGCCATAGCACTGCCTCAACCACCAGGGCCAGAGAACCCTGGCAGTGGTGCAGTGGTCTGAGGGCTGTAATATGCCTGGTGGTATCCTGAGGCCCCGGCAAGCACATTCCGACTTTCCTCACCGCCAGCAATCTCATGGAGGATCTTCCTCCTTGAAACTGCTGGTAGAGAGGAAAGAAAGGGGGGGCAGTCCCCCTCCTGTCCCTGTGCACGGGAGTGCATGCAGGGGACACATGTGCCCTCCTGTATTTTACATGTTGGGCCCTCAGTTCCAGCATGGGAAGAAATGCACAACATGGTGCATTCCTTCCAGGCCCATGCACGCGGTGAACCTTTAAAATGTACTGTCGCAAGACTACCACCCCACCTGCCCAACCACATAAATACTTGTAATCTGGCAGGTGGGAAGGCAGCGGTGAATTTCGGCAGTGCAGGAGCGTGGCAGTGGTGTCTGCCCATTCCCGCACTGCCAAAACTCGTAATCAGGCCCTAAGTGAGTAAGTCCTCTCATAGTTTGGCTACTATGTGTAAGACATAACAGGAACTGTGAATGACAGTGGTACAGAACAGATATAGACATTACAGATGTTAGAATTGGGGGTCTCTGGTTGGTACAGGAAGGTACTTGTGACAAGCAGGGATCCTCTCCTCTAGTCAGGGCAAGGGAATCACTCTCTCAAAATAACCCCTGCTCACCGTCTAGGCGGCATGGCACGAGCAGTCAAGGCTTATTTCAGAGGGGATGTAAATTAAGCAGTTGTGACCACATACAGTAACCCAGTGACAACACTACAAATGCACACCACACAGGTTTTATATAAAAAATAAGTATACTTTATATAGAGTTATCACAAGACCAATAAACGACAAAAAGAATCCACAGTACTATTAAGTTTCAAGAGTTCAGGTTAAAAAGGCTTAATTCAAGGTTCTGTGCGAGTCGGTAGCCTTGTCCAGCTATAGCGTTGCTGAAAAGAACACAGAGTCAAAACAAATCCAGCGGACCACAGCGGTCCGGGCCCACTCAAATGTCGACAGACTCAGTCACAGTACCTTTTCCTTGAGGCGGCTGGCAGGGATGAGCGAGCCGGTTCCGGGGTTCGTCGTGGTGTAAAAAAAGGAAGCGTTGCAGGTCACGGTGTCCTTCCAGTCGCAGTGCAGGCTACGGCTCGTTGACGGTGTTGAGACGGAGTCGGTGAGCACAGGCTTGCGTTGTTTGAGGCGGACGTTGCTCGTTGCGGTGCTTCCTGCTTTACGGTGCGGCGACAGAGCCGGAGTTCGGGAGCTGGCGTCGGTCAGTCCGGATAGCGGTGCGAGTTGGGCGGTGGGTTGTGAAGCGTGCGAGGCGGTGCCCAACTCGGGTCCGATCATAGGACTCAAAGTCAGTAGCAGTGACCGTGTGAGTCAGACCAGTTCGATTCGGTGTAGCGAGGCGTTGCACGTCGCGGTGTCCTTCCGGTCGCAGTGCAGGCTACGGCTCGTTGACGCGTCAGGGCGGAGTCAGTGAGAGCAGAGCTTGCCTTGTTTGATGTGGACGTTGCTTGGTGTGGTGCCTTCAACACCGGGCCGGTCGTGAGAGTCGGTCACAGCTCCCTGCCTCTGTAGCCACTTGTTTCCAGCAGCAATTCACAAAGGCTAGTGAAGTCCACTGGTCCTGGGACTTCGGTCAGGGGGCAAGTTCTCTTCCAAGCCCTTGGAGATCTTTGCACAAGTTGAAAGAAAAGTCCACAAAGTTCTTTATCCTCTCTTTGGCAGTCAGGCAACCACTGCAGGCCAATCCCCCAAGCAGCACTTCAGCTTAGGAATAGTCTCTCCTCAGTTTCTCCAGGTTCCTTCTCCTCAGCAGAGGTTTCGTCTTGTAAGTCTAGAAGTGATCTAATTTCATGGGATCAGGGTCCCAATAATTATACCCCTAAATCCTTTGTTCTCGGAGGGGAGAGGGGCCTGGGCCCAGTTCAAGCCAGTTCGGAAGTACTCTGTTTACCAGACCTCTCCTCCCCACTCACCACGCAGGGCAGACACATGAGACGCCCCACAGGAGGTGGAGCCAGCATTGTTGAAGGCAAGTACAGTCCAGGAGCACTTTGTTGACAGTCTTCCTTCTTTCAGTGTGCAGGGCAGAGACATCAGACACACCACAGGGGGTTGAGCTAGCATTGTAGAGGGAAGGCCCAGCCTGTCTCCTGGAATTCCCCAGCCCTGTCACACACAAACCCAGACAAGGAATACACAACCTCGCAGAGGCAGGCTCAAATGGTTAGGCAAGCAAATACCTACTTGCAACCACAGAATATTAAAATAGGCTTTACTAAAAGATGTATTTTATTATTCTGAGTCTAGGCATACTAAATTCGAATTTCTACCATGTTCTCTGAGTCGGCTAGGATTATAAACATGTAACAATCCAGCAGCCCATTGTGGCCTATGGAGAACAGGTAGCCTTGCAATAGTGAAAAACTAAAATGGCTGTAATTCACTATTAGGGCATGCCGCACACATCAGGGCTTGTCCTACCTTATACTTACAATACACCCTGCCCTTGGGTCTGCCATAGGGGTGACTAATATGAAAAATAGTGAAGGTTTAGAGACTGGCAATTGGGTGCACTTGCCCAGTCAGCATGACAGTACCAGACTGCACACAGGCTCTGCAATGGCAGAACTTAGACACATTTTACAAGGCTGCTTCTGTGAGTGGTACAACCAGTGCTGCAAGCCCACTAGCAGCATTTGGATTTACACACCATGGGCACACTCAGTGCACTGTACTAGGGTCTGACAAGTAAACCAAACATCCAATCATGGAACCATTAATCAATACATCAATTTACAGTTGGGAGCACTCGCACTGTGGCACTGGACAGCAGTGGCACAGTGCCCAAAGCATCTAACACCAGCAAAAAGACAGGAGGCAACAGCAAAAATGGAAGGGAGACCCAGGCCAATGGTGCCAGGTCTAACAACAGACAAAAGAGGCTCTGCCCCATGCCCACCATTGGACAGACCTCTGAACAGCCTTCTAGTGAATGCAAACTGAATATCGACCCTAGAATATCAATGGTACACAATATTAAGTTTGACAGATTAGTCTAGATTTTCTATTACTAACTCAATATTTATGTACCTACACAGTACATATATCTTCAAGGTACATAGATGTGGAGTTAGGATCAGTAAATCTATACTTCCCTATATGTACTTTCCTTTTGATATTTTGTCCCAAAATGTTCTACCCTGGACATTCTTGTACCACAATATTATAGGGATAGATATTCAGTCGTAAAATCACTTTCTATCATCTGGACCACATCATTCTACTAAACAGACTTGCCTGAGTGACCAAAGTCCCAGTAGAATATATGAATTTATTATCTCTCCCTTCCAGAAGAAGCGCATTAGGCAGCAACTGAGAAAAATGATGTAATTTCGAAAAATTAAATGGTGGAACATCATTTAATTAAAAAAAAATTGGGTGCTATCAATCAATCAGGGGAATTATAAGTTCACTATTCACCCATGAGGGTCTCAAGGAGCTGGGGCGGGGAATAAGCAACTCCATTAAGTCATAGAGCCAGGTCTTGAGTGTCTTCTTGAAGGTGTTCAGGGAGGGAGCATGTCTGATGTGGATCAGAGCTCGTTTCAGGTCTTGGCTGAGATGTAGGAGAAGGCTCCTCCACCTGCTCTGGCTCTGTGGATTTGTGGGATTTCGGCGAGGGTGAAGTCGGTGGTTTGGAGGATCCTCTAGGGTTGGTGGAAGGAGATTCTTTTGTTGAGGTATTGGGATCGGGTGTTGTGGGTGAATATCTCGAAAGTAACTCTCTTCTTGACGGGGAGCCAGTGGAGGGTCTGCAAATGTTGGGTGATGTTTTTGTGTCGGGGATGCTGAGTACGAGTATGGCTGCGTTGTTCTGTATGGGATGGAGCTTGCAGTGTGTCTTTGGTCGAGGAGGGTGCGGATGTCATCTGTGGCAGTGGGTAGAGCAGTCTCAGTGCTGTGGTTGCTGTGGAATCCGGATTGGGATGAGTCAAGTATGGAGATGAATTTTGTTAGTTGTGGATTGATGGTCTTCTCTGTGACTTTGGACGTGACAGGGAGAAGGGAGATGGAACGGTAGTTCTTGAGGTCCATGGTATCTGCTGAGGGCTTCTTGAGCAGGGTGTGACTTCTGAGTGTTTTCAGTTGTCAGGAAAGGTGCTGGTCTTGAAGGTGGCGTTGATGGTGCATCGTGATTCTAGAGCGATGGTGGCTCTGTGGAAGATGTGCTGTGAGCGGGGGTCTGTGGAGGTTCCTGAGTGGATAACCTTTCATGGTCAAAGTGACGTCTTTGGTGGTGACTGGGATCCAGGCGGAGATGGTGGGCTGGTTGACGTTGCTGGAAAGGGAATTGGTTTCAGAGTCAGTGTCTGGTCATTGAAGTTGTCGTAGAGGCTCTTGATTTTCAGATGGAATTAGGATCCCAGCTTGTTGCAGAGGTCCTGGGAGGTGGTGATGTCTTTGGTTTCATTGGCAGGCTTGGTGAATCCCTAGATGATGCTGAAGAGTTCCTTGCATTTGCTGGAGTTGGTGAGGATCTTGTTTTGAATGAAGGCCCTTTGGGAGGTTCTGATGTGCTGGTGGTATTCTGTCATGGAGTTCTTGTTGGTGGTGCGGCCTTCTGATGTTTTGCTGTTCCTCCAGTTCTTCTCGAGGCATCTGCAGGTGTGTCTCAATTCTTGGAGGTCGGCAGGGAATCAGGTGACCATCCTGGGGCGTTGTCTGTCGGAGTTACGTAGGGGTGCTACAGAGCATTCTCACCAATGATGTTCCCAATCTTATCAAATGTGAATATGAGAACAATAAGTGGTCCACTATAATCCTTAGGAATTGGTTTGGCAAATATATCACCAGGCAGAATCCAATTGAATCATGGCATCACCGAAGCTAACAAGGAAACACTACAAGACTTGTGTACAATTCTAGGTATGTGAGCAAAATCTCATTTAATTCAGGAATTTTATGCTGCACAAAATCAATAAACTTGTTCCCAGTTCCATAACAGAACTCTGCACATCATTTTCACCCACAGGAGACTAGATTGAGAAGAAAACTTCTTGGTGGAACAATAACAAAAATTTGGAGAGATATTTTATCCTCAAACCATTTTTATGACGGGTCTCACATGTATTTTGCATGTAGAATATGACGACCCAATTGCATTTCTCGTAACTTACATTTCATTAAATTAACTCGTATTTCGCAGAAAATAAATGTATACATTTCTCCCACTCCAAAACACTGCTTATATTAGCGGAGTTAGAGAAATAGACACATGCAAATGAAAATGCTCTGACATCTTAATAGCAGATTTGTGATAACAGGTTCAAGCACAGTCTATGAAAAAATAGGCCAGTCCTACACTAACACCCAATTCTACACAAAAAACAATGGCAAACACAACACAGGCAATGGGTAGTGCAGCCATCATGCCACAAGATAGTCATAAGGAGGAAAGAATCAATCAGAACATTATGCAGGTAATACAAATATCATGCTGTCCAAAACCAACATGTGACTGACCTGTCTTGAAATATGAAATCTATGTATGAGCATCAGTGACTAAACAAGGCCAAAAAATATATGTGCAGTTTTGACAATCAAATCACACTACAACCCATCACTCTCATTAGTATTAAGAATCCACTGAAAAATAAAATCAACTACCCAATGATTGCATATAACACTGTCCAATAGATGTTTACTAAAGTCATATTTGACTATGGGCCTGATTTAGGTTTCGGGGATGGGTTACTCTGTCACAACGGTGACTGTTATCCCATCCGCCGTCCCATAGGATATTATGGGATTTGCATTTCGGCAGAAGGGATATCCGTCACCATTAGGATGGACTAACCCATCCGCCGAAATCTAAATCAGGCCCTAAATTAAAATAATCTCTAAAGCCCTACAAATTGAACTTCAGTCAAAAGACACTGTTACTGGGACTGAAAAAACAGAAACAACAACGCCCTGTCCTTGCAAAACATTAAGTTGCCACTAGTCTACTAACACTTCCGAATCAAGACTTTAGCATTAGTACAGATACGAATGTCCAATGATTCCCTATATACATTTACAAAGCCATGCCATGATAGAAATCATCACTACCCTTCAATCAGCATGGTCATTCACACTAACAAGAAATCCAAATAAAAGTAGGTCATTCTCCATAATGCCAGTGTGAATGCCATGCTGGAATAAATTTCAAATTAGCCTGTCCCTCAACACCGTTAGACCTGTTAGCCTTAGGATGATCTCCCCCAAACCTTTTGGCTTACTTCTCCTTTTTTAAGTTGATTGAGTTTTTGTTGGCCTTAGGACTCTTTACACTTTACTACTGCTAAACAGTGCTAAAGTGTGTGGTGCTCACTCCCTAAAGCATGGTAGCATATGCTTACACCCAATCGGCACCTTTAATTTACCTATAAGTCCCTAGCAAAAGAGTACTACATGTACCCAGGACCTGTAAAATAAATGATACTAGTGGTCCTGCTGCACTAACTAGGCCAACCATTATTTGGCCTTTCAAGCATGTCTCAGGTAACGTTTAAAACTGTCATTTCAACCTGGCAAAACAAAACTCTTGCTAGGCCTACACCTTACCTTTGAGTTCTCTCTTGGCTAGACAGAGCATGCGCTGTCTTGCAGAGACTGTTGTATTTAATACGTAGGCTTCAGCCCACCCATAGACTTCCCATTTTCTGGCTCAATCATCGCTCTCATATTCTTTCTCCCCATTTGTCCAACATGCATGCGTCATGCCTCTTTCTGTGTATAGTCTTCCCCAAACCATGGACCGATTACTGCTATCCATCCACTGCTCCCATTTTAGGAACTGTTTTAGTAACTACTTTTTTGTATGTGGGAGCACATCACACAAGCGCCCGTGTTTCTGTAACCAGGCCTGTAACTCTAGTTCTTATCTTGTCACATTTGATGTGCATTCAAAGAACGAGGTCAATTTTCATATTCTGTTTTGAACAGGCATGATTCAGATGAGGTAAGTGTGAGTGTCTGAGTGATGTACGAAGAAGCTTTAACTTAATAAATTCAGAAGGAACGCGATAAGCAGTGCCCAGTGTTCTCTTTAAAACAGCGGGGTAGGACTGGCGATGGCTAGTTTAAACCTGCATCTTTTTATTGGGGTAACTTGATTCAGCGCCTTGCTGTGTCGGTGTAAGGTGACCACCCCCAAAGGCTAATTTCTATTTATTGCTTCAAAACCTCCCTTTCAGTGGCAAGGTGTGTCAGGCTCTGAGCAGACTCTGCCTTCCTGGGCCTTGCTCTTGCACATGTTGCTGGCTTATGGGAGCTGAGCCTGTACTGAGTGGTGGACCTTAGCACCAGCATGTTGACATTCAGGTTGACTATCGGCATGCTGGAGGGATAGCAATTCAGAGTCCCCCCACGCCAGTGCTCCCTTGGTGTCACCTTGCAGGATTCACTATAATCAGCAGACGGGCGCATAGGTTTTCAGAGAATGTCAGTGATTTGTGAATATGTTTTTATTAATTTATATATTTTTACGGTTTTCCACTCCACTCCAATGTACCCTAAACGACCCCTCCTTACTTCACTACAATGCATCATAATCTACTCCACTTCTTCACACCCCACTACACCCCACTGAATCTACCCACTCCAATCTACCCCAACATAATTTACCCGCCCACCCCACCCCACTCCAATCTACCTCACTCCAGCTATCCTACTCCAATATAACCCACTCTAACCCAATCTACCACACTCCTCTCCAATCTATCCCAATCAATTCCACTATGATCTAATCTACTCCACTCCACTCCAATCTACCCCACTCCACTCCAATATACTCCACTCCGCTCCCCTGCAATCTACCCACTCCACTCAATCTAACTCAATCAACCCCACCTCACTTCAATCTATCCTACTCCACACCAGTCTACTGCACTCCACTCAAATCTACCCCACTCTGCTCCAATATATCTTAGTCTGTCCCACTTCTCTCCAATCCACTCCAATCTACTCAGCTCCATTCTACTCCACTATACCTCAGTCCAATTTACCTCACTCTTCCGATTTACCCCACTCACTCCAAACTCAACTGCAATCTATCCAACTCCTCTCCACTCTAATCTACACCACTCCCCCTCAATCTACCCTACTCCTCTACAATCTACCTAACTCCAATCTACCCCACTCCACTCTATGACACTCCAATTCCCTCAACCCAAATCTATCCCACTTTACTTCAGTCCAATCTCCCCTACTCCAATCTACCCCACTCCACCCCAATGTACCCTACTCCAATCTACGTCACCCCATTCTACCCCTCCCCAATCTACCCTACCCAATCTTCCCCTATCTACTCAAATACAATCTACTACACTCAGTATATCCCACTCTACCCCAATCTACCCCACTCCACCCCACCACACTGCAATCTACCTCACCACACCCCACTCCAATCCAAACCACTCCACTCCAATCTACCTCACTCCAGACTATCTCACTCCAATCTATCCTCTTCAATCTAATGCACTCCAATCTCTCCCAATCCAATCCACCCCACTCCATTCCAATCTACCATACTCTAATCCATCCACCCTACCCCACTCCACTCCCATCTAATGTACCCCACTACACTCCACTCTACTCCACTCCACTCTTCCCCAATCTATCTCACTCCACTCCAATCTCAACTCCACTCCAATCTATTCAGTTTCACCCCAATCCACTCCACTTCACTCCAATGTACCCCATTCCGTTCAACCCAATGTACCCCACTCCAATCGACCCCACTCCACTCTACCTCAATCTATCATACTCCATTGCACTATACCCAATCTTCCCCAGTCCAATTCACTCAAGTCTACCACATGCCACCCAAATCTACCCCACTCCAGTCTAACCTAACCCACTCCACACCAATCCACCCTAACCTACCCTACCTACTCCACCCCAAACTACCCTACTCCAATCTAATCTATCCAATCTGCCCTACTCTAATCTGCCCCAGTCTAATCTGCCCCACTCTACTCTGCCCACACTCCAAACTACTCCACTTCAATCAACCCCAATCCATCCCAATCTTCTCAACTCCAATCTACCCCACCTTAACCCAATCTACCTGCTCCATTCAACCCCACTCTCATCTATCCCATCCCAACCCAATCCATACCATGCTGCTCTATCTAACTCTACTTCAATTTAATCCACTCCAGTTTGCCTCACTCCACTTCAATCTACCCCAATCTACCCCACTCCAAACTACCCTACTCTTATCTATCTCACTCCAGCCTACCCCACTCCACGCCTAGTGACCCTACCATAGTCCACCCAATCTATTCCACTCCTATCTACCCCACTCCAATCTACCCCACTCTAATCTACCCCAACCACTGCACAGCACTCTCCCCAACCTACCCCACCCCACCCCACTTCACTCCAATTTACCTCAACATATCCCACTCCAATCCAAACCACTCTACCCGATCAACCCCACTTTAATCTGCCCCACTCTACTCCAATCTACCCCACTTCATTCCAATCTACCCCACTCTACTCCAATCTACCTCACACCATCCCAACTACCCTACACAACTCCAATTTACCCCACTCCACCAATCTACCCCACTCCACCCCAATCTATCCCACTCCACGCTATCCCAATCTACCCTGCTCAATTCCATTGTACAGCAATATAATCCATCAAATCTATCAGACTCCTATCTAGTCCACTCTAATCTACCCGACTCTACTCCAGTCTACCCCACTCCACTCTACTACAATCCACCCCATTCCACTCTACCCCAAATCCACCCCACTCCACTCTTCACTAATCTATGCCATTTCACTCCAATCTACCCTAATATATCTCACTCCACTCTTCCTAATATACCCTGATCTACCCTACTCCTATTGCACCTAAACCCAACCAAATCAACTCGGATCCCCTTACACATGGTCCCCCCCTACATATCCCTGCATCATGTGTCAGGCACCCCATGGTGCCTGCCACGTGGTGCTGTGTTAGGTGTCATGTCTATTTTTTGTACTGTGCCAGTGGTGGCAGTCGCATCGCAATGCCTCTGTCTGGACCGCCAACAGCCTGTCAGGCGGTCCGTTTACGATAGGGTGGCGGGTGGACAAATTCCGTCCGCCATTCTAATCAGCCCCCAAGGGCCTCCTTTATGGCATTTTGGCATAGTGCAGCGCAGCAAGGCACCTAGTGTTCAGACAAAATATCAAGTCAGTTATATCGACTGACACAATTATCGAGTTGTAAATATCGTGACGACTGGTGCTTACAGCACCGACCGCCACAAGGCTGGGAATGCACTATGTGAATTGTCATGCACAAGGTGACAGGCACCGTGAGGTTCATGCCACCATGTCCACGACAATGCAGGAGGGTACCATAGGTACCACCTATGTGCACCCTCCACCCCCCCAATACTCTGGTGCCTGCAAGGGACCCCGTAAGATAATTCTGCATGCCTTTGGCATGTTTCCGCCCCCATGCTAATATGGATGGCGATGTCTAGCAGACACCGCCACCACATTAAACCCTTTTCCGCCCGGTCGACTTGTCGATCGGGCGGAATATCAGCGGACGGTCTTCCCGCCTGCCGCTGTACCCATGCCTTACTAATATGCCAGGGGGTAAATGGGTGGTGGGTGGGGAAGGGATGTAGGCAGATGATAGGCAGAAACAACGCCGGGGGGGCTTGCCATTATCCATCGCGAATCAATCAAATGCATCTCTTTTGAACTCCCAGATATCAAGGAGGCAGAAAGCCTGGGTTTCAATCTCCACATACATAAGACTACTACTTTTACCCTGTCTGGAGTATTGATATACCGACCACCGGGTCAACAGAAAAACTTCCTAGATAGTTTAGCTGAGGTGATCAGCAATCTTGCCCTCAAATTCGCCAATTTTACAGTTTTGGGCAATCTAAATCTTCACCTTGATTCTGATTCAGACTCAAATGCGTCCTGTTTTAAAGATCTCATAGATATATTAGGGTTGACCCTATTGACACGGGACCCTACTCATAGGGCAGGACACTTATTGGACTGCGTATGCACAAACCTAACATCTTTAAAGGTCAAACCGCCCCGCCCTCAAACCTGGACCGACCACATGTTCATTCCATTTGACCTCTTAGTGGAAGGAAAGGGGATCAAAAAGTGTCTCCCTAAGGTAAACGCCAGTATGAAACATGATTGGAAGAAAATAAGTAAGGACCCGGATCTGCAGCAGAGAGCTGTGGCACTTAAACCCATCTGGACGGGCGTCACGGAGGCAGATAATACAAATTTTAATCACTGGATTGAGGAAATCGGTGGTCCCCCTAAGGCCACAAACCCCAGTAAACCACACTATAATAAAAAATCGGCACCCTGGTTCTCACTCTCCTTGAAGGAGAAACATGTAGAGGTTAGAAAATTGGAGAGAATATGGCGCCGCTTGTATAAGGAAGAAGACCTCAGCCACTATAAAGAATCTAGGAGGCAGTACCATGCTCAGATTAAAACTGCTAAAAAGGAATACTACTTAAAAGCAATTGATTCTTCGAATAACAAACAGAAAGAGATTTTTAAAGTGGTCAATGATTTTATGAAACCAAGGTTCCTCCTATCAGAGATTCCGCCCTCCCTTACTTTATGCAACTCGATTGCTGATTTCTTTGAGCAGAAAATACTAAACCTTACCAAAGACTTCTCTGAACAGCCCGCTGCCAAGGCAGCAGAGGACCTTGAAATTGCCCCTGGAGTAGCACAATTCTGTGATTTCCTGCCTATTAGTTCAGAAGACTCACGCCAATTGATTCTGTCCACTAAATCTGGTTCTCCCTTTGACCCCTGCCCCCCTATGATGTTACATGCCCTAGTAGATACAGTTAACCCCATCATAAATAACATCATAAATTCATCTCTGTCCTCTGCTGAGATTCCTTCGGAATGGAAATTGGCGGCAGTGAAACCCCTGCAAAAAAAACCTCTGCCAGACCCATCAACACTCTCCAACCTCCGCCCAATCTCCCTGCTCCCGATGCTTTTTAAAATGACCGAAACGGTGGCGAATAAACAGCTGACTAAATTCCTGGAGGACGAGGATATCCTGCAACTTAATCAATCTGGGTTTCGGGCCTCACACTCCACGGAGTCCGCCCTTCTGTACACCGTGGAGACACTGAAGACCGCCATGGATCAAGGGAAGAAGGCCGTCCTTATCCTACTTGATCTATCGGCGGCCTTCGATACGGTGTCCCACTCAATACTGATCAGGCGACTGATGGCAGCAAGGATAGGGGGCACCGTGTTGGACTGGCTGAGGAATTTCCTCGACCATCGTAGACAGGTCACGGTGTTGGGAGAATACCGCTCTGAGGAAAAAATCACACAAACAGGGGTACCGCGGGGCTCCAGTCTAAGCCCGGTACTGTTCAACGCATACATGATCCCCTTGATTGAGCTGATTTCGTCTTTTAACATCAGTACCATATCATACGCTGACGATACTCAGCTCATTCTAGTGCTAGACAGGGAAAATGGAAAGGCAGAGGAAAATCTAAAAGCCTGCCTTACCGCAACCTTCATTTGGATGCGTGAGAATCATCTAAAATGTAATGCCGGGAAGACCGAAATTATACCCTTCGGCCCCCAAAACCCCTTTTCCCCTAGCCTATGGTGGCCACTGGGTGTGGAGTCCCCTCCTGATACCATCGCTACGGCCCGGAACTTAGGGATCAGGTTTGATAGTGCCCTATCTTTCAAACAGCAAGCAGGGGCAGTGGCAGGGTCTTGTTTTAATATCATCAGAGGACTCATAAAGTTTTTTGATTTTCTTCCTCTGACAGCCAGGAAGACGGTGACAGTAGCACTTGTAACATCTCGCCTGGACTACTGCAACAGTTTATATGCAGGACTAAATCGATCTGTCCTGCATAGGTTGCAGGTTGTCCAAAATGCTGCTGCCCGTCTGGTCCTAAAATGGCCGAGGAGGTCATCTGCCTCGGCTGCTCTCAAGGCCCTACACTGGTTACCCATTCACAAACGCATACTGTTCAAAATCTTAGTGATTACCTTTAGGGCATATCACCAAAAAGGACCCAAATATTTCCTTCCCTGGTTCAAACAGTATGCACCAACACGCTCCCTCAGATCAGCCAACATGAATCTGTTACAGACCCCCAAATTCAGACTCTCAACAAGAGGAGGGAAATCTCTCGCAACACTGGGCGCAAAAGCTTGGAATAAACTCCCACCCAACCTGCGCTTGATCTCAGCCGAGAAGAACTTCCGTAAGGCTCTGAAAACTTGGATTTTCAACCTTTCAGACACGGTCTGTATGACTCTGGTTTAGACACAGCGTTCTGTTTAGATGAGATGGATGTGTGAGCTGACTTTTCCGGCCTTCCACCTAGGCTACGGGCTACAAGCGCCAAGATGCTCCCTGGAGTGACAGCCGCGCTATAAAAGTGCATACTTACATTACATTACATGTAGGGCGGATCGCCACCACCATGCGGGCGGTGACGATCTGCCCTACATCCTAATGGGCCCCTATGTCACCTCGCCGCAATTCCGCGCATCCATCGATCCACCATGGGGGGAAGATCCTTCTCCTACTTAGCGGCCAAAACCTGGAATTCTCTCCCCACCCACCTCTGCCTTACACAGAACCACCTCTCCTTCAGAAAGCAAATAAAAACTTGGATATTCGATAAGTAAAGTACCCCCCCTCCCTCAAGCGCCTTGAGACCCTCTGGGTGAGTAGTGCGCTATACAAATTTTGAACTTGAACTTGAACTTGAACTATGTGTATTACATGTTATAATTTATTTTGTAGTGTTATAATTTATATTATTATGTTTTGTTTATTTGAAATTATATTATTTTTTTTGATAACCAAGTTTATTGGTTTTAAAAGACAAATCACAAAATACATTGGAAGCAAAATCAAGCACATTATTTGGATAAAATACATTATAAAGAGGGACGACAGGGACTTGTAAGGCACTCTTTGGAATGAAGAAAAACACTTGCATATGATCATTCTTGTACAGGATACACGTGCACCCCTTAGGGCAAAAGATTGAACCATTTGCCCAATATCTTGCCAAAAAGCTCAGGGCAAACCTGGGCCTCAAAGAGGGGCTCCTCTTGAGTTCCACACCAATCCACTCCCCGTCTCCATTTCCGCATAGTGGGGGGGTTTGGCCTGAAACCAGAGTGCCACTATATCGCACTTCGCCAGTGTCACTGCTGTTCCTAGGAAGCGCTTATTGGCCAGGGAGCCTTCAAGGCCATCAAGCACACCCAGGACCAAGTGTAGTGGGTCATGAGGAATCGTCCACCCCAGGGTCTGTGTAAGTTCTAGTTCCACCACGCCCAAAATGGTGCAATGATGGGGCATTGCCAACTCATGTGGTAGAAGTTCACAGGGGCGTGGCTGCATCGCGTGCAGGTCGGGGAGAGCCGCATACGGGTGCTGTATAGGTGCACAGGAGTGAGGTAAGCCGTATGGAGGTAATAGAGTTGGACTAGACGCAACTTGGAGGTGGTCATGAAGGTCTTGGGGGCCATGAGGTCATCTCTTCAGTCTGCGTCCTCCAGGGGGCCCAACAACCCCTCCCAGCAGGCACGTAACAAGTCTAGGAATGCGGGGTCATTGTTCACTAGGGAGCGGTAAATCTGCAACACCCAACCCTCTGCCCAGGTTCCCCATCATCACATGGGCCTCAAGGGAGTTGAATTCCAGGCAGAGGTGGGAGAAGGAATATGTACTCGGTGGGCATGCCTTAGCTGTAAATATTTATAAAATTGGGAGGAATGGAGGGAATAGCATTGCTGTCAATCTGCAAAAGGTCTGAAATGGTCCCCAACCCAGGTGTCTCCTAGTAGCGAGATCCCGATGTGGTCCTACCAACGGAAGTCTCGGAGAGACGAGATCTCTTTCAGCCAAACACCACTCCACAAAGGCGTCTGCCTGGTGAGTTTCCCGTCCAATTTTGTGTGGCGTAGGGCTGTGCGCCAGGCTATGATACCGTCTGGGTGATTGGGGGAAGGGTCTGTGGTATGGGGCCCCATATAGGTAGCCTTGGAGCTGTGGGAAGTCCAGTGACCGGAGTTCCACCCGGTACGCCAGGTCGGACCAGCCACCTGCGAACCAGTCATGGATCACGAAGAGTCTTGTGGCCAGTTAGTAGAGGTGGAGATTGGTTACCCCCATGGCCCCATCGTAGGGAGGTATATGGTAGTGTGCCAGGGACAGTCGTGACCTGCTGCCCCCCATAGAAACCGGGTGAGGGTACTGTCAATTTCCCGAATTAGCATCCTGGGAGGTAAAGGGTAATATTTTGTAAAATATATAAAAAATGGGGAAGGACCATCATTTTAAAAAGGGCACTTCTGCCAAGGGGGTTGAGAGGGTGGGATTGCCATTTCCTGAGGTCCGCTTTGACTGAGGGCCCATTCGAGTTCTGGAAGGAGGGCGATCCACACCCCCAAGTACTTGAATGACTGCCTGCGCAGGAGAATGGTTGTTTACCAGTCGAAGCAAGCCCGAGACAGGTGGAAGGGAACCAGTGTGGATTTTGATGGGTTGCGACAGAGGCCGGAGAAATGTTCGAAGGCAGAAAGGGCATCCAAGCACCTTGGCCCGGAGGGGCAATCTTATCGACCTGATAAGGGTCCCATGCCCAACCTCAGATGTGGGGGTCTTGACGTATGAGGGAGGCCAGGGGCTCCATTGCTGATGTGAATAAGAGTGGCGAGAGCGGCCGGGAAGCCCTGATGAGTGCCCGTATGAATGGGGAACATCTCCGAAAGCACGCCATTAATTAGGATCCTTGCCTTACGACTGGAGTATAGGAAGCAGATAAGGCGTCGAAATGGGGGGCCGAAACCCATCGCCTCTAACACGTCTCCCAGGTAGCTCCAATCTACCGTATCAAGTGCTTTTCAAAGTCGATGAAGAGCAGGGCAAGATACGGGGTGAGAAGGTGGCGGTGTGCAAGTGCAAGGTAGAGGCGGCTTATGCAGTGTCTTGTACCCCTGGCAGGCATAAAACCGCATTGATCTGGGGCGTGGCTAAGCCAGCAATTGAACAAGACGTGCTGGACTAGAGCTCCATTGGCGGCTCCCTGTTCTGGCCTCATTTATCCGACAAAATCGCAGTGCAGAGGCTGTGGCTCACTGACATGGCGCCCGCACTTGGTCTGAATCTCCGGGGTGAGTTTGGAGACAATTGGGAGCCTCGCTCCACATAGCGACCACATGCCTTACACAACACCGGGAGAGCCTGTAATGATCCGGAGGCACAGCTCACACAAGCCTGGAGTCAGGCTTCACCCACAAGGCCTCGACGTGTGGCAAGCCTGATCCGGTGAGGCTCCGGAGCACAGGGTCTGAGCTACCCTGCATGGAAGAAGTACCCTCAACATCCTGAGTCTTCGCATAGCCAGACCGTGGAGATACCACATCAGCTTTCCGGTCATACGGCCTATTCACACCAGCGCCTCCGACAGCTATCCTCGCGTCGAGAGCACCTGAAGTAATCTTCCCTCGTGCCGGAGCTCCGGTGCTGGGAGGGCAGGCACGTACAAAGGCATGGACGGCCTACGTGTGTGAGCTGCAAGGTTGAGGCCCTGGGACGGTGAGGTGCACATGCATCATGGTGGATTTACCTTGCCTGGACTTAAGGTACGCTGCAAACGGGGGGGCAGCCCCGAAGTCACTGGCTACATCGTGATCCTCCGGGTGCCCCCCTCTGTGTGAATTTATCCTGGCCCTGCAGCTGCTGACTCGCACCGCGAGGCGCCCCCGGCCCGTGAACACTAGGATTCTTCCTCGCATCTCCGCATAGGTGTCCGGGCACTGTCTGCGCGATGGGACAGGCCTCTTCTGCTGTGCGGGGGATCGCCTCTATAATCCACCTCATGGTGTGCGCTTCACTTCTCCACATGGCCAGATGATTGCTCATAGACTTTGTGAAGGTTCACCCAGTTCAATTGAGACTGGGCCCTGTTGGCTGGGTGACGGAGGCAGCTGCATCTTGGGTGGGGAATGGTGACGGTAGCCGGTGGGTTGGCTCTCCTCGTTGATTGCAGAGCACCATTCATCAGTGGGCCGGCTATCCAGGAGAGATTGGATAAGATCACAGCCATCAATACAAGAGTGTAGTAGACCTGGTGGCGCACATACCTGTATGACTGCGAATACGACACCACCCAACCTCATTTCCCCCCTAAAACAATCGCAGACAGAGGCTGGTTAGCTCCGCATTAAGGCTGTATGTCATGTCATCCCACCACCTTGTTGCCTGGCAAAACAGCCATGGACTGCCTCACATAGCCTACAGCTTCTCCTGTGTAAATGGTACGGCCTAGAAACTTCAAAGGGTGCCCAGGTGGGAGGGTCTTCAAGCTCAGGACACAGCAATGAACCGCAGGAGCTTTACAAATGATCAGTAGCATGGCCACCGTCATCTGGGCTGCGTATAAAAACGTAATGTGTGGATAGGGGAAGAGAGGAAGCACAATAGGACCTGTGCACTAACACCCTCAATGTGTGTATAAATAGGAGGTATACCCGACTAAAGTTCCTAAATCGGGATCAATATACTATTTGAAAAGACGAAAATTTAGGAACCTATGTGGCAGGTGGACTCATACAGACAATAGGTAGTACTGAATATGGATACACAATTCAAACTGTAACATATATTCAAAAGGTTCTTTATTAATATTAGAGTTATGTTGTCATGGATCTAACTATCTTACATTCATTGGTTTAGATCCTACAACTATACTGTTATTGTGCACATTATATTATTCGTGTGTCACAATACATTACAATTTATATGTACAGTACATTGATAAATCACGAGATACAAAATCACATAAATACAAGAATTAATGATTGTTATTCAAAAACATGGCAAAAAATTGATTATAAATGCTACGCGCGTTTCGGCTATCAGCCTTCATCAGGAAGCCATGATGTGTATTTCGATTGTACCAATACAAAATAACAAAATACACAAAAATCCATATCAGTGTCAGTGCATAGTCCTACTTACAATTTTACATGTGAATTCATTATATTAAATCTATTATGTACATTTGGTTAAAAAAGGAGAATTTCTATGTACATATATACATTTTTCATTACAGACACTAGTGTGAACAGATCATGTACAGAGTGACACTTGGGTATGTGCACTGGTGGCTGCTCTGATGTGTAGGGGGTAAAATAAACACCCCTCCAGGGCGTCAAAATTGTTTACAGTTGATCTCACAATACAAATATCCAGTGCATTCCTGCCAGGTGTTATCTCTAATTGGTTGTATTCTGTATGTTCTGGGAATGCTAAAGGGGGGCAGGAAAGAAACAGGGTGGAACACCCTTAACGCATCTCTCACAGCACCAAATCTCGCAAGCCTGGAATTGTGAGAAATGGAGATAACGTGTACTACCACAGGCCAGTGGTCACCTGGTGTGCATGCCCGGGCCTGATGTCGCACGGCACACGTGCAAAGGTAGTTGCAGGCGGCACCCTAGCGCCACATCTAGCGCCTAAAACAAAACCAAGTAAAATGGCGGAGCAGGCCCACGCTGACCCAACCTCCAGCAAGTGGTAGTGGAGAAACTAGGAGAATCACTTAACAAAATTTGAACCTCTCTTGAAAATAAAATAGATAAGGTAGCAATTGATCTTACCCACCTGCGTGCCTATCACAGTAAATTATTGGACAAGTAGCAGTAGGGGACAAACATATACGAAACCTTCTTAACAGAGTAGAATTCCTAGATGACAAGGTCGAAGATGCTGATGGGCGGGAAAGACATAACAATGTTCGCATAGTAGGCCTGCCAGAGAAGGAGGAAGGGAGAGATCCAATTGGTATTCTGAAACTTGGCTCCGCTCTCTGTTGCCTGAGGGGACCCTCTCACCCCACTTTGTGGTGGAACGAGCGCATAGGGTGCCTACACGACCTCTGCCCACAGGCTCCATTCCAAGACCATTTCTAATCTGCCTGTTCAATTATAGGGACATGGTTGCTGTTTTGCAAGAAACCAGGACACTGCACAACGTTCATGTTGGTAATTATAGAGTAATGTTCTTCCCAGATTACACGATACAGGTCCAGAAGCAGAGACTCTCTTTCATGGCAGTTAAAAAGCACCTTTGCCACCACAATCTTCAATATTCTTTGTTGTATCCGGCCCAGTTGCGAGTGGTCGCAAATGGGAATACACACTTCTTCAGTACCTCAAAGTTGGTGGAGAATTGGATTGATACATATGCCCCCACCGACTCTGGAGCTGCTGGCACGAAAACCCAGGCACATAGTTTGCCATTTCGTTGCCGCAGAATGGTACAGAGGCGGTAACAGTTGCGGGCCTCCCAACGTGTAGGACCAGACCAAAATCAAGTGCTCAGCGAGCAACGTGAGGTTCTTCAAGCAGTAGCTGACATCAGCGGGTCCGTGATGGAGGAAGGTGCCTCCACTCTAAGCCAGCAAGAACAGGCCAGTGATGATGACATTTCCGATGATTTACAGACTTCACAGGAATCATATGAACTGCCAACCGTCACCCCACAAACATCTGGTGATATCATCTGAAGTGCAAAATGCAGTCCCCTGTTGTGAGCTGTGAAACCTGAGGACAGTTCGAGCTAGCCAGTATGATTTGTTATTTACTGCATCACTCAGAGCAATAACTATTGGTACACGTAATTAAGCTGCTCCACGTTTGGAGCAAGGAAACTGACTCAATGGTAGGATCAGTGCTGTAGTTGTAAGTTAATGATAGCAATTTTGTCTTTAACAAGCGTCTGAAACTATTTTCATATAGTTGTGGTGAAGTCTAGGCCTCTGCTCATTTAAGATTGGCCTGCGATTTAGGGACCCCCCCCCCCAAGATAATGGTACGGCACTTGACTAATTCTTTTTCACAACATAGTGTGCAGCTCACCCCCCTAGTCAATGTTTAAATGCTGTTCTTCTGTATAGTTTGGATGAATGCTTGTTGCACACTCGTCCTTTTGGAATTATTCATATGTATATTTTTGTTTGGAGCGCCATCTATAGTATGTCGGGATATAAATCTCAGCGCTCTGCCATTGTAAAGCCAATAGTGCTCCACTTTTTATTACCTGTGACGTTTAGTCTGTTAGTGATATATTCACTAGTTTTTCCACGGTCACTGCTGTATGTTCACCATGACATCAGTTAAAGTAGGAACATGGAACATGAGAGAAATACATACCTTGTCACGCCGATATTTAATTTACTCTTATCTCAGGAGGCACCATATGCAAATCGCTCTCCTCCAGGGGACGCATTTACCTAGATCAGAATTAGCACATCTGCATCGCTGCTGGTGGGGACAATTATATGCCACTGGCTATTTAGCATTCGCACAAGGAATTTTAATATGGGTTGGACCAGGACTTCCATTTAAGGTCACTGACACAAAAATCGACATGGAGGTTCAATATGTAGTGGTGAATGGCATACTGGACGGCAGGCCAATTGTGATCGTATCGCTCTATGTGCCAAACACAGAACAAGGGGTCTTCCTAGATAACATTTCACAGGTACTTGCACCTTGGCCTGACATTCCTCTGATATTAGGAGGAGACTACAACAGTGTGCTGGATCTTACATTAGATCGCTCATTTCCTCCCCTAACATATCCACTGCTATGCGAGCACTTAACAACTGGGCCACACAATGGCACCTAGTGGATGCATGGAGACACCGAAATCCAACTGACAAGATATACTCCTATTATTCAGGAGCACACAGACTACACGCACACCTCGATCGTTTTATGATCTCCAGCACCCTGCAGCCAAATGTCACTGTGACGCAATATCTAGGGAGGACGCACTCAGACCACAACCTCCACACACTTGACCTAGAGTGGGAACGTACAAGGACACCAATTCATACCTGGTAGTTTCAACCTGACGCATTACTAGACGTACCCTTCCGTAGCTCATTTGCCACCGCCGCCGTTCAATATTTTGACGACAACGCTGGCACAGCCTCCACACTGCAAGTACAATGGGATGCATTTAAGGTAGTGATGAGGGGCCATTGCTTGGGAAAACAAGCAGGAATGCGTAGACAGCTTGACAGGGAGCTTGCTGACACAGAGCGGAGGTTACCCGTAAGTGAGCATGGGGCAACTGGGGAACCTGCAGGTTCTCTAGGTGTCGATAGAGAAGAAAATACTCAGTTGCTGGACAGGTTACGCTGTTTAAATTATGCAGCTCACTCTGAGAGGGCACATCTCCATTGCGATAAGGCAGGCAAATTGCTCTTGTGGTTGATTCGTCAGGAGATGGCGACTTCACCGGTGACATCCATACGAACACCATAGGGTACCATGCTGTACTCTCAGACTGATATACATGAGGCATTCACATATCATTACGACACATTGTATAAATCCCAACTGCAAGCCACACCCACAGATTTTCAGTCCTATCTCGCAGAGCTACTACTACCACAGCCCACTCCAGGACAAAATGAGGAGCTTAACAAATCCATTTTGCAAGAGGAAATTAGAGAGAGTATATTTTCATTGTCTAATAGTAAGTCACCAGGCCCAGACGGTTTGCCTGTAGAGTTTTATAAGGCATACTCAGACATTCTGAAACCACAATTGTTAAATTTATATGAACCCGCTGTTGAAGATTCTGCTCTCACAACCCCACAAAATGAAGCGACACTGGTCTCCCTACTTAAACCAAGTAGGGATCCGGAGCTTCTTAGCTCTTATCGCCCATTAGCGCTTTTCAATACAGATTATAAAATATTTGCATCCATGCACGCCAAGGACATTGCCCCGATAGTTAAAACGTTAATCCACCCCGATCAAAATGGATTTGCCCCCACTAGGAGAACTTCCCTCAATACAAGCCGTTTTTTCAAAATACAAAAATAAGCCTCGGATAATTGGCCATGATCTGGTTGCTTAGTGCTCGATCTAGAGAAGGCCTTTTACTCCCTCGAATGGCCTTATCTTGCAGAAATACTACGTAAATATGATTTAGGGGAAGGGTACATACAGATGGTGCGACTGCTCTACCAATGTCCCGCGGTCCGAGTTAAGACGGGTAAGTTACTCTCGGATGCACTACACATATGAAGGGGTACACGGCAGGGGTGTCCACTGACCCCACTGTTATTCTCTCTCGCAATGGAACCCCCAGCGGTAATTCTTCGAGATAGCGGCACGCACTGGGGCATACCACTCAGTGACGGATTGCACGCAGTCTCCTTAAATGCGGACGATCTATTATTGTGGAGGAGTGTGGCTCAATGGTTAGAGCGGCAGACCCTGATGCAGAGTTCTGGCCTGGGACCAGGGTTCAATTCCCGCCTCGGCGGGTGTTGGGCTCAATTTCCTCGGACCTGATAATTCTCGCCTCGGTGCCTATTCTAATCATGGGTCCCACGCTGCAACTCTGGACAATAGCTTGCTTAACCTCCACACCGGCCCCAACAGCGCTAGGATGCCTGGCTTCACCTTGATCGCCATTTACAGCCTTCAGTGAAACAAATGACCAGTTATCTTCAAGATACGACAGATTTCTTATCCAAACTTTTGAACATCACAATTGACCCACAAACACCTATTCTGCTATGCACAATTGATGTGAACTCTTTATACACATCCATCCCCCACAATCTCGGCATCCAAGCAATAGAAACTGCTTTACTGAAAACCAATAAATCTCCTGAACTACAAATCTTCCTTATGGAATTAATTGAATTCACACTGCTCCACAGCTACTTTAGATACCAAAACAAATTCTACATTCAATTATCTGGTGTAGCCATGGGCAACTGTGCTGCACCTTCTTATGCGAACCTGTTCATGCAGGATTTTGAAACAGAACACATACTTACAGTACCTCATTGGCAGAATCACCTCAAAACATACCACCGTTACATTGATGACATTTTTCTGATATGGACAGGCACAGAACAACAATTCAACAATGCCATCAACCATCTCAACAGCATAAATGAAAGAATTCAATTTACCCATCAATACAGTCAAACCGAAATAGCTTTCTTGGATGTACACATTACCGTTAAAGATCACAAATTGGAGACATCGATACACATCAAATCAACTGATCGCAATAACTATCTCCACTATTCTAGTTTTCACCAACCGAGCTTAAAGAAGCATCTACCATACTCTCAACTTCTGCGCGCAAAGCGCATAGCCTCCACCGAATCTTCATTTGTGAAAGACAGTTCTGGTATCATGAAAACATTTCTGAACAGAGGATACCCTAAAGAAATCATTTCTGCAGCTTACACCAGAGTAGCTTCTACTGATCGCTCCACCTTATTGAAACCAAAACTGCCACAAAGTTCTGACACACAACCTAATGTTTTTGTTTCCAAATTCTCTACCAAGAGTTACTTTATCAAACAAAGCATCAAAACCCATTGGCGAATACTCAAACTGGAACCAGACTTTAACAACATATTCAACGAAGAGCCAATCTTCGCTTACCAACGTTCCAGTAACATACGAACATTGATTAAAACACATAACACTGAAACTATCACCTACAAAGGCACCATCCCATGCCACAACTGTCAGAATTGCCATAACATTATCGCTGACAACCACATCAATCATCCCAGTTCTGTTAAAAAATTATTTCTTAAGGTCAATGGAACTTGCGACACCGCCAATGTCGTGTATCTTTTGAAATGCCCCTGTGGCCTGCCTTATGTAGGCAAAACTGAATGCAAACTCAAAACAAGACTTAACGAACACAGAAGCAGTATTAGAAACAAAAACTTAAAATCTTGTGTTTCAGCTCATTTTACAAAATTCAATCATAACAACAGTCAAATTCGTTTCCTCATTTTAGAGGTTGTTGCAAAACCAGAAGGAATTGACCCCAAAAAACATTTGTTGCAACGTGAATTGTTCTGGATTTATAAACTTGGGTCTACCGTTCCCAAAGGTCTCAATGAGCGCCTGAAATTTAGCAGCTTTCTCTAAAACTGACTTAAGTTTCATGCAATGTGTTCATGTTGGTTCCTCTTGATTCTGTGCTGCATATTGAATGTACTGTTTTATGCTGGCATAACCTTTCATGTTTATACCTTGATCCATTTTCTTATACCCAGTCTTATCACCCAGTTTTCTTTTTCTTTCTCTTTCTTTTTCTTCTATTTTTAACACATTCCGTTTTCCATTCACTCGCGACACACACCACCCTTGTTTACATTTTGCGCCACTCTCTATCTCCATGCTTCAGACCCTTGACACCTAGTCCGTTTTCTTTCTCTTTCACCATTCCCTTTAACACGCATGCGCCGCTACCCTTCATCACACTTCTGGATTTCCCTATGGCGGTCACCGGATTATGCCGTATCTCACAAACATCTCGGTAAGTTTTTCACTCGCGTTTCACCTTCCTGATACCTAGCGTGTATGCCTTTTGAACTTTTGTTATCGTTTCTTTGGAATCACACGCCCGTGCTTGTTTCAGCACACTATTGGCATTTCTTTCCCCTTTTTCTTCGTTTCCTGCCTCTTGTGGGTGCTCGCATGACACTCATTTCACGCACTTCCCCCATGTTCCACCGCTGTACCTGTTCACCACGGATCACTTAGATTTACTTATACTCTCGCCAGAAACACTCGGCTCCTGATTTACTTTCACCTTTTTCCTTTTTTCTACAGTATAACTTTCACCCCCTGACGAAGAGCTGGATGCTGGAAATGCATCTGGGATTTTGATTACTCATGTCATTTGGATTACAACTATTGAATCGGATTGTGATTTACGTTTGGATACTTTGGAATATTATCACTGAAAACATGTTATCCAATCTCATGGAGAACTTTTGAAATTAATTCTGAAATCGTTTTGAACTAAAAGATGATACATAGTGAATAAAACTATTCATCATACTTACAAAGTACCAGATTATTGCTTTGTTTAGCATACAGGAGTGATCAGGTTATCCACCTTGTACCCACAAGGTTTTTTCGTGTTCACCCTGGGGTGCCCAGGAGTGGACACTTCACAGGGAAAGCCAGGAGGGGTTCCACAGAGGTATGAGTAATAGCGCCAGGAAACTGCTTGGTAACAGTGCGCTCTACAAATACCTTGACATTTACATTTACATTTACATTGTACATAAGAGATTTACAGAATATATCCCCAAGCATAGCCGACAATTTCCCAAAATTTGGGAAAATGTCCGGGCTTTGTGGAAATTGGACAACATCAGGAGTGTATTTGTTTTGCAATAACATGCCTGAAGTGGATATAATAATCAATGGGACTACCCTGACCTGGTACCCAACCACTTTCAGATATCTGGGAATTTACATATACACATCCCCTACAGATGTCTTAGACGGCAATATATTGAGAGCCATTGCTGCCATCAAAACGCAGGTGCTTTTCTGGAAAACCCTTCCGTCGAGTGTAATGGGCCGCGTTACCTTAACTAAGATCATAATATTGCCAAGACTGTTATATTATTTTTCAAATCTTCCCGTATATGTTCCGGTAAGGATACTTAGGAACATGGAAAGTATTTTTCACGATTTAATTTGGAATAAAGGAAGGCCTAGAATAGCACCATGGAAAATGTATGTGCCAACGAGCAAAGGTGGGCTGGCAGTTCCAAACATGGAGCTCTATTACCTAGCATCCCAACTGCAGTGGGTAGCGAAGTGGATGAGCGGCAAAAATCTAGATGACACTGCTACAACGTCTATGTAAACAACCTAACAAACCTATGGGTCTATCATCTGAGAAACCTATCAGGAATACAACTTCTTTCTCAGCAACACATGGGTATGCTGGGAAGAAATCAGAGACGAGAGTTCTGACTCTAGGCGTCATACAGAAGATGGTTAACCCTGTATTAGCAAAGTGAATAACTATATTTGGATTCCCATCAATATCATGTATGATCAATATTCTCATGTGGTCCTCCGTCCTGGGTCTTGTGTCTCTAGATCACCGAGACAACTGTAGTACCCTCTTCGGACTCATATTTTACACGTGCCAACACTTGAACAACCATAGGAATCTGATCAGTCGGGTAAGTGCAGTGCAGAAAAAGAAAAGTGTGTGAAATATTAAAATAGTATAGAAAATCTCATTATAATTTTTTTATTCAGCCAAGAGCTCTTCCTAACTAAAAACAAGGAACAGCGCAAAACATTACTCCTGCAGTTTAACAAATATCTGCATAAGGGCCAAAACTGCTACAACGTCACCACTGTGGACACAATCTCAACTTTATCACTTATTCCATCCCATTACACGACCTCCCCGCCCATCTCAAATGTATATTGCATTGGCGCACAGATGTTATCGAAGGAGCCTTCAGCTGACTCGCTACACACTCCCCTATTCCCCATTGATACCACTCATGGGAACTCCTAGACGCAGAGAGAGAGTGATAGAAGCGGAACTGATGATTTGGCATGAGGCAGGGCTGGAAACAGTGGGGGATGTCTATGTAGAGGGTGCCCTTTTAACTTTTGAAACATTAGCTACAGAGAGCAATATTCCTACAGGTCAATTCCTCCTACATGCTGCTATAATGCGAACTCTGACGATAGCCTGGGGAGACAAGATGGCTGAGCCGCAAACACATCAGCTCTTACAATATTTACACATCATGGGTGATTGTTCGCACGTTGTCCACTGGCTGGTGTCAGCTCTCCTTGAGCACACACTAAAACCACTGTTGTATCTCCATGAGAGATAGGCTGAGGATAGGGAACAACCATGGACAGATAAGGAATGGGACATGATAATCGCTGGCCCCACGTATATACCGCGTAGTTCGCGATTTAAACTTATGCAGACATATATATTGCACAGGGCGTACCTCTCCCCGGATAAAATGAACAAATACTTCAACACAACTACCTCTTCCTGCCAAAGGTGCCAAATGACTGATGCTGATCTTTTACATATGCTGTGGTCCTGCCCCTCACTTCAGCCATATGCACTACGATGCCACTACAGTGCACATGGGAACTTTGCATATTAGGACTGTGTCAACTTCCAGATTCAGGGATCTAGGATTATTAGCAGCAAAGTGCCTAATCACGAAGAGATGGAAACACAGCAACCCCCCAACACAGGTCAGCTGGGAGAAAGCCCTCGTGGTGTGGGCGCAGGCTGAGAGCACTACACTGCACAGAGAGGAAACTGCGGGATTGCGCAAGTATCCAATAGCGCAGTCCTGGGACTAAATCCTTAATACACTCATACATCCAGATGGCATAGATAGTCCTGCATCTTCACAACCAGAAGCGACATTGATGGAGCTGTAGGCCGCTAGGCGCCCCCCCTCGCTACACACGCCCTAACATGACACCCTCCTTTCTCAACACAAACCACACAGACAGATATTCCTGTGGTACCCCAAGGGCGCTTGTTACGTCACAACTCTCTGAAATCCATACACATCCCAGGTCAAGCACAGGCTTCAACATACTCCAAAGCATAAATCCCAGTTCCTAGGCATCATGTAAAAGATGACGTTCCTTTAGTGTTTTGTATATGATTTTATGTTTTTTTTTTACAATATATATAATATATATATATACTAGAGGGCAGTACTGTTTGTAAATAAATGATAAACAAGAATTGCAGGCATATCAGAGATTAGCCCACCGGAGGGCAGTATTTTGGTTTGTTTAAAATTGATAAATTGAATTATGATTTGGACAATATGCAACGCTTGAATTAAGAAAGCTAACTGTATAAATCCCCGAGGGTCTTTCAAAATGGTTAAAATGGTTAATCTATAATGAAAGTAATCAGGAGACTACCAGTCCCAGAATACCCAGCACTTGAGGGAGGGACCTAGTGACCAAGGGGGCGTAACCTTAACATTGTTTTGTCCTTTTAAAAATGTGAGCTCCACGCACAAAACTGACCGGGGGCAGAGAAAGGAAGGGCCAAGACATGGAGGAACAGAAGAAAAACCAACAAACAATGACCGCTGGGCAAACGGATGATCTCACGGTGGTCAATCTATTTAAGAGAACATTGACGGATGCCGAAAAAAATCTACTTAGTCGAGGCCTCAGCTTCTGCCCTAACAATAAGAGTGAATACACGCAAACGAGGATTGATTTGCACGCTTTCGTAAGAAAACTCAAATTACATAAATACCACCAATTAAGAACATCATCTAAAGGACCGAAATCTGCCAATAAAAGACTAACTGCTACTGACATTCTATCCTGTGAAGATCTGAGAGGGATAGAAAACCTAGAAAATTTAAGGATGGAAAGGAACACACAAAGCTCACAAGGCAACACCATGATCAACAGAGCAGTGATCAATGATATCACACAGGAAAGAGGAGAAAGCGGACTAAAACCAATGTTGACATTCTGTCCCGTAATGCCATGGGATGTGATAGACGCCTTCTCTGAGACTGTTCTGAAAGATCTGGTGACCCTAAGAGGCAAACGAACAACGATAAGGGGAAACGACAACATCGATTCTCAAGAGAGAGATGCTTTAATAAACCTCCAGAAAGATGAAAATACTATAATCAAGCCCTCAGATAAGGGCGGCAACGTGGTGTTACTCACCCGGGAATACTATCATAAAGAAGCACTAAGACAGCTCTCGGACAGACAATATTACCAGCAAACAGACGAGAGGAAGTATAAGGATGGCATAAGGAGATATGATGAATTGGTCAACAAGTGGTACAAGAAACTAATGTTGGGAAGCAAAGAAAACATGCATTTACGTAGTAACAACCCTACAATTCCCACCTTCTACCATCTTCCGAAATTACATAAGAATGCAATAGAACCACCGGGTCGACCAATAGTTTCATCTATCAACGGATTAACAGAAAATATGTCAAAGTTTATAGACAGTTTCTTGTTTCCCCTGGTGACTCAACTCAAATCCCACATAAAAGACACTAAAGACTTTTTGATGAAAATCGCAGATATAGTATGGGACCCATCTTATCTTTTACTGGTACTAGACATAACAAGTCTTTATACCAATATAAAGCATGAATTGGGTCTGGTTGTAGTGGAGCATTTCTTAAACAAGAGGCCTGCAAGGTTTGCACTACACAACCGAATGTTGCTGGAGTTCATAGAGTTCTGTCTAACGAGCAACATTTTCCTATTCGATGACCAATTATACACACAGGTATCTGGGACTGCGATGGGCACCTGCTTTGCCCCCAGCTATGCGAACTTGTTCGTTGGCTGGTGGGAGGAGCGGGTGCTCATGGCACTCCGGATCGAGGGGCAGGAAACAGGAAAGGTGGTGAGGTGGTTTAGATATATTGACGACCTCTTCATCGTGTGGCAGGGGACGATGGAGGGGGCACATCAATATATAGAAGTCCTAAATGATAACAACTGCAACCTGCACTTTTCGGGAACGGTTAGTTCAACCACAGTTGACTACCTGGACCTGAGAGTATGTGTGGATGAAGACGGGTTGCACACCTCACTATACCGAAAACCCACGGCAGGCAATTCCATCTTAAGAGCAGATAGCATTCATCCTACGAGACTGATACAAAGTATCCCGTACGGCGAACTGCTCAGGATAAAAAGGAACAGCAGCAGGGAGCAGGACTTTGAGTCGGCAGCAGAGGGATGCATAGAGAGATTTAGTAGAAGAGGATATGACCCTGTCTCTCTATCCAAAACTCTGAAAAAAGTCAGAAAAATCAAAAGAGAGGATCTTTTTAAGCCAAAACTAAAAAATGAACAATCTAGCAACAAAGGCAAATTTCACCTGATTACACCATACACCAGCGAATCTATGAACCTGAGAAGAATACTGCAAAGAAATTGGCATATTCTGAAAACCGACCCCATCCTAAAGGATGATATCCCAGCCAAACCTTTAGTCACTTACCGAAAGGCAAGGTCCCTTAAAGACTCACTGGTGAAAAGCCACTTTGAAAAAGTCACCTCTAAGGCAGGCAAAATTGCAGAGATGGTGGGTTTTTACCCCTGCGGGAAATGCAAAGCCTGCATAGGAAGCAGAAGGGTGCGGAAATATTAAATTCCTGGTGTGGTCATGTCCAAAACCATCGACAAGTTTATGACATGCAGCACTAACTATGCAGTTTACTGTCTGGTCTGCCCGTGCGGCCTAAAATAAATTGGGAGCACGATTCATCAACTCAAAATCAGGGTCCTTGAACATCTAAGGGCAATTGACAAAGCAGACCCGGCATATCCCGTCGCAAGACACTTCGACCAAATGCATCAGAGGGATAGGAGTAAGCTGCAATATTTTGGCCTGGACTGGTTGCCTGAGTGTGTAAGAGGAGGTGATAGACTAAAGAAACTGAGACGCCTGGAATCCAGGTACATTATAGATCTTATGACCAAGGTGCCACTGGGATTGAACAGCGGAGAAGAACTGGCTGTTCACTTGGGAAAATAATTAAGCTGATGAGCTGAGCAAGTGGCTGATCCTAAATGACTGGTTATCTCAATTTCAATCTTCCAAATTAGAGAATTTGAGCAATATACAATCATGAACTGGTGTGATGAAATAATTTGAGTTGAAATAATGAACTACTGGAAAACAACTATGAGTTCGTGAGACTATAATGTATTTCCCTCAAGTAATTCCTAGTTATCTCCATAATAACCCGCCTACCCAATTCTTTATTAGATAAACCCAATAAGATGCAAGTCAGTTGTCATAACAGGAATTTGGGGACAAGGATGGCGAAGAGGTGGGCGAGAAAGGAACAAATGCTAGGATTACTATGAAATATTGAATAGGAACATTTGTAATTATGGTGGAACATGCTGAATGAATTAATTTGGCTATGAAACTGTGAGAGACAATGCACTTGATAATAAGCTGGTATGTGAAAGTGAACACTTGCCAATATATGGCTTGATGGACAGTTGGAAACCTTGAAAGTGGGGGATGTAAGGCTTTGCGTCCCTTTTAATCTCCTCGCAATGTATATATATATAGAAAAAGAGAAAGGGAGAGGAGAGAGGTGTTTGTTCTCTCCTGCAACTCCGCAGCGCCAGCACCCACTTTGAACATTGCAGCAAAGAAATACTTTTTTAAATACATGAACTTTTGCACTTTAGGATGGGAAAACAAATGGAGAGACTGGAGCAATTTATGCTACTCGAAAAATATGTACTAAAATCCAGCATGATGAGAATTACCCACCTAGTGCATTCTGGCTCCCGTAGTTATCACACTGCGGGCCGTAGTCCACTTGGAAATCACCTGCAACACACCCACCTGTGAACAAGGCGGAGTACCGCTGAAACGCGTCAGGACCATTTAAGTGTGTTAATTGGCTGCTGTGCTCTTGACAAATAAATGTCAGCTTTCTGCATCAGTCGGAGTTGGGCTCTGTTGTTTCCTGTGAGGTCTTACAAAGCAGCAGGATCTCCATTCCTGCCCCAGGAGCCCGCCCTGCATGTTCGGAGCCCCCAGTAAATGGAACCTTGTGGTGATGTTAAGTGAGGGGGATGAACCGCTTACGAACGCTGCCAGCCACCAATGGACTTCCACAGGCTATTTGGCAGTGCCTTCGGTGAGAAAGGGAGAGGAGAGAGGTGTTTGTTCTCTCCTGCAACCCCGCAGCGCCAGCACCTACTTTGAACATTGCAGCAAAGAAAGACTTTTTTAAATACATGACCTTTTGCACTTTAGGATGGGAAAACAAATGGAGAGACTGGAGCAATTTATGCTACTCGAAAAATATGCACTAAAATCCAGCATGATGAGAATTACCCACCTAGTGCATTCTGGCTCCCGTAGTTATCACACTGCGGGCCGTAGTCCACTTGGAAATCACCTGCAACACACCCACCTGTGAACAAGGCGGAGTACCGCTGAAACGCGTCAGGACCATTTAAGTGTGTTAATTGGTTGCTGTGCTCTTGACAAATAAATGTCAGCTTTCTGCATCAGTCGGAGTTGGGCTCTATTCTTTCCTGTGAGGTCTTACAAAGCAGCAGGACTCCATTCCTGCCCCAGGAGCCCGCCCTGCAGGTTCGGAGCCCCCAGTAAATGGAACCTTGTGGTGATGTTAAGTGAGGGGGATGAACCGCTTACGAACGCTGCCAGCCACCAATGGACTTCCACAGGCTATTTGGCAGTGCCTTCGGTGAGAAAGGGAGAGGAGAGAGGTGTTTGTTCTCTCCTGCAACTCCGCAGCGCCAGCACCTACTTTGAACATTGCAGCAAAGAAAGACTTTTTTAAATACATGAACTTTTGCACTTTAGGATGGGAAAACAAATGGAGAGACTGGAGCAATTTATGCTACTCGAAAAATATGCACTAAAATCCAGCATGAAGAGAATTACCCACCTAGTGCATTCTGGCTCCCGTAGTTATCTCACTGCGGGCCGTAGTCCACTTGGAAATCACCTGCAACACACCCACCTGTGAACAAGGCGGAGTACCGCTGAAACGCGTCAGGACCATTTAAGTGTGTTAATTGGCTGCTGTGCTCTTGACAAATAAATGTCAGCTTTCTGCATCAGTCAGAGTTGGACTCTATTCTTTCCTGGGAGGTCTTACAAAGCAGCAGGATCTCCATTCCTGCCCCAGGAGCCCGCCCTGCAGGTTCGGAGCCCCCAGTAAATGGAACCTTGTGGTATATATATATATATATATATATATATATATATATATATATATATATATATATATATATATATATATATATATATATAACGCACACCACTTGCACGAAGGAGGCACCCATCGAAAGAGTTCGGCAGAATAAGTGGACTTTGTATTGCTATCGTGAAGAGAATTCTGCCGGAACCACCGCTGCCTAGCATATGAAGTATCTGCCAACCAGAAGTTGGAACATGACGACATGTCAGAGTGTTGTTTACTTACATCAGCACTCTCAGATTCGGAATAATGTGAAGCGGCTGATGCATGGGTACTAAAAGCATGGCTCCAAAACCAACCTCCCAGCGAAACAACGTGATTGGAGTGGGATGTCATTTTCCAACAAAGCAGGAAAACGCACTCATAAGGACTAACATTGCCACAAACACCATTATGGTAATGAGGAACATAGAGACATACACTCCAAAATGGCGGCAAGAAACACTGGGGGACTGCTATTCCATTGCAGTCCTTCTTCGCTGAACATCAGAAAGGAGGAGCCTAAACTTGCTTTTAAATGAACCTTAAAACTTGGTATCCTTATCCACCGAACAGCATCTGAGGGAGTCAGTAGAGACGAAACGCGTCATGCTTGGTGCATCAAAGGACCTCATATACCCGCCGTGTGCTCCGGAACTGTTCCTCCAAGCAGGGACAGACTTGTTGAACTTATTTAACGTGCACACCACTTGCACGAAGGAGGCACCCATCTAAAGAGTTCGGCAGAATAAGTGGACTTTGTATTGCTATCGTGAAGAGAATTCTGCCGGAACCGCCGCTGCCTAGCATATGAAGTATCTGCCAACCAGAAGTTGGAACATGACGACATGTCAGAGTGTTGTTTACTTACATCAGCACTCTCAGATTCGGAATAATGTGAAGCGGCTGATGCATGGGTACTAAAAGCATGGCTCCAAAACCAACCTCCCAGCGAAACAACGTGATTGGAGTGGGATGTCATTTTCCAACAAAGCAGGAAAACGCACTCATAAGGACTAACATTGCCACAAACACCATTATGGTAATGAGGAACATAGAGACATACACTCCAAAATGGCGGCAAGAAACACTGGGGGACTGCTATTCCATTGCAGTCCTTCTTCGCTGAACATCAGAAAGGAGGAGCCTAAACTTGCTTTTAATGAACCTTAAAACTTGGTATCCTTATCCACCGAACAGCATCTGAGGAAGTCAGTAGAGACGAAACGCGTCATGCTTGGTGCATCAAAGGACCTCATATACCCGCCGTGTGCTCCGGAACTGTTCCTCCAAGCAGGGACAGACTTGTTGAATATATATATGTGTTATCTCCTGGTCTAAACACCGCTGCAGGTCATCAGTCCTTTACACAACACAGCAATACTAAACGCAGATCTCCTATGAACATAGAACTCCAACGATGCTTTTTCTAGCTGGGTGTTACATTTGCAATGTACATATGCAAGCGGCGTTGTCCACTGTAATCAGAGGTAGCGAGTAGTGAATTAATTATACGAAGTACATTTATTAACATGAAGATACAGTGGCAAGTGATGCTTCAACACATTATAATTTGATTAATACTGATATGCAATGTAACCATGCTCTCAGAAATATTCATATCTTATTGTGCCTATGTATGATTGGTTTCAGATGCTATGTTTGTATTTAAAAAAATTCAATAAAAGAGAATTTTTTTTTAAAAACGCGTTGATCCGGATGAACCAATTCTAGTAAATGAGGGCTGAGTCGTTGGGCCACTGCAGTGGCAAAAATGTTTACCTCGTTATTTATGAGGGAAATTG
Source organism: Lissotriton vulgaris (assembly GCF_964263255.1). Taxonomy (NCBI): domain Eukaryota; kingdom Metazoa; phylum Chordata; class Amphibia; order Caudata; family Salamandridae; genus Lissotriton; species Lissotriton vulgaris. The sequence goes on along the minus strand of NC_141696.1, from coordinate 432,479,947 downwards.
GGTGGTAATCGGCACATGTAAGGGAGGGTGGCTGTGTCTTCGGGAGGACCACAACAGTGGCCACGTCTGTCTGTGGGAGAAAGTACCCCATGTCCACTTCATGCTTAAACTATTCCACTAAGTGTGGGACCAGTGTGTCACGGTAGGTTGCATAATATTCTTGGGGGTAGCAGACGGGCCCTGTCGTTTTGCCTGAGTGTAAGAGTGAAATGGCCCATGTATCTCCTCAGGGGTGAAGGGAAGATACAGAGTCTCTGAGACCATCTGGGAGAGGCGGGCAGTTGGGTCCCGGACAGCAAACCAGCCAGAGAGGTTCTGGGAGGTCCGGCCGCATAAAGGACAGCGTAGTAGCCCGCAAAGGTTTGGGCGATAGTTTGAGAGGTGACGTGGTGAACACTGGTCTCGTCACGGATCTCAGGAATAATGCGGTTGGCTTTGGGGTATGAAACTAAATTGTGAAGTAATTTGCCATTTTTATCGCCCCAACCGTACACGTGCGCCACGGAAGAGCGCCATAGCATTTTACGGGACCCCAGCGAGATCTGACAGATCTCTTTGTGGAGCAGTGTAAGCTGCGGAGCAAGGTCGTCGTTGTCAGTATAAGCCTGGGTCCTCTTCAACTGTGCGGCCTGTTCCTTGCGCTTCGCGTGGACCAAACTCCTAGCCCCCCCCCGTATAGTGGCCTTGCCGGACACCAATAATGTTCCCGGCGAGGAGACCGGGCCCGTATTAGTCGAAAAATAGTGACTCAGTTCCTGCCCGAGGGATTTAACGAAGTCTGCTTCCTGCAGAAACCAGGTGTTCATCGAAATTATAATATTTTTAATTATTAATATTTGTAATTTCAAAAATAATGATTACTAAATTTAAAGATTTTTAAATACTTTAATGTTTTAATTTAATTAGAAAGGTTTTTCTTAATAGATTTTATGTGATAGGTATATGTATATACAATTATTTGTTATATTTCATATCATTTTTTAAATGATAACATACACTAAAATGATTAGCTTAATAACTTTTTTAAAGTAAATATGTGTAAATATATCTTAATTGTTAAATATGCGTGTTTTACTTTTTTTAAATTAGGTTTATTTATTATATTTGTTAAGATGGCTACTAAATCTAATTTCTTCAAATTAATGCTACTATTTAATATATTTAATATTTATTATTTTATTTGATACATATCTAAAAAAACTATATTTTTTACAACTTTATTAATGACATCACTATTTTTTTCCCGATATTTTTGTACTTACCAATATAAATATAGGATGTTGATATTTTTGACATCGATATTTATGACACAATATTTTGGTAAGGGGATATTTTAGGTGTCAATATTCGGTCAGTTAACCAAGTCACAACGCTGTGCTGCCCTACAGCAAAGTGAAAGGGTAGGATTGCACTGTATTTAAGCAATATGTGGCATTCCTACCCTGTTTGCCTGCACTGGTGCTTTTGTGGCAGCAATGGTGCAATGATGCCTCCATTTCAGGCAGGATTGTGTTTGTGTAGGAAAGGGCAACTTCATGCACAAAACAATTGTAAGAGGGGTTTTCCTCTTTCTATGTGTGCTGCCGAATGCAGCACACATGAAAAGACAAAAAAAGAGAAGAAATTAAGTTATTTCCCCTTGTTACGCCTCACATCAGGAGGCGTATGGATTTGTGGCTTCCCCAGGTTTACATGTTTTTGTAAATCTGGGACAGTGTCAAATTCCATGGGTGTTGCACGGGAAAACCCAACGCCCATAGAACGCCTCCTGGGCGCCGAGTTAGGCAACTCAGCAATTTGCGCTATATCGCCTTACTCATGATTTATGAGGCCACTTAAAGCCATGCTTGGAGGCTTTGTGTGGCTTCATAAATGCAAAAGTGACGCAGGGCTCTCATAAATGAGCCCCTAATTCTCAAACTCTTCACTGCATGGAGAACTTGTATTCTTAAACTCTCATTGTGTCTGCTCCCTCTATATGTGCTGTTGCTGGTCTATTAAACAATAATATTGTTGACAAGAAGATGCGGTACTTGTCGATCAAAAATACTGTTTACAAATCTTCCTACATATTCACTAAGGAAAGACTTTGGAGAAGTGTAGCATGTGTGGGATATTAAAGACAGAAATAAAGATTTGTTTTTGCTGCCAATGCTACACAATTAAATCAACTGACATTGTGAAGTGGCGGTGTAGGTTTATTGTAGAATTACATCATATGGGCCAATTACTATGTTGTTCGGAAACTGCTCAGACCTATTCAGTTCCGGAATTGTTTCACACCAAATCGGGTTGTGCTAGTCCTACCAACAGATTACGATGCTTTCCAACATCGTTCGGTCAGACTCGCATTGACTTCAATGGGAGCCTGTGTTCCGAACGAGAACACAGGTTCCCACTGAAAAAAGGGTCAGTTGGGGAAAACACTGCACATTGTGGAGGGCACCCCATGGTGCCTGCCACCAGCGGTGGTCCGTGTGGGTAACAGTGGGGGGGCGGTGGGGCCAGGTAAGGGTGGATATCGAGGGAGGATGCAGAGGGAAAATGAATTATTTATTTAATTTTTCCTTGGCACAGTCCCTCGAAATCCCCCCTTACCCATCCCCACCTCTGTTACCTGAATGGACGGCGGCTGCCTGCCACATTGAGTATGTTTGGAAAGGGGGGTTCCTTGGGTCCCCCACTGGACCCAACTGGTTGCATCCCGGTGAAGGGGGCCTGCAATGGGCCTCTATTGTAACCGCTCGCTCAGAAACGTTTCGGCAAAGCCATATTGGCTCTGAAAGGCACGGCCTGTCCAAATGCCTTTCAAAACCGAATCAGACAGCCAGAACGGTTTCCGGCATCGAAATTGGTAATTGGGAAATGAGTCTGATTTGGTCGGAAACAAGAGTTCTGAATCGGATTCTGAGATATGGAATCCCATTCGGAGCCTTTCAGAACGACATTGTAATTGGCCCCATAGTTAGGAAGCGCATGGTCTGGTCTGTTAAATTACTATGTAATTTCTTTGAGTCCTCATTTTGGATGTTTTTTGTCATCGCGTCCTATCTGTTTTCACAAAGCCGTTCAGTTCCCAGTTGACATGCAATTCCTCATTGTTCAAATCTTTACATGTGTGGTAAATGAAATTTGATAGATGTGTTTAACTGTTCCTCTCACACCATATGTAAAGTAACTCTGTTCAGAAACGCTGACACATGGCTGATAAAGTGATTCCCCCTCGACATCCTTGAATAGCTCTCAAGTCTCCCAGTTGAATGTGTGAGAAGCTCTCCCAGTCTACAGTTATACTTGGCTTTCTAATGCGTGAAGAGCGGATTTTATCATGGGGTAAAGAGGACTGGCTGTCCTAGAGTATAATGCTATGCCCTGGACTAAATGAGCTATTCAAACATGAACTTGGAACACTTGAGAGCCCTGTGTTATGATGTAAATAAGTCCATAAGATGCCTTCGGGCATTCGAGCGCTCTACAAATCTGATAATCAAATCAAATCAAACATCCCAAACATTCCATTACATCACACGCATCAGCAGTCCAAAACACATCCACTCACAACACATGCATTCTGGCTGAGCAGCAAGGCAGGGAAATGGGAAGAATATATGGCAACGAATACAAGATACCACACCCGGCCATGATCTTTAAAATGTTTAATGGTCAGAAAATTGTTACTTCCGCTGTGTAAAATCCTTACTATTCTGCACACAGGTGCGTGTGTGTGTCTGTGTGTGTGCATTTGTTATTGAAGATTTCTGTGACAGTTTTCTGAACTGATCAAAATGGTAGCAATGGTTCATCTCCACTGTCTCAATGTCTTTTTGAAAAGAGACAGGTGGTGTTGAGTGCTGGTTGCATCAGGAGTGGGAAGCTAAGCATGCTATACCCAACCCGGATTTAGCCCATACTTGTTAAAGAACCTAAATTTCAGACCTGATCAAGGTTCACCAACTCTGCACTCAAGTCCACCAGGGAGGAATGAAGCTATTTTATCCAAAGAGGAGGACATGCTGGGTAGTTTTTGATTGTGGTGGAGCTAGAGTGATCTTTAATGTCTGGGGTGAAAATTGCAAAATTGTTTGGAAGATGGTTTGTTTTCCATGGTACTATATTGGTAGAACTGGGTGATTGTGTCCTATTGAAATGTATTGTAGTCAATACCTGTTATCGAGGTCACAAAAATGTGCTAGAAGATAAGGTGATAAAATAATTCTTTCACATTGTAAAATATTTGTAGATAGCACCATGCTAAGTCTAGGAATAGTGGATAGGTCCAAGCTGATTTCACTCATTCAAAAATTCTGATAATATGCTGGGAATTGATAAACCTTCTTTGACAGTCAATGGTTTTCCCTCATGTTTTTTTCCTGGACTTTTTGGTTACATCGCCTAAAGCTAAAATTATGTCATGTTTTCCATAAAGTCACAAATATCTCCCTTCCCTCCAGAGGTCTTTGAACAACCAGAGTTGGAACATTCCATGTACATGACAAATGTGAGGCTCACCGGAACTCCAGGTGCTAGATTAGGAGATGTCGAATTGAAAGCATTTCCTATGACGGAGACTGAAATAAGTGAAGAAATTGTAAGCTATAATTGGAGAATCTGTTTAGTAATCCAGAAATGTTAAATGAAGGCACATTTTCAATACGTTCTCAACTATGTTCCTCTTCCCTATTAGAAAAGAAGTGTGGCATAATAAGTGACGCATATACTTCCAACAGCTGTAGCAAACAGTTAGTTGTTTCCCCAGTGTTCTACTGTAACTTCGCCACAGGATTCTAATATCTACGGAAAGTGCTAACTTTATATATTCATTTTTTTTGTTTAAATCTGTTTTTATTATTTTTTAAAGAGTTTACATGTGCATGAAAGACAACATCTATCATATCATTACAGCCACATTTAGAACCTTCTAACAGTATTGCTCAGACCTCACGTATGAGTTTGGAATGCCCTATCCTACATACTGGTGGAATTATAACCTCAGTTCAATATTGAACCTCAACAGGTGGGTTGTGTCAGCAAAGATAAAGTACACTGTGCATTCTCATTGTGATTCTGGTGGTACCGTATACAATTTGTTACAGGTCTTACATCTCATGTGAGTGCACAGATGTTATAGAGAAAACAAACAGTAACTCAAAAACCAACTACAGCAGTAGAGTCCGACTTCTGATTGTACGCTCCTCACTTAGTCCCCTTTACCCCCCCTTTTTTTTTACTTTTCCCCCGTCCCCCCGTCCCTCATGTCCCGTCCCGCAGCTCTCTAAGGAACTGCAACGTCATCCTCCGCACACATCGGTGTCCCTCCTAAGTGATGGTTGGTATAAATGTGCCTGTGTGGTGGGATAAGGGTGCACTTGACAGATCGCCCATCTCAGAGTGTGGGAATGTCTCTCTCGTTATCTGGTCGCTGCTCGATGTTGTCCCTCTCCGTGTGTATGAGTACTTGAATCAAACCCTCCCATTGCACTGCTATAGGTGTCTTACGCAGACCCAGCGTTTCCTCTTGTATGATGGCAATTCACTCTGCTTTGGCCCACGCTAATAGTGAATACCTCTATGCTCTTATGTGTGGTGGGGTTTGCGCCTTCCATCTCTTCGTTTATAGTCGTTGGCAACCACCAGCCCCAAGTCAAGGAAACGAGAAGTGACTTTTGTGGCCGGGGTCCTGCAAAATTGATGTAACAAGTAAGTAGGCCATTCAAAGGGTAAGTTTATTGCCCATGCATGCGTACAGCACCTCACTGACAGCCCGCCAATAGGTATGTAGTGTGTTGTAGCCCCATAGCTTGTGCACCAGTCCAGCCCCTACCTCCGGACAGCGGGGACAGGTCGCATCCACGAGGTGAAAGTACCTATTGATCTTCTCGGGTGTGAGGTATGCCCTGTGAACTATGAATAATTGACTTTGGCGGAACCGCATGTTTCCGGGGATACGTTTGGGACTCTTCAATATCTGTTCCCACTCCCTGTCCTCCAGCTGCCGCCCAAAGTCTTCCTCCCACCTGCATCGGAGTGAGTCTAGTTTTATCACCGCATGTGTCACAAGGGATGCCACAAACCATCAGATTAAGTGTCGGACGCATCCCATAACGTGAAGGTACTGTATGGTGAGATGTTGACTCAGCTCTTCTTTCATGTCCCCCCATCTAGAAGCTAGTGTAGTGATCAGTGAACGTTGTCTTAAAAATTGTCCTGGCGGAAGCCCCAGTTCTTCGGTTAGGGATTCAAATGATGTGAGTGTGCCATCTTGATAAAGGTCTCCCAGGGTCTTATGTCGGCTTAATGCCACTCCATAAGCTACAGGGATGTGAGCACCCCAGGCCCGCTGGGGGAGCCCACTAGTGGTATGGCCGGCGCGTAGGGAACTAGTCCTCTGGTGATGTATATGCAGCGGTGAAAGCATTTGTGAGCCACTGCTAGAAGGAGGGGAGCAGGCGTTGGCATCTTAGCAGCCGGGTGAAAAAGCCTAGTGATACAGTCCAAAGAGTGGGGGGTAGCTGTGGTTGCCGTATCATCTCAACCTCTGTCCACAGGCCATCGGGCTATCCACTGCACTTGTGCAGCCAAGGAGTAGTGTTCGAAGCAGGGTGCAGCTAGGCCCCCGGTCCGTGGGCAAGTATGACTTTGCCAGCGCTATCCTATGACGCGCATTATCCCAGAGGAAGTCTTTAAGTTTGCTAAAGAAGGCCGCCGGGAAATACAGTGGTAGGTTAGCGAAGTGATACAGGAGACGCGGAAGAATAACCATCTTAGGAAACACCACTCTGCCAGTGACTGTTAGCGGAAGCGTCTTCCAGAAATTCATTTGCGACTTGAGGGCTGTCACCGCACAACCCAGATTGCCATCGAAGAGGTCAGCCAGTTGACGATATTTCTGGAATCCAAGATAGCGGAACGTATCAGGCTTCCACTGCACCCGTGTACCGGCCAGAACAAAGCCCGGTTCTTGAGTGTTCCCCCCAAACACGTAAAGACATGATTTATTGGCGTTCACCCGAAGTCCAGAGAGGGCAGCAAAGTCACGCAAGATGTGCTCTAGGTGAGGTGGAATAGCCCCTACATCTCTCACAGAGACTAGAAGGTCGTCCGCGTACAGCGAGACCTGGTGCGTTACATCCCCTAGGGGTATTCCATCTCCTAGCATTGCTCGCAGAGCTGCTTCCCGGGGCTCGATTGCCAGCGCGAACAGGAGGGGCGACTGCAGGCATCCCTGTCTGGTTCCCCTGCGTATCCTAATGGCATCGGAGATGTATGGCCCTAGTCGCACCCAGACTGTGGTGTTATTGTATAACAGGTCCATCATTTGTAGAAACTCCCAACCCAAATCAATACGCAGCAGCACCGCCGCGAGATAACTCCACTCTAAGCAGTCAAAGGCTTTCTCGGGGTCTAACACCAGGCACCCCACTCTAGGTCATTCCCTTCCACTGTCTGTCACCACCCGAAAGAACCTCTGCAAATTCAGTGATGTACTAAGCTTGAGTACAAATCCATTTTGGTCGTTGTGGACCAATTCAGGGACCAACAGCGACAGGCGTTCCACCAGTAACTTAGCAAATATTTTGTTATCTACATTCAGGAGTTCCAAAGGTCTGTATGACCCTAAGTTTTCAGGATCTCTGTTTGGTTTGAGGAAGGACACTAGGTAGGCCTCTCGCATGGACGGGAGTAATACGTGGTCTGTCAGAGCTGTGGAGTTGAGAGTATGTATGTGCTGCATCAGAACTTACCGGTAAGCCCTGTAATATTCAGCAGGAAGGCCATCTGGTCCCGGCGTCTTCCCGGACGCCATGGACCCAATCGCTCCCCGATTTCCTTTAGAGTAAGGGGACCATTGAGTGCCTCTGGATGGGCTCTGGAGGCTGTTGGTAGCTGAATAGATGCAAAAAATCTCTCTAGGTCGGGTCCAGAACAACACCCCCTGGATTGGTACAGTTGTGCATAATGGTCTGCCATGCTAACTTTATTATATTCATAACAAAAGTGAGACACTCCTGGGTGACATGTTGCATTGGGGGGGGGTACAATAAATTGTTTGGCGACATATGGGTTTTTGGTCATTTAGGGCATAATATATTTTTAATGGGCTAAAAATGGTTAGCAAGAAATACTCACAGCTAAGTCCAGCATCTGCTTTCCACGTGTTTCCTCAGACCATCCATCATCCCAGCCACTTCATTCTTTCTTAATTTTAAAATAGTTACATTTTAGTTCACATTGGCATTTAAAAAAACATTCCTTTGAAATGCAACTGTGGAGTTTTTTAGAGGTAGGGGAAGCTATTTGTTAAAAGATATATTTAACATTAATAGATTTCTTCTCCTCTATGTAGTGGGACCCTCCAAATGATTGTTTCTCTTTGCACAAACGTACACTGGTTACAAAGTAATTTTCCTTGTGAGTTAAATATAAGGAACTGAAAAAAACTGTGGGACCTGATTCACATAGCGCTTCCGCATTCGTGGCAGAGGCCCTACAGGCTTGGGGAAGTTACAGCACTCGGGCGAAATCTCCCCAATGAAAATTCTGACCACGGAGATTTTGCCCAGAGTGCGAAGACTCCTCACGACTGCGGGGCATCCACCATGAGTGTGAGGCCCTTTGTTAATCAGGTCCTATATATTTATTGACTATGAAAAAGTTTATCACTATACCTCGTAAGAGACTATGCATTCTAACAGGTTAGGACTACTTTAAACATATATTGCAAACACATGGAAAGAATGCTTTTAGAAACTCATTTACCTAAGAAACTTGTAGCAGCAGAGATGAGAACCATTTTCATATTCTACTTTCTGGCAAGTGAATAATTCTAAAGCAGTCTTTTCTAGCAGCATTTCGTCTGGTGCAGGCACATTCTGTGAGCTAGATGATGACCCAAGTCCTCTATTTGAACTCTGTGATTGCCACAGGCAGCTTTTAGGAGAAGAAGACATTGTGATTATGAGAGTAGATTCTGAAAAGTAGCTTGTCTTAAATACTAGCTATGAGCCCCTGGGATACATATTGACTTGCTAGTAGTCAAACAAAATTCAGTATTTAGTAGTATTCAGCTGTCTCATATTCTATTCTTTTTATTAAAGAAATCTGATGGAATAACACCTCTACTTTGGAGCTTTTCCTTTTTTCCTCCCTGATGATCTACCTGTATTCATCTTCCTTGGGAATTCAGGGAAGTGATTAATTGTCCTATCCGATATCTCCAGCTGAAACTTCTTGACCAACTAACTTGTGCATCCACAATTTAGGGCCTGATTCTGATGCGGTTAGGAAAGCATTCCCACCAAGGGCCTGATTCTGATGCGGTTAGGAAGGCCTCCTAACGGCATTTGCTCCTTCCAAATAGGCTCGGGAACGCGTCTTCCCGACCGAGGGCCCAATTATGATGTGGTTAGAAACATATGCTCCCATTGATGTCAATGAGAGTCCAACCAATTCGTATCGGGAAGCATCTGGATGCATCGTACTCCGTCGGTCGGACTCTCCCGATCCGAGTGGGGTGGAAACCATTTCTAAACCGAATGGGTCAGGAAGCTTTCCAACCCTCCTCAGAATCAGCCCCTTAGACTTTGAAAACTGTCTTAAAACTAAGTCATCCAACATTACCAAACTCCAGCTAGAAGGGAAGAGTTCCACACTCAATTAATAAAAGAAGGCAAGGTGGTTACCATGTAAAGCAAAGAATCAGCAAACAGTTAGTATTTTATGAGAGACATGTTGTTGCATGTCTCTGTTGCAGCCTACAGTGTTAAACATTTCTGAGAATGTATTGTTTTGAAAGATTTAAGAAATAGTCATTTCTTTTCCTCAAGTTCCTTAACTTTTTCTTGAGGGGTTACTTTTATTTAGAATAAAAATATTTTTGAAAGGGCAGTTTGGTCTTTAGCAATGTAAGTATATTTTTTTAAACATTGCTAAATCAAGAGTATCACATTATAAACATACGTTTGCCAAGCAGAACTCTGAATTCTGGTAGGATTGGAAACTCTCAGTCAGGCTACTCACAAAGGTAAATTGCTCTTGTGAGTAATTTACACATGTGACTTTAATCTAAAACCTTTTAGCAACTTTACTATGTTTGTCTATCCATCAAATCCATCAGAGTGTAAAAGTACTCAAAAGGGCAGGCTTACATGTCACCACCCCCTGAAAAATGGTGTGGAGCCAAATTTACGAGTGTAAGGTACTTCTAAAAAAAAACAGTAGCAAGTCCAGCACCGCACATGCCCAAACACTTATACTGCAACAGTGCCATAGAAAATAAGGGAGGCAGCAACTCTTATGTAAATCCATCAGGAAATAATGTTAATTTAAATTCAGAATTTTGAAATAGTTTAAAATATAAATACATTTTCTTTAATGTTAAAACATATCTAAAAAGAGTACTATTTTTAATTTAATTATAAAATATTTTAATAATGAGTTCAATTTCTAAATTCATGTAACATTAATTTTATTAAATGTAATTAACTTAGTTAAAACAAATGTATGCATTACTTTTAATCATTGGTAAGGCATAGTAAAAATATATTTTTTAGGTGGGAATTTAATTTTCAATTTAAACTTTGAAAAAATAATTGTAATTTAATTTAGTACATTTAAATTAAATAAACATTTATTCAAAATGAATTTAATAGTGTTCTTACATTTTTCTTTTGCTTAAGATCAAAATAAATGCATACAATTAATTTATAATGCTAGTTAACATAGGATACATTTATAATTTCATTATAAAAAAACTACAGCAGAACTATTATTATTATTATGTTTGCACTTGTAAAGCGCACTGCTACCTGGAGGTTTCCTGGCGCTGTGCAACGCTGGGGAACCCGTCCTGGCTTTCCCTGTGGGATGGTCCCTGCTGGGAGTCCCCAGGGTGGAGCCAGGCATCCCCGGCGTTGGCGGGGGCCGTTGTGGAGATTAGGCAAGCTAATGCCCAGAGTTGCCGAGTGAGACCCCAGATTAAAGTAGGCACCGAAGCGAGAATTAACGAGTCCGCTGAACCAAGTCCACGACCCTGCCGCATCGGGAATTGAACCCTGGTCCCGGCCAACTTCTGCTCCTGGGTCTGCCGCCTCTAACTGGTAAGCCACACCACTCCACACTACCTTGGCTTTGAATGAAATATTTAATTAATTTAAATATGTCAAATTGAAAACAAATATTTTCATGAAGTTTAAATAAACAAATTAATTCTTGGCTCTTTCCTAAAGGAAACATTTTATTATGCAATAATATTTATTAAAAGTGATGTATAGAATTAAATAAAAGTAAGTTCATTATATTTTCATATACATCAATGATACTCTACTTTATACATGAAGTACCTTTTATTGAAATATGTTATATTTAAATAATAAATATGTTTCCTTTTTAACATTAACTTATGTTTATTAATATATATTTTTAATGTAATAATTGAAGGTAACTTTAAATTAATTCCTATGAGGTTATATTTTAAGTCCCTACCTAAATTATTTTCTGGGAAGAGTATTGAAGCACCTGTGGTTGGCCCTGTGTGGTGTTGGACTAATTTAATAATGTTTTGGATCCCTTTTTGTCTGTAGTAACTTTAAAAGTGCAGTTTGTTAATAAGAAGAAGGTTACTCTTTTGAGGGTGGCTGCATACCCTTCCCTAAACCCCTCTCTAAACCCCTCCTTATTCCTCCCTAAAACACACAATTCAGTAACAGGTATGCCCCTTTCTGCAGGCACTCCCTGATCCACATGTTCTACTAAGGTGCCAATTACGATGTTGGTCTGAAACTCTTCAGACTGAATCGGTTTCGGAACTGTTACTGACCGAATGGGGATCTGCGAGTCCAACCGAATACGATGCTTCTGAAGATCTTTCAGTCGGACTCACATTGACTTCAATGGGAGCCTGTATTCCGAACGAGAACACAGACTCCCATTGAAAAAAGGGGTGGTTGGGGAAAACCTTGCACCCTGTGGTGGGCACCTCATGGTGCCTGCCACACTGTACATGGTAGGAAAGAAGGGGCCCTTGGGACCCCACAAACCCCAACCAGAGGCCTACGGGTGAAGGAGGCCTGCTGCAGGTCCCCACGGTCAGATTCTGACAGCCGCTTCGTGTCAGACAGACCGAATCAGAACGGCTGCCAGAATCGTCCTTCATAATTGCTCGGTCGTAAACCATGTCCATAGAGCTGTATGATTTGGCTCCGAACAACTCGGACTGCCGATTGTCTATTGGAACCGAATAGGACAGTCCGAACAGTTTCCTTGCATTGTAATAGGTTGTTCAGAAATGTTTCCGATTTGGTCAGGAAAATAGATTCCGAATCAGATTTGGAGATTCCGAATCGCGTCCGGAGCCTTTCCGACGACTTCGTAATCGACCCCTAAGTAGTAAACCCCATAGAAAAATAGGAGAGGTGGAGATGGAGGTGGACATATACACTCCTATGTTTGTGAACAGCATTTTGCCAACATCCCTTTATTGTAAAGGTGGGCACATTTAATGACTAAGAAACTAATTTAGAGTTGGGTGGCATAATTCATTAATTTGTAGAGGAAGTGGAGCATCCTTGGCTGGAAAGTTTTCTGCTGATGGAGAATGCTCTGAGGGATTTTCCATTACTAAACAACCCTATATCAGACCCCATGTTTGTTCATCACTGACCAAAAACCTGTATGTTAATTTCAATGTTCAAATGGAATATAGTTTTGAAGCTCTAAGCCTGTATGATTTGAGTTAAGTCTTAATTTCTCAAGAAGCTTTTACTCTGTAGGATCTCAGTTTACAAAAAGCAATATCTCTCCAGGGTTCTCATCACTTTTTGAATGTTTACTTTGTCTATGTCCCTTTTAACAGTTTGGGTTGTCTTACTGCAGGACAGCACAGATTGGTAAATGGAAAAGAGTTTGATGATGGAGACAACATTGTGTATTCATTTTCTGTAATTCATGTAGGCATGTAGAGCTCTAAACTACATGTTTTATTTCAAATCCCTAAATTATTAATAGTTGGACCCTCTACCAGTTTTTCTCCTTGCGCACACTCCCTTTAGCAAAACGAGTAGAAACCCGGAGTGTATGTCTCTATACTACTCTTTCTTATTCTGATAACAGTTTCCAAATTATGACTTTACCAACGATAAGAGGACTTCACCTTCTTCTACAGCCCAGAATACCTGTAGGGGGTGGGCATAGCTCTCCTAATCCCAAGTAGTACAGTCAAGTGAAATTACTTAAACATTCTGTGAGATTACAAAGAATTACACAAGAAGAGTATTTCTGCATTTAGCGCTATTTTCTTGGTGCACAAATGCCCCGTCACGTCCAAAATGGAGGCCAGGATTTATCTTTCTTAAAGTAATAGCACTACATGCAACAAGAAATGAATAACGTGAGTGAGTAGCCACTTACACTCACTACATGTGCACTTGAAGTAGGATTTTCCCAGAAATTAGTCCTAGCATTAAGCATTAGTTTCTTGCAAGGGTGCATTTTGTGTTACTACCATAGTGCTGAATGCAACAGAAAATGCACAGCAACGTGATCTGCCACTCACCCTTAATGAATGTTCTCTCAAATTAGGATTTTTACCCCCAAATTACTCCTATTTGCATGAGTTGGCATAATCTAGCTATTATTGGTGACTGTCAATTACTATGGCATGGATAATATTACTCCCAGACTTAATCACCAGAACAAGGACTTAGAGAAGTGCACAACTGACACCAGAACCAGCTTCTTCTCAAATGTTGTTTTCTGTGGCAGCCCTCCTGCCACTGACATTGTGTGTCATTTAGCCAAACATATCTAGCATTGGAAACAGCAGGTAAAGACTACAGTCACAGTGCTATTGGAGACTTGCGAAAGCAGGACTGGAGCAGAGCTCAGACAGCCCTTGATCCGATGCCACAGAAACCAACATTGGTTCAGCTTGTACATTGCTCATGTCTGTGCACTGTGGCAAAGTCTCACTGGCTGCTACTTTCTGGCCTCTACAGTCTGTTGTGGGTTTTTGTGGCAAGTATAAAAACCAGTGTGCTGATGATTATAAAGATTGTAAAGATGATTGTAGGTAACAATCAATGCACTGGGGGACCTATTTATGAGCCCTTTGTGCTGCCCTTGCATCACTTTTTGTGAAGCTGCAGTGGAGTAAAAAATGCGTCACATCGCGCCATATTTACAAAGTGACGCATCTAAGCAGATGTGTCTCTTCGTAAAGCCCTGCGCCATACCTGCGTCAGGTATAATGTATGCAGGGTAGGCGTTCCCCCACAAAAAAGGGTTGTAGAAGGGGCACAGTGAAATCTATGAGATTTCACTGCGACACTTCTAAGACGCCACTGCATCAGAGTCTTACGCCTGCCTCACAGCATGCCCCATGTGAAAGGACACATTACTGGAGTTGTTTCTATTTTTGAGACACACCCCAGCAATGCACCAATGTTGCACCTACTGATACATCAGTAATACTGACGTATCTGTAAATCCTTGCGAAATGGAGCGCCCTACAGTAAATATGGCGAATCTATGGTGTCGCAAGAAGGGCGCACTGAAAAATGGTGCATTGCTGTTTTTGAAAGAGGGCCTGAATTTTCTATTTCTAATGTTTGATCTGTAATCAGGCCATGAAAGAGAGTATGGTTTATGAACATTTTCCAAGGATCCCCTACTGTAAGCTTTCACTTAATTTGAAAGTAAAAACATATCAGTTCCAGCTTTCAATGTTACTGATATCCTTTGTAATTAATGATATTTTTCAGCAGTAGGAAACTGAAGAACGCTGAAAGTTTGATTGGATCATAACTGCTTATTATTCTTATTAAATGTAACTTGGGGAGGTGCAGTGGCTGCCAATTAAACTAGTTAACTTGATGGATGTAAAAAAACTCAGACGGTCTGAGGAACTTCACAAAATATTCTGAATTGGAGCTCATCAGTAGGCATCATTAACACAAAAAATACCTTAAAACAGCAAAAGGTGCCAGTGGCTGTAGTGGGAAAATAATTTAAGATAAGGAAGGTTGAAGCAAAGAAATCAGAACAACCATGATATTCACAGCTTTAACATAATATCAAGAGAAGCACTGGAGCTAAAGAGAGACTAACGGTCAGGCTGCTGTGTGGCTGGAGGGATGACAATTACAAGAAGGTTAAAAAACATGTTGGAGAGCAAGACAAAACATTACAAGAGTGTGGTTTGTTGATTTTGAAACAATACTGGTCGTTTCTACCTGTATTTAATGAGAGAAACAGGACATGTTCTTATTGTGAGATACCTGCATATTGGTGTGTGCACTATGTAAAACTTCTGCCAAAAATAACTAAATAAATAAATATGCAAATAAATAATTACATGAAATAATGGTGACCAGTAACATAGGGTTTGATCAGTAGAAGGGACACTTTTAAGATGTATATCCTCCTCCTCACCAGTCCCTCATGTCCATCTTATCATCAGGTCTCCTCCTCCCAGTTAGGTGATATTGTACAAGGTGGAGAAGGATCCTTCATTGGTGAAAAGGCCAGCACCATTTTAGAGTTTTCTCACTAGTCATAAGCATATCCTAGGAGACCTTGTGGGTGGAAGAAGTTTGCAGGATTTTCATGGAAGCTCCTCTTATTCAAATATTACTCTTTCTATGAGTTCTAGATGGATGTAAATATCAGTGAGGAAACTTGGGAACTATGGGCCATATGTATCATCAACCTTATTTGCGATTCTCAAATAGCGATCTTTAAGAAATCGCTATTTGAGAATCGCAAATAGGTATGTATGTACAAAATCGCATTTTTTTGCGATTTCTTAAAATTCCTTAATTGCGATTAGCAAATTGCGAATTGCAATTAAGGAATAATTTCCCATTCATTACTATGGGCCAGGAGGCCCATAGGAATGAATGGGAAGGTATTCTCAATTTGTGATTCGCAATTTGAGAATTCCAAATTGAGAATAATTTCAAGGGTGCAGGGGTGTCCAAAGGACACCCTGTTGCACCCCTGAAATATGCATGGGTGCACATGTGGCACACATACATGCCCTAGGGGCATGTATGTGTGTCACATGGCACTTTGAAAAATGCAAAAATGTGCATTTTTAAAAGAAATCGCTAAATACCACCAACCTGAAGTTGGTGGTAATTTGCGATTCCTTAACGCAAATTTGCACTTTTTTTGTGCTTCTTACATTGCATTTAAGGAATCGCAACATTGCAATTCCTTAAATGCAATCGCAAAATAAGGAATCGCAAATTTTGCGATTCCTTATTTTGCATGCAGATTTGTGTGATACATACCAGTTAGCGAAAATGCGTTCGCAAACGCCGAAATTTGGTCACTAAAACATGTCTTGTTTTTGCACACTGATGCAGCGGCGTTGATCTAAGCATCAGTTTGCGCCCTGACAGATGTCCAAAACTATTATAGCATGAAATAATCACTATTAATATTAATCAAGCATGATTCTGTTCGCAAACTCGCAAACTCCACAAGACAGGTTGTGAGTGAAAGGAGACAGGCCTGTGAGGCACTGTATTTACATTCACCGAATACAAAGCTTTGTTTAAATGTATCCCCGTCTCTTAAACAGAGCAGGGTAGATCAGATCTGGTCAGGAAAAGTTTATTGCAAGGTTGATTAAAACCTTGACAATATGAACATTTAAAAGAGACATGCCTCACGAAAAGCAGTACAAAGAAAGCAAAACAGTATAAACGCATCTGATGCAAACAGACGTATATTGGGAGAGAAAACATGTTATTTAAGAACAATTGTGTATAAAGAAACAGCTATAGTTGACTTTAAAGCTATGTGGTTGTTTGATGTCATTTGCAGATAAAGTCAAAGTGCAAAGTGCATGTTCTCCAAAGCACAAAGATGTGTGTTAAAAGGTTTAAGCGACAGTGAAAAAGTCTGGCAGCTTCTCAAGATTTTTTAAGAAGGTCCTGCACCACTTTAAGATATTTGCCTATTCTTGCCAATTCAGAAGAGACTGTGGTGCTGAAAATCCGGTTTTTGGCGTTGTTACAAGTCCTTATGCCTTGAGTTAAAAAGAGTGGCTTTAGCAGTGACCGCCTGAAGTGGAGCAGCAGCGGGTAACAATATAATAAATGCATAAATGTTTCAGATTTGTAACCGCTCAGCCCGCACTTAACAATATTGGAAAGGAGCAGCCAGTTTGGGCTAAAGTTTTTCATTTGTAGTGCGATCATCTTTGCAGCCAATATTTGTTATGTTATGTTATGTTATGTTATTTATTATTTGTTAAGCGCACATACGCCCGGGGGCTTCTTGGCGCTGGTGAGAGAGTCAACATAACAGTACATAAAAGAAATACAATCACTGTTTACCATAAGCCTGAGAGAAAAGAAAAGTTTTAAATGCCTTCCTGAAAACAAGAAGATCCTTACTATGTCGCAGAGTCAGAGGGAGGGAGTTCCACAATGAGGCGGCTAAAAATTGAAAACTGCTACCTCCCTGACGTTTCTTTTTGAAACGAGGGACCTCAAGAAGGTCTTTGTGGGTGGATCTCAAACTGCGCAAGGGTTTGTATTTGCGCAGTAACAATCTAAGGAACATAGGACCCTTACCTTCCAGAGCCTTAAACACAATACAGCCCACCTTAAATGTGGCTCTCTGTTCCACAGGCAGCCAGTGCAAAATCTCTAGTCCGTGTCTAATTGATTCCCACTTAGGGACTTTGCAAATAAGTCTTGCAGCTTGATTTTGCAAGTATTGCAGTCTTTTAAGTTGGCCAATAGGCGCCCCCAGGTAGAGGCCATTTGAGAAATCAATATGAGACAGGACTAGGGCACTAACTGTTTGAATTAAGGCCAGACCTGTGAGGAGATGTGCGATTTTTTTAATCTTCCTCAGCTGAAAGAACCCCGAGGAAACCACAGTTCCGATTTGACTTGCCAAGGTGAGATCCTCGCTAAGAGTCACTCCCAAACTTTTTACCGTACGGGATTTTTTTGGGGGAGAGCCCATATCCGACGGCCAAAAGCTAGGACTCCAACTGATCTCACTCTTCCCAGGTAAGATAAGCTCTGTTTTTCCCGGGTTTAACTTGAGGTGGTTTAGGGACATCCACCTCTGGATAAGAGACATAGTTGCTCGGAATTCCTCAGCAGCATTGTGAGAGTTTAGTACAAAAACCAACTGCAGGTCGTCTGCATAATTATATACATCAACCTTAAACTCTCGTAAAGAGAACAGCAAAGGCCGCATATACAAATTAAATAATAAGGGAGACAAGGAGGATCCTTGAGGAACCCCACAAAAAGAAATTTTTTTTGGGGCTGTAAAAGAACCCAGTCGAACCGATTGGGTACGTCCTGAAATAAAGGACTTGAGCCAGGCCAAGGCCAAGTCCCGAAGGCCGGCCTGTTCGACACGGTTGACCAAGATGTTATAGTCAACCGTGTCGAACGCAGCAGACAGATCCAATAACACCAGTGCCTGGTGCAGGTCCCTGTCTGCGTTAGACCTTAAGGTGTTCTGAACAGCCAGTATCACTGCCTCAGTCGAGTGACCAGGCCGGAACCCTGCCTGGTTAGGTTGTAAATAGCCAGAGGCTTCCACAAAACTTGATAGGCAGTTGGTTACGTGCGCCTCCAATATTTTAGATAGATAGGGCAGTAACGATATTGGCCTGTAATTAGAGAGGTCTGAGGAATCAATACCAGGTTTCTTTTTTAAAGGGATCAGTAAGGCCTGTTTAAAGCTATTAGGAACATTCCCTGACTTAAGGGAGTTATTAAGCAATGGAATCAGGCTACTTGGGAGTGCCCGACCTATTTCTCTCATTACTTGGGGAGGGCAGGCATCCTGAGGAGATCCTGATTTAACTCTCGTGAGCAAATCTTGAAAGGTTTGATCAGTGATTAAAGGAAAAGAATGCAAAGTAAGAGGGTTAAAAAAGGTGTCATCTATCGGGACACAGACTGGCAGCTTGGATAGAGTATCCTTGATCAACACTATTTTATCATTAAAATAGTCGTTCAATGAGTTGCAGAGCAGTTGTGAGGGGACAACCGGGGGGGAAGTTCTCTCATCATTGCACAACTCATTCACAATCCTGAAAATTTCTTTCGACTTGTTAGTCGCATTAAGTATTTTAGAAGAGAAATAAGCAGTTTTGTGAGTGTGCAATGTCTTTTGGTAGGCTTTACGAGCTAAACAATATACTATCCTTGCTTCGGGACAGTAATTGGTACGCCATGTTCTCTCTTGCTGCCTCACTTCAAGTTTTAATTTTCTCAACTCCGGCGTGAACCACTTATGCGCGTCCGCGCCGCGTGAGTTGTCAAAGCGAGTGAGGGGAACACAGACATTAATGGCTGAAGTTAGCCAATCTTGAAGCCTACAATCGGCTATCTCCACATCTAAACTCTGCTTTGGGCAAGGCAGACTTTCCCGATTGGCAAATTAAGATATGGTTGTGGCCCCAAGCCAACATGACAATCGTTATCATACAAGATTGCCAGAGCATTTAATACCAGAGTAAACTTTATATTTTCGATGCCTGCAGACTTCAAAAGAAGTTTTATCTGTTTTTACAGAATACTTTTCACTGCAATGTGCATTAGAGATAAAGCGTTTACAGCCAGATTCATCACGCGAAATTGCGCTCGCAAAGAGCCAGATTCTGAGAATCTGGCCCTTTGCGAGTGCAATTTTTGCAGTTGGGATTCATCATCCCAAATGCAAAATTCACTAATAAAGAATTTGCAAATTTGCGAGGATTAGCATTTAAGGAATCTCTATTAGAGATTCCTTAAATGCTATTCATGAAACATTTAAAAATTGCGAATTCGCAATTTTGGACCGCTATTTACCGCGAGGTCAAACCTCGTGGTAAATAGCAAAAACTTAGAAAAATGCATTTAAATGCATTTTTCTAAGTTGCATGTTACACACACACATGTCCTTTGGTCATGTGTGTGTGTAACATCTGTGTGAATTTACATTTCAGGGGTGTTACAGGGTGTCCTTTGGACACCCCTGCACCCTTGAAATCGCTTCCTTATTTGCGATTAGCTAATTGCTAATCGCAAATAAGGAACCTGTAGGAATCGCAAAAAATATTGCGATTCCTACATGAATCCCGTTTTGCGAGTCTGGAATAGCGATTGCTTATTAATCGCTATTTCAGACTCGCAAAACTTCACAATGATGAATCAGGCTGCTAGTGTGGTCAGGTCGATTTGGAGGGTATCTGCTACAACCATTAAATAGGCGTACCAAGGACTGTTTTTGGTTTTGAATATTTTGTAAAGAACAAACTTCAAGGTGCAGGGAGGTGGCTGAGATGCATCTGTAATAGTATTTTAGAAAGGCCCACGTGTTAGCCCACAGTAGACCTTCCAGACCAAATTCAAGTCTCACCCGTGATCCCCTGGTGTAGTTCGGCAATCTGAATACTGCCTTATAAACTTTTAAGATTAACTTTTCCCTGGTTTTGGTGAGTTGCCTTGGGAAGGCCTCATTGCCGTGAGTGATTGCGGAAGATAAGATTGCCCTGAACACCTTTCGTATTGGAGATGAAGTGGGGCTTTCGAGAGCAGCATTCAGTTGGCAGGGCCTAGTAGTGATTAGTGCAACATTGTCCTTAAGTTGGGTATGGGGTGCTTTTTTTATGCAGCCATTTGCCGAGAGCCAAATGCCCAGATAGTTGTAAGATTTTGCTCCTGTTATTTTTAGGGGGCAGGGGGACCAGTAACAACTTGATTTCTTGAGCATCATCTTGATTGGCATTTTGTATGTGTCAAGGGCATTTAGGGCCCTCTGGATGCCAATTTTGGAGTGGTCAAGCAGAACGATGGCGCCCACACTGCAATATCGTAATCTTGACTTCTCCTATTTTTGGACGGATTCATTTGGCGTGATTTAGGGCCCTGGACATGTCTGCTGTGTATAGATTAAATAGCATTGGAGCCTAGACACATCCTTTCTTTAGCCCATGATTCGTATAGCTCTTCCTGGTGAGCACAGTGTCAGACAGCTTGACCCTCACCCAAGTTGATGTAATCAATGATTTCATAGCGTTAAGCATGTTGTTAGGAATGCCCAATACCTGGAGCTTTCTCCATGGATTGTCCCTGTCCACTAGGTCAATTGGTGATTAGTAGTCCGCGATGCATGCGTAATGGGCTGATGGCTTGTGGCTATTCGCCTTGTAGAATGATGTAGGAAAGAGTGACTATGTTATCCAGTGATAGGAATTTAGTCTAAATCCTGTTTGACAAAATGGGATTATTGCATTAGTTGTTGCCCAGCACTCAAGATCCTTTAAGATGGCAGAAGCATATAACTTGGCCTCGGTGTCCTACAGATCAATCAGGTGGTAATTGATGGGTTACTGCATATCGCCTTTTTTTAAAAATTGGGTGCAGTATTGAACCTCTCTGACTTACAGGAACTTGGCAGGAATTGGAACATATGCAAAACAGCGGAGAAAGTATTGCAGGCCACAGTGCAAGGTCGTCTTTGACCAATTGAGCTGGGAGCCAGTTTGGGCCTACGGTACCTGATGCTCTCATTTTGCATACAGCTTTTTTATTTAAATTGATCGTGTACTTAGGGTCGCATCCCATGGGGTCACCCGCAGGGTCTAGAATTTCAGGTGGGAAAGCACTGGGTTGTTCGACTACATATTACTTCTTTACATGATGGATCCACATGGCTTCATTGATGGCATTAGATCTTGCATCATCCTTGCTTATTTTGTTTTTAATATACCTCCATAAGTCAGCCTGATTACGCTCGCACATAAGTGAATATACATATATCCACTCCTTGTCCCTCTGCTGGCTTTTTACCAGCCATACCAATTGCTTAAGTAGTTTTCTTAAACCCCACAGCGGCTTTCATTCGTTGGTTATGGGTTTTATGACTTGCTTTCGTCAGCCTGAGAATGTTCTGTGAGCTCATTAAAATGGATTGATGTTTGTATGAAGTTTTTTGGCGAAGAGTGCCCACAACCTAGGGCAGAATCCAGTGATTTATGAATGTCCCTGATTATAGATTCCTAATGGGTAAATAGATGTTCACCGCTTTGGGCCCCCAGGGACTGGCCAGTAGTAGCTTTACATGCTGGTAATTTCTGCTAAGAGACCGGGCCACATTTTATTCTTCGGATTAAAAATGTAGAGTAATAGTGGTAAGAGTTGCCCAATGTTTTATGACCTTCACATTTGGATCAGCTTAGGTTGAAAATTGTACCGAGTGGAAGGTGGTCACTCTTGTATGAAGGGAGTACTTCAAAACTCTCGAGGTGCGCAACAAATTTTTCTGAGGCACATACATATCCGCTAAAAAGTTTTCAAAAACTGAGGAGATGCTTCTGAGTTTTCACCTATGGACTGGATAGACTTCAGTCTGTGTTTACTTAAGGCTTTGTAAACCTGATCGCTTAAGGAATTTGTTGGTAGTCCACCAGCAGGGGTTGATCCTAGTTGTCGCAAGTTGAAATCCCCACAAATTATTATTTCATGATTCACATAGTCACAAATTATTTGATCCAGGGTATCATTTAGCTGACCCATCCTTTTTGCTTACACTGAACCATAGCTGTTGAAATAGACATTAATAAAAAGGATACTAATTTGGGATGCTATTGCGTTAAGTCTCTTCTGTACTAGCACTTGAAACATCTCATCTTGAACTGGTATTTGTGTTACATTTCCTTTCAGTCTGAGGTTAAGATAAATCGACAGACCCCGGATGGCTTTCCAAAGATGTTGTTTATCCTTGCTGCTTGATGAACACCGTAGAAGCCAAGAATTGTTAGTGGGGTTAATGTCCATGTTTCTTGTGGACAGAGTACATCAGATGCCATTAGCAAGGATTTTGGGATTCATGATTTTAATAGTCTTGACATCCCGGCAATATTCCATGTGAAGAGATTATTGGACTGTTGTGTTTTACCTGAGCGTGTCTTAATGCTAGGAACAGTTTGTTGCCTCTCTGGACAGGACAAGTGGTACCCAGCCCCAGTCAGTTGTGTGTTCTTCCCCGATTCATCTTGGTGCGACTTTCCTAATAAGGCCCATTGTTGGTGAGTAGGAGCGAGCTATATGTATGTTCCCTGATCGTGAGTGGCAAAGCGAGTGCCCCATTGAGATACTATAGGGGTAAAATTTAGAGTTGGGCAAGTTGTTTAGCTTTTTTAAAGGCGCTGGATATATTGAGGCTGGGACGTTAGCGATTCCTATGCCCCATTCCTCAATGATAGGCTCACATTCCAATATTACTTCTACCAATACATTTGTTTTTAATGTTAAGACTGTTGCTTCCCTGCCATCACTGCACTCAGGGCTGGATTTGTACTCAACGCTCAGAATGTCCTCAGATGTAATTTTTAACTGGCTGATAATGGCCTGAAACAGTCTTAATAGGTTGAAGCGATTCAAAACATCAAGACTCCCCTCTGAAGGAGCAGGGTAGCATAAAAAAATACAATCTGTTAATGGCAGTGGGGGCAGCATACAGAGGTCCCGTGTACCCCTGTCTGCATCTCCCATTGCCATCAACCCACATTTACAGTTGGAACTGTCCATAAAGCAGCTTTCACTTTGTAAGTAGGCACCACTCCCCTTCAACAGCCAATTTCAGATCAATGGTTTGCAACTGCAATTGTGGTCACAAAAACTACATCACACTACTATTTGTCCCTTTCACACCACCTTCCTCTTCTGATTTGTAATGACTGTAAAAGTATAATTTCCATTTTGTGCATTAGTTCTGGGCACTCATAAAGCTTATGATTCAGTAATTCACCAGCTTTACACATGCAAAACTGTTTTAAGCAGATATACGCATTCAGGTACATCAGTGGCAGGGCTCAAGAATGGACCACACTTTAGTTTTACTTCACATATGCAAGGACATCAGTCTTTTCATACAAAATATATATATCTGGAGGCTACTGGCCTTTAAATGGGCAGACTATAGGTTAGCTAGGCCGGTATGTGGGTAGTGTTCATTTCACACTTTGTTATGCCAAGTGTGCATGGTGGGGGCCCAGGTGATTTATATGCACACTTATATTGTTACACTTAACAAACTCAAAAACCCAAGCCTAAGCAATCCTCTGTACTGGTCAGAGATAGTGTTTTACACATAACTGCTTTGTTTATACTTCCGCAATACTATTTGGCTGTGCACAAAAGCTATGAAAAGTTAAAAGCTAAAACATTCCAGTGTACACTTCACACAGACAAAGCTAGAGCATGCTGAGAATTGGTGAGGAGCTCGGCTGTCAGTGACATTAGGATGAAGAATCAACAGAAAGCGAGCAAGCCAAGGCTTGCAGGAGCTCTTCATGCCCTGAAGTATCTGTGCTCTGTACAAATCTGCTCCTGTGGTGACCCTGCATGAATTGCCGGCAGAGGTCTAACTGAAAGCCATAACTCTCAGGCTCCTGATTGTTTACTTCTTGAACTGGTGCAGTATCATTTATTTCAGGAACTTGTAGTAGCAGAGATGAGAACCATTTTCATGTACATATTCAGCTTTCTGTGCTGGAAAGCGAATAATTATAAAGCTGTTTTATCTATAAGCATGTCTTCAGGGGTAGGCGAAATCTGTGAATTAGATCATATCTCTAGTCCTTTATTAGAACTGAGGGGCATATTATCAAGGGGGTTTATCTCCGCTTTTTTGGCTTTAAAAGCCAAGAAAGCGGAGATAAAATTATCTCCCTATTACCTAGCTGTCGCTAACACCACCTAGCGACAGCTAGTAGGAGATAGCGACCATCTTGGGCCCCACTTTGCATGTCAGTGATATTTATCACTAATGATATGCAAAGTGGGCGTGCCAAGATGTTAGCGACTGAAAACAGTCGCTAACATCGCTATCTCCTATTACCAACTTTTGGAGATATTCGCGCTAAGCGCGAATATCTCCAAAAGCTAACACCTGCCCTGAGCAGTTCTTAGCCATGTTATCCAATGGGAGGTGGATAACATGGCTAAGAGCATTAGCTCGGTAATGCATGAATATCGCTGACTTTTCAGCGATATTCATGCATTGCGGCGATTTTTATCGCATTTGCGATAAACCTTGGTAATACCAAGGTTTATTTGCGGTAAAAATCGCCGCAGCTCAGCGGTAAATTTTTGTCTCTAACCAAGCAATAGCGATAATTATCGCTATTGCTTGGTAATATGCCCCTATGTGATCTACGCAGACAACTTTCAGAGGATAAAGCCTTAGTGCTATATGGGTAGATACTGTAATAAGGCCAGGGTCCCTGGAATTATGCAGCAGGAGAGGGACAAATTATGTGGCAGGGTTGAGTAAAGTATGCATCAAGAAAAAGCATAATGCGGCATATTTTGCTAAAGTATTACTTCATTATTTTGCTCTTTTTAAAATTGGTAACATTGTCTGGGCATTGGTTGCACCCTATCAGTACCAGTCCAAATATAGCAGTAAGCAATAAAAAGATGGCCGGTCCAGCTTTGGAAAGGGCCTTTCAGTGGGCAGCACCACATGTCGCTGTATTTTTAGTAAAGTTTGAACCATTTGAGCTAGAAACAAAAAAAATGTATTGCTAAAATCTGCAGATTATTAGGCAGAAAATGGATTATTTGGCAAATGTGATAAATCTACAATTATGTGAAAATCGCTGCGGCTACACAATCGCTATAGTTCCAGGTGCTCTGAATAAGGCTTGTCTTAGGTCCTAGCTATGATTCTCCTGAGTAGATATCAACTGGCTTAGAGCCAATCATTATTCAACATTTTGGGAGAGTACAGCTGCCTGATTCCCAATCCTTTTAGGTCATGAAATCAGGTGGAATAAATCCCCCACTTTAGATCTTGTCCCACTCTCTTTCCTGATCTGGCACCTTAATAGCATCTACAGAGAGCTGACACCCACTGAGCAAATAACTTATGCGTCCAGAAATAAGTCATAAGAAACTGTCTTGTGGCTAAGTCATGCATCATTACCAAACTCTTACCAAAAGAGAAGCTTATTTGATAAGAGAAGGCTAAATGCTCACCCCTTAAAGCAAAGAATCAGTAAATCATTTGTTCATATTTCACAAGTGACATGTTCACAGTTTCTAGCCAGGTTGGCTCCTCGAGTGTTAAGCATTTATGAGAGCATACTGATTTTAAGGATTCAATAAATAGTCACTTCTTTTCCTTAACTATTACTTCTAGCTCTTTGTGTTTTTTTTTATTTATAATAGCAATAGTTTTTAAAGGGTGACTTTAGTCTTTAGCAATGTTAGTATATTTTTCATAGCCATTCTAAATTAAAGGCCAAATGTACGACAGTTTTAAGCGGTCACAAACGGTGAATCAGGCTGTTTGTGACTGCTAAAATGCCTTTTAGTATGTACTAACCCTATTTTGCGAGTCATTAACCTATTACCAACTTGCAAAATAGGGTTTACAAGTTGGTATAAGAAAGGGGGGTGCCCAGGGTGTCCCTTCCTAATAGCGAGTCGCAGGGAGATGTGTGATTGCTTTGAGACCAGAATGCCGTCGCAAAAGAATCGAAGTTTACAGTCTGCTTCAAGTAGGTGGTAACTAATGGTAAGCCAGTCACAAACAGGAAGGGGTCCTCATGAGACCCCTTTCACTTTGTGATTGGCAGAGAAAATATTTTTCTAGTTCAAGCACTGCTCGCACAGCCCACTGGCTACTCATAAAAAATTAAGCAGAAACATTTAATTTTATTTTTTAAATGCATTGGTACTTCCTTTAAGAAAAACGGACTATATTTTTTTTAAAAGTTGCATTATTTAAAAGCAAACACAGACATGGTGGTCTGCTGTCCCCAGCATGCCACCATCCCTGTGTTGGTTTTGGCGATTCCCAATGGGTCACAAAATGGGACCTACCTCAGGAATATTGATGATGTAGGTCAATTATGACCCCATTTGAGATCAGCAAAATGTGCCTGAGACACATTAGTACATCACATGTTGCGACTTCTTAATTGCGAGTCGCAAAAAGTCCCTATTAGGAAGTCACAAAATGATTTGGTCGTACAAGTGGCCCTAAAAGTAGCTCATAACAAACTTCTTTTTGCCACGTGGAACTCTATTTTCTAATAGGCTAAGGACATTTTCTTCATGGGGAGCAAAATAAGCAAATCCTCCTTGATTTTCAAACAATCGTATTTTTCAAAAATGCATAGTAATACTGCTTACCTCATAGTGCCTTGATTTGCAAATTAGGTACTTAATTGTGTATGTTCCCAGATTGCCTTCTGAAACAATAGAATATCTTGGGCCTCATTATAGATCTGGCGCATTTACCTGGATGCACCTTTAAAAAGGTGCACCTGCATAATGAAGGAAAATGCGGGTTATAATGATGAATGTGCTGCCCTCAGGGCAGCCGCGAACTCATGCTGCCCTGGGTGCCGCGCATTTCTGTGAAAAAATTGAGCAGTTGATTTGAAGCAGTTCTGTGTTTTCACAGCGCAGGCGGCAACCTGCCTGCACTTTGAAGGGGGATCAGAAATCCCCTTGCAGGCGGGTGCAGCCACTGACTGCACCCACCTGCAAGGGGCTGTCTGGGGAGTCCATAGGACACTTTTGCCCCTCCTCCAGAGGGCTGCTCTCAGGGGGCACAATGACATTGCAGTGTGACTCCTTAGAGCTTCTTTGTCTCTGCGCCTTCATATGAAATAAGGCGCAGGCACAGCAACAAAGGAATTCCCTCATTTGCATGGCATGCCCCCATGCAAATGAGGGAATGCCCTCGGAAGATAGTGCTGGTGCTTTAAGTGTGACAGCGTTTTCGGTATTACTGAAGGGGCCGCACAAGCAATTGTTCAGAAAAGGGGGTGGTGATGGACAGAGTGTCTGAATTAAGCAGACCACTCCTACCCAGTCCAAAGATCAGGGCTTGATCCATCACCGTTTTTTAGCTCACTGCACCATCCCAGCTCAGAACCTGGCTACATGCAAATCAGTCTGTTCCATGCCCAGTGCATCATGGGAACAGGGCAGACCAAACTACCAAGCCAATTCTTATACTGGAAAGGAAACAAGCTTCCGGGGACCGGTTTCTGGCATTACAGCCATCTTCGGCCCGGCTTGCTTGAATCCTGATGGTGCAGTGAGCAAGGGACTCACATCTGAGTATACCCTTCCACGCTTATGGTGAATAAAACGATTCAGAAAAGGGGGTGGTGATGGACAGAGTGTCTGAATTAAGCAGACCACTCCTACCCAGTCCAAAGATCATGGCTTGATCCATCACCGTTTTTTAGCTCACTGCACCATCCCAGCTCAGAACCTGGCTACATGCAAATTAGTCTGTCCCTGGCCCAGTGCATCATGGGAACAGGGCAGACCAAACTACCAAGCAATTGTGGCCCCTTGTGTAATACCAAAATGCCCCCAGGAAACACAAAGCGGGGGCAAATGCCAGTTGGGGAAACAGGACACTTTCTTAATACAATCCCTGGTTCTTTAATGACTGCTCACATGCAATCATTTTTTTATTAGCACTTTTTTGTCTTTGCGCATATGGTGAACAAAAAATGGTAACGACAATCCACATAGGAAATTAGCTAGCATAAATGGACCTAAAAACTGAAGGTAAAATAGAACAAATGGGATAGGGTCTGTATATTTATAGTAAGAGAATGTAGGTAATTGACATTAAAAGCATGTTGCCTTTTTGCTGTTGCTGGTGAAGCGAAAAGGCCTAACTCACATATGTAGTTAAGCCAGGTTTATAGTTGGTGAAACTTTTAAAAGGTCATCACTGTTGACTTACACAAAATGGGAGAGAATCAAAGGGCAACAGGAAGAAACAAAAGAGTTGCCAGTGAAACAATAGTGGTAGAAGTCGAGGTCGAATGTTTTGTGTGTCACTTAGCACTTTTTCTAATTTGTGCCCAGCTGTGTGTCTTGGCATATATGGATACTGGCTTAGTCCTTGAGAAGTGAGCACAGAAAAAGCTGAGCTTTGGACTCAATTTAGACAATAACTGTGAGTCAGGTGTGCAATTGAGAAGGTTGGGCAAAGAATAACGATTTTTCCCCAAAAAATTGAGGCTATATGTGCAGTTCTTGGGGTGAATTATAATTGCTTCTCATCATCCCCATTGTCGGTATTTAGAATAAAAGTAACTATCAGATGGGGCATAAAAGGTTTAGGTAAGATCGTCAAATTTGAACTTCATTTTTTAATCAATTCTTTATCTAACATAATGCAGAAATTGCAAAACAAGCATCATTTGTACAGTAGCGTAATCATAGACATAGGTATCTGTCCTGTTTAGATATGTGTATAGCTTTTATGTTTCAATACAGTTCAATGACTGTGATCTCACTATTCATAGTAGAGATTTAGCTTTGCTTATTGATAGCATTGTTTTTGTTTGCAGTAATTGCGGGATGATGATACCAAATGTATAAGAGAGTATCTGATGGAGAAAAGGGAAGATCTATATTTGTATTGAGAGGGAGCCCAGGGGAAATTTTGTTGCAACAGGCGTTTTAATATTATCTCAATGTCACCATTCTGGTGGTTTAGGACGGACCTGATTTCAAGTTTGGCGGATGGGATACTCCGTCATAAATGTGACAGATATCCAGTCCACAATATTACAAGTGCATTATATCCTATGACATTTGTATTACAGCAAACAAAATATTCACATTTGTGACAGAGTATCCCATCTGCGAAACTCTAAGGGGCTTTTTGCGAGTATGGCGGTCCATAGGACCGCTGCACTTGTGGCGGTCTGACCATCGCCACACTGCGGGCCCATCCTCAGTATTATGAGTGTGGCAATCGGACCGCCACAAGACCGCTGTGACCCTGTCAGGGGTCCAGGAACCTGCGGTGGTAGCGCAGCACCCAGGAGCAGGAATATGCTGCAGTGCCGCTGCAGCACAGCTGAGCATATTCTGAGTTGCTTGTCCACCGCACTTTTCATGATGGTGAGCTTGCCATGAAAAGGGTGGTAGATAGGCAACTAAGGGGGCACCAACAGGGCCCCCTACTATACCTGGGCTTGAGGATGCATGCAGGTGGGCACATGTTGTGCCCCCTTGGAATTGCTTCCCTGTTCCTGCACCTTGTGGTATCCACAACATGGTGTGTGCAACACTCTGCAGGAAGGGCTGCAGACGCTCTCACAGCGGTGGTCTGCATGATAGGCTCTCATATGAGCCTAACAGACTACCGCCATGATACCACCGCAGCACTGCCCATTTGACTAGGATTTAACTTATACTGTGGTGGGCGGGTGCACTACAGCTTTGGGGGTTTACCAGCAGACAACACAATGGTGGCTTCGCTGGACAACTACCAAACTTGTAATAAGGCCATAAATCAGTGGTTCAGTAGATATACTAACTCCGCTGTTAGAGTAGGTTCAGTTGGGTCATTTTCAAGTATAGTTAGATGTCTGCCCTTCACTTAATGTCCTAGGAAAGGTGCCCCCAACCTGTTTCAGTGCTTGTACCAAATCTTGAATTCGGTGTATCAAATTGTTACATGCATTCACTTTGTACATTTCTGTTTGTCATTCATAGTGAGAGGGTTTTCTGTGTGGGCACCAGTGTATTCCAATTGTTACTGCTGTGGATAGCCACCCTGTTTGAAGATGTATAATGTGTGTATAATAAGAAAATGTGTGTAAGTGAAAGTGTGCCAATACCATGTTAGTTTGGATCTTGGTGTCACTGGTATCTTGAGCATATCCCATTTGTTGCTCAATAAAAATTAGGGGTAGAAAGGAGTTCCAGTCCAGAACATGTCCTCCCTAATAGTACGTATATGTAAGTACGTGTGCAGTTCTGTCATGTTGGTCTACTCTGGCCACTTTGGGTAATTGGACCAGTTGAGGCCATTAAAGCTCACCTTTTTAGGAAGCGCAAGCACTCTCTCACCAATTGGTGCATTAGTTTATCATTGGGCTGTGCTACTTGTTGGGCGGGTGCAGCAATGCCCTACAGGCCCCACAAGGGGGCTCTTTTCAGAGTTCTATTAATTAGCTTGAGAATCCGAGTTGTCAGTCTCAGGCCCTCAAAATATATGTATAGGGGGATTGGCCAAAGCAAGTGAAAGTAAGAGGGTAAAATTAACTAAAAGTCTCCACAGTCTTTATATTGAAGAGGCCGTTGTTAAGATTAAAAACAGTGAAGACCCCTCTGAATATATTCTTCCCGCTGATCAAAAAAGTGTGGTCAACATGTTTCTTCCCTGTTTTTGTGTTCTACAGGATCAATGGCAAATCATAAGGACCAAAATAGTAACGACTAATCTGCATAACTGGGTTGCCTCGTAGGAAAATAATCAGGCTCACCTCAATTGACCCTAAATTGGTGTAGAATTTACAAGGCCATCTCCATTGTTAGCCTGTTGTTACCTACATTGGAAGAATACGTTTTCACTGTATATGACCTAAAGTTAAACAATCATACAAAAACGACAAATAACACAAAGAAATTAGAAACAGAATTGCAATACGTGCTAGGCTGACCAGTTCCTCATTATTTGTCAATATTGAGCATTCCTTCACATGCACAGGGACCTTTTTTCATTCATGAAATCAAAAATAATTTCTGCACGGTTTGCCAATATCCCCCTCATGTAATTGTGGACACATTCATAATGGTCAAGGACGTAGGATTGGGCAGAACTCACAGAGTTTCACTCCACGGAATTCCGCAGAGTTACATGAAAACTCTGTGAGATTCCGTGGAGTTATGTGGACATTTGTTTATTGCCAGTACCTTTGTTGCAAGGCTCCTGCTCATACACAGAACTGTGCACAGAGACCTAGGTCATCAGTGAATTGTGGTGTACCAGAAACTCACCTCAGTATCTAGAAAAACCCCAACCAGCTAGCATCAGTGTCAGATTAGCTCTTCGTCCTATAGCAAAGTAACCAATGATTAGACAACCTAGAACATGCGACTTAGGACCATCTCAGGAATGGTGGAAACTGAGAACACTCTTTCATTATACTCTGATACCAGGCCACAACAGGAGTAAGTAAGAGACACAGTAAGGTTAAAATATTTATTTTAACAATGTGATCCCAAGTGCAGTATCTTAGCCAACATAAGCAGACATATGATTACAAATAATATGGTCAGCATTGTTACAATTCCATAAAATACAAAAGAAGAAATCATATTACAATGATGGCGAAAACAGGTCTTATAGCGCCTAGTTTTAACACCCTCCCTATATAGGAACTATGTATTATAAACTATAGAAGGTTTCTTAGGCTTGTGTGGGGGACCCCTTTACCTTTCCGCTCAGTAAGAGTAAATTATATCTGGATCAGCATAGGCTCTCTGCATCCCTGGAAACGGAAATCTTCCAAGTGTGTGAAATCATGGCAAGTGTGGAATAATAAAGGCGCCAGAATCTTACTTGGCTCACAGCTGCCAAGATGTGTCTAGAAAGCGTTACTCGTACATGTTGAAAAACAGCCAACATGTTTTGATAACCTTGACGGCCTCAGCACTCACTGTGCAGACTAGGGGCACGATGTAAGTCTAGAGATGTCGAAAACAAAACCTTTCTCATTTGTAGACCATCGTGAAGGCTAACTTACAAAAACAGCTATGCAGTGTTGTGTGCAAAAGCAGCAAAATGTAAAATGGTGTTTAAACATCTAACAAACCATGCTAACATAACATAACATGCGTGCAAAGCAGGCCTTAGGAAATACTATACCCTCCCTTGATCGGGGAGCACACAATAAAAGGGGCAAGATTCATAGAACGCAGAGTTCAAGTTCAAATGAGACAGAACAAAGTTCAGGAAATTTTCCAAACTTGAGAATTGGGAGTAAAAATCCGAATTAAAAATTTACTAAGTCAGTGAAAACAATCACGGGTGGCCAGGGTGTGAAAAAAGACCTCAAAATTTAAGAAAAACATTAAGGTATTTAGAGGGAATACATTTTTTTTCATGGGTGTAGTACGTGTCTATAAAATAGAAAAATTCACACTTCAATCCAACAGCGTATAGGCACCATACGTTGCAACTACCACCAATAGGAAGTCGTTGTCATCATCCATGAACATTTCAACCATCCAATTAAGTAATGGAAATGAACATACATGTTCATCAATAGCCAGAGCCTCTAGCACCATCAGCGGATAACTCGGGCTTACTTCAAGATAACTGCACGCCAGAAAGTCAGTGGCCGCAGTCGAAATGTTCCAATTGCCTAGAAACCCATAAGCCGCTGCACAGGCCATAACTCCGAAACTAGAACAATCTATTTCATGAGCAACTAAGGGACTCATTAGTAGATTAAAATCCAGGTCAGGAGACACTGTGTTGCAGAGACACAAATCCAGGGCCCATTCAAATCCACAATCCAGGCAATGGAAAACAGGCTGCACGCAAGTGAAGAATGAGAACCGGAAAGATAAACCATACACCACACTCAGAGTCACCAGAGGCAGCGATCCATAATATTCTAGCATCCAGTTACGAAGTTGGAGCAGCCGGGGCAGATCATCGTGGGGCACAGACTGTGCATCCATTTTGGAGTACTGAGAAGGAGGGGTCCCAGAGTGAATTAGCAATGTGGATATGTTTATCAAATATAGTATCAGGTAGTACAAATTTCAATCGGTTGTACTACCTGATACTATATTTGATAAACATATCCACATTGAGAATAAAAACAATGCGGATCCATTCATTGTATTTTCGAATTCTTTTGTAAATTTTGTGGTTATTGCTAATTCACACTGGGACACCTCCTTCTCAGTACTGTTATGACCCAGGTCCCAGTGACTATGTTTGGGTAAACCCCCTAGATATACCATCCATTTTGGAGTAAACAAATTAACAGCAGTTTGCCGGCTCCCAAAGCGAGAATTAACGGGAAACCGCTGAAGACACTCGAAAAAATGGAATGAAAAAATGCAGGGATCACACCAAATACAGTTTGGAATGAGGTCACAAGGCCAGAACTTACTACTTTAAAAAAGTGTGCCAGGCCCATGGTCGACGAGGCATTAAAGACTGTGTGAATCAAAGCACCAAAATGCAGGGGCAGATCTGTATTTAATAAGGCATTCACCTCAGTATGAGTATTTGCACTGTGAAGGACGAATGTCTCACGCGCAGATGTAAGGGGGACTTCCTTCTGGTACAAAAGAGCTGTATTTGACTCATCTTGATGAACTCTGCTTTCAAGGTCAGGATAGAAGGCCAGATGGAAACATCGAGCCTGCCATGTGGAGGAGGAAACAAGACATTTTTACAGCAAACTACATGCTGGGAAACTGTAACGATATAATGAATACCGGCAAGCATACCACAGCAATCTTCATTATTTAATAACAAATAACTACTGTTTGCAAGCAATGTGAAAGTCGATATAATAGCTGGGGTGGGAGTGTCTTTCAAAACACAGACAAGGTTCGGTGCCAGCACATTACAAGAACCGTGCAATTGCAGATTTCTACAGACTAAAGAATGATCTGGTGTGGTTTTGCAATCTTCACCTTTCAAATAAACTTCCTTTCCTTCCCTCAAGCACCTATATGTGAACGGGAGATTCCAAACTTCATGAAGATAAGCACTACCTAAAGGTTCAAATCTACCTTATGGCATAGTGGCTCATGCATGACTCAAACTTAAATAGGGGGAAAGGTAGAGTTATCAACCCATGGATGAGCCAAACTGCAGAATTCGACTCGGTCACTGAAAATGGTAACGGTTCCAGTTTTTCAATATGCAACAGTGGAAACGTGACATCCTTCATTGACATAAATTGTTGTTTAACAGTCTAATTAAAAGGCAAAAATAACAAAGTCGTGTTCATGTAATCCCAAGGCACTTTTCCATTTTTCAACGTTTGAAGAGTCCAAGCAAACTGCATAACAGAACGCAATTGATTCTGTCCATGGTACAGTAATGCACAATATCAACCACAGATGAAACAATATTATCTAATGTGTAAATACGGAAAGAAAGGGTGTTAATGCTATTAACTACAACGGCAAGCACTTTTTCTAAATTGGCTGATCTATAGCTCTGAGCCTAGAAACAGCTTCAATCTGGGACAGCTTCTAAACCTTGTTGTAAGCAGCATATATCCATCTTTTTGATCTGCCTGCTGCAGGATCTTTAACAAAATCATTTAAATCAACATCATCAGTCCGTTTGGACAAATGTGACTTAACTGCAGCTAAGGTCGAGTGTCTGAGCTAACTCTTGCATCATTTGCCTACAGAATAGGTGGTGATTGAATGTTGAGTCTGAAAACGGGGATCTACTCTAACCTCTGTATAGCCAGGGGTCAGACCTAGAAAACGGTGCTGGCAGGAATCTGCACTTTTCTGCCATAGCAACCAGCCTTCGGGATTAATGCTGGAAACATTAAAAGAGGAATTTCTCAACAGGGCTTGTAATGCACTTAGGGAAGTACTGGTGTAATTATTCCAATGGGGAAATTCAC
The DNA here is from genome assembly GCF_964263255.1 of Lissotriton vulgaris. Lineage (NCBI taxonomy): Eukaryota > Metazoa > Chordata > Amphibia > Caudata > Salamandridae > Lissotriton > Lissotriton vulgaris. Next base: position 432,444,519 of record NC_141696.1, on the reverse strand, counting down.
CCAAATCAGGAAATGAAGGAGCATTTAATTTTTTAGAAGTAGCCAATCCAAAGCAGGTGGTTTGTGAAATAGTGGCATTCAGAAACAAGATATGGTTTGGGATGAGACATGCACGATGCAAAGCCTCAGTGCCTTGCACTTGCCAACATTTAGAACCCCAAACAGTTTAAAATCAATGGTATCTTTCCACAGTTCATAGCCCCCAACAGCCAACTGGTCAATAAAGGACTTCAATTATAGTAATTTTGTGTGGGTAAGTCTAACCTTGGAAGAGGACATCTCAGTCATCTTAAAATAAAATGCATTAGGGTTTGATTGATTAAAATCAATAAAATAAGAAACCTTTTTTTAAAGCCTTTTTGAGCTGCCTTCCACTGGTGCGGGACAGTGTTCCCACTGTGTGTAGTTAACCACATTTCTAAATGAATTTGTCTTATGCAGAAAGTGATAGCTAAAATGCTGGTAACAGTACAAATCACCATAGTTTGCAGACTCTAAATATAAATCCTGAGCATCGAAAGCAGCATAGTATTTCAAATCAGAAAATAAAGCCTCTACGGCCTGGACGTCCCAATCATCAGAGCGAATATTTTGTTTAACCACATCCCCTATAGAAACAGAGAGTACATTGGGGACATTAATAACCTCTGTGGGCCCATGAATCTGGAACTTTACAGCATCCCATACAATCAAGTCATACAATCCCATCTAAAACGGGCCAAGCAGTTATATTCACAAATGCCTGGTCCCTCTTCATGATGTGTGAAGAGGAGTGTTGGGCCAAAGTTCCATCAATTGATTTAATTGAAGTTCTTTCTTGAACGTAGTGTCCATTTACAAAACAAAAAAAATACACCACAATTCCGATGGACATGAATAAAAAAATTGGAAAAATCGCCAGCCAAATGTAAGTCCAAGGTGAAATCAAAAAATGTTTTTTAAATCAGGTAGCAAAAATCAAAACTTTTGAAGGGGACTTAGATATGGACGAGCCAGTGTCAAATGAAAAACAGGATTAATTAGCCACACATGTCTCCAAATAAGGCATAGACAAGTCAGTGGGGTAAGTATATTCAGTTTCATTAAGAGGATCACCAGCAGGTGGATTCAATAAAGAATTCGCAACTGTATTCATTTTAATGACAACATCAGGCACGATGTCAGCATCTGGGAACAAAACAGTGTTGCACTATTGCTGGACACGAAACCACAGTTGTCATACTATGAAGAATCGGCCACCCTGTGTAGTTTGACATTGTCAATGGAGATGTACCTGTTCCCCTTTCGCCCAGAAAGAGGAGGTACAATGACTATTCTTGTACCCTGAACGCCAAGCACAGCAACTGGAGCTCGATAGGAGGGACTGAATTCCTTCATGTTGTCGATCTTCTCTCGGACCTGTTATCCAACTTGGGGTAGCCAGCCGACAACCGGAATCTGCAACGCAGCATCAGATGTGGAGGGCAAGTGTTCCTTTGCAAGACTGTCTCTGGTCTTTTGTAGGTTCTGCAAAACATTAGAATGTTCATCTACGTCAAAGGATGCGGCGGCCGCCGCCATGTCTAGACCATCAAGGTCCGGGACAAACATTTTAATGCCAAAGAGCATTTTGTATAGGGTCCGCCCACCCAGAGACCTTCTAGGGAGATTATTTAGTGCACGTTGTACGCTATTGAGGTGGGTTAGCCAGTCTCTGCCAGCACCTAATACCTTTGTTGTAAAGGATTTATTTTAGTCACGGTTCATCCGCTCCAAAACACTATCACCCTCAGGCCTGTATGGAGACGAAAATTTGACCTGGACCCCCAAATAACACATGGCATCCTTGTATGCCTTACAGGCAAACGCTGGACCCTGGTCCGAATGGAAGGTGCCACACTCAAAAATTCCCACAAAGACACGCAAATCCCTTACAACAGTTCTGGAATCAGCTCTCCTTTGAGGCCCCAACCACACAAAGCGCGTGCAAGAGTCAACTGCTACTAAGATGTTCTTATATGCAGTATCAGATGAGAAAGGACCTCAGTGATCCAAATAAACACACGCAAGTGGTTTATTAGATATGTACAACTGAGTTTGGGGTGGGGTGCAGCAGTAGAAGGTTTAATTTGCTGACAAATGTCACATTGAAGGACATAATCACACGTTTGTTTGTACAAACCCCGCCATCAATACCGTTGCTGGAGAAGAGAAACAGCAGCTAACACATCGGCATGCGATGAAACCATCCCAGCGTGGGCTGCTGCGGTCTGCCTGCGGTCCGCATTGGGTATCAATCTATCTCCAACGTTGTTAATTCTCACATAAGGAACTTTATCAGGACTTAAATGATAAGAGTATTTAGAAGGGAAACCTCTCGGGTAATTACCTCCCTTTTCTGTTGCGGCAATAGCTGCCAAGATGTCATCATCAACCTGAATTTCTCTAAGTTCTCAATAAGAACCATTTTACGTCAGGAGAATCTCTCCATTTTGACTTGCGCAGCACTTATACGTCATCCTAATTACTTCAAAATGGTGCCTAACCTATAACCCAATGGTGATTTATACTCCACGACTGTTACCTTGTTTACCAAAACTTTGCCCTAGACATCGCCATAGAAATAGGACTGGACTATGGTCTTGGCCATAAAACTAAACAAAGGACTATCCCTACAATTGGATCTAGGTTCGACTGATTGGCGGCCATCTTAGATTTTTTTCTTCTCTAGTACTTGTCTTGGAATCATTCTAGTTTTCCTCCACCTGACAAAGTGGCGTGAACAGTTTCCTTCCTAACGACCTGATGCGACTGGCTCCTCGATTGGTGTACGCCATGGAGGCCAACACAAGCCACCCGACCGAAGGATCACTCTCCCAAGTGGGCCACAGTGCCTATAAGATTCACTAAAACTCTCTAAAAATGCATCTAAAAAATTCAAACATAACTTCATCAAAAGAAACCCAGAAACACTTATTTCAGATAGCTATTTCAGCATTTCGAATGGCGACATCATGCTGGACCTAATCCTCCTTACGAACAAAAGGGCCCAATGGAGGAAATCTTTCCTATCCTTCTTTCAGTGCAAACAAGTAAAGAAAACTGCCCATGGTTTTAGTCTTTCCACTACTTCCTCTCCTATTTACAAAATAGATCTCACCATTACTATCTACAACTATGGGATCGTTCTCATTCAAGCTTCCAATCGAAACCTAGAGCAATTCGACAAGCACTTTCTGAAGATCAAAGGCTCTATGGTGAACAACTCATCTTCTGTACGACATGATCTAGATCTAACCACCTCAAGCACCTTACAAAGCGATGCCCTCATTTCCTCCTCAGATTTACCTCCCCCATCACCCAATTCCCCACCCTTGCCCTGGCCGATCGCTGTTTTGCCTGAACTTGACAATACGAGGTCATTAACTCTATCACCACTACCAATACCTGAGCCATTACTTTCAAGAACACTGCTAAGAACCAATGAAAAACCTATCACGTGGGACTCTCCTACTAATGTCTCTGACCTCTCTATCACACACAGACACCCTCCCTCCTCTCCAGATCTTCACACGCAATCCACATACCGGTCAAGGCTTTCTAGAACTCCGCTCACACCCAATGACCAACCCTCTTCACTGGATTACCCCTTCACTGCGGCAGATCTCTCTAACGTACTTAGACTCCCTCCCCCATCTCCGGATCTCCACACTCAACTTTCACCCCTCTCCCACCACCCAGATGTGCTGGCACGATTGGACGATATCTCCCTCCAACTGCACATGCTCTCCAATGAATTCTACATTTTGAAAGCCCTCTCACTTGAATATCTCCCCTTGTTAAGTCCCCTCCTCTCTCATCCAAACTGGCCTAGTACCACCGCCAGTGTCACAGATAAATCTCCTCTTGACCATCCCTCCTCCCCTCCTATTGTCCCTCTTCATAACACAGCTCCTCTCCTCAGATGCTCGTTGACAGGGCCTGCGCCTTATGAAACTGATAGCCTACTCAAACCATTTTCTTCAAACACTGACACCAACTCGAGTACAAACAATTCACTCTATCCCGAACAGAGTATCCCACCTCAACCGCAGAGTAATAAAAAATGACAACCTCAGGAGAGTGAACATCAACCAGCCTCCTTCGCCCCATACTCCGGCTACACTCAAATGCATACTACTCAACTGCAGTTCTGCCAACAAACATGCCTCTGAGATCTTCGACCTTATACAACATAAAGAGATAGACATCATTATCCTCACAGAAACCTGGCTCACCCCCTTGTCCACTTTGATTCTAGACCTCTTGGTGCCCCCTCCCATGATATAATTCGTCTGGACAGAGTTGCGAAATTGGGAGGTGGCCTAGCCTGTATACATCGAAATACACTTTTGATCTCCCTCTCAGAGTCCTCTTCCCCATTAACCTGTGAATACATTTGCCTCAACATTTCCAGTAACAAGCAGATGGTATGCAAACTTCATATATTCTATCACCCTCCAGGCGATAACCTACCATTCATTGAACAATTAATGGAAATCATAGCTGACAATGTGGATTCTGTGCAGCCCCACATCTACCTGGGAGACTTTAACCTTCATTGGTCAAACCCTAATGACCAAGATGTAGCATGCCTCAATTCCTTCTTGATGGATCAAATTTGGTTCAACATTGTGACCAGCCTACCCACAGTAAAGGGGAAACTCTTGACCTTATCATCTCCAAAGGACATTCTATCAATTTGGACTCCATTATACCCTGCGATTGGTCGGACCATCACATCATTTCCTTCCATATCAACTTGGAGGTTTCTCAGAGTAATTCTCAAACTACTAAACCAAATATCTGGAAACGAGACCTCAGACACGTCAACACAGTCGACTTAGCAACCTGCTGTAGGCGTACCCTCTCTCCTCAAAGAGACTTACTGGAAGTACATGCACTTGCAGACTTCTATAATTCTTCTATTTCTAGCATCATGGACGATATTTCCCCACTCCAACAAAAAAATGCACCCTCAAAAATATCTAAACCTTGGTTTAAAAGCAATCTAAATTCGGAATGTCGCAATCTAAGGGCCTTAGAGCGCTTCTGGAGATCCACTCCTTCAGCGGACCATCTAAACAACCCCAGATCAGCTATAAGCTCTTATAACAAACAAATCAAGACGGCCAAGGTGTAATATTTCCGATCCCAACTTAACCAAGCGGCCAATCGACCTAAAAAACAGTTCGAACTGGTTAAACAACAATCTGTCATAGTCCCCAACCGATCAGCCTCGGATGTCAGTCCTCCCTTTTGTTTTGACTTGGTGGACTTTTTTACTGAGAAAACAAGACTTATTAACATTGATCTAGAAATCAGGAGGTCTCTATTAACATCCAGCGGCCTGGCACCCTCCCAGGTCACACCAGACAAGTATGCTACACTTATTAGGGGACACTTTTACCATCCTAAATGAAAACGAAATCAATAAGATCCTTCGGAGTAGCAACCCATCTAATCACTTCAGTGAACCTTTACCACCTACCATCTTCAAAGCAATTAAATATTCTATCACCCCCATCTGGACAAAGATTGTCAATGCTTCTCTCCCACAGGGTACGATCTCAGACTGCCTAAAAGAGGCCCAGGTAACACCTATTTTTAAAAACCTACAGCAGACAGTCCAGATCTTAACAATTTCCGCCCCATCTCCATCATCCCCACACTAGCCAAACTCTTGGAAAAATGCGTCCAGTCCCAATTATGTGCGTACATCGAAAATTTCCATATACTGGACCAACACCAATCGGGCTTTCATAGTAGACACAGCACTGAATCGGCTCTCACTCACGTCATGGATGACATACTAATAATGCTTGACAGAAATTAATCTTGACTCCTTATCCTACTCGACCTTTCCTCAGCTTTTGACACTGTCAATCACGACAACCTCCTAGTTATTCTGGAGCAAAGGATGGGCGTCTCGTCCTTCCTCCAGCATAGATCACAAAGAGTTAAGGCAAACCAGTCTCTCTCCCAGCCATCCCCCGTCACCATGGGGGTTCCCCAAGGATCCTCCTTATCTCCCATTCTATTCAATCTGTTTCTGGAACCATTAGCTAATTTACTAAAATCCATGGACATTCGCTTCCATATTTATGCAAACGACACCCAACTCTACCTGAAAATCTCCTCTCCTGACAACATCACTTCACTCAACTCCACCCTACTGACTACCCTAAATTGGCTATTGTCCCTCTTCATAACACAGCTCCTCTCCTCAGATGCTCGTTGACAGGGCCTGCGCCTAATGAAACTGATAGCCTACTCAAACCATTTTCTTCAAACACTGACACCAACTCGAGTACAAAGGGAATATTTCAAACAATTCACTCTATCCCGAACAGAGTATCCCACCTCAACCGCAGAGTAATAAAAAATGACAACCTCAGGAGAGTGAACATCAACCAGCCTCCTTCGCCCCATACTCCGGCTACACTCAAATGCATACTACTCAACTGCAGTTCTGCCAACAAACATGCCTCTGAGATCTTCGACCTTATACAACATAAAGAGATAGACATCATTATCCTCACAGAAACCTGGCTCACCCCCTTGTCCACTTTGATTCTAGACCTCTTGGTGCCCCCTCCCATGATATAATTCGTCTGGACAGAGCTGCGAAATTGGGAGGTGGCCTAGCCTGTATACATCGAAATACACTTTTGATCTCCCTCTCAGAGTCCTCTTCCCCATTAACCTGTGAATACATTTGCCTCAACATTTCCAGTAACAAGCAGATGGTATGCAAACTTCATATATTCTATCACCCTCCGGGCGATAACCTACCATTCATTGAACAATTAATGGAAATCATAGCTGACAATGTGGATTCTGTGCAGCCCCACATCTACCTGGGAGACTTTAACCTTCATTGGTCAAACCCTAATGACCAAGATGTAGCATGCCTCAATTCCTTCTTGATGGATCAAATTTGGTTCAACATTGTGACCAGCCTACCCACAGTAAAGGGGAAACTCTTGACCTTATCATCTCCAAAGGACATTCTATCAATTTGGACTCCATTATACCCTGCGATTGGTCGGACCATCACATCATTTCCTTCCATATCAACTTGGAGGTTTCTCAGAGTAATTCTCAAACTACTAAACCAAAGATCTGGAAACGAGACCTCAGACACGTCAACACAGTCGACTTAGCAACCTGCTGTAGGCGTACCCTCTCTCCTCAAAGAGACTTACTGGAAGTACATGCACTTGCAGACTTCTATAATTCTTCTATTTCTAGCATCATGGACGATATTTCCCCACTCCAACAAAAAAATGCACCCTCAAAAATATCTAAACCTTGGTTTAAAAGCAACCTAAATTCGGAATGTCGCAATCTAAGGGCCTTAGAGCGCTTCTGGAGATCCACTCCTTCAGCGGACCATCTAAAGAACCTCAGATCAGCTATAAGCTCTTATAACAAACAAATCAAGACGGCCAAGGTGTAATATTTCCGATCCCAACTTAACCAAGCGGCCAATCGACCTAAAAAACAGTTCGAACTGGTTAAACAACAATCTGTCATAGCCCCCAACCGATCAGCCTCGGATGTCAGTCCTCCCTTTTGTTTTGACTTGGTGGACTTTTTTACTGAGAAAACAAGACTTATTAACATTGATCTAGAAATCAGGAGGTCTCTATTAACATCCAGCGGCCTGGCACCCTCCCAGGTCACACCAGACAAGTATGCTACACTTAGTAGGGGACACTTTTACCATCCTAAATGAAAACGAAATCAATAAGATCCTTCGGAGTAGCAACCCATCTAATCACTTCAGTGAACCTTTACCACCTACCATCTTCAAAGCAATTAAATATTCTATCACCCCCATCTGGACAAAGATTGTCAATGCTTCTCTCCCACAGGGTACGATCCCAGACTGCCTAAAAGAGGCCCAGGTAACACCTATTTTTAAAAACCTACAGCAGACAGTCCAGATCTTAACAATTTCCGCCCCATCTCCATCATCCCCACACTAGCCAAACTCTTGGAAAAATGCGTCCAGTCCCAATTATGTGCGTACATCGAAAATTTCCATATACTGGACCAACACCAATCGGGCTTTCGTAGTAGACACAGCACTGAATCGGCTCTCACTCACGTCATGGATGACATACTAATAATGCTTGACAGAAATTAATCTTGACTCCTTATCCTACTCGACCTTTCCTCAGCTTTTGACACTGTCAATCACGACAACCTCCTAGTTATTCTGGAGCAAAGGATGGGCGTCTCGTCCTTCCTCCAGCATAGATCACAAAGAGTTAAGGCAAACCAGTCTCTCTCCCAGCCATCCCCCGTCACCATGGGGGTTCCCCAAGGATCCTCCTTATCTCCCATTCTATTCAATCTGTTTCTGGAACCATTAGCTAATTTACTAAAATCCATGGACATTCGCTTCCATATTTATGCAAACGACACCCAACTCTACCTGAAAATCTCCTCTCCTGACAACATCACTTCACTCAACTCCAACCTACTGACTACCCTAAATTGGCTAATAGAGAATCACCTCTGCCTCAACACCTTCAAAACAGAATTCATCCTCATCTCTCCCCCGAAACACACTCCTAATATTGACCTCCGGATGAACCAACTCACAGCCTTCAACTGCTCCCCTCACATTATTGACTCAGCTAAATCTCTAGGAATCACACTGGACAAACATCTGAATATGAAGATCCATATCAGCAATGTAAGTAAGGGAGCTAACCACCTCTTGAGAACACTCAGGAATCTCAAACCTTTCCTACCTCAAGCCGATTTCAAGCAGGTGGTCCAAGCACTAGTTCTACCGAGGCTTGACTATGGCAGTGCTACGCTATGCGGCCTCCCCAAATACACTTTGGCTCCTCTAAAAGCATCATTGAACGCTGCGGGCAGACTGATTACGGGCACCAAGAGAAATGCCCACATCACCCAGGTCCTAAAATCTCTAAACTGGTTGCCCTACGAAGCTAGAATTCAACTAAAGATTGCATGCTTATCGCACAATGCCCTCCACTTCAAAACCCCCAATTACCTGGCACAAAGGTTAATCCTATACGAAGGGGGCAGACCATCGAGGAGTGTTAACTCCTTCCCCCTGAAACCTGAGATCTTCCGCAAAAAGAAAACATGTCAACGAGCCTTCTCGGGCTCTGCCTCAAAAATTTGGAACTCTCTTCCACCGGAAATCCAGAGAATCCCCTCCAAGGTTGCTTTCAAATTGGAAGCAAAAAGATTCCTCATGAACAAGTTCTTACCTTCATAAGAGGAGCGAATATCAGCTCTTAGTGCATCGCTCACACTAAAAGAAAGGACGTCATTCTGGTACTTTACTGTTGTATTGGCTCCCCTTTGTCATTATGTTTCAATACTTAGCACATTATGCTCCTAGCCAAGGTATATTTTAGTTCTTTTATGTGCACAACTATTGTATTGCTTATGTATATTCCCTATTTGACCCTCGTACTGTTATGTTACCTCGTTCCCTCAATTGTTAAGCACTCTGATATCCTTCGGGAATAAGTTTGCGCTATATAAAACTTTATAAATAAATAAAAATAACCACAAAAGCTGAATTTCTACGATTTTGTGCGTATAAATTCAGAACCTAACTATAATGTCCCTGTAACCTTTGTTTTTTCAATGAATAAATATTACACTTACCTGCGAAATACTTACATTTCCATAGTAAAGGCATGCATAGTAAAGGCATATGCGTGGTAAAATCGTGTGTGGTAGAGACATGCAAGGTAAAGGCATATGCATTGCAATGGTTCTGTGGTAATGTATTGTGTGGTAAAGGAAGTGTTGTAAAGGCGGTTTCCCTTATTTGTATCAAGTGATATTTCTCCAGGGTTCTCTTGTAGGAAACTGAGTTTGTCTGTGTCCCTTGTATTGGTATATGTTTTCCTACTGCATGGCAGTCGGAAAGACTTTAACGTTGAGACATCGATGTGAATTGCTTTATTGTACTTCATGTTGATGTGTAAATGATGTGCTCCGTTTTTGTTTTGAGCTCCTCAATTTGACAAATGAAGTCATGAGCCCTTCTACGAGCCATTCTACCTTTTCACACTCACAGTAGGAAGACAAGACGGATGAAAGGAGATTATTTTGAAAGAACAGAATCTACGGTTAAAGGCATTGGTAATCCGAGAAAGAGATGAAAGACTACTAGTAAATAATTTTGCTATTCAGTTGAGGCTGCCACGGAATGGTACAGGTTACAAAAAAAATAAAATTTCACTTACCTGGCTGCCGGCCACCGCCTCTCCTCCGTCCTTTTCTGTGCTTCTGTTGACACACTCAGGCGTCTAAAACTCCCGTAAGCCAATCACGATGCTGCAGTAACCAGAATGATAGCAGTGTCGTGATTAGTCTATGTGACCTGGTTTGGCGCTCAGAAAGGAAGTGGGAGCCTGTGAATTTTCTCCACCCAGGTTGTGCAATGCAGCTGGGAGGAGAACATGGTAAGTGCTAATGACTGTTTGGCCAGCCCAGGACGGTCGCCCAAACCACCATGTGCACTTAAGTGCGACAACCACTCCTCTCCCTGCTGGCTGTGACAACAGGCCAGCCCCGCCCGTAAAACTACCCCAGTGAGGAAAAAGAAAATGATGATAAGAGTGTGTTATTATCATTTTATTTTTCCTTTTTGCCCTGCTCAAAGAACAGTGAGGTGGCGCTCCCCTGCCTTAGAGGAGGAGCGGCCGCTATTGGTGTTATTGAAAAGTTTAATTTTGCAAAGGCTTGGAACAGAAGGTGACCTGACTTTTGGACTTCTGAACTTCTGGGAACAGAAATATTTAAGAAATGTAACTAGTAAGACTTAAATAATAAATCTGCATTAATGTTCCTTCTTATGATCAAATAGTGAAGAGGAAAAACAGAAATAGATATAGTTCTTTGACTACTGTGTGATGAAGGTGGGTGTAAGATATGAGTGTGCATTTCATGAAAGCTGCGTTAATAAAAGTCCATGCTTACCAATGATTTTCTGTAACATACAACAATGTCTCAAAGGGTGTTAATTAAAGGGCAATTTCAAGCAGCATAATTAATTGCTGGGATCGGAAGAAGAAACCAGGGAGACAAGGATTTTTTAACAACATAGAATGGAATTTAGTAAATGCATATATTTGTCATATTTAACTTCATATATTCAAACATATGTAAGGGTGGCACTGCGTTACATTGAATGGCATGTAACCTGTGGGATAGTGTGCACAAGTGCTTGTGAAAAGTTGTGACTGTGCAAGTGACACGTGAGAAAGTTTGTACAGTAACAGGAAGGGGCTCAACAAAAAACAAGTGATGGTGAGATTTACATCGTTGGGATACCCAAATAATAAATTATAATATATACAAAAGGAGTCAAGATGGGTATCCTTGAGGAAATAGCACCGACATTTTTTCTGTAAAAGTCAAAATGATTTTCTGCACTAATCACATAACAGGTTGAAGCACAAGACACCAAGTCTGTGAGCCACTCCACACTCTAACAGTTAATAGTGTATGTAAGTAAGCAAAGTGACAGCAACCTGCTGTATTGGACTGAATATCTCCTCCTGTCACTCCAGATCTTCTCCCTTGTAGTATCCTCACCAAAATACTTCCTTGCATCTATCCCCTCTTATACTCTGGTTTATAAATAGAGTCAGCACTGTTGCACTAGGCCAGGGACAGACTAATTTGCATGTAGCCAGGTTCTGAGCTGGGATGGTGCAGTGAGCTAAAAAACGGTGATGGATCAAGGCCGGATCTGTTGACTGGGTAGGAGTGTTCTGCTTAATTCAGATACTCTGTCCATCACCACCCCCTTTTCTGAATCGTTTTGTCCACCATAAGCGTGGAAGGGTATGCTCAGACATGAGTACCTTGCTCACTGCACCATCAGGATTCAAGCAAGCCGGGCCGAAGACGGCTGTAATGCCAGAAACCGGTCCCCGGAAGCTTGTTTCCTTTCCAGTAAAAGAATTGGCTTGGTACTTTGGTCTGCCCTGTTCCCATGATGCAGTGGGCCAGGGACAGACTAATTTGCATGTAGCCAGGTTCTGAGCTGGGATGGTGCAGTGAGCTAAAAAACGGTGATGGATCAAGCCCGGGTCTGTTGACTGGGTAGGAGTGTTCTGCTTAATTCAGAGACTCTGTCCATCACCACCCCCTTTTCTGAATCGTTTTGTCCACCATAAGCGTGGAAGGGTATTCTCAGACATGAGACCCTTGCCTCCTGCACTATCAGGATTCAAGCAAGCCGGGCCGAAGACGGCTGTATTGCCAGAAACCGGTCCCCGGAAGCTTGTTTCCTTTCCAGTAAAAGAATTGGCTTGGTAGTTTGGTCTGCCCTGTTCCCAGAATGCACTGGGCCAGGGACAGACTAATTTGCATGTAGCCAGGTTCTGAGCTGGGAAGGTGTAGTGAGCTAAAAAACGGTGATGGATCAAGCCCTGATCTGTTGACTGGGTAGGAGTGTTCTGCTTAATTTAGAGACTCTGTCCATCACCACCCCCTTTTCTGAATCGTTTTGTCCACCATAAGCGTGGAAGGGTATGCTCAAATGTGAGTCCCTTGCTCACTGCACCATCAGGATTCAAGCAAGCCGGGCCAAAGACGGCTGTAATGCCACAAACCGGTCCCCGGAAGCTTGTTTCCTTTCCAGTAAAAGAATTGGCTTGGTACTTTGGTCTGCTCTGTTCCCATGATGCACTGGGCCAGGGACAGACTAATTTGCATGTAGCCAGGTTCTGAGCTGGGATGGTGCAGTTAGCTAAAGAACGGTGATGTATCAAGCCCGGATCTGTTGACTGGGTAGGAGTGTTCTGCTTAATTCAGATACTCTGTCCATCACCACCCCCTTTTCTGAATCATTAATAGCATGAGAGCAGCGTCTGGATTGGTTAGGAGAGTTAGCTCTCTGACTCTTGCTCGGATCCACAGACGGCAGAAGAACAAGGAAGAGGACACGCAGTCTGTGGGAAAGTAACATTACGTTTTATTTTATTTAATTTGAATGTTAGTGTAATGCATGCCGGTTTAGTGATTTAGTTTGTGTTTATGTTGCATGATGCTTGTTGTTTTATTTTTGCCTTTCGGAGGAGTTGTTTACTTTTTGGCTTTTGGGAAGTGATGGGGCGCTTTGCTGAACCACACCACTTTCAAATGTTACCAGCCGCCCCAGTCTGGATGCTACTGCCCATTATATGGGTAGACTCTAGGTGACCTTGGTCTGACTATCGGTGACTCTGGTCTGTTAATTGACATTGTTCATGCTGCGCTTGGTCACAACGTATGTGGTTATTGGTGGCCCAAGAGTTACAAAGGCACTTATAATCTTTTGTGCTTGTCACACTCAAAATCAATTTACTTTACTGCTCATAGATTGTTAAACAAAGCCGCTTTGCTAATATTGGCAGACTACAGTTTTGCTAATCATAATAGCTAGTTAAAAGGCAAAACATTATTCCTGGAAAGTGGATTATTAGTAGTATAATCAGGCCACTAACACAGTTTAGGGGGCAGAATAGGTCTCAGAAAATCCCATGCCCAACTCTTGGTAGCTTGGCTGCGAGCAGAAAGGCTTTACTTCAGAGACAGGTAGGTAACACATTTAAAAACACCAATTCAGTAAATAATTATTACACAACACACAATAAAAATCCAACACCAATTTATAAAAAAGTAAACATCTTTATCTTTAAAATGACACAAAAACTAAAAACATGGAGCTCTGCACGGCTACCCCTTGTGGTAGGCCTCGGTCAGTGTTTTTGACAGTCTGACTTAGAAACTTTCCTGAAGCTTTTTTTGTCTGGGTCCCTGGATGCTCTCCGCCAGTCCGGGTTCGGTGAGGGTTCGCCAGCTTATCTTTCGACAAACTCCAAGTATAACTATAGAAGTCAGAACTCCAGAGGTTTTCAGTGGGACAAACCAGGGACCCAGGCCGGCTCGCGAATGAAAGTGGCCGGCTCGACTATAACAGTTGAAGCCGGTCATGATTTTCCCTTCTGACGTAGTTTTCTGGAGCTTTTTCCACTGGGGCACCTCGATGCTCTTCACCAGGCCAGGATCGGTGAGGGTTTACCGGCTTACTTTCCAAGGAGCTACCAGTCAAACTCTGGAAGTTGGACCCCCAGAGCTTTTTAGTGGGACAAACCAGCAGGGCAGGCCAGCTCGAGGTTGAGGATTGCCGGCTTAGGTTGCTAGTTTGAGTCAGTCCACTTATGGAGCTTTTCTCCAAAGCTGCTCCAAACTTCTGAAACTTCTTCCTGAAGTTCTTCTGGGAGTCTCAACGTGTCCAAAACACAACCCAAGGTTCTGGAAGACCCAGGAAGGTCCTTGAAATGTGCAAATTTATTTCCCACAATCCACTTGGACAAAATCCTTACAAATCCACTGGACTAACTCCAGGCTGGGGATTCTTGATGGTGGTGATTCAGGTGAGCTCTGTTAACCTGTATTTTGCAGGGATTCCACTCTTCAGTCTTCTTGAAGCAGGTTAGGTCCACAGGGCTATAGTTCCAGATTGTTCAGCAGATGCAGTCAATCAGAATGCAGGTGTGTGATTGCTGCAAACCAAATTTACAGCATGACCCTTCTTCTACTCTTAGTTTCAAGCAGCAGACCTGAGAGTCTCTGCCCCTCTCAGATACTTATTCAGTGCTTTCTGGGGTCAAGCAGGAGGGCATTCATGTCCAATGAGGCGCAGATCAACACCCCAGAGCATGACCAGTTCCTACAAAGTGTGGCATAACGGTCTCCCTTGAAAGCACTGCTGTCCCAAAATTCAATATGGCTGAAATCTCAGCAGAGGAGAAATAACTAGTTAAACCAAATTCAAGTATGCCTCATTTCCATAGCTCTCCTCCCCCTGACATCTGCAAATTCCTTCCTTAGCATTCCATCTGGCTGGATTCAGAGGGAATGGGTGTAGATGAATCAGGCTATTCCCGCCTGTCCTATCTTTTCTTTGAAGCCCCATGGTTTACGAGCCACTATCCCCTGCTCTTGCATTCCTCTGCAGAAGATCTCTTTTCAACAAACTAGCCTCTCTGGGGAGAGCCACGTATCAATTCATCAAAGCAGCCTGGCTACTCCTGTTATCTCTGACCAATCAGGGGAGACCACATGAAGGCAGAATTTTGGCTTACAGAAAAGAAAGCCTTATAACGTATTTTCTGTATATTTTAGGGTACATTCAGCAATTGCATATTGTTGGATTTATCAATACCATTCTCCTAAGTCCTTGAATGATAACTTTTGGTAATTCTTAGCAATAGTTTTTAGTTGATAAACTATTGCAATGTTAGCCTATGTGGCTGGGGTGCTCCAATGAGGAAAATGAAATGCCAACTTTCTCCAGCACTAGGTCCTATAAAACATCTTTTATAAGGACCCTGCTTATAGCTACATCACCACCCACCCCTGGGACACAAAGGGAATTCTTTAGGGGTCCTGAATATGCAAAAATAATGTACATCCTCCCTCCACAGTGCTCCTAGCACAAAAGTTGATTTTGGGAAGCACTTTACTACAATGAGGAAAGGGAAATGTCTAATCTCTCT
This sequence comes from Lissotriton vulgaris, assembly GCF_964263255.1. Lineage (NCBI taxonomy): Eukaryota > Metazoa > Chordata > Amphibia > Caudata > Salamandridae > Lissotriton > Lissotriton vulgaris. The sequence continues at coordinate 432,428,938 of NC_141696.1, read as the reverse complement.
TTCCCCAGGCCATACAAAACATCTTTTATAAGGGTTTTTCTTAAAAGTACCTCACCCCCCCCCCCCCACCCCTGGGACACCAAGGGGAGAACCTGGGAGTTCCTAATATGCCAACATATTGTAGGTTATCAATTGTTGTGTGCCCTTACCACCAAAGTCGAGTTTGGGCACAATTAACATTTAAAAGGAGTCCTGCAACACAGGGCTGCATTTAAAATGACCTAAGGCTCTCAGCAGTGCACACATGTAAGGGCAGAAAGAGTTGCTGGCCTTTAAACTGCCATGCCCTATATATACTAGGGACTTAAAGGTAGTTTTAATCCCCATTACCCTATTGAGCACTAGGGACTTATGAGGTAGGTCATGCCAATTATAGGGGTACCCTAACCCATGGTATACCCTAATGTGTCTGCCCTCACTGTGTTCACTGTGTTTTCACCGATACACAGTCAAAATATCGAGTTGTTAATGTCGACTTGCACTAATATCGAGTATAAAAAATCAAAGGTAAGAAATGTCGATGTTTGTAATATCGTAGTACTAAATATCGTTTTTTGTGTTTATAAATAATATCGAGTTCAGTAATGTCGAGATAATAAATATTGATGTTAAAAATATCGAAAAGTCAAAATATCCACATGTCAAAAAGTGTTTTTAAAATGTGTGTAAAATACTAAATGTGTAAAATTTTAGCTTTATTGGTTTATAGTATTAATAAATAGTGTTATAAAGTATTATACCTTTTTAGGAGCAGGATGTTGGGTTTAGAGGGGATATGGGTGGGGAGTGTTTTAAAATGTTGTATTTATAATGTAAAAAATATTGAAATAATGAAATAGAAATTTTAAAAAAAAGAACATTTTTAGGAGCGGGATGTTGGGTTTATAGGGGATAAGGGTGTGTAGTGTTTTAAAAATATATACTGAGTTTTTTAAATTGGTATAAAATAATTAAATAGAAATGAGAATTTAAAATTAGAAATTAGAAAATATTTTGAAAACCGAAATTAGATTTAAAATTTAAATTAAAAATGTAATTTAATTTTTAATAGTGGGATGTATTGTTTATAGGGGATAAGGGTGGGGAGTGTTTTAAAAAAAATATACAGAATTTATTAGATTTAAAAAAAAAATGTAAATAGAAATTTGATTTGAAAATTAGAAAATCGAAATTATTTAAAAAAGTAGAAATTCGATTAAATATTTAAATTACGAATAGAAATTAATTTTTAGTAGTGGGATGTAGGGTTTATAGGGGATAAGGGTGGGGAGTGTTTTAAAAATATATACTGAGTTATTTAAATTGTTATATAATAAATAAATAGAAATTAGAATTTAAAAATAGAAATTAGAAAATATTTTTAAATTCGAAATTAGATTTAAAATTTTAATTATAAATTTAATTTAATTTTTAGAAGCAGGATGTAGGGTTTATAGGGGATATGGGTGGGGAGTGTTTCAAAAATATATACAGAATTTTCTCGAATTTTTTAAGAATTTGAAATACAAATTAGAATTTAAAATTAGAAATTCGAAATTATTTAAATAATAGAAATTAGATTAAAAATTTATTTTACAAATTGAATTTAATTTTTAGTAGCGGGATGTAGGGTTTATAGGGGATAAGGGTGGGGAGTGTTATAAAAAAATATAATGAGTTTTTTTAAAGAATTTTTATAATATTTAAATCAAAATTTGATTTGAAATTTAAAAATTAGAATTAATTAGAATTTATTTAGAAATTAGAAATTTGAAAAAAATATAAATTAGCAATTTAATTTTATTGTTAGTAGTGGGATGTAGGGTTTATAGGGGATAAGGGTGGGGAGTGTTTTTAATATATATATTGAGTATATTATATGTTTGGAGAAAAAAAATAGAAATGTGAAATGCAAATTTGAAATTTCAAAAAAATATTTAAATCGAAATTTTAGTTTATTTTTCTACAAAAAATATTGATGATTTTAATTTATAATTATACTTTTTACAAGTGGGATGTAGGGTTTATAGGGTATAAGTATGGGGAGTGTATTATTTTTATGTAAAATAGAGGTTTAATAGTAATTTAATTAGGTTCAGTGTCTAGCACCTACCTTAATTAAATGTAGATTGGAGTTGGAATAGTAAATTAAATAGGTTCAGTGTCCAGCACCTACCCTAATTAAATGTAGATTGGAGTTGGAATAGTAAATTACATAGGTTCAGTGTCCGGCACCTACCATAATTAAACGTAGATTGGAGTAGGAATAGTAAATTAATTAGGTTCAGTGTCCACCACCTACCCTAATTGAATGTAGATTGGAGTTGGAATAGTAAATTAAATAGGTTCAGTGTCCAGCACCTACCCTAATTAAATGTAGATTGGAGTTGGAATAGTACATTAATTAGGTTCAGTGTCCAGCACCTACTCTAATTAAATGTAGATTGGAGTTGGAATAGTAAATTAAATAGGTTCAGTGTCCAGCACCTACCCTAATTAAATGTAGATTGGAGATGGAATAGTACATTTATTAGGTTCAGTGTCCAGCACCTACCCTAATTAAATGGAGATTGGAGTTGGAATAGTAAATTAAATAGTGTCCAGCACCTACCCTAATTAAATGTATTTTGGAGTTGGAATAGTAAATTAATTAGGTTCAGTGTCCAGCACCTGCCATAATTAAATGTAGATTGGAGTTGGAATAGAAAATTAAATAGGTTCAGTGTCCAGCACCTACCCTAATTAAATGTAGATTGGAGTTGGAATAGTAAATTAATTAGGTTCAGTGTCCAGCACCTACCCTAATTAAATGTAGATTGGAGTTGGAATAGTAAATCAATTATGTTCAGTGTCCAGCATCTACCCTAATTAAATGTAGATTGGAGTTGGAATAGTAAATTAAATAGGTTCAGTGTCCAGCACCTACCCTAATTAAATGTAGATTGGAGTTGGAATGGTAAATTACATAGGTTCAGTGTCCAGCACCTACCCTAATTAAATATAGATTGGAGTTGGAATAGTAAATTATATAGGTTCAGTGTCCAGCACCTACCTTAATTAAATGTTATTTGAGTAGGAATAATAAATTAAATAGGTTAAGTGTGTAGTATCTATCTAAATTAAATTGAGTTATATGTGTGAATATTAAAAGGGTCACAATATTGTAATTAATTTATTTGTAATCTTTATATATATATATCTATATAAAGTTTATAAAAAAACAATTTATTATATTTTTAGTCAACATTTTTATAATAGGTAGTAGATAAAAATAACACAGTTGTTTTTAAAAAGAAATGTATTCATTTGTTCAGATAGTACATACATTAAATTATAAATGTATTACAAATCAATGTATAATATTTTAACAAATAAATATAGTACAATGTAATTTGAAATTATACAATAGGAATAGTAAATTAAATAGGTTCAGTGTCCAGCACCTACCCAAATTAAATGTAGATTGGAGTTGGAATTGTAAATTAAATAGGTTCAGTGTCCGGCACCTACCCTAATTAAATGTAGATTGGAGTTGGAATAGTAAATTAATTAGGTTCAGTGTCCAGAACCTACCCTAATTAAATGTAGATTGGAGTTGGAATAGTAAATTACATAGGTTCAGTGTCCAGCACCTACCCTAATTAAATGTAGATTGGAGTTGGAATAGTAAATTGAATAGGTTCAGTGTCCAGCACCTACCCAAATTAAATGTAGATTGGAGTTGGAATAGTAAATTACATAGGTTCAGTGTCCAGCACCTACCCTAATTAAATGTAGATTGGAGTTGGAATAGTAAATTAATTAGGTTCAGTGTCCAGCACCTACCCTAATTAAATGTAGATTGGAGTTGGAATAGTAAATTACATAGGTTCAGTGTCCAGCATCTACCATAATTAAATGTAGATTGAAGTTGGAATAGTACATTAATTAGGTTCAGTGTCCAGCACCTACCCTAATTAAATGTAGATTGGAGTTGGAAGAGTAAATTAAATAGGTTCAGTGTCCAGCATATACCCTAATTAAATGTAGATTGGAGTTGGAATAGTAAATTAAATAGGTTCAGTGTCCAGCACCTACCCTAATTAAATGTAGATTGGAGTTGGAATAGTAAATTACATAGGTTCAGTGTCCAGCATCTACCATAATTAAATGTAGATTGTAGTTGGAATAGTACATTAATTAGGTTCAGTGTCCAGCACCTACCCTAATTAAATGTAGATTGGAGTTGGAATAGTAAATTAAATAGGTTCAGTGTCCAGCACCTACCCTAATTAAATGTAGATTGGAGTTGGAATAGTAAATCAATTATGTTCAGTGTCCAGCATCTACCCTAATTAAATGTAGATTGGAGTTGGAATAGTAAATTAAATAGGTTCAGTGTCCAGCACCTACCCTAATTAAATGTAGATTGGAGTTGGAATGGTAAATTACATAGGTTCAGTGTCCAGCACCTACCCTAATTAAATATATATTGGAGTTGGAATAGTAAATTATATAGGTTCAGTGTCCAGCACCTACCTTAATTAAATGTTATTTGAGTAGGAATAATAAATTAAATAGGTTAAGTGTGTAGTATCTATCTAAATTAAATTGAGTTATATGTGTGAATATTAAAAGGGTCACAATATTGTAATTAATTTATTTGTAATCTTTATATATATATATCTATATAAAGTTTATAAAAAACAATTTATTATATTTTTAGTCAACATTTTTATATTAGGTAGTAGATAAAAATAACACAGTTGTTTTAAAAAAAAATGTATTCATTTGTTCAGATAGTACATAAATTAAATTATAAATGTATTACAAATCAATGTATAATATTTTAACAAATAAATATAGTACAATGTAATTTGAAATTATACATTTTTGGATAGTTGTTCAGTAAAGTACATTTTAGGTATATACAAAAAATGGAGTAAATGAAAATAGATTGAGGAATACAATACATAGAGTACATACACTTTGATACAAAGTAAAATATTTATACATTGATATTAAATTAACATTTATTACAGTTTTAATATATGAATGTACTGTACAAATGATGTTTTTATATTTTTTAATTGTAATAACATTTTGACATTATAATATCATTTATATATTTTAAATTTATTATTATTAATGTTATATTATTAATAATAATTATTTTAAAATATTAGTGAAATAGGATAAATAAATAAAGAAAAAGTATACATTTATTTTGACACTTTTTAACAGAAGATTTTTTAATAATTATTTCATTAAATATTGAACAGTAATAATATGTAACATAATAAATATTACAAATATGATAATAATAATATAGTAATGGAACAAATATAAAAAATTGGTAACATGTTGGTAAACAATTTGTAACATTTTAACAATGTTTTTCCTAGTACAATTAATATATTTGACATTTATTTCACTATTTTCTTGATAGTAGTATTATTTGGGTCTTTTATTTTGTAACCGCTCATAGTCATTTTGGGTCATTTTTGAAGATTGAAGCTCGCGGTTGGAAGCTACTTCACGTGTGAGCAGGTAAGAGTGCTTTTCGTTATATTTTAACTATTTTCAGTAACTTTTGAAGGTAGTAGTTTGTTATTTAGAGTTTGTGGATTAGTATATTAGGATTTAAATAATATGGAGTTGAGTAGGTACGTATTTCCGTTTTCGAGGTGTTTTGTTGTTTCCTGAAGTTGGAGTTAGTGTGTTTGTGGCTGTTTATTTATATTTTGTTAAAAATATGTATGTTATGATTATCATTAATGTATCGGTCTAAGTTTCATGTGGGTGGGAATGTTTCTTTTTTTCTTCTAGGTGTTTGGATACAGCCTTTCCCGTTTCCGAGCTGTGACATTTTTTTTTATAAAAGGAAGTGTGTTTCAATTGTTTTAAATGAGATGTATTTTACACTTCCTTTATTTTTCGGGTTTCCTGGAGCGTTTATTACATTTTTTAACTATTTTCGGGTTTTTGATGGATTTGGAACTATCGATTTATTTGGATGTTGGATGGATTTAGCACAGTTGTATTTTTCATTTTATGGGGTCTTTTTTTCATATTTTGTGGATTTATCACTACATGGATTGTTATGGATTATTGGATTTGCCTATTACGTTGCTGTGAAAGGTAAGTGTTTTAATATTAATATTTATGTGGGTTGGGAAATGTGCTCTTATTAAACGTTATTACTATAGTTAGATAATTATTTTGTCTATATATTATAAATTAAATAAATATATTAGACAAAATAAATATGTTATGATTTTTTATGGAGATGTGAGGTGTTATATTTCAGGCTTTAATAGGATTTTTATCCTTTTATATGTTTAGTGTTTTTAGTTTAATGTTTTGGCTATCATTTTTAAGTATTCCAGTCCTCTTGTTGTAGGGTAAAGTTGTACTTGTTGTTGTAAATATTGGTACATTTGGGCAGTTTGTCTTGATAGTTTGGGTTTTAGTTGTAAGACAGATTGCTCCATTCTTAACTCTTGAAAACTTTGCTCTTTTTGGATTGCTGTTAGGAGTTTGTGTAGTGTGGGAGTTATTCGTCCAGTTGAAGATGGGAAGGCATTATGCCAACCCTCAACTGCGTTGTTTGTCTTGGCTTCTTGGTTTAGGGTTGGTAGATATACATTCCACCAAGGTATTAGGAATTTAGGTTGGCGTCTGTGGCCTGACCTGTGTAGTCTCCCCACCCAGGTGTCCTCAAAGTAATCCAAAAGTGGAGAAAGTTTTTGTTTGTTTGGTGTGTAGAAAGGACTTTCTATTAAAAGGTTATAGTGTTCAGCCTCATCGGTTATTGGCACGTATGCTAGGGCTATTAGGTGTTTGATTTGGTATGCAAAGGTAATATTGGTTGCATACTCAACACTTAGGGCCCCATTAGGATGGCGGGCGGAAAACAACCCCGTCCGCCATGGAGGCGGAAAACAACCGCCTGCCATGACCGCGCAAAAACCGGCATGCGAATTAGGATCAACCGCCACAAAAAACCGACTGCGGCGGTAGTGGCCAAAAGAAAACCGCCCGACGTGTGCGCTGATGGCAAAACTCCGACCGCGGCGGGTGGAAAAGCAGCGGATAACACAAAACCGTCCACAGGTACAGCGGAGACACCGCACGGGAAATTACGATATCCCCAAGGGTGTTGCGGCCAGAACCACCCACACCGACCGCCGCGGTCGCACCCAGGAGTGAATGGGAGAAATGGCGGACAAGCAGCAGCAAAGCCACCGCTGCGGACGAACATGATAAACATGGCGGACGATGTGAAAACACCGCAGTGATGCCTAACACTGCATAAACAAAGTAGCCCTGCACCCAAAATATACAACACACATACACAGAAACATAAATAACCAAAATTAATACACAGAACCACAGAACTAAGAGTGGGCGTAAAATCCGTTTCGCGGGCGAATTTGCGGATTTTCCACGATTTCGCGATCCGCGAATCTCACGAAATCTCGGTAAAATCCGCGAATCAGCGGGGACGCATTTTCAGCCAAGCAAGGGTTACAGCAGCAGGTGCAAAAGTTGAACCTAATTTCTTTGTAACCTTTTACAAAAGGGTTACAAACAAATTAACTTCAACTTGGACACCTGCTGCTAATTGCTTCCTGGCGCCTCGTTGCCTACTTGCAACTATTCTCTGACCCTGCTCTGACCCTTGAAGCAGGGTCAGAGAATAGTTACAAGTAGGCAACAAGGCACATGTCCAAGGAATTAAACCTCATCAGGAAGCACTCACAGATATAAAAAAACAGGAAGAAGGGAGAGGATGGCAAATACACCCATTTTGAGTTGTCAGGAGGGGTTAAACTAAAAGAGACATTTACAGCACAATTTTCATATGCATTTTGCTAAAAATAAAAAGCTGTATGTTCTGTAGGGGCAACTCAGGAATCTGGCCCTTCAGAGATCCGGCCTCTCTTTCTTTCTCTCGTTCTCTCTCTCCCTCTCTCTTTCCCTCTCTTTCTCTATCTATCTATCTATCTATCTATCTATCTATCTATCTATATATCTATCTATCTATCTATCTATCTATCTATCTATCTCTCTCTCCCTCTCCCATAAACGACTGCATGGGTAACTTCGCTATGCAAGCGGCTCGCAAAGACGCAAAAAGCCCCGCGAACACGCAAAAAACCCCGCGAACACGCAAAAAACAAAAATCCGCAAATTCGCACAAATTCGCGAATTTTGCAGATCGCGAATTCGCAAATCCGCAAATTTGCGGATCGCGAATTCGCAAAATTCGCCCATGCTTACACAGAACCACTCCCACAACACACCTGACCACCTAAATACTATTGGACACACCCACACAGCTGAGTACAAAGCCACCCCCTGCACTGACCACAATCCTTTGCATCACTCCAGAAGACAAGGCCATACACCACATCTGACAGGAGAGGCAAAAGAGCAAAGCACACCCACCCACCAACCACCACCACCACCATCACACCATCACAAACAAACCCTCACCACACAACACCCCACACACATCATCACCACACCCCTGCACCCACAAACACCTCAACCCCCCACACCATGACATCACAAAAAATGCCCAAATTCACCGAGAGTGAGTTGACAGTCATGGTCAACGAGATTGTAAGAGTAGAGCCACAACTATTTGGTAGCCCGGTCCAACAGACACTATTAGCCACCAGGACACAAATGTGGGAAAGGATAGTCCAAAGGGTGAATGCAGTAGGGGCCACCCCAAGATCCAAGAAGGAGATCATGAAGCGGTGGCATGATCTGAAGAGGGTTGTCAAGGAGAAGAGGAGCAAGAACTGGACGCTGGCAAACGTGACTGGCAGTGGCCCTCTCATCCCACAAAAGACATTCACACCATGGGAGGAGAAGGTGCTTGCCATCCTTCTACCTGAGAGTCTCACAGGAGTAGCCGGGGGAGCGGAGGCTTGTAAGTACAGACAAATGTTCAACACCACAATGAGAATTACCTCCTTGCAATACCCAAACCCCATTTTACTGTCCATCCCCACCCAACATGTAGCCAGCCACCCTGCTCAGGAGGCCTGTATGGGGGAGGGAGGTCTGTACAACAACTCACACCATACCCCCTGTACCAAAGCTGAGCAGTATGGAGGCCTCCCCCACCCAGGAGCATGTGTCAGCCATTGCACTGTTTGACAAACCGACTTACAGGTTGGTAGCCATCTTGTATTGGAGCACTGTTTTCGGGTGGGAGGGTTGTATCACAACTCCCAGCATCCCCCCTGTCCCACACCCCAGCAGCATGGAGGCCTCCCCCACCCAGGAGCATGTGTCAGCCATTGCACTGTTTAACAAACAGACTTACAGGTTGGTAGCCATCTTCACTGGGAGTGTGTGGGAGGGAGGGAGGGATGGAGGGAGGGAGGCCTGCACTACTACTCCCACCATCCCCCCGTTCCACACCCCAGCAGCATGAAGGCCTCCCCCACCCAGGAGCATGTGTCAGCCATTGCACTGTTTAACAAACAGACTTACAGGTTGGTAGTCATCTTCACTGGGAGTGTGTCGGAGGGAGGGAGGGAGGGAGGCCTGCACTACTATTCCCACCATCCCCCCTGTTCCACACCCCAGCAGCATGGAGGACTCCCCCACCCAGGAGCATGTGCCAGCCATTGCACTGTTTAACAAACAGACTTACAGGTTGGTAGCCATCTTCACTGGGAGTGTGTGGGAGGGAGGGAGGGAGGCCTGTACTACTACTCCCACCATCCCCCCTGTTCCACACCCCAGCAGCATGGAGGACTCCCCCACCCAGGAGCATGTGTCAGCCATTGCACTGTTTAACAAACAGACTTACAGGTTGGTAGCCATCTTCACTGGGAGTGTGTGGGAGGGAGAGAGGGAGGCCTGCACTACTACTCCCACCACCCCCCCTGTCCCACACCCCAGCAGCATGGAGGACTCTCCTACCCAGGAGCATGTGTCAGCCATTGCACAGTTTAACAAACAGACATACAGGTTGGTAGCCATCTTCACTGGGAGTGGGAGGGAGGCCTGCACTACTATTCCCATCATCCCCCCTGTCCCACACCCCAGCAGCATGGAGGACTCTCCCACCCAGGAGCATGTGTCAGCCATTGCACCCTGCACACTCACCTAACAGGTACGTACCTACCGTAATCCTACATGAAGTGTGTGTGAGGGTCCTGCATCTAGAAACCCAATGAGAACTGCACGCTATGCATCGACATTCAACATGTATGACTCCATGTGGTCCCTCTGCACAATGGAATGTTACAAGGTGTTGCCATAAATTGTACTACCAATGACTGCATATATAACTAGTGTACAGACAGATGATGACATGCAGACGACACAAACACTGACCACTCCCCATCTATTCCACAGGTGATGATGAACTCACTGCTGAGGACCAAACCAACGACCAGCAGAGCCAGTCTCCACCCCCGGCACATGGACTCTCAGATCTGGACTCCCAGGACAGTATGGATGATGAGCTCCAGCCCGGCACATCTGGTGTGCCACAGACCCAGAGATCCCAGGCCCCCATCCGCCCCACCACCACCTCTGCTGCAACAACAACGCAGCGGACCCCTGCTGTCACGGCTTCTGCCTCCAACACAACAGCCACCGCCACCACCGCCACTGCCACTGCCACCAACACCACCAGTACCACCAGTACCACCTGCAGCACCCTCCCTGTCCCTAGGGATGACCATCACACAGCAGCACCTGTGGTGGGCAGGGAGGGAGTGCGTCGCCCCGCAGTGGCGAGGGAAGAAGTCCGTGGCAGCAGAGCACGTGGGAGGGCCAGGGACAACAACAGACCTCGGGAGGAGTGGACACGATCCCTGGACCACTTCACCAGAGTTGTGCAGGCCTATCAAGATGTCCAGGGACAAAGTGGCCGGTCTGATGAACTATTAAGGGAGCTCATCTTGCTGATGAGGTCCATCGATAACCGCCTGGGACAGATGGTGGACCTCATGGGCCAGCAAGTGGCGTTGCAGAGGGACAGGCCTGTGTCCCAACCACCACCGCCGTCCCCTCCTGTTGTGCCGCAGGATGACAGTGCACCATCCTCCCCTGCGCCAACAGAGATGGGCGAGTCCTCTGATGCCGCTGCCCATTCAGCAGGCCCCCCACCACCAAAAAGATCTAGGGGCGTCCAAAGTAGAGCCTGGGAGTCTCTGGAGGCAAAGCACCTGCCACACGCCAGTCACGGAGCCAGCCGTGAAGACAGCCCTCTCCCCAACTGCATTCACTGTTTGGACTGTCTTTCCCCACATTGCCTTGGCAATGGCACATCTCTGTTGGACTGGGTCACCACATCCATGTGGTGTCTACTCTTGCATCTCTGCGACCATGACTGTCAACTCACTGCTCATTCCCCACCTTCATGTAAATATTCCCGCACAATTCACATGTCCACTCCCAAAATAAAATACCTGACACTCCAGATTTTGTGTAGTGAATTCATTAGTGCATTATTTACATAGTTGATAATGTCCATGATGTGTAAAAATGTTGTACAGTATGCAGGGCAGGAACACTCTGTAGCACCTAGGGAGTCACAACAGAACAACAGTCACTGCTCTCATTGTGGCAACACACACAGATCACTGCACAATAAACATCCTAGACATCAGACACATACTACACAATGTCTAGCAGATGTGCACAAATACGGTCCAGCATGCATCTCAGTACGGAAAATCAATTTCCCCAATACCACACATAGGTGACAGAACATGTGCCCATTGGTTACATCCACGCATAGCCATTCACAACAAAAGCAACCACACCAGACAATGTACCCGTTGTACCTAGTCACCCACCTTCAAGTGAAGTAGCGTTCGATGAGCTGCTGGCGCTGGTCAACTCCTTCCTCCTCTCCACTGTCCTCATCACTGGATTCTGGTCCCTGAGCAGGTTGTGGCCTTGGGTCATCACCATCATCCAGGAGCAGGGGGACCCTCCTGTGGATGGCCAGGTTGTGCAGCATACAGCATGCCATAACAATCTTGCACACCTTCCCAGGCGAATATGCCAGTGCGCCTCCGGTCCTGTCAAGGCACAGCAATCCGAAAGTCCGCTCGATCACCCGTCGGGTCCTGCCATGGGCATTATTGTAGCCGATGTCTGCTGGTGTCCGGGGATTCCGTAGTGGGCTCAACAGCCATGGGCGACTGGGATATGCTGAGTCACCTGTGAACGGCAAACACACATTGCAATGTTGTACAGCCAGAGTGCAGCAAGTGGCACACAGCACGCCATTGCAGTAGTGAAACTCACCCACAATCCAGGCACGTTCGGGATGCAGATTCTCCATCATCCGTGGCACCATGCTGTTCCTCATGATGTACGAATCATGGGCTGAACCGGGATACTTTGCACACACATGTGAAATTGTCATGTCCGCAAGGCACACCACCTGCACATTCATGGAGTGGTAGTGTTTGCAGTTCCAATAAATGTGCTCCGTCGCCTGCGGTGGCAACAGACCTACATGTGTGCAATCGATGGCACCGACTACATGTGGGATGCCCCCAAGGGCATAGAAGTCACCCTTCACAGCAGCCAATTCACGTCTCCTGGGGAAATGTATATATCAATTGCGATATGGCATCATGGCCGCAAGAACATCTCTCAGCACCATGCTGAACATGGGCTGCAACATCCCCCCAGCGTTCGCCACGGTCTCCTGGAAGGAACCAGTCGCAAAAAAGTGGAGTGCCGCCATCACCTTGTAGGTGGGTGTGAATGCAGTAGGATAGTGACGGCGAGGCTGCAGGTGGGGCTCCAATAGATCACACAGGATCTTCAGTGTTGGTCTGTCCAGCCTGAATTTTCTGATGATTGCCTCATCCTCCATGTCCTGCAGCACTGTCAGGTGATGGAGTAGATTCGGCCTCCTCCTAGTCAAGGAGTGAAATGAATATGTCAGTGACAAGCAACATGAGATGAGCATGGCACAGAGCATCAATGATGTAATGGAAACAAAGGAGTACCAGAGAGATGCATGGCACTTCTGGTGACATGGCTGGCCAATAGCTACACACAGAGGGCACGCCTCTCCAGTGACAATACACAAGTGCCACAACACATCTGGGACAGTGGAAGTGGAAATAATGGATGAACAATTCACATGTGCATACAAGGTGCAGCAAGACCCACCAATTTATTGTGATTTGCCATGTCTATCATACCCATCTGGTGTACCTGCCACACCTCAATGCATCATGTAAATTCGGAACACATTCATCAACACAATGATCACAGTAGCAGGGACACTTCCGGTTGTGTGCATGAGCAGTTGTGAATGCAGAAGTCTTGTCCGATACAATGCAGTGACAACATCCAGGTGAAGGTCTGAAATGACCCACAACACATCACACGTCACAACATCATTTACACCAGCTGGAGTCTGTCAATCATCATCAGCCATCAAATTCCTCACTAATATGGATGAACAACAGGCCAAAGTGTCTCACACTGAACGTGCGTCCACCTGTGGATGACATGGCTGTGTGGCATTGTGTGTACAATGATGTGCCCTTCACCATGTTGCTGCAGGGTGCTGATACAGTGGCCTTGATTGAAATACACAGCAATGTGACCCCAGCACCACCCCCTTCAGGAGTGTGTTAGCCATTGGCATATGGACATGTGTATATGGCGCTGGTATGCTCCGCCGCATGATTCGCGGAACCTACCGCCGGTCCCCGGCGGTGTGACCCCAGCACCACCCCCTTCAGGAGTGTGTTAGCCATTGGCATATGGACATGTGTATATGGCGCTGGTATGCTCCGCCGCATGATTCGCGGAACCTACCGCCGGTCCCCGGCGGTGCATCACCGCCATGGGGCATTGCATACAGCCAATGGCATCGATGATGGCGTTGGCATGATGCAGATTTGAAAGTCGCGGAAGGTGTGCTCCGCTACCGCGGAGGCGGTCATTGGATACTTTTAAATGATGCACCATCGCGGAAGCGCACCCCGGGCGCCCGCGGTGGGTGACCGCCGTGGAGCATTGCATACAGCCAATGGCATCGATGATGGCGTTGGCATGATGCAGATTTGAAAGTCGCGGAAGGTGTGCTCCGCTACCGCGGAGGCGGTCATTGGATGCTTGTGAATGAGGCAGACCCGGACAACCAATTGAAGCAGCTTTCCAGCTTCCTAACGACCACAGGGGGCTATAAATCTGTAGGAGTGAGCCTCACATTCCCACTGCTCACAGAGCCTGCTGCCTGCGACCATCTCCTGCTGCTGCTGCTTCAAGAACCTGCTGCCTGAGACCCTCTCCTGCTGCCTGGGACCCTGTCCTGCTGCTTCAAGAGTCTGCTGCCTGGGACCCTGTCCTGCTGCCTTGGACCCTGTCCTGCTGCCTCGGACCCTGTCCTGCTGCTTCAAGAGTCTGCTGCCTGGGACCCTGCCCTGCTGCCTGGGACCCTGTCCTGCTGCTTCAAGAGTCTGCTGCCTGGGACCCTGTCCTGCTGCCTGGGACCCTGTCCTGCTGCCTGGGACCCTGTCCTGCTGCTTCAAGAGTCTGCTGCCTGGAACCCTGTCCTGCTGCCTGGGACCCTGTCCTGCTGCTTCAAGAGCCTGCTGCCTGGGACCCCTCACAACTCACTTCCGCCACAGGTCTGCCATATCCACAGTGATGTCAAGAACAGAGAAGATCCGTGCCAGTCCATTCACGAGTGAGGAGCTGAATGTCCTTGTGGACGGGTGCTGGCACAGTACCCACGGCTGTTTGGTGGTCCCAATGTTGTGGTAAGTCGCCATGAAGGGAGCTGCAGGGCAGGGTGGTGTCAGACGTGTAGTCGTGATGCTGCAGTACATGCTTGGGGATGTGGGGTGATGACATACACTGACAGACAAGCTGTTTCCTGCTCGAAGTGGTGTGTGTGTTGCAATGTGAGTCTTTCCTAGGCCTGTACTCGTATGTGTGAGTGGGGGGTGTTACATTGCCGGCCATACAGAACCAACGGTTGTTAGCCTTTTAGATGCTAGGACAGTGAACGCTTGTGTGGAAATTTCAGGGTGCCCCCATAGTCAGAGTCAGTGTGAGCCACAGAGTGGGTTCAGTGGCAGCATAGCCAAACCTTGAACATCGCCAACTTACATGCTACAGTTGCTTCACACTCATTAGTAGATATACCATCGGTGCCCTGTGCAATTTCCGATTTACACACTGCTGTTGATGCATTTGTGTTGAGGCATTATGCCTTTGTGTGCATATCATGGAGACTAGGGACCACAATGTGTGCATGCATGCACTAATGTTTATGCCATGCAGAGGGTACGCCCAGTTCTGGAGGGAGGGAGGTTACTGTGAGTCCAGAGTCTGTGTCTGGCTGCTGTAATGATAGATGCTGACATCTTAAATTGTGTAAATGTTCTTTTGCCCTTCTTTACTCTCATGCCTGCAGCTCAAGGTACACCAACGTAAGGCCGTGTGGAGGGCCATTGCAGCAAAGGTGCGAGCCCTGGGGGTATCAAACAGATGACACACACACTGTCACAAGAGGTGGGACGACATCAGCCGACTGGCTAAGCAAGTGGCAGAGATGACCTTGGGTATGGTACCACGCACAGGACGTTTGGAACGTCGCACCATGACTCCGCTGATGGGACGCATACTGGCAGTGACCAATCCAGACCTGGATGCACGTCTGAAGGGGCATCAGCAGCAAGACAGAGATGGTGAGTATCTGGGGAGGGAGAGTTTGTCTGGGAGTGGATGCATGTGTACAGGGCCGGTGCCAGCGGTGACACATGTGATGTGCGAGTGTTGCCATGCTGTGTCATGTGATGTGAGTGGAGACTGTGATGTGTGCCTGTTTGAGGCATTGGGCCACCATGGCCTTACTGTTCTGCCCATGCATGCAGTTCTCAGTCCTTGACAGGTTTTTTGTGTCCACATGGTCTCTGTGCTCTGTGATGGTGTGGGGAGTCCACATTGTGCCGAACTGCAGTGTCCATTTGATGATTGTCACACCATGTCTGTCTACTTTGCATGCATCCATGATGTTTGAGGCCCACACATCCGACGATAATGTGTAGCCTGATTGCCACATGGTGTTTGCTATGGCCTAGTTGGCATTGTGGCATGTGTAGTCAATACAGGTGTGTGTGGTCCCATCTGGTTCCCTGTAGGGGTGTAAGTGGTGATGTGTGTTGTGGCTACATCATGTCCATGGGGCTGGTCAATGTGGGCTGGGGGAAGACCATCCATGGGCAGGGTGTGGTGCTGTGTGGCATCGACATGCCTCACTCCTGGAAGTTTGTCTGAATGACAGGCACTGTTATAGTCTATATCGTGTGTAGATGCACAGTGTTTGCAGGGTGTGGTGGTTATCATGTAGCTCTAGGCCTCTACTGTGCTGAATTGATCTGCAATGGTGTGTACAGATGATGACACTTACACAAACCTGTTTCTCCCACTAATGCAGATTCGCAAGACACCACAGAGGTACATGATCCTGAAACAAGTGGTGGCGAGACCAGCATGACAGCGGCAGCGGAGGCAAGTGAGACTGAGCCAAGTGACACTGAGAACACCAGCCCTCCTGAGGGTGACAGGAGTATGCATGAGGAATCTGCAGCTGAGACACAAAGTACCACTTCATCTGATGCCGGCAGGGATGCATCCCTGTTTGCAGGCACAGGGGATATGGAGTGTGCTCCAGCATCTGACACCCAGCGGCCAGTGCCCAGCCTCCCATCCACTTCCTCTGCTGCTGCCCGTATCCGTGTTACTAAGAGGGGACGTGTGACATTCATACATGGCACCGCTGCTCCTGCACCTGTCCCCCCTGCTGCCCTCAGTGCAGAGTGCGTAGAGCTCCTGCGGCAACTTTGCGTGGGCCAGACCGCCCTGCTCAATGCCTACAGTGCCCACGAGAACAAATTAGGCCAGGTTCTAGCATTCATGGAGGGCATACACTCTGACGTGGGTGGTCTACACCGCACAGTCCAGTCATTGTCAGCCAGTCAGAACAGCCCTCCAACAGGCACATGGTCCCATTGCAGCACAGGTGCCAGTGACGACCACCCATTCAGTGGCCACATCAGATGACAGTGTCCACTTGGGACCTACGTCTACTAAACGGTACAACACTAGGAGCACAGGTCAGACACAAAGCAAACAATCCCGTCCACAGACTCCATCCCCAAAGAAGAGCAGGGCCCCCTCAATATGCACGGACAAGGTGAAGTCACAGAAGAGTAAGGCCACAAGATCATTGTCCCAAACATCAGGCTCACATGCTGCAGAGGCATCACCAGAATATGATTCACCTATGCCCACAGAGGATGTGTGGCATGTCATGGCTACACCTGGGGAGAGCACAGGGACACAACCACCCACCACATCGTCACCAAACCAAAGTACATCGAGGCAGGTGGAGGAGGGCCCTGTTGGGACCAGCCCAATCATTGAGGCAGAGGAGAACCCTGTTGTGACCAGCCCAATGGTTAAGGCAGGGGAGCCCAGTGTTGTGACCAGCCCTGGCAAGGAGGGACAGGAGGGCACTGTGGACACCACCCCTGGGGGAAGAGGTAAGGTGGTCACTGTGAGGGGTACACTTTCCGGAGAGGGTAAGGTGGTCCGTAGGCGTAGCCAGCCAAAGCGTTATGCAGGATCAAGCACATCACCTGAGGTAGTGCCGGTGTCTGCCCCGGATGTGGGACAGTTGGTGTGTGTGCTTATTGTGCCATCTCCACTTCCCATCATCCCCAAGACAGGCAAGCCATTTCATGTACCAAAAAAGTGGAAGGGCACCCCTCCAACCTCTCCCACCCACACTGTGTCAAGGGTGTGCATGACTCCACCTCCATGTGCCACGGTGCCCCCTGGTCCACACAGCCCTCCACCTTGCAGGCCCTCTGTTATTGCCACATCACATGGCCCTCTGTCACACCAGTCAAGTAGACCTGATGTCCATGACACGCAGCCAGGTCCCAATCCGCATGACAGCCAGGAGTGAGTTGACAACCCCCTCATACGCTTGTGCCACACACAGGTGTGCTAGTCAGGACCGTTGTTTGCAACCTGGGTGTGTTGCTAACCCTGTTGTTCTGATGTGCTGTGCTCTCCCCTGCCAAGGACTCTGGGCCTGTTGCTCTGATGTGCTGTGCTCTCCCCTGTGCAGCCTCTCATGTACTTGCTTTCTCCCCTGCCAAGGATTCTGGGCCTGTTGCTCTGATGTGCTGTGCTCTCCCCTGCCAAGGACTCTGGGCCTGTTGCTCTGATGTGCTGTGCTCTCCCCTTCCAAGGACTCTGGGCCTGTTGCTCTGATGTGATGTGCTCTCCCCTGTGCAGCCTCTCATGTACTTGCTGTCTCCCCTCCCAAGGACTCTGGGCCTGTTGCTCTGATGTGCTGTGCTCTCCCCTGTGCAGCCTCTCATGTACTTGCTGTGTCCCCTGACATGGACTCTTCCATTCCTGTTTATGTATGACCTCTGCATAGTCTCTGCCATTTGTACATTATTGTGTGGCTTGCTGTTGTCTACTAATGTTGTATTGCTACATCTGTGCATTATATGAATAAATACAGAAACTTCTGGTGTGTGTTTTCTCAGTCTCCTTGCTGATTGAAATTCTTTTCTTGTTTGCATTTGCTTGACTGTGTACCATGCTCTATTTTTCAGTTCACCGTTGCTAGGCTCTTTGTGGCCATTTTATTTTTAAACAGGGGTGACAGGGTCTTCAGTCCATTGTGGCCCAGCTGATGTTGTACTCTGTAATGGCTATTTCACAGACAATGCTATTTTCCTATTGGTGATTTGCTATTGCTGCATACACTATTCACAGGTCACCTTGGGAGGACACTGGCAGCACAGGGTGTGCAGCTGCTCAGTTGTTTTGTAGCTGTCTGTGATGTCATGGGGTATGTGTGTGTTTTCTTGTGTTGGCCCTTAGTCCAGGTGGCATGGCTTACATGGCATGTGTGGTGTTGGGTGTGGCAGAGGTGTGCAGTGTGAAGGGTGTTAGTTTGTGGTGTATGTATGTGTGCCCCTGTATGGTGTGAGAAAAAAAGGGGGGCTTGGGCCCAGTGGGAAAGAGGGTAGGTCGGGCCACAATATACTATAGAATTGGGAGTTTTACCTAAGCCTCAAATATAAATTCAGACAATAAATGCTGACTGAAGGATAAACACAACTTTATTCGTTTATCCTGACATTGATTTATGTCATTTTTCTTTTTACTCAATCATCAGATTGTTTTTTTATCTATACACAACAAAGATCGTCATCAACTTCATGCATTGCCATATATTTTGACACAATGAAAAACAAATCATGAATATTTACAGTGAAAAACACAGTAGTGAACATGAAATTATACATACAACAACAATGTGCTCGTGATTATGCTAAAACATGGAAAATTAATCAAGGACTCTGAAAGAATCACAATGGTCAGTACAAAATATGAGGTGTAAAGAACTTATCAAATATCACCCCAGTTCCTGAAACAATATAAATCTATTCAAATCAGGAAATGAATGCCAATTACTGCACAAATATCACTGGCATTAAATGTCATTAAGGGGAGAAATGCCGACGCGTTTCGAATCCCGCTAACTGATTCACAGGATTCTCATCAGGGCGGTGTGAGTCGGGTCCATGGGAACTATTTACAAAAAAGAGAAAGAAGGAAGCATTTTTTACAAAAGGGGTCCTCAATCCATTGGATCTTTAAATTAATTGCATCAGTGAGATGCAGCATACCTTGTATTATTCGTGCCCAAGGGTGCGCTTGCTTTGGAGTATCATCAATGCCGTGGGTGTCAACTGCAATAGAGTGGATTTTGGATCAGACATAATCCCCGAAAGGAGCAGACTAATGCTCGCGTTGGTGAGTGCGGGGGGAAAGAAAAAAGCTTTACCTTCAATCCTCTTACTCCGGCGGCGTGTCTGCCGTTGTCCGGGTAAATTATTTTATTTCCGATCGAATCACATCTCTGAAAAATTATTATTTGACATGGGTGAGAATTTTGTTTGTCCACCTAACTGTTGAGACTGATTTACAGGAGGGTAAAGAACTTACTCGTGTAGGGACCTGGTGCGCGCAGAAATTGATGCCGCTGCTGTTCCGAAGAGTTTCAGTTCTGTATAAATCAAAACAACGGAGGAGAATCACTCAGCTGATCTCGTTTTGCAAAACTGGGTGAAAACCGCCCTGTTTTAGTTCTGAGGCTTACCGGTAAAATGCACGGTTGACACCACTAGTCCATTTCACTGCATCACGGAACCAGGAAAATGTCGGTGTCTGCGGAAGTGCCGGCTAGTTAATGAATAGATCATGTGATGTTCGTGTAGCCAATCAAAACGTGCGGGGCCATGAATTCGTTGTAGTGTCTTCTGGGATTTGTAGTTGAGCCAGGCTGTAAACAGACATGTGGCTCTCACACCCTATTGATTTCACTTAAACAGTTGAGGCCTTTGTTAACACTATCAAATTTCATAATGAGGTATGCCTCTTTTCGCAATAACATGGTTTCCACGTTGGGCTGATGTTTGGAATCAATCCAGACCAATTTTGTCCTTTGAAATCATTTTCACTGTGATTGTTGTTCAAAAAATGTTCAACCATTGGTGCAGACAAGACTTTTTTCTTTATTCGCGAACGATGTTGTGTGATCCTTACATTGATAGATTGACCAATGTACACTCTATTGCACGGACAAACCACCGCATAGACCACATTCTTGGTCTTACAATTTGTGAATGCATCATGTTTCCATTTATCCCCATCATGGATTAAAACATTTCCTTCCAGTATTGTTGAACAGGACACGCAGTTGCCACATTTGTGGTGCCCACATATAGGTTTTAAATTCCACTGTGCTATGAGGTCACTTTTCTGCTTGGGAATATAGCTGTCTGCTTTAATTAGCTGTTGACCTATACTGGTGTTTTTCCGCATGGCGAAAATTGATTTTTGTAGGGGATATTCCAACGTTTCCAATAAATGCCAGTTTTTTAAGATGATACGTTTGAATTGATTTGTGTGTTGACTAAAGGTTGTTACGCAAACCAATTTGTCTAGCTCGCCTTTTTCTTTTACCTGGAGAAGAGTCTCTCTCGGGATAAATCTGGCCCTTTTCTTTGAATGTTTTAGTAACTTTTTCGGGTAACCCCGTTTCGCCAGTTCACTGCAGAATGTTGTTGCATGTGACTCAAAATCTGACACATTTGTACAATTGCACCTTATCCTTAATAATTGCCCATAAGGCAAGTTCTCTTTCAAGCATTGTGGATGTGAGCTTGTATAATGGAGAATAGTATTTCTGTCTGTTTCTTTTTTGTGTAAGGTGGTTGTCAGCTTTGCTTCACTAGTGCCTACTGTGACGTCAAGGAAGGTCATTTTGTGTTTACTGGATTCCAGCGTAAATTTAATGTCTTGATGCCGAGAGTTTAACCATACATGGAACTGGTCGAGTTCAGTCTGGCTCCCCTGCCACAGGAGCCAGACATCGTCGATATATCTCAGCCATTGATTTATGTGACCTGAGCATGGGTTGCCGTTGTATATGAATCTTTCTTCATATTGTGCCATGTAAAGCACTGCCAGCTCCGGAGCATAAGGGCAGCCCATGGCCGTCCCTTTGATTTGAATAAAGAAATCGTTTTCAAACTTGAAGTAATTACTCCGTAAAGTGATTTCCGCCAATGACACAATAAATGAAGTGGGTACCCTGTGGGGTCTGTCACGCTGCTCAAGATATAATTCTATCACCTCAAGTGCCTCATCTTGAGGGATTTGAGTATAGAGTGAGGCGACATCAAGTGTCACCATCAGTTGAGTTTGTTCGTCAAATGTGAGCCCCTCTGTTTTGGTGATAAAATCCGTCGTATCCCTGAGGTACGATTTCACCTGTAGTATGAAGGGTTTTAGGAAGAAATCAATGTATTTGGAAACCGGCTCCAGCACGGAGTCGCACTCCGACACAATAGGTCTGCCTGGCGGTGCCTTTTCATTTTTTTGTATTTTTGGCAGGAAATAAAGAATTGGCATTTTTGGCGATTTCTTATTAAGATATTCAAACTCTTTTGGACCTAAATAGCCTTCATCCAGTCCTGTCTTGGAAATTCTTGCAATTTTGTCTTGAATTGCATGCACAGGGTCCTCTTTGGAAGGCCTGTACCACTCTCAATTGGTCACAGGTGATTGACCTTCAGCAAGGTACATGGACCGGGGCCGTAGCACTACAGCCCCGCCCTTGTCAGCCTGTTTTATTAGGATTGATGTGTCTGATTTAAGATCACAAATTGCTGCAGTTTGGCCTTTACTGATGTTGTTTTTAACAAAACTTTTAGTCTTTTCAAGTTTGGTAAGAGATGATAAGACCGCTTGCTCAAAGGCAATGATTTGCTTCGGAATGTTTTGTGTGGGAGTGAACCTCGATTTAACTCTAAGTCCAGTGATTTCCTGACTTGACGTCACTTCGGCACCCGCAAAGAAAGTCTTCAACCTTATTTTACGACAAAAATCTAGTGCCTCCAATTTAAGTTTCGTAAAATCGGTTCTTTTATTGGGGACAAACTTGAGGCCCAGGCTCAAAAGCATTTCTTCATCTCTCGTTAGTTGTTTGTTGGAAAGGTTAACTATAGTAGACATCTCTAGTTCTTGTAAAACTTGTTGCGAGTTCGCATCTCCCATGGCTGCTTGAAACGGACTCTCGATTGGCCGCCTCTGGCTAAAAAAGAAGATGCCGCCGGAGCACCTCGTCTTTTGGAATTATTTTGCCTGGAATCTGGGGAAGAGTCAGATGAAGTTGTATCGGAGAATGTGAGGAACCTGTTCTTTGTTCTACCCTGAAATGTAGTTAGAGCCCCCCGTGACTCCCCTGAGGTGTAAAAGTCTTCTTTGAGAAAAGGATACACTTGGTCTAATCTAAATGATTTGGAGTCTCTGTCAAATTGGGCTGATTTCACATTAAGGGTGTTGTCTTTGAAAAGCGCAATTTCTTTTTCTATCTTGTCTAGGAGCAATTTTGCTTCAGTGGTAGTCTGATTATCATTGATAGTTTTGATCAGTTCCTCTATTTCTCTCTCTTCCTGGCTACAGATGCGTTGTGCTGTCTCTATGGTGTGCACAATTGCATCTCTGCTGCACTTAGTATTAATTTGACTAAAACCTTTTTTATAATCTGTGTCCTCAACAAAGATGACCGGAATGTTTTTGACCTGAAGGCCCCAAGGAATAGTCCCTGCTTTTAGATGTTTAAGTAAAAAGTGGCCATGCAATTCAGTTCAAATATGTTTTTTCTGGAGACGAGTTAATTTGTCTGCCTCATTTTGCTGTTTAGCTGAGGTACTGAGGGTAATGGAAGAAAATGGAGAGGACTCGATGAGATTCTGAATATGGCTTTCCGTGAAGGACAGCGTACCTTTTTCTGCCATGCTATGCAGGAGAAAGGTCTCCTGCGAGAGAATTAATCTTTGTGAAAAGTAGCAAGGAGGACACGTTTGTGTCAATCCCTACCCACTCGGGTCACTACCCGCTCGTGAATCGAGAAAAAAGGGGGGTAGGGCCCAGTGGGAAAGAGGGTAGGTCGGGCCACAGTATACTATAGAATTGGGAGTTTTACCTAAGCCTCAAATATAAATTCAGACAATAAATGCTGACTGAAGGATAAACACAACTTTATTAGTTTATCCTGACATTGATTTATGTCATTGTTCTTTTTACTCAATCATCAGATTGTTTTTTTATCTATACAGAACAAAGATCGTCATCAACTTCATGTATTGCCATATATTTTGACACAATGAAAAACAAATCATGAATATTTACAGTGAAAAACACAGTAGTGAACATGTGATTATACATACAACAACAATGTGCTTGTGATTATGCTAAAACATGGAACAATTAATCAAGGACTCCGAAAGAATTACAATGGTCAGTACAAAATATGAGGTGTAAAGAACTTATCAAATATCACCCCAATTCCTGAAACAATATAAATCTATTCAAATCAGGAAATGAATGCCAATTACTGCAGAAATATCACTGGCATTAAATGTCATTAAGGGGAGAAATGCCGACGCGCTTCGAATCCCGCTAACTAATTCACAGGATTCTCATCAGGGCGGTGTGAGTCAGGTTCATGGGAACTATTTACAAAAAAGAGAAAGAAGGAAGCATTTTTTACAAAAGGGGTCCTCAATCCATTAGATCTTTAAAATAATCGCATCAGTGAGATGCAGCATACCTTCTATTATTCGTGCCCAAGGGTGCACTTGCTTTGGAGTATCATCAATGCCGTGGGTGTCAATTGCAGTAGAGTGGATTTTGGATCAGACATAATCCCCGATAAGGAGCAGACTAATGCTCGCGTTGGTAAGTGGGGGGGAAGGAAAAAAGCTTTAC
The DNA here is from genome assembly GCF_964263255.1 of Lissotriton vulgaris. Lineage (NCBI taxonomy): Eukaryota > Metazoa > Chordata > Amphibia > Caudata > Salamandridae > Lissotriton > Lissotriton vulgaris. Next base: position 432,404,581 of record NC_141696.1, on the reverse strand, counting down.
CTTCAATCCTCTTACTCCGGCGGCGTGTCTGCCATTGTCCGGGTAAATTATTTTATTTCCGATCGAATCACATCTCTGAAAAATTATTATTTGACATGGGTGAGAATTTTGTTTGTCCGCCAAACTGTTGAGACTGATTTACAGGAGGGTAAAGAACTTACTCGTGTAGGGACCGGAAAGGCGCGGAAATTGATGCTGCTGCTGTTCCGAAGAGTTTCAGTTCTGTATAAATCAAAACAACGGGGGAGAATCACTCGGCTGATCTCGTTTTGCAAAACTGGGTGAAAACCATTGGATCTTTAAATTAATCGCATCAGTGAGATGCAGCATACCTTGTATTATTCGTGCCCAAGGGTGCGCTTGCTTTGGAGTATCGTCAATGCCGTGGGTGTCAACTGCAATAGAGTGGATTTTGGATCATACATAATCCCCGAAAGGAGCAAACTAATGCTCGCGTTGGTGAGTGCGGGGGAAAGAAAAAAGCTTTACCTTCAATCTTCTTACTCCGGCGGCGTGTCTGCCGTTGTCCGGGTAAATTATTTTATTTCCGATCGAATCACATCTCTGAAAAATTATTATTTGACATGGGTGAAAAAATTTTTTGTCCGCCAAACTGTTGAGACTGATTTACAGGAGGGTAAATAACTTACTCGTGTAGGGACCGGGAAGGCACGGAAATTGATGCCGCTGCTGTTCCGAAGAGTTTCAGTTCTGTGTAAATCAAAACAACGGGGGAGAATCACTCGGCTGATCTCGTTTTGCAAAACTGGGTGAAAACCGCCCTGTTTTAGTTCTGAGGCTTACTGTTAAAATGCACGGTTGACACCACTAGTCGATTTCACTGCATCATGGAACCAGGAAAATGTCGGTGTCCGCGGAAGTGCTGGCTAGTTAATGAATAGATCATGTGATGTTCGTGTAGCCAATCAAAACGTGAGGGGCCATGAGTTTGTTGTAGTGTCTTCTGGGATTTGTAGTTGGGCCAGGCTGTAAACAGACATTTGGCTCTCACGCCCTATTGATTTAACTTAAACAGTTGAGGCCTTTGTTGACACTATCAAATTTCATAATGAGGTATGCCTCTTTTCGCAATAACATGGTTCCATGTTGGGCTGATGTTTGGAATCAATCCAGACCAAAAATGTTTTTATCCATGATGGGGTTAAATGGAAACATGATGCATTCACAAATTGTAAGACCAAGAATGTGGTCTATGCGGTGGTTTGTCCGTGCAATAGAGTGTACATTGGTAAGACAAGTCAATCTATCAATGTAAGGATCACACAACATCGTTCGCGAATAAAGAAAAAAGTCTTGTCTGCACCAATGGTTGAACATTTTTTGAACAACAATCACAGGGAAAATGATTTTAAATGGACAACATTGGTCTGGATTGTTTCCGAGATCAGTCGAGTGATTCTCCTCCGTTGTTTTGATTTATACAGAACTGAAACTCTTCGGAACAGCAGCGGCATCAATTTCCGCGCCTTCCCGGTCCCTACACGAGTAAGATCTTTACCCTCCTATAAATCAGTCTCAACAGTTTGGCGGACAAACAAAATTCTCACCCATGTCAAATAATAATTTTTCAGAGATGTGATTCGATCGGAAATAAAATAATTTACCCGGACAACGGCAGACACGCCGCCGGAGTAAGAAGATTGAAGGTAAAGCTTTTTTCTTCCCCCCGCACTCACCAACGCGAGCATTAGTCTGCTCCTTTCGGGATTATGTCTGATCCAAAATCCACTCTATTGCAGTTGACACCCACGGCATTGACGATACTCCAAAGCAAGCACACCCTTGGGCACGAATAATACAAGGTATGCTGCATCTCACTGATGCGATTAATTTAAAGATCCAATGGATTGAGGACCCCTTTTGTAAAAAATACTTCCTTCTTTCTCTTTTTTGTAAATAGTTCCCATGGACCCGACTTACACCGCCCTGATGAGAATCCTGTGAATCAGTTAGCGGGATTCGAAACGCGTCAGCATTTCTCCCCTTAATGACATTTAATGCCAGTGATGTTTGTGCAGTAATTGGCATTCCTTTCCTGATTTGAATAGATGTATATTGTTTCAGGAATTGGGGTGATATTTGATAAGTTCTTTACACCTCTTATTTTGTACTGACCATTGTGATTCTTTCGGAGTCCTTGATTAATTGTTCCACGTTTTAGCATAATCACGAGCACATTGTTGTTGTATGTATAATTACATGTTCACTACTGTGTTTTTCACTGTAAATATTCATGATTTGTTTTTCATTGTGTCAAAATATATGGCAATACATGAAGTTGATGACGATCTTTGTTCTGTATAGATAAAAAAACAATCTGATGATTGAGTAAAAAGAAAAATGACATAAATCAATGTCAGGATAAACTAATAAAGTTGTGTTTATCCTTCAGTCAGCATTAATTGTCTGAATTTACATTTGAGGCTTAGGTAAAACTCCCAATTCTATAGTATATTGTGGCCCGACCTACCCTATTTCCCACTGGGCCCAACCCCCCCCTTTTTTTCTCAATTCACGAGCGGGTAGTGACCCGAGTGGGTAGGGATTGACACAAACATGTCCTCCTTGCTACTTTTCACAAAGATTAATTCTCTAGCAGGAGACCTTTCTCCTGCATAGCATGGCAGAAAAAGATATGCTGTCCTTCACGGAAAGCCATATTCAGAATCTCATCGAGTCCTCTCCATTTTCTTCCATTACCCTCAGTACCTCAGCTAAACAGCAAAATGAGGCAGACAAATTAACTCGTCTCCAGAAAAAACATATTCGAACTGAATTGCATGGCCACTTTTTACTTAAACATCTAAAAGCAGGGACTATTCCTTGGGGCCTCCAGGTCAAAAACATTCCGGTCATCTTTGTTGAGGACACAGATTATAAAAAAGGTTTTAGTCAAATTAATACTAAGTGCAGCAGAGATTTAATGGTGCATACCATAGAGACAGCACAACGCATCTGTAGCCAGGAAGAGAGAGAAATAGAGGAACTGATCAAAACTATCAATGATAATCAGACTACCACTGAAGCAAAATTGCTCCTAGACAAGATAGAAAAAGAAATTGCGCTTTTCAAAGACAACACCCTTAATGTGAAATCAGCCCAATTTGACAGAGACTCCAAATCATTTAGATTAGACCAAGTGTATCCTTTTCTCAAAGAAGACTTTTACACCTCAGGGGAGTCACGGGGGGCTCTAACTACATTTCAGGGTAGATCAAGGAACAGGTTCCTCACATTCTCCGATACAACTTCATCTGATTCTTCCCCAGATTCCAGGCAAAATAATTCCAAAAGACGAGGTGCTCCGGCGGCATCTTCTTTTTTAGCCAGAGGCGGCCAATCGAGAGTCCGTTTCAAGCAGCCATGGGAGATGCGAACTCGCAACAAGTTTTACAAGAACTAGAGATGTCTACTATAGTTAACCTTTCCAACAAACAACTAACGAGAGATGAAGAAATGCTTTTGAGCCTGGGCCTCAAGTTTGTCCCCAATAAAAGAACCGATTTTACGAAACTTAAATTGGAGGCACTAGGGGGCATATTACCAAGCAATAGCGATAATTATCGCTATTGCTTGGTTAGAGACAAAAATTTACCGCTGAGCTGCGGCGATTTTTACCGCAAATAAACCTTGGTATTACCAAGGTTTATCGCAAATGCGATAAAAATCGCCGCAAATGAATGTATATCGCTGAGAAGTCAGCGATATTCATGCATTAGCGAGCTAATGCTCTTAGCCATGTTATCCACCTCCCATTGGATAACATGGCTAAGAACTGCTCAGGGCAGGTGTTAGCTTTTGGAGATATTCGCGCTTAGCGCGAATATCTCCAAAAGTTGGTAATAGGAGATAGCGATGTTAGCGACTGTTTCCAGTCGCTAACATCTTGGCACGCCCACTTTGCATGTCATTAGTGATAAATATCACTGACATGCAAAGTGGGGCCCAAGATGGTCGCTATCTCCTACTAGCTGTCGCTAACTGGTGTTAGCGACAGCTAGGTAATAGGGAGATAATTTTAGCTCCGCTTTCTTGGCTTTTAAAGCCAAAAAAGCGGAGATAAACCCCCTTGATAATATGCCCCATATTTTTGTCATAAATAAGGTTGTAGACTTTCTTTGCGGGTCCCGAAGTGACGTCAAGTCAGGAAATCACTGGACTTAGAGTTAAATCGAGGTTCACTCCAACACAAAACATTCCGAAGCAAATCATTGCCTTTGAGCAAGCGGTCTTATCATCTCTTACCAAACTTGAAAAGACTAAAAGTTTTGTTAAAAACAACATCAGTAAAGGCCAAACTGCAGCGATTTGTGATCTTAAATCAGTCACATCAATCCTAATAAAACAGGCTGACAAGGGCGGGGCTGTAGTGCTATGGCCCCGGTCCATGTACCTTGCTGAAGGTCAATCACATGTGACCAATCGAGAGTGGTACAGGCCTTCCAAAGAGGACCCTGTGCATGCATTTCAAGACAAAATTGCAAGAATTTCCAAGACAGGACTGGATGAAGGCTATTTAGGTCCAAAAGAGTTTGAATATCTTAATAAGAAATCGCCAAGAATGCCAATTCTTTATTTCCTGCCAAAAATACACAAAAATGAAAAGGCACCGCCAGGCAGACCTATTGTGTCGGGGTGCGACTCCGTGCTGGAGCCGGTTTCCAAATACATTGATTTCTTCCTAAAACCCTTCATACTACAGGTGAAATCGTACCTCAGGGATACGACGGATTTTATCACCAAAACAGAGGGGCTCACATTTGACGAACAAACTCAACTGATGTTGACACTTGATGTCGCCTCACTCTATACTCAAATCCCTCAAGATGAGGCACTTGAGGTGATAGAATAATATCTTGAGCAGCGTGACAGACCCCACAGGGTACCCACTTCATTTATTGTGTCATTGGCGGAAATCACTTTACGGAGTAATTACTTCAAGTTTGAAAACGATTTCTTTATTCAAATCAAAGGGACGGCCATGGGCTGCCCTTATGCGCTGGAGCTGGCAGTGCTTTACATGGCACAATATGAAGAAAGATTCATATACAACGGCAACCCATTCTGAGGTCACATAAATCAATGGCTGAGATATATCGACGACGTCTGGCTCCTGTGGCAGGGGAGCCAGACTGAACTCGACCAGTTCCATGTATGGTTAAACTCTCGGCATCAAGACATTAAATTTACGCTGGAATCCAGTAAACACAAAATGGCCTTCCTTGACGTCACAGCAGGCACTAGTAAAGCAAAGCTGACAACCACCTTACACAAAAAAGAAACAGACAGAAATATTATTCTCCATTATACAAGCTCACATCCACAGTGCTTGAAAGAGAACTTGCCTTATGGGCAATTATTAAGGATAAGACGCAATTGTACAAATGTGTAAGATTTTGAGTCACATGCAACAACATTCTGCAGTGAAATGGCGAAACGGGGTTACCCGAAAAAGTTACTAAAACATTCAAAGAAAAGGGCCAGATTGACCCCGAGAGAGACTCTTCTCCAGGTAAAAGAAAAAGGCGAGCTAGACAAATTGGTTTGCGTAACAACCTTTAGTCAACACACAAATCAATTCAAACGTATCATCTTAAAAAACTGGCATTTATTGGAAACGTTGGAATATCTCCTACAAAAACCAATTTTCGCCATGCGGAAAAACACCAGTATAGGTCAACAGCTAATAAAAGCAGACAGCTATATTCCCAAGCAGAAAAGTGACCTCATAGCACAGTGGAATTTAAAACCTATATGTGGGCACCACAAATGTGGCAACTGCGTGTCCTGTTCAACAACACTGGAAGGAAATGTTTTTATCCATGATGGGGTTAAATATTAAATGATGCATTCACAAATTGTAGGACCAAGAATGTGGTCTATGTGGTGGTTTGTCTGTGCAATAGAGTGTACATTGGTAAGACAAGTCAATCTATCAATGTAAGGATCACACAACATCGTTCGCGAATAAAGAAAAAAGTCTTGTCGGCACCAATGGTTGAACATTTTTTGAACAACAATGACAGTGAAAATGATTTTAAATGGACAACATTGGTCTGGATTGATTCCAAACATCAGCCCAACGTGGAAACCATGTTATTGCGAAAAGAGGCATACCTCATTATGAAATTTGATAGTGTCAAAAAAGGCCTCAACTGTTTAAGTGAAATCAATAGGGCGTGAGAGCCACATGTCTGTTTACAGCCTGGCCCAACTACAAATCCCAGAAGACGCTACCATCATGACCCCGCACGTTTTGATTGGCTACACGAACATCACATGATCTATTCATTAACTAGCCGGAACTTTCACGGACACTGACATTTTCCTGGTTCCGTGATGCAGTGAAATCGACTAGTGGTGTCAACCGTGCATTTTAACGGTAAGCCTCAGAACTAAAACAGGGCTTTTTTCACCCAGTTTTGCAAACCGAGATCAGCCGAGGGATTCTCCCCCGTTGTTTTGATTTATACAGAACTGAAACTCTTCGGAACAGCAGCAGCATCAATTTCCGCTCCTTCCCGCTCCCTACACGAGTAAGTTCTTTACCCTCCTGTAAATCAGTCTCAACAGTTTGGCGGACAAACAAAATTCTCACCCATGTCAAATAATAATTTTTCAGAGATGTGATTCGATGGGAAATAAAATAATTTACCCGGACAATGGCAGACACGCCGCCGGAGTAAGAAGATTGAAGGTAAAGCTTTTTTCTTTCCCCCGCACTCACCAACGCGAGCATTAGTCTGCTCCTTTCGGGGATTATGTCTGATCCAAAATCCACTCTATTGCAGTTGACACCCACGGCATTGACGACACTCCAAAGCAAGGGCACACTTGGGCACGAATAATACAAGGTATGCTGCATCTCACTGATGCGATTAATTTAAAGATCCAATGGATTGAGAACCCCTTTTGTAAAAAATACTTCCTTCTTTTTCTATTTTGTAAGTAGTTCCCATGGACAACTCCCTGATGAGAATCCTGTGAATCAGTTAGCGGGATTCGAAACTCGTCGGCATTTCTCCCCTTAATGATATTTAATGCCAGTGATATTTGTGCAGTAATTGACATTCATTTCCTGATTTAAATAGATTTGTATTGTTTCAGGAATTGGGGTGATATTTGATAAGTTTTTACACCTCATATTTTGTACTGACCATTGTGATTCCTTCGGAGTCCTTGATTAATTGTTCCATGTTTTAGCATAATCACGAGCACATTGTTGTTGTATGTATAATTACATGTTCACTACTGTGTTTTTCACTGTAAATATTCATGATTTGTTTTTCATTGTGTCAAAATATATAGCAATACATGAAGTTGATGACGATCTTTGTTCTGTATAGATAAAAAAACAATCTGATGATTGAGTAAAAATAAAAATGACATAAATCAATGTCAGGATAAACGAATAAAGTTGTGTTTATCCTTCAGTCAGCATTTATTGTCTGAATTTATAATTGAGGCTTAGGTAAAACTCCTCTATGGTGTGAGACACACATGTGTGAGCCAGGAGTTGTATGCCTGTTTTTGGTTTTGTCTTGCCCTGTGTGGATGATTGTATGCAATTGTGTGGGCTATGGGGAGTGCACTGGTGTTGTGTGTTAATTCTAAGCCACTCCTGCAGTGCCTGTGTCCCTGGTTGTGTGTTGTGTGTTGCAGTTGTTGGTGTGCATGGGGGTGCACGGGATTAGTACCTGGCCTGTGGCTAGCTCGGGTGGTGTGCAGTGTGGTTTGGGGTGGTGTGTTCCTGTTATGTTGGTGCCCTGCCCATGCCTTGGTGTGGCCCTGCCTTCTGCATTGTGCGCATGTGCTGACCGCGGCGGTGACGTGACCATGACCGGGGCGTTGCTGCTGGTCGGCAGACGTTCTGTGTTCCGGATGGTGTGGAGTGCCTTGTAGTGAGGTGGGTGATGTGTGGGTGCCCATGTGGATGTGTTGTGTCCCCTAGCAGGATGTCAGTGTGGTGCTGGGACCCTGTGTCGGCATGTGTGTTGTGCGGTGCATATGTGTAGTGGCGTACCTGCGGCGGCGTCCGCGGCGGCCCATCTGGCGATAGTGTTGCAGCAGGTACATGACTGGATGCATGTGGTGGGCTGGGTCCATGGGGTTCATGTCGGGTCTCGGCGTTCGTGCTCCGCTGTCGACTTTCCGCCTGCTGCTGCTGTGCAGTGTCTCCGCTGCGGTGCGTCTGCTTGTTTGGCCCATCCTAATTTGTCGGACGGGGCGGACGTCATTGGGCGCCGTGGAGGGTTTCGATTGGCTCCTGCCACTGCGGTGGCGGGCGCACTTTGATGGCGGTGCGCGGCGCACCACGGCGGACGGGAAATGACCTGTGTTTACCGATCCTAATGTTGTGGACGTGAGTTCCGCAGCTCGCGAGCGGAAAAAGCTGTTTTTTCGCCCCGCCACCACCGCGGTGGTGCCACCGCCCGCCATCCTAAGGGGCCCCTATGTGTTGATTTTTGCAAATGTCTCCATAGACATTGGTTAAAATGGAAGTAACATCCTTGTATGGATGTGTGTGGATATGTTTTAAGAATGGAATTGATCATTGCTTGTTCGAAGTCTATTATAATTTTTAGTGGAAAGAAGTCTGATGTTTCTTCTTTTATTTTGTTCAATATTTCTGTGTAAGTAGATGTTTGGTTGTTTGGTAACAAACAATAGATGAATGGGATACAGGTATTATGGTATTGTCCATGTGTTGTATATAATTGATAGAATGGTTTAGGGCATATGGTAAAAGTGCCATCCATCATCCATGTTTGACTTTCTTTTAATTTTTTAAGGTTGTTGTTTGTAGCAAACATTATTATCCTTTTATCTTTGTTGTTATTATCGTAGAAGATAAAAGGTTCATCATTATGTGTTATGGTAAGCTCAGGTGGAATTATGATCTCTTCAAAAGTTTTAGGTATTGGTATTGTTGGTCTACTGGATTTTTTGGTCCTAGCTATGGTTCTTTTTATAGAAGCTATTGATGGTAACTGACCTCTTGCTTCTCTAGGTACTTTAGGTAGTAATTCTTTGAGAATTACACTTGTTGGTAGGTCAGATGTGCTACTTAATTCTTTAATATTTTCTAGAGTAGATCTAACCTCTATTTCTGAGATGTTAGGTGGATGGTTATGTTCAGTAGTATTAATGACACTTGTTTCTTTGGTTGTTGCACGCCCATAGCATTTGTTAGAGTAATACTTAGTACATTTCCAGTTAACTTTAAGGTCTTTTTGTTTTTCCTGAGTATAAGTATACCCCATATAGAATAATACAAATTTTCCTTTCTGAGATGTTATAAATCTTGCTTCTTCAGTCATTGTTGTTTTCTTAAATCTAGAAAATGTGTATTAAATAATATTAGGAAAAGTTTTTACTTTAAAAGAGTATTTAATTATTTATGTACAATTTGTAGCTACTTACTTACCAACAGTAAAATTGTAGATTTTGAAAGTAGATGTCTTTTTAGGTTGATGCTTTTATAGTTTTTACTCGTCTGTTGAAATAAAGTAAACAATATTTTAGGCAATGTATATATGTGTATTTTGGTTACACATTTGGTAGGGTATTACCTTTCATAATGAAAAAGTTAAATTTATTTATTTTAAAATACATAACAGTTTCAGAAAACACATTTATAAATTTTAATAAAGTCAAGTACTAACATTGTCGATTTTTGAAAGCTAAATATTAGTATATGTGTTTGCATTGTATACTTACCAAGTGTTAATTCTTAGTTGTTGAATGTAGATTTTAGGATGATAAATTGCAGATTTACGTTTTTCAGTTATCTGTTGGAAAATAAAAATGTATGAGTAAGCATTAGTTCAGTATTTATAATAGAAGTTACATTTAAAAAAAAAAGAATTTCACTTGTTTTGTCTTTTAAACCTGTGTTTACTAATTTATAAATATTAGAAAGTGAAGTCTGATTTATTACATGTTTTTATTATTTTACCTATTTATTAAGGGTTTTTCAGTTTAAATAAACGATTTTTCATATACTTACGTTATAATTAGGTTGTAGTACTTTTTGTTGAAAATGTTCATCTGTTTTTTATAGTAGAATCTGTTGTGGAAAAACGTAGAGATAGATAGAAATAAATAGTTATAAACATTTGACTATGAGTAGTAGGTTACATTCAGAGCTATAAGATTACTTACTTTTTGTAGTTTGTAGTATTTTCCTTCACAGAAGAATCTTTAAGGTAGTCGAAAATTTGGCAGTATAGCTTGAAGCTGAATATTTTCTGCTGGTTTTAGGGTATTATTTTAACTCCTTTATATAGGGTATGTTTAATTAGTGTTTATTTGTGATTGGTCACATACCTTGAGATGTGTTTGTATTGGTTAGTTTGAATTTTTTTAAGTTAATGAATTAAGTTAGTTGTTTGTTAAAAGTTTATACAGAGGAGTAGTGTATTAGTAAGTATTTTACTAATACTTTATATAATTTGTATAGGTTGTAAAATAATAATAATATTTGTTTATAAAAGTCTATATATTAAATGTGTGTGTATATATTTTATTTATTAATGTAGTAATTATTAATAATTCTTTTTGAGAGATATATTTATATAAATGTATTTTGTATGTTAAAATATATTTATATGGGTGTATTTTTAATAGTGTTTCATGTGTAGTGTTTAGAAAAAATATATTTATTCATTTAGTGCTGGCGATATTTAAAGATAGTCGAAATATGAGCTGTCGATATTAGTGTAATCTATATAATTTGTATGTCTTATATTTAATTATAAATGTCGATATTTTGTATTTCAATAAATGTGCTATCGAAATTTGTGTAGTCAATGTTTTTGTATATCGATATTGTGTGATCGATGTTTTAGTATTTTTTTACATAAGTATAGGGTGTCGATGTAATTGTAATCGATGTTTGAGACTCGATATTTGTGTAGGTCGATTTTAGTGAAATCGATAATTTGTCAGTGATTCGTTTTCACCATAGCACTGACCCTTGGCCTCGTTAGGCTGAGTCCAGGGGCAATCAGAGTCGGTTACTACTAGTTCCAGTCAGAAAGAAATGGGGGTGCCCGGGGCACAGCATGACTTTCCAACAAGTCCAGTGTATTCTTCACACAGACAAAGCAAGGGTACACTATGCAGTGCAAGGAGCTTTGGAAGTCAGAGAAATCAGGATGAAGGACCAACAGAAAGTGACTAGGCCGCCAGGCCGCAAAATGCATGAGCTCTGATTTTCTACAGTATCCGTGCTCAGTACATATCTGCTCTTTTGGTGTCCCTGCACTGAATGCAGTAAAGGTCTTACTGAAAGCAGTAACCCATGGCTCATGATGGTTTATTTCCTGAACTGGTGGGGTACCTCCGTCTCCCTATTCCCATAGAAAACATTCCAACTGAACAATGAAATGCTTTATCACAATGGGGTGCGATATTTAGCTTGTTCTTTCACAGAATATAGAGTTTGTTGGTGATCAGGCCTAAAGTCATTTGTTTTCAAATAAGCAATTCATTGTTTTAAGGTCCTGGCGCCAACACAGCCACCCTTGCACCATGGTACAAGAGTGCCTGCGTTATAGGAAGGATTATTTTTGTGTAGGAAGGGATACTTTCTTGCAGAAAAATTATCCTTAGAGACATACTCCTCTTTCTACGGGCATATTTACAAGGGAAGTGGCGGAGTGAGGTGCTAGCCTTCCTGGCTTAACGCCTCACTTCCCCACTTCAGAAACGCAGGGCTGCACCATATTTATAAGAATATGGTGCAGCCCAGCGTTTCCCCCTGCGCTGGTGCTACAGCTAGCAGCCGAGCACCAATACAGGCACCCTAGCACCATATTAGAGGGGTGTTTGAGTGCAAGGGAAGATTGTTTATGTGCATGAAGGTCCCCCTTCCTGAAAATAAACAATCGATAAATGTTGTTGTGTAACTTCTAAGTGTGCTGCTTAAAGCAGCACTCAAAGATGTTGCAAAACGGCATATTAAAATAATTATTGTTTATGTGCAGGAAGGGGGACCTTCCTGCACATAAACAATTATTGGCCTTTTGTTGTTTTTATGTGTGCTGCACAACGCAGCACAAATGAAAACAGCAAAAACGAGGTGAAATTAAGCATTTCTCCTTGTTACGCCAGAGTAAGATCAGGTTTTCCCTGGTCTAAATTTCGGCGCTGCCTCTTATTTACGCCTCCTTTGTAAATACGGGGCAGCGTCAGAATAAATGGGCGGTGCGGTGGAATGCCCACAGCAACACCCATTGCTCCCCCCTTTCACACTAAGCATAATGTAAACGGAGGCTTTATTTACAAGGCAGCGTTAAGCCACGTTAATTGGCTCAATGCTGCCTTGTAAATAAGCCAAGGCCCCTATTGCCATCACAACATCACTGAAAGGGGCTTGTACATTTCCCCTATGTGTGATGCAGAATGCAGCATTTCTCAAAAGAAGAAGTAACAGGGAGAAATAAAGATATTTCTCCTTGCTAAGCCTCTGTTTGGTGGAACGCCCGTGCTTCTCACATGTACAGAAAATAAAGCAATGCAGTGCTGTGCCCTTCGTTTCATTCACTCAATTGAACTTTGCTTGTCTTAATAAATGCCAAAAATGATTTTGCCTTGTATCTGCACCACAAAAGTAACGTAAACCTGATGCACACGCTTAATAAATCTGGCCTAAAATGTAAAGGCATCTTTATTTTCCATTCACCTTCTGTACAATAGGATGGTTTTTTAGGGGGGTAGCAGCACCCCATCCCTTCTTCCAGTCCCGATGACCTTATGTCAAGATTTGCTATTTTTTGTAGCCGTGTTCGGGCAAAGCGAAGTAATGGAAACAGCTGTGTCAATATACTAGCATGCCTAGATTTTTATTGCACCAAAAAGTTGATGCAGGAGCAATGCAAATAGCTTTGCATTGTAGAGCACCAAACCAATGTAAATATATGGAGAGGGGGAGTCATGGGATGGGATCTGTACAAACACCTGAATGATTCCATGCAATGCCAGATCTACTAACCTAGTGAAGCCTTGCTGTTTGTGAAATTGTAGTACCAAATGAAAGCAGGTGAAATAAATAGGCAAAAGAAAAATTGGATGATTTCCCAAAGATAACATTTGTATTTTTTTACAAAATTACACATATTCGTCAATTTACACGTGAGTGGTTGTCTGAGTATTTCAATTGGGGAATTTCCCTCAATGACTGCTTTAATGCAAAACACCACCTGCTCACCTTTGTGCTGTGGTGGAAGGCTTCGAATCAAAGGAGCAGAGCCAATGGCATTATCAATGCACAACATTTTGTAATTATTGCACTGTACAATTTTTTTCCGTGCTCGTGCCACCTCTGTCTGCTTGTTAGCATTTCCTAGCAGTCCGTATCATTTTCGGCATTCACAAGAGCTTTCTTTTGTGTGTTTTTACTTCTTCTAACGATTATTTATTTGGTTCTTGATTTTACTTTGAGTTTTGAACCTTTCGATCCTTTGAATCTCGGATCCTGGTAAGTGCATGGTCTTCCTAAACCCCCTACACTGCTTGGCTCTCGATCTGTTTCTGAAAGTTCAGAAATAAGTTTATTAAGGGAAATGCAAATCTCAATATAAAAAAACAGATTAACAATATACAGTCACATGAATCAACATTTTTGGATACAAAGAGAAAATAGTTGTGAGCAAAATTAAAGTTGGTCTCCTAAAAGAAAAAGATTAATAAAAGTATATAAATACATCAACAGAAAAACAGAGAGATTTCAATTCACAGAATACAAAAAAGAAATTGTAATGCAGGGTGAAAATGATCCTGCAATAAAAAACATAATGAAGAAAGTCATGGAGGTTTGGAAACTTCTTGTTGTGCAGGAGATAAAAGAGAGGAGCGTTTAGCTTCAATGAACGATGTAATAGGTAACCACAAATACAGACGTTTCGTTGCCATGGTAATAGGGTACACAAGAGCTATATCTAATCTATGATTATAACAAATAGCATACCACCAGGCTTGATAGGATAATTTGGTAAAGTCTTTCCATTTTTTAGTAATTTACTGAAAGGTAACCGCCAGTAATAGGTCTACTGTTTTTGTGTTAGAAGTGCGTTCTGACCATATCGGAGATAAACTTCCCAAAAATACGTTACAAACAGAGAAAGGATATTTGGAAGGAAAAATTAAATTGATTTGAGCCCACACCTGTTCCAAAAAATGGTAGACAAGCGGACATGTAAAAAGTAAATGATGTAGATCCAATGTGGAGAAGAGCAAGACCAGCAGTTGTCTAAAATATCAGTATGCGCGTATCAAGAGAGAGAGAGGACTAGAAAGCTAGTCCGTGTCCCCGCGGGTTTATATGTATTATCAGAGAAGACTAGCTTAATATGACCATTAGTGTCAAGACTCTGATTAGCCGCCGTCAGCGGTTAAAATAAGGCTTGGGGATGTTTAGGGTGGCGGGTTACTACCCCCTTCATCCATCAGTTGATGGACATGTTTCCGCCAGTGCCTTAGAATAATCTGGCTTTCCTCAGGACCTATTAAAATTGGTGTGTAGTGCACGTTAAAAAGGTGGGGGAGTGTAATCCAGACTATGAGTTACACTCACTAAGGTGTTTCTCTAAGTGTGAAAGGGGGATTCCCTTCTCATATATGCGCTGTGATTTTGCAGCCAATGCTTCCTGGAGTGAAGTGGTAAGGGAGTGACCAGCCTTTCTGGTCAGAGCCTGCCTTGTACCTGTTACGCCATCCTCGTACTCCGGTAGCGCCTACCGGAGTACGAGGACGGCGCAACAAGTACAAGGCAGGCTCTGACCAGAAAGGCTGGACACTCCCTTACCGCTTCACTCCAGGAAGCATTGGCTGCAAAATCACAGTGCATTATGTAGAGCAACTGGAGAAAATAAAAGCCTATTATATATATATAGAGAGAGAGTGTCTGTGTAGTATTAACAGCTCTCGAGGATTTTCTAAATTTACTCCACATCTTGTTCCATGTATTTATGGACCAGTTGACACCTAAATCTTTTTCCCAGGAGAGTTCTGCCTTAGTTTTTCCTCGTGCAGCACAGGTAAAATGTAAGTAATTGTAAATAACAGAAGCCTTGAAGTTGGCTTGTAACAGTGAGTGTAGTTTATCAGTTGAAGGGGGAACCAAATCAGTGGAAGAGTTTGAAAGTATGTATTGGGTACAGGCAGTCAAGAGAGCTTGTTTTAAGAGTGTATATTTAGATTGGAAGGACAGTGGAAGGTCATAAAGTATTTTAACCTGCGCAAAAGACATAATCTGATCTTGTATATATAATTGATGAATCCAGATTAGGCCTTTTTGCCTCCATGATTTCCAAAAGAAGTTTTTGTCATGTATCAATATCATTTTATTATGCCATATTGTGGAGTTGGAGAAAGTAGTCCAGTTAATGGAATCCACTGAAGAAGTGGGTTTCAGAATTTTGGAAGTGTATTTAATTATGGGGGTTGAAAGGTGTTGTGGTGTGCGTGAGAACGATAGATATTCTTGAAAGGAAAAAGGGGAAAGAAAAGAAAATTCAAGTTTGGCCCATAAAGGGTAATCCCCGGAGGGGTGAGATAGCCATCCTGATACTAGACGGAGCAAAAAAGATTTTTGATATATAGAAAATTGGTAAAATTGACACCTCCCTCTGACTTTGGACGAGTCAATTTTGATACAGACATGCATGACTTTTTATTGCTCCATAAGAAAGAGGATAACAAAGAATTTATTTTGTTGAAAAATTTTAAGGGAATGGATAATATAATATTGGAGATCGTATGAAGAACTATGGGAGACAGCATCTTTTTTATGTCATCAAGACGGCCCCACCAGGATAGGTAATGAGGGTGCCATTTCGCAGTCAAAGAAGTTATTCTTTGAATACAATTATCCATACATTTTGAAATTGGGTTTGAAATGGACGGAGTAAAATGTAAACCTAAATACTTGATATATTGAGGGCACCAAGCAAAATTTGAGGAGGTAAAGTCATCTTTAAAAGTATATTTCATTAAGGGTAATATTACACATTTATCTTTATTTAATTTGTACCCAGAGACAGCTGCAAAGGAATCAACTTCACGTAGAAATGCAGGGAGAGAAGACTGGGGTTGTGAAATGAATAACATTATGTCATCAGCATATGCTGGCAGTTTGATATGAGTGCCATTGAAGTTAAAGCCATGAATGTCCATATTTTGGCACATTCGTGATAGGAAGGGCTGCAGGGCTAAGTTAAAGAGAAACAGGGACAATGGACAACCTTGACAAACACCCTTACCCAAATTAAAATAAGAGGATATGGTGCCATAAGTGCAAACAGCTGCTCTTGGGTTAGAGTATAGAGGTGAGATTAAGGAAATCATTTTAGGTCCAAAGCCAAACCATTAAAGAGTTTGGAAAAGGTACGCCCCCTCCACTCTATCAAACGCTTTTTCTGCGTCTAATGCAATGGCTGCCAAGGGATGTGAAACATGAGAGGATTTAGACAAAATATCAAAAATTAAACAGGTGTTATCTGTGATGAAACAACCTTTAACAAATCCTGACTGTTCCACCTTCAACAAATAGGGCAAATGGGAATTCAATCGTAATGTCAGGGATTTTGAAAAATGTTTGTAATCGACATTAACTTGAAATATGGGCCGAAAATATTTACAATATCTCAAGTCTTTATCATCTTTGGGGATAAGACAAATGAGAGCTTCAGAGAAAGAGTCTGAGGATATACCTGAGGACAAAAAGGAATTTAATAAAATATGTAATTTAGGGATTATTAGGGAGGCAAAATGTTTGAAGAATTCAACAGTGAAGCCGTCCGGGCCTGGGGCTTTATCTTTTTTAAGTACCAAGAGTGCAGTATGTAATTATTTTTGTAAAAGGTCGGATTCTAAGGAGGAAAGGTCTGGTTGAGTAATAGTTAGTTGTTGATTATCGAACAAAAACTGAGAAATATGCTGCTCTGTGTAAAGGGCTTCTGATGTGTATGGTGTTTTGTAAAAGTGAAAACATTCATTTAAGATTTCATCATCTTTATATTTCAATAACTGCTGTTCATCCATTTTGGATTCTATATTGAGTTTGTTATGTTTGACCTCCAAATAGTTGGCTAGTACTTTGCCGGCTTTATTCTGCCCACCATAAAACTTCGCACTGGCTTTTTTTAGGTAAGTGGAAGCATTATTCGTTGACTCCTTATTGAACTGAAATTTTGTGCTGACAAGTTCTGACAAACAATCTTTTGATCTTGAGGAATAAAAAGAATGCTCCAGTCTCTTTATCTTGGCTAAAAGAGGTGCAGTTTGTGTTTGCAAATTTTTATACTTTTTGGATACATAACCAATAGTAAAGTCCCTAGCTGCTGCTTTGAAAGTGTCCCATATCACATGAAAAGGTAAATTATCAGTTTGATTAAATAAAAAATACTCTTTAAAAAAAGAAATAAATGAGGCAGTGAATACCAGGTGCAAAAGAAGAGTATTGCTAAAGCGCCATTTGTGGGGCGTGCAGGGTTTCTGTAAAATATCTAGCCGCATAATAATAGGAGCATGATCAGAAATTAGGATGGAGCCCATCTCTGCTGCCATTAATGATTGGATTGATTGAGTATGGTGAGCTGGAGAGTAATCGGTATATTCTTTGGTAATGGGATTGCAGAGTCTCCATGCATCAATGAGCTTATATTGTTTAATAGTCTGTACGAAGAGTCTGTGGGCTTTATGAGGGACAAAGGAGACCATTGACTTACGGTCCAAAAAGGGATCAAAAACTTGGTCACAGTCACCTGAAAGAATAAAATTTTCATCAACACAATTTGCCAGTTGCTGAGCTAAGGATAACCAAAAGGAGGGGTCACCAACAGTGGATGAGTATATATTTAATAAAGAAACCGGAGCATTATCAATCAAAAGTTTAGTGAACAACCATCAACCATTTTCGTCAGAGCATTGTGACAGTAGTTTAACAGAAAGTGTTTTACGACAAAGGTCAGAACCCTTGCCATCTCCTGGTGAGTAAAAGACTTCCCCAACCCAACCTCTCTTCTATTTTAAAGATTCCTCTGCTGTTAAATGGGATTCCTGCAAACAAGCTATATCTGCACCCAGTTTGGCCAAGTGAGTAAGAACTCTGCCTTTTAATAGGAGAGTGTAAACCCCTTACATTCCAAGAGACAACGTTTAAAGACATGAGGTAAATGGGAGCATAGGTATGAAACAACCATCCATAAAATAAAACAATTAATAAGAGATATGCCAAGAAACAAGCCAACTTTCTGCAACATAGAACAATATTACGGTAGAGGAGTAAAGACAAGAATAAAAAAATTAGTTAACATGCAACAAATGCAATGTAAGATAAGAAAGAACAATAAGTATGAGATCGAAAAAAGAATGATGGGATAGGAATAAATCAAGTAAGTATAAATGGAAAAATAGAACAAGAGAAAGAAGAAAGAGTGAGTACAAAGAGAGGATGTGTAAAGACAAGTTAGAAGCAAAAGACAAATAAGAGCTGGAGAAAAAAACCAGAAGGAAGGTGAAAAAGAAATAGAAAGAAGTTGATGATAGATATACTAGAAAGAAATAAAGAAGAGAAACTGTACCTAGAATGAGTCCATAGCATAAACAATGGTGGGGTGGAAGAGCCCACATGGAACGATGACACATTCGGACTCCATGAGGTGAGGCGGGGAGACATCAGGATGAGCGAGCACAAGACAAAAGGGTTGGACAATACAGAGAAGAACCTGCAGGAATAGATAAGTTGATTAGAACAATAAAAACATTGTTAAATTACGAGCAATTAGCTAACTTTAAAATTATGAAATGGCAGACTTGAATAATAAGTTGCAATAGAAAGAACAAACCAGTGTCTAAACAGGTAAGTAATCTAAGAACCTCTACAAGACGCTCAACAGGCTAAATATATAAGGCTACATCCAGGAGTTACTGTGAAAGCAGAGTCATCAGGAACGTGATTTAGAGATGTCCATCTTTTCCGGGCAGTGTGAGCTCAGGAAATGTTTGAGTTTGATCGGATCTTCATAAGTGATGGTGTTATTGTTAAAGGTCATTTTGAATGAGCATGGATAGAATAGGCCAAATCGTGCGTCAGTAGAATGTAAAGCTAATCTCCTGGCCAAAATACCTTTCTTCTGTCTGCTGTAGGCTTTGCATAATCCTGCGAGAAAAAAGTTGGTTTCCTGATGTCGATATCCGTTTCAAAGACCTTACCGCAGCCAGCACCTTCAGAAGATCTGTATATTTAAGAAAATAGATTATGACTCTTCTTGGTTTATGCAAAGCCAATGGTGAAAAGTGAAGGGGACCCAACCTGTCAGCACGTTGAATGTTCAGGACAGTGTTTTCTGGCAGGCTAAACACCATTGGCAAGAATGATTTGAAATAGGCTATGGGGTCAGATTCTTCTGAACCCTCCGGTAAACGATAGATTTGAAGGTTGTTCTGCCTATTTCTATTTTCAAGATTTTCAATCTGCTTCTGAAAAGATGCCACCTGAGATTGAAGGGCTGCAACCTGAGCGCAAGCTGACCCCAGGGAGTCTACGCTTTGTTCAACTGCAGTAATTCTATCCTCCATTTTTGCCCAACTTCTATTTTGGAATTTGTCTCTTCCACAAATTTACGAAGTGCACATGTTTCTTTCAGAAGAAGATCCTTTGAGACTGACGTAGGCTGCTTCAGTATAGAAGGAGGGTCTTTTTTCAACTCTTGGTTGACCCTTTGGTGGTTGTAGAGGAAGAGGTGGAGGCACTTTTAGGAGAGGAGTTCAAAGAGTCATCCATTTTGATATGATGAGTATAGAGATGTGTGCAGGCAATAAATGAGCAATTTGCAGGCACCACTAGTGATCTTGCTGTTTTCAGACTGCCCATAAATGTGACATCTAGGATTAATAACAGATGGGGTCGTTATCGGTAGTAACAATAGATATCCTTAACTCTAGGGCTAATTTTGGCAATAATAATGAAGTATTGCGTAGTTATAACCCATAGATATTATCCCGAAGAATTCCATATATTGCAGAAATAGTATCAATGGCGAAATGTGAAGGAGTAAACCGCCAATTCAAATACAAGAGAGTCCATGAAGGTCATTGGTGATCGCCAGAAGCACTAGTTATCATAGAAAAAACAATGTGACATATATATGGTATCCTGCATGTTAATAGTATCACTTCAAAAGAGCAGAAAAGCAAGCACTGCCACAATTAATAGAGCCTGCTTAAATTCCATGGTAGCAAAAAAGAAGTATGAAAAAATAGTTAGAGTTAACCATAATAGGCACTTGTCTGTTGGAAATGGTTAAAATGCCTGGGTATCGCATATAAACCGGCATTGGAAGGTATGTAATGCTGAAATGGCCGCTAGTGACACTACCATAGAGGGAAAAGCTTCTGTTAACTTCTCGAGATGTGAGGCAACAAGTCACTTTACAGACGCTCACTGGCTTAATACTGCTGCCAAGTTACTCACAGCGGTAAACTGAGAGGCTTCAAGGGATAAATATGCAGTGCTGAAGGTTTGTAAGGGCCAGAGAAAATCCTCTTAGGTCGGGGGCATTTACAAAATGGCAGGCGCTGCGCTACCTCGTAGAAAGACGAGGAGGTCCAATAAGAAAGCGGGTCTCTCCCACGTCTAAAAGTGCTCCATCCGCTACTTCCCAAACTCCGACGACCGTCCCAACATCTGCCCCATTCTTCTCCTCAAAGTAATGCCGCAAATTCCTCCGTCTCTGCCGCCAACACCAGGAGTGTCACGCAAACGCTGCCATCTCCCTTGAGCGCTAGCCACGCCCCCGGCGCTGGATCTGTTTCTGCTTGAACCTTTCATCCATAAATAGTTTCCCAGTACATCAGCTTTGCAGGTGTTAAGGGGGTTATACTGGAGTCCCTGAATTGTGGATCAGGGTGGCTTCGGGGCACAGGGAGGCAATGGCTGTTGAGAGAACATTTTGGTGCGTAGGTCCCCACTTGCTCTTGGCTGGTAGCTGCTGGATCTCCTGTTCCAGTCTTTCCTACTTGTAATGTGTACAGGGAGGGACCGGGAAGCAAACCAGCCCTGACAATGACATTGGGCCGCCCGCAGGAGGGTTTGGGGGGCAGTGCTGGTGGGAAAGACTGCTGCTGCGCTTTTATTATAGGGGTCAATATTGCAAAACCGCCCCCCAGTAACATAAAGGCCCCCCATTGGTCCAAAACATGCCCCCACTCTTCCGGCCCACTGGGAAAATGCCCGGTGCCGCTACGGCCAGTCCAGCCCTGAGTGTGTACTGCTCATTTTGCAGAGCAAAGGGAGATGATTGTGCGGAAATTTACGAGGAGATTATTACCGAGACTGTTTTTATTCACCAAGGTCTTGTACACTACTTTTTAAGCTTCCCATAGAGAAAACTACAAAAGATATTGAGGAGGGGCCTAAAGTGGAGTCCTGAAGCCTTATCACCGAAAGTGTGCAGGGGATGAAACAAGCATGTGCGCCTGCTTTCTGAACCCTGAGGGACTTTGGTTTTACAGAAGGAGCTGCTGACACTTTTGTGACCCTATCTGTAATACATAATGCAGTAGCACATATGTTTCACTAATGGTATCATAAGAGGTTGTTGCCTCATTTGCATGGGGGCAACACTTTGCCTCTGCCCCTGTGCCATATTATGGATGTGAACAGCAAAACACATATGGCCATGTCTGAACGGGGGTGGCAGAGTGGGCTAAAGAACGGTGATGGATTAAGCCCAGATCTGTTGACTGGGTATGAGTGTTTGATTGGTTCAGATGCTCCGTTCATCACCACCCCCTTTTGTACCACATATTATGGATGTGGGCACAGGGGTAAAGAAGCAATTAGCAGGGATATTGTAAAAGTCCAAATAAAGAAAATAAATCCTTAGATATAGGCTTGGTTTATTGTAAAAGAGCACAGTACATCTGTCCACGCTGAGATGCAGTTCAATAATGCCAAAACTCATTCTGATAGTGATGTCATACAAACTGTAATGTCAGTGCACAGATTAAATGAATACACATTCTATATTAAAAGGGCAAGACAATAAAAAGGGAAATGGGAAAAATGGATTACAGGATATAACCCATTTTCCCCCTTAGAAAACTATGGTAATACATTTCTGCATTTGGAAACTCGTCTAACATTCCAAACATGTCCATCTTGTGTTACAATACTATTACGATTGACTTTAATAACTCTAACCGGTTTGCCAAATCTGTTATTACCTTTAAGAATAATTCCTGGTTTTTTGATCCTAACAAATTCTCCAACTCTAAAATCAGGAACCTTAACTTTCATGCGGCGATCATACAAATCTTTACTCATCTGTTTTCAATATTACGGGCTAGCATTTCATTATCAACATCAGAACAACACTTCACATTCCTTTTAAGCCTTCAGGGACATAACTTGGAAATAGGATTTCGACCCTTTAGTAAGCGGAAAGGTGAAACCTCTGTTGTTGAATGAGGAGTTATACGGTACATCCACAACCTTTCTCTCAAGTTATCTTTCCAATCAGCTCCAAAACCTCTAGCCCACATGATATCTTGCTTAAGGACCCTGTTAAACCTCTCTACCTGGCCATTTCCTTGAGGCTCATAAAGAGGAGTAGTGACATGACTGATCCCATGACACTTCAGAAATTCCTCCATTTCAAAAGATTTTAATTGTACTCCATTATCAGAAATTATAATTTCTGGAGTTCCTTCTCGAGCGAAAACTTCTTTTAAGAATAGAATGACACTCTTAGTATCAACCTGTGGAACCAACTTAACTTTAGGCCATTTTGTATGATAATCCACCATGACAATGGCAAATCTACAATCTTATGGCAAAAAATTGAACGGACCAGCAATGTTCAATCCTAACTTCTGCCAAGGAAAACTGGGCCACTTGACTGGAACAAGAAGAGCAGGATGACATTTAAGAGTTTTCTCACTGTTGACACACTCGGTACATTCGCTCACAATTCTATCCACAAATCTATCCATGCCAGGCCACCAAAGTGTGGACCTGATGAGTTTTTTCATGGATGACATACCCAAATGTGTCTCATGACTCAAAGATAAAATCGTTTCATGTAAAGTGTGGTAAATATTTGATTTACCGTCCTAATTTCTATGCAGGTAAGTACTTAATCAATAATAACTCAATCGGAAAGAAAGAGGCAGAGTCCGTGGTGTTAGAGTTCTTAGGGCTTTTATTCCTTTAAAAAGGAATGGTCAGACCGGATATCATGTTCCTACCACCACTGGGGTGTAGGAAGGGATAGAGCAATATTTTATTGACAATACATAGCTTATATACTTAAGTCACATTATAGAAACCAATACAGTAGGCGTAACAGCTGAGAGAAACAAGATAAAACACACACGTGGTAGTGATACGTAATTAGAAGGCGTGAACATAGAGGTGTGTGCTAGAAACGTCACAGGTAGGTGTCACAAGGGGGTGGCAACAAAGCAGAATCTTGTAATGTCAGCAGAAATCTGAGGCCTGGATGCGCGCGCAGCTGCATGACGTGTGATTGACGTGAAACCGGAGGGTGCAGGGGACTTGACATTTACACTGGCGGAAAGAGACAGAAGTCTGGCATGTCAGATCAACTCGTACCTCTATCATATCTGATATCTGATGTTTGGGAACCATATTATCTAGAGGGAAAGGTCTCTGGGGCAGAAGCTATTCTATACTGACTGTGAGTGCGTGTATAAGCGCCTAAGTGTCTGCATGAGAGGCGAGGGGCATGGGCCTGCCATGGTAACAGAGGCTATGAATTACTTGCACGGAGACAGTGAGGCCGGGCCCTTTGCTCTGCAGCTGGGGGAATGTTTACTTAAACTAGTAGGCAGGAATGCATTTTCGAGGAGCGGAACAGATAATTCAAAGGTTGAATACAGTCTTGGCAGGCAGCAGGCTGAGCGAAGCGCCGTGAGCCGCACAGGGAGTAAGGCAGAGGTCACGGGTACAGAGGCAGCCTGGGCTGAGGCTTTCAGAGTCAGAAGGCAGAAAAAAGGCTCGATGGCAGAATTCAGGGCCTACTTCGCCAGAGCTGAAAAACGTGTAAAGTACACTACTAAAAGACGTTGGCATAGCATACTTGGAAACGGAATATTCAACCCATTCAGGGGGGGTCTGAAAGAGGACATGTTAACGTTGGACGCAAATGTATTTGCGTCTTCATAGCTGGCACAGGAGGGAAGTTACATGCACTGTAAGCTGGTACATGGAGACGGTGGGGTACACGTTAGGGAACATTACTTGACCATAAAATTTATATTTCCTCATTCCCTCCTTGTTCCCTACGGACCCTTCATGATATATCGATCCTCATGAATCGATCAGTCTGTTCTTGTAACATCATTTGCTCTTCTTTCTTCCTTTCACGTTTTGAGAGAAAACTGGAATGTTCAATGCACGATGTGGCACAAGGTCCACAAATCGCTGGCCCACACTGTAGGCACAGGCAGCAACTGAATACTATGACAAGGGCAATGCCTAGAAAGGATAGGATCTTCCATCCCCAAGCGGTCAACGTTGTCCAGAACCAACCGGACCAAGTCCAGGTGCCTGGATTCTGATGTATCAAACTTGCAATTTTATGAAGACGTGTAATAGCTTGGTATACCGTCGGCGCGTTTTCTGGAATGAAAACACAGCAACTTGACCCGATGACCTTACAAGCTCCGCCTCTATCTGCCAAGATGACGTCAATAACAAGACGATTCTGAAGAACAACAACCCGCATGGCGGACTGCTCCTCTGTTAAGTTACCTAGGGCGGAGGCCGTTTCATTCACTACTGCTTCGAGTGTTCTAGTTAATCTACGTATTAGTTTACTATTTTGGACAGGGCCGGTGAAGAAAAAGAATCCTTTATTGAAATCTGTGTATTGTTCCCATGCCGTTTCAGTATAGTCGACAATCGGGAGATCTCTTCGGAGTCTATTGATTACTAGATTTGTATTTCTGTGATAGTCAGGAGGGGCTAGGAAAACAGGTGGCAGAAGGAATGCAATGTAACAGGTACCATCCCAATCTGGAGGTAAGCGTATGTATGCGGTATGGCCACAAACAAAGTAGGAATGACGGGTAGCTCTAAAGGAAGACTTGCCTCGATCACTGAATTCGACCACAGTAGTACATTTACTATGACCTAAGTGTACTGAACCCTTCTTACTGACACATAATTCACCAGTGACTGGTAATACTGACATAGCAGGGAGAACTGGTGCAGCTTCGGATTCGACAGTAAGAATCATAAGGTTAATTGTATAATTACCTAATCCATATACTTCATTTTCTAGATCAGTTCCTATTCTAATGGGAAGTCCCTTCTTGTCAGGGTAACAGGCATTAAGCAGAACTAAGTTCAAGTTTCCCCAAACTCAGCTCCCTTTAAAAACAGCGACATCAGGATCTAAGGAATTAATTATTCTAAACCATGCACCACAGGAGCCATTGTGAGTGAACGGGTACGGAAAGAGAGGCAGAACTCCCTTGTATTTCTGATAGGGAGGGAGTCGGCCACATATCCAGCAGTTTGTAGCGTTGTTAGTCTGATGGGAGTGGTGTAACATACTAATGAATGTGTTGTTGCGCAGTGCGAGTCTGTAAGATAGTTCGTGGGGAGGTAATTCACTAAAAGAATGTTCGGCAGTGACATTGTAAGCAGATTGTTCACGCTTGAAGATAGGGTAATATATGGGAAGCAATATACTTGCTACAATAATCAGAAGACTTAGAAAAAACATAATCAATAATGTCACTATACAGTGACTGCGTAGTGATTTACAATATGTACGTTTCTTGAGTTGTCTCTCTCTCTCTCTATCTCGATCTAGGGGATACATGTCAGAAACTATTTAACCGATTCACCTAGGGGAGGACTTAAACAATTAAACTGTCTGACTTGCTAGATCGGAGTTTCATTCGGTACTCCTCTTGGGGAGTTTTCTCTTGTTTGGTAACTTTAAAGTCTTTAGTATCGAGGCAGTCCTTGGAGGGGGTGGACGAGTCTGTTTCTGGCATCAGTTCATTGCATTTTTTTATATGACTCGTATGGATCCACCCCTTTCGGCCTTCCACCTTGATAGCGGTCCGCGTTGTAAGAAGGACGGTCTTCGGCTCTTTCCAGCGGGGCTCCAGCGGACTTTTCCTGTCGAAGTTCCTAATTAGCACTGTATCACCGGGACGGACATCGTGCGGCTTTACATCAGTGTTGTCGGGAAAGGCTGCGGCAACCTGTGAACGACATGATTGGAGTGCAGACATCAAGGAGGCAAGGTAATCTGTCAGCATATTACAATCAACATCGGTAATTTTCTTAGGTATGGGCGTCCCCCACATATTCGGTGGTCTGCCAAAGACCACTTCATACGGGGATAGTCCTGATCTCGAATGGGCGACCATTCTCATATAGAATAATGCAACTGGCAGGGCGACTATCCAGTCGACCCCTTTCTCTTTACAAACTTTAGCAAGGCGGGTCTTTAGTGTCTGGTTATGCCTTTCTACAAGGCCAGCGGCTTCGGGATGTCGGACACAATGGAATCTCCACTGATATCCTAGCAGCAGGGAAACCTGTTTCATGAGTTCGGATGAGAATGGCTGTCCGTTATCTGAGTACACGACACGAGGCAAGCCGTATCGTGGGAAGAATTCTCGAACCAGCTGCCTGGCAGTGGTCGGAGCAGTGTAATCTGGGACTGGATATGCTTCGGTCCAACGGGAAAGTGCACAAACAATTACGAGGACGTATTTGAATCCTCGACAATGGTCCATCTGGATATAATCCATCTGGAGGACTTCAAAAGGGTGATCGGGAGGATGAAATCCACCTTGCTCTACAGGGACGCTTTTACCTGGATTGAACTGACAACAGATCATGCAAGTACGCACTTTCTGTTTTGCTGCTGCTCGTAAGTGTTTGTTGTACCAGAGATTCTGTAAACTGTCTAACATCGCTTTCTCTCCTAGATGTGCTGGACTATGTGCTGTATTTATTATAACTTGAACCATAGAGTCGGGGAGAAACCATGTAGATTTTCCCTTCGTCATCCAACCTTGATCTGTCTGAATCCCTCCTAGTTCAGTCCATTTCTTTATTTCATCTGTAGTAGCATGTGTCTGAATATCGATTACATCTAGTGTGGGATCCCTAACTGTCATACAATGTGTCGGTACTATTGTCTTTGTCACGTCAGTTGTCTGGGTGTGAGTCAATGCTGTATGTTTTGCTGTCTGGTCTGCCAGGTCGTTACCCTGGGAAACAGAATCTGTAGCTTTAGTATGTGCTTTACACTTCATGATGGATATGCCTGAAGGCAGATGTATTGCTTCTAGCAGTGCTTGAATGAGGGGACCGTGTTGGATCTTGGCACCGTGAGAGGTCAAGAAACCTCGTTCTTGCCATAACATTCCGAAGTCGTGTACAACTCCGAACGCATAACGGGAATCAGTGTATATGTTAACATTTCTGTTCTTGGCTAGTATACAGGCTCGGGTCAGAGCAATGAGCTCTGCCGCTTGAGCAGACAGTGTATCAATACGATGTGTTTCTTTTACTTCAGTTTCAGTGGTCACTGCATACGCGGCCACTAATTCTCCTGTATTTGTTCTCATACATGAACCATCCACGTAAAGTGTCAGGTCTGGATTTGTCAATGGAACATCTGTTAAGTCTCGTCGGGGCTTTGTTACTGCATTAATGATCTCTATACAATCATGCGGGGCTGGATCTGTCATAATCGAAGGTAACAATGTTGCGGGGTTTAGAATGCTGCAGCGTCTGATTTCTATGTGTGGCTGGAATAGCGTCAATTCATAACCTGTCAGTCGTGCTATAGTCAAGTGTTGAGTCTGAGTTCTGTTTAAAAGAACCTCTACAGAATGTGGAACTTGAACTGTTAATGGATGTCCTAAAACAATTGAGTCGCTCTGTCTGATTGCTAGTGCTGTTGCTGCTACTGACTTCAAGCACGCAGGGAGTGCCTGGGCTACTGAATCCAATGTACTTGAAAAATAAGCACAAGGCTTATGTGAACCTGCTTGGTCTTGAGTGAGGACAGACAACGCTGTACCATCACGTTCTGTAACAAAAAGTGTAAAAGGTTTGCTGTAACATGGTGTCGCTAAAACTGGTGCTTGGCATAAAGCTTTCTTTAATTCTTCAAAGGCCTGTGTATGTTCCTGAGTCCAAGGAAGGGCAGTCGAAGTCGCTGCCTCCTGTGTTGTCAACTGAATGAGTGGTTTAGCTAGAAATGCATACTGAGGAATCCATTGTCTGCAGTACGAGGTGAGGCCTATAAAGGCTCGCACTTCCTTTTGTGTCTGGGGTTGTGGCATATTTACAATTAACTGGATACGGTCAGGAGTGAGCTGTCTCCCCACTTTGGACAGCAAGTGACCCAAGTACACAACTTGCTGAACACAGAATT
Source organism: Lissotriton vulgaris (assembly GCF_964263255.1). NCBI lineage: Eukaryota > Metazoa > Chordata > Amphibia > Caudata > Salamandridae > Lissotriton > Lissotriton vulgaris. Next base: position 432,376,112 of record NC_141696.1, on the reverse strand, counting down.
GTAGCTTCGAAGGAGACACCTTGTGTCCCTTGTCGGCCAGAAAATGTAAAACTGTCAATGATGCTTGTTCACATTCGGGTTCACTTCGTGCGGTGATCAGCAGATCATCGACGTATTGTAGTAAAGCGGTGTTAACTGGCATTTGAATACAATCAAGTTGTCTTTTCAGTGCTTGACTATAGATGCTGGGGCTTTCTGTGAATCCTTGAGGTGCGCGTGAAAATTTGAAACTTCGTCCATTTAAACTGAATCCGAAGAGATATTGGCTCTCTGGATCAATAGGCACACTAAAGAAGGCGTTCTTGAGGTCAATTACAGTAAAGAACGTTGCTTCTGAATCAATGGCAGTCAATAGGGATGAGATGTCGGGAACCACAGGGTACTGTGGAACGATGCATTTATTCAGTTCTCGTAAATCAATCACCAGCCGATATACTGGTGGTGCATTGGGATCAGTACGTTTAAGAATCGGAATGATAGGGGAATTACAGATATTGGAGTCGGTCTCTACGACCACTCCTTGGGCAATGAGCTCTTCAATGATTTCCAGTAAAGCCACTACAGCATCGGGTGGTAACTTGTATTGTCTGATTCGTGGCAAGACAACACCTGGTTTGAGTGTAACACGGTATGGTGTAATGTGCATGCAGCCTACATCAGTTGGGCCTTGTGCCCACAAGTGATCCGGTACATTTTTCAATCTGACATCAAACTCTCGTAATACATAGTGACCCTTAAAATCTCGCAAGAAAAGTCTAACTCCTTCCGGAGAACAACATATCACTGCTCCTAGAGCCTTCAGTGTCTTTATTCCTAACAAGTTTTCTGGACATGATTTTGTAAGTAACAGGTCTGTAACACGTGATAATGGACCCACAGCCAGGAGGACGGGTTTCGATACCTCATTTATAATAGGCTGTCCTGAAAAACCAAGGGAAACATTCTGTGAGCCTGAGAGGGGTGCCCCTGGGACTTCATTATGACTGATTGTTGTGCGGCTTGCCCCTGTGTCAATTAAAAACTTTCTATCTTTTCCCAATACTTGACTGTGTACATAAGGACCCTCTTGATCTACAGGAATCTCAATAAGAGGCAAGCCACCCTCCCTCTCTAGGCTGTTTCATGTGTATCGTGGGTAATCGGGGTAATCAGATTGGGCATACTGGTACATCTGTTGTGAAACTTGCTGAGTCGCGGCAATGGGCTGTGGCTGTGATTGTGCCTGTGATACGGCTGCGTTTTGTCTCGTATGTGGTTGAACATGCATAGGCTGTGTATTCTGCATGGGCTGTATATTCTGTGAAGTCTGTTGCTGGACCTGGTCTTGTCTAGGCGGATGCGGTCTTTCCTTAGTTTTACCTGTTGCTATATTATGTTTCAGGACTGGGCATTCATGTACGTAGTGACCTGGCTGCTTGCAATAGTTGCATGTCCCTTTTACGGGAGCTGCTGCATTTCCTGTCTGGGCCGTACCCTTTCTCTGGCCGTCGGCTGGAACCGACTGGGCCACTAACATTTTCATTTTCGTGTCTTTCATGCGTTTCTGTTCATGATCCTGTTCCTCTCTGATTCTGTTCTGATGGTATTGTAACATCTGTAACATCTGGGATGGCGTATTTGCTTGCCATGTACTCTCAACTTTATATACACGGTTTTTGACTGCTATCAGGGAATTCTCGACTAACTTTGATACAAAAAGATGCGGGTACGACTCGCTACTTGGTTTAAGACCACTATTAATAATGAAACATTTCTCGAATCTGGAATAGAAGTCACTAGTATCTTCGTCGTGTTTCTGTTTACAGGCTGAGATTGCGTCCCAGTCTTCCTTTCTAGTTGTCAGTAATCTTGGCAGAACCTGTACTATTAAACCTGGTAATGCTTTAGTTTTCTCCCCAAGGCCTAACCCTGGAGTACGAAGTTTCTCCTCGTCTTCTATTTCTGTCCATATAATCTTTTTGTCTCCCACCTCCCATTCTCTTTCCTTCAGTTTCTCGTAGATGCCGGTGGGCAGCAGTACCTTTAACATTTTCATGATATCTGCATATGTGTAATCTCCCATCAGTAACATGTCTTTAAGTTCTCTGTGAAAACCTGCAGGGTCTTTGTCGTGACAGGGTACTAGTTTCTTCATTTCCAATAGTTCTAACTTGGTCAGAGGTGTGTGTACATACACACGTTTCAAGGTATTATCGGTACCCATAACTGGATGTACTTCTCGTAAAGGGTTCTGTCTTTCAAGACGCTCCATATGATAAATTTTTCTTTCTGGGGGCAGAGCGGGAACATATTCGGAGCTTAAGAAAGTGTTATATCTGTGCCGTTGTTCTAGAATTATTTGTATTAACTTGGTACTTAGACCTCTCCATCTATCCATGAGTAGTGCTTCTAATGTATCGTGTAAGGGACTGGGATCAGAATGTTTATTTCTGTATAACGTGAGGAGGTGCTGAATCATATATGTACCTGCTAATTTCTGCTCGTCTGGGGATAGGTTCAGAAATGTCTGCGCTACGGTGTCATCATTGTATATGTTAGGATAGTCAGCCCATAGTACTGCTGACCGGGCTAGTTCTTGTTCATCCATAGAATTGAGTACATGGTACCCCATTCGTTCTCGAAGCATTTTATCAGTGTCTTGAAACTGATGTTCAGGAGAATTCGGGTTTGATATGCCAGAGAGAAAAACTCTCTTGCTTTCTGGACGAATGCCTTTCCTAAGGTAAGTTCCCTTACCTACATACGCTATCGTATCTGTAGTCTTTTCTGGTTCTTCAGGTCCTTCCTCCTCCTCGGAGGAGTCATTCTCTTTTTCTTTTTCTTTTTCGTGTATGTCTATTACTGCTTTTCTTATTTTCTTGTACATGCTTGATATACAATTCTGTCTATCATGCTTTCCCTCGGATATATTTTGGCCCCACTTGTTTAGTGCTTCCATTTCATCCTGTTCTGTCTCAGGTCTATCTCGTTCTCTTATTAAGCAATTTATGAAAAAACGTAATATATATGCTTGAGTGTCAACTTTCTGATGTGCCAGGGCCTCCTTAATACTTTCAGGATTTTCCCCAGTCTGGACAAAATGATATATTTTATCTAGGTGATCGGTCATCCCTGAGAATAACATTAGGTAATCTGTAGCTTGTCGCAAGCGTATTGATGCTATCAACATTCTATCGTCTTTGCCGGGTACTGGATCGTATCTGCAAACTGGAAGCTGTTCTTTGAGTATGTCGAGACGGGGTGATTGGAGCGTAGGGTGGTTCTGCATGTCCCTAAGGTGTAATCTGTGTGTTGCTGGCGGGGTCTGGTAACCCCTGGTCGCACCTCCTGAGGCGGAGGCTTGGGCATTTTCCTTCTGTGGAGTCTGTATGTGTACTTGAACTTGTCTTTTAGTAGGATCAGGTAGAAACGGATTTGGTATATTAATTTTAGGTGCGGGAAGTGGTGGAGGTGGAGGAACGACGGGCTGTCGGACGGGGAAACCTTGTTGCGGTAATGGCGGGATATGGTCTGGAGGCGGGTTGCCATCTCCGTCACCGTCAGTAGGCGGGACGTGGGCACGTGGATTGGTGTAATCTGGTGCTACATCGTTTAGATAGGAATTCAGAAATATGTCCTTAGTAGTCCTGTGATTTACTTTAGTTGGAACCAATGGTGACGGCAGATCTTTCGGTATTTCTGAAGTGGCTTCAGGCGAACCCTCGGCCACAAGATACATGCCATTTACGAGATTGTTTCGCGCGCGGTCTACTTGTTCTGATTTTACTCGGATCCCTTCAGTAACTAATTCGTTTTCTCGGGCTTTATCTGACTCTTCTCTATGTCTGTCTTCTCTACGGAGTGCTTTTTCAGCACGTTTATGTGATTCTTTACGCCAAAATTCTATGGCGTCTTTCTGAGATTGTCTGGCTTTCTTTTTCCATAGTGCTTCTTCTACCTTCATGATGCACTCAGCATCCCATGTTCCGGTAACAGGCCATCTGTGTCTCTCGTCTAGATGCTTAGTATAATCGGCCCATAAATCTAGATACAATATGGCGTCTATGCCATGCTTATGGTACATGAAATTTCCAGGCGTGTCCCTAGGGGGGATAGGAATTTCTTCCTCTAGTATCCCTTTCCTAGTTCCTATCTGCTTTAACTTATTGAAAAACGGCATCTTGTTTACTTTAATACTGTATACTCAATCCTTGCTATTTAATTCTGAACGCAACTAGTTACACAAGAACACAATAATGCACATTAAAAACAGTCACTCATACCACGACATTTATCACATGAAAGACATTTGAGACATATATGACTACCCCCCTATACTGGATGTACTGCTAAACAGCACAGATACACTGCTAAGAACAGTGCAAGAACTGGAATAACGGATATACTGCTAAACAGTACAGATGCACTGTCTAAAACAGTGCAGACCGAATTTGTGTACCCAAACCCGTCTTTACCGGATACATAATAATGCACCCGTCTAGATACGTCCCAGCAATGGTACTCACCGGGAAGCACGGAAACAGAAGGCCTCGGAAAACTCGACTGGACTGGACCGGACTCGACTCGACTCGACACGTGGATACTTCGGAAACTGGTGGGCCTCTTGACACCTCGGACCTTGCTTCTTTCGGCTAGGCTCTGGTCGGGATCCTCCGCACTCCTCACCGCCTCGTCTGGGTGCTGATCGCAGTCTTCGTCACCTCCGTGGGCCAGAGGGAGATACAGGAAATCCTGCCAGTACGCGTAGTTCCGTCTAACTGATGGCAGGGGACAGAGCTTGCAACGCACCAACCGGCGCGTGGGGTGGGGGAGGGGTCCCTGTTCGGGCGCCAGAATAATGTGGTAAATATTTGATTTACCGTCCTAATTTCTATGCAGGTAAGTACTTAATCAATAATAACTCAATCGGAAAGAAAGAGGCAGAGTCCGTGGTGTTAGAGTTCTTAGGGGTTTTATTCCTTTAAAAAGGAATGGTCAGACCGGATATCATGTTCCTACCACCACTGGGGTGTAGGAAGGGATAGAGCAATATTTTATTGACAATACATAGCTTATATACTTAAGTCACATTATAGAAACCAATACAGTAGGCGTAACAGCTGAGAGAAACAAGATAAAACACACACGTGGTAGTGATATGTAATTAGAAGGCGTGAACATAGAGGTGTGTGCTAGAAACGTCACAGGTAGGTGTCACAAGGGGGTGGCAACAAAGCAGAATCTTGTAATGTCAGCAGAAATCTGAGGCCTGGATGCGCGCGCAGCTGCATGACGTGTGATTGACGTGAAACCGGAGGGTGCAGGGGACTTGACATTTACACTGGCGGAAAGAGACAGAAGTCTGGCATGTCAGATCAACTCGTACCTCTATCATATCTGATATCTGATGTTTGGGAACCATATTATCTAGAGGGAAAGGTCTCTGGGGCAGAAGCTATTCTATACTGACTGTGAGTGCGTGTATAAGCGCCTAAGTGTCTGCATGAGAGGCGAGGGGCATGGGCCTGCCATGGTAACAGAGGCTATGAATTACTTGCACGGAGACAGTGAGGCCGGGCCCTTTGCTCTGCAGCTGGGGGAATGTTTACTTAAACTAGTAGGCAGGAATGCATTTTCGAGGAGCGGAACAGATAATTCGAAGGTTGAATACAGTCTTGGCAGGCAGCAGGCTGAGCGAAGCGCCGTGAGCCGCACAGGGAGTAAGGCAGAGGTCACGGGTACAGAGGCAGCCTGGGCTGAGGCTTTCAGAGTCAGAAGGCAGAAAAAAGGCTCGATGGCAGAATTCAGGGCCTACTTCGCCAGAGCTGAAAAACGTGTAAAGTACACTACTAAAAGACGTTGGCATAGCATACTTGGAAACGGAATATTCAACCCATTCAGGGGGGGTCTGAAAGAGGACATGTTAACGTTGGACGCAAATGTATTTGCGTCTTCATAGCTGGCACAGGAGGGAAGTTACATGCACTGTAAGCTGGTACATGGAGACGGTGGGGTACACGTTAGGGAACATTACTTGACCATAAAATTTATATTTCCTCCTGGGAGGAATAAACTTCCCATCCCTATATATCATGTTACCTTCCACCACAATTTCTTCAGCAATCTTCCAAAATGGTTGCAACTCCTCTGTAATCTCATACTTTGGTGGCCAACCCACCAAGGTAAATTGAATAACCTCTTGCAACAACTTATCTTCATTCATTCCCTTTATCCACAAATCCTCAGAAATAGCACTAAATCTCCTTGGTTACAACTCTGTGATACTGGAACTAATCTTGCCAGCACACTCTTCATGTTCCACTTGACAAGGTAGTCTTGACAAACAATCTGCAACACTATTACATTTCCCAGGAACATATTCAATACTAAAAGAGTACTCTTGTAACCTTGACATTAATCCTAGCAGTGGCGTTTAATCCTCCCCCTGGCGATAAAATATTAATTAAAGGTTTGTGATCAGTTTTGATCACAAACCTTGCACCCCAGATGTAATTCCTGAAATGTTCTACACTCCACACACACGCCAACAATTCTTTCTCTATCACCGCATAACTCCTCTCTGTAGCATTCAAAGTTCGGCATGCAAACGCTACATTCCACGCCTCCTTACCAGCAACTTGAGACAAAACACATCCAATACCGTAAAGACTAGCATCAACCGTAAGAACACATATCTGACTCATACAAATGGTTTGAGAGATGGGGCGGCAACCATGTCCTTTTTAATATTTTCAAATGCAACCTGCTGCTTAGTACCCCACACAAATTCCACATTCTTCCTTGACAATTCTCTCAAAGGTTCCATTTTTTCAGCAAAATTCCTTATGAGTTTACTGTAATATTCACATAGCCCTGAGAATGACAGCAGTTTCTCTTTTGAATCAGGTGATGGTGCCTTAAGTATTGCATCAACTAATGATGTTTTAGGAATCACACCCTCCTTAGACAAAGTGTGTCCAAGGTATTCAACCGAATCTTGATATAACTTACATTTATTCTTCTTTAAAGTAAGACCATGATCCCTAAGAATTTTGCACACATTTCTAAGATATTCTGAGTGTAACATTCTGTTTGGTGCAAAAATCAATATATCGTCTTGAAAACATTTTACAAAAGATTCTACACTGTTGAATAAAAGGCACATGGATCTTTGAAAGGCGGGGGCTGCCGACGCCAGCCCAAATGGCATCCTCCTAAACTGAAATAGACCAAAAGGCGTAATAAAAGCTGTCAAATGTCTAGATTCCTCTGATAACTCCACCTGATGATAGGCTGATTTGAGATCTAAAGTCGAGAAAATTGTAGCTCCTCCCAACATGCTAAACACCTCATTTATGTTAGGTAGAGGATGACAATCTACCAAAATGTTAGCATTCAAAGATCGAAGATCAACACACAGCCTCAATAAACTATCCGATTTCCGTGCCAAAACAATAGGCGAAACCCACTCTGATGACTCCACTTCCTCAATTACCCCTTCATGTAACATTTCTTTTAAAAGTGTTCCTAGTTCTTCTCTTATATTCAATGGAACATTCCTCAATTTCTGCCTTACAGTAACTGCATCCTTCTTTAATTTTTTCACATGACGGAAACCTTCTAACCTTCCCAAAGTATCTGAAAATACCCCTGGAAATCCTTTACCAATGTCCTCGAAATTATCATTCAAGACCTCTTTACCTTCCACTACCATTACCGGTTGTTTGTTGCGGGGATTAAGCGTAATCTCTAGTTTCCACTGATCACACCATGCCAACACATTCACACCCTTCCTAGCAACATATAATTTTATAAAAGCCGTTCTTCCCTTCAATACAACATCTGAAGCAACAAATCCTCTGAAATCAATTGCAGTTTCGTTAAAACTTTGTGCTAAAATATCCGGAGGCTTCAAATCACTCAAGGATAACACATTACCATACTTCTCCTTGAAATATACCTCAGTAATGATGGTCCATGGAGAACGCGAATCCGCCATTAGTTCAAGTGTTTGACTGAGGAAAGTAACTACACATTTAGGTGATCCTAGACTGTCTTCCAGTGCACACACATCAATAATAGAAACTATTAACCCTTTTTCTTCACAAGAATTGTCTACCCACTCTCTCACCCTGGACACTCCACTACTTCTACTAGATAAATTCTTCTGAGTATCAAAACTCTTCTTTCGATCATCTCTGCACGCTTTAGCAAAATGTCCCATACGCCCACACTTGATACATTCTTTACCTATTGCTGGACAAAATTTAAATGATGCCACATGGTTGGTAATTCCGCACCTAAAACATACAGCATTCTTGTTGAACTGATGCATTGGTTTTGTTGGAACATTTTGTTTAACAGCACAAACTTCATCAATGCACTTACTACTATCACCCTTAGCACTCACACCATCAATAGTCTTCCTCCACTTGTCAGTTTTCTCAAAAGCCTTAGCTGTAGAGATAGTATCTTGCAGGTTAGGGTTCCCTAAAATCCATAATTGCTCTTGCGTTTTCTTGCTTTTACATTGACAATATTTTGATCTCTAATCATTTCATCAGCTAAATTTCCAAAGTTACAAGAAATTACCAAACTTCTAAGAGCAGTAAGGAAATCATCAAACGTTTCTGACTCTCTTTGTGCCCTGGTATAAAATTTATATCTATTGAGTGCTATACTCGTGGTAGGTTTAAAACGTGTTTCCCTCCGCATTAAAGCTTCATCAAATGTACCCAAATCACCACTGGCAGTAGGTAAAGTTCTAAACACTGCCTGTCCTTCAGACCCCAAGCAGTGCAATAAAATGCTCTTTTTCCTTTCATTCCCCATTCTCTCCCCATCAATAGCCTTTAAATATGTTATGAACTCTTCTTTCCATCTAGACCATGGAATTGGTGGTTCTCCTTTTGACTGGAGAAACTTACTGGGTGGGTCAAACTGCATGTTAAATCAGTGATAGAATAATAATAATGTCCAAATGCTAAATGGAGAAGAAAACTAAAATATACTTAAAATTGCTTTGTATATGTAAATTTAAATAGTAGCTCATAACCACATAAATAACCTTAGTCAAATTTTAAATATAGTTACTGCTGTGCACATCAGCGAGATATGGTGAAAACACAAATCTTTGTTGTATTATTCCCAGAGATGTGCGCTGTGTCAAAATCACCACTGAAATTAAATACGATGAATAAATCGTAAAAATATGAGTGGAAGCGTTTCAAAAGTAATCCGATGTAAATACGAAGCTAACCAAGTGAATCCGATTCATGTACGAGATTTCCCAATTTAAGATGGCCTGTCATCGCGCACGCAGCGTCAGCTCCATGACATCACACGTCGGTGGTCGTCTTTTCAGTGGGATGTCCTCGAAATGGAAATCCTCAGTTCGTTCTCCAAGGAAACTCCAAGTAAGTTCTAGTGACGCATAAGATGCAGCGCGTCTTCCAAATAAGATTGTTGCAGTAAGGTAAACGTTGTGGGCAAAATATATGGAAATAAAAGAATTGGGCAAATCAGTAGTTTGATAGATCTGTAAAATCAGCAGATTAGCCCAATATCGACAGATGCTTCCTTATAACATGTTATGTTATGTTATGTTATACTATATTTGTAAAGCGCACGGTTACTCGAAGTATCCCGGCGCTGAATCCCAAGAAAGCCCCCCACATGACTATTCGAGGAAGAAAAAACACAGACACATAACAAATGAAGGAGAGATAGAAAGAAAGAGCCCTCAGAAAAGCAAAGTTTTTAACTTCTTCTTAAAAACAAGCGGGTCCGATACCCTCCTCAGGGCCAGAGGGAGCTCATTCCAGGCAAGACCCGCTTTACGGGTGAAAGAGCAGCCACCCAGCCTTTGACGACAGAACCGAGGGTTCTGTATCAAGAGTTGGTCCGAGGACCGCAATTGCCTAAAGGGTATATAAAAGGCAAAACGCTTCTGCAGATAGAGCGGACCCAGTCCATACACTGCTGGTTGGACAATGGACAGCATTTTAAATTTAAGGCCCGACTCAACTGGGAGCCAGTGCAGATGACGAAGATGAACCCGCACACTCTGCCTGGACGAAAGTCCCAGGAGGAGTCTCGCTTCCGCATTCTGGACTATCTGCAGCTTCCTGGTCAGATAGCCAGGGCATCCCATCAGGAGAGCGTTAGCATAGTCCAGGCGAGAGAGGATCAGCGCACGGACAACCGTCTCTTTAGCACGGGCTGGCAAGAGGGGAAGGAATTTCCTCAGAATTTTAAGCGTACCAAAACATGTCCCTGTTAGCTTCTTCACATGTGCGGCAAAGTTTAGATTTTCCTCAAACCAGACCCCCACATTTTTTACAAGGCCCTTGTTTGATAGGGGGGGGCGGGAAGTCGGGCTGCCACAACCTGGCTCGGAAGTCCACCGGGAATGTGCCAAACAAGAGAACCTCTGATTTTTCTTCGTTGCACTTTAGCTGTGCATTAGCCAGCCAGCGAAACACCGCTGCCAAACAGTGCTGTGCCGAGCTGACCGAGTCCTCGCCACGCTTCCAAGAGAACAACAGCTGTGTGTCATCCACATAGGCCATCACCTTAGCCCCCAATGACTCCGCCAGATAGACCAGTGGAGTCACGTAGATGTTGAACAATAGGGGGCTAAGTGAGGAGCCTTGCGGGACACCGGTGGAAAGGGACATAGGCGCCGAAGAGCAAGGGGGCTGCCAGACTTGCTGAGACCTATCCTCCAAAAAGGATCTGAGCCAGCTCCAGGCAGAGCCACCAATGCCAATGGCAGTGAGACGGTCAAGCAGAAGAGAGTGGGACACCGCATCAAATGCCGCCGAGAGATCAAGCATCACCAAGGCTGCTCTCCCGCTGGCATCCAAGCAGTCCCATATAGCTTCCGCCACCTCCCGTAAGGCTGACTCCGTGCTATAAGAGGCACGGAACCCTGATTGTACCGGGTGCAATAAGCCCTCCTTCTTAACAAAGTTGGAAAGCTGAGAGGTAACTGCTTTTTCGCAAACCTTCATCAGGCTGGGCATAAGCGAAATAGGCCGATAATTGGCGGGCACAGACGGATCCAGGGTAGGCTTCTTAAGGAGGGGCAATATGAGAGCCTGCTTCCAGGCAGATGGAACATAGGCATCGCGGAGCGACTGATTAACCAGAAGGTTAACTTCAGTATTAATCACATCAGACAGCTCGGCCAGCAACCTGACCGGACAAGGATCCTGAGGGGACCCAGAACAATTCTGTGTTATTGTAAATTAAGCCCAATGCACTTCCAAAAATACAACTAAAGGCAAAGTCAAAAGTACCTCACTGTTCTCTTGTAGTGAAAATCGTAATTCAGTTTCTCCTTATTTTTTAAAAATGTAATATATCCAAATTCACGAATAAATCCTCAAAAATGTCGAAAAATAAAGTCCATCAAACTCAAAACTGGTACCACTCCTGTGCTCCTGAATGTAGTAGGTACCTGTTGTCCTCGTCGCCAATGTAAAAGTCCAAATAAAGAAAATAAATCCTTAGATATAGGTTTGGTTTATTGTAAAAGAGCACAGTACATCTGTCCACGCTGAGATGCAGTTCAATAATGCCTAAACACATTCTGATAGTGATGTCATACAAACTGTAATGTCAGTGAACAGATTAAATGAATACACATTCTATATTAAAAGGGCAAGACAATAAAAAGGGAAATGGGAAAAATGGATTACAGGATATAACAGATATATTAAGAATTTTAGGGGCCCGGGCCGAACGTATTTTGTGGGTCATTGCTCGGGATAGCTTTGAATTTATGCCCCAATTTCCGCTCTTTCATGCCTTCTTTGACTAGGTCCCTGACAGTTCACAGGAACACTCATGTTTACATTTCATTTTCATGGATAGTAATGTGTGTTTTCAATATAGTAACGCAGCAGCAGCTCACTAATATTACTGCAAATAATCTATGTGACACCCTCCCATTTCTCATATGTGAGTCCCTTTTTTGTTCTAAAAGAAACTTTTTTTATGGATGTTGCATGAAACATAAACACAACATTTCTCTGCAAAATGTCTGTAATAGATTCTCATGCATCACCCATATTAAACATAAATTATAGGAGAATAGTATTCAAAACAATCTGTTTAAGAAATATTCAAGGTCATTAGGGCAAGACTTTACAGAACAGAGCTGGCTCTATCAGTCTGCCCCCTGAAGGGCTGGGGAACTGGGCTAGAGCCCACATTGCCCCTGCCTTAAAACGTCTCTGGCCATCAGGAGGCCCATTGATTGTAGGCCGCAAAGAGGTGGCAGCCTCTGAAAGGGGGTTAAAGGGTCACATGGACCTCCCAACTATCCCACTGCAGATGGATGCAGTCGCTCTTTGAACCCACCTGCAAAGGAATTCATGTTCCCCTTTGAAGTGGGTGTTGCCTGCACACAGCATGGCAGATTGACCGCTTCTCACTGCCGGTCCCTCTTCACTACTGCTCTGCATGGAGGGCAAAAGCGAGCTTGCAGCTGCCATGGGTGAAGCGCATTATCTGTAATCAGGTCCACTGTCCCCGTTTGTGCCAGGTGCACCTTGTTAAAGGGTCAGTGTGGCATAAACTGGAACAGTGAACACTTTACATGATAATGCCCTTAGAGCCCTTCGGCTGAAGCACTGCTGTTGAGAAGGAAGTGGCAGTGCAGCTTGCAGTATCCAGGTGAATAGAGCTGAGAAACTTAAACATCCTTTTCTTGTGAAGCCCATGATAGTTTTTTTTAAATTTTGGGATGGCAAAAAGACCCTGGCTGTCTCCCTATTTGAAGGCAAATATATACTTATTCCAGGATAGGATAACCCTCTGTACAGCATAAAACAAACTTGATCAGCAGTCTCTTTGGAAAACCAAACAGGAGTTAAGGGAAACTGGTTGTAATCCAGATGTTCTCCTTCATGCAATCTCTGCTAGTCCATCAAACGATTACATTTTGTCATCATATAAAATTATTACAAATTTGAAGAGAAAAAGAAACAAAGCAGCAAAATCTCACTTTACCAATTTGGACCACCACAGAAATTGCTCAAATTATCAAAAAGACTCATATTCTCTAAATAAAAGTGTTTTGAAAGTGAAATTTCCCATTTAATGGAGGAACTGGATCACACACATATATTTCCTCCAAATACTCAGAGTAGAGCTCCATATTCTCAAGCCAACTCCTTTATGCCACAGGAGAGTTTGATTACAGAATAGAGCCTGCAAAGCTGAAGGGAGATGCAGGACATTTTGGTACTCTTCAAACAATAAACCTATCCAATATTGGTGAAACTAAATATGTGGATGGCACCCCCATTACCACTTCATACAACTCAGTTAATATTAGAAAACGTATTTCCTGATTACAGTGGTCCACGTCCCTTGAATTCAGCACACATTCTGGACTTTCTTCACAAAATTCACTCTTTAAGAGTAATCCAGTCAAAAGAGATTGAACTTTCATAATTTACTAAATATGACGTTTATACTTGGAACTGAAACTGAGCCTGAGGTCCATTTACCTATGGCACAGTCTGTGCAGTTTGTGCAAGGATTTAGCAATTTGTAGATGACCTACATTAAAGTGGTATGGATATACAATATTCGGCAACTGCCAGCCATGGAGGTAACACTGTTTGCTTCTCACCTTATAAATTATAGGAAGCTATTTTAGCCATTGCTAATCATTGGTGAGTAACAGTCACAAGTGAAGCAAGACAGATTATTCTATCCATTGAAGCTCACTGGATTGGCAGGAAGTGACTGCTGCCCTACATCCACCTTATTCATCTCACAGACCAAAGTTTTATGTCTAACAGAGATATAACTCACATCCTGGTATTCCAGGATGTGAGTTATATCTCTGTATCACACACATTGATTGATGATGTTCACAGCCATCACACTTTTGGGTCTAAACTCAAGGTTGGAGGATCTTGTTTATACAGCATATGATAATCATGCACCATCTTTCAGGACGGATCATGCAGAGGGTGGTTTGGTGTTACTTTCAGACAAAATATTTTGCTGTAATTATGAACACCTTGATTCTGATTTGCAGACTTTGATTGCTTTGAAAATCAAAGTATCCGTGATCTCCTTCAATATTAAATCTGTATTCATATTTAATGTTCAAATTCCCCTTGGTAGAGGTTTTGACTCCCTCAATATTAACTTTAAAGAGAAGAGGTCTGAAATATATAAAATAATACATATGATTCTGGATCTTCAGATTTGCAGACTTTGATTGCTTTGAAAATCAAAAAGTATCCATGATCTCCTTCAATATTAAATCTGTATTCATATTTAATGTTCAGATTCCCCTTGGTAGAGATTTTGACTCTCTCAATATTAACTTTAAAGAGAAGAGGTCTGAAATATATAAAATAATACATATGATTCTGGATCTTCCAGTTATATAAGAGGGTGATTTTTGTGCTCATATTTCTTGAACCTCAAATGCTTACATTCGTCGACCAGAGTAAGGTAACATACAGGGATTTGATTCTTCATTAGTATGTAGCTCTGTATTAGATAAAAGAGGAAGGTGCGTACTCAACTGGAATTAAATTGTAAGCATGGCAATTTTGAATGGCTGTGCATGGTGGTGACATACTGGGTGTTCCTACTTAGTATTATGCTCCTTCAAAGTCTATCATTGATTATGTTTTGTTTTGTATCTTATGTTAATATCAGTATGGAGATGCATTTACAGGTAAGAGCTGACAGATTTTGGACTACAACTCAGTTAATTTAACTATGTGTATGAGAATTTCACCAGTGGTGAAACTAAAAGAAATGGGGGGCTATTAGAAAACTGCATTTTGTAGCTTTACCTTGTTGTGATACTGTATGGTATGGTAGAGCTTTTTAGGGTGTGATATCAAATACAGAAAAGGTGATAGGAGGAATGCTTGCAATAGGTCTAACCACTACCAATTGCTCGTGGTAGCATTCCATTCGGTAGTGCTTTTGCTCACCATGCCACCTCAGTTTGATCCCAGCCATATGCAAATCAATGTAGACCCTTCTTCAGTTGGATCCGTCATTTTTACCCTGATTATGGCTCTTCAGTTGGGTGAAGCTTTTTCCAGTGGCACAGAGAGCATCAAATACATATCTGGGCATACCCTTAGCCTCTCTGGGTGTGGTACCAAACACACAAAAGGTGATGGGAGGAATGCTTGCAATATGTCTAACCATTGGCAGTGGCTCAGGGTGGCTTTTCAACTCATCTGTTATTTCCCTGATTGGGTGTTTTCAGTTGGGTGTAGCTTGGATCTACTAGCATAGTGAGCACTGGACCAACATCTGGGCATACCCTTGGCCCCTTAGGGTGTGGCATCAGATATACAAAAGGTGATGGGAGGAATGCTTGCAAAATGTCAAACATAGCTTGGTTCCAGTGGCAGCATGATCACAGGACCAACTTCTGATCATACCATAAAAGGTGATGGGAAGAATTATTGTGATAAACCTAACTCCTGGCAATTGCTTGGAGTATCACTCCAACCCTTGGTTCCATTGCCTACCCTGCCACCTCAGTTTTGACCCAGTCATATGCATATCAGTTGGACCCTTCTCTAATCCGAACAGTCCAGCTAGAAATGCAAGGCCAGGTCCTCCCTTAACCAAATCACAAGCAACCAAGAGCAGTTTTGCCCTGATTAGGTTGGGTGTGGCTTGATTCCAGTATCACAGCAAGCCCGGGACCACCATCTGGGCATTCACTTGGCCACTCAGGGCATGGCATCAAACATACAAAAGGTAAGGGGAATGCTTGCAATACGTCTAACCACTGGCAACTGATCCAGGTATCATTCAAGCCCATAATTAATTTGCTCACAATTCTACCTCAGTTTGGACCCAACTATATGCAGATCCATCTTGGCTCTGCTTCAGTGAGAGCAGTCTAGCCCAAACTGCCCAAACTGCCAAGCAGGTACTCCCTGAACTGGAACAAAAGCAATTCAGGACCCGTTTCACCCTGATTGAGGCTTTTCAGTTCGGTGTCGCTTGGTTCCAGTGGATCACTGAGCACTGGACTCATGTCTGGCAATACCATTGGCTGGGTTCAAACTGATGTGGTGTGATCGACCTACCCACAGTAAAATAAAATATGCTATCCGGAAGAGAATGAATCTATATGTTGCTTTTATCGAGCTAACTACTACATTGATAGGGTGCATCAGGCAAAACTGTGAGCAAACCTGAGACAACGGGATATTCAAACAGCCCTTTTAAAGCTACATGAGCAATTGCATACTAGTACATGGTTTCTGCAGATGAATATACTGACAAGATCTGTGTGGAGTATGGAATAAAACAAAGGTGATTTGGCACCTCTAATTTTCCATTTTATGTAGCAGAACTTCTTTGCAATTTGATACCATGGTGTGCTCTTCTCCAATGCTGGGTGAGAGAAGTATTCATTTGATGATGCATTGCTTTACTTGAATTCTTTAGGAGAATTTTGAGGATCCTTCAGCGTGTACCCTCAGAGATTGTGCATGACAAATTGGGTGCCGACTTTATTTCAGACTATATACGAATTCGCCTCTTATTATTGTGGTTTTCAGGTTGGCTAAAAAGCAATTTGGAGTTCAATAGGAATATTTTAAGGGATTGTTTGGGCCTGGATCATTGCTATCGTATACCATGGTGGAATTAGGTAAAACATATTCTGGGTGAACTGGGCAAACCACAACTTTTTACTGATCCAGGGATGAATTCCAAACCAAATATTGCTTGGGTAAAGGAGACTATGGGGCATATTATCAAGGACAGGCGATACATTATCGCCGCTTTTATCGGCAGGAAAAACTGCTGATGAAGCGGCGATAATGGCCTTGATAATATGCTCTATGAATTCCAATCGAAGCCCATGTTAGATGTGAACACATCTAACATGGGCTTCGATTGGAATTCATAAAGCATATTATCAAGGCCATTATCGCCGCTTTATCGGCAGTTTCCTGCCGATAAAAGTGGCGATAATGTATCGCCTGTCCTTGATAATATGCCCCTATGTTTGTACACTTGCAATAGATAAGGGCTATATGTTCTCTGTCTAAAATTCTGTGCACTCATTATGCAATGTTGAAATCTTCAAGGAAAGTGGATCCGTATGTAAAGCTTGATATGCCGGTTTTGCACTGAAGACTTTTAACATATTTTTGCCTGAACCTGTTTTCACAACTTTTAGTGGGATGGCATTAACACTCAGATGCTCCATTTGGTCCTGTGATATGGCTACTGCACTAGACACTACAGATTCTTTTTTTGGTGCCCAAAAGTGATTAGTTTACGACATAAGTAGATTTTTTCCCATGTTTTGCCTTTGTATTTTAAGCAAGCAAAGCCAGCTTCTCTGTATCTCCAATTTTAAGATAATTTTAACGCCTGTTTTTATTTATAGGGGTTCTTAGCGGGGATGTTCCATTCTTATTCTTGAAATTGTAATGTTTTATCTGGAAACTATTGTAAATTATGCTATTCGATTGGTTTGATTGTACCTTTATGATTTGCTTTGCTAAATCAAATAAAATTATTGAATCTGATTGGCATGGCTTGAAATTACACCATTGAGCTTACAGAATAAATGTATCATGTTCCAAAAATATCTGGAAAATTTGCATCTCAGATGAAAGTTTAAACAAGCATTGGAAATGCAATAGGTCTCGCATTAGAAAAGTTGGAGCTATTGGTCTTGTAAATGACAAATATTTTATTTATTTGTTGGTTTTTAAAATAGCTAAATTGATAGCTTTGTCATTTACAACGCCAATAGTTATAACCTTCACAAATGTGACACCTATAGCATTTGGAATGCAACATGTTTTGTATTTACGTGACATAGATGGCAGCTCTGGTCGTTAGGCCACATCTCTAGAGAGCAGGAGAGTGCAGCAGGTGTGAGAGGGTGAGTGGGTGTGTGAGGGTGTGTGAGGGTGAGGGTGTGGGCGTGTGAGGGTGAGTGAGGGTGTTTGAGGGTGTGTGAGGGTGAGTGAGGGTGTGTGAGGTGGTGAGGGTGAGGGTGAGGGTTAGGGGGTGTGAGGGTGAGGGTGAGAGGGTGACAGAGTGTGTGTGAGGGTGAGGGGATGAGGGTAAGGGTGTGTGAGGGAGAGGGGGTGATGGTGAGAGGGTGCGAGGGTGAGGGTGGGTGAGGGTGTGTGAGGGTGTGTGAGGGTGAGGGGGTGTGAGGCTGAGTGAGGGGGAGAGGGTTGTGAGGGGTGTGAGGGTGAGTGAGGGTGTGTGAGGATGAGGGGGTGAGGATGTGAAGGCGCGTTTGGCAGTGTATGTTTTAACGCTCGGAATATGATAATTAAACGGACTGCCAGCAGTCTGTGTGACAGGTAGCCATACTCCTACACCATTTTTCTTTGTTTGGCATTCCTCTGCGCATGTCTGCCTGCACGTGACCCACTAGGACAAAACAAATCTTTCAAACCAATGTACAATACAACACAATACCAGCAGGTACAGCCTGGATAGGTTAACATTTCAGTTAGGTTATTGGAGTGCAGGTTTCACTGAAAGCAGTAGGGCGAGGTAGGTGATATGGAATTCTCGTTTAAGCCCCTTGCAAGTCATACTCTCATACACAAGCGTGCATTAGTTAAGCATTGCTACCTGTCTCTTTAAGCTGGTCTGTCATTCCCTGTAGCCTGAAAGTCATATGATGCATTTGTTGTCATGACAACAAGCCCTGCTTACTTAGCTATGCCGAGTAAAATCCATCGCAAGAAGCCAGCTTGTTAAACCTCACCATAGCAAATGGAAACGTTGAAAATGCGGTTTTAAAACAAATACTTCAAAATTCCATTTGTGAGGATATACGGGCTAGGTCACTAAAAAATAAAGACAGCACCATTTTGATTGCATAAATGCAAATGTGCTGTATTGTACTACTGCAGGTACCACTGTGAGTGTCTGCTGATGTTGCAGACATCGATCAGTCTATTTTCTGATAACGTTTAGAGTACTACACAAGCACGCATCCTTAACGCACATGGACACGTTTCTAGTCCATGAGCATCCACGCGGACCCCGAGAAGCGCCACTGCGTCTGGTTAAAAGGAAAAAAACGTAAGGATGGCATCTGTCTAAAAGAACTAATGTCTACAGTTCCACAAGGCCGGCTGTTCATTGCTGAAGCGCCCGCGAGGGAGCAGGCCAGCGCCAGCCCCGGCACGTGCGCGAGGACCTGTGAGGACATGTTCGCCATTGGCTGCGCTCGCACCTGAATGCCCTGTAGTACTACCGGTGTCAATGCCGCGCGCTCCCCGAGGGAGTGTCGGAGCTCTTCACGCATGGAAGGCGGACTACTCAAGCGCACGCATTATCTAATGCAGCGCGAATTATTAAATAATGCGTAGCCTTCCTCAAGGAGGTTTGTTATTTAAATGAAGCAATATATTAATATTCACTACATCGAAAGGAATAACATAACATTCAATACTTACACAGTAGCAACCAGACAACACATGCACAAAAGATACAAACACATTTCCAAACAGAAACAAGCAGTGGGCCGGAAAGTGAAGGGTGCGGGGCGTCGGAGTACCTCGAGGAGGGAAGGCAGATAAGGGGAGGGGGGAGGAGAAATGCGACACGGCGGGCAGGGGAGGGGGCGGAGCGGGGAGAGGGAACAGACGGAGGGAAGCCAGATAAGGGGAGGGGGGAGGAGAAATGCGACACGGCGGGCAGGGGAGGGGGCGAGGGGGGAGGAGAAATGCGACGTGCGGATGAGGGAACTGATGTGCACGCGCTTTTAAGCTCAATGCGCATGCGCATTGAGCTTAAAAGTCACGGGCACTGCAAGGAATCGCCACGATTCCTTGCAAGTTGGTTCAAGAGTGGATAAGCCCCCATAGTCTCGCAAGCTCGATGCGCATGCGCATCGACAGGCGAGACCTAAAAACTAAGGTCATAATTGATGGTCATCAAACCTCCTGTAACCACTTCACATGAACACTAAATAAACAATCTTTAGAAATGTTTAAGGATTACACTAATTTAAGACTCTTATTTAGAAACAATCATTCTACAAAGGAGCATTATAATTTTATTTATATAGCGCTCAATAACCTTGACGAGGCATTGATGCGCTTTTCAGTGAGCAGCACGCTACTTTGAAAAGCAAAAAGGATTAGTGGTGAATTAGTATAATGAAATATGAATTCATTTGAGCAGTGGACATGTGAGTCTGTTAGTTGGATCAAAACGGAGAATGGGGGGATAGAAGCAGTAAGGGTCTAGAAAGTGTTAATTTCGAGATTATACTAGTAGGTGGTTGAGATGGGTTAAGTAGAGCTGGAGGGGGAAAAGTCTCTAGGAGTGGATTTGGGAGAAAAATCAAGTCTCGGATGAGTCTACAGAGGGATACATGATGGAAGGGTTTAGAAAGGGTTATTTGGGAGATCTGAATAGTAAAAGGAGTTGATGCAAGGAGGGATAAAAGAAAGAACAGTCTAGAAAGGGTTATTTTGGGGGTCATAGAAGTAGAATGAGGTATAAGATAAGTCATTGAGTGGAGGTAGAGGATATATTGAGAGAGGTATAGGGTGCGATTTTGGGTAGTGCAATAGAGAGGCTAATTTATTTTAACAGTAGATGTAATAAATACATAGATACATAATTACATAGTAGGTATATATGTATTAAGAAGGTAATATATCAACATTTAAGTTGCATTTAATAAACTCAGGCTTTCAAGTTGTTGCTGTACTTTAAGCTAATTTATTTGTGAAGCAACTGTAGACAAATAGTTATGATAAAATGTACATATTGAGCTAGATAGGAAAATTAAGAACAATAAGCTTCTAATCAAATACTTAGATGAAAACTATTAGGTGATCTATATACATGTTAAGCATAGAACCATAAATAATATGTACATTTGTTAAGTAGACATAAAGTGTATCTGTATATGTATTAGCATGATTAGTATACCCGAATTATACAAAGAAATACACATATCTACATAATTACATATAATCAAATTAAATGCTTATAGGCAGAGGGATATGCTATTCATTTATTTTTAGAGTACGGTGGTTCTGTAGGGAAGAGCCACCTATTTTTTTTCTTATAAGGCTAGGTTCCAATCTGAAAAGGAGGTTCCTTTGTTAAATGCATTTTGTGACTTTACTCCTGATTAAGAGAAGCCCTGTTCCATGCATTGCTTTGTTGGTAATACAAAGCATCTTGAATGCAAATCTTCTGTCAACCGGTAACCAATGTAGGGCCATTGTGGCAGGGGAGATGTGGGCTTGTGACTTTACATGTAGGAGTAGTTTGGCAGCAGAATTCTGAAACTATTGTAGTCTTTTCATAGTTGATAAAGATGATTCATGATAGAGGCCATTGGTGTATTCAAGTTTATACAGTACAAGAGAGAGCGTAGCCTGGACCTTGTGTGGAAATTCCAGGTGGGGGAAGATACAAAATTTGATTGATTGACATCACAGAGTTTTCATACGAATCAATCTTGATTTTGCTAATTTGTCCACTTAGACATTCATTAATAGCTTGGATTCCATGGCACTTCCAAAGTTCCCTACTTTCTTAGATACTTTAGAGGTGTTCCCAGAATGTCAGGCCAGGAAGTGAGTGGGTCATAATTTTTCCTTTTTGGAGGTATTCGATTTGAGATGGCTGCATGTCATCTACTGATCAACGGCTGTGAGGCAACTGAAAATTTGAGAATTTTCAATGTCGTTCGGGCTTTTCAGTTTAAAGAGTATTTGTGTGTCATCTGGTCAGTTATAACATGTGAGCTGAAATGTCATCTAGATGTTGAAAAGCATGGGTGAGATGATAGAGCCTTGAGGGACCTCTGCTTTTGTGAAGTACGGTTTGGATGAGAAAGGGGGAGAATGGATGACATTTGTTCTCTTTTGAAGGTAGGATGTGATCCAGTCGAGAGCACTCCCTACTATGCCAGCGTCATTGAGTGCTTGTATTAGAGTGTCATGTCATGGTCAATTGTGTCAAAGGTGTTGAGAGGTCCAAGAGAAGAAGTGAGGCAACCCTAGTCCAGTCGACTGTGTTCTTAAGGTCATCCAAGATTACAATGAGGGCAAGGTCTGTGCCTCTTGTTGGATGGAATCCTGTTTGGAAGTTCGAAAGTATGGAGTTCTCTTCAATGAATTGTGACATCTGGGTGAATGCTGCTCTTTGTAGCAGTTTGTCCAGGAAATGTTCATTTGTAATCAGGCTGTAGTTGTTGGGGTCAAGCGGGTCCCGGCTTGTTTTCTTTAGTAATGGGCCTACGTATGCCTTTTTTAGGTCTTCTGGAAAGATACCCATAGTTAAAGAATTGTTGATGATTCTTATTACTGGTGAGGAAGTTAGAAGAATGTTCTTAAAGCTTTGCAGTGGACCCGGGTCAGAAGGGCAGCCAGTAGGCCTGCTTGCTTTAACCACATCCATAAATTCACTTTGTGATATTTGTGAGTATGTTGAAACACCGGCAAAAAAGCCCTATCTGTGGGTAAGGGCCTATTCCAGTTTTATTGCTTTGAATCTTGCCAGATCTCTGATTACTTTATAGGATACCAGGTTAAAATTACACCCTGGAAACACTTTTAAACTGAAAAAAATGCTGTTTTGTGAAAACCTTAAGGCTGGAGTTGGATATGGTTGCAAATCTTTTTCAAGGATACAGGCAAATTATGATCATGTGGTTTTACCTGAAAACTAGTGATCAGGAGTCATTAGCACACATTGGGTATAAGGAATTAATTTCATTACCACATTATTCCTTATTTTATAGGGTATAGGGTGCGATATTGGGTTGTGCAATGGGGGGGCTAATTTATTTTAACAGTAGATGTAATAAATATATAGATACATAATTACATGAAAGGTATATATGTATAAGGAAGGTAATATATCAACATTTAACTTGCATTTAATAAACTCAGACTTTCAAGTGGTTGCTGTACTTTAAGCTAATTTATTTGTGAAGCAACTGTAGGTAAATAGTTATGATAAAATGTACATATTGTGTTAGATAAGAAAATGGAGAACAATAAGCATCTAATCAAAGAACTTAGATGAAAACTATTAGGTGATCAATATACATGTTAAGCATAGAACCATAAGTAATATGTACATTTGTTAAGTAGACATGAAGTGCATCTGTATATGTAAAGCATGATTAGTATACCCATTTATACAAAGAAATACACATATCTAGATACTTACATATAATCAAATTAAATGCTTATATACACAGGGATATGCTATACATTTATGTTTGTGTATGGTGGTTCTGTAGGGAAGAGCCAACTCTTCAGTAATGTTCTGAAGATAAGGTAGTTATCCGTGGATCTTATGTTTGGGGCTAATACGTTCCATAGTTTGGCTGCTTAAACAGAGAAGGATGTGTCACCTATTTTTTTTTTCTTGTAAGGTGGGATTTTAAGGCTAGGTTCCAATCTGAAAAGGAGGTTACTTTGTTAAATGCATTTTGTGACTTTACTCCTGATTAAGAGAGGCCCCGTTCCATGCATTGCTTTGTTGGTGATACAAAGCAGCTTAAAAGCGAATCTTCTGTCAACCGGTAACCAATGTAGGGCCATTGTGGCAGGGGAGATGTGGGCTTGTGGCTTTACATGTAGGAGTAGTTTGGCAGCAGATTTCTGAAACTATTGTAGTCTTTTCATAGTTGATAAAGATGATTCATGATAGAGGCCATTGGTGTATTCAAGTTTAGACAGTACAAGAGAGAGAGTAGCCTGGACCTTGTGTGGAAATTCCAGGTGGGGGAAGATACATCACAGAGTTTTCATACGAATCAAGCTTGATTTTGCTAATTTGTCCACTTGGGCATTCATTAATAGCTTGGATTCCATGGTAATTCCAGAGTTCCCTACTTCCTTAGATACTTTAGAGGTGTTCCCAGAATGTCAGGCCAGGAAGTGAGTGGGTCATAATTTTTCCTTTTTGGAGGTATTTGATTTGAGATGGCTGCATGTCATCTACTGATCAACGGCTGTGAGGCAACTGAAAATTTGAGCATTTTCAATGTCTTTGGGGCTTTTCAGTTTAAAGAGTATTTGTGTGTCATCTGGTCAGTTATAACATGTGAGGTGAAATTCATGTAGATGTTGAAAAGCATGGGTGAGATGATAGAGCCTTGAAGGACCTCTGCTTTTGTGAAGTACGGTTTGGATGAGAAAGGGGGAGAATGGATGACATTTGTTCTGTTTTGAAGGTAGGATGTGATCCAGTCGAGAACACTCCCTACTATGCCAGCTTCATAGATTCTTTGTATTAGAGTGTCATGGTCAACTGTGTCAAAGGTGTTGAGAGGTCCAAGAGAAGAAGTGAGGCAACCCTGTTCCAGTTTACTGTGTTCTTAAGGTCATCCAAGATGGCAATGAGGGCAAAGTCAGTGCCTCTTATTGGATGAAATCCTGTTTGGAAGTTCGAAAGTATGGAGTTCTCTTCAATGAATTGTGACATCTGGGTGAATGCTGCTCTTTGTAGTAGTTTGTTCAGGACAGGTCCATTTGTAATCAGGCTGTAGTTGTTGGGGTCAAGCGGGCCCAGGCTTGTTTTTTTTAATAAAGGGCATACGTATTCCTTTTTTAGGTCTTCTGGCAAGATACCCATAGTTAAGGAATTATTGATGATTCTTCTTACTGGTGTGGCAGCAGTGGTAGTTAGAAGAATTTTCTTAAAGGTTTGTAGTGGACAAGGGTCAGAAGGGCAGCGGGTAGGCCTGCTTGCTTTAACCACATCTATAAATTCACTTTGTGATATTTGTTAGTATGTTGAAACACCGACAAAAAAGCCCTATCTGTGGGTAAGGACCTATTCCGGTTTCATTGCTTTGAATCTTGCCAGATCTCTGATTACTTTACATGATTCCAGGTTAAAATTACACCCTGGAAACACTTTTAAACTAAATACTATGCTAATTTGTGAAAACCTTAAGGCTGGAGTTGGATATGGTTGTAAATCTTTTTCATGGATAAGGCAATTTACGAGCATGTGGTTTTACCTGAAAACTAGTGATCAGGAGTCATTAGCACACATTGGGTATAAGGAATTCATTTCATTACCACATTATTCCTTATTTTATTTAGCTGTAAAAGATGCATCAACTGCCTGGCAATCTATTGCTACTCTCTAGACTGTATCATGTTTAAGGCCTTATGTAGAAGCTGGTTAAACAAACTGATTAGAGCAGTGTCATCAATACAATTCTAATCATTGTATGCAAATTAAAAGGATGGGGCTGTTGTGTATACTCCTTCTCACTAATGGAATGCAATCTTATATTAGAGTTTATTTAGATATTTTTTATTTTGTTTAAAGAAAAGTTAAAACAGGTGAACTTATGAAGGAGCACTGAATTGTTTGAGTGGCGCATAAAAACGCCTTTCACTTAAAATACAGTTGTGTCTTGTCAATTAAATTTTTGAGTACTGAGAAAAAACATCAGTTGCATGACGCAGGGACAGCCCAATCTTTTGATAAAGCTGGGCCCAGATGTTTATTATTACTCGACCCAATAGTACTAATTTTATCAAATTCACAAGGATGAATTACTGAGTAAATCAACCAGGATTTGAACCTATGACGATGAGGTCAAACACAAATCCTGGCAGCCCTGCATTAATCCACTGAGCAACCATACCCAGGTACAAGTATACATATAAACCACACAAGATGACAAATCATGGTCTATAATGCAAGTTACATCAGAAACTCTTACAAAATTTGACACAGAAGCAGTAGACTTCCATTGCACTCTAAGATTTTCCTGGTTTGTATTTCTGCTGTTTCATACCTTCTGATCTCTACTCTGTCTTCCACTGTTGTGTCAGCGACAGGGGATGCCAAGTGTTATTATCAGCCACACTTCAGATCTTTACCTCAATCCAACTTTATTCAATGAAAGTAATCATTTCTTAGACAGGCAGCTTAGCCTGCCAGCAGCCCAAGGCACTGCAGCCAATTACAATGTTTTGCATTCTTTCCTTTATTTTTTGCTATTTATAAAATACTTTTCAAGTGCAAACTAAGTAAGAAAAAATATTGGCGCTTGTCTCTGAAACTGACAAGGAACAAGAATGACATGTTTACTTAATTAGCCACACATCTAACTTATATGTATTCATCTTCCTTTCATTGTGACGCGAGTTTATAGCTTGCACAGTAAATAAAACAGATCAACATATGTCAGGACAGCAATGAATCGACATTGATTTTCTCACATCCCCACCACCATACATAATTTAGATATTCCAGGAGACCAAGAATGGTGGGATTTTACTGTGTGAACAGTTGATTAAACATTAATTGAAGGGTAGAGATCACCACGAATAGTTTCTCGAAAAATTCTCTAAGTAATCTGGCTTTCCCACTCACTTCCTTGTAATGTATCACTGCATTCTCAAAATGGTCCTCTGTGACTCCACTGTTGAAGATAACATAACTTTCTTAAAATGAAAACAAAGGCTCAGGCCTGCAAACAGAATGCACCCGGTCAAAGTCAACGCAATGAAACAAACATATTAGCATTAACCTATGTTCAGTTTGGGACAGAAAATAGTCCTGGGCACCAAAATAAAAATGTCCCCCATTAGAGAATCAGAGAGTCAAGCAATCAGAGAGGTAAAGAAGTGGCCCACATTTGCAAATCAAGGCAGTTTTGAACTTGTAACTATAAACTATATTTGTGCTTTGCAAATTATGGGCAACTGCATGCACTTGTGCTTGCTGCAGGCATGGTTTGCGGTAATACCAGACAGAAATCTGGCCCGCCAGACAATAAAACAGGCCCACAAACTGCCAAAAAAAGCAGCCCACACACTGACCTGTCATAGCAGCTGTTCGGGGACTGAGGCCATCATCAAAATGCTTTCAGGAACTTCATACTGTAGTGACCCACCCTAAAGTACTGTTGATGCCGCATTCTCAGTTTTAAACCTGGGTATGGGAAATAACCACAGGAATCAATGCTTGTTCTCTGATTCCCACGTTTTCCTTTACTTTACTGCCTTTTCACATATCACATTATGCCCGAATGTATTATGGTGCAACGTGAACAGCAAAAAGAACTCAGAAAAATGGTTATCCTGGCAATCCATGATATTGCCAATTCAGCTACAAAAATATCTTTACAGCCCAATTAGTTATACTGACTCGGCTTATTTTTGGGAAGAGATGTTTGCAGTGGAAATGCACAGATACGGTGCAGATCTGATCCCAGTGACCCCCGCACAATGCCAGAAATCAGACCTACGTGTCATATCAATCTCTATTGTGGTGCTCAGTAGCAAGCACGCGTCTCCACCTTTAAAGTTGGGTGTTTAGCTGTGGTCGAAGTGGGGGGGGGGAAAGGTAGGGGAACTGTGGGCGGAGAATCAGAAGGTGGGAATACCCTGAGGATTGGATCAGTGGGCGGAATCAGAGGTGTGGCCAGAAAGAGCAAAACATCCCAGATTTTAGTATTTGGCATTTCACTGACCAGTTACAGCTTATTAAGTTATTTAATTGAACCAATGGAAACACTTGTTTATTTAAGGTTTAACATGAGATATTGACATTAAAATACATTCACTAAGTGGGATATGTTTCCAATCACAGATTGTCCCAAATGCGCTTAAAAGTGGAATCACAACCCATTTGTCTCGGAGCCATGCAGTTTCTGTCATCAGCAGTTCTCTTCACTTTTTCCACAAGAGCAGTTAAAACATGAATGGCAAAATAACCTAGTTTGGAAATGTTTTCGACATAATTATGGCTCTGCCATATTTACCACACAAATACATCATCTGCTGCATAATCTGACGATTTTTTTTTTTTCACAACCAATTTTATTGAGCAAATGAGCATCAAGAATGTGGCATCTCCACACACCAAGAACACCACAACAATATCAATATAGTAATTACATAGGCAGCAAATGATAGAGCAGACTCAGAATAGGCTCAGTATAAAAACTCCCCAGCAACCTACCCTAACCCACAACGCTACCCCCCCCGCTCTGAATCCCCCCCCCCCCAATCCCCCCACCACACGTGTATAGAAAGCAATAGAGAAAAAAATATATAGGCAGGGGGGTATAATCTGACGATTTTAACAAAAAAATTGTTTGTAGCTCCAACAGATCAAAAGTTACAAAAAATGTGACTTGTATTGCTGCAAAGTGGAGGACCCTTTGCAAAGGTTGACATGTCACCTTTCTCACTGCTGCATTTGCATATTACACTGGTACTGAGGCAAAATCTTTGCAGATACTTTTAATATGGGTAAAAATGTCCAAATAATAAAGTATCAAAAACTGTATCACATTACGCTGCAGCCCTTTTTTCTGAATAATTTACTCAACAGTGCGACATAATTTTGTCCTCCATTGCTGCATATTTTCAGTGGCCCGAAAGCAGGCAGCACATGTTAAAAGTGCTTGTGAATGAAGCAGAGATACCATGAAGTTTGCAAACTTTGTTTGGGATGCGTACAAATCCTGCATTGCTGATCCCTGGTGAGTTGCGCTACTGCTGCTGAAACAAGGACAATGGAGGTACCAATCGGTGAGGCGGACTTGCCTCAAGGGTCATGTGACCTCACTGGCAGAGTCACTGTCGCTCTAGGGTGTGCTGCTTCGGAGGTCTACCCGCAAGCTTGGAGGGGAACTTCAGTATGGATGGTGGTCGACAGGCCTTCAAGGTTAAACCACACTTGCCGCCGCTAGTGTGCACCTGCTGGTGATAAGAAACCAGGGCTTCTACAGTCTAATGGGACCTTCTAGGGTCTAGAATGGGAACGTGCTCCCTAAAGAGAGTGGTCTGGTGGACTGGTCATCAAGGCTGAACCTGGTTCCCCTTTTTCAAATGTGGAAGCTCTGGCCATAGTGCCACATCCTGTCCCCCACATCCATGTTGTGCATGCACATGCAGGGGGGTATGTGCCCCCACCCCCCCAACATCCTGGGGGCCCGCAACAGGCCACCAACCTCGACATCCGCATGGCCGCCATGGAAAGGCTGCCCCCGCCTGCATCCTGATATGGATGGCAGTGTCTAGTAGACACCGCCACGATATTAGACCCTTTTCCGCTCGGTCGACTTTTCGACTGGGCGGAAAAGTGATGGATGGTCTTCCCGTCCACCGCGGTACCCCCCGCCATACTAATATGGCGGGGGAAATGGGTGGCAGGGGGGCTAGGATGTAGGGCAGATCACCACCGCCATGCGGGCGGTGGCAAACCGCCCTACATCCTAATGGGTCCCCAGATCTCTGCACTGTATGTTGCAGTTGGAATACATTGTGATTAAAAATGTTCTTAATCACAAGGACTATTTTTGTCTTTTTGGGCTGTGGGAGAACAAGGATTGAATTAATAACTTTGGAGAACTTAATCCTTCTGTGCACCACATGATCAGCCCAGGAACCGTTAGCTGCAAATACCAGCCCCAAATAGGGAAAAGTGCAAGTGCGTTGTAACCTTTGGTTGTCAATAATGATAGAGTTTAAAAGATACTTTTTCAGCCCACAAGCCATTATGAACGATTTTTTAAAATTAGTACACAAATCAAGGCTAGCCATAAAATCTACAAATCCTTGTACTAAAACACGTAAAGCATTAGGTGTGCGACCCATTAAGTCGTCAGCAAACAGGCGGGGAGTATATTACCATTAATTTTGGGAACATCATTGGAACGTGTTATCAATGATTTCTGTAAGTCATTGATGTATAAAATAAAGAGGAGAGGGGCCAGGACACAACCCTGCCTGTCCCTTCTACCAACTTCAATGTTGTTTCAAACCTCCCAGCCCTTATTGATCCTCACCTGGGCTTTCAAGTCTTTGTGCAAATAGACTAAAAAATAAACTAAAACCTCATCCAATCCATATTTTAAAAGGATAGACCGTAAGTGTGACCTGTTAACAAAGCCGAAGGCCGAGGTAAGATCCATAAAAAACAAATAAATAGGGTTGTTTTGTGCATTGGTATATTTATCTACGACCAAGTTAAGGTTTAGACACTGAATGATTCTGCCTATTTTGCTTCTGAACCCTAACTGACATGGTTGTAAAATACGATCTTCCTGGCCCATATCTTGATCTTATTCTACAGGATCCTCCCTAAGATTTTCAGAGTATTGTCTCGCAGGGAGATCGGTCTATAACAGCTTGTATTAGATTGGTTGCCCTTTTTAAGAATTGGTGCAATAATGCTAGTTGACCATGTGCTTGGGATCGGGGCATTGGTTAGGTAATTAAAAACATTTAATAAAAGAAGCGCCCAGAACTCTGGTTTGTGTTTAATGAGGTCAATGGGTAGCCCATCAGGTCCAGGGGCTTTGTTGCCCAAGCTTTGTTGAATGACATCCTCCAATTCCGATACAGAGATTGAGATCCCAGCGGGGGCTTGATATTCAACGGGTCAGTTTGTATTGGAGCTGAATAAATCATAGAAAAATTAGCTTCCCAAGCCTCACTGCTTATATTGCAACTTATCGGGGTCAGTTATTGTCCCATGGACGTCATATCTTTAACCGCTGCCCAAAAGCCATTCCCATTCTTTGATATAGCAGCACATGCAAGAGCCTTAATAATTTAATAAGACAGGGTCTGTAGGGTTCGTTGAAAGTGCCTTACGGAGCTGTCTATTAGCTGGGGAACAGTCACTGTTGAGCCATCTTGGTCCATGCTGTGCGTCCACACAGAGTTTAGATAGCATGTATTTGATACCCTCACAATGTTTTGCAAAAGCACCGATTACCTCAGGGTTGTGATCATATAACGACAAGTATAGTTGATGGGTATCGGATAGTCCCTTACCATCTTATAAAACAAATCAGTATTATCAACTCCACCCCAAACTATTCTTAGGTTGTCAGCGGTAGGAGTCAAGTACCTAGCACCACACTCTTTAGCATATGTCGGCTTAGGGGTGATTCTTAATATTATTTTAATAGGATTGTGGTCACCATGGACGGTTGGGACAACCTCACCCTTCAGCAAGGAATATTCAAGGGTGGGGAGATAAAAACAGAGTCAATAGTGGAAACACTGCCCCTACCTCTAAATGTTGGCTCAGTGGGGCTGTTGCTATTGGTTATTGCAGCAATTTCCATTAAATTGATAAAGTTATTGTTACATAGATGATCCGATAAGTCTACCCCCTGTTACACTGCGACGCCTTGGAGATAGAGTCTATACCTAGGATATTTGCCCTGGGGATCTTGGCATTAAATCTCCCCCCAAACAGATACTGGCTAAGTTATCAAAGCCTTTTTGAAGTTGTAATGTAGAAATAAAATCAACCAAGTTAATAAAATGCATGTTATGTAGGGTTTTGAAAATCATTATTATAAAAATTAATTAGGCAAATAGATACGCCCCTTTTATAGATTAGCGCCTAAAATGTGTCACTTTTAGTGTCTAGGACCTTGACACTACCTCCAGCAGAGACATTAACCCAAATTGAGAGCCCGCCTAATGGGCGGCCTAGCTTAGGAGTTGGGACAACAATATTAAAACATTTGAACCCTTCAAGGTATAAATCTTGCGTAGCCCAGGCCTACTAAAACATAAGGATGTCCTATTTTTGAACTATTTTTAACCAGTCTGGTAAGGTTTTTTTAGATGCCAAACCAGCAACATTCCAGCTTAGTATGTGTAAGGTTGTATCAATAATAGACTTAATTGGGGTATCATGCTCTAGTGTCCCTGGTGAATGATTACTTAGTATGGGGGTGGTCTAGCTGAATACTGGTTAGGGTAACAGTCAACCCTGACTATCCAAACCAGACAAGACTGAGAACCTATTATGCATATTTAAGAAGGAAGGGTCATTAGTTACAAACCTGGGGTCATTTTGTAAAATTAACCCAGTGGCAATGACAAAATGTGAGTTGGGTTGATGGTATTAACCTCATGTACCTTTAGTAGTGATTTAACCATAGATGGATTTCAAAAATTGATCACTACGCAGTTCCCCTCTATGTTCTTTGATGACGCCCCCACCCACCCTACTCTTCATACCATGATGATGTCATTCATATTTGATACCTTAACCCCTCTATGTTTAGATAGCCAGGCCGTGCTCTTATTATGCAGTTGAACCCACGTTTCTTTTTGGTTTTGCTTGAGGGTGGATACACCTGCTAATACCAATACAAAGGGACACACTGCTGGTGGTAAACTCAAATCCTCCCTACTAGGCTCAAGGGTCCTAGTTCTCGCTGGGTCAGGGACACCCTTGCTCCAACTGCCCAGCCTAGGATTTACACTAACTGGAATATTCACACATTCACATTGGGGGATAGGGGGCATATGCGGAACAGTGCCAGACATACCTCTGACACCATCCAAGTTAGAGGGATTTTCAGGCACAGTAGTATGTTTCAATAGGAAACACTCCTTAACTTTGCTACATGTTCCACAAGAACCAATTGGTGCGAATGGTGTTGATAAAATAAACTGCTAGTCAGAATTAGAGTCAGTAGAATCTGACCCCTACCCCCGCCACCCCCCCACCCCATTATAACAGCATGCTCAGTAGGTTTTTGTTGTAGACTTAATTTGTTCACAAAGGTGTCTAAGTGATCTAATCGCTTCCATAAGCAAGTACATTTTTTATCTATTAGATCTTTAATACGTTCAAAAACAGTGTCTACGACAGAGTTAAAGATGATAGACTCCTCCAACGATCAAAGCACACAAAATGCATTGTTCATCATCTACCACTAAGTTAGTGTGAAGAAAGACCCTTCCAAATCTATGATTTCAGTATTGGTGCAATGGCATTTGGGATTGCATTACTCTAATCTGCAGTGCACATATGAGTTCCTTGCTCACTTTGCCACTGGATTCAAGCAAGCCTGGCTGGAGACAGCTGTAATGCCAGAAACCGGTCCTAGGAAGCTTGTTTCCGGTCCAGGAAAGGCATGGCTTGGCAGTTCGGGCTGGACTGTTCCCATGTTGGCCATGTCTGAACTGGGGTGGTAGAGTGGGCTAAAGAACGGTGATGGATTAAACCCAGATCTGAGAACTGGGTGTAAGTGTTGATTGGTTCAGATGCTCCTTCCATCACCGCCCCCTTTTGTACCGCTTTGTTCGTCATAAGTTGGCAGGGTATGCTCAGAGTGAGTCCCTTGCTCACTTTGGCCCACATGCATCAAAGTAGATTGCATTCGCAATCGGTGCAAATCGCATAATTCACCCGTTTGCGAATGCAATCTATGTCTTTGAGATGCATGAATCTTTTTGTAGTTTTTCACATTTTAAGAAATCGCAAGTACATTTGCGATTTCTTAAATGTCTCGCAATCCATGCGAATCGCTTTTTTTTGCGATTTTTTCCAATGCATCAAAAATCGCAATTTGCGATTTTACATGAAATCGCAAATTGCATTTCCAAAAATTAGAAGAAGTCTGACTTGGTGTTAAATATTCGCAGTCATTGGGAAACTAGTTTTCTTCATGAAAACAGCTGTGTTGGGCCTTCATGGAAGTGGAAGTAGCCTTACAAAATTACTTATTTGTACAACATGAAGTAAAACAGGCTATATGTCAAAAAATATGTCAAAGGCTGATGGTGTGTGACCTGACACATACACACAACGGTGTGTTAAAAATCAATATGTAACAGGAGGGATGTACTGATGTTCCTTCAAAACCCAACACAATGTTGTTTTTGTGATATGTTGGTAGGCAAACTTGTACATATGCATTGATACATTTATGGAGCTACTACCAGAAAATCTATTTGCGTAGGAGTTGCTGATGTTAACATTTTAAAGACATTTGGGTGTGTAAGTATAGTTCTGAAACTCTCATTCATTTGCACTGCTCATGAAAGCAGAACACATATGACAAGTGCCTTGTTGATTGGCAGCCACAGTATATAAGGCAGGTGTCTTTCAAGTTCCCACTTTTGTTGGGCTTCACAGAACCTCCAGGAGCATTGCACAATGGTAGCACTTTTCTTCTTGGCATGCCGCCACAGATTGAGAGTAGCAGCAGGATGGAGGAGAAGGCAGATACAAGAGCGAATATTTAGAGTACGCATAACCTTGCTTGGGCAAACTGATGATGAGATTTATGATAGGTACCGGCTCACTGGTAATTTAATTTTAGATTTAATTAATGAGTTGGATCCTATTTTGCAAAGGGAGACTCGCAGGACTAAAGCAATACCTACTCATGTACAAGTCCTATGCTCTCTACACCTCCTAGCTTCTGGTTCTTTTCAGGGAGTAGTAGCCATTGCTGGTGGTGTCTCCCAGAGCTCCCTTTCTAGATTTTTTAATGCTTTTTTGGATGCTATGTTGCAAAGAATAAGGAATTATATTAAGTTTCCTACTACTCAACAGGATTTGTTGAAAACCAAAGTAGATTTTTATAGCTTGGCACAATTCCCGCATGTAATAGGCTGTGTGGATGGGACACATGTACCTATATGTCCGCCCTCAGAAAATGAGTACATATTCCGTAACAGGAAATCTTTCCACTCTCTTAATATTCAAGTGATATGTAACTCTAATACCATTATCACTGACATAGTGGCTAGTTACCCTGGCAGTGCCCATGACTCATACATCTTTAAGCACAGCGCAATACATGCAAGACTTCTTGCTGGACAGTTTGGAGATGGTTATTTGCTAGGTAAATATGAAAAATCAATTTATATTCACTTTCAAAAAGTCAAATACTTTCATTGCTTTAGAAATTACATTCATATATCTATGTTTTTTAAAAGGTGACAGTGCCTATGGTGTCCGCTCTTATATTTTGACTCCATACCTCAACCCAGCAACTAGAAAGGAGCAACATTTCAATCAAGCTCACAAATCAACTCGCAATGTCATTGAGAGGACCTTTGGTGTTTTAAAATCAAGGTTCCGCATACTGCATAAGACTGGTGGAAGTTTGCAGTATAATCCCAAAATTTGCTGTAAAATAGTTGCTGTCTGTGCAATGCTACACAACATGGCAACAGAGAGAGGCATCATTTTAGAAGAAGAAGATCTCCTACCACCAAATAACAATCAACCACAGCAACCCCCAGCCAGACAACATGGACCAGAAGCAGCAGAAGGAAGGAGAAGAAGAGCTGAGATTACACATAATTATTTTTGAGTAAGGTACAAGTCTTTAATATTGTTTTTGACAGAAATGTATTTCAACAAACTTAAGATGAAGTGCTTTCAAAGTAGCTTTTTCAGCTAATAACTAAATCAAATCATGACATGTTTGTATTGAAATAAATCTTGTAAATATGAAACTGTTGGTAAATGCAACATTCTTCAAATAGTCATGCATTTCAAAAAATTTGAAATCATGTTACTTTTTACGCCCTCGCAGACCTAAAGCCTTCCCAGCAATTTTATCTTTCTCCATAACCATTAAGCTCCCTTCTTTCACATTTCTATTACTACGTCTTGTTCCAGAATTGGAACACTCTGGTGGGTCTACATTTTGTGGACCCTCAACACTGTTAACATTTGAAAAAGTAATCCCTGGTGGTTCACAACTGTTTGTAGCTTGTACTAAATCATTCCCTCTCACCATTCCCCTTGAAATTTCAACCAAAACATCATTTAATTTTTCATGCATGACAACATTTTGTTTGCTGATTTTTGATGCACAATTTGAAATACGTGACAACTGTCTATTATGACCATGTAAGCTGGTCATTAGCCTCAGGTGCCTATTCAAACTTTCCTTATGTTGCATTTTCATTACAGTGCACATTTGATTCTAAAGACTTAGCAATCCTGTCAAGTTTCACAGCAGTTGCCTCATGGCCTTTTTTAAAGCATCAACCATCCTATTCATAGTGCTGTGAATTTCACCTAGTTGTTTTGACATATGTCCAATTTTGCCTTTAATAATTCTGACATCTTTGCCTTGCAGGCGCTGTATCTTCAAAATTTTGTCCTCAACAACACTGCCAGTGCATGACCCGTCTTCAAATGTGGCCAAGTTAGTTGTTCTGGGACGTCGTCTATAAAATTGACTTTGCCTCCTTCGCCTACTAGGCCTTGCGTTGGTGACGGTTGATCTTGGTTCAGATCTTGACACAGGATTATTTTGACTGTTACCCTCCTCTGAATCAGTTTGCAATAACTGGCATACTCTTTGCCTTTCATTCACTGGCAGATTAGCAGTGGAAGTACTTGGATTATTCCCCTCTTCATTGACATGGATTTCTAGGGTACTGAAATCCCGCAAATCTTGCTCTATTAATTGTTGAAGTAATTCTGTTTGAA
The DNA here is from genome assembly GCF_964263255.1 of Lissotriton vulgaris. Taxonomy (NCBI): domain Eukaryota; kingdom Metazoa; phylum Chordata; class Amphibia; order Caudata; family Salamandridae; genus Lissotriton; species Lissotriton vulgaris. Next base: position 432,339,884 of record NC_141696.1, on the reverse strand, counting down.
AAAAGGTCAAAGATATCTTTTACTTTACAAGTTGCTTTTGAAATGTGAAAATAAAAACAAAGTTACATTATGTGTACTTGTTTCCATGACATGCTTTCATTAACATTGAAATTGCTCTGTGTCTCAATTAAAGTTACTGATATGTCTCTCACCCCACAACATCTTGAAAAAACTACATTTCCCAAGATGCATTGCTTAAAGCTTGAATGGATTTGTACTCTGAAGCAAGCCACTTCATAAAATGTAATGTAATTAGTACATGGAGTTCTTAAAAGCACGCTTTCCCTATTTTCACTTTGCCAAAGGCCAATATTTTTTTAAAAAAAAGGTTTTGTTACATTTTATATTCAGACTTACCTTCAGAAGGGGTAATGAGATCAGACGTGTCTATGTTGTGTACACCCACAACTGCCTCAGTCAAAAGTGTCCCTTCCACAAGGTCATCCAAAGGGGTTGTAGGTATGTCTTTAGGGGGACCACCTCCAGTTTTATTTGCAGATTTTACTCTGGTCGCAATCTTCTCCTTTGCGCGACTGCGCAAGTCGTACCACCTTTTTTGTAAGTTGCTGATTTCACGGTGGGCAACACCAACAGCATTCACCTTGGTTTGTATGTTGATCCAAATATTTCTTTTAAAAACATCAGGCACCTTATGTGACAACTTGCCAAAAAGTTGATCATGCCTGTCAGTCACCTCTTCAATTAGGATTTCAAGTGCCTTCTCTAAAAACTTAATTTTCCATTTTCTTAAGGGCCCCTCATCCTCATGATTTTCCATCTCTATTTCTCCTCAAAAGTGAAGCACACAGACTGCAGCAGCAACCTCTCCAAGCAGCCTCCAAATCCAACTGCCAGAGCCACAGTCAAACCACTTCCCAGGTGCCTGTGATTGCCTTACTGGCTTCCTGGCAATCAGAGTAATGCAATTCATCATGTGGTGTTTTTCACAATTTGCGAATTCGCAAAATGCGAATTCGCAATTAAGAATTCGCATTTTTTGTGAAATTCTCAAAAAATTGCGATTTTCTGCAAATCGCAAAAAAATGCGAAAAACATGATGAATAGCAAATTGCGATTTCTTAATTGCGATTCCTTAAGATTCGCAATTAAGAAATTGCAATTTCTGACAATGATGCATGTGGGCCCTAGCCACTAGATTCAAGCAAGCCTGGCTGAAGACGGCTGTAATGCCAGAAACCGGTCCTAGGAAGCTTGTTTCCGGTACAGGAAAGGCATGGCTTGGCAGTTCGGGCTGGACTGTTCCCATGAGGCACAGGGTCAGATTGATTTGCATATGGCCATGTCTGAACTGGGGTGGCAGAGTGGGCTAAAGAACGGTGATGGATTAAATCCAGATCTGTTGACTGGGTGTGAGTGTTTGATTGGTTCAGATGCTCCGTCCATCACCACCCCCTTTTGTACCACATATGCCTTGTGGCATTCCAGTGTGAAGTCATTTTCAGTTAATTATGTGGAAAACTGTGGTGAACCCACGATGCATCTGAAGCATTGCAAGCACTACGAATGGCACTTCATTAGGGTGAGTCTAGGCAGCATGGATGCGCTGTCTCTCGGCATGCTGTATCTACGTCTGTGGACATTCACCACACCCATCACTTCCATTCGTTGCAGACCTGCCTTTCAACATTTCTTTGGCTTCTATGGTAAATGCTTTACATTTGTCCTGCCTTTTAGTTGTTTTGTTCCAGCCCTGGAGACTGACTCTGTTACATGGATCAGTTCACTTCTGGACATTTGGAGGCCGATTAGGATTGCGGACGGACCTGCGTCCGTCCGTTACCCCCGAGGTGGAGGGAACATCCGCAGGGGCTGCGGCGTTCCCTCGCAGTGCAATTAGGATGTGACCGCCACCATGGCGGTCACATCCTCAATATTTAACATTGCGGCGGGTGCTGCTTGAAGCAGCACCCGCCGCAAGGTTAAATATGCATGCTTCGCATTTGCATGCACAAAGCGACAGGCACCGCGCAGTGCCTGCCGCTTTGTGCATGCAAATGCAGGGGGGTACCATAGGTACCCCCCATGTGCACCCCCCACCCCCCGTCACCCTGGGGGCCCACAACGGGCCCCCAAAGAAAACACTGTATGCCTTTCCACGGCGGAGAAGCTGCCGCGGAAAGGCATTTGTTCTACCCCATCCTAATATGGCTGGCGGTGTCTGTTAGACACCGCCTCCATATTAGAGCTTTTCCGCCACGGTCGTAAGGCAACTGCGTCGGAAAAGCGGAGGACGGTCTTCCTGACCCCCCAGCCATCCTAATCTGGCAGGGAGTCTTTGAAGGCTACGCAGCGGTTTTTCCGCATCCTCTGGGCCGGCGGACACTTCTGCCGGCCCGGAGGATGCGGAAAAAAACGCAATCCTAATGACCCCCTTAGTTAGTTTGGGGACACTACTTTTCCTTTTGACTTGGCTCATGATGCCGTCCCCCCCACCACTTGCCGTTCAGCACTGCGTTTCCTGTTCATGTCAGCGCCTGTCGCAATTCAGTTACTCTCCCGATACTGCACCGCCCCCCAGCTCCTGCCACCCATCATTCTATTTGGTATTTATATGTTTTCGCTGTGATTTACACATACAATGTGTCATGTTTTTTTAATCATTCGCCCCTTGTTTTCTGTAGCAGCAGCGAGAAGATGCGGAAGTACTGCATATTTTCTCTTGTGGACTGCCTGCACTTCAGTTTTGACATACCACAGTGTTTTCAGTTCAGTCATGTCAAATGTGTTAATGACAACACAAGTCTAGGCTCAGAATTTGCTTGCGGCAGCTTTCCTGGAACATCAGTGTTCAAGCTTTTCTTGGTGAAGGAAAGCTACAGGACTAGCAACCTGAGACATTATCACAAAAACAGACTGCAAAACAAAGGCGCTCCACAGATCACTACAGTGCAGCACTCAGATATGCCAGGGCCCACTGGCAGCAGACAGCACCTACCCCGCACAGGAAGGCATGCTTCTCCTCTTGCTCTCACTTGTTTCAATCTGCTCAAAAGTAATCGGGAACAAGGAAATTGTGATAATAAAGCAGCTCTGGCTTAATAAATTGGTCCCAAACAGAATGTATGTCAAACTAGTTTAGAAGGTTAAAGCACCTACTGCTGATATTTACGCAATCCAGAAAGTATGAAGTTTGGTGATAAAATGGGGCTTGAGTACACCCTTGTATCACAGGTTAGTGTCATCAGAGAGTTAATTTGGCTGCCGCAGAGCTATGTGCAGGTCGGGGGTTTGCATTTAATGTAAGATAACTTATTGGGTTCACAAGCTTTTGTTGCAGAGGTCCTTGGGTTACTGGCAAGGTATAAGTTATGAGCCATGTGAAATGGCTGTTAGTAAGGTCTCAGTTTTAAAAACAAATCTCCATTTAACCTCCAAAGCATAAGTTTAAAAGCCAGAAGTTATTTTGCTCCAACTTTCATTACTATTAAGTTGATAAAGTGGTTTCTAAGAGATAGTAATAATCACTTATTATGTGGTAAAGAAATGAATGCAATTTGTTTTACATTCTTTATAAATTATTATTATTAGTGTACGTCGCATATACAGGTCTACATATCTCAGACTCAGAGCCTGCGAAACCTCTAGAAAGGTTACACTGCAGTCATTGTATTGATTCTCTACATGACAAGCTATGTGTGGAGGCTAAGGTAGATGTCCCAGCTTTGCTGCATTTGCCATCCAAATGTCCTCTGCTATACCATCACTTCCACAAAAGGAATAACTTCATCCTTGAAGTGAGGCATATTATGCAGTGCTATAATACTTATTAGTGTCAAACAGCCAGATTCATGAAGCAGAAATCGGCTCGCAAAGGGCCAGATTCTGAGAATCTGGCCCTTTACGAGCGCAATTTTTGCATTTGGGATTCATCATCCCAAATGCAAAAATCGCAATTCTAAAAATCGCTAAATTGCAAATAATTGCATTTAAGGAATTTCAATTTGAGATTCCTTAAATGCAATTCCTGACCCATTTTAAAATTGCGAATTCGCAATCTGGGGCCGCTATTTACAGCGAAGTGTAACTACGTGGTAAATAGCGAAAACTTAGAAAAATGCACTTCAGTGCGTTTTTCTAAGTTGTATGTTACACACACACATGTCCTTTGGACATGTGTGTGCGCAACACCTGTGTACATTACCATTTCAGGGGTGCTACAGGGTGTCCTTTGGACACCCTGGCACCCTTGAAATCGCATCCTTATTTGCGAATCGCTATTTGCTAATCGCAATAACGGAATGACTCCCCATTCATTCCTATTTAGGCCCATAGGAATGAATGGGGAGTCATTCCTTATTTGGGATTAGCAATTAGCGAATCGCAAATAAGGAAGCTGTAGAAATCGCAATTAATAATGCGATTTCTACATGAATCCCATTTTGCAAATTTTTAATAGCGATTCCTTAATAATCGCAATTAAGGACTCGCAAAACATGACAATGATGAATCTGGGGGAAAGCTTCCACCTTATGTTGTAGCACCCAGGATAATGTGCCTCATGGCTAAATACTTATGAAGTCCAAAAGATGAGTCCTATAGGCTATGCCAATGCCTGGTAGTATGACTGCAAATCAATATGTTCTTGGCCAAGTGTAGCTGTATAATTTATTTAACTTCAGTTAAACTCTCAGTGACGATGGGTGTTTGCCAGGAGATCCATAAAATATGTCAGTAAATCGTGTCACAGAAGAATTGCTATTCACCCCGTCATGAGACAACATCTACTTTATTCTTAATGCACATTCACTATTCATTAAATTAATTAATTCGGTTAATTAAAGTAATAAGTATTTATTACCCAATTTCTCTGTATAAATATAATTTTCTGAAGTTTGTCAAATAGTAAAAAATGCCATCCACAATAGTTTCCAATGTGTTCTAATGACCCCAGTGCATTTTAGTGCCACTTGTACTCTCAACAGGAAAGAAGAAATTGTCACGGCCAATTTACAGAATATCTAACACATCATTTTAAGATTCCCAACTCTAATTCTCAAAACTGCACGATATTCAGTCTATTGTAATTACCACTTGTGCAGTAGTCAACGTTTCATTGGAGTTTCACCGTTATGACAAATATGCCACCCATCTCTTCTTTTGCAGAGTGAGATTCATTATATGTTTCCTCATTTTGACAAAGGTTAGTATTTCTTTTATTTCTACTGTAGTTCAAGAAGTTTTAGAGCAAAAAACATCAAGTCTTGTGTCTTATTCAGACCACTTGGATTTGAAGTGCCAAGTCTCTCTATTCAATAGGACTGATTGTGGGAATGTGGTTCTGCTTCTATGACACGATAACTTACAAAATTACAACCCTTATTTGAAAAAATCAGGATTGCCCTCTTTCGCTGCCTATGCTCTAATCAGCACCTATCTCAGTCTTGAGCCTTATCTTGTAAGGATCAACAATTTACACCATAGATTGTTGTTAGTAGAAATATGTAATAATACCATTCACTTTCTTGACGCACACCCCAGACAAGGCACTTTTTTTGTGAATCTTCATATCTGTCTCTGTGGCAGACTGACAGCACAGACCACCTTGGATTTCATCCTCTTCTACAAACACTATTCTACTTTGAAGTCTGCATATATTTTACCACTTCTGAGGGAGGCAAATCGAAGGCAGTGCAGGGCTGCTATGGAGTTCTTGCAGAAGTTGTCTACTGTGAGGTTATGTTACTCCATTGCAGTTTTTATACAGCGGGCCACACGCCTACACTCTACACTGACACTATTAAATTATGCACTTTCTGCTCGTGCCCCATGCTACTGCCCTGAAACCCTCCTGGTTTTACATGTTAATGGGATTTAATGTGTTTTTTTAAATATGTGTGTTATTACTGTATATTATTTTTATTATTATTGACTTTTTGGATAATTAATAATGTGAGAATTTTAAGTAAGGCTTTAGAGACACCAGCACTTTTCACGCATGCTCTTTATGGCACTCTGACATTTATTAAGGGAAAATCATCACATTCTGCAACATAGCGGACCTATTGAGGTTTTTGTCAATGGATGCGTTTTTGTAACTAGCAAATAATGTTGTCCTATTATACACCACTGTCACTCTACTCTCTGCACTGAGAACTTTAAGACTCGTTTAGAGAGTCATTCCGTGGCTCATGCTTCTTTGTAGTTTTTATATATATAATGTACTACGTTTTTATGGGAACTTTTATGATTATATTCAAAATAAAATAAAGGATTGACTGACTACTGAAATTTGAATCTGTACCTCTTTGTATAAGTCAGTTTTTACAGACCCAAAAATATTGACAGCAATGGTTGCTCTGCGTGCACTCTTACTTTTTTATTGCATAAAAATAAGACAGTGTTCACAGGAAGACTTCTTGCAGGAATTAACCCTGGGCGAAGAACTACTCTACGCTCGCGTAGTTTGCGAAGTTTGCGCTACTTCGCACTATGCGAATTACGCGTAGCACAATGCAAACACGCGTAGAGTAGTGGTAATTTTATGCTTGCTCACGGTCCTCAACGTCAAGTTGGCGACCGCGAGCAAGCGAAATGACATCCTGGTGAGACTTTTTCCTCGTTAACGATCAGCAACATAAAGTTGCCGATCGCGAGCGTGGAAAATAAAGCTCCCGCCGGGATTCTCAACGCGGGAAGGTCCGGTTTCTCATTGCGAGTGGTCGCCTATGCTCGCGACCGCTGACGATGAGAAACTACCAGTCTGCGTTGAGAAAGCTGCTGCTCAAGTAGAAATCTATTCGAGCAGCAGAAAACGACCGCTTGCACTGGGCAAGATGCGGTTTGCACTGATTGCACAGTGCGGACAAGCATCCGGCACTGTGCAATCAGTGCGAACAGCATTTTGCACAGTGCACTCCGCAGTTCGCGTAGCTACGCATAGTTCGCGTAGTGCGAAGTGCACTTCGCGTAGCTACGCGTAGCGCTACTATGCGAACAACGCCCAGGGTTAGGAATTCTTTAAATAATGTGTCATCATTTCATCAAAGAAGATTTCTGATTGCCAATATGGTTTCATATAACGCATATGAAAATTATGCACACCTGTACACCGAAACAAATCACAAGTACCAACATTATTTTTTGCTGTTTATTTCATAATCCCCCAAATGGGAATGATGCATCATGTTTGTTTTAAATAATCTCTCACCTCTGGAGCTGTTAGAGACCTGCAAAAATATAGAAAGAAAGCATGAAGACTATAGCACATCAATCTAAAAAGGACAAATGTTATTTCCAGAAATGTATGCCAGATTTTCTGCTTGGGCCTCTGATATTCATGAATTAGTATTGACATCCAAAATGAAATTCTTTAGAAAGGATAGATTACACCTAGAACAAAATGTAAACACTTCTTACAAGAGTAAAGAAAACAGTGGAGCATGACGCTGCAAACTGCAATACCATGATCAAATTTACAAATACCCAGAGTACAAAAATATGCTTTGTGATAGTCTACTGAACTCTAATGAAAAAAATAACTTTAAGGGGGGGGGAGGAGAAAGTGAGTCAAGATAGCCACCCATATGGTACACTGATCCTTCAGAAAATAGCAGTTTTTATGATATTTTAATAAAAATTATCTAGTTTGGGAATGAGTGAATCCCAAAGGCAACAGGGTGGGACATGGCTTCATTTCAACCAGTCCTGATCGTTTCATAAGTGAATCCATTCCTAAAAAGGTGAACTTCCAGCTGCATGTAACAAAATCCATGTTTCAGAAATGTAGCTTTTTACCCAAACTAATTTTCCCTGTAGAAGAGATCAGTTAAGTACACCTTTTCGCAAGTCCCCCAAAAAAGTGTTATCAGAAGCTGGTTATTTTATTAAAACTGCAATATGTGAACTGATCTTCGGATTGAAAACGGGCCTAATAAATTAACTGAGTTTGCCTTGCCATCATGGAGAGAAACACATACTCCACAACAAAGAACCATGTATTGCTTAAATATTTAATATGGAAAACCTAATTGTGAAAAAATAAATAAGGTGAAAAACATAAACTAACCTATTATAAAAGCTCTCGTCCTAGGCTAATCCGGGCAGGGATAATAAACGGCTACATGCTTTGGAATATTCGTAATTTATTTTTAATAACGGTGGAGCTAAACTGTTCCGGGTGCAACCCGAAATAGGGGTGAATAATTGTCACAGTATGGGCTTCGTTTAGATACTAAAATTGATACTATACCACTGTCCAGTTTTTAAATTATTACATAGTCGGTGAAGGGAATATTCCCATTTTTAGCATAACAATGCTGTTTGGGGTATTCTTACACGTTTATTTACCCCCACTTTTCTTTAAGTGTATAGCTAATTAAGGCATAAGCATACATGCTCCTGGAGGTTTTCTATAGAACTGCAGGGTGTTTATATTGTGTCATTTAAAAGCGTGTTACTTTAAAAGCCTAATTTTGTGTTCACAGCACGCATGTTCATAGTCAACATATAAATGAAATCTAAAAATAACAATAAAAGCATGATGTATGTTTGCTGTATTATGAATTACGCGAGCACCGCGAGATCAAAGGACGTGAAAGGAAAGCATTTAGAAGGGATGACATGCCCTTCCCTTTCTAGGCCCTATTTAAGTTTCTTGAACTGTGGAATCTTCGAGAACGAACTCGTTTTCCCCAGTGCGCGCGTTTCAAATTGCAGAACCGTCGCGGAGTCGTGAGAGGAATATCTCGCGCCTCCCGCGCGCCGCCAGCCTCAGCGAGGTGTCAGAAGCGGGATGAAGATACATCCAGGACCGGTACCTTCGCAAGCCTTCCGTGGCTTCCGCCTTTGATCTGCTCCTGTTGGCTGCTTTATGATGCATGAAGCTGTCAGATAAAGCGCTGTTCGACACACTCCGCGCCAGCTGTCACCGCTGACAAGCCCTGTGATGGATTACAGGGAAAACAAAAGGGTTATCACCCCAACCGTAAACATTTATATCTTTTTTTCATAAGGGCGCTTCAATCAACATGTACTTAGCGCTTACAGGTTGCCGCCTAACCTGCAGGAGCACACGTTTGGTGACATCTTACGAAAACAAGTGATTTCACGAAGACAGGTACACGTGTTGTTAAAGCGAACGTGCACCGGGTTGCTGCTGCTGTCAGAGTGATCAACTGAAAGCGACTTTGCATTTTCTCGCACTTCACAAGAACTGCATATTTTAATCCGATGATGACATTAGGGTGCTTTTTAAGATTCTTTAAGACGTTCTGTGTTCGCTGATCTAGTTATGAGAAAGTAGAACTTCTAACAGGGAGGTGTGATTGTAATTACCAATTGGGATTCAATACTCTTAAAGCAAAGTAACTAATCCTGCTAAGGATCATCTAATGGGGTTAGAAAGCATATATGATTTTCGAATGCATTTCAGCAAATTGATGATGCCAAGTAGATCCTGGATGAGACTGTCAATCCAGAACTCCAGTGTGGAGCACATTCTGTGGGCTTTCTTGTAGGATTCTCACCGGGAAATCCACCTTTTCCTGACCTACTTGAATAGGTGCAGGAGTGTATTTTTTATTTAAAATTTTTTATATAGCACAAACTAGACCCTGGAAGGGTATCAGAGCGCTTTATAAATGTTATATCAAATAGATAGCACAATAAACTAAGAACAAAAATATGAGTAGAGTTGGGAGGAGCTAAGCGGGCATCCAAGATGGTCGCGTGAGCAGAGGGCTCCCGAGACCCGCGCCGCCCTCTTGCAAATATCCTTCTAATATCCTGAATATTTCTATGGGCTTTTGAAGTTCTACTCTCGCTGATCCTGATACACTTTCAAGAACTGAGATCGGACTCGGGTTACCATTTTTACATCGTCTTCAACTTTCTGGCCTGCCCCCGGACGGAGCCGGGGTCTCTACTGCTCTGCATGGCCGAGACGCAATTCAACAACAGCGGTCAAGGGACATCCTCATTACCGGTGTCACTGTCACTTTCAGTTTCGGTTTCTCCTCGACCTCCTAATTGACTGTTCTGGAAGTACTCCTGACTTCGGACCGCGGTGGCCTGACCCGCTGTGCTTTCCGGCCATACCCCTAGTCTCACAGGCTACAATTTTGGACGGAAACTCTGCTTTAGCGACCCAACGATATCTGCCATTTACACCAGGTCCAGAGGGGCCCTTCGGGGCGCGGCTTCCAATATGGCGACAAAACCTGAAACTGAGAAGCGCAAGACGAAGGTGCCGACCCGTGGGGGTTCCGTCCAAACTAACGTTATGGACCGATATACACAACCAAAGGGTTCCCCCCAGTGGTGCTTGCCGTAGTCTTGAGGACCCGAGGACGGACCTTGTGGCAACATCGGAGGTCTCACTCCAAGATCTAATGCGTGCCATCGCTGGGATTAAGACTGATATGGGGCTACAATATGAGGCCATTGTCTCCAAGATCGACACGGTGGCCGTTGATGTTACCCTCATTAGAGCGGACTTGGCTAAGACCAACGAGAGGGTCAAGGCCTTGGACCTTAAGGCCTCCAGTCTTGTTACTGACATGGCGGACGCACAGTCGGAGATTGGCAACCTGCGATCATCTCATGAAATGATGGCCAGACGTCTGTACGAGTATGAAAATAGGGCCCGACGTAACAACATTCGCTTAGTCGGGGTACCTGAGAACAGCGGTGACACTACAGCTGATCTACCAGTGGAGGATTTAATTGTTACTCATCTCGCTCCCGCCGGACTTAGTAAGTTCTTTGCGGTCGAGCGTGCGTACCGCTTCCCGGGTGGACAGACTAAACCGGGGGCTCCCCCGAAGCCTATTATTGCTAGGCTCTTCCACTTTCTGGATCGGGACGCTATCCTCCAAGCTTCTCGTAAGCACGGCCCTTTGAAGTATGAGAATGAGAACAGTTCAATCTCTATGTATCCTGACTTCACTCCTCAAGTCCAGCGGCATCGGATGGGATTCCAGGGAGTGAAACGGCGCTTGCGGGACTTGGGACTCAAATATGCAATGCTGTTTCCGGCTCGACTTCGAATTGAATTTCGGGAGCGTACTTTCTTTTTTGATAGACCGGACAGTGTTGGCGACTGGCTGGACTCGCTGCCGAAGATGGACGATGGGAGTGGAGGCCCTGGCGGCGCAGACGGAGGTGCATCATGTTGAGTGTTATCTTCGCCAAAGATCTTAACATCATCGTGGTAGCATAAAACCCCGGGAATTCCTTTAAAAAGGTTGTTCATGATCCTTTGGAAAACAGCTGCTTCTGAGACAAGTCTAAAAGGCATTCGCTTAAACCTGTAGGCCCCCATGGGTGTAACAAAGGCCGTGAGATCTTGTGACTTTGGGTGCAACCTGACCTGATAATAAGCTGATGTGAGGTCCTGGGTGGAAAAGACCTTTGACCCAGCTAGTCAGCTCATCATTTGGAAGATGCTGGGGAGGGGAAACGTGTCCACTATTACTTCCCTATTAAGACCCCTTAGGTCTATGCATAGGCGTACAGCCCCATCACCTTTCCTCGCTGTTACAATGGGTGCTAGCCACTCCGTGGCCTCCACAGGCCCAATTACTCCCAAACAACACAGTTTCTCCAATTTTTCTCTAACAGGTTCTTGCAAGGAAATCGGCAGGTTTCTGACCTTGGCTGTTACTGGTCTAGCATTCTCTTTAAGCCTAATCCTGTGTACATAGTTCTTAAAACAGTCTATCTTTTCTGAGAACACTCCTTTGAACTCATCTTCACTCCTAACACCAATACTGTCCATCTCTTGTACCAAAATTTGCGGGTTCTTGTTAGGATTAAAATAGATGCCCGGGTCTTTTTGCGCCTGCCACCCCAATATGTTGTCCCCTTTATTAGATACATAAACCTTAGTTACTGCAATTCTGTCCTTATAGCCAACTGTGCCCCAAAAGAAACCTCTCATGCGTATGGGTTCTCCACCGTAGCCACCCGGCCTGACATCCATTCTTTGGAGTATCATCTTGCCTTTAGACACTTTCTCAAAAGCTTCTGCTGAAACAATGGTCAGTTTTGAGCATGAGTCAAACATGGCTTCAACCTCTGTCTCTTCAATTGTTATGTAGTCTTTCGGGTTACACACAGCCCCACTCTCAACATGTAGTACAATTTCCTCACAGGCTCGTGTAGAGGCCTCTCTACTGTTTCTCCTGTAGTTAGTATTGCTCTTGCAGCAGGTACTAAAATGACCTCTCCTTCCGCACTTGTTGCAGGTTACTTTGAGCGCCGGGATTCCCTACTGTTAGCCAAATGGCCTACTCTTCCACACCTGTAGCAATTTCCTTTTGAACTCCAAACTCCTTTGTTTTCCTTCTGATCACTGTTTGCATCTTTAACCACTAGCACACTTTCATTCTCATTCTTGACTTCGTTAATCTTAGACTTTTCATCACAATCTTGCTTAATTTCACTGACACACTTCATCATGTGTTCCACCTGTTTGGCAGCTATTAATACCTCCCCTAGTGGTGGACCATCTTTCAGCCAGAGCTCTTCACGTATTCTTTCTATCTTGCACGTCAAAAGGAACTGATCTCTTATTCTTTCCTCACAAGCCCCCCAAAACTTACAACTTGCAGCCAATTTTCTTAACTCTGACACAAATTCATCCACTGTCTCTCCATCTTTTTGGCCCCTTCTCCCAAAATGGTAACGTTCCATGATGGTGCTAATCTTAGGCAAGAAATGTATGTCTAATTTCTTCAAACTTATTTAATATTCATTAAACCTCTGGCATCATTTGCATTCAAGTCAGGTAGTTGTTCTAAAATCTCTTGACCTTCAGCTCCTAAGTAGTGTTGTAGTAATGCCACCTTCCGTTCCAAACCTAGATTAGGCCCACAAACCACAGCATAGTCTGGAACACTTTTTTCCCTTGTTCCATTTCAGAGGAGGCTCCCCTGGTGTACCCAAAAAGAATGGGGTGGAGTAACATTCTGCATGCTTTGCATGAAAGTAGTACAATTCCTAATCACAAACTTATTGTCCAAGTGTCTCACCAACCCCAAGAAGAGAAATACAGCAGAGTCAAATTCTAAATCCTGAGATGACCACAGGACTGATTCAAAGCAGGGAGGTATAATTAAAAGCTAGTCCACTAGATGGTGCTGTGCTCCTTACAATTTTAACAAAACATAGTCATTGTTTGCAGAAATGAGATAACTGGAGTTCAAAACGTCTACTTTGCATACGTAATTGTGAAAAGCTTGAGCACTGTGTCAGCGAGACCTGCCCAAATATCCTGGTGCCTGATCACTACACAGTGGGAAAATGGACTTACAGTTGTCAATAAACACAACCCTCTCTTCCAGTGCACACAATGATTAGAGCGGACTCCCTCAGCACAAAAAATGTCTCTGTTATGTTGGATCAAACCATGTGGCCAGACTCAGCAGTTCCTTGCAGTTTCCCTTCTAACAGATGGCTATGAGGTGCTGTGCCAGTCACTGTGACCGGCAGATGGGTAATCACCTCACCAGCTCCAAGCCAGGGTCACCTTACACCACCCAACCACACACCTTCTGTGCCAGTCAGTGTGACCAGCAGTAGCTGCCTCCCACAAGTGCCCCTTAGCGAGTTGTCTGTGAGAAGCTGTGCCAGTCAGCGTGACCAGCCCTATCATATATCCAATGGCTCCTGATAGCGGAGTTTTCCAGCGCCAGGTTTTCCGTTAGATGACACGTCCATTTCTCCAACTCAGATACACTTGAGAAACTCACACCGACGTTTGGAAGCTTTAATTCTTCAATACCCCTCAAGAGATTAATTAACTCTCTTCTGATGACGCCCACCACCAGGCAAGTATAGACTACAGTTGCGAAAGATCCACAGTGACAGCGTCCTCCCACAGAGCCACTTGCAACCTTTACTGCTGCGATGACTCAACACAGAAATGTATTGCATTACTTCTCAAAACCTCTCTTTCTCGGTCACATTATCTCATGAGTGACATGACCGAAGCAGCAGGACAACAGTTCTGAGGTGACGGCCCATTATGCTCAACAACCTACTCCACAGAAAATTATTTCTCCTATGTTTTCCCCTGTAGGCCACCCAAGGCAATGCCCGATAGGTCTGAGTAAAGCAAAAGCAGTCCCCAGAGAAAACAGTTACCGCATGACTCCTGTCAGCAACTAGACGTGTGAAAGGCTTCACGATGCGTCCGTTTAAGTCTTGCTAAAACTCACAAGTGTTTCTAAGCAATTACTCACGGCACCGCTGTTCACACAGTCCTGCGAGGTTGCTTCCTCGGGTGTTGAGGTAACTTCTTACTCCACATCGAGGCTTCTGCGCCCGTCCATCGTCGCCAGTGTAACATTTATTAGGGACGTCTACACTTGTAATCACCACAGGAAGCCGTCATGTGTTCTTGAAGTAAGGAATTGTTTTAAGATGCTTCAGACAAGGACCTCAGTCACAGCTCACACTGCCGGTGCCCGCCGCCTCCTCGCATGGAGCTCAATATAGAACCTTCAATGTGGCAGGGTTCTACAAAGGTCGCGCAAAGGGAAAGAACCACTATAAACATTAGGGGAGGGGTGCAGTCAAAGGACACTGGTCCCTAAAACCGGAAGATACCACAGTGAGCTACATCAAGTGTTGGGAATGGGTAAAATGTTGTTTATTAAAAGCAGTTTGACTTGCACAGCTGATTTGAGGTAGTCGGCGGGAAGAAACGGTTTTAGTTTTCTAATAATGTTGATATGAAAGTTTGCTCCTCTGGTGGCTGTGCTGATGTGTTCCTGCATTTGTGTGTGTGTGTATGTGTGTGTTTTTATTTATATAGCGCCTTCTACCCAGAGGTCTCGTAGCGCTGCATTCATACCGCTGTGGAACCCTTCCTGGTTTTCCTGTGAGATGTCCATTCCTGGGCACCCCCAAGGTGAAGCCAGGCATCCAAACGCTGCTGGGGCCGTTGTGGAGATTAAACAAGCTATTGCCAAGAGTCACAGAGTGGGACCCATGATTAGACTAGGCACCGAGGTGAGAATTATCAAAGTCAGTCAAAGTCAAAGTCAAAAAGGCTTTATTTCGACATATAGAATATCTTAAAAAGCGTACATACAAGTAAAATTCATTTCAGAGCATTAAAAGGTAAAAACAAGTTTTTTAAAAAAAACCCTTGCATGATCTGAGACTGCAATTTTTACTGTTATTATTTAGGGGAAAAATAATTAAATTACCTAAAATAGGCATGGTTTTGAAGCAGACCATAAAAGTAAAAGCATAATTAAACAATTTGTCTGAGTCTTTTTGACCGAATCCGCCATGCCCACCCAAGATACTTCGAGGTGGCGCATACATAAAAAGTACGAGTGTCTGAAAGAAGAATCCTTAGTGCCACATTACAGTGTCTAGTTCCCAGTGTGCGACACATGGGTTTTAGCCATTTTGACCGTGGGACTTTATAGGCAGGACACTCGAATAAAAAGTGAGGGACAGATTCATGGCGCTGTGGGCAAAAGGGGCACCAAGGAGCAGCCTGGTAGGGAATTTTCCAATGACTAGTAAATTCCATTACGGGGAGAAGACCAATTCTAAATTTGAAATACAGAGATCTTTCCCAAGGGGCTGAGATAATGTCCAAATACAATTCTCTAATGGGGACATCTTTGGACTCCATAAAGATTCTGGTCGACTTACAAATCGAGGTAGAAGAATTCCTTCTATTTGCCACCCAGTTCCAATAAAGCTGTTTTATCGTTGATTTGGGCGGGGCTGTCTGTTGGTACCATGCTTCTTCCAGCCCCAGATTGATGAGTGATGCTTTGATATCCGTTAGCCACTTTATTTTCGCCCAACCTGTCGATCTTAATATCTCCCGCAGACCATCCGCATAACTTGAGAGCTCAGGGACTCTCCAGATGCGGGCCCACAGAAGCAAAGGGTGTAGCTTTGCTAGATCTTCAATCGCCCGACAGCCCATGTCCAGTTGCAGAGGCAAGATGGGGACAGAAGGGCCAAGGGACATCAAGCTTCTCAAGAAGGTGTTCTCAGCTCGAGTAAGATCTTTCAAGTTCGACATTCCCCACAGTTCCGCCCCGTACAAAGCGGCGCTTACTCCTCTGGCTGAGTAAATGTCCAAAACTGCAGCTATTGGTTTGGTTGAGGCTGCTCTCTGCTCTTTCAGCAGGGTCCCGGTTACTCTTTTCAAATTTAGCAACATTTTGGTCAGATGCTGGTCCCATTTCATGGAATCCACCAGCCGGATACCCAGATAGTCGAAGGTCTTGGTCCTGTCCAGTGCGACAGAGCCCAATGTTGGTGGAGGGCCATGTTTTTGCGGAGGATTCAAGATAAGATACTTTGTTTTGTCTGTATTTATACAGAGTCCTCTTTGTTTACAAAAATCGTCAAAGCCAGAGAGAAGCTGTTGTAGGCCCATTGGCGATTTTGACAGGAGCAAAGTATCGTCCGCAAAAAGCAGGGTGGGAATTAAACGACCTGCCAGGCGAGGGGCATCTGCTGGTATCCTTGACAAGTGTTCCACCACCCCATTTACATAGAGCGAAAAGAGTGTTGGGGCAAGAACGCACCCTTGCCGCACTCCTCTATTCACATCTATTCTTCGGGTCTTTTGACCATTCGGACCCCAGCGAATTTGGGCATAGTTGTTTTCGTGGAACTTCATGATCAAGTGAAGCAGATAAGGTGGCAGGCCAAGATCACTAAGAACTTTCCATAAGTTGTTTCTGGGGACCAAATCGAAGGCCGTCCGGAGGTCGATAAAGGCAAGATATAAAGTGCCCTTCCCAATCGTGACGACCTTCCAGTGAATCATAAGTAGCCTTAACGATTGTTCAATTGTTCCTGTACTAGTTCGGAACCCTGCCTGGAGATCCGAGAGTATCCTGTTTTCATCTGCCCACTGCTGTATTCTGGTTAGGAGGACCTTGCCTGCTACTTTTTGCGAACAGTCTATCAGGCTAATCGGCCTGTAGTTCGCTTGGTCTTCTCTTGAGCCTTTTTTGGGCAGAGGGACCACTTCGGCGGCCATCCAGGAGGCGGGCAGAGGAGCACCCGCCATGGCAGCGTTCAAAACAGATGAAATTAACATACTCCAATCGCCTAGGTCTGCACGGAGCAGGTCGCCCGGGAGACCATCGGGGCCAGCCGCTTTACGCGGGACAAGAGATTTTATTGCACCTTCCGCTTCTTCCTTGGTAAACAGACTTTCCTCAGGTCTCTCCTCAACTCGAGAGAACTGTGGTAATACGAAATCCATTGCTTCAGCTGCAGTTGCCGTATACAATTTCGAAAAATGTGAGTACCATAGATCCTCAGTTATGTTGCAGGTGATGACTGTGTCAAGGGGTCTGTTCTTCTTGCGTAATAAGTCCCAGAAACCTTTTGCGTTTTTTCCAACACTGGCGATTCGGAGTTCCTGCCAAAATTCGTCTTCCCAGTCTCTCCTTGCTGTTTTAAGCTCCGCTTTATAGCTCTTTCGTTTGGTGGCTATTAAGGTTGCATCTCCACTTTTTACAGCCAATATCAGTGCTTTCTTTCTAGCACGACACTCCTTCGAGTACCATCCGGGTTTGCCCTGCCGCTTATCGCGGTTAGTGTTTCCCTTTTTTACTTTAGCCTTGAATAGGTCCCCAATTGTCAGCGAGACCTCACAGAACAACGCTGTAATCCGATTTGGGCTGACAGGCTCGTTTTCTAAAATGGCGCAGGCTGTAGAAGTAACAGCTCTGATACATAACAGTTTCTCTTCATCTATTGCCACCTTGTCCCATTTCAGGCGTCTTAAGCAGTTTGATGGAACCACCCCTCCCAATGGCCCTGTCGCTAGTGTATCATGGTTTCCACAAGCTGGGTGAATCTTCCTCCACCAGTATGATAGGGTCAGGGAGAGAGCGTTATGGTCGCTATCCAGGGAAGGTAGGACTATCATATCCTTCATGTGAGCCCACAAGGAAAAGTTTAAAAGGATATAATCAATCCGGGATGAGTGACCAACCCTGTTATATGTGTGTGCCCCCGCTAAGTCTGAGGGTGTCCTCCCGTTGGCTGCTCTCAGGCCGTGTTCCAGTGTGAGGGAATTTAGCTGGATGATTCTGGGGGTCCAACTGTTTATGATTGGAAGATCAAGTGACGGGACACCTCTCCTTGAATCTTCGTCATATAAATCCAGGGATTCATCGGGCAACAAGGGCTCGAATGTACAATTAAAGTCCCCCATGACCATAATTAATGAATCGCTACTACACTCACCCAAGACTACCTCCAGGTCCGTGAGCGTTGGTGACAAGGCTCTCCCAGAGGCCCCTCGCGTGTAGATGTTAATAATCTCCAGTTTTTCAGCTCTCCTCGGGCATGTTACGGTGAGGCGCATCAAGTCTGGAGATTTTTGGGGATGATGGTGTACCCTCCATCCCAAGGAAATGTCTACCCAAACTAAGAGACCTCCATAGGGGCGACCTCTTCCCGATGTTGGAATATCTGCCGGGACAAAAAAGGAGGCATGGCCCACTCGGTGCCTTGGTTCTACGCACCACGTCTCTTGGAATGCACAGACTGAGTGGGGTTCAATAAGTGCCACCCAGTCCGGGACATCTAGCTTGCTGTTTAAACCTGCCACATTCCAACTAATGGCTTTCAGGGATGCATGATGCAGGGACTCATCGCATCCGGCATTCCCACCCTGTGGACCGGGAGTTTGAGCTCCATCCACTAACTTAATATTCACTGACCCGTCGCCTGGGAGAGAGGACATAATTAAGTTAGGCGGGGATTGGGGCACAACATTGTTGGACAAGGGTACCTCCCCAACTATGCGTATTGTATTGACCCTAGGAGGGGAGGCATTGGTTGCCGCTAAATTATCAAGTCACCAACCCCAACCCTGTGGAGGGGCTGCTTGAGTAGGTGTCCATGCCCTTGCTCTGGGGTCCAAAGTTGGATAATGAGGGAACCATGCTCCTCTGCCCCCACCTTGAAGGGATTTTTTAGGCCCCATTAGAGGGGGGGGGGTGATAGAAGTACCCCAAATCCCTAGTTTGTATGTCGCAGAAATTGTAATGCGACTGCTGACTACAAATCATGCCTGCTGCTCTGGGGTCGTTGAAATTGATCAACACACAATCCCCGGTAATATCCTTACGTCTGTTGCCAATCCAACCCACGCGTCGGACGAAGGCTATTCTACCATCGATATGCCCTGGGAGGGGTCTATTAGCTTTGAGCCAGGAGAGTGTCTTGTGTTTAAGGTCAGAGTATAACTCACAAGAACCCTCTTCAAGCTCAGGGACCCCCGTTAAAATTACCACATAAGGCTTACAGCCAGGGGGAAGGCTAGCATTTGGCGTGTGCCTTCTTGCCCTGTCTTTAGCCGGAGATTTTACAGTGGTTTTTGCTGGAGGTTTGGGCACGGCCTGCTTAGCAGGAGTTGGAGGGGATGGGGTTGTATCACCCTTCGTTGCGATCACTGTGCTTCCAGGTACCTTGGTGTTAGTCGCTATAGGCTTGGAATTTACAGCAAAGTTAACCTTAAGTGCCTTGGGAGCCTGGGTACTAGCTTTGTTCCTTGGTCGGGCCAGACTAGACTCAGGAGTAGGAGTTGGTGGTGGGGGTGTGGTTCCGGAGTTGGGTTGCTGCAATTGGGGAGCCTTTCCCAAGGCAGGCGTCTTTTGGCAAGATGTGAGCTCAGGGTGGGCTATAGAAATAGAGGGGACTAAGGGGACAGCACCACTCCTTAGCCCTCCGTTTTCTTCAACCTGGGCCTTGGCGTGAAATATGACTAATGATTTCACCGCGTAAAAATTGTCCAGCATTGACTGTTCAAGTGAGGCTAGTTTGCGAGTGAGGCCATCAATCTTATCTACGAGAGGCATCATCACAGACTTAATTATGCTCTCAACTTGAGGGAAAATGCTAATATCTATAGGAGCCATTTGACCAGGAGTGCCCTCCAATGAAAGATCTCCGGTGTGGGTCACGTGTGATTTTGGGTGAGGAACCTGATTCGAACTAGGGCCCCCTTTGGGTACAATGTTCCTACTTACTTTACTGTGGGGCTTTAGAGAGCCTCCCCTGCGGGGGCTAGCGGGACGCTTTCTCTTCTTTTGTAAGACTGGGCCTAAAGCTAGATTCTCTGCAGGTGTGGTTTGGGGAACTACTGCTCTAGGAGTACTGGCTTCGGTGTGTCCTACAGTGAGTGGGGAATTCACAGCTTCCCTAGAAGGCACAGGGGGGCTAGAAACTTCATGGGTTTCAGGATTGCAATCCAGAATTTGTCCCCCTGGCGGTGAGATACTTTGGACAGAGGAATTGGAGTGTGTCGGGTCAAGTACGATGCTTGGTGCGGTGGTAGTTACCCTTTCTAAACTAGCCCTAATCCGACTCACTCTCTCGTCAATTGTTGGGGAATCAGTTATCAGCAATGGAGTTAGGGAAATATGTCCAGGGCTAGCAGCTAGGGCAATGGCGCCCAGAGATGAGCGCTTGTTAGACATACTCGTGGAATCCCGGGATAACCTTCGTTCTGCCAGGATTATCTCCTTTTCGACTATGGAAACTGCTCGAGTTATAAACTGGTCCATAGTGCCTAAAACAACGTCTCCTGCAGATTTCTTTGTCTTACAGGATCGAGTACCTGAAGCCATTGTCCAGTTGGCTGGGTGCACACTTTACGGAGCCAAGGGATGTAGCCCAGCCCAGCCTCTTCCGGCCCCGGACGGCCACAGACTGCCCGCCCTTTGCCCGGGCTTCGCTCGGCGTCCCGCTAGCGTCCCGCTAAGCGTCAGTCAGTTTGTTATGTAGAGGGCGTTGCAGGTGGGGGCGTGTCAGAAGGTGGGCGCGTCCGCTCTCCAGTCTGGGGAAGCAGGGACTCCTGGTCTACTGAGTCCCTGCTTAGCGCCGGCGAGATTGAGCTTCAGGCGCCTCCCAGATGCAGCACGCAGATCGCCTCTCCCTTCTTCAACCGCGAAGCGGCACCCGCGGAGCGGGTGCGGCGAGGAGCAGCGGTGATTTACAACCCAGCAGCAGTAGGAGTAGCGTGGGTCCAAACGGGTCCAAACGGCAGCAAACAACCACTTTCAGGTGGGTCTCAGCGGCTACTGCACTCGCCCGCCTTTTACTCCTGGACAGGCGGGGGCGTGTCAGAAGGTGGGCGCGTCCGCTCTCCGGTCTGGGGAAGCAGGGACTCCTGGTCTACTGAGTCCCTGCTTAGCGCCGGCGAGATTGAGCTTCCAGGCGCCTCCCAGATGCAGCACGCAGATCGCCTCTCCCTTCTTCAACCGCGAAGCGGCACCCGCGGAGCGGGTGCGGCGAGGAGCAGCGGTGATTTACAACCCAGCAGCAGTAGGAGTAGCGTGGGTCCAAACGGGTCCAAACGGCAGCAAACAACCACTTTCAGGTGGGAATTATCAGTTCCGGGGAGATTGAGTCCAAGAGCCGCCGAGGCGGGAATTGAACCCTGGTCCCGGGCCAGACCTCTGCATCAGGGTCTGCCGCGCTAACCATTGAGCCACGCTTCTCCACCATGGTGACGTTCTTGTCGGGAGTTATTCACAGTGATCTTGTGAACTCTATGATTTGTGGTGTGCAGTTGAAGGCTGTTAAGTGTTTTATCCAATCTTCAATGTCGCAGTGTCCTCGTGGTGGGGTAATTAGGAGGAATTCAGTTTTGAGCGCTTTAAGTTTGAGGTGGTTTCTGGTCAGCCAGTAGTGGGTTTTTTACAGAGTTGTATTGATTAGACGGATATTATCTGGGGATGATATTTTTAGATATAGGTGGGTATCATCAGCATATATGTGGTAATTAACATTGGATAGTTTCAGAATTTCGGTTAAGGGCTCCATGAATAGGTTGAAGAGGGTAGGTGATAAGGACAAACCCTGAGGGACTCCCAGGGTGACCGCCGTGGAAGTGGACAACGATTGGTTAATCTTGATTCTATGAGTTCAGCTATCTAAGAAAGAGGGGAACCATCATAGGACAGCCCCTGATAAACCCATTCTGTGTTCAAGTAAGTCCAGGAGACTATTATGTTTGACCGTATCAAAGGCTAAGGATTGGTCGAGGAGGATTAGGAGGCAGGATTTGTTTTGATCTAGTATTCTGAGCGCAACATCGTCAATGTGTGTCAGAGTTCCTTCTGTGCTATGGACCTAATGGAAGCCTGATTGGAACTGGTTCATGAGGTGGGATTGAGCTATGTGGCTGAATAATTGGAATGGAAGAATTTCTACAGTAGTTTTGCTAGGGTAAGAATAGTGGATATTGGATGGTAGTTGTCTGTAATTGTATGGTCAGCTGTTTTGTTTTTTTAGAATGGGGGTTATCTGACCTGTTTTAGGCAGTTCGGAGGGTTCCTTGCAGTAGTGAGGCATTCACTATCTTTGTCCAGAGGCGTATTAATGAAGTTTTGATCTAGTTGAAGATGTTGGCTTGGAAGAGAGTCGCAGAAGTGATTTGATGGTTTAATTGTCATTAAGATCTTGAGAATGGCATTTTTGTCAAAAGTTGTGAAAGTGTTCCAAGATGCTTTGTTTTTGAGGGTAAGTCTGAGTTGGTTAGGGGTTTTTACAGACATCGATGAGTGGGGGATAAGTGGAGGTATCATTGTGAGATGTTCCTTTGCTGTTTCGAGTTCATTTTCTTTCTTTTCAGATTTTACAAGGAAGTAGGAGGCAAATATGTTGCAGTTTGGTTGCGAGTTGGGACCTAATGTGGAGCCGTTGAGTGGTTGAGAGGATTGTTGTTTGATAATTTCGAGCAGTTTTTTTGGGCAATTTCTGGTATTGTTTAGTTGAACCTTGAAGAAATTTGCTTTTCAGATTCTGATGTGTTTGTTGTAGGTGCTCCTCCATGATCTCAGTTGATTAAGGTGCTCTAGGGATGGTTAGGATCTCCATGCCCATTCAACTAGTCTCAGGTTGTGTCTTTGTTCATTTAGGCTCCATTTGTACCATGGTTTGGAGTCTTTAGAGGACAGTCTCTTCAGCTGAAGGGGCGAAATTGTGTCAAGAATGCGTGTTATAGTAGGATGTGAGGTCATGGGCATCTATCATGTCCACTGACTTTGTTGCTGAGGGATGTCAAATCATTGAGGTTAATGTTGCGAGTGTTCCTTTTCTATTGTTTGAGTGTTTTAAAATGGGAGTTATGTGTCTTTGTTGGTTCAGTGATAAGGAAGGTGATGCAGAGGTGGTCTGTCTGGTCAGATGGGATGACCGATTCAAGTTTGCTGGAGTTTGTCCTACCAATGACAAGATCCATTGTAGTAACCAGGTAATGCATCAGGCGGTCGCAGGTTTGAACCATGTTGAGGTCAGTAAGGAAGGTTTTTAGGCTATTAACTGTGGGGTTGTTGTTTTCGTTCCAATGACGGTGGAAGTCTCCAAGGAAGATTTGGGAGCAGTGTTGCCTCATGTTGAAAGATATGATTTCCATGATTTGTTCAATGAATGCATGGTTGTTGCATGGAGAGTGGTAGATCAAGTGGAATTTACATAGGGGACTGTTGTTGTTCAAAATGTTTACGCATATGTATTCGCAGGTAGAACCGTCGATGGTTTGTGACTGATTTACCATAAGTTTAATGCAGTGTTTTCAGGCTTTGGTGTTTATTGAAATTTTCTTTGTGATGGGTACTGGCTTGATGTTGGTCTTACTTACCTCTCTAGAGTTTGGTCTCTGTTCTCTGTGTGGGTTCGAGGCAATTGTTAAGATAGGATTCAGGCTTTGTGGGAGGTCATGGTGTTCCATCTTGTACATGAGAAGAAGGGTTTGGATGTCATTGTCTGATAGAGAGGCCTTGGTCCTGGCCGGTCTTGAGGAGGCATTGTGGTAGGGTGTGGATCGCAATCTTGTGACCAGGGGTGGCTGGAAGGTAGTGGACCAGTTGAAAGTGTTTATTGGGAGGTGAGAATAGTGTATGTCATTATTAGGGTGCATTGGCCAATTACTCGCATGTATCTTTGAGGGCCACCTGTTTTAGGCCAGCTCAGTTGTGATTCTCATTAGATTATGTTGGTCAGATTTGAGTTGCTGTAGTACCTGTGTAATTTCCCCAAGTCTGGACTTAATCCCGGCGTGGTAACTAGAGGATGGGGTTTGGGGCATAGGGTACTGAGGTGTGTGTTTTATCTGAGTTTCGTAGTTGTGCATGTTTGTGTCAGGTAGAGTAGGAGGGGGAGAGATAAGCATGGTGGGGCTTTTGGACTTATTTTCTGAACTAGGACGTGAGATGGTGGTGTATATACTTTTGTCATTGGTTCGCTTTATTGCCCTTCTAGTAGTAGTGAGCAAGGATGGATTGGTGTGGTGAGACGGGGTTGCCTCCAAGCATTTGGACATATTCTGGACTAGGACGTAGGGAAGTGGTGATGGATATACTTCTGTCATTGCTTCGCTTTATTGCCCTTCCAGTAGTGGTGAGCGAGCATGGATTTTTGTGATGTGAGACGGGGTTGCCTCTAGACAGTCCAGTGGAGTGGCTGAGTTGGTAATGTGTGGTCTGATTGGAGTGGTGGTGCGTGTTGGTGAAGGGGATAAACTGTCTGTGGTGTTAAAGATGTGAGAAGATAAGACTTGGGGCTCCCGCTAGTCCAGTGAAGATCTGGGGTGGTCTAGAGAGGGATTTGTTTTATTATTAGGTACCTCCTGTGTGGTGATAGGGAAGAATTCATTGAACAAGTCGAGGTTGTGGTCAGATGACTGTATGAGTATAATCCCATTTTCAAAAATGGAGATGGTTAATATTATATTGAGGGCGGTTGAAGGGGCTACTGAAAGTCCTAGGGGGTGTGAGGATTTTCTGGATGTAGAGATAGCATCAACTACAGGTTTTTTTTTCTCCATTGGGCACTTAAATGTGTGTAAATAGGAGATCATTAGTTATGTCTCCTTTAGATGTACAGAAGTATGGGTCGGATATAAGTGTTTCTCAATGCATTTTTAGAAGTCAGTGTTTGAGGGTTTTGGCTGCCTTTTTTGTTAGATTAGGTGGGTATTTGATTTTATGTGCATTGCGGCTGTTTGATTCTAAAATGTTGTTTGGTGAAAAGTATGATGCAGGGTCCATGTCTGAAGGGAGCTCTTGTGATCCTCTGAGGGTTGCAATAATCATAGTAGGCAAGGTATGTGTGAGTCTAATAAACACTGTTGGACTGTTTGGTAGGTAGGTATTTGGGACGTGATTGCATGCATCTGTGACAAAATGTCCTAAACTATAATCCTAGGGGGAGTCCTCAGTTGTGGGGAGGAGAAGCTTCCAATATGATAGAAGTTGGTAGCTTGTCAGAAAAATGGCAACGTGGGAGTAGAGTCATCCTAGCCTTTAAAAGGTGGGTATTTCTTTAGCATTTATGGAGCAGCTTTATGGGGTGGGTGTCTGGGATCTTCTTACTTACAGGTTTGTTGTGGATGATGCATTCAGAGTGGGATCAACCAGTGCTGTTCCAAGATGGCCAACACTGTTAGGAATTAGAAGCCTTGACATGTGGGATTGCAGGTATCCGGTATTTAGCCCATATCCCTAACCCTAAGTTCACTGTACTTTATTGACGCTCCCTAACGCGAGTAAAGAGGCGCGGCAGAATGTAGCCGTTGCTTGGCTTACTGTTCCGGTACCACGCCCCCCTCTCCACTTCCTGGTTCCTGCTTGCGTCCTCCGTGGCGTGCTACAGATCCCTCCGGGTGTTCTTGGAGTTATTCCTGCCTGCTTGGAGCTGCTGCCTCTTCCTGCAGTATCCCGCTATCCTTGTGCGCTGTGAGAAAGTTCTTGCCGGTCTTTGGCATTTCTCTGTCTTTGCTCGAGCCCGCACTTGCGACTCCCCTACCTTTCCTCACGCATTTTGCGGGCGTACTGCTCGATTCATTTCTTTTCCCTCCAGCCTTGTGGCAATAAGCAACCTTTATTGTTTCCCTGTTGTATTCTTACCTTCTGACAGAGAGCGCTCCGCCCTGGTCGTCCCACGGGGCCGGGTGTCTCTCCTCTTGAGTGTGTGACTGCTCCGCTGTTCATTTCCCCTTCACAGCCGGACGGTACACCTCATCCTTATTTTGTTTGTTCTTTATGTGTCTGGTGTGTGAGTCCTTCGTGAGTTCTGTACTTCCTGACCAGTTGTTGGGTCTCCTGAATTCCCTCTTCACTGAACTCATCGATAAGGCGAGCCTGACCTTCAGTTGGGATAAGAATACCTGGTACAACCTCGCATGTCAATGTTTCATTAATTGTAGCTATATCTGATAGAGTGTACATTACTTGGTGCAACCTGATTTATGGTTCCTAGCCTGGATCACCACCTGAGACTCCGCCTGTTACTAGCTGACCAACTCGTATGAGGAGAGTGGTGGACACTCCTTGGGTTATTCCCTCATACTTTTAGAGGACAGTAGACAGGAGTGTGTTTTAATTCACATTCTTGCTTCTGTGTCCTGGAGGAGGAGGGATTCTTCTTCGATCCTGTGGAAATTGGTCATCCTGCTAACAGAAGCTAACAGAAAGCCAAGCCCATGAAATAACCTTCCCCCGAGCGAAGATGAATCCTGACCCTTCTTTGGGTGCTCCTGACCTTAACCTCCAGGCCCATACCATGGAGTACCTCACTGCTGCATTAGTGGCCCTTCAGTCAGAAGTAAGTAGATTGGGGACAGAAAACCAAAGACTACAGGCAGAGGTACATCAGTTAAGAACAGTTGATAGAGACACAGGAACTATCCCTAAATCCCGCAAAAGTTACATACAACCAGCCAGATTCACTCTGGGTCCTACTGAGACAGAAAAAGGGGCTAGTGGTGATTCCACCATATCACCGGTTCAAGTCACTGTGCTTACTCCTAGCCCGGTTCCCTTAGCAATGCCCAAAAGATTCACAGGGGATAGTACCAAATATAATGTGTTTATGAACCAATGCCAACTCCAGTTCTTATGCAAAGCTGCCTCATTTCCAGATGATTCTGCCAAAGTAGCCTTCATAATTTCCTATCTCGCTGGGAATGCAGCTGAATGGGCCGTACCCCTAGTACAGAATAATGATCCTTTGTTATACGATCTCGCTCTATTTCAAGAGAAGATGAAAAGTCTCTTCGCTAAACATACGTATATGCAAGCCAGCGATACAGCTCTATTAAATCTTAAACAAGGTTCCAAAGACCTTTTGTCATACATTACCAATTTTGATCGTCTCTTTTCTGAAACTCATTGGCCAGAAGATAAGAGAACCTCCTTGTTTTATCGGGGGTTATGTGATGAGTTAAAAGACTTACTCTCACAAATAGTTAACCCACCTGAAGACTGTGCCTCATTTATCGATCTAGTTGTAAAATTGGATCATCGACTGCATGAGAGGAAAGGGGAAAAGAATCGAAGTAGTGTACCCAGATTTGTATTAACCAGACCCGAGAAACCACTACCAAAAGATACCTCAGAACCCATGCAAATAGGGGGAATACGAGGACCTTTATCCACAGAAGAAAAGGATAAGAGAAGAAAGCTGAACCTATGCTTGTATTGCGGCAAAGGGGGCCATTTTGCAAAAGATTGCCCAGTTCGCCCTAAGACACCAAGACTATCAGCCAGCAGCCTTTCTAGTTCGGAAAACTAGAAAGCTTGAGGAACAGAGAGATCAATTCCTCAAGCTACACACCCCAGCAGATCTCTACCAACAAAAGGTTACCACAACAAGTGGTAAAACACTTTACGTTACCCATCACCCTCACTTACATGAGCCAAAAACAATACAACATGTCTATACTTTTAGATTCCGGACCTACCGGAAACTTTTTTGATATAAAACTCGCTAAACAACTGGGTCTGTCTTTTGTTGCTAAGCAACAACCTGAATCCATATGGGCCGTAGATGGGTCCGAGTTATCTTGTGGGTTGATAAGTTATCAAACCTCGCCTTTGGTCATCGTTTTTAATAACGGTCATTCTGAGAGTATTGTTTTTGATTTAATAGATGCTCCTCATTTTGGTGCCATTTTGGGAGTACCCTGGTTACAGGTACACAACCCGTTAATAGACTGGGTAAAAAGAACTGTCACCTTGAGATCCCCGTACTGTAAAACTCACTGTTACCAAGAAGCCGTAGAACAAGAACTCCCGTTATACTGTGCCGTTCAAACAGGGGCTGACTTGAGATTAACTGACCAGTATTTGGAGTATAAAAGCATATTCAGTGAACAAGAAGCCAGTAAGTTACCTCCGCATAGGAGCTATGAGTGTCGTATTGACTTAATACCCGGCGCTGACTTACCCTGCAGTAGAATGTACGCCCTGACTCCCTCAGAAACTGATTATCTGAAAGAATATTTAGATGACATGCTTACCAAAGGGTTTATCAGACCCTCTACTTCACCTGTGTCATCGCCAATGTTTTTCATTGATAAGAAGGAAGATGGGCTCAGGGCTTGCCTGGATTACAGAGCATTGAATAAAATCACCATAAAAAACAAATACCCTCTTCCTCTTATTCCTGTCCTCCTTGACCAGATTAAAGGAGCAAAGATCTTCACCAAAATCGATCTCCGGGGTGCTTACCATTTGATACGCGTTAAGCAGGGCGATGAATGGAAAACCGCCTTTCGCACCAAATTCGGTCTTTATGAATATTGCGTCATGCCGTTCGGTCTGTGTAACGCACCTGCGGCGTTTCAATATTTTATTAATGACATTTTGAGGGAATATATTGATATTTTTGTCATCGTCTATATTGACGATATCTTTATCTTCTCTCAGAATGAAACCGATCATGTGGAGCATGTCCGAAAAATCTTAACCAAATTGCAAGAAAACCACTTGTTCGCCAAATTAGATAAAAGTGTGTTTCACACCACAGAAGTGGACTTCATGGGCCTCATAATCAAACCTAGTGGCCTTCAGATGGATCCCAAGAAGGTGGAAGCCTTGGTTAAGTGGACAAGTCCTACCTCCGTCAAAGAAATACAGTCCTTTCTAGGCTTCGCCAATTTTTATCGGCGATTTATCGACCGCTTTTCTGAGTCTATTTCCCCGATAACAAAACTTTTGAAAAAAGGGGTGCCTTTTGTATGGTCGGACGAAGAAGAACAAGCTTTCTGTGACTTAAAAGACAAGTTCACCACTGCTCCCATCCTTCATCACTCAGACAACACACAACCATTTTTTGTGGAGGCGGATGCTTCTCAATATGCTGTAGAGGGTATCCTTTCCCAGCGAGACACCGAGACAGGCCAAATGCATCCTATAGCATATTTCTCAAAAACCTTATTACCTGCTGAGAGAAATTATACTATAGGAGAAAGAGAACTGTTGGCCATCAAGCTCTCCTTTCAGGAGTGGAGACATCATTTTATAGGATCCCCCCATGTAGTCACCATTTATTCAGACCACAAGAACCTTCAGTTCTTTAAATCTGCAAGAGCTCTTACGCCAAGGCAAATTAGGTGGCTGTTATTCTTTAGTGAATACGATTTTCTGATCACTTATCGACCTGGGGCGCAACAGGGAAAAGCGGATGCCTTGTCACGTTTTGGACATGAAAAAAGCACAGACAAGGAACAACCTCTTCCTATTATTCCTGAGAACAAGATACTTGGGGTGGGAGAAAAAGACTATAACCTCCTTGAAGATATCAAGGGACATCTCCTAGCCAGGTCATCTGAAGATTGGTTGCAAAATCCCCAACATACCATCAGAGAAGGGTTGTATTACCATGAAGACACACTTTATGTCCCTACTTCCGCTCTGCCACAAATGATCATAGAATGGTGTCATAGCAGCTCTTTGGCCGGACATCCTGGCGGTCGCAAAACGAATGAGCTGTGTGACAGATGGTTTTGGTGGGAATCTATGTCCAAAGATGTGTTAGCCTATGTACAAGCTTGCGCTACCTGTGCACGCCAAAAGGCTTCGCATTGCGCACCTACAGGACTCCTAAGACACCTAGCCATCCCCCTCTCACCCTGGCACACAATAAGTATGGATTTTATGACTGATTTGCCCTCCTGTCAAGGTTACACCACAATTTATGTAGTAGTGGATTTGTTGTCTAAGATGGGACATTTCATTCCTCTGAAGAAAGTGCCTTCCTCTAAAGAACTAGCGTCTATTTTTTTGGACAATATAGTAAAACTACATGGTTTACCCACAGTCATCATCTCTGATAGAGGTCCCCAGTTTGTCTCAAAGTTCTGGAGGGGGCTGTGTTCCGTTCTGGGTATCGATCACAGACTATCCACTTCATATCACCCCCAAACCGATGGGAAAACAGAAAGAACCAATCAGACCTTAGAACAATTCCTGCGTTGTTTATTAACATCCATTCCATCTACTTGGGTTCAAGCTCTTCCTCTGGCAGAATTTGCATACAACAATTCTAGTCACTCCGCTACACATGTCTCCCCTTTTTTCTTTTTGTATGCACAACACCCTAGAATGATCCCTATTGTGTTACAGAATGAATCTTCTGTGCCCGCACTAGACAAACACCACGCCCACATCCAGGAAATTTGGGAATCAGCAAAGACAGAGCTAGGTAAAGCCAAAGAGGCCATGAAAAAACAAGCTGATAAACACAGAAGAACAGAGCCTATGTACACTATAGGAGAGAAAGTGTGGCTGTCCACTAGAAACCTTAGGATGGAAGGTTCGAAAAAATTCCAACCTAGATTCATAGGTCCTTTTCCTATAGAGAAAATCATATCCCCTGTCACTCTGAAACTACAATAACCCCCATGCATGAAAATACATCCCGTCTTCCACAGCTCCTTGATCAAAAAATATCTACCCTCCATTGTCCCTGAAATTCCTCCCCCTCCTGTACAAATCGATGGAGAAGCTGAATATGAAGTACATAAAATTCTAGATTCCAGGAAATCTAGAGGCATACTTGAGTACTTCATAGATTGGGTAGGATACCCCCCAGAAGAGAGATCCTGGGAACCTGCTGAAAACATCCATGCAGCCAGATTAATCAGACAATTTCACAGACTCCATCCCTCCAAGCCTGGTCCTGGGAATAGACCTTTGAGGAGGGGTACTGTTAGGAATTAGAAGCCTTGACATGTGGGATTGCAGGTATCCGGTATTTAGCCCAGATCCCTAACCCTAAGTTCACTGCACTTTATTGACGCTCCCTAACGGGAGTAAAGAGGCGCGGCAGAACGTAGCCATTGCTTGGCTTACTGTTCCGGTACCACGCCCCCCTCTCCACTTCCTGGTTCCTGCTCGCGTCCTCCGTGGCGTGCTACAGATCCCTCCGGGTGTTCTTGGAGTTATTTCTGCCTACTTGGAGCTGCTGCCTCTTCCTGCAGTATCCCACTATCCAAGTGCGCTGTGAGAAAGTTCTTGCCGGTCTTTGACATTTCTCTGTCTTTGCTCGAGCCCGCACTTGCGACTCCCCTACCTTTCCTCATGCATTTTGCGGGCGTACTGCTCGATTCATTTCTTTTCCCTCCAGCCTTGTGGCAATAAGCAACCTTTATTGTTTCCCTGTTGTATTCTTACCTTCTGAGAGAGAGCGCTCCGCCCTGGTCGTCCCACGGGGCCGGGTGTCTCTCCTCCTGAGTGTGTGACTGCTCCGCTGTTCATTTCCCCTTCACAGCCGGTTGGTACACCTCACTCCTTATTTTGTTTGTTCTTTATGTGTCTGGTGTGTGAGTCCTTCGTGAGTTCTGTACTTCCTGACCTGTTGTTGGGTCTCCTGAATTCCCTCTTCACTGAACTCATCGATAAGGCGAGCCTGACCTTCAGTTGGGGTAAGAATACCTGGTACAACCTGCATGTCAATGTTTCATTAATTGTAGCTATATCTGATAGAGTGTACATTACTTGGTGCAACCTGGTTTTGGTTTCCTAGCCTGGACCACCACCTGAGACTCCGCCTGTTAATAGCTGACCCCCTCGTATGAGGAGAGTGGTGGACACTCCTTGGGTTATTCCTTCATACTTTTAGGGGACAGTAGACAGGAGTGTGTTTTAATTCACATTCTTGCTTCTGTGTCCTGGAGGTGGAGGGATTCTTCTTCGTTCCCGTGGAAATTGGTCATCCTGCTAACAGAAGCTAACAAACACTTTAGACCATGAAGTATCTGCTTTGGTGGAGTGCCCGTAGTCCTATTTCTCATGTTGCCTTTTGCATACCTAAATCCTTCTTCTATTTTTGTTGTTGTGAGTTTGGGTCAGGCCAGTTCTCTTTTGCTTTTGATTGAAGGAAGGGCCTGATCCCCATGATCTAGCTTTGGTCCAATGCCTAGTTAGGAAGGCAGGTCCCCTGTCTGTTTCAGTCATGCTGGCTTGGTGCCATCTTGTGAGGAGAGGTTACCTAGTGAGATCCCCAAAATGACCCCAACCCCGTGATTGGAACACGTGTGATCCTGTACTAAATTGGAGTAGCTGGGAGGGTCACTCCTCAGGGAGGGGAAAGAACCAGAGCCTTCAATTTGAAGGGACGTCTTAGCTGAGATCAGCAGCCAGTCAGGAAATGCAAGCATAGACCCTTCCTGTCCCTCACCAGTGTCATGTGCCTCACCCTTTAGGTGCAGGCCTGAGGCAAAGCATATAATTTGTGAAAGTAAACTCCACCACAGACTAGCCCCCAACAACCGGGGCTGCAGCGCAGCAGTAGGAGGCAAGCTTGATCTGGCCTCTTTGGCTGGGGTAGGGATCGTGGAGGCACACAGCTGTGCCTGTTTCCTGTATCCAGGCACCCAGACAGCAGCCTTCCTTCAGCAATGCGCCATTGTGAAAAACAGACCCGGACACCAGCAGGGACTGCACAGATCTTGACCGGGCAGAGTTTTGCAATCCTCGTGCAGAGTGCAGCGGGTCTAAAAGTTGACTGTCCAGCTGCGGCAGCCAAACCCTTGCACAGTTCCAGGAGGTCATGAACCATGCACTCGCAACAATCAGGCAGATAGCAACCCAGCAGACTGAGGCAGGGCGTTGCCTCCAATCAACAGGAATGGACTGGTCAGCAGCGGGGGAGACGGCAGGAAGATCCCCTAGTCCACAGCGGGTGCCGAATGCTACGGTTGCCTGCTGAGCAGGAAGTCTGGCACAAGTCAGGAGAGGGACGACAGACCTGTGAGTCGGTCTGCAGCATTCAGGGATCCATATAGTGACCACATGGTGACCTTTGGACAATTCGTCGTCTGACCGAGGCTTCGGGACAACTCTCTTCTGAGTGTGGTCTGCGATGCAGACAGTGACCTTGGGAAAGTCATCTGCGTGATCCCAGTGAGCAAACCTGGATATTCTTGGGTAAGCAAAGGTCGCTCAGATGAAAGTGCATACGTTCCCACGTAGTTGATGCAGGGTTGCAGAGTAGTTGATGTGGGGGAAATCCAGGATATCGGTCAAGGTGATCCTGTTCTGATAAGAACTCCTCTCCAATCTCCCTCACCGGCGGCAGACACTTTGCATATACTAGGTAGGTAGTTATAGTTAGCACATCGTTTCTATTCAATATTTTTGGCGCCGATTGACGAATCTTTGCAACATTTTCAAAACTAATGGAGCGCTCCGGTCTGCTTCTGTCTTGAAAATTTCGGGGTGATTCGTCAAGCAGGGCCAAGAAAAAAGGGGGGGTCCTAAAACATTTTTACCCATGTTAATTTCCATAGGAACTTTAGACAAAGCTACAGCCCGAACTGCTAATTGGAATTGCACCAAATTTTGCAAAATGGTAGGTGTTGGTACAGAAAGAGCGCTTTTTTAAAATGGTGTAAATCCGTTTAGTAGTTCCTGAGAAATTAGAAAAAGAAAAGTTTCAATATTTGAGCACCAAGAAGGGTTCGCGAACCCTCCCGGGCACGAGCTTCACTCTGATAGGCTGCCAACATTCCAAACCGGCTGCAGATTGTTCTCCTACCTCACTGCCAAGATCTAGAACACCCTCCCCATCCTCCTATGGCAGACCGAAGACCTACTTACCTTTAGGAGACTACTCAAGATCTGGCTCTTCGAGCAGTAGCAGCACCCCCCTAGCCCCTTGAGACCCTCACGGGTAAGTAGTGCTCTTTACAAATTTCATGATTGAAACCAGGAAGTGTTGGCAGCCATCTTGTGACTCAGTAACCGAGTCGCAAGAAAAGAGTAAATAAAAAGGTAAAAACAAGAAAAGAGGCCAGAGTACAAACACCCTGATCCCCTAGGCATGCTCAGGGGGTCCCACAAGGACCCACAGGGCCAAAAAAAGCAATTACAAAAAAATCCTCTGAATTCGTGCTGGGGTCGCGAATACGGCTGTGAAAATTTAAAAAACGAAGCGCGGACTCCCACGCTTCGTTATTCTTAAGCCCCCGGGTAGGTCAGGTCCCGGGGGCAATGCCACAATTATATTGCGGGGGTCCGCGGGAGCCCCGCAGCCCCAGGCACTGCCACATCCCTGGGGCTTGTTTATGAATCTGTGGGGGGCCTCCCAGGCCCCCCCAAGCCTCGGGTCCACCACCCCTGGGGCTTTACTGAAATATGTGCGGGGGCACACAGAGCCCGCTGCCCCGGGAACCGCCACCTCCCCAGGGCTCAAAGAAAATAATTTGAGGGTGGGGGCCTCACATACCCCTTCCCCAACCCCCTGGGACCATCACCTCCCCAGGGATTTCTTCAATTATTTACCCCCTCCAGGAGCCCTTGATGGCCCTGGGAACCACCACCCCCCAGGGCTGGCTCCTGCAATGTCCCAGGGTGCCCACCCCCAGGATATTACCATTTGGTGTGGCAGGGCAGGAGCACGCCACCCACCCTGTCATAGCAGACTCTGCTTTTGTTTTGGGAAGCGAGAGCAGGAAACCTGCTCTCGCTTCCAAAAACCAAAGCAGAATTGCTTTTGCACAAGGGGAACTGCATGTCAGGCTGTGGGCTCCCGCAGGAGGCTGGGAGCCGGTGGGATTTTGGGGGCACCACAGTCCCCAACGGTCAAGCCAGGGGGGAGGATCGGGTCCTCGGGCCAGAAATGGCCCGGGAGGGGGGCTACGCAGCCCCCTTCCCCGCAAGTAAAAATAAAAAAATATTTAAAAACCAGGCCAGGCCCCGGGGGATGGGGTCCCCGGAGCCAATAGTGGCAGAGGGAAGGGGGCTATGCAGCCCCCTCCCTTAAAATAAGACAAAAAAAAGAAAAAAGAAACCGGCAACTATCTGAAGGGCCCGCCCCCTCCCTGCAGCACTCTGCAAAGGTGGTCCGAGGCCACGCTCCTTTTTACACCTCTCTGCAACTAATTTCTAACTATAACATCCCTTAAACTTATGGTTTCTTCAGTGATTTTCAAAGGTTTTTTAAATGATTATTTCTAAGTATAATGTCCCTGAAACCTATGGTTTTTTGCAGTGAATTTCTAAGGATTTTTAAATTATTGTTAATCTCTAACTATGCCTACAGAGGTAGGATATGTGAAGAAAGAGGAAGAAAAGTGCAGACAGAAGTAAGAGATATGCAGAAAGAAACAACAGAGGTGCAGAAAGAGGCTTTGATTCAAAGTCATCCTGTGCCCCCAACTTTTTACTGACTGGTACTGGTGGTGCAGAAAGAGGCAAGAGAGGTGCATAAACAGGCAGGAAATGTGCAGAAAAAGGGAACTGGGGTGCAGAAAGAGGGAAGAAGGGTTCAGAAAAAGGTAGGAGGGGTGCACAAAGAGGGAAGAGAGTTACAGAAAGGGGTAGCAGGGGTGCAGAAAGAGAATTGCTGAAAGAAGCAAAGGAGGTGTAGAAAGAAGCAAGAGAAGTGCAGTAAGAGGCAAGTGAGGTATAGAAAAAAGCAAGAGCAGTACAGAAAGACCCAACAGAGGTGCTGAAACAGGTGTGAAGGGAGCAAGAGAAGTGCAGAAAGAGGCAAGAGAGGAACAGAAAGAGGCAAGTGAGGTACAGAAACAGGCAGGAAAGGTACAGAAATAGGGAACAGGAGTGCAGAAAGAGGCACGAGATCTGCAGAAAAAAGCAACAGAGGGGCTGAAAGAGGCAAGTGAGGTGCAGAAAGAGGCAACAGAGGTACAGAAAGATGCAAGAGATGTACTGAAACAAGCAAGAGAAGTACAGAAAGAACCAACAGAGATGCAAAAAGAGGCAAGAGGGTGCAGAAAGAGGTGGGAGAAGTGCACAAAGAGGCAAGAGAGATACAGAAAGAACCAACAGAGGTGCAAAAGGAGGCAAGAT
Organism: Lissotriton vulgaris; assembly: GCF_964263255.1. NCBI lineage: Eukaryota > Metazoa > Chordata > Amphibia > Caudata > Salamandridae > Lissotriton > Lissotriton vulgaris. The sequence continues at coordinate 432,303,810 of NC_141696.1, read as the reverse complement.
GGGTGCAGAAAAAGGTAGGAGGGATGCACAAAGAGGCAAGAGAGGTGCAGAAAGATCCAAGAGAGGTGCAGAAACAAGCAAGAAAAGTGTAGAAAGAAGCAAGAGAATTGCTGAAATAAGCAACAGAGGTGATAGAAAGAAGCAAGAGAAGTTCAGAAAGAGGCAAATGAGGTGCAGAAAGAAGCAAGAGCAGTGCAGAAAGAAACAACAGATGCTGAAAGAGGCAACAGAGGTGCAGATGGAGGCATGAGAGGTGCAGAAAGAAGGAAGCAAAGTGCAGAAAGAAGCAACAGAGGTGTTGAAAGAGACACAAGAGGTGCAGAAAGAAGGAAGAGAAGTACCGAAAGAAGCAACAGAGGTACTGAAAGAGGCACAAAGGGTGCTGAAAGAGGCAAGAGAAGTGCGTAAAGAAGCAACAGAGTTACAGAAAGAGCCAAGAGTACTGCAGAAAGAGGGAAGAGAGGTATAGAAAGAGGCAAGAGAGTTGCACAAATAGGGAAGAGTGGTGCAGAAAGAGGCTGGAGGGGTGCAGAAAGGATTAATAGAAGTGCTGAAAGAGGCCAGAGAGGTGCAGAAAGACACAAGTGAAATGCAGAAAGGCAACAGAGGTACAGAAAGACGTAAGAGAGGTGCAGAAACAAGAAAGAGAAGTGCAGAAAGAGGAAAGAAGCAACCTAGGTTTAGAAAGTACAAGAAAAATGTAGAAAGAGGCAAGTGAGGTATAGAAAAAAAACAAGAACAGTACAGAAAGAACCAACAGAGGTGCAAAAAGAGGCCAGATGGGTAGAGAAAGAGGTAGGAGAGGTGCAGAAAGAGGCAAGAGAGGTACAGAAAGAGGCAGGAGGGGTGCAAAATGAAGGAAGAGAAGTGCAGAAAGAGGCAAGAGAAGTGCAGAAAGAATCAAGAGCAGTACAGAAAAAGCCAACAGAGGTGCAAAAAGAGGCAAGAAGGGTGCAGAACAAGGTGGGAGGGGTGCACAAAGAGGCAAGAGAGGTATAGAAAGAGACAGAAGGGTTGCAGAAAGAAGGAAGAGAAGTGCAGAAAGAGGCAAGAGAATTGCTGGAACCAGCAACATAGGTGTAGAAAGAAGCAAGAGAAGTGCAGAAAGAGGCAACAGAGGTGCTGAAAGAGGTCCAAAGGGTGCAGAAAGAGCAAGAGAAGTGCAGAAAGAGGTGCAGAAACAAGCAAGAGAAGTACAGAAAGAACTGAGAGAATGGCTGAAAGAAGCAACAGAGGTTTAGAAAGAAGCAAGAGGAATGCAGAAAGAGGCAAGTGAGGTATAGAAAGAAGCAAGAGCAGTGCAGAAAGAACCCACAGAGGTGCAAAAAGATGCCAGATGGGTACAGAAAGAGTTAGGAGAGGTGCAGAAAGAGGCATGAGAGGTACAGAAAGAGGCAGGAGGGGTGCAAAAGGAAGGAAGAGAAGTGCAGAAAGAGGCAAGAGAATTGCTGAAACAAGCAACATAGGTGTAGAAAGAAGCAAGAGAAGTGCAGAAAGACGCAACAGAGGTGCTGAAAGAGGCGCAAAGGGTGCAGAAAGAGCAAGAGAAGTGCAGGAAGTCGTAACAGAGGTACAGAAAGAGGCAAGAGATGTGCAAAAACAACCAGGAAAGGTATAGAAACACTGGAACGGGGCTTCAGAAGGAGGTAAGAGAGATGTAGAAAGAGAAAAGAGGGGTGCAGAAAGGGGCAAGAGATCTGCAAAAAAAAGCAACAGGCATGCTGAAAGACACAAGTGAGGTGCAGAAAGAGGCAAGAGATCTGCAGAAAAAAGGAACAGGTGCAGAAAGAGGCAAGAGGGGTGCAGAACGAGGAGAGAGAAGTGCAGAAGAAAGCAAAAGAGGTGCTCAAAGAGGCAAAATGGATGCAGAGAGAGGCAAGATCAGTGCAGAAAGAACCAAGAGAAGTGCAGAAAGAAGCAACAGAGGTGCAAACGGAGGCACAAGCGGTGCAGAAAGAAGGAAGAGAAGTGCAGAAAGAAGCAACAGAGGTGCTGAAAGAGGCACAAAGGGTACAGAAAGAGGCAAGAGTGGTGCAGAAAGAGGAAAGAGAGGTGTAGAAAGAGGCAAGAGAGTTGCACAACTACTGAAGAGGGGTGAAGAAAGAGGCAGGAGAGATACAGAAAGAATCAACGGAGGTGCCAAAAGAGGCAAGAGAGGTGCAGAAGCAAGCACATGAAGTGCAAAAAGAGGGAACAAAGGTGCAGAAAGATGCAAGAGAGGTACTGAAACAAGCAAGAGAAGTACAAAAAGAACCAACAGAGCTGCAAAAAGAGGCAAGAGGGTGCAGAAAGAGGTGGGAGAGGTACACAAAGAGGCAATAGAGATACAGAAAGAACCAACAAAGGTGCAAAAGGAGGCAAGACGGGTACAGAAAAAGGTAGGAGGGATGCACATAGAGGCAAGAGAGATACAGAAAGAGGCAGGAGGGGTGCAGAAAGAAGGAAGAAAAGTGCAGAAAGAGGCAAGAGAATTGCTGAAAGAAGCAACAGAGGCATAGAAAGAAACAAGAGAAGTACAGAAAGAGGAAAGTTAGATGCAAAAAAAACAAGAGCAGTGCAGAAAGAATCAACAAATGTCCTGATAGAGGCGCAAGGGGTGCAGAAAGAGCAAGAGAAGTGCAGAAAGAGGTAACAGAGGCCCTGAAACAGGCAAGAGATGTGCAGAAACAGGCAGGGATAGTGCAGAAACAGGGAACAGGGGTTCAGAAAGAAGCAAGAGAGGTAGAGAAAGAAACAAGAGGGGTGCAGAAAGGGGCAAGAGATCTGCAGAAAAAAGCAACAGAGGTGCTGAGAGACACAAGTGATGTGCGGAAAGAGGCAAGAGATTTACATAAATGAGCAACAGAGGGGCGGAAAGAGGCAAGTGAGGTACAGAAAGAAGCCAGAGAGGTGCAGAAAGAGGCAATAGAAGTGCAGAAAGAAGCACCATAGATGCAGTAAGAAGCAAGAGGGGTGCAGAAAGAAGAGAGAGAAGCACAAAAAGAAGCAAACGAGGTGCTCAAAGAGGCAAGAGGGATGCAGAAAGAGGCAAGAGCAGTGCAGAAAGAACAAAGAGAAGTGCAGAAAGAAGCAACAGAGGCGCAAAAGGAGGCATTTGTTGTGCAGTAAGAAGGAAGAGAAGTGTAGAAAGAAGCAACAGAGGTGCTGGAAGAGGCACAAAGGGTGCAGAATAAGGTAAGAGAAGTACAGAAAGAAGCAACAGAGGTAAAGAAAGAGGCAAGAGTGCTGCAGACAGGGGGAAGAGAGGTGTAGAAAGAGGCAAGAGAGTTGCACTAATAGGGAAGAGGGGTGCAGAAGGAAGTAACAGAGGTACAGAAAGAGGCAACAGAGGTGCAGAAAGATGCAAGGGAGGTACAGAAACAAGCAAGAGGAGTGTAGAAAGAGGTAAGAGGATTGCTGAAAAAAGCAACAGAGGTTTAGAAAGAAGCAAGAGAAGTGCAGAAAGAGGTAAGTAATGTACAGAAAGAAGCAAGAACAATGCAGAAAGAACCAACAGAGGTGGAAAAAGAGGCAAGAGGTAGGAGAGATGCACAGAGAGGGAAGAGGGGTACAGAAAGAGGTAAGAGGGATGCAAAAAGAAGGCGGAGAAATGCAGAAAGAGAATTGCTGAAAAAAACACAGAGGTGATAGGAAAAAGCAGGAGAATGGCAGAAAGAGGCAAATGAGGTGCAGAAGGAATCAAGAGCAGTGCAGAAAGAACCAACAGAGGTGCTGAAAGAGGCAACCGAGGTGCAGAAGGAGGGATGAGAGGAGCAGAAAGAAGGAAGTGAAGTGTAGAAAGAAGCAACAGAGGTGCTGAGAAGAAAGACATGAGAGGTGCAGAAAGAAGGAAGAGTAGTGCAGAAAGAATCAACAGAGGTACTTAAAGAGGTCCAAAGGGTACAGAAAGAGGTAAGAGAAGTGCAGAAAGCAGCAATAGAGATACAGAATGAGCCAAGAGTGCTGCAGAAAGAGGGCAGAGAGATATAGAAAGAGGCAAGATAGTTGCACAAATAGGGAAGAGTGGTGCAGAAAGAGGCTGCAGGGGTGCAGAAAGAATTAACAGAAGTGCTGAAAGAGGCAAGAGAGGTGCAGTAAGAAGCAAGTGAAATGCAGAAAGGCAATAGGGGTGAGGAAAGACGGAAGAGAGATGCAGAAAAACAAGCAAGAGAAGTGCAGAAAGAGGCAAGAGAGGTATAGAAAGAAGCAAGAGCAGTGCAGAAAGAACAAACAGAGGTGCAAAAAGAGGCAAGAGGGGTGCAAAAAGAGGTAGGAGAGGTGCAGAAAGAGGCAAGAGGGGTACCGAAAGAGGGAGGGGGAGTGCAAAAGGAAGGAAGAGAAGTGCAGAAAGAGGCAAGAGAATTGCTGAAAGAAGCAACAGAGGTGTACAAAGAAGCAATGAAAGTGCAGAAAGAGACAAATGAGGTACAGAAAAAAATGAGAGCAGTACAGAAAGAACCAACAGAGGTACAAAAAGAGGAAAGAGGGGTAGAGAAAAAGGTAGGAGGGGTGCAGAAAGAGGCAAGAGAGGTATAGAAAGAGGCAGGAAGGTTGCGGAAAGAAGGAAGAGAAGTGAAGAAGGAGGCAAGAGAATTGCTTGAACAATCAACATAAGTGTAGAAAGAAGCAAAAGAAGTGCAGAAAGAGGCAAGTGAGGTGCAGAAAAAAGCAAGAGCAGTGCAGAAAGAACCGACAGAGGTGCTGAAAGAGGCCCAAAGGGTGCAGAAAGAGCAAGAAAAGTGCAGATAGAGGTAAAATAGGTACAGAAAGAGGCATGTGATGTGCGGAAACAGGCAGGAAAGGTGCAGAAACACTGGAATAGGTCTAGGTGTAGAAAGAGAAAAGAGGGGTGCAGAAAGGGGCAAGAGATCTGCAGAAAAAATCAACAGGTGTGCTGAAAGACGCAGGTGAGGTGTAGAAAGAGGCAAGTGAGCTGCAGAAAAAAAACGGAGGTGCAGAAAGAGGCAAGAGGGGTCCAGAAAGAGGAGAGAGAAGTGCAGATTGAAGCAAAAGAGATGCTCAAAGAGGCAAGAGAAATGCAGGAAGAGGCAAGAGCAGCGCTGAAGGAACCATCAGAAGTTGCTAAAGAAGCAACAGAGGTTCAAAAGGAGGCACAAGGGGTGCAGAAAGAAGGAAGAGAATTGCAGAAAAAAGCAACAGAGGGGCTGAAAGAGGCACAAAGGGTGATAAAAGATGCAAGAGAAGTGCAGAAAGAAGCAATAGAGGTACAGAAAGAGGCAAGAGTTGTACAGAAAGAGGGAAGAGTGGTGTAGAAAGAGGCAAGCGAGTTGCACAAATAGTGAAGAGGGGTGCAGAAAGAGGCAGGAGGGATACAGAAAGAAGAAACAGAGGTGCCAAAAGAGGCAAGAGAGGTGCGAAGCAAGCACATGAAGTGCAGCAATAGGCAACAGAGGTGCAGAAAGATGCGAGAGGTACTGAAACAAGCAAGAGATATGCAGAAAGAACCAACAGAGTTGCAAAAAGAGGAAAGACGGGTAGAGAAAAAGGTAAGAGGGATGCACATAGAGGCAAGAGAGATACAGAAAGAGGCAGGAGGGGTGCAGAAAGAAGGAAGAAAAGTGCAGAAAGAGGCAAGAGAATTTCTGAAAGAAGCAACAGAAGTGTAGAAAGAAGCAGGAGAAGTACAGAAAGAGGCAAGTGAGGTGGAGAAAGAAGCAAGAGCAGTACAGAAAGAACCAACAGAGGTACAAAAGGAGGCAAGAGAGGTGCAGAAAAAGGTAGGAGGGGTGGACAAAGAGGCAAGAGAGGTACAGAAAGAGGCAGGGGGTGCAGAAAGAAGGAAGAAAAGTACAGAAAGAGGCGAGAGAATTGCTGAAAGAAGCAACAGAGGTGTAGAATGAAGCAAGGAAAGTGCAGAAAGAAGCAAGTGAAGTACAGAAGAAGCAAGAGCAGTGCAGAAAGAACTAACAGAGGTGCTGAAAGAGGCAAGTGAGGTGCAGAAAGAAGCAAAAGAGGTGCAGAAAGAATGAAGAGAAGTGCAGAAAGAAGTAACATAGGTGCAGAAAGAGGATAAAAGGGTGCAGAAAGAGGTAAGAGGCGTACAGAAAGAAGCAAATGAGGCACAGAAAGAGGCAACAGACTTGCAGAAAGAAGGACGAGAGGTGCAGAAGGTAGAAGAGATTTGCAGAAAGAGGCAAGAGAAGTGTAGAAAAAGAAAGAAATGTACAGAAAGAAGCAGCAGAAATGCAGAAAAGGCAAGAGAGGAGCAAAAGGAAGGAAGAGTGGCCTGCACACCATAAGTACCAATGTAACACCCACATGAAGCTATAAGTAACAGCTGATCATTCTAGGTTTGCAAAGGGCCTTGTCGCTGCATTTTTGGTAACGTTTGAGCCGTTTGAGCTAGAAACAAGGATTTCTTGTTCAAATCTTCAGATTAGTGAGCAAATTATGAATTATGTGGCTGGTGCAGAAAATGTATAATTGTGTGAAAGTCTGTGCAACCAAACAGTTGCATAATTCCAGTGGCCCGTTCATACCTCTGACTAGGTCCAAAGAGCTCCTCAGTGATTCCTTCTTTTTTTGTCTCACTGAGTTCATAGTTGAGCTTCTATGGTAATGAAGAAGACTAAACCTGAGGTTACCACTCCACACACAGATTATTAATATAATTGGTCTCCATAACACATAATCCCACTCTACATAATTCCTATACACTAAATACCACATACGTTCTATCCACATAATTTCACTGCACAACATACCATATAATTCCACTACACACAACGTACATCCACTCCACTCCAAAAAACATTAGTAAAAAACATTTACATTTACAACGCCAATAGCTCAAACTCTTGCAAATGCGAAACCTATTACATTGCAAACACTTCTTTAACTAGTAGCCATGTTAGCAGAGTGGTGGAGAAAGGGTGCTGGGCCTCTGAGCAGCGCTCAGGATTTCCGCTGCATAGGATTTACGGGAGATACCAGAAAGGCTTTTTGACCCCCAAAGTCCATCAGGAGTAAAGTGGACTTCATCCCCCATCCCGTAGTCTACCAGGAGTAACCCTGGGCGTAGTGTGCATAGTTGGGCTACGCAGAGGACCATGGATTTAGAACCGAACTCCATGGAACTACATGGAGCACCGCTACACCACCTGCCTTAACCCCCCTATTAAGATATAAGTTTCCAGTGAATTTAAAAAACGTAAAAACCAATAACCTCTTTACCGGGGTGTCCCCGGGCTGCCCTCCTCTTATTCCTCACCATACAAGTACTTCTTGAGAAGACTGTGCATGCGCGTTTGCTCTGCACATTTCTTTCAAGAAATGTGCATGCACCGGCATGCGCGCATGTGCAGTTTTCTTAAGCAGTACCCATATGGCGAGGTAGAGAAAGAGAAGGAGGGCAGCCCGGGGACGCTGTGGTAAAGAGGTAAGGGGTTGTTAATTTCTTTAAATTACTGGTAACTTATATCAACTCAAAGAACTTATATCTTAATAGGGGGATGGAGGCGGGCAGCGGGCCTACTCCGCGTTCTCTGTGGAATGCCCAGTAGGCAAATCTCCGCACACTCCACGGGCAGAGCGGAGCTCTACGCCCACGCCTAGCCAAGAGGCGTGTTTGCAGAGTGGTGGAGAAAGAAGACATGGCCTTCGAAGACGTCTTAGCAATTCTGCTGTGTGGGACACTGGAGTTAACAAGAGATGTTCTTGGCCCCCAAGGAGATCTTTGGGGGCCAACTACCCCATCTATTACCTCCAGTAAGTGCCACACAGCAGGATTGCTAAGTTCTCATAATAGGTCACGCCCCCTTTGCCCACCACTCTGCAAACGAGCTCCCTGGTGAGCTCTTCGATGAGGATTTAAGGCCCTTCACTTATCCTTGACGTAGGACTATGCTACGCTTGTGGAGCGTGCGTAGTTTGCGCTACTATGCACTACGCGAATTGCACGTAGCACAGTGCAAAAACGAGTAGCGTAGCAGGCATTTGTTGCTTGCTCGCAGTCCTCAACGTCAAGTTGAGGACCACAGCAAGCAAAATCAATATCCTGGCGAGACTTTTTCCTTGTTCGCGATCAGCAACATCAAGTTGCCGATCGCAAGAGTGGAAAATAAACCTCCCGGCGAGATTCTCAACACGGGGGGTCATGTTTCTCATTGCGAGTGGTAACATAGGCTCAGACCACTCGCGATGAGATGAGAAACTACCAGTCCGCGTTGAGAAAGCTGCCGCTCGTGTACAAATCTACTTGAGCGGCAGAAAATGACTGCTTGCACTGTGCAAGATGCCGTTTGCATTGATTGCAAAGTGCAGACAAGCATCCAGCACTGTGCAATCAGTGCGAACAGCATTTTCCCTACCACACTACGCAGTTCTCGTAGCTACGCATAGCTTGGATAGTGCGAAGTGCACTTCGGGTAGCTATGCGTAGCACTACTATGCAAACTACGCCTAGGATTACCCTTCTCTGCTGGGGGTCCTTAGGGTTCAACTAGCCTACCTCTTACCGCCAATAAGCCCCATAAAGTGGGATTGCTGAGAGGTGGACACAGGACACGCCCCCTTTCTCCACCACTCTGCAAACACACCTCTTGGCACGTTCTAAGTTGGGGGATTACGTTTCCTTTAATACTGAGGGTCCCTGGGGGCCAACTAGCCCACCAGGTACCTCCAGTAAGCGCCACATAGGTGGATTGCAGAGAGGAGGTCTGAGGCCACACCTCCTTTTTACACCACTCTGCAAACATGCCTCTTGGCGCACTGCTGCTCAGGAGATGAAGTGCACTTGTGTCCTGAGGTCCTCAGGGATTTTTTCAACTGAGAAAACGTGTCGTTGTTGTTTCTCTAATAATAAACCTATGAATATTGGTGGATTTTGTGAACCTTAGAAGCTGAACACTGATTTTGCTGTGCGTCAAAACTCTTATATGGGACGGTAGTCCCCAAAATAAGAGAGAACAAGGGATAATATGTGTAGTCTAATATTAGATTTCTCCATTAGTGTACAAAGGATCAATTAAGTACATGATGTAGGGGGTACACTGAGACACAGAGTTAGTTGGTTTGTTGGGCCATCACAGTCTCCAAAGATCCAATAATTTCATATTACTAGTTGCAATGTCCAGTAGTATAAGCACATATCTGGAATCCCCAGAACCCCATTGAAGGGAGCTTTTATACATTTGGCTTGGGAAACCCCTGGCTGTGTACCTGCCCATAGGAATTTGGTAAGAGATGTATTTTTGATATTATTGAAAAGGGAAGGAGGAAGGATGTAGGGAAAGTTGTGGAGGGTGTTTAGAAAGCATGGAAAGACCACCATCTTAAACAATGCTCCCTGTCTCATGATTTATTTGGGAGGCCTGTCCCAGTCAAAAGTTACCTGCACATGGTAAAGAGCAAGGGATGATATTGAGGCTCAGGTATGATTGCCAATTTATGGTAAAGTTTATCCCTAAGTATTTAAATGGCTCCCCTAGTTTTAAAAGTGGCCGTGGGGCTCGATCTGTTAGCACACATCCCAATTTTGTCAATGTTTTTTAAAAAAAAATATCTTTATTGCATTTTATCTATTCCGGTACATTAATCCACAAATATCTGTACGTATCAATATATCAACGATATCATTTGTCCCATAACACTATGCATAAATATCAAAACATTACCTCCATTGTACTTCAGAGTTAGCCATGTCTAGGGTGTAAGGGTTGTATACACGCATACACATCTCTCTGGGCTTCTACAGCCCGCACATCCTGTCATCTCCAGTGAGGGGCCGGAACAAAGGTGTTGAGTATGTCTCTCCATGACAGCGACAGTTATTTGTGAGAACATCAATGCAAACAGATAAATGTATTTTGCAATGAGATCTAAATCTAAATTTGCATCATAGTACGTGTCGCAGATAAGTAGATTAATATACATTTCAATATCAGGTCCGTGCATTAGATATTATTTTTTATAACAACAGCTCAACCTAATTCAACTATAATAACTAATAGTTCAAAAGAAAAAGAGAGAAATCAGTTAACCTGGGGTGTATGTTTCAAATGTTCAGAGTGTCTTCTAAGTGGAGCCGCAACCAGACTGGCATGCAAATATGATGTGTGGGCCGCTACCGTATTTGCCTGTATGATAGCCTGGTTGTGGAGATGATGAGCCACATGAGCTGCTTTCGAGTGGTGTGTTTGGGGGAATGTGAGGTTCCCGCCCGACCCACTGATGGCAGGGAAGGTGGCATGTAAATAATAGCGCAGTGTTAGCGACTAGGTAGCTCTTCAGGTGTTAGAGCCTGCTTGTTGTACCAAGGGTATCTGCAGTGTGGCATTAGAGCGTGTGAAATGTCTTAGCATTCCGTCCCAGGTCTGTGCAATGGGATACTTTCGCAACCCTGCCGTTTCTTCCCAGTGTAGGGTGGTACCCTCCGCTCGTGCCCAGACCTCAAGGGATTGGGCCCCATGTGACACTGCTGGTGGATCACTGTGTTTCCACCTCTTGGTTATGAGGCGCTTCGCTGCAATGAGGCCCAGATCCCGGAACCAGGAGCCCACCCTATTGGCCTTTGTTCTCTTATAAGACCCTAGGATGCAAACTTCCCACGTGGAGGGCACCTCAGTGTTCGTGCAGTTATTGAGTGCGTCCGATATCACGTGCTAATAGGGTAAAAGCAAGGGACAGGACCACAACATATGCAGTATATCAGTGCCAAAGAGGCGACACCTCGGCATTCGGAAGTAATGACGTTGAAATATTTATTAATTTCGTCTGGTGAAAGATACGCCCTGTGTAATATGCAAGTCTGTAGGAGTTTAAATTGTGAGTTCCGTGGTATGTGTGTGGCACTAGCTATAACACATTCCCATTCTTTATCAGTCCAAGGACGACCTCTGTCCTCAGTCCAATATGCGCGGAGTCTCTGTAATGGTTTCCGTACATGGATAAGCAAGGCTTCTGCTAGCCAATGTATCACATGCGATCCCTCCCCCATTACATGCAGGTACTGTATTAACTGGTGTGTTGGCGGCTCATTGGTCATATCAACCCACTTTTGTGTGAATGTTCTTACAATGACCGCGTGCAACAGAAACTGGCCCGCTGGTAATCCAGTTTACGCCGTCAGTGTCGCAAAAGGTAGTAAGGCACCATCGGCATACCGATCTCCAAGTGTCTCCACACCCACCACGACCCAGGGCATCAATGTTGTGTCCGTTATAGGGTCTCTGTCTCTGGGCGTCCCAAGATGCAGCAGTACCTGGGCATATGAGAGTATATCTTTTGTCAGGTGAAGGCTTCTCCTGAAACACCTGTGAGCCAGCTCAACATGCAGCTGCGTTGGGTATTACCCAAGGGGTGAAATAATCCACAGATCTGGGCCTGCATCCAGATTGCGTCTCTGTTTGACGTGTCCACTAGGTTCTTACCACTGAGCCACTTTGCAACCCATTGTAGTTGCGCGGCTAAATAATATAATTCCAGGTGAGGGACTGCTAAGCTGCTACTTTCCGGGGGTACATATAGTTTCCGCAGTGCTATCCTAGGTCGTCCCGTATTCCAGATCAGGCCGTGGAGCATCCCCTCTAGTTCCCTGAAGAGCTTCACTGGGATATACACAAGGAGGTTCGCAAAATAATATAATAGCTGGGGCAAGACTATCATTTTGGTTAAAGTGACACAGTCCATTATATTAAGTGGCAAGGACTTCCGGGAATTGCATCTGTGCTCTGATTGACTAAACTGCACGAATCAAATTGCCCTCCAGTATATCAGTCAGGGACCTTTAAATATATATACCTAGGTATCTGAGCGTGGTCGGATACCAATTAAGTGCAGTCCCGCCGAAGAATATATGGGCTGCAGCTACACCCTCACAGAAAGTGAAAGCACCTGACTTAGCCCAATTTACTCGGAGACCCGATACTGCCTCAAATCTACAGAACAGTGCTGCTATCTCCGGTGGTATAGAATGAAGATCTTGTATATATAATAACAGGTCGTCCGCATACAGGGACACTGTATGTAGTCCATCGCTTAAGGGGATGCCCCATTCCGCGCCCCCCTCACGGAGGAGAGCTGCTAACGGTTCATAGCCAGAGAGAAAAGTAATGGAGACGGAGGGCATCCCTGTCTGGTCCCCCGTCTCACCCTGATTTCATCTGATAAGAGCTTGCCCGTGCGAGCCCGCACTGTGGGTAGTTGGTACAGTAATTGCACCAACTGTAGAAAGTCATCCCCCAGCTCATATTTATGTAAGACCGCTCCGAGCTAAGGCCACTCCAAGGAGTCAAAAGCCTTTTTCAGGTCCGGTACTAGGAAGCCAGATCTGGGCCAGTGTTCCGTGGCATACTTCTGGACCCGGAATAATCACCAAATATTTAGTGAGGTGCTTCTGGTAGATACAAATCCATTATGGGCAGTATGCACCAGAGTCAGCACAAACAGAGCAAGGCGTTTAGCTAGAGTCAATGCCAAAATTTTATAGTCTGTGTTTAACAGTGCCAATGGGTGATACGATCCAGGGAGTCAGGGTTCCTGACTGGCTTCAAAAGAGAAACCAGCGTTGCCTCATTTTGAGTAGGGGTAAGTGTTGAATATTCCAGCGCTGCCGCATATACCCGTAACAGTTCTGGTACTAATACCACGGAGTATGCCTTGTAGAATTCGGCCGGCAGGCCATCCGGACCCGGTGTCTTGCCATTCGACAGAGAGTAAAGACTATCCCTTATTTCCTCTGGCAACAGAGGAGCACCTACTACTTCCTGCTGACAATTCATAAGTTGTGGCAACGTCACTATGGATAGGAAATTCTGTATATCTGTATCCGTGGCTGTCAAGCAAGACCTGTATACTGTGGAGTAATATTCCACAAAAGCGCGGTGTATATCTTTTTGGGTGTGCATCATGACTCCTTGTGCATTTTGTATCACTGTCATGGTGCGGCAGCCATGTCTTGCCGTATCAGCTACGATAGCAACCTACCAGGTCTATCTCCCATGTGATGGGTGAACGCTGAATGAGCTGCATAGTTTAAATTACGGAGACAATCTAGTAATGTGGAGTGTTCCTCCCTGAGGTGTCCCAGAAGGCCAGTGTTACCCTCTAATGTCGTTGCATGCCTGCCTGCGCACCAAGGCAGTCCCCCCTTATTACAACTTTGAACGCCTCCCACTCCACCAAGGGTGTTGTGGCTGTACCAGCATTCTCCTCAAAATACTGAGGAATATTGGCAGTTAATAAGTCCCAGAAGGGCGCATCTAGTAAAAGGTCTGGTTGCAGTACCCAGACACAAGCAGCACCGCTCATGTGCTAGAGACTAGTGTCTTTCCACCTCCCATGAGTAGACAGCTAGGAACACGCCCAGGGTAGTCTTTCTACTCTTACTCCCAGCTACAGGTGCCGATAGTTAATCCAATTAGCAAGCATATAAAAACAAACAAGAAACTCCAGCTCTTTCTACCAGAGTATGAGGACGGTGCAACAGGTACAAGGCAGGCTCTGACCAGAAAAGCTGCGAGTATGACAACCTCCAAGGAAAAATCTCTGGGTAAGCACTTTTCCCTCCTTACAGGTCTCTAGCTCCCAGTGGCCAACATTATTTCCCTACAGGTTCAACCCCTTACCGCTTCACTCCTGGAAGCATTGGCTGCAAAATCTAAGCGTAAGAGTGTTTACTTACGCCACATCACACTTTGTATCTCATGCATATGTGTGATACCCATGTTTTAGCGACACCACCCCCAATTATTTGCGATAATCACAATAATGGTACCACCAGTGCCAGTTCACTTTTGCCGACTGTAGTCTACCCACTGAGCACTGTAGATTCGGCTTTCTATGTATGTGACTATGTGGCGAAGACACCTATTTGACTCTCCTCTTCTTGTCTTCAATGTTGTCGGTACAGGCATATATGAGAAGGGAATCCCCTCTCACACTTAGAGAAACATCTTAGTGAGTGTAACACATAGCCTGGATTACACTCCTTTTTAACCTACACTACACTCTATTTTAAAAAGGTCCTGAGGAACGCTAGATTTAGTTTAAGGCACTGGCTGAAACATGTCGACCAACTGATGGATGTAGGAGGTAGTAACTCGCCTCCCTTAAACATCCCCAAGCCTTATTTTAACCGCTGACGGGGGCCCAGTTATTAAAATGTAATTTACCCTCGGGTACTGGGACCCTCACAAAGCCGCTTTAACTCACACTTCACTTTACATCTCACACTGCACTCTCAGTAAAATACCATCTCCACTGTAATTAGGCGTCGCAGCACACCCAGGACACATTAGGTGTCACTGGGTGGGCCCGATGATGAAGCATGCCACCAACCAGGTTGGTGGGTGAGGGCTTCATGAACTCACCAACGAGGTGCCCATGACAAATCTAATCAGAGTCCTAACAATTTTGGTCATATTTAAGCTAGTCTCTTTTGATAACACATATAAACTACGGGGACTCGGACTAGCTTTCTAGTTCTCTCTCTTGATACGCGCAGGTTCTTTTCCTTCCCATTTTTCCGGCACACCCACTATGCGGACATTGTTGCGTCGTGCCCTTCCTTCAGCATCCTCCGCTCTATCTTTCAGGAACTCCACGCGGTTCAACAAGTCTTGCACTTGTTTATCCGATTGTGTCATCTGCGGTTTGATGTCAGCGAGCTTACATTCCAAGGCAGTGGTGCGGTCTGCTAATTTCCAGTTATCTGTGTGCAAATGCATGAGCTCGATGGCCACTTTATCCATTTTGGATTCCAGGGAGGTGCGGGTTTGATTGATGGTTTGCTCCAGGGGCTCCATTGCAGCAAATACCGCATCTAGCTTGCTGGCGGTCTGATCCGCCGATCCCTGTTTTGCTATTTTGTCTGATTTGGGCTTGGACGGAGTTGGTACGGGTTGCACTCCGCCCGTTCCAGTCCGCGCTCGGGTACCGCCCGACATCCAGTGTGGATTTTTTTCGCCTCTGCTATGTTTGCGTCTAAGGAACTGCACACAGCATCACCAGGATGTATGCACCACTGTGGTTCCTTCCCCACCATCAGCAGTCTTCAGTCAGCAGACACTCAACAGTTCCCGGCCAGAGCAATGAGGACTTGCTTACTGCTCTTCTGATCCCTTTTCCACATCTCTGCCAGTCACCGCAGCACACTGTCACCCAGATCAAGGTGGGCATGGGGTTATCAGTCCACTGTTTAGCCAGAGAGCAAGCTGGGTCAGGGTTGGAGGCACAATGAGCAGGCAGCAACCACAAATGTGTTCACCGGGGAGGCACCCAGATATATTGTGTGGGACACTATAGTAGTAGCATGGCAATGTATGAGCGTGTTCACACCAGTTGCACAGCTGCCTCCATGGTAATGACAGGAAGATCGCTTCCGCTCCAAGCGATGGTGGTCCGGATCCCAAGACTGCGCCTCAGCTCCCATGCCATAGCAACTCCGCAGGGGCAGCAGTCCTGCAGTCCCATAGTGCCTCTACCGCCCACGCAGTGAGTCAAGGGCGCCTCCGAGTAGCATGTTGGAGTTCCTTGAGAGGCGAGATCTGTGTGTCCCGCCCAGGGTAGGGGCGACCGGGCCCCCACGCCACCACTTAACCACCAGTGCCTTTCTCCGATATGGCATGCTTAGGACTACTAGGGCAGGTGGGGGGTATTAGTTTGCAGCTAGCGGGCACTCAAAGACAGATCTCCCCACCAGGAAGGCACGTTGCAGATGTAGCGGTAACCGGAGCCGCCCAGGCAGTGCCGTCCCACAGTGCCCCCTTACCTTCACCCCGATGATGGCCCAGTGGGCTGGTAGTCCTGCGGGCTCTCGCAGTGCCTCAAAGATGTTCCTGGGGTCTTCAGGTGCAACACTCCCCTCACCGCGTGTCCCCCACAGGGCTTACTAAGAGTAGCAGCCGGCTACAGCCATCGGTCTGCTCACATGGAACTCAATCCCCACATCCTCATTCCAGCTGCAGCAACCACCCCCATAGCACCAGCAGGAAGAAGGACGGGGCATTCACACCAGCCACACCCCGGAGGAAGCAGCTGCCTGATCAGGCCAGACCGGGACCGCTCACCCCGCGTCTCAACATCCCCCGCGGTAATCAAGGTCCGAGCTGGGCAACAGCAACATCTGGAATCCTGTAAGTATCGCCGCCACCCCCAGAGCACCAGCAGGAAGAAGGGGAGGGGCATTCGCACCGGCCACGTCTCGGAGGAAGCAGCCGCCTGATCGGGCCAGACCTGGACCACCCACCACACATCTCCACAGTCCACGCAGTAATCCAGGTCCGAGTCGGGCAACAGCAATATCCGGGATCCTGCAAATATCGCTGCCGGGGCTCCAGTCTCCCCCCGCACTCCCACAACAATGTAAGTCTGGTGGCAGGGGGGGCGAGCGCCCACGATTCTACAGCGGGTGCCGGGGGGTTATATAATGTAGCACCTCAATCTAGGTGTCGGCCATCTTCAAAGGTCCGGTCCTCGCCGCCGCCCAGAGATCCTCTCCTGCGGCAAGGCAAGCAGCAGGTTATGTCGTCCTGTGCCCGCAAATGCAGTCGGGCAGCCGGGTCGGGTCCGTCACCGCAGCTGACTGCACAGCTGCGAGCACCAGGTCAGGAGATGCAATCAGAAGCAGCCGCTGTCTGTTCATGGCAACTACGCCATTTTTTGCGGCCTCGTGGGCCGAGCTCGCGTGGTACAAGCCATCCGCAGCAGGGCTATGTAGCCAGCAGCCTCTCCAGTCAAATGTTGCACCGTCGGGCCGGAGCGAGCCCAGATCGGTACCACTGCACCAGGATGACACCCCGCTCGTGTCCTGCTTCAGTAGTGTCGTCTTGCACAGCTCTGCTCGGAGTTGTCAGCCTGTTCAGGGGAGCCTCCTTCAGAGCTTCACCTGACCACGTCTGCCTCCATTGAAGCCGTAGCCACGCCCCCCCCCAATTTGTCATTGTTAACATGCAATCCAGAGGCTTCACCGTATATTCGTAGTATATCTAACAATAGGGGAACCCAGTGGTCCGGTCTATGTATATAATCTAGCAAGTCGTCCGTGAAGAGTGAGACTTGATCCTTAGGCAGGGCATCCCAGTGGTTATCCGAGATCGGGGCATCGCAACAAATCCACTCCGCTAGGGGTTCAAACACCAGCGCTAAGAAAAGGGGGCAGCCTTGTACAGTGCCTCTTTCAATTGGAAACAGGGAAGTTAGTGCCCCATTAACCATACCTCTCACCCAAGGTTCACTATATAATGTTCTAACTAGCTGCAGGAAGCAGCAGACAAATTTTATTCTATGGGGGATATGGAACATGAAGGGCAGGTGGGCCTGCTCAAATGCTTTCTCAAAGTCGATAAGTGCAAGACCCGCTGCCTCCTGAAATACCTGCACTCTTGCCAGGATTATTTGGAGTTGACTAATAAAGTGTCTGGCCCCACGCCTAGGTTTGAAGCCATTCTGATTAGGTTCAATGGGTGTAGCATTCAGGTAACTAGAATCTTTGATAAGATTTTTGCTTCTCTGTTGATTAGTGAAATTGGGCAGTAGGAGGTGTATTTGGCCAGGTCTTTCCCCGTTTTATGAATGATGACAATAGTTGCTCCTTTAATGTCTTGTGTAAGGGGACCCCTTTCTACTGTCTTCTCAAACGTGGTGAGGATATGTGAGGATAATAGGCAGGAGTGGCACTTAAAGAACTTGGCCGGGATTCCTTTCAGGACCAGGGTCTTGCCTGAGTTCAGGGAGCTGATGGAAGTCTTTATTTCCTCGAGTGTAGGTGTAGTCTCAAGTTCTCCCCTCTGTGTGACATTGAAGGATGTATTCGGAGGTCGTTAGCTATGGCAGGGGCAGCTCCTCCGTTGAAGCTGAAGAGCGTAGCGCCACTGAAAATCCCCCTAAACCACTGAAAAATAAAATGGTAATTTATTACCATGTAATTTTTCTTCTCCCTATCGAACAGAGCACCAGAATGGGGGCGGGCCGCTGCTTAGTGACAGCAGCATGTCACTCAGCAGGAAGGAGGGTGGGCTTGTATGGCACTGTTTAAAATGTGCATGTCTTTTTTGCCTGCGTCTTGAGATGGCCAGCCACACATACATACTTTAAACAGCTCTAAGCCAGCTGTCTTAAGACAGCTGTGTTAGAGCAACCCATAGCTTCAACAGCGTGGAGTGAGGCTGCTCTCTCCAATCAGGGTGCTACTCTAATGCTGCATGAAAGAAGCACCCTGATTGGTCAAGGAAGTTGTTACTGCCAGTTCCAGGAGAGAGAAGAGGACCGGGGGAGGATGTCACATCGCATTAAGGAAAGTTACATTTAATTTGTTTTATTTAATTTTGCTCGCTTGCTCACCCACGATCGCCGGAGATGCCAGCCTCCACTGAGCTTTGGGGACCATGGCTTCTATGTCTATTGAGGTTTGTATTGCATACAGCTAGGAGTAGTATTCACAAATGCCTAAGAGATGTTGTGAGTCACATATGCTAGTTTTCAGCCTCCTTGATGCACACATGGGATCATCCTTCATTCTTGGTCTCAGGTTGCTAGTCATACAGTAGGTGGCCTACTTTGTCTTCCCAAAAATAGATATAGTGTTGGGATGCCAGCCAGTTGTGCTTGGCTGTGGTTAGCTTATGGCTTCGTAGGTCCTCTGTGGTTGCAACCAGCCTCCATAATTGCCCACTGTGTCTCCATTGAGCGTGATATAACTTTCTAGTTCAATTATGTCTATTATGTCTACTTCGATTATGTCTGCCCCTATCCTTGTTCTTTCTGTGATCTGTGATGAGCAATTTGATGTGACAATAGGTCAGATCTTTGCAGGCCTCCCAGATAGTGGCTGTGGGATAGTATATCTATATAATATATGTTATAAATTTATAAATGCGAAATCGCGATAAAAGGGTTATGTTGATGTCAAAGAAAGAGGGGCCAGACACACTACGGGTTGCGTTGTATACATATATTTGTATTCATCACACAATATATATCAACTACTATATACAGAAAAACATTTGTGGAGAGGTTTCCCATGTGTAGTATGAACCTTACGGTTAAGTGACAAAAGGTGAAAATATTTACAAAGTTTCACTTAAATTTTCACAAAAAAACTACCATAATTGAATTTTCTTAAGAATGTACAGCAACTTTATACAATAATGGTGCAATGACACCATGGCAAACGAACAGTGCAGTTTTGCCGAAGAACACGTATCTATCGTGTTTGGTGGAATTCCTACGAATTACGTCCTAGAGCAGACCTTTACCTACTAACTGTCTCCTCATCATGATCGCCTGTTTACACCCATTACAGGGACACCGGCTGGGTCTCCCTGTGAGTATTTCTTCTTTACCTCACACATGGTTGGCACTATTTTCTTCAATTAAACTGCACGATTGAGAATCCAGATGTTCCCATTACCATAGGTCCTGATGAGACCCCACATCCTAGAGAGGGTCGAAACGTCGTTGACGAACTTAATGAAAACAAACCATTATCACAGCTCTTTTTATTATATAAAGTTGCTGTACATTGTGAAGAAAATTCAATTATGGTCGTTTTTTAGTGAAAATGTAAGTGAAACCTTGTAATTTTTTTCACATTTTGTCACTTAACCGTAAGGTTCATACTACCCTTGGGACACCTCTTCACAATTGCTTTTATACGCAACTCGTAGTGTGTCTGGCCCCTCTTTTTTTGACATCAACATAACCCTTTTTACAACGATTTCGCATTTATAAAGTATTATATAGATATACTATCCCACAGGAACCTTTGATTCTTGATATAATGGTCGTAGTAACGAGGTGAAAGGAAGGACTTCCTTTCACCTCGTTACTACGACCACAAGCTCATATGCGAGGGAAAGCGGATTTGCTTCCCTGCTCCCTCCGACCTTTATCCGGCGTCGGTTTTTCTCCACCTCCCTACACCACTAAGACGTGCTAGAAGCACCTCCTCCACGCGTCTTCCTTTTTATACACCCGATTAGGACCGGGTTGGAAATATCACCAGTCCGACGACACAGCTCTCATCATTTTACTCCACAGCCCTGAAGAGTCACGGGTTTACCCCGGTTTTGACGAAACACGTGTCGGCTGGTTTTTCTTGTGAAACTAATACTTACATTGGATGAATAAACATCTTACAAGTTAAAAACATTGGAGTTGGATCTTATCCTTTTCATTGAATGACTACCAAACTTAATTGATATACTACTGCGGGTTATGTGCGCTTGACATTGCATTCATTTAGACAGAAGGTTGAGATTTTCTCCCCTTCTTTTCTCTGAAACAAGGGTTATCTCAGATCAAGAAGCACCAACCACCTAACTTCACAAACTACCCACTGACCACTACCTGTTGAGCGCCTCCACATTTCTGAACACTCTCATAACCCTTCGCTGAACATTGACATTTCATGTTATGATACAATGGGATATATCCATCTCCAGCAGTCACTGCGTGATATTTGAAGTAACAAGAGTGTATGGACCATGAGGATGTGTTGTAGGTATGTAGGAAACAGTAGTAACACGTCTTTGTTAGGGGATTTGCAACATGCATTTGCATGAGGATTCCTTGTATCTCTTTTGATTTCAACAATTAACCCCAAACAGTAGATGTCCATCCCCACCGTACACATCTACCCCTGAAGTATCTATTATCCAAACTGTTCAACATATAAGCTAAATAAACATAATCCAAAACCATTAACCACATGGCTGCTAGGCGTTTTCCCGTCCTGCGCTGAAAAAACAAAATCACAATAATACATGACGAGTTGGCCTTGTCATCCGCGCACGGCAGGTAAGCGCCATGACGAGCCCAGCTCGTCATTAGCTTCGAAGGGGTTAAAATGCAGGAGAAAGAAACACACACAGAAATCAAGTGAAGAGGGGTGCACCAAGCAGTTGGGCCCAAGTATGAGAGTCCAGCAGTTGGTTAAAGTTCTTTGGGGTCCATGCCTGGGTCTTTGTATTCCACAGGGAGCCTTTAGTAGAAGGGGAGGAGAAATCAGTACTCAGTTCCAGAGAGGTCACTATGTTGTTTAGCGATGAGGAGATGGGGCCCCCAATGTTCTTAGAGGGTGGGCCTCACTCTGATTTTTGGCCTGGTGTGGAAGTGCAGTGTATTATTTGCCACCCCTGTGCCCCACTTACTTGTTATTGGGCTCCTGGGGATCATGATGCTGGCGCTGTATATGCGAGGCCCCAAACCTGGGTGCAGGCAGGTGCTGACACGTTCAAGTTCTCTACCACATGCTGGGTCCCCTGACCTTTCCGAGCAAGAAATGGGGGATATATGAATTCCCCCACACATTATTTATTTTTATTTTTATTTTTATAGCATTTGTAAGGCGCGCAGCTACCCACAAAGGGTTTCCCGGCGCCAGACCCGCAAGACACACAATACCACTGGGGAGAGAACAGTCAATGCAATTATTTATTAAACAGCCAAGTTTTTATGCTCTTTCTAAAATTCACATAGCTTTCCTCCTTGCGTATGTGAATAGGCAGTGAGTTCCACAGCATTGGCCCCAGGTAGGAGAAAGATCTCCATCCTATTCTGGCTCGTTTGAACCTAGGTACCACAAAGTTCGCAGCTGTGCCTGAGCGCAGACTGCGATTTGGGAGGTAGGGTTTAGCAAGGGCCTGTAGATATTTGGGGGCAGTGCCAGCTTTGATTTTAAATAGGTAGCTCAGGGCTTTGAAACGAATACGGTTTTCGAACTTAAGCCAGTGCAGATCCCTGAGATGTTTGGTGATCCTAGCAGATCTAGGGATTTTGCAGAGCAGTCTTGCCGCAGCGTTCTGCACTAGTTGCAGACGCTTTATCACTGCCTTGTTTGAGCCCAGGTATAAGATGTTACCGTAATCAAGCCGAGATGTCACTAAGGCGTTGACCACGGTCTTCTGGGTGGTAGGTGGCAGCATCCAGATGATTTTGCGTAACCATTTGAGAATGGTAAAACATATACCTGCCACTTTGTTAGCTTGCTGGGTCATGGATAGACTGTCATCAATGATGACCCCAAGGTTTCTAACCTGAGAGGCTGGAGGTGGAAGTTTACCTAATGATGGTGGCCAATGGGAATCATTCCAGAGATCTTTACTATTCCCTAACATGAGGACCTCTGTTTTATCTCCATTTAGTTTGAGTTGGTTGTCTGACATCCAACTAAATATTTCTTGGAGGCCTACTTTTAATGCAGATGGGGTAGACACGTCAGATTTGGAAAGTGAGAATAGGACTTGCGAGTCACCTGCATAGGTCATTAAACTTAGCCCAAAATTTTCTGCAAGATTGGCCAGTGGTCGTAGGTACAAATTAAAAAACAGAGGGCTCAAAATTGATCCCTGTGGCACACCGTGAGGAGAGTGGAATACCTCAGAGCATGCCTCCGAAGAGGAGATCTGGAAAGTGCGGAGGGATAAGTAGGATCTAATCCATTCCAGAGCTTTGCCTTCGACACCATTCTCCCCCAGCCTGTCTAGCAGTATGGAGTGAGAAATGGTGTCGAAAGCCGCACTGAGATCTAACAAGACCAGTGCTACTGTTTGGCCGTCATCCATAAGCTCCCTGATCTTTTCTGTGACCCCGAGCAGGGCCGTCTCAGTAGAAAAACCACTCCTAAACCCAGATTGGGACGAATGCAGGAGATCATTGTTTTCTACATAGGTTGAAAGTGCCTTATGGATATGCCTCTCTAAGATTTTGGAAAAGGCAGGTAGTAGTGAGATTGGGCGATAATTAGCCAATATCATAGGGTCTGCGCCTGGTTTTTTAAGTAGAGGGCTGACCATAGCATGTTTCCATAGAGCAGGAACTATGGCTTGCTCTATGGAGGCATTCAGTATCTCTGCTATGGGAGTTAAAGCAGCATCCTCTAGTTCCACTCCCACCTGATCAGCAGGCGATTTGGTTGGGTATCAGCACACTTGCATCTTGCAGCTCTAGCCCACCTCCTGTGTGCCCACTGTGTCATGAGGCCCAGCAGTCGTGAAGCCATCCCAGGGCAATTCCCACTAGGAACAGAGGGGTGCTTGCTTCCATTTAGTCCCCGGGTGCCTCTGATCTTCCTGTGACCACCATGGCAGGGGACTTCTCCCGACAACCCCCAGGCCAAGGAGCACTAAGCAGGACTCTTGTGTGTTTTCATGGCCTCTACTCTGGGTCCCCCTGGCCAGGGACCCACCTCAATACCATGGCACTCACTCACCAATCTCACCACCAGTGCCCCAGGCAGGCTCCCCCTCCCCCCAGAGGTAATAGAGTGTCTTAAGAGGCCCATAAGAAGTTGAAATAGGCTGCTTTCATGTCAGATTTTGTCAGATTGTGCTGGCTTGGTGCGATGCTAAATACATGCATCCACCATCATGGCTGGTAGTCAAGGATCCTGTTGTTATTTCAACACACATTAATAAAAGGTGCCAACCCTATAAAAACACAAAGGTTTCAATAGAAACAGACACAAGAAGTGTGACTCACTGGTTAGAGGAGGCAGACCTGGAAGCAGAGGCCAGCCCGAGACCAGGGTTCAATTCCCGGCTCGGTTGGGTCTTGAGTCCTAAAAATGTCCATTGACTCGACAATTCTCGCTCCGGTGCCTACTCGATTCACGGGTTCACACTCTGCGACTCTGGGCAATAGCTTGCTTAATCTCCACAACGGCCCCTCGCGGCGGGATGCCTGGCTTTCACCTTGCGGATACCCTGCCGGGGTTATCTCACAGGGGACTACCAGGACGGGTTCCCTAAGCAAGCGCTTAGAAACCGCTCGGTGATTTGCGCGATATACATTCCTGTACATTTACATTTACATTTACACATTCACCACCTTCTATTGAAAAGGTAGTTCATCAGCAAATAATGTATCTGTCTTGCATGAAAGCACAGGACACCATTTCTTAACATTGTCTCTTCTGTTTCCCAGAGTAAAATAGTTTGTGTAAATCATATAGAGCTTCATTTACACGTGACATACAGTCCCACACATTTGGAGTGCTGAGATGGCAGATATGTTCCTTAGCCAAGACTAAGGGTAGTATGCATGCAAGTGAGCATGTTTTAGCTTTCCTTTTTATCTGTATGTGAGAGTAAGTTCCTTTATGTTTATGTGTGTGTATGTGTGTGCTTTACTGCAAGTGTGCTTGTTTTGTGTTTGTATATTTGGATGTGCATCTGTGTTTATGTATCTTGGTGTTTATATGTATGTCAGTGTAAATGTGTGTATGGGGGCTTGTGTGTCCATCTCCCTTCAGAATTGATTATAGGAATGAATAGAGAGTCTTTTCATTCGAGCACCCCTGCTGACCGCATTCTAATATATGGCCAAGTGTGTGCACCTGTCAGGGGCAGGGTTGTGAAGTGCATGAGGTCAATACAACTTGTCCGGTAGCCCCAGAGAAGGGAAAAATAACTTCAGAAATTGCACTATCTGCAAAACTGCTCCCTCAGTCATGCTGAATTTTAATTTCTTTCCCAGCCATCCTGTCAGTGCCTCATTCAAGTATCAATGAAAAAGTGCACTAAAATAGTGGAATAAAAACACAATTTTACCATACTTTTTCTCCACCTTCCACTCAAAAAAATAATTGTATTGAACAGACTTAAATGGCCCTCCTCCACTGGTAAGGATATGGTTAAAACATGGGAAGAATGTTTTCCCCCATATTTCCAGTGTGTTTTCTCGCACTTCCGCAGCTTATAAATGAGGCAAGCAGCATGGCACCCAGCAGGAAACAAACCATTATCTGTACATGTCACGTAATGAAAGTTGTGTCTCCTTCATTACGTATCTCAGTTATTTTTGGGGTATTCCCATTAAGTTTATTCCAAAAATGTTGTCAGACTCAAATTTTGTGTCAAAAAGTTTGTGATGTCAAAAATACTATGGGACAGAATATTTTTAATTCTTTCATATCATTGTAAAATTATAGTTAAACCTATTTAGTTTTGTTATATAAGTTTTGTATTACAGGTTGCTATTACTTTAAGGTTAAAATATTAAATATTATTGTAGTGTAGGTTTTTAATTTCAACTTTTTGGGTAAGTTGTTTTTTTTACTAAATAGGGTGAGGAGTTTTCTTAAATATTTAATTTGAATTGATTATAATTTTTAATATGTTTAAATTGTTAATTAGAAAATTAATTATGTCTTTGTTTGTTGTTTAGTAGATTATTGTAGAAATTTGGCAATACATATTTGTATTTGCTAATTGATTAATTAGTTAACTGATTGTGTTAATTTATTTATTGTTTTATTCCTTTGGATATTAATTCATTATATTACTTCATTGGATTTTTAGGGTAAATAGCATGGGAAGTATTTTAAATTTGGTTATTCCATATTTTAATTCATATCATTTTAATCTAATTTGTAATATAATTGTATGTATACATGTATATGTTAATTTTGTGTTTAGATTTTAATAATGCATTAAATAATTTATATAAAATGTAAAAAGCTAACAATATTCGTTTATATGTTTATGGAATTATATATTTTTGTTTCCTTACTTTATATATATGTAATGTAGTTTGTAATATTTTCGGACACAGAAAAATAAATCTGGGAATAGTAAACCTGACCCCTCAGGAGTCCAACATTTTGTTTACTATTACTTACATTTAACAAGGAATAATAATTCTGACCCCTCCAAAGTCAAGTACTTTCCCAACTGTTGCTATTCCCAACTGTTGCTTATCCATGTAAAGGTATACATGATGTCGTTTTGAAAATAGTGCCTTCTCTGATGACTTTCTGTAACACAATCATCTAGAAGGCACTTTTTCCTGGTGAATGGAAAAATGCCTTGGTTCTTCCAGTTTAAAAAAAGGCTTCCCTTGATCCCATTATGGAAAACAATTAAAGACCTATTTCCCGATTGCCTTTCCCTACGAAGTATAGCACATATAACAGTCTCAGAAGATCTACCATGGATGAGGGAGTTAAGGCCGCAGTAGTCCTTTTGGATCTTTCCTCGGCCTTTGATTTGGTATGCCATGAGGTTTTGATAAACTGGCTGGCAGGTATTGGGATTTCTGAATCAGCACTGAATCTCCTTGTTTCCTTTCTACATGGTTGCATACAAAGGATGGGTAGTTGGGGAATAAACTTCAAAATATTTTACCCTGCCAGTCGGGTTCCACAGGGGTAATCCCTCAGCCCAACGCTTTATAACATTGATGTGACTCTTTTAGCTAAGCTCATCCATTATTTTGGCATTGCCACAATTGTCTATGCTGATGATGCACAAATCATGGTATCAATTTAAAGCAATATAACTAAGTTCTCTGACCGATTTAATAGATGTATGTGATCTGTAGATAACTGGATGAACAAAATTGTTTAAAACTGAACTCCCAGAAAACAGAAGAAGTTCTAATATTTGGGAAGGAGGTACATTTCTGGGGTCACGATTGATGGCCTCACCCATTTGGTGACTTTCCAAAGCCAGTATCTAAAGTTAGATATTTAGATGTTATTTGTAATGCAGAGCTATCATTTGAGGCCCAGATTAATACTATATCTTCATCTTGTTCCTTTATTTTAAAGATGTTAAGGAATGTGTTACCTTTAATTCCATCTGATTTGAAGAAAACAGTGGTTATCTCTTTAGTCTTGTCTAGCCTGGACATTTGTAATGCCCTTCCTATGGGCATCAAACAGAGATCATTGATCAAGCTTCAGATGTTACAAAATGCCGCCTGTCATCTCCTGAAATATATCCTAAAGTTTAAATCTATCAAGTTTCACAGGTGCTCAAAGCTTTAGGAAGCACTCTCCATCTGCTTACTCCAGTAACATCAGGCTGCAACACAGTCCCTCCTCTGCACAAGATAGATTGCTTTGCCTTGCGCGTTTCAGACGTTCTCTTCGTCCTTGTTCACAGGCTGAGCGGCAAAAAATAAATGGTAGAGATTTAGGATAACATCACCAGTTCCTTTAATTACCCTCAGTTGCGGGGTCACATGATCACACATTAGCATTCTGGGATCCGTAGTCTCTATAACACCAGAGTTCATCATAAAACTCACTTTGCCAACTCAAAATTAATACAGTTTAATACAGCCATTAGTGGGCTTCTTGTACATGGCAGACTTTGTTGCACATCAATAAACGCCCCACAGATGGACCGGCATAAGGCTCCTTCCGTGAAGAGCCGATCGGACCGCTTTTGCTCATTGCGGTGGTGCAATCCCCCCGGCAGAGCTGGCGAGTAATTTATCAAGTTTCACAGGTGCTCAAAGCTTTAGGAAGCACTCTCCATCTGCTTACTCCAGTAACATCAGGCTGCAACACAGTCCCTCCTCTGCACAAGATCAATTGCTTTGCCTTATGCGTTTCAGACGTTCACTTCGTCCTTGTTCACAGGCTGAGCGGCAAAAATTAAATGGTAGAGATTTAGGATAACATCACCAGTTCCTTTAATTACCCTCAGTTGCGGGGTCACATGATCACACATTAGCATTCTGGGATCCGTAGTCTCTATAACACCAGAGTTCCTCATAAAACTCACTTTGCCAACTCAAAATTAATACAGTTTAATACAGCCATTAGTGAGCTTCTCGTACATGGCAGACTTTGTAGCACATCAATAAACGCCCCACAGATGGTCCGGCATAAGGCTCCTTCCGTGAAGAGCCGATCGGACCGCTTTTGCTCATTGCAGTGGTGCAATCCCCCCGGCAGAGCTGGCAAGTAATTTATCAAGTTTCACAGGTGCTCAAAGCTTTAGGAAGCACTCTCCATCTGCTTACTCCAGTAACATCAGGCTGCAACACAGTCCCTCCTCTGCACAAGATCAATTGCTTTGCCTTACGCGTTTCAGACGTTCACTTCGTCCTTGTTCACAGGCTGAGCGGCAAAAAATAAATGGTAGAGATTTAGGATAACATCACCAGTTCCTTTAATTACCCTCAGTTGCGGGTCACATGATCACACATTAGCATTCTGGGATCCGTAGTCTCTATAACACCAGAGTTCATCATAAAACTCACTTTGCCAACTCAAAATTAATACAGTTTAATACAGCCATTAGTGGGCTTCTCGTACATGGCAGACTTTGTTGCACATCAATAAACGCCCCACAGATGGACCGGCATAAGGCTCCTTCGTGAAGAGCCGATCGGACCGCTTTTGCTCATTGCGGTGGTGCAATCCCCCCGGCAGAGCTGCCGAGTTATTTATCAAGTTTCACAGGTGCTCAAAGCTTTAGGAAGCACTCTCCATCTGCTTACTCCAGTAACATCAGGCTGCAACACAGTCCCTCCTCTGCACAAGATCAATTGCTTTGCCTTATGGTTTCAGACGTTCACTTCGTCCTTGTTCACAGGCTGAGCGGCAAAAAATAAATGGTAGAGATTTAGGATAACATCACCAGTTCCTTTAATTACCCTCAGTTGCGGGGTCACATGATCACACATTAGCATTCTGGGATCCATAGTCTCTATAACACCAGAGTTCATCATAAAACTCACTTTCCCAACTCAAAATTAATACAGTTTAATAAAGCCCTTAGTGGGCTTCTCGTACATGGCAGACCTTGTTACACATCAATAAACGCCCCACAGATGGACCGGCATAAGGCTCCTTCCGTGAAGAGCCGATCGGACCGCTTTTTCTCATTGCGGTGGTGCAATCCCCCCGGCAGAGCTGCAGAGTAATTTATCAAGTTTCACAGGTGCTCAAAGCTTTAGGAAGCACTCTCCATCTGCTTACTCCAGTAACATCAGGCTGCAACACAGCCCTCCTCTGCACAAGATCAATTGCTTTGCCTTACGCGTTTCAGAAGTTCACTTCGTCCTTGTTCACAGGCTGAGCGGCAAAAAATAAATGGTAGAGATTTAGGATAACATCACCAGTTCCTTTAATTACCCTCAGTTGAGGGGTCACATGATCACACATTAGCATTCTGGGATCCGTAGTCTCTATAACACCAGAGTTCATCATAAAACTCACTTTGCCAACTAAAAATTAATACAGTTTAATACAGCCATTAGTGGGCTTCTCGTTCATGGCAGACTTTGTTGCACATCAATAAACGCCCCACAGATGGACCGGCATAAGGCTCCTTCCGTGAAGAGCCGATCGGACGGCTTTTGCTCATTGCGGTGGTGCAATCCCCCCAGCAGGGCTGCCGAGTAATTTATCAAGTTTCACAGGTGCTCAAAGCTTTAGGAAGCACTCTCCATCTGCTTACTCCGGTAACATCAGGCTGCAACACAGTCCCTCCTCTGCACAAGATCAATTGCTTTGCCTTACGCGTTTCAGATGTTCACTTCGTCCTTGTTCACAGGCTGAGCGGCAAAAAATAAATGCTAGAGATTTAGGATAACATCACCAGTTCCTTTAAATACCCTCAGTTGATGGGTCACATGATCACACATTAGCATTCTGGGATCCGTAGTCTCTATAACACCAGAGTTCATCATAAAACTCACTTTGCCAACTCAAAATTAATACAGTTTAATACAGCCATTAGTGGGCTTCTCGTACATGGCAGACTTTGTTGCACATCAATAAACGCCCCACAGATGGACCGGCATGAGGCTCCTTCCGTGAAGAGCCGATCGGACCGCTTTTGCTCATTGCGGTGGTGCAATCCCCCCGGCAGAGCTGCCGAGTAATTTATCAAGTTTCACAGGTGCTCAAAGCTTTAGGAAGCACTCATTTTACCATCAAAGGTCTGCATGTAGTTATACAGGAGCGCCGGGACACCCCGTTGGGGTAGCTGTGCGCGATACCAAAACACACTAAATAAATAAATAATCCTAAATCTCTACCATTTATTTTTTGTCGCTCAGCCTGTGAACAAGGACGAAGTGAACGTCTGAAACGCGTAAGGCAAAGCAATTGATCTTGTGCAGAAGAGGGACTGTGTTGCAGCCTGATGTTACTGGAGTAAGCAGATGGAGAGTGCTTCCTAAAGCTTTGAGCACCTGTGAAACTTGATAAAGTTTAAATCTGTAGCAGGCACCTTGGAGGAGCTTCATTGGCTCCCGTAAGAAAGAGGATTGCTTTTAAGGCCCTGTTGCAAGCACATAAAGCACTACACGGATCTTGTCCAGAATATCTCAGAAGTAAGTTCAGATGGTCCTTCCAGAAGAGATCCCTGCAGCCTGCCAAGTCCAGGGCAGCAATAGTTTCTAGAATCAAGAAAGTGACCTAGGGCGCCAGAGTTTTGTCTACTCTATTGGTGTTCTCTGGAATAAGTTGGCCAAATGCTTAAAAAAATAGACTAATTTGCTTTGCTTCCACAGCATTTAAAGACCTGGTTGTTCCATCCCCCTTTTTTTGTAGGGTTCTTGTCTATTTGCCTGTTATTATTTTTTCTGATTTGGATGTTTAACTAGGCTGGCGCCAAGTCGCTCCTGGGCATTCACGAGCTTTAGAAGTTGTAAATCAAATCAAATCAACTCTCATGTTGGAGAAGGAATAGTGAATTTGACCCCTCTGCTTCATTTTAAAAAAATCGGATTTTTTTTTGTTTTTGTTTGTAAATCTTTTTATTATTTTCAAAACAGAAAAAGAAATAGACATATCGGGTGCCATACATTCTGGTACAATAATGAGGTGAACAGGCATAAAAACAGGATATATACGAGCAATGCAAAAACAGTCGAGACGCCTACGCTTACGTTTGAGAAGCAGGATGTGCAATAGTACAATATACGATCCACGTTAAGTGCCAGTCCTCAGAGCCTGTTTACCCAAAAAAATCTGAATAATAATGGAAGCATGATCACCAGGTATTAGAAAACAATCGAAGTCAGGATATTCCACCAACTATACTTATAAAGAAAAGTGAAGAGAGAGTGAAGAAAAAGAAACCATAGAACAAAAACCAAAGACAAAATAAAATACCCATCCCCCCACCCTGCACCCCTGCATATGGCTATTGCCTAACCCCAACTAGCAGTGTGCCTGTCGCCCCAACTAACTAACTTCTAAAGATGGAAAGAGAAAGTAGAGGAGGGCATATTCATACATGCCCCCGGCCCCCCCTCCTCCCCGGCAGAACCAAGAATCCCCAAATTAAGGTCAAGAAGTCTATTAAGCCACATATACGTAGCGCAATAGGGGAAACTTTAAACACCGCCCAACCTCCCGAACGCATCATGATAGCAAACTTCATGTCCAACAAGACTCGACGCTAAACCCAGTCACTCAGTCTCATCCTTGACCCGTCCGATCAGACGTGCGAGCCTCTTCCGGACCAACTGTCTCCTCCGCAGGATAGTCAGAACCCGAAAAAGATGTATGAAAGTTCAAATCGAGATGTAGCAGAGAGATGAAAGCGCTGAGAACACCATCAAGTCCAAAAACTCTCCTCGCCATTATGGACTCCCAGCTTCGTTTCGTCCGCCATCTTAGTGAAGCCGATATACGGGGGAGAGACGAGATTTCAAGCCAACAACAGTTCCCATCAAAAGACTCCGGAAAGGGAGCATGTAGCAGGCCTTCCTTAATCGGCAACGATCGTAGACCAGACAATCCATTTACAGCATCGAGCACGCTTCCATCAACCAAAACTTTGGTCAGAGGTTCCGACACCTCCCACAATACGGGGTCTGCTTCTTCCAACAACGTGGCCATCTTGGGGGCCCGAGCCATTTCATTTCTCGTAGTGGGGTAGGGTCTGGTCCATTCCGCCCGATTCCAGACACACGCTCCATCATTTTGTGAATGCGGGCTTCGACACGATCATGAAGTGACCCAATGGCTGCCAGCACAGTTCATAGTGACAGGTCACTCTCAGTCCGTTCCACCACTCCTCGGTCGGTCTCAGTCATGTTCACGTCCCCAGAGAGCGCGGTCTCCCCGGGGGGTACAGATAGATGTGGAACGGACAACGGCAGAGGGGGACTTATCGATCGGTTCAATCAATCCGGACTCAGCTACCGCAGGCGGAGATCCCAACCCAGCGAACACCGGCAGGGCCAGACCGGGCCACCGGGCCAGGGACCCTCGCCCACCGCTTCAGTTGTGCATCGTCACCCCTCCTTCGATGTTCCCAACTCGGCCAATCGCCGTCAACTTCGGTCCAAAAATACTTCCACTTCGGTAGACCGGACCCTGTCCCACGACTACAGCCGATGTTGTTCAACTGAGACCCGTCTGGGCCAGTACTCGAGACCCGGGCTTCCAAGCTGGTCTAGGCCGCAAACTGCCATGCGATGTAACTTCGTCCACCAAACCGGTAGAAATCTCGGGATTGCACCATTAAGCTGTAGTTCGGTTCATACACACGGAGACAGGGCGCAAAATCAGGATAAATGACAGGATCGTCTGGCAGGAGTCGGAGGTCGGCGGAGCCGGGAGCTCACGCGGCCATCTTGTTTGCTAGCCTAGCTCCTCCCTCCAAAAAAATCTGATTTTTAAAAAATAATTTGTTTAATATATTTCTTTTTGTTTCAATTTTAAAAGTTTTTTATAAATGATTTTTCATTATTTATTTTTCAAGTACAGTTTTTTTAATTTGTTTCATTTAATGTTGCGGATTTACAATAGCAACATTTAAATTAAACAATCAATAAAATATAGAAATATATGCATTTATATTCATTAGAATTGTTGCATTATTATTACTGGGATTACATAATTTTTGCATTTTTCTGCATATGTCCCCCCATTGCATTTTATATATTTGTATATTCATTTACCCGAGTACACATTTCTCATTTATAAATGCCTGCGGCAGTTAGAGATGTCTGCACATGTATGAGGGAGTGGGTTTGTAAACAAAGACAAAGACAGATTCCATCTTTTAGTGGAATGAAGAATGCTCCAATGTTGCAATTATTTTTGATATTTTGTTTAATATTTACTTTCATTGTCACTATGGGCCTGATTACAATGTCGGACGGACCGCCACAGACAGCCCATTCATGACTGTCCGCCTGACATCTGGAGCCGCGGTCGGACTGCTGCATTATGACGCAGGTGGTCAGAGGCAGCAGGCAGATGGACCGATCAATGCCCGTCGGAGTATCAGTTGGAGTGTAATACCCTATATTGGGGGCGGTGACTGTGGAGGCACTGCTGTCGGGATTGTGATGCCCCTTTTCCCACTTCACTTATATGGCAGCCGTAAAGGAAGATGGAATGGGAATTTGGGGGCCCATAGCAGGGCACCCGTCACCTGTGGGCCTCCGCTACAGACCCAGGGGGCTCATGTGGTGCTCCCCCAAAAATTCATACCCCATGTGCCAGGTGCCACATGGTGCCTGGCACACAGAAAATGGCGGTTTGGAACTATACCCTTTACTATTACGGCTTGTGCTGCTGCCGTTTTCCAGCTGGCAGCAAAATCCGCAATTATGAAGGATATGTTTCCGAACGCCGTGCTGATGGTCACATTGTCACATTGTAATTGTGGGAGGGACCTCCGACTTCTTGTCGGATGGTCCCATTCCCACTACGATGTCGGTCAGACGCTCGTCCAACCGGCATCGTAAAGATGGCTTCTGATCTTTGCTTTCGTAGTTATATTTATCCACAATATATGACAAACATTTTCATGTTGATTTAAGTAAAGTCTTATGGATTGTTGTGTGTGTTTATTAATGGTGAAAGGTGTTTGGAGGCCTACTAACAAAAATATCTAACAGGGCAGATTTTTGCCCAGAACTCACCAAAACTAGGTAATGTGCAGGTGGTTTGTGGGTTACAGTCTACCAGGTTGCCTGTTTCTGGATGGTAAGTTGGCATTAGGAAACCTACACTTCACCATAGGGTTTAGGAAACCTAAAACAAGACTGTATTTTGTATGAATTACGAACAATGTGTCAGTAGGACTATATTTAGTATGGTTTAACCGGAGGAAGGAAAACAGTTTAGGGAGAAGAGAAGAGTTAGAACTTGCTGTGGGAAAGGGGATGAAGAGAAGATACAAAAAAGGGGTGGGGTTGACTCTCAAATAAGTCGAAGAAAATATAAACATAAGGTGGGAGAAAAGGAAAAAAGAGAAACCTGTGATAATGGGAAAAAAGGACAGTAGGGATCCCCTTTTTCAAAGATTAGTACAATGTCCGCCCCTCCATGTTTTTGGGTTTACCCTTTTGGTCAAAATGTCATGCCCTGCTCCCACACTGTCAAACTCAGATACAGGCCCTAAGTTTAGACCTAAAGTCTAAGTTTAGACCATAAGTCTAACTTTACTACTTTTGGTATTCACAAAGGTAAATTACTGCTAGTATGTTTACTACTAGTAAACTTACTAGTAGTAAAGTTACCAGTAGTAAAGTTATTACTAATAAAATTACTAGTAGTAAAAATACTAGTAGTATTGTATCGTTTATTGATAGTTCAAAACATTAGTTTCATCATCAAAGAATACATAGTTAAACAATAAAAACAGAACAATTTACAAGTTGAAAACAAATTAAAACAGAAGTAATTATCTTTCAAAATCGCATAAAACAATTAATCAAATGGGTATACTCAGAGCAGGCAGAAAACTACTGGGGTAAAAGTCAGGTTCTTCGCACTATAAGTACCCATACACTTGAGATCAACGGCATTTACCCAATCTCCTGTCGCCTATACTGGCCAAAGACTAGAATTTCTTCTGGTCATTTACTACAGTGGGGTCTGAGAGATCAGAACAAATGCCATCCTCCCAGGCTGCTTTTGCTTCCTTTAGAATAGCCCAATAGATGCCCCTGTGTTCTCTAATGGTATGAGTGTCCCCCCTTTTATGGCTACTAAGATGTTGTCCATTGTCTTTTTGTATGGATGAATAAAACAACCCCTTGGAGCTGTTGGTTCTAAACATTCCCTGGATTCCTAAGTAAGCAGATCCCTTAATTTAGAAAGTACAAAGTTCTTCTCAGCTAATATCAGGTCATTGTTCCCCCAGTTTGCATAGATATTCTCCATGTGGGTGGCCAATATTAAATATATGGTCTTAACTTCCTCAGGCCAGGAGCCCACTGTTTCCTATTCCACATTCCTCCCGTTATTTTGAACTATGATCTGTATCTGGGCACATTCTGCTTGTGCCGGATATGGGAGGATCATTGATTCTTTCAATTTTAGTGACAAGGGATTATGGTCAATATCCTCGTGCTCTACCATCACAATGTCATCCAGTTTCACCTCACAAGTTATAACTATGCTGATGACACACAAATACTCCTTAAACTGGAAATCCCCAAATACATTGGACACTGACACATTTTCGGTTGTCTCAGAGCTGTGAATCAGTGGATGAAATGGAGCCATCTCAAACTGAATGCTTCCGAAACTGAAATACTCATGTGTGGCAACTGGAAAAATTATGACCCACTCACTGCCTGGCCTGGTGACCTGGGAACACCACCTAAAGTAACAAAGGAAGTAAGAAACCTCAGAATTACCATGGGCTCCAAGAGATCAATGAATGCCCAAGTGGACAAACTACAAGATCAAGTTTCATTACTTTAAAAACTGTGACGCATTTTCCCCCACCTTGGATTTCCAAACAAGGGCTCTTGTACTGTCTGAACTCGATTATGCCAACAGCCTCTACCATGGATCTTCTTTACCGACTATGAAAAGACTACAAAGGTTTCAGAACTCTGCTGCCAGACTACTCTTACATATAAAGTCAAAAAACCCACATCTCCCGTGCCTTGAAGGCTAAACATTGGTTACCGGTTGCCAGAAGATCCACATTGAAGCTGCTTTGTATAACCTACAAAGCGATAGGTGGAAAAGGACCACTCTTCATCAGGAATAAAATTACCAAATACATTCAACAAAGGAACCTCCGCTCTAGATTGGCACCTCGCCTCAAAATCCCACGATTCAAGAAAAAAACCATAGGTGGCACATCCTTCTCTGTTCAAGCAGCCAAAATATGAAACTCTTTACCCCAAACATAAAATCTACGGATAAATACCTTATCTTTAGAGACTACTCAAGAATTGGCTCCTCCCCACAGAACCGCTATACTCAATCATAATATACAGCATATCCCTCTGTATATAAGCATTTATTTGGACTTTAGATGTATACCTACATATGTGCATTGCTTTATATAAACGTGTGTAATAAATATGATTTTAAATATATAGATATTCGCTAGTTCTGCTTAACAAATGTACATATTACTTATGGCTATATTATTCTATGTTTAACATGCCTATAGATGACTGCATGAATAAATCCATCTTTTATCATATCATAACTATTTATCTACAATTACTTCACAATTGAATTTAAAAAAGTACTAAATACAAATAAATTAACTTTAAATACAACAATACTTGAAAGTCTGAGTTTATTAAATACAACTTAAACCTGCATATACTACCTTCCTTATACATAGATACCTTCCATGGACTTATGTGTCTTTATAATTATTAGTTTGCTTCTAATTGAGTATCTCCAATGCACTACACTATATCTCACCATATACCTATGGCAACATATCCTCTACCTACTAAAATCTAATGGGAGGTACCTTTTTTTTTGGAAAAGGAAGGGGTAGATAAGTTGGGACAACACAAAAAAACCTTTTCCAATTTACTATTAAAAGGAAGAAGATTATATTCTATCTCTGTTTCCACAAAAGGGTGAAAGACTTTCACAAGTTACCAAATTTACAAAACTACTGATTCAAACATAGAGGGATCTCCTTTAAACTTCAGTGCAACTGAAGAGCAAGCAGGAAGAACGCTACAGTAGGACCCTCTACAATACAAGTTTTGAAGATTTATCAAACATCTAAAGACAAGAGCCTCAAATGTTTTCAAAAAGAGACTCATGGTGAAGATCCAATTTTAAGGCATAACAGAAAAAACCTTTTAAAGTACAGCGCCTTCCCAAATATAACTCTATAAATAAAAAGCTGAAAATTATGAACTGCCGACACAAGACATAAGAAATAAGAAAAAGGGTACAAAGAAGAAACCCAAGACAGCAATGCAATACTCCACACTGGGAAATACATTGTAGCAGAAGTTTAATTGATCGATCAGTGAGATCACCGAGTCCTAACGAATATTGGACGTAGAAGAGAAGATTGATTAAATAGACCAGAAATTGGAGAAACCTGGTTAATATAAACCCTGAGTCTGATGAGAGGAATCAGATAAATGTATAAGAATCAATGTCCTGAAGAAGGTGAAACTATTTTAGAACACCGAAACGCCGCATCGACAATTCTGTTCAAATCTGATTATTGTTTTTGATTATAATTGTTATTAAATATTTTTATGTGAAATGAAATGTATACATGTTTTTATATACATTGTGTGATTAATGTGGTTTTAACAATGAATTGATGATGTTTTTAATGTAATGGCAGATGAAGAAATAAAAAAAGAGATATAACAAATCCTGCTGTTTGAATTTAAAGGAGATCCCTCTATGTTTGAATCAGTAGTTTTGTAAATTTGGTAACTTGTGAAAGTCTTTCGCCCTTTTGTGTAAACAGAGATAGAAGCTAATCTTCCTTTTAATAGTAAATTGGAAAAGGTATTTTTGTGTTGTCGCAACATTTCCTCTACCGCCAATCTGACTCATCTCAAACTCATTCTACTACTCTCAAAATGCACTACCCCAGTTCTCATCCTATACCTCTCTCACTATATGCTCTACCTCCAACCTCTGTCTCATCTCAAACCCCATTGTACTACTCTTTCCAATGCACTACCCGATTTTTCACCCTCCTCTACCCCTCCTTGCATCATCTCATACCTCTTTTACTATTCAGGTCTCCCAAACAAGTCTGTCTAAACCTTTTCCTCTGACTCTTCCCCACTCCACCTCCCTGTTACTCATCCCAAACCTCCTCTTACTGCTATGAGCTCCCAAAAAAAATTCTAAATACCTCCCTCTTCTATCCCTCCACTATCCTTTTCAATCCATGTAACAGACTAACATGCCCACCACTCAAATTAGTTTCATATTTCTATATACTAATTCCCCACTAATACTATTTGGGTTCCGGAGTAGAGTGCTACCCGCTAAAAGATGCTTTGACACCCCATCAGTGGTAACATGCGCTATATAAATGCAAGAAAGTTAGTGTTACAGTAATGACCAGGTACTTATGCAGCTACAATACACACACAAACATAAACCAACAGCATCAGACCTGTGCTCTCACTCATGCTGGATATTATATATTACTTGCAGGGTAAATAAAGTATATTTAGAGATGGGGAAAATGGTCTATTCATTGGCAGGACAATGAGGATGAAGCATGATGATTAGAAACATTCTCTAATTAGGGAGCGAACATGCATCTGTAATAAAATAAGAAAAATAGAAGTCATATAGTACTCCCTCTTCTGACTTGAAACTGTGCAGCACAATTTCCATAGATGATAGGTCAATGAATGTTGCAAATGGAATTAAAAAAGGGTGAAGCTAAAGCAAGTTGTTTGAAGACCAAGAACAGTACGAAAATTAGCTGGAACGGTGGAGAAGTTTAAAATTGGAGAACTACTGAGAGGCGATATTTGCTGTATCTACTAGAAACAACAGAATAGCTAAGGTACACATCAAGGGAGGAAGAAGCAACTGCAGAGCAGACTGTCCAGGAGAGGAACCAAGGTGCAGAACACCAGTACAATAGTTGAATAACATCACAACAAGATCAGGGAGAAAGACAGTGACTACTTAAATAACCTTCTACTAAGATATCTATGGAGCCTTAACACCCACAGCTAGGCTGCCAGTAACTTCAAAGGATGACATCAAGTATAAAATTAACAATGTGGTTGTGTATGACGCAATGACTTTAACAGGAAGATATGTGGCACTGTGACCAACATCAATTTTTGCCTCAGTACTGTGCATTTTACACACAATAATAATGAATAAACCAGTTTTAGTGTGGACCAACTGCAATGGCCAACTACAAAATGTCAATGGGCCTGCCATAGGGGGCAACATAATTTCAAAATGTGTACTAAGAACAGTTCTCCTCCCAGCTGATGACACTACCTCTAAGAGAGAGCAGTAGAGAGAGAGAGAGAGAGAGAGATGTAGGAAGGAAGGAAGGAAGGAAGGAAGGAAGGAAGGAAGGAAGGAAGGAAGGAAGGAAGGAAGGAAGGAAGGAAGGAAGGAAGGAAGGAAGGAAGGAATTCCTGTCAAGGCCATCAAGTGTATCTTGTGGTCACACCTAATGAGATATGGAGTCACTTCCTGAACATTTGTGACTTGCACTATTTCATGTCCTTGTTGGTAAGCTAAGGTGGTGCATGGTGCAAACACCTTTCAAGACTGTATTAAGAAAGCACATTTTTGGAAGTGATTAATGTGGCAGGAATGTTGTTCAAATTTGATGTCTGACGTTTTGTTTTTGTGGTGATGTGTTTGGTTTTTTAGGTCTTGCCTGAGCCAGCGCATGCACTGCTCTGGTGAGACATTTAGTAAGCGGCTTTTCGAAGTGCTACCAAAGCGGCCAAGCGGCCACCAGCATGCAGTCACGCGCAAAAGTGCGTGCGCCACATTTTCTTTCAAATTTGCGCCGTAAAGTGCGGGTGCCGCGATTATAGCAAAAGTAAAGAAATGGATTTTTTTTCTATTTCTTTACTTTTGCTATAATCGCAGCACCAGCGCTTTACTTTTAAAATTAAAAGTAAAGAGTGGGTGCCGCAATCATAACAAAAGTAAAGAAATAGAAAAAACTTCCATTTCTTTACTTTTGCTATAATCGCGGCACCCACGCTTTGCTTTTAACAATAAAAGTGAAACGCATTATAGCAAAAGTAAAGAAATAGATGTTTTTTTCTATTTGTTTACTTTTCCTATAATCGCGGCACCAGCGCTTTACTTTTAACATTATAAGTAAATAGAAATACAAACAAACTTCTATTTCTTTACTTTTGCTATAATCGCGGCACCCGCACTTTACTTTTAACATTAAAAGTGAAGCGCGGTTGCCGCGATTATAGCGAAAGTAAAGAAATAGATGTTTTTTTCTATTTCTTTACTTTTGCTATAATCGCAGCACCGGTGCTTTACTTTTAACATTAAAAGACACCCACAACATTTTCCCCATTCAGGTTCCACCCCACCTGAGCCCAGCAGACACCCTCTATATCCCGTGACTCTGCCCTCTATTCTATTACAGTTAATTTCATACCAATGTCTATATGTTACGTTACTTCTATTTGGTATACTGTAGCGCTGGGCAATTCCTTGGCCTCTTGGCGCTTTAGGTTCTTGGGCTGACTGCTGTCTGTATTTCCGGTTTGCCCAACTCGGGGTCACCATGGGAGGGGAAGGCTCATAAGACCCTCCCTGGCCTTAAGATGGGCACCGTGGCTTGTGGGTCAGGAGATATCCTAGGATGGTGCTCTGCCAGTGGCAGTATTGTGACCTTCATCCTTAACCTCTGTGAGAGGTAAATGTGCCATAGGTTTTCCCTGTGGCATGTTCTAAAGGTGCGGCATCATACCTCGAGATGCTCAGGCTAACCTGTGAGAGCTCATGGACCCTCTTCGGGCATCCAAGCGCTACAAAAAGAGGCCAAGTTACCACATGAGCTCTTTCTCCGCTGGTGATAGTGCTGCGCACAATTGTTCGTATCACCGTCTCTGTGCAGCTACCCTTTCAGACTGCTCAAGAGTTTTTGGACCCCACGGGTCTGGGCATCAGTGTTCAATTTCGCTATCTTTGGAGACCTCCTTGGCTGAGCTCATTTCGGTCAATTCATTTCACTTATATTATTTTTAGTTCATTTTTGTAAAGCGCTTTAAATTCCTATCAACAGTTTCAGATCCCCTGGACAGCTCAGTGAGCGAACATGGAAACCTACAGGGCGGCCAGGTCGTGCCTCGTGTTTATGCTTGGTACTTTACAGAAATGCAGTTCAAAATTACAATTATGGATGTGCAAAGGGTTATTTCGGCAATAAACTTTTGAAAAACTCCCATTTTTCACACATAACACACTGGCTACATATCTTCACAACTCACCGGCCTATTTTTATTAGGGCGCCACCCTTTAAGGTGGTACAAAAAGGGGGTGGTGATGGATGGAGCATCTGAATCAATCAAACACTCTCACCCAGTCAAAAGATCTGGGTTTAATCCATCACCGTTCTTTAGCCCATTCTGCCACCCCAGTTCAGACATGGCTATATGCAAATCAGTCTGACCCTGTGCCTCATGGGAACAGTCCAGCCCGAACTGCCAAGCCATGTCTTCTCTGGACCGGAAACAAGCTACCGAGGACCGGTTACTGGCATTCCAGCCGTCTTCAGCCCGGCTTGCTTGAATCCAGTGGCAAAGTGAGCAAGGGACTCACGTCTGAGCATACCCTGCCACACTTATGGCGGCCAAAAGCGGTACAAAAAGGGGGTGGTGATGGACGGAGCATCTGAATCAATCAAACACTCACACCCTGTCAAAAGATCTGGGTTTAATTCATCACCGCTCTTTAGCCCACTCTGCCACCACAGTTCAGACATGGCTATATGCAAATCAGTCTGACCCTGTGCCTCATGGGAACAGTCCAGCCCAAACTGCCAAGCCATGTCTTCCCTGGACCGGAAACAAGCTACCGAGGACCGGTTTCTGGCATTCCAGCCGTCTTCCGCCCGGCTTGCTTGAATCCAGTGGCAAAGTGAGCAAGGGACTCACGTCTGAGCATACCCTGCCACACTAATGGCGGCCAAAAGCGGTACAAAAAGGGGGTGGTGATGGATGGAGCATCTGAATCACGACCGGTTTCATCCATCACCACCCCCTTTTGTACCGCTTTAAGGTGACATCATATATCCATCCAGACAAAAGGCAACACATCTCACTCAATCTCCATTATTCTGCACACGTCTGTCTACGATTCCGCTGCCGACATACATCTTTAACATATGTGCACATTCCTGAAATGATTGCACGAACACCAAGCCTGGTAAACATATTGATGCTAATGAATGCATGCAGAC
Organism: Lissotriton vulgaris; assembly: GCF_964263255.1. Classification (NCBI taxonomy): domain Eukaryota; kingdom Metazoa; phylum Chordata; class Amphibia; order Caudata; family Salamandridae; genus Lissotriton; species Lissotriton vulgaris. The sequence goes on along the minus strand of NC_141696.1, from coordinate 432,261,985 downwards.
CAATGCACATTACGGAGTAATGATACAATAAGTGTGGCATGCATTGCTATTGAAATATGTGCACATGTTCTGCTATGTGAGGTTGCCTAGAGCTTACTTCTCATGTATAAGGCCTCGAAGGGCATTTGGATTTTTAGAGCTCCTCGGCGTTCTGATAATCGCTGTTGTGAAACATAAGTAACAAGCAGTGGCATTGCCAGTAGGTCTCACCTTTGGGACTTTAACGTCCCAATAGCGAGACCTATTGGCTATGCCAATGCTTTTTTTCTGCTGCTGTGTGTTTGTTGCACATTGTTGCAATAGGATGTTGTACTGTGGTTGTTGTGTTGAATTCTATTGTGTTTGTTTTAAAGTGCTGTTCCAGTTATGTTTTAATTTTATTGCTAAGGTATTTAGTGTATGTTATGGTGTTTTGTTCTGTAGTTTACTTTATATATTAGGAAGAAAATGAGTTAATAGTTGGGGAGGATGGGAGTCATTCCCAAGTAATAAATCCAACTTCTGGTCAGGTCTAACACACATGTTAAGTAAATTAACCTAAATTCAAACCATTGTAGCTAAGGCACATAGGGCCAGATGTAGGTAGGCTGTTACCGATCAGTAACGGCCGAAAATACCGATTTTGGGCCCTTAACGATCGGTATACAGCCATCGAGATGTAGGGCAAAGAAAAAACTCAAAATCGGAGCGAAAACCGATTCGGAATGAGTACCGAATGGAAAAGAATCTGATACGTACATACCGAAAATCGGATATGTAACGAATCGGTAACACACCGAATCGGATGCAAACACCATGTACCGAATCGGTAGTGACACCGATTCGGAAATTATCCGAATCGGTCCATGTACCGAATCGGTAGTGACACCGAATCAGAAATTATCCGATTCGGTCCATGTACCAAATCGGTAGTGACACCGAATCGGAAATTATCCGATTCGGTTCATGTACCGAATCGGTAGATACACCGAATCGGACATAAGCCGAATCGGAGAACCTACCGATTCGGTTGAATCACCGATCGGGAAATTCCCCGATTCGGACAGATGGGGAGATGTAGGGAGGCACAGAAACACCGATTTCGGCTCAAAATCGGTAGAATTCACTCGGTATTTACCATGGATTACAATCAGGTGGTAACCAACTCCAACCCATAAAAACAGCCCCAAAATGCATTGCAACTTGCACGATGGCAGCTTTTTATGTCATTGCGAGGCGGCTACAGCTACAGCAGGAAGGACAGAGGGAATGGCAAAGAAATGAACAGGTCTACAGACAGAGGATAACCCTGTTCATGCTCACAGAGGCAGAGATCCTACAGAGATACAGGCTGGACTCTGACACCATTCTTGAGCTCATCAGGGACCTCAAACCATTGTTGGACCACCCCACCCCAAGGGCACACGCCATCCCAGCACACGTCCAGGTGCTATGCAGCCTACACCTGCTTGCGTCTGGCAGCTATCAAAGTGGAGTTGCAGCGGCAGGAGGGGTGACCCAGAGCAGCCTGTCAAGGTTCTTCCACACATTCCTTGACGCCATGATACACAGGATGGACCAATACATCTCTTTCCCTGCAACCCACGCAGAACTGCTACAAACTAAAGCTGACTTCTACCAGATGGCACAATTTCCCCAAATCATTGGCTGCATAGATGGCACGCACATTCCGATTTGCCCACCAGCGGACACAGAATACATATACCGCAATCGGAAGTCTACGCACACCATCAACGTGCAGGTGATCTGCAATGCGAAGTGCACCATCACAGACCTGGTAGCAAAATTCCCAGGGAGTACCCACGACTCCTATATTTTCCAACAGAGCGGCATCTATGCACGGCTGATGGCTGGGGAATTTGGTGAAGGATACCTCCTAGGTGAGACACATCATCAGACCCCCATAACACAAAGTAGCTAGGTGTAATACATGTATGCATGTGTGTAATGTTACCCCTTTCCCTTCCAGGCGACAGTGGATATGCCCTCCGCTCATTCATACTCACCCCCTACCTCAACCCCTCCACACCCAGCCAAAGGAGGTATAACCGGGCCCACAAAAGCACAAGGAATGTCGTCGAACGGACCTTTGGCATCTGGAAAAGTAGATTCAGATGCCTGCACAAGAGTGGAGGTGCAAGGCAGTATACCCCCATCACCTGCTGCAAGATCATAGCTGTATGTGCAATGTTACACAACCTTGCGGTGAAGAAGGGCACTGAGGTGGAGTTGTCTGACTACGAGGACCATGACGACGACGAAGCTGTGCCACTAACACAGCCAGCTGGGGTGTCTACGCCAAGTGATGGCAGATACAGACGTGAGGAGATTACAGAAAACTATTTCTGAGTGAGTACAGATGCACAGACAGGTAAATGGTTGTGGTGAAAAGCAAATTTTAATACTGTTGCAACACAGTTACTGCACTGATGTGCAAAAAACAAAAAATGTAATAGCTAAGAAAACAAAAGTCTAAGGTCCAGGTTGCCTCACCCGCCCTTGCAAGCCTACTTCTTTGAGCGCTTGGCAGCCCCACTGGGGTGTCCCTCACCCCCTTCAGAATGTCCTGCGGCTTCTGCGCAGCACCTGGTGCTCCTGCGCGGCTCTGACGCAGCGCTGGCCGGGCTGCTGTGGCTGCTGCTGTCCCCAGCATCCCCCAGGTCCAGGGCAGGATTGGCGGCTGTGTTTGAGATAATCATGGCCTCCATTGCTGTAGTGATGCGGGCCATTCCCCTGGTTATCTCGGCGGTGTTTTGGGTGAGACTTGACTCCATATTGGCACCGCGCTGACAGAGTTGCGCCGTTGCAGCAGCAAGGCGGCTAATGGAGCGGTTTTGCACGCGGGCATCCCGCCTGCGCGAGAGCTCATGCTCCTCTAGTCTGCCGCATAACTGGGTAATGGCAGTGGTTAGCCTGCCTAGACCTGCTGCTACCTCCTTGTTGGTATCTACAAAGGCCTTGAAACCTTTCACCATCTCCCCCATCTGCAGGTTGTGCTGGCGGAGCTGGCGTTGGCAGGCCATGATGGACTTCGCCTGCTGCCTTTGGATTTTCACCATATTCCCTTCAAGGCCCAGGAAGACACTGCCCTCCGGTGCCGGCGCTGCAGTGCTGGGAATGGCACGGCGCCGGGTACTGCTGCTGCCGGCCTGCTGAGTGGGCTGGGGTGCCACTGGTGTGGGTGTGGTGCTGGCGGGGGCCTGAGCCCCTGCTCCCAGGATAGGGTTTACTGGAGCCACAGCCATAATCGTGGCAGGAGCTGGTGTAGGTGCATGGTGGTCCCTTGTCGGGGAGTTCTCTGGGGAGAACAGCAAGGGTGGTGTGCTCGGCATTTGTGGGGAATGAAGTAAGTCATACTCAATTGACAGGTCTCCCTCAATGTCCAGCCCAATGGTGTTGTCCTCCTCCTCCTCGGCAGCCTGACTCGTGCTGGGCCCTGCGACTGCACTGGTAGTTGGTGCTGCTGCCTCTGTTGTCTGTGGTTCTCCACCTGATGGTGCCCCTAGGTACAAAGAAGCATTTGTAAATTGAGTGCTGATGTATTACAGTCAGTACAATTAAAGCATTGCACATGTCCTTGCATCTCCTTAGCATGTGTTCCTCTGTTTCCTATCTTGTTATTCTGCACTGCCATATTTTGCTAACTTCTGCTGACTACATATACCATGATGCTTGTCTCTTGTATGTTGGTTACAGTACTGGGCTGGGCTTTGGCTGTGCATTGTGTCTAATGGGGAGGTGTCTGGTAGGGTGTGTCATGATGCGCATGCTTCTTACCTGTAGCTGTAGCTCTGGCTGAGCTGTCCAGGGTCCCGATTCCGGTCACGCTCTCCCTCTCGATGGTGCTGGACACCAGTTCCTCCAGCTCCGTGAGGGGTGGCGCCGGGTTCCTGCCTCCACCTGTCCCTCCAGCTTGCCTCTGGATCTCAGCCATCTTTCTTTTGGTCAGGCTGCGGATATCATAGAAGCGTTTTTTCAGCTCGTCAAGGGACCTGGGGCTGACACCTACAGCATTGACCTTTTCTGCGATCTCACTCCAGAGCCTCCTCTTAGTGCTGTCCGGCACAGTGAGGGACAGCTTCCCGAATAGCTGCCTGTGCACCCTCACCACCTCCTCCACCAACACCTGCAGCTCCATGCTGCTGAACTTTGGCTTCCTTTTCTGGCTGGCCTTCTGGCTCTCACTGGGGGTTGCCATCTTGCTCTCAACAGTTCTCTGCCTCCTGCTCCGACTTCTGCTCACTGTGAGTGTTCAGCTCAGGCTGGCTCTCCAGAAACTTCTTAATTAGCTGCACCTGCCAGGGTTGCCACTCCCTGTTTGGGTGGGGGAGGGGGGGATCCACCTCATTGGCTGAATCGGCTTTTACCGAATCGGATTTTACCGAATCGGATTTTAACAAATCGGATTTTACCGATTCGGATTTTACCTATTCGGTTTGTTCAATGCATTCCTATGGGCTTTTTGCCCATGGGTGTGTTTTCAAACCTCCGAATCGGTAATTGCCGAATCGGATTTTACCGAATCGGCTATTTCCGATTCGGTGGTAGCCGATTCGGCTATTTCCGATTCGGTGGTAGCCGATTCGGTACTTTCCGATTCGGCCCGTGCCGAATCGGTACGTAGCGATTCACATTACCGATGCCGACCGATTCGGTATTATTTCGCTGTTTATTTCCTACATCTCATTTTCCGATTTCAGAATACCGATTCGGCCCGCCTCGGTATTTTGAAATCGGAAAATCCCTTTTACCTACATCGGGCCCAAAGTGTCTGTTAACCACATTCTAAAGTGGTCCGTTCACAGCAGTCTATAAGGTTTCTGTCAGCCTAGTGGCTGGCACACAATGTGCTTCAATCCATGGGTGAATTTAACTTTCGGGCCATTCATGTATTTTCCTGCACCATGAACTATGGTCCGATCGGAAAGTTACAAATTCCAAGTAGAGATTACCAGTTTTTAAGGGGTCAGAGCACATACACTGGGGACTAGACAGCAGTGTCCCTGTGTGCAGAGCTTAAAACCAACAATACCAGTCAGCAAAAAAATGGTGATAATCCAACAGAAAGAGGGGGTCTCACATATGTCAACAAATGCTACTAACCTTCCAGACAAAAGAAGCACAGTTTTACAGTTTATGCAACAAGCATCCCTTCCCCACAGTCTAAGGTGGTAAAATAATGCAGCGCCAACTCTTCAACTACTTAAGACCCCGGTCTAAACAAAACTAAGACCGTGCTTTAATTTAGCACTTGTAATGCTCACTTTATGTGATATGATTCTACACTCCAAACTTACCTTTCTGGAAACCTTTGGACCAAAGCACAAATGGCGATGACGAAAGAGAAAAACACTGGGCAGAATGGAAAAAAATGAGGAAGAAAATTGATTAATTAAAGGATAAAAAGTGGAATGTGTATGAAGAGAGGCAGCAAGGAGTGGTATAAAAGGGAGGAACGGTGCAAAGAAAATGGCAAAAAGACATTTAAGGTCTAAGCAGTGTACGCACGGAAGGAGTGAAGAAAAGGAGGCATCTGGTGAAAAGGCAGGTGGATGGAAGCATAGAGGAGAGTGAGAGGAAAGAAGTGCGGGAAGGAGGAAGGTTACGGAGGAGGAGGCAAGCTTGAAAAGGAAAAAAAAAGAAAGAATGAAGGGAAGGCTGAAGAGGTAGGGAGGGGGTAATTTACAATACTGTCTACAGGAGAGCACATGTACTACTAGTGGATTCCTTTTGAATTAACTATGAAAGATCGATTTCGGAGCCACAGTGAATATAAATGACAATGCATGCACATCCCAATAAAAGTGTATTTACTTGAGTATAAATCACAACTTCAAAAGAAATATTTTTGAAAAGATCAAATTTTTATGACTCTTATTCTGGATCTGTCAAAAGTCTTTCTAACCACAATAATTTAATAAAAATTCATGATGTGTGCGCAGTAAACATATTATCTATAGCTTTGTGTGTCTCATAACATGAATGAGGAAAAATATCCCGATAACTGATCAATTGTGGGCTTCACTGCCTTATATTTACTACCATCAACTATCATATGAGAAAGCAATTTCCATTGTCTACACATTAGCTTGTCATCTCAATATTAATAATTAGATGTAATATATTTTTGATCACCGAAAAAGTACATTTCACTCAAACTGTATGCACATGTTTTTCAATTGTACTGTAGTATAACCAGAAAAGAGGAATTAGGAAGGTATAACTTCTTCTTTAACAAGTTATGAATGGACAAAGCCATAGGATGATGAGGAGTAGCGGTGTAGCAAAAGGGGGTGGCGGGCGGACTGCCCTGGGCGGCATGAGTTTTGGGGGCAGCGGCCTCCCCCTCTCTTACTTTTGGCCATCGCCGGCGTCAAACAAAGGACCACCAGCACCTCCCCTCGCTCTTACATTTGCCCGCCGCTGGTGGCAAATGAAGGGACTGCCATGGGAGGCGAAGGAGCTAGCTACACCACTGATGAGGATCCAGAGTATTTTTGTTTAATTTCTGAAAATTGATGTAGAGGTTATTGTACCCTGTCATTATGGTAGATTCTCCTAAATTGGAGTCAGGTATCTTCAAACAGAATGTACACCCTCTCCACGACATTAATTTGCATCACATTTATTAGAGTCAGTAGATGTTTTCCCTCCCATTGTCAATTTACTTTATCACCTACTGCATCGTCTGCCTCCTACAATATTTTTCAGACTGTATATGCATGGTTTTTAAATAATGTTTTGGTGCTGACACAGTCTAACTGAAAAAAAAGCTGAAGATGGTCCATAGAGTGCTCTATCATGACTTTCCACTACTCTAAACATACTTTTTCCAGATGAATCTTGGGAACTCTCTTTTATGGCTGTCAGTCATGCATTGTGCAAAATACCCCCTACCTGTGCATGTTTTCCTTTCAGGATTTGCACTAGCTAAACTGCTGATAGGATTGTGTGTGAAATGTAACCAGCCTAATTAACAGAATCTGATGGATAATTGACCAGAACAAAGGGGAATATTTTCAAAGAAGTGACAGAGCGCAACGTTAACCCTTAATGGCACGCTCGGCTACTTCTGAAACGCAGGGCTGCACCACATTTAAAACAATACGGGGGAGTGCTGTGCTTCCCGCACTACTGGTGCTACTTTCGCTTGCCTATCGCTAACGCATGTACCCTTGCACCATTTTGTATGGGTGCCTGTATTGGGAGGAATTATTGTTTATGTGCAGAAAGGTGTCCCTTCCTGCACATAAACAATCTTAGGTGGTGATTTGTAACTTCTATGTGTGCTGATTTGTGCAGCACACATAGAAGTTGCAACTTATTATTTTTAAAATGATTACTTATGTGCAGGAAGTGCACCTTCCTGCACATACACAATCATGCATGGCGTTTCGCTGTTTCTATGTGTGCTGCACAATGCAGCACAGATACAAACAGCAAAAACGAGGAGAAATAAACCATTTCTCCTTGTTTTGCCAGGTTAAAACCAGGGTTTTTTAGGTCGTAATTTTGGCACTGCCTCCTATTTACGCCGCCAAAATCAATTGGTGTTGTGACAGAATGCCCACCGCAACACCCATTGCCCACCTCTGTCATGCTAAGTATAGCGTGAAAGGGTGCCTTATTTGCAAGGCAACGTTAAGCGACTTTAAGTGGCTTAACACTGCCTTGTAAATAAGGCAAAGCCTGTATCACCACAGGAACATCTTTAAAAGTAATTTTCATGTGGCGATGTCTTAAATATTTATGGAAGATACATTAATACATGCACCTTTATGGAACAATTGTATTAACTAGAATATAGAGAAAACTAAAAGCTTATTTGAGTATGAAGCAAAATGGAGGAAAGGTTATTATTAAACCTTGCTCCATGTGGATCTTAAGGTAAATTACAAAGACTTAAGTAGTAAGGGCATTATTACAAGCACGGCGGCCCTACGACTGCCCTACTCGTGGTTGCAGTCCAACCACAAGCACCACTGCAGGTCTGCCCGCCGTATTTCGAGTGTGATAGTCGGACCGCTATAGGACTGCGGCCGCCCGCTGGGAGCGAGAATCCCATGGTGTTGACACAGCAGAAAGAGGCAGGAGTATGCTGGTGGTGCCGCTGCGACACCGCTGAGAATATTCATAGCTGCATTTTCACTGCCCATTTCATAGCGGTGAGCCCACCATGAAATAGTGGCAGAGATGTTATTAAAGCCTCCTGCCGCTTCTGGGCCTGGGGTTGCATTCAGGGGGCACATGTTGTGCCCCCCCTAGAATTGCACCCCCATTCTTGCATGGTGTGGTATACATCATCATCATCATCAACATTCTTTATTTCGGCAGCATTTGCCATAAAAGGTAAAAACACACTTTTATACAAATAAAACAATGAATTACATCATCGGCAATTGATCAAAAATCATAAAAAGAGCAGCGTGATTCCTTAATACATAAGATCAAACGTGCAGTTTTAGTTAATCCATAAGAAAGATGAATTTATTAAAATGTTGATTACATGTTAATATGCTTTTTTTTTTATTATTTATTCTGCAGCCCTAGATAGTAAGCGTCTTCTCTTCTGCCAAAAGGTTTCCAAATATTTAGCTATGGCAAACACGATCATGCCAGAAAGATCTGTTTTGAAAACCCTATATGCCTGCAAACAATGGGTGAAACCCAGGTTTTTGCAGGCCGGTACGATCCAGTGCCTTCTTGCCTGCACATAAGTTCGGCAGAAGAACAATATATGCAGCTCTGATTCCTGCTCATAATTACACCCAGGATAGTGACTCAAGGAGGGCTCAGTCCATTTACTAGTGTAGGCTCGGATTGGTAGACTTCCGTACCTCCACTGTAGGTACAATTTCCTAGTAGTGGTTGGAAATATGACATCTATGATTCCCTCCAGCTTATAAATGTCCTTGGTCTTTAGGAAAGAACAGTCAAATTACCAGACTGTGTAGCTTGTCTGTGTGCCGCGATTTTGCTTTCATGGTACAGTGAAAGCAATTGCTTCCGAGAGACCGTAGGGCAAGCAATCACGGGGTCTTATTATTAGGGTGAGAAGGTTTTTATTAGTTGCATATGTCAACTTTGTGTTTTTAGTTATTAATAATTTATAAAAATTATATAATGATAAAACATTTGTTTATTGGTAAATGGAAATACATTATGGGCCTGATTTTGATGTTGGGCAGAATTCTTTCTGCCTGACACCGACTCGGTCCTGGGACCGACAAACACCCGGAATGCGACCCAACACTGTTCGGTCGTGTTCCTATATTTTGTACTCCATTATGGAAACATCTATGCATTGTGTGGCAGCCACCACATGGTGCTTGCCACAGGGTGCAGGGATGTTTAAAAACGCCTCTTTGCATTGGGGCTTGTGCTGCAGCCCTTTTCCGGGCCACATCACAATCCTCAATACAAAGAAGCATGTTTCCGACCTCCTCCACAGGGGTCGGATCCTAATTTGACGGGCGGGACCACCTGTTGGTGGGTCCCGTCCCCCCAATGATTTGGTCGGACGCTCGCTCGATTGCCATCATAATCAGCCCCAGGGTCGCTCACAGCACATTTCTTAAAATTGCACACGGCACCAACTAATTTGCAATTTTTAGTTTTGCAATAGAAAATACCGAATTGCTAATTGATGTTAGAAAATAGTATTTCAGTATTTTGATTTACAAAGCATTTTTCTAATAGGAAATGTATTAAAACACAGAAAAATACCATCTATTGGACCTACGTTGTATCCGGAAGCAAAATATAAAAGGGAACTGAGAATGCATTGAAATCCTCAACAATGGTTGCACTCAATGCAGAAATGAAAAATATGCTGATTCTTGAAACTCAACAGTGGAGAACGGAGGAGAAGACAGGATTTTCAGACAGAGAGTGATGCTATTTTAACTAACAGATGAGAAGGTTTATACTAGGTACAGGTTTAGCAAAAAGGTTGTAATTAGTTTAATTAATGGTTCGGACCCTATGCTAAGTAAGCCTACACTATATCCCTGTGAAAAAACAAAACACAAATATTGTATCAAAGATTTTGTGATGTCAAACATATCAGGAATATACAGGAATATATTTTTGTTTTTTCTATTCACTGTTTTTTTAAATATAGTTGTACACAATATAATGTTTGCATTATTTAGTTGAGTTTTATATGTTTGTGTTATAAATTTCTATTATTTCAATGTTAACTATGTTAAACTATTTTTAGTGTGGTTTTGTTTAGTTTTGATTTGGTAACATATTTGGATTTTTTAGGCGAACACTTCCTTTGGTTTGTAAGGTGAGATGTTTTTTAAGTATTTAACATTTAAATAATTATAACATGTTTCTATACACTTTAATTTGTTAATTAAATCATTAATTAATTATGTAATATATTTGTTTTTTCAATAGATAATTACACAAACATGGTATTATTTTTATTTTTAATTAGTTAAACAGATGATTGATTGTATTACATGTTTAATTATTTTAAATAATTTGGATACTAATTGATTCTAATATTTTCAGACTTTTTGTATAATAATTTTATAGTTGTAATATATTTTAAAATAATGTATATTGTGTTTTTTGTGTTATTACTGTCATTGTTTGTGGTTGTTAGAATTTCTTCCACCAACATGGACCAGGAAATGAATAACTTCAACACTTGGATCACCACCAGCACCAGCAGCATAGCTCCATTCAAGAGCAACAAAAACAGAAGATTCTCCAAACAGGCCAGCTTGTCCATTCAAGAACTCAGAGCAGTGAAATGTGACAGCAAACATTTGGAATGGAGATGGCATGCAAGCAAGGATACCTCCAAAAGGACGGCCTTAAAGACCGCCCTCTACCTCTACCACCATCTGCTGAGGGCAGCAAAGAAGAATGCCCAGCTCCATCCATCGAGACCATTGCCAACAGCAAAGACCTAGTCAACATTGTCAAACAGTTCTCCAACCCTGCAGACAACAAAAATATCACCCCCTCACAAGATCTCTGTGGCAACATTGCGTACTTCTTCAATGACAATATCACAACCATGTACAGAAACTTCAAACCACAACCCACACACACAGACTTCCTCAACTGACACGCCCTCACTGCAACTAACAAAAACCATGGACTGACTAGCTGGAACCAGCTCTTTACCCAGGACACCAAAGCCATCATGATGTCCATCCAGTCAGGAGCTCCCACAGACACATGCCTGCACCACATCATCAACCTCGGAAGACACAGGATTGGAAAGGAACTCACCACCCTACTCAACACCTCATTCACCACTGCCACATTTCCCGAAGTCTGGAAACACGCCAAAGTCAAACAACTACTTGAAAAGCTCTCTCCCAACCCCAGCAAACTCGAAAATTACGTGTTCATCTCCTTGCTCCTTTTCCCAGCCAAGGTTCTGGAAAAGGGTATCAACACGCAACTCATAAAACAGCTTGAGGAGAATCAGCTACTCAATGGCTCCCAGACCAGATTCTGCAGCCACAGATGACGTCCAAACCCTCCTCAAATGAAGAGTAACAGCAGCTCCAATCCTCCAGAACCTCTCAACAGCCTTCAACGTTGTATCCCACCACACGCTGATCAACCACATCAGCATTCAAGGGACGCACTCAGATGATTCACCTCCTTCCTCACAGTAAAGACACAGAAGATCCACCTACCACCCTTCACCTCCGAACCCAAGAATATCTTCTGCAGTATCCCCCAGGGCTCACCCCTCAGCTCTAATCTCTTTAATGCTTACATGACCACACTGGCCAACATCATCAGAGCACATATTCTGAACATCATATCCTACACAGATGACATCCAACTCATCCTTTCCCTCACTCATGACCCGACCATCACCAGGACCAACCTCCACAGATGCATGACAAGCATCACCGATTGGATGACGAATAATTGACTTAAGCTTAAGATGGACAAGATGGTAGGACTGAGCATCAGTAACAACAGCAACCCTTGGAACGACTCCTGGTCGCCCCAGACATAGGACCGTCCCCCACCGAGCATGCCAGAAACCTCTGAATCAACCTTCAAAATAGGCTCACTACGAAACCACAGATCAACACAGTCTCCTCCACCTGCATCCTCGCACCGTGCATGCTGTGGAGAATATTCAAATGGCTACCCCTGCACAAGAGATGCACTGGGACACAGACCAGGCGACTGGATTAAAGCAACACTCCCTACGTAATGATCACCACCCACCTCCTACAAAGACTTCAAACCTTACAGAGCACTCGTCCTCGACCTCCACTGATGAACCCTTATCACACTGCACCTTAGTCAACTGCACTGGGTCCCTACACAGAAGAGATGCCAATCCAAGCTGCTGACCCACACACACAAATCTCTACACAACCAAGGACTCACCTACATAAACCACCTCCTCAACTTCTACCAACCTTTGAGAAGCTTATGCTCCACTTCCTATCACTCTCCCACATGCCCCCATCCACTGAAGGAGAAGCAGAGGATGCTCCTTCTCCTACATAGCAGCAAAGGCTTCCGGAATTCCGAAGGGCCCTAAAGACATGGCTTTTCAAATAAGTCCATTGAGTCATGCAAGTGCCTGGATACCCCACCGGGTGATTAGCAGCGCTATATAAATCCTTAATTGATTGATTGACAACTGTCATAACACAATGCAGTGGCACTAGTCCTCCCCACCTTCTGATTTTGTGTGGCTTACAACTTTTTTCTTTTGGTAGCTAGCAAGTTGTTGTTGCAGTTGCATGAGAGATAACCTAGAGAGCTTTATGCTGGGTTTTGTGAAATATTTTGATGCAATGTTGCCAAAAATGAATTAATAAATTTCCAAATGCCCCTTCAGAGTTGGAAGCTACAAAAATCCAATACAATGCACATGCCCAATATCCACAAGTGATTGGATGAGTAGACAGTGCACATAATTAATTTGTTAATGATTTGAAACAGAGTAAGTGTATCAGAATATAAAGATTCAACATACATTACAATCTATGTAGTGTATAGTATTAAGGGCCTTCTTACGACTTAAGCAGTCTTTCAATGAGACCACCATCACATCGGTCCCAGGAAGACAGCTAAGGCTAGATTATGAGTGTACACCAGGGCGCGCAGTCAGTGCTGTGGCAGTCTCACGGCGGTGCTTATGTTAGGCTCATAGGAGAGCCTAATGAATTACGTCTGCTGTGAGAGTTCCTGAACGGTGTGGCATGCACCATGTCATGCATGCCACATGGTGTAGGAACAAGGGTGCAAATCCAGGGGGGCACAACATTAATGAGATGTAATTTATTTTACATGTCAAAGTGTCTGTTTATAGTTATTTGATAAGCCTTTAGAAAAAAAAATCAAACCACAGTTTTTTTAATTCCAATATTATATTGCCTGTAAATACTTTTCTGCCTCACAGTCAGTGCTTTAGCATTGACTGGACTTGTGACTCTCCTAATCATAATTGCATCAAATTCCAATGGTACTAGGGGACCAGCAATGTACTGCTACTGTGCCACCCAGTACTTTAGAACAATTGTCTGCATTATTTAAAATTTTACTTTTTTGTTTTTCTCTGTATAGCTGCTCCTGCTGATCCAGCCGGACCTCCCAACAGGTAGGAGATAGCAGCCTGTTTGCGGCAGCATTGCCTTGTTTTAGCACCTTCTCATATTTTGAGTTTTGGTGGGAGGGACTTTTTTGTTGGGGCTGAGTAAAGAAGGTGAGAAGGAAGTTGGAAGTGACTTTCTTTGGACATTTTTACTTTTGGAACTTTGGTGCTTGGGTCTGTTTTGTTTGGAGAGAGGGGTGGGCATGTTGCGTGGGTGGAAAGGGTAGGTTTCTTTGTAAGAAAATACAGGAGGAAACTATTTTATTTCATATAAATATATATCTGAAGTAGATTGTTTAACTTTTACTTAGCATTGCTGCCTTCAGTTGTTATGCAGTCTGTTTATTTGCTTGTAAAAGAGAGTGTAGCACTCAGTTATAGATTTATACTTCTCTAACTATCTTGACCATTTGGGGAAATGGTACCATGATTTATAATGTCTACAACAGCCTAGATAAGCAGTAGTAGCAGGTAGCTACTTACGTACTAAGTTAACTAGTTAAGTTCACTATATACTTGTTTTACCTAAATATAGATGAAGCAATAACAGGGAAGGCATCACAACTTCACAGGTGAGATCCCACTTCCAGGTCCACCCAGGTGAGCTCCAACTGTAGGATTAATCTGAATGACTGATAATCCATCACAGGCTACTAAATGGAAATAAAAAAGACAGAGTTAGTGGGATATATTTTATCAAAGCTTTACAAAGAATTGACACATAAGTACTACATGTTGAGACAACGAGAATGCAAAAATAGCAATGCTAATAAGTTTTGGCTAATCGGGAGCTAGCAAAATTATTTACGAAATCGCCGAGTTATGAAAAATGGACTTAAAGACTGGATTGGACAAGCTTATGGTAGGCGTTTATAGTTATGCAACACAAGGCCTGAATGATGATGCCGATGACGGATGTTAACCATTCTATATCTAAAATATGGATGCATTTTTATGTATGGGTTGGTAAATGGGCCAGTGTGGAATATTGCTTAGAAGATCCTGCAGTAAGTTGGTGCTGCTTTCACCACATCCGCCCCATCAAGTGTGTGATGCATTGATGGTATAAATGAAGCCACACCTCAATAATTCACACAGCCTGGAGCAAGATGGTTAGGGGCTTACGGAATGGATGGGAAAGGGGATTTAGAGAAAACTTTGACAAAGACAAACAGTACCCAAAGACAACATTCATCTGAGCAATGAGCAGCACAGTACTCGACATCAATCTGTTGTGAAAGGCACAATGCAGCACACATGAAAACAGCAAAGACAAGGGGAAATGAAACATTTCTCCTTGTTGCGCCAGGGTAAGACCAGGTTTTCCCTGGTCTTAATTCTGGGGCTGCCTCCTATTTATGCCTCCCTTGCAAATGGGGGGCAGCATCAGAATCAATGGGTGTTGTGGTGGAACACCCGCAGCAACCCCCATTACCCTTCCCTTTCACGCTAAGCATAGCATGAAGGGGGACCTTATTTACAAGGCAGCGTTAAGCCACATTTAGAGGCTTAATGCTGCCTTTGTAATTAAGGTGAAGCCTCTATCACCACCGGAACGTCCTAAAAAGTAACATTCCTGTGGCGATAGGGGCTTGTAAATATACCCCCTGGCCTCCTTATTTTCCACATTATATATGAAAGATGTCTTCATACAACGCCATAGACTCAAAGAGTGGTTGGGGAGTGTTGATCTCCCTCACAGAAGAAGATAAGGAGTGCATAGAAACACAGATTACTCAGGAGGAAATCAGAGGGCATTTGTCGTGCATTAAAAATGAAAAGCGGACAGCCCTGATGCTATCCCCTCTGAGCTTTATAAGCTCCTAAAGGATGATGTTGTACCTGTTTGGGAGACCATGTTTAATTTAGTTTATCAGGGGAAGGCATGGATTTCTGATTCATGAAAGGAAGCCACAATAGTACTGTTCTTAAAACCTGCAAAGGATCCTAGGAAGGGTGATTCATATCAGCCAATATCTCTGCTGAATGCAGATTATTCGGTATTCATGAGCATTCTGACGGGGTGACTGGCCAAGCTTGCCCCCCAGCACATACTCCCAGATCAAAAGGGCTTTGTCCAAAGAGGCAAATCCATGAGCTAACTCACCAGCTGATTGGATCTATAGATATTGATACCCCAGAGTGTTTGAGAAATGGCTGATCACTCCACTACGGCGGGACTGGATAATAACCTGGTGGAAATTGCTAGAAGTGAAGGGGATACTATCCTGGGAAGTTTTAAGGGTTAAGGCTGGTAGCTCTCTTTCCAGATTTAAATATCTACAGTTGTCTTCCTGCTTCATAAACCCCACTCAGTAGATCAGGGGTGCATGGGAATTTGAGACTGAATTGCAAGATGTGACAGCTAAGAATAAGGAGGTTTCTATGTGGAACTGGAAGTTTCAGAATGCAGATGATAGGAAAATGAGAGCGTCATTCTCTGTATGTGATGGAACTTTCCTGGAGACAGATCTTCAAACTGTTTGGCAAACCTCTCTAAAATTGCTGTATTCTGTGTTCAAGCCAGCTAACCTTAAGCAAAATCATTTCTTTACCATGAACAGATTATATTGGACACTCAAAGATTGCAAAGTTTGTACAGGAGCCAACTTCCAGATGTAGCAGGTGTGGTCTTTTGAGAGCTGATGACCAACATGTTTTTTTCACCTGTTTAGAGATAAAGGCTTCCTGGCAGGATTTTGAGAACATGACTAACGATATCTAAGGAGTAAAAATGATGTTAGTCCTAATGGGAGTGGGAATGACATCTATTAAGCCTCTAGTAAGCCTTTTAGTAGAGAACAGAGGGACTCCTGCTTTACCTTTTGCTTGTAGTCAGGAGGTAAATCTGTAAGCACTGGACTGACTCATTACCTCCTACTGTGATGGACAGGCTCACAGCTGTAAGACTGAATTGCCGCAAGACTACCGAGAGTAAACCTGATGGGGTTAATGGGAATAAGATTGAAATTTGGCAGTTTTGTAAATCAGATGAGTGTCTGGGGCAGCCATCCTAGATGATGAAAAAATCAGAAGGATCATAGGAGTGGACCATATAGGTTAAGTAATTTTTGCTAAGTAAGTTGGAAAAAGCCAATCACCTCCAGGGAACAAAATGATCGCCCATCCCTCAGGCCCCAAACATTGCAAATCAATCATCTCAGGAAGGTTCCCACATTACAGCTCAACACCCTACCTCACTGTCTGCTACCACATGATTCATCAAGCATCATCATCACTCACATAGTCACTCACGCCATTGCAATAGTTGTATTTAGTTACCTCTTCCAATCCAAGAACGGGTAGTTTTGGTATTCAACTTTGATGCAGGCAACACATTGGAATTTGGTACTGGAAGGCAGTCTTGTAAATCAACGATCTTCTGGGGAAAATATTCTAGTGCTAAATGATTCAAAAAGGATTTGTAATAGGCATGCAAGGGGGGCAGGCATTGCCCCCAATGTCATGATGGAATTGTGGAATCTTCTTCAATGCATACTGGTCCAAATACAGTCTGGCAATATATGTGACTAAAAAATGGTGGTGCAGCATACATCTGACACAAAAATAATAATGTTGTACTAGCTATTTTTTTGCGATGATAGAAATTCAATGAGAAATGTTTTAAAAAGTTCCACGTAGCAGTGGCATACTTAGTCCAGGAAGTAGAATTTGTCTTCAAAATTGAAGGGGTTTACCCAAATGTTGATAAGCTAACATATTTGATTCAGTTTCAGACCAATCACCCTTCTCTTGTGCTGCTGTTTCAGGAACAGTGTAATTGTGTGGCATAAAATGTTGGTTAATTTTGATCATAGTCAATCTCTTCACATTTTGACGTGAAAGACCGGACCTTCTCACTGTAACAACTGCACCAGCTGCATTGAACACACGCTCAGCCGACACCCTTCTGACAGGACAAGCCATATACTTCATTGCCAGTCTGCAGAGCTCTGGTCATTGGAGCATCTTCCCATACCAATACATCAATGGATTTTGATCCAGATAGACCTCATTTAGATCATCCAGACACTCATGGAACATCTTGTGGATGGTCATTGTTGCTGCCACTTGCTCAACCTGTTTTGCTATCAACTCTGGACTCTGCCCTCTGCACAGGACTTGAGCCCTGCCAATTGAACCAATACAATGCAACGGTAGGGTCTGGTCCTTCTGTTGCTGTTGTTGCTGGTGTTCTGGTTGATGGTGTTGTGGCTGCTGTGAAACAAGACTGCCCCTCTGGAAGCTAAAAGCTTCACCCCAAACTTGGAGGTGGGACTCTAAGTTCCAGTCCTTCTTCTGCCAAGTCTCTGGCCTGCTCTAAAATCATCCTCTTGTATTTTAAAACACCTCCTCCAGAAAAAGAAATGAAAGTGGGCAGAATTTATTTGAACTGTGGACCAAGTAGTGTGGCACAGATGTACTCTTTGGACGCGATAATGTCATGTTGCAGCCTTGTATTACAAGCCAAGGGAAGGATTAAGGTCGCAACCAAGGCATGCACTTCTGTGTCTTCGTGGAGGTGAATCTTTCAGACACTTTCTTTACCTTATTCTGTACAAGATGCAACAATGGGATAGCTTGGCCCATCCTGCTGTCCCCCTTTCTAACTTCCTGTGTGAAAACCTCAAAATGGAGTAGCAATTGTGTCAGGCATTTGATAGGCCCCATATGTCCACATCCATGGTCATAGCTTTCCCAACTGCATCTCCTCCTCTTTAGATGGCATAGTCATTGATCTCTTTGTACTGCTCAAGCATACGTTGCAACATGTAAAAGGTTGAACTCCAACGTGTTGGCACCTCCTGTATCAGGGCTTTGACTGGTGCTTCATTTTTATGCAGAATAATCTTCAACTGCTTCCGGGCTTTAAAAGAATGGCTAAAATTAGTGAAGATTCTTCTGCCGGTGGTCAGTATGTTGCTGACTATGTATTCTTTTTGGAAGAAGTATTGTAGCACCAAGTTGATGCAATGGGCCAAATAGAGGACCCTGAAATTGCCTCTGTCTGACATGGCCTTGTCTATGTTACTGCCATTGTCCATGGCAACAAATCTAATTCTGAAAACACAGGGTCAGAACCATTAATGCACCTTTCTGTTAAATTCCTCCAAGATGTTTACAGCTGTATGTGATTTCTCCATGACAAACATGGCCTCTGTTGCATGCCGCCAATCGCTCTTAAAACTTTTTTCAGGGCCAAGACCTGCATATATCTTTTGTTTTACCCTCCAAAAAGATACCCAATGTGCAGTGGTGCACATATAATCAGTCGCCTGATAACTTGTCCACATGTATGTCATCAGGTAGATGGTGTGAACAACACTTCGCAGCTTTGAAACAGCAACTCTGGCAAATGTGATCCAACTTGGTACCTTCCATTTCAGGCAGATGGCTGCCACAGATTCTAACAATCCCACTCCTTCCACTAAAGAAAAAGGGAGGAGTTGCAGCGCTAACATTTTTGCCAGCTACCCATTGTACAAACGTGTGGTTTGGTGGTCCTGCTTGTAGGGCTCCTCCTGCTTAAACATGCCAGTAATTGTAGCCTCGATTTTCTTCTTTTCTGGGGCCACTGACACAGATGTCTTTCAAGAAGTAGATGGTGGTGGCAGACTCAATACGCGTCATGGTGGTGCAGTCTCTGTATGTCGTGGTGTCTCCAACTCACTCAGAATCTTGTACCATTGTGAAGTCGCAGAGGTGGTTGAATCTGCTGGTGCACTGCAGGGGA
The DNA here is from genome assembly GCF_964263255.1 of Lissotriton vulgaris. Lineage (NCBI taxonomy): Eukaryota > Metazoa > Chordata > Amphibia > Caudata > Salamandridae > Lissotriton > Lissotriton vulgaris. The sequence continues at coordinate 432,242,648 of NC_141696.1, read as the reverse complement.
CAGGACTGCTTCGTGTGAAGATGCCCCCCTATTTTTCCGCATCATCACCTTCCACCGTGATTGGACTTGTACTTAAAGCTGCTGCTGTGGTCCACTTTGCTTGGTTTTCTGAAACAATTGTATACTACTTTGCGAAAGGGACAAAACCAATACAATGTCACTATTCATTGGCGCCGACATGATTGCAGTGGCTGCCTCACTGACAGACATGGTCCCGGGCTTAGGTTAGAGGGCGGTGCTGTTAGTGCAAGAGTGCTACGCCCAGATTGCTCACAGGAGGCTGGTGTGACAGGCCCAGGTTTGCCCAAAAAGGTTTTGGTCGGTGCGGCAATGATGGAAATCTGCTACTTCTCCTCCCCACTAGCCACTTTCCTGGAAACATGTTTCTTTAGGGTCATCTTGAACCTGTCAGTTGGCAATGGCACTTAGCTTCACAAGCTGAAGAGATTTCCGTGTTGTGTAGTCAGTCACGTGTCATGTCCACAGGCCTTCTGTCTGGCAGTATTGTGGGTGATGCCTCTTCTCTTGTGCACCTAAAAGCAAATAAGCAAGAAGAATATCAGTGAAAAGTGGCATTGTTGCAGTTCAATTAGTAGTACAATCAAACAATATCATTTAGTGTGGTTGCTTAAGTTATTATAAATAATTTGCAATGCAGTGTAATTATAAATTCGTAAAACCACACCAACATAAACTTTCATGGTGTACACTTAGGAAGGATAAGAGAGAGCAACAATAACAACATACAGATGTAACTGTTTGCTTTATGTGCATCGAGTTGGGATCTGGCACTCAGAGCAGTGCAGGTGACAATGAAATAATCCTTAGACAATGAATGCTATTGTATTTCTATAGCAGACATAGGGTTGATGCTGGATGTTAGGAAAATGGAGATAAAATAAAAAATTAAATTAAAAATGTTTTCAATTAAAAATGTAAATGAAAAAATTACATTAGAATAAAAAATGAAAATACAAAAAAGAAAAGAAAAATTAAATAAAAAAATTAAAAATGACAATAAAAAAAGTAAAATAAAGGATATATAAATAAGTGAAAATATTCTCAAGCATATAATTTATTAAACTGCTTTCTCAACCATCCATGCAGGCATATAGCAAAGGATCACAGTGGCTGGATGCACAAAAGTGCCAGCCAGTGCCACATGGTCAACAACAGCAACACTGAGCAAAAAGGCATGGGAACAAAGATGACATGCAGGCCTATGGCAAAAGCACACTGGCTGCCTACACAAAATGGCCACCAGCCACATGTGCACAACAACAAGCAAGAAGGCATGGGGAACAAAGAGAAGACATGCAGGTCTATGGCAAAAACACACTGGCTGTCTACACAAAATGGCAACCAGCCACATGGTCACAACAGCAAGCAAGAATGCATGGAGAACAATGAAGATGTGCAGGCCTATGGCAAAAGCACACTGGCTGCCTACATAAAATGACCACCAATCACATGGTCAAACAGCAAACAAGGAGGCATGGCCACAAATAAAGAACACATGCTGGCCTAGGGGCACTGACTATACAAAATGGCCCCTGGCCACATGGTATGGGGAACAAAGACAAAGTGTGGGCTATTGCATAGACACTCACACATAGACCAGACAATGGAGGCATGGATTGGTAAGAAAGAAAAAAAGAGCATTGATTTAGCAATGCCAAAAAACGAAAATTAACTGGGTTAAGAAATTTTAAAACAACAAATATCCTCAAAAGGCACCAAATATAATTACCCCACCTATATAAGGAGATCCTGGGGCACTTAAAACCTGCAAGAATGAGACAGAGGCAGAAATAAGAGGGTGGAGGAAGAATGAAGCGTGTGTTGGTTCGTTCAATACTTTTCAGTCCTGGCAAACAGCCGCTCTGGCAAGAGACCATGCTGGCAGAAGTGACGTAATAAAAACTTTGGCACCTGTACTTTTATTGTTATTAATAATTAAGCACTGCCTTTGGGAATCCACCATAAACCCTTTCAGCCTGTAACAGTCTTTTCTACTCTCTGCCTAGACCCACTCCCTGGAGGCACACACAACAGTTGTGGCTGGTGCAGGCAAGCGCAGTGGGGCAGTGGAGTGTGAGGGGGGGACCGAATAGGATTTATTTATTTAAATTGACCTACTCCATTGTCTGTCGACTTTCCTGCCGCTGACCCATCGCACTTACCTGCGTCGGCCTCCGCTGAATTTAAATGCACTGCAATGCTGCCAGTTCACTGTGCTGCTGGACCGAGATTCATTTGATCACTACAAAGTCTGTCAGACAACATTGCTCTGAAGTAAAATAGGCAACATCATTCAGTTTTTATTAGTTCTATTTTTTAACCATAAGCCTGACGTGTCCTAAACCCCCACTCAGGGCATAAGTCCTAAAAAAAAAACAAGTGGGGGGACTAATAAGCATAAGCTATGCGCATTGGTGTCACAGGACATCACAGGAAGGGATGTCAGCACCCTTTGAGATCCTCCTTATTTTAAATAAATGAGCTAGCTTTTCCTTCCTTGCTTGCTATGGAAGGAAAGGTATTTACCTGAATTGAGGGTAATTGCTTTGAAGGTGAATGGGCTGCTCCAGATAACACTGTCCCATTATGACTCAACTGCATACGTAAATCCCTAGTAAAAATTATTTGCGCACAATTTATCTTGGAAAAATTTGATTTGGGCTGGTTAATAAGCCTCTGTCATTTAACTACACCCACTCACAAACCTGCAGTTTACTAAACACTCTTACTCTGTTTAACATCATTTGCCGGGTATGGCCGTGGATATGCGGATGCAGATGGCAGTCGATTACGTAGTGTACCAGATTCCAAAAATTTCTGTCAAGTGGTGGGGGGGCCCGACATCTAAAAAAATTCAGCTGGAGGGGCTCAACCTAAAAAAGTTTGAAGACCGCTGCTGTAGATGATGGCGATTCCTCCTCCAGGATTGTTGACGCGGTCCTTCTGGGTGATTTTGTAGCCGTCCGGGATGGCTATGGCAATGTCGAGGCCGAGGAGGCGTTCATCCAGGTTTCTGTGAGGAAAGCGATGTCTGCTGATGTAGTATCAAGGAGTTCCCAGAGTTCAACGGCGTGTTTGTGGACAGAGCGGGTGTTGAGGAGGATGCACTTGAGGTGGTTGTTGTTGTCATTGCTGTGTTCGGTGGGTGGCGTGCAGGTTCGGAGGCAGGTGAATTTGCAGGCCTGGCAGGTGAAGGGTCCGTGGGTGCGCCTCGGGGTGGCTCGGTGGCAGGCGGCAGGTCATCCGGTGTTGAGTGCGATGAGGGTGGCGGTGTCGTATCTCAGTTGGGTGCCCTGGTAGCGGCTGGGGCCAGGGGTTCTGGCGCTGGGCGCAGTCCAGGCGCGGACGAGCGCAGACGGGCTTGCCTTAGGCGCGCCCGCTGCGCACGTCCGCTGTGCAAACGTGCCGCGGCCGCCATATAAGGGTAGCTGGGGAGGAGGGGTCAGCTGGGAGGCGGGAGGTCAGGGTGGCAAATGGGCACGGGAGGGCGGGGCCGCATGGGAGTCAGCGGCGGGAAAAAAACGGGAGGGCAGCGACGAAAGTGAAGGTCCCTCAGGTGAGACCACGAGTGGGGCAATGCGAGGCAACAGGAATCAGCAGCTCTGCAGGAGACAGGCAGGCAGGACGGACACAGGCACAGGGGGAGCTGCAGCAGTGGGGAAGCGACCTACCCACACCCACCGTATCCATCAAAGCCGCAATGGGGGAAGCTCCTTCCCCTACATCTTCACCAGTAACAACCTGCTCTTTCATCTTTGAACATGACACTCCCTGGCGGACTTCAGAAAGAAACTCAAGACCTGACTTTTCGACTGAGAAGTTGCTCCATAGCGTTCAGATACTCCTAGGGGTGACAGTGCTTTGCTATACAAATGCTGATTGATTGGTTGATTGATTGACTGATTGAATGATTGATTTGTAATTCTGTGGGATTATACACATATTCTAGTATATCCCCACGACAAAAACATACTTCCCATCCATAGGGGCAAACTTAATACAATGTAGGATTACACCCTACTAGATAATATAAAGGCCCCCTTTGAACATGAAAACTGTACATATATATGCATATTACTTTGTGAATCAGGCCCTTAATATTTAGTTTATCAATATGGGGGTAAAAGTAAGTTTCAATCTAGTTAAAAGAATAAACTAAAAAAATCTGTTTCATAATACAGGGTCATTTGTATTCCGAAATGTTATAGTTATAGTATTACATTAAATGTTAAATTCTCATTCTATCACTGAAATAAAACGTAATCCAGCAACTTTAAATCTACCAATTGTATAGAACAGACTTCTTCAACGAGTAGCCGTGTCCTACTTGTAGCTCACCGGCTACCAGTAGCCCTACTGTGCGCAGTCCACCCTATTAAATTAGAGACTTTTGCAATTTTTAGTTCATAGAAGTATGCCAACATTGAGTGTATTCAAGATAAAAATTTGTGTAATTGCAGAACTCATACGAGATTATTTGGAGAAAAACTGGTAAATTACCAAAATATGATTTTTGAGCGATAAATCATGTGGCATTTGGGAGACCTATAACTAATTTGTCACCTTGGTGCCAGAGGCCACAACTATTAGGTGTTACGCACATAGAAGCACTCAAAATTGACAACGCCTTTTTTACATTACTGCTCGTATCCTGTCTGGTGCACAGAGATGATCACAGCTGTTAATATTGTATGTGGTGGCCAGTAATGTAATGGAATCTTGAATGACTTGGTCACTGTTACAACAATAACAATGTTAGTAGTTCGGGTTAATTTTCATCTAACATAAGTAGCTCTTATTAGTTAAAAGGTTGGAGACCCCTGGTTTAAAACACCATGTTACTGAGACTGAAAGAGTCCCAAGGAGCCATGTAGTCAGAATTACTCATCACTTCTAAGACGAAAATGGCAAAACTGTGTATGAGGGAAAGGCAAAACATAAATATTTGAGAAATATGGATAGAGGCGTTGCAGAATGGCAGAAATGGTCAAATATTCTGAATCAATTCTCACATACTGTTTGCATAAATAATACCTTGGCCCAGATTCTGAAATGTGTCACACAACATAACGCAGCACCCAAAGAGGATGCACTATGTTGCGTGACAGGGAGAGAGCAGGAGAGCGCCATATTCACAGAGATATGGCACTCTCCTCCCCTCTCCCTAGCGCCGGAGCTGATTTCTGCTGCTGTGCGCCATGCACACACCTTAGCGCCATAGTGCCTGAGTCTAGCATAGGATTTGAACAGGAAGGGTACCCTTCCTGTACAAAATACTATGGCTAGACAAGTTTAAAACCTTTTCCTACTTTGCATGTGTGCCGCACAGTGCAGCACACATGCAAAGTAGGAAGAGAAAGGAGAAATGAAATAATTCTCTTCTTAACAGCTGCTTTCCAGCGGCTTTAATATTTGGTGCTAAACCCAGTCTACTAATGTCAGTAGATAGGGTTTAGTGTCAAAAAGCATGGTTGGTTGCATGGGAATGCCCCTATACCACACATGTAATGCCCCTTAATGCAATGGAAAGCCGCGTTTCTTGCTTACACAAACCAACGCTAATACCAATTAGCGTTGGTTTGGTAATCCCCAAATAGGTTTAGCGCTAGGTTGGCATTACAAAAGTAACCCTAACCCGATGCTAAACCTTTGTGAATCTGGGCCCAAAGTATCTTGTTGTCAAATATAGTCTCTTGGATTTCCTTACAGTAGCACACCTGTGCCATGTCGATGGATTGGTCTGAGTATGAATGCTAAATTGTTCAGCACATTTGACAGGAATCCCTTTGCCTCCCTTGCACACAAACTAGACAAAGAAAAGGGAAAATCTAGTCCCCCTAATTGCAATTTCTTTATCTCTTCCAATCACAGACACTGAGACACTGGTGGTGGGGCAGTTGCTGCTTTCTGTGATATTCATGCACAGAGACACATGTTGACATGCATATGTCAATAGACTTGCAGGAACAGCTACTTGTCTTGTGGGTGCCTGCAAATCTGACCAATCCACAAGAATCTTACAAGACACTCTACCCTGTAGCTCTCAGGCGCAGGGGCAATTGATTACATTGTCACTGTGCCTTACTTCACACAAATTTAAGACTAAGATGATATAGTATGTTCAGGTCATAAAACCTTATTTAGCATAGTTGTAAAATCTTTGAAAATGACATTAGACAACTTTTAGTCTAATGATGGCCTCCGGTGAAATCAACAGTGATGCCTTGTAAGCTTTTAAAGCGGTGGGGTAATGTGGCCTAATAGCTAGAGCGGTTACCCTCAAAGCTGGGAAACTGGGCTCAAGTTTCGGCACGGACGCTCAAAATCCTGTTATTCTGGGCAAATCACTTATTCTCTCTGTGCCTAACAAAATGAATGTGTCCGTATGTAAAGCAACTGGTGCTCATGTAAAGTGTTCTGATACGTTCGGGTCTACTTTGCACTATATAAAAAAAAAGAAAAAATGTACCCTCAATACCTTGGACAGAGTAACCTCACTCCTCTACCACCATCTCTCGTCTGCCAAATCTCATAGGGACTCAGGTTTTTTTTTTTTTAAATAGGGCCAAATATAGAATTTTTATTTTATTACTTCCAATAGAGAATATTATAGCACAATGTTCACATCAATTTACTGAATAAACATAGATTCTAAAGAGTGTTATGGTGTGAAAGTACACATATTCCTTCTTAGGGGTGATGGTGTTCACCCATCACAATAGATGTTTGAGAAAATGGTAGCAACGTGGTGCATTTTTGTAGCTCTATTTCCCTAGAAAATGTGTAAAACACCAAAGGCGATGCAAGCAGTTCTAAAAAACTTAAGGGCATATTATCAAGGGGGTTTATCTCTGCTTTTTTGGCTTTAAAAGCCAAGAAAGCGGAGATAAAATGATCTCCCTATTACCTAGCTGTCGCTAACACCAGTTAGCGACAGCTAGTAGGAGATAGCGACCATCTTGGGCCCCACTTTGCATGTCAGTGATATTTATCACTAATGACATGCAAAGTGGGCGTGCCAAGATGTTAGCGACTGGAAACAGCGCAAATATCTCCAAAAGCTAACACCTGCCCCGAGCAGTTCTTAGCCATGTTATCCAATGGGAGGTGGATAACATGGCTAAGAGCATTAGCTCGGTAATGCATGAATATCGCTGACTTTTCAGCGATATTCATGCATTGCGGCCGATTTTTATCGCATTTGTGATAAACCTTGGTAATACCAAGGTTTATCTGCGATAAAAATCGCCGCAGCTCAGCGGTAAAATTTTTGTCTCTAACCAAGCAATAGCATTAATTATCGCTATTGCTTGGTAATATGCCCTTAATTTCACACAGAAATGTTCCTACAATGTGGTTGCACCTCTGTACATAACATACTTTCATTGTTCTATCCAGTACATCCAAAGAGATTTTCAGTCATATGTTATGACTGACAGTCTTCTTGGAAAGGAATGGGAGAACCGAAATTACACTTATCTTACAATTTCAAGCATCTCAGGCAACACAAAGCAGAGGGTAAAAACAATGTTAACAGGCTCATAAAGTAATACCATCGCTCAGGTTACTGACACGATACAGGTTAGGACAGTAAAAAAGTTACACCGATCTTCCATGCTAGGGCCACCACTAGTAGTAGTGATTTTCACTAAAACATCAGCATTATATATATATTTGGAAATGAAATAGTTTTGTCCCCAAATATCAGCTTGCCAATTATGCAAGCATGCCGACCTTTCTATCAAATTCAAATTTTCATTTAGTAAAAAAGAAACAAATTCCTAAACTAAGGCCTACAATTTGCAAAAAAACAAATACAGTTTTGTTCATGAATACCATATTTTTATTTTTAACAAATACAGTTTTGTTGGAAAAACAGTAGTCATGTTCATTAAAATGTATTGTACAATTGCCACACATGAATAGAATCTGCCTTACTTATGCATGCATCTCCACTGAAGGCCACCTATGTCCACAACATGCTGGAATTTCCCACTATTAGGTTAGAACAAACTTTGTTTAAGCAGTCACTTCCCTCATGAAATGGACACAAATAACATGTGAGGAAGAACTGTCATTTTGCCAGGGCCTATGTTCAAATAGAATGTGCATCGTTATGTTATGGATTACTATTAGGGAGGAATGACGAGATTTATGCCAGGACCAGCATTTTAACTAGCAGAGCACATACATGCTATGGATGACCACAGTATGGCAAAAATTACCACAGATATTAGAAGGCTTATGTTCTACCATGTTTGAGAACCATAATGACATGGATGCTCACACTCGGTCAAGACTAAGCTGCATTAAGCAAGGGTCAACATTATACCTTTTTCATATACAAACACAATTTCTGGAAAAACATTCCCATATACATCAGGCCTACACCTACTTTTCTGCAATTCAGAAAAGAACTGAAGACAAATCTTCAGTGAACACTTTCTGACTGCTCAGAAAGGGAAGTGGAGGGGCTTTGGAGAGGCCTTTAAGAGAAGAAGCTGCTCTGAACGAGTGTGTGCTGTTAAGGAGCCCAGGTGAGGTAAGTTAATAGTGCCTCTGAACACAAGGCTAGACTTGCACTGCTGTTCTGAGGGTGAGGTCTGTGGGCCTCAGTTGTCCTTACAGCACCAGCAGTTGTACTGATATTTGAGGCAGGGGGTGTCATGGAACTTGAGTGGTTGAGTTCTCCTACATCAACTAGCATTATGAAGTGTCTGAAGTGCTGCAGAACTACTGCCTTCCACAATCAAGCTGAGTACAATTGACAAGTGCTGAAAGAAGACTAGCACTATCAAATGATATTGAACCCAAGTGTTCGTTCACAGACGAAACCCAGAGCAAGCACATAGTTTGTTTAGGAGGGGGATTTTGTGTGTGGGCCTGAGGAAGATGCTAGTGTAAGATCTCTAGGACTATGAGCACTGCGACCCCAGAGCAAACTCATTTTGTCCGGTACAGCCATGACTTACCTGAAGTTGTGCACACTGGCACATAAAGCGTGAAGAATGACTGAGCTGGAGCAAGGACCACAACAATGCCACCTATTGGTCCATTCAGAGAGCACGGCACCGGAAATGGGTCTGCTTCCACTGACAGTGGAGCCTTTTGAGTCTGCTGCTTTAAGATGATTTCATCAATTCTTCATCATGGATCTAGAGATGGCATTGTACGCACGGAAGATGGGTAGAGAGAGCATTTATTTAAGTAGTTGATACCACCTGTTGTAAGAGAGAGAGCAACCCATATATAGCTACCCCCATAAGATAGTGAACTATTTTTTGTTTGGGTACATGATAGTCCAACAAAGTCATAAACATTAACAATAATGAAGAGCATCCATTCTGGAGCACCCTCAGACCCCTGACCACACCACATCTTCCACAAAGCTGCCACGCCGTCGCACCTGAGCTACGTCGGATGATCAATTGCTCCCTTGAAACCGCCACATTCCCCGATGACTGGAAACACATCAAAATCAACCCTCTCCTGAAGAAACCCTCTGCAGACTCAACGGCCATCAAGAACTTCAGGCCCATCTCCCTGCTGCCATTCGCAGCCAAAGTCATCGAAAAGGCCGTCAACACCCAGCTAGCAAACTTAATTGCATCTCCGAATCGAGATTACAAAGCAACCACAGCACAGAGACCGCCCTACTTGCCACCGCCGATGACATCCCCTCCCTCCTCGACCAGGGCCAAACGGCAGCCCTCATCCGACTGGACCTCTCCGCTGCATTGACACCCTCTCCCACCACACACTAGCAACCAGACTACACAACGCCACCATCTGCCTAAAGGTCCTTGACTGGATATACTCATTTCTAACAGGCAGAACTCAGGGAGAGAGACTCCCAGCTTTCCTCTGGGAACCAGCAGTGGCCAGATGTGGCATGCCCCAGGGATCTTCCCTCATCCCCACCCTCTTCAACATTTACAAGGCCCCCCTCGCAACTTTCTTCAGAAACCACATGCTTCAACACCCTCAGCATACTTTGAAAAACATACAGATGTATCCAACCCGAATCCAGAAAAACTATCATGCATGCCCTCATCAACAGCAAACTGGACTACGGCAACGCCCTATATGGTGGAATCAACAAGAAACTACTTTACAAGCTCCAGATCGTCCAGCACTCCGCAGCCAGAATATTCCTAGACATACCCAGCCACCACTACATCACCCAACACCTCTGCAATCTCCATTGGCCCCCCATCGAAAGAAGAATAACCTTCAAGCTCCTCACCCATGCTTACAAGGCCCTCCACAACATCGGACCAGCATACCTAAACGACTGCCTATCCTTCCACACACCCAAGAGACATCTCCGATCAGCTGACCTCTCTCTGGCCGCCATCCCATGCAACTACAAGACCAGAACAGGAGGGAAGTATTTCTCCTACCTCGCAGCCAAGGCCTGGAACAACCCCCCCCTCGACTTCCGGCAAAGCCCCACACTGCCCCAGTTCAGATAAGACCTTAATACCTGGATCTTCGGATGACCCCAGCACGCTATGGAGTCATCCCACCCCGCCCCCCCCCCCCTTAGCACCTTGAGACCATTGTGCTTTATAAACCCCTGATTTATTGACTATTCTTCTTAAGCAGTAACAATTTCAGTAATTTAAACCTGAGCTCAACCCTCCTAGCTATGGCATGGAACAATGAGAAAATGTGTAAGCATTTAGAAGAACTAAAACAGTTACAAGGTCAAAAACATAACACAATACAATCCCCACTCGTGTTTATAACAATATAGTAGATTTTAATTAACAATATGACACCAGAATGACAAACTTTCAATAAGCATTATCGAAGATATCAATTTTTTAAGTTTTAAATGAAAATAGCACTAAAAAGTGTGAAGCACCAGCTTCATGCAACTGGTCTCACTAGACTGGAACCAGGGTGAGGTTTAAGGCTGACTGTGGGTCAGATACACAGGTTGGATTGGTCCCGGTCGAGAAGTTACCTTCAGACTTAGAACATTTTCAGGAAGGTAGATTCCTCTGTGGGGCAGGACTGCAGGCTGGATCTGAAGACGGGCTAATTGACGCCCAGTAGATTTATTTATTAAGTTTTATATAGCGCGAACATGATCCTGAAGGATATCAGAGCGCTTTACAATTTAAGGGCGAGGAAGGTACAAGTTAGAGCTAGAGAAGGCCAGTGACACGTTCTCTTTTTGCAAAAGATCTGTGGTTTCAGGATGAGAGAGTTAGCACTCCGAGAAGGTCTACCCCCTCCGGATAATTCCAGCTTTTACGCTAGGTAACTGGGGGGTTTGAAATGGAGGGCTTTGTGAGACAGACAGGCAATCTTTAGCTGAATTCTTTCTTCATATGGGAAGGAAAAGGTCTCAGTGAAGCAATCTTTGTAGGAGAGAAAAGCTCTTAGTGGGAAAAATCCATTACTTAGGAGGTCATCAACAGCGATAGTCGATCGGATAGTATCAGGCCCAGAGAAGTCTTCTACCTTTGGGCTTACACTGTTTTCTGGAAGTCAGATTCCTTTGGCGGGAAAAGTCGGCAGGCTGTATAGGGTTTGATGTCATCTGATGCCAGTCGCCCTCTGGCCAGCTGATTCAGATTTCCTGCTGCAGAAAAGATCGTAGTGAGAGTTATGGCAAAGTCCTCCCACCCGTGGCAGTTTGGCCAGGCTGGTTGGTTTTAGTCTGCTGTTACTTCTCCAGGCAAAAGCATTTGAAAATATTTATATGTACCAGGTTTTACACTGACACAAATCAAAGGTTTCAGGATATCAGTAACAGTAGTTGAGGAAAGGGCACACTCCAACAGAAGCCACCAGAAGAAAATGGTCAGCTGGGCTCTTCCAAGAAAGTGGGTTTCTTGCAGCTTTTGTGTCCCTGATGTTTAATAGGAGCTCAGCCATCCAACCAGTGGAGTCCACTTCTTTGCCCTGGGTACAATTAGGCACAGGTCCAGCTCTAAGGGTTCTCCGCACAGGTCTCAACAGCAGGTACATACCTTCTTCTGTCTTCCACAGGTCCAGTAGTGTTCTGAAGAGGGTGTCCAGGAGTGCCACATTTAAGCCTGGCACTACCCTGAAGGTGGGGCTGACTCTTGGTCCATCCCTATTCAGTAGAGAAATAGTTCCCAGGGGTAACCCTACCGCCTTTGCAGCAGCTTCTGTGTGCTCTATTGCAAACAATCCCACAATGCCCCTATCTACCTAAACCCAAGATGGCAGAGCCTTTTTTCTCATGTGTAGAGCTCTGTAGAGTTGTGGCGAGGGAGATGAGCAACCCCTCCTCTGCGGTCGCTCAGCTGATTCTGGGGCCAGCTCCTATACTGCTGGGCCTGGTGTCTGACTGGTTATGGGAACAAAGGAAGAGGGCAGGCTCAGGTGGTAGCTGCATCTGCCTGTGACAAGGTAGGCCTCTTTGAAATAATTAGGTTCCTGGGCACTGTTCAGATGGTCAATGTATCAGATGAACAGATCATCTCCCCACACCCAAGGTCTTTGTCTCAGCTCTAGGGAAGTTCACAACTCATCAATGAGATATTCAGCTCCTTGTTGACAGTTGGAATCTCATACAAATGGGCTTCTAAAAGCTTTAGGCAGTCAAAAGGTGACTTTTTATAAGTACCTTTGGTAAAATATTTAGTACAAACTCACCTTTATGAACGAAATGGTTTGTTATAAATATTTCAAAACATTCAAGTTTTAACTTTTTTTAGCTGGTTCTTAGACAGGGATGATTTTATTTATTTTTAATATTGCCTTCCAGTGCGTTCCTACAGAACAGTTTACCCTGCTACAGAGAACATAGCTTTTTGGGCTTTAACTGTAAGGAGATATGTTAAATTAAACCTTTACATGTCCTACTTTTATATACCTTAAACGGCAGGGTGCATGGAGGGTTTATGCCTGCCTAAAAGGGTTATTTTGACATGTCAAATTTGTAGGTTTAACCTGCACAGCCAGATTACTAGTAGCAGGCCTCCATTCATGTTTTGCCCTGTCACCATAGTGGGGGTACCATGTGTACTACAGTCAACTTGTGGCATTTAACTTACAGGCCCTGGGTATACTTTGAACCATATACTAGGGACGTATAGGTAAGTTAACTATGCCAATTAGGTGTATAGCCAATTTTAACATGTTAGCTGTCAAGGCACACACACTGGGCACTGGACAGCATAGTTCCAGTGTGTGGAGTTTTAAAAACCAGCAATAAAATCTAGCAAAAAGTGGGGGCGAGCACGCAAAAGGGGATATTTTCTTACAACACTAAAGTCCCACTACGATTCATAAGTAAAGCCAAGGACCAAAGCATGTTATTGTAAAGAACTGCATCACATTACCATGGTTATTGTTTCCTGTTTGCACCCTTAATAATAAAAAGCACTCAGTTTGTTATGTGCAGTTTTTTTTCCATTGTGTGTGTTAGCATCAAAAAACGTTTCCTTTTTAAAGTACTGACTGGACGATGGTCTTGGCCTGCTGAAATTTGCTAGGCTGAGGGTCAAGTGCTTAGGCATGTACTGGGTGCTCAGTTTTTGGCTCAATAGAAAGGTCAGGCCTTAGGACACCACTGGTAAAAGGCTTTAATAATTTAATCTGAGTCTAGTATTCACTGACTGCCCTGGCTCTCACAGTGCTGTAGAGCATCAGACGGTTTTACAACTCAGACTTTCTCCATCTCTTCAGTATTGTGTGCGTATGTGTGTGTGCCAGAGTATAGGAAAGACATTTTTTATTGACTTTGGAGCCATGTGATGAATCCGCAAAAAGCTGTACAAAAACAGTACATCCACATTCAGTTCTTCATGACAGGTTTCATGTAGATCCATCAAGCAGGGACAAGAAAAAAGGGGTGTTCCCATTTTAATTCCCATTTGGTATTTTACTCTTCGGTACAGAAAAAAAACAGAACGGCATGCACCAAATTTGGCATGAATGCAGAAGTGTACTCTCAGATTGTGCTTTTATTTTGGTAGAGTGTAAAACTATTCAGCAGTTTTCAAGAATTTAGCATTTGAAAAGGTGCTCAGGTTGGGCATGAAGAGGTTACATTTTAGTGATATCTGGGCAACTTGTGGAACTTCCATGGTTTCTCTGTGTCAAGGAAGATTTGACACTTCATTAAAAGAATAACACAGAAATAAACTATTGAGTTTTTTTGTGTCTGCATGAATTGTGGTTTGATGAATCCAACTCAAATAATTTCCATTTCCATAGCATTCTGATTGGATCACAAAAGCAGTCCAGTTTCGGCTGTCATTACCCAACACAGTGCATTCAGGACTGTGTGAGAACTCCATCTTAGTGGAGATTCGAACACAAACATCTTCACACAATGTCTCTATGAGGACTTGGACATCCCAATAACCACATATTATCTTTGTGGGGACTTGTGCTACTTGATAACATACTATCTGTGTGAGCATTAACACACACCATCCAAATGCTGCAATGACAAACCACCTGTGTGGGCATCTTCACACACAATTCCAGTGCAGCTATTAACATTACATGCATTCCTATGTAGATGTGGTATAATAGCTACTTTATAACTAATGCAAGCAAATATTAAAACTCAGTATTCCACTTGACCATATCACTTGATTCCATCTGTTCATTTCTTTATGCCTTGGTTCCCTTATCACCTATGATTTTGAGCACTAAGCAAACGATTAAATACAGTTTTATGTGCCATTCTGTAATCATTATATATGATGTTGTCTGACACATTCTTAGCATAATCCATATTTTGTATATGTCTTGGATATGTGCAGCAATTAATATATGAATAGATTGTGATGTTATTTGCGCATATTGTTAATAAAATACATATTTAGCCAGGTGCCTTTGCCTGTTTTCAATCACAAATGCTAATTATGAGTAGGTCCTCACAAGGATGGTAGAGGGTGTTCAAGTCCCCACATGGATGGTACAGTGCGCGCAATTAAATAACAATATATTTGCAAATTTAAAGCAGGATACTGTATCATGAATGTTGTCTTAAAATTTTCTGTCATTAGTATACTTTAAAATTATGGGGAATGGTTGGTCTCCACAAGGCAGGTATTCACACATAGTCCCCACAAGGATTGTAACACGTGTATGTGTGTGTATATTGTGTGTGACAACAGTTGATAGAGGAAAATAAAAAATGAACCATGCAATAGATTCCTTTTATCACCCGACTTTGAGCAAAAGTTTCAAAGAGGCAGGTTCAGTCGCTTTCTTATAATCTTAGATTGAAAAATCTCCCAAAAAGTAATGAAAACAAAATGTATTTACAGAATAAAATGTTGCCGTTAAGTACCATGTCTGGTGTAAAGTACCCAGAAATTCAAATTCAAAAACTCCACTCCCCAAGATGAAAACTCTAAGATGCGCTCACATTTATTAAACAGTGAAGACATATTAATTTTAGAGAAAAGTGAAAACGCACTTACAGTTGCAGCGGAGAACCAGTGGTATTGTTTGAAGTAAAGTAGAATGCCAATCCAATCCAAATAATAATTTAAAACATGTGTTTGCAAAGAAATGACTGTATGGGAGCAAAACCAGAAACTTTGAATGTGTCCAAGCAAATGACATTTATTAATTTTATATGCTTAACAATATCGGAAAACATTAGAAGTATATTAAATTGTTTTTTCAGGTAACGTCTTACTAATATAATTATTATTGACTTAAATATTTAATGAATTGTATACCTACAATGCAAAAATGCATGCTAACTTGCAATGGAGTTATCAATGATGTAGTGAGTCCCATGCTATGTTGGACTTGATGTAGTTGTAAGCCGCTGGAAGGCAGCCAATGTAATGGGAGTGCTTCCTTCCATGGCCATTTATGGGACGTGCAATTTAGAGTAATAAAGACAGACTCTCTGTTAGATATGGCAACTGCCATCTGATCAATGAAGACATAAAAATGTCATCCAAAATATGGGTTGACAAATTATGAACGATTTTTGTGGCTGAAGAGCAAAATTAGGTTTATAATGTGGAGACAGAATTTGTTTTATATGTGAATTATGAAATCCCTACTAAATAGAGTGCCGCCACATTTGTAGTAGGGTTAGATGATAAGAAAGCACTTTATAAAATAAGGCAAGATTGTTTAAACAGGAGCCTATTGGGTTTGTGGTAACTTTATTTCTTGGATTAGGGGAATGAGTGAAACTTTAGATGGAACAGAGAAAACCTTGTACAGAATCCTCAATGCTAAGTTCAATTGCCGGGTCAACATTTGTCCAGCCCTTCATCCTTTCGAGGTTGATCAAATGAGAACCAATTTAATTGAGCAATAACTAGTGTTCCTACTGGAAGCCCTTAGACACTAAGGAATGAAGCATAACATAAACAAAATGCATGAATGTTGTTACAAACAGATTACTATCACATAGTTTCCATGTGTAACAAGGCAAAAACGCGGATGCTCATTCTTCAATTTTATTTTTATGCTTCTACTTCAGGCTTTTGATGAGTTTTCTGCAAAAATAAAATATTTCTAAAAGCTAGGGAAGTGTTGTCTGACATAACTGTTTTTTGCTGATTGCATGATGCTGATGGTTAACTGGGTTCAGGGATCTACTAAAACATGTTTTTCCTGGGCTGTAGCCAAGGGATACCGCATTCGAGGTGCTCACTTCTTGATGTTTTCATACATATGCTGCTTCGGTCTTTGCTTGGTCAGTTCTGCCTGTGCCTGGAATTCACAGGGTATGTGTGTGTGTGTGGGGGGGGCGCATGTGTGGGTATGTATGACCCACGCTACGAGGGCCAGATTGGTTCTCGTAGTGTGGGTAACTTCTGACAGCAACAGACAAACATTTTCTTTGTTTGGATACGTGCTCTATGAGGGTGTATGAGAGTATGTAGTGTGTTTACATAGTTTCAAGGGGGTGTATCAAAACATTAATAGTGCAGTTGTATTGCCTTGGACCAATTTATATTCTATCCTAGTGTCAAAGTGCACTTGGAGTTATAACTGTAAATACACACTTCATTACAGTCAATGGCCATTGAGAGTGAGTGAGAGTGTGTTTGTGTGTGTGCGTGTGTGTAATTTTCACAGTTCCAACATCAACTAAATACAAGATGTAGCTGTTTACATGAAGAAAGGTGACATACTCCATTATAAAAAGGTTGATGCCAACATACCTCTAATACAGAAAATTGGCAATGATGGATGTTAAATGAGTGATAGTTCTTTTGTAAGAATGTCTGTACATGAAAGTTCTATGTAACTAGAGAACTGTTTCCCTGCCCATAATAGCTCTGTTGGCTTAATTTTTGGCCAATGTGGTCAATGAGATCTTTGCTGAATAACCTAATGGACAGTTTTGTGAGATATTACTGAGGCAATGAATTCTCCGTAAACTGAGTAGTCAATTTCAAATGTCTTTATTTCAATTCAATTCATCATAAAGGACAGTTTTTACTGTAAGTACAACCACAGGGAAAACAAACAGTAGTTCATAAATATAGTTAAAAGGACAATTTTCATAAGCTAAAAAAGACACTTGGCAATTAGAATAAACGGTTATAAGACATAATTTAAAATACAATACACACTATGTGCTTGATAAAAACTTCAAAAAATTTTTTTAAGAAGGATGCTACACTGATTCCGGCCTGGCCCAAATAATCCATACCCATCCTAGGAATTTTGCTACGGTAATAACAATAGGTTCACTGGTGTCATACCTTAGGACCCTTAAGGTTTCGGATCCCACCCTTGTGCCCAGGTTCCGACAAATCGTTTTTAACCATTTAACCCGTGGGGCCACATAGGCCGGACACTCAAAAAATATGTGGCCTATACATTCCCTGCGATCCATACACCATCTACAAGAATCACCAACCTGTCCCTGCCAGTTTTTGGTGAATAAACGGATGGGTATACAGCCAACCCTAAGCTGATGGTATAATTTCCTATCACTGGACCTGGTAATAGTATCCAAATTTTCTTCTAATAGAGGGTCATTTTTTTGTTCCAGAAACATCCCTGACAGTGAGGTGGCCGAAATCTGACTGAAGTGTTTCTGGCTAATCATGGTCCAGTACTGTTAATAGCTTTTTTGGTGGAAAAGGGCTGTTAACAGGGTCAGGCCACAAATTTCCCAATCCCATAGCCTCCAAGAGCAGTCTGATCTGTTTAAACCACGGGAGATTTCCCGAACCCATATTGGAACGTACATCCAACACTGCCTTAGCATACATAGCCAATTCTGGGGTACACCATAACCTCCTCCATAGAGCTAGTGGTTTAAAGCGGGCAATGTCGTCTATGGCATGGCACCCAAGGTCCATTAATAACGGTTTTATGGGGCTAGAACTGGGGAGACCTATTAGATGTCTTAGAAAAATGTTTTGGGCCTTAACCAGAGAGGAAAGGTCAGCAAAACCCAATAGGTCCCCACCGTACAGGATCACTGAACCTATCCTGGAGTTATATATTTTCATAGCTGGGCCTATCCTTTTGGTCTGAGACGTTCTCTGTTCTTTTATCAGACACCCTGTTAGTTGGGCAAACTTGAGAGTTAGAGTATCAATTTGCGGCTTCCTACTCTGAGTAGTAATTTGCTGGCATAGATTTGAGCCTTTCAGATATGGGGACCTAATGGATAATGCCACTTTCAGATGCTAGAGTATGCAGGGTATGTGTAGTCTAGGGCAGTGATTCTTAACCTGTGGTCGGGCAACCTCTGGGGGTCTGCAAAGCCTACTCAGGGAGTTTGCAACTGCTCAGAAAATTAAATAGTATTAACAGATTATCAAAGTGTATATAAATAAAGAAGCCCAATGTAAAATTGCAAATTTTAAAATGATCTGTAAATGTGAAGGCATTTGAAATTGTAGACTGGAAATTACGTTGGTGTCCTCAGATTGACGAACGGGAGCAGTGCCAGTGCCTCAAAGAGAATATAGTATAAAGTAGGTTGGCGCTACAAAAGCGCCAACCTACTCATTAAAATAAAACATTTCTGGCTGGCTTCCAGATTCACCTGGGTGAGTTGTCTGAAGTGCTTAGTCTGGTTTCTGAAGGCCCGCATGTAGTTGTATATATATCCTGGGGAGGATTACTGGGAGCTTTCTCCCAGCCTTCTTTCACCAGACTCAGAGGTCCTCTTACAGGATGGCCATACAGCAGTTCAAAGTGACTGAACCTTAAGGACTTCAGAGACACCTCTCTGTAAGCAAACAAAGGCATGGTAACAGGATGTCCCACTTACGCCTCATGGGTTCACCAAGACCCATAATCATGCCCTTTAGTGTCCGGTTGAATCTCTCAACCAGCCAATTACCTTGGGAGTCATAGGGAGTGCTTGTGAGTGATTTAAATAAAACATTTCATCATTTGTGTATTAGTTTGATCTGTGCTAGTTTTTGTATTTTTTGTGTATTGTTATCAGTTCAAATAATCGAAAGTGCTTAAGCCAGGGTCCCCAGCTTCCAGTATTGACTCACTGGGGATCTCCTCTATATTGTGATAATAGTTCAGTGGGGGTCCCCGGGTTCCAGTTATGATCAAGTGAGGGTCCACAGAAGTAAAAAGATTAAGAACCACTGATCTAGAGGATACAGTTCTGTCCAAAAGCATATACCTACAATATTTGTAAAACGTAATGGATAAATCCTGTATAAAAGAGTTTATCCTCTAAGATCTCTGCAACCTGAGGGATAGGCTTTCTGTTAAGATCCTGAAAATTATTTGCAATGCGTCTATGTCTGATGTCTGACCCCCATACATTTCAGTAATTTTCTGACGCCCGAACCTATGTAATCTCTATAAAGAGAGATGGTTGTGTGAGTCTAAAAGATATGTGTATTTTAAGTGGTTGCCTTGATGCCTGAGCCAGTAATATCTGTGTAGCTTATTTATGATGCCTTAGTCTCAGAATCCTAGAAAACTGAAATATAAGTCTGCTGCATGACGGCTTTCATCATCATCAAAATATCTTTATTCGATTCAAAGAATCACAAAAGAAGACAAGACATACAACATACAAACATTTCCAGTAGTTAAGATATGTTCAAGCTTTGTAAGTTGCCAGTTTATGCAATGTTCCATTTGTGCAAATATGCAATACTTGTTTAGAGTGCAATCAGATCAGTGCAAAGGAGAACACATTCATAAAAACCGTGTCTGTTGCTATTCATAAAGGTGGATGGCTAATTCAGGGGAAAAAACATTTGCGCAAATACACATGGTCCGGACTAAAGTGCAATAATCAAAAAAATGAAAAAATACAATTCATATGTGAGATGCTATACCTAAACGGATTTTCCAAAAATTACTAGGAATATAATTTTATGATAAAATATAAATACTATATACAATAAAAATATCAGTTAGGACAGGGTACGTTCTCACTATTCTCAGAACTCGTGATAAAATAGAAATCCTTATTTAAAATTTCAAACCCTTTTTCATTCTAATAAAACTGGCAGCCAGTAGGAATCTCGAAACTCCAAAAACAACAAGCTGGGTATTATCGGTCTTTAAGATGCGGAGCATTTGCATGTATCTTCTCACACCCATCTTCCTTCCTAGCGGAGCAATCCATTTCTGTCTAGCTTTCTTGTTGATAGGCCAAAATAAAAGAACATGGGCTATGCTTTCCTTTGTAAGCAGCTGGCACAACGTGCACTTGTTGTCCTCCACCCCATTGCGGGTCATTCCCCATTTGGCTATAAAAGACCTGACTAAAAGAGTCCCATACCTAAATTTTAAATACAGTGTTTTTGCGAGTTGAGGTGCTATTTGATCAAGGAAAACCTCAAAACGAGGGACAGATTTGATCATCAAATAATCATTTGTAAGCGGGCCAGCGCTGCTGTGCGATACTGTTTTTAGTACGGCCTGACTCCAATAAATCCTCTTAAGTTCACTTTTGGAATTAAGGGTCAGATTTTCTGGGTGGAGCCAGAACTCGCTGAGCCCCAGGTCTGTTAGCCACCTGCGAATATTGGCCAACCATTGGAAGGATACATGTGTATCTAATGCAATTAGTTCTTTTAGTGCCTGTCTGTAAATACAAAGTTTGTCAGTAGCCCATAACCTGATCCAGTATAATAAGGTCATCAAAACTGCTCTGTCCTCAATGCGTTTTATCCCTAGGTCAAATACGTACGGGACCATCAGGGTGTTTTGGGGTAACGGGATCAGTGCTCTTAAGACCCTATTTTCCCCCATGGTAATTGAAGTCAATTGCTCCCCACCCCTCAATTCAGAACCATAGAGGGCCGCAGTTTGAGCCTTTAATTTGTATACCTCCAATGCCGGGGTAACAGATTTAGTGTAAGTGGCATGGAGTTTTTTTAGGATGGGCGCTGAATTTTGTTTTAAAATCGTACATCATTTCCTGATGTGGGAACACCACGAAAGCTTAGAATCTAGGGTCACTTATAGATAAACGAAATTAGGAACCCTCTCTATTGCTGCACCATTTAGAGTAATATTGTTTTTAAAACTTTTGTGGGGCCTGATACACATATATTTAGTTTTGGATGGATTTATTTCCAGGCCCTTTTCTATACAGTACTCCTCTAGCTTATAAAGGAGGTTCTGAATCCCCCTAGGGGTTTGAGAGAGCAAGATTATGTAGTAAGGGCACATTTGTGGAACCACCTAGCTTGGGCGAATCATGGTTTGAGTTCAATAAGGAGTCTACCATGTCATTAATATAAAGAAGGAACAGGGTCGGCGTCAGGACGCACCACTGGTGAACGCCTCTCCTCTCCGGGATCTCCTTAGTTAGTTCCCCACCTGGTCCCCAGCGAACTCTTGAATAATTATTTTCACGAAGTCTTATAAGTTGTACCTGGATATTTTTTGGGACACCTTGTTTCAACAGATTTGCCAACAGCAGATCTCTTGGGACTAGGTCAAATGCGGCCTTAAAATCAATAAAGGCCACATACAAACTACCTGATCTTAATTTGGTATATTTTCAGGCAATGGTTAGCAGCCTGAACACCTGGTCTATGGTACTGACTCCTTTTCTAAATCCAGCCTGGTAAGGAGACAGTATGTCATTCTCTGCTAACCAAACATTTAACCTTTCCAGGATCTGTTTAGAATATATGTTTTGGGCAATATCTATCAGGCTAATCAGCCTGTAATTGGCGGGATTGTCTTTAGAACCCTTCTTGTGTATAGGGACAATCACCGCCCTCTTCCATGAAACCGGGATGGGCTCACCACTGCTTATTACATTAGACAATAAATTCATGTGCGGGCCCATACTTCTGGATCGTGTCTAAAAAGATCCCCAGGAATATTGTCAGGCCCTGGTGCTTTTGATGCCTTAATTGATAGTATTGCCTTCTTAGTTTCTGTGAGGGTAAAGTCGAGTGAAAGAGTGTCATCAGGTTTTGACAACTCACTAATTATGTCTGGGTTCTGCTTTGGTATCATTTCCTCAGGTTCATATAAATGTGCAAAGTGTTTAAACCCGGTGGTAGGAGCCAGGTAGTAATCCTGGGCTAAGTTACTAAACTTTGTACCTTGTGCCACAATCTACCAGAATAGCGAGTGGTCTCCTGCCCTTGCTGCAACTAACAGATCTTCCCAGCATGTATCCTCCCAACATTTGCATTCTATCCTTAGGGTCCGACTTTAGTTATTTCTCGCTTGCCTAATTGGGACTGATTCTTAGAGGCGCAATGTTTTTATTAAGTCATTTTTAGCCGTTCTGCATGCTTCATTGAACCAGGGGTTAGCTAGTCTCGACTTGTTATTATGAGAGCGTTTCCCCATTGCTGCTCTAGTGAGAAAGGGTTCAATTTTCTCCACTAACATAGCGTGGATTTGGGTACTTAAGATAGGATTGGTGTCATCATTAGAAAAAAATAAAAGTAAAAGATCACAAAAAATATTATAAATAGAGGTCAACAGCTCAATTTTCCCTAAGGTTGTCGGCCATCTAACGGCACACCTATTATTACACAGCATAGGCTGAGGTCCCTGCGTGCCTAAACTAATCTGAGTCTGGAAGTCTTTGGCTTCTAACAATAGACGTAGGGGGAAGTGGTCACTTTCCCTGCGTCCCTCTACTCTAAAATCAATAACATATCCCCAGTGTATAGCGCTTATCAAAATGTAATCTATTGGTGATAGCGCCTGACCCCTAGTAAAGATCTTTGTTTGCTCGAAATCAGTTGGACACCTGCCATTACACGCCCGTAGTCCTTTTTCTATAGTAAAGTTAAACATCTGGAGAGCTGAAACAGTACACCTTGCTACCTTCTCAGTGGTTAACTGGGGATACCTAATACTTGATCTTCTTCCTCAGTTATTGTTACCATATCCCGTAGGGGTTCGTAACAACAATTAGCATGGCGGCTTTTTTCTGGCACCTGGACACCCCTCGATGTGATTCTTCTGTTCTACAAATATTGATTGATTGATTGATGGTGTCAATGGTGCTCCCAAGTGAAGTCCATCCACGCCTGCCTCTGTCCGTCTAGTGCCGGAACGTTGCCACCAGTCACACCCTGGGGACTTCTATTCCAGCAATACGTGTAGCCATCAAAAAGCTCAGAAAAAGATTATTAAGCAACCTTTAATTAAATGTAAATGTGCCCTTAATTTAGGGAGCTGTAGCAAGCAATAATATGTCCGCTAAACCACTCATACAAATCAAAATCTGATGTTCAAACAGACTAAAATGACAAAACTTTAAATTGGAGCTCAAGACAAGCTACATTTTATAATTGAAAATGGCTTATTCCTAACTGGGCCTTAATTTTAGAACAACAGGTTCCAGGAAACTTTACAATTCTTTGCCAAGACAAACACAATCAGTATCTTTATTTCCCTAAGCCAAAATGTTTCAAACCACAAATAAGAGACGAAATTGAAAAAATAAGGCTGCTGCCTCCCTAACCAGAAGCAGTATAAATCATCTAGAGCAACTGCCAAAGGTGACTGTGAATTATATCTGTAGAGCTGTCCAAGGTTTAATCAAAAACTAATATTTGACAATAATTGCCCCAGAAAGACCATCTATTAAAACTGATAGGAAAAAAATGGCAAACATAAAAATGCCAAACCAAAATCAGACAAGTAGATATAGCTTGGGGATGACACTACATGAATGAAGGCACTGAATTACATGGCGATGTCAGCAGAATTAAAAAAAACACAAACCACCCGAACAATAATACTACGCGAATTGGATCCTTCCCTATAGGTCCAATGTAGCTACAGAAATTTGCAAATTAAATTCAATAAGGAAGGAAACTACAGAACAAGCTACAATAAAACCATCTACCGGACGGGCTGGTGGTATAAGTCAGTGTCTGGACACGTTTTTTGGCTATTTGGAGGCCTGTTATATGGTCTCCTGGACGGATTTTACTGTTAATTTCCCTGGTATTAAACCAAACATTGCCCATCCACCAAACTCTAAATCAGTCGCTTACTTTTTATACTTATTTTATAAAACGTAAAATAATGTTTAACCGGCTGCAAAATTCCATGGGCAGAATGTAAACCTGACAGACAGCTCAACGAGCCAATACATGAAGTGGACTCATTCAAACAATCAATAGCTGAAGAGGGACGACCCAATGGCCTTTTCCTAATGTTGTAAGGGATGCTGTATGGTCTTTCTTGTATGTGTACTGGGTACATTAGATAATACCAGAGAGTCAAATATTGAAAATACTGACATGATCATGTCGTTTTCATGACCTTCTTTATTGACACAATTCAAAGTTTAGCTCAAACTTCATTTGCAAATTCTCTCTTCTCCGCAATAAACTGCAAATAACTTATAACTGTGATGTGCTGTATCTTCTTGTCCATGTTGTCAATCTTTACAGTGTTTATTTCTTTAGACTTTTCTGAGTGAAAACTAGCGCCATTCAAAGATGAGCCAGAAGAAAGATCAATTACCCGACTGTGCCGACCTTTCCACCTTGACAAATTGACTGACAGACTGTTCAATTGGCAACTAATTGTATTGTTGAAGCCTTCTCTGCTACATTGCACCCCTGGCTGTTTAAGTCTAATTTTATAGAACCTAATATTTCTGCCTCTGAACGCGGGCCTTGCAGCCGAGTTCCATCCCGAGTTTCTCATCAAAAAGCGTCTGCTTTGTACACCGAGCACCTCTGCGTTTGGGTGTGACATGGACGCCATATTGTTTCTGACAGGCAAGCTTGTAACTTCCTCTCGTGTCCATGTAAAACCCGCGAAACATTATCAGGAAAGCATTGATTTTTTTATAGGTAAGGACGCAATTTTTTTTCTTAAGGAAAATTATTTTACATTATTCATGATAGGTTTACGTTCCACTGTATCAGAAAACTGCCCTTTTACTGTAAATAGATGAATCTGTGACTTGTCTTGTACACACCGACCACACAGCAAATATTGCATCGACTAAAAGTACTCGATGTTCCCAAGTATAGAGATTCCAACTGGCAGTTGTTTGTATTTCAACACTATAGGTAACATATAAAAATAAACCTATGCATATATCAAGTCGATGTATAACTATCGTTTTTTTTAATGCAGATATTTATAGCGAGAATTCGACCCGAAGGTATTGGAGCGCTTTACATGAGCACAGGTTAAGTTACACAAGGACACAATCAGGCACAGGGAGACTAAGGGCCATTTTATCAAGAAAGGGAGATACATTATCGCTGCTTTTATCGTCAGAAACTGCCGATAAAGCGGCGATAATGGGCTTTGATAATATGCCCTTGTGAATTCCCTTAGAAGCCCAGGTTAACACCATAACCTGGGCTTCTATGGGAATTCACAAGGGCATATTATCAAGCCCATTATTGGCGCTTTATCGGCAGTTTCCTGCCGATAAAAGCGGCGATAATGTATCGCCCTTTCTTGATAATATGGCCCTCAGTGATTTGCCCAGAATCACAGGATGTGGACGCGGACCCCGAGGTTTACATTTGATTTGCATTTTAGTGCTCCTAAAAGGTGCAGGACTAGCAGCTAAAATAATGTATTAATAGTGCACCTCCTACCTCACTTCCTCCAATTATAGGCGTTTATAAATAACTGGTAGTACTATTACCAAATGTATCAGTATTCAATCATGTGATCGACCCCAAAAGGTAGGTCTAAGGATTTAAATTGGTAACACCCGGCGACTGTGCATCTAAGCAACGACCAGGCAACTCAGACAACCGTCCAGCCATCTGTACTGTGTGTTTTCATTGCACAAACTCCCTCGCCCACTTCTACCAATATGCCCAAACACTGGTATTTGGTGGCAGGCTGGCAGAGGGGCTACAACTTCATAGAAGATTAATATTCTGAGTATAGTCTAGCCTTCCATGTACTGTTATCTTTTCAGTATAAGATCCCTTTAATTTCTCATCCTTGCATAGTTGGTAAATGCTCACGCTCCAATCTCCAACACAAAGATGTCAATCTCTGGTTTTCTTACTTGAAAGAATGCATGTTTGTATTTAGGTGAGTAGGGAACCCACATTTTGTGCCACCACCACCGCATTTTCAACAAAATATGTACCCCCAACCTTTTTTAGAGTTTGGTCGCAGGGGCAGGGGCAGGAGGAGAGGAGTGAACCAAGTGCATTGGGGGCTGACCGACTCCGTGGGCGACACGAACTAAGTGAGTTCTTTAGGAAACTTAGGTTAAAAACCTTTTTTGAGCACCAAAATCCAACAGAGGGTCAAGCTACAGCTAGTGACACTAATTTTAGGAACAAGTCTACCTTTACACCACCGGCGCATTTAATACCTGCTGATATAATTGCCTTTGAGCAGGCGGTGTTCCATGAAGTGGAGTCACTAGTAGAGCCTACCCCTTTTAAAAACTTGACAGCGGGTGAATACAAAGCTATTCAATCACTTCAGAAAAATCGTGCAATCGTCATCAAGAGTGTTGTCACGGGGAGTGGGTTCGCTATCCAGGATGCCCCCGCTTATGACCAAGATTGCAGACGCCTTTTAGGTGATACGAGAAATTACTCTGTTCTCCATCAGGATCCTTCCCCTTTCTTAAAAGACGAAATTTTGGAACTGGTTATGACAGCAGAACGGGACGGTTACATAAGTGAACATGAAGCAGATTTTCTAACTAACTCTGAAGGTAAAATCCCGTACTTCTATACCCTACCGAAAACTCATAAAAACCGGCTTCCTCCCCCGGAAGACCGATAATTTCGGGGATTGGTTCCTTATTTGAACCTCTTTCCAAGTACTGCGATTTTTTCTTTAAACCATTGGTACAGGCAACTAGTATCTTCATTAAGGACACCAAAAGTCTGCTATCCATGCTCTTGACCGTCCAAATACCTGACGAGCCGTGCTTTCTTGTCTCTTTAGACATAGAAAGTTTATATATCTGCATCCCGCAGGATGCAACTATTAAAGTTCTGGCTGATGTCTTAGAACAGGCTACCTGGGACTACACTACCTCCCGGACTTTCATCAGTGAGTGCGCTACATTAGCCCTCAAACGTAATTTCTTTCAATATGAGGACACCATTTATGTGCAAAAGACGGGAACTTCGATGGGCAGTACATTTGCCCTTAGCATCGCGGGTCTGTATGTGTATAATTTTAAATTGACACACATCCTGACTGCCACTAACCCTTACACTCTCAATGTTATCCTGTGGCAGAGGTATATTGATGATGTGCTTTTAATCTGGCAAGGCACTGAGGTAAGTCTCCTGGCATTTTTTGATTGGGTGAACACATGTGATCCTGACCTGAAATTCACCCATCAGTACCATCCTAGTTCCATTGTCATTCTGAACGTTATAATAACTAGGGAAGGTGACCACCTAACTACTAAGACCTACTATAAGCCCACCAGCAAAAACAATCTGCTCCATTTTTCGAGCTTTCACCCGCGTCCTTTGCGGGAGAATTTACCTTGTGGTCAATATCTACGTATCCATAGAAATTGTAGCTCCCTGACCAATTTTAACACACAGTCAGAGGACCTTACCAACAAGCTACTTACAAGAGGTTACGCTAAAAGAATCCTAAATAAAAGCCGTAAGAGGGCTAAAAATCAAAACAGGGAGGCCCTTTTGGAAGATTACAGTAAAGACCAGGAAGCCGAGGCACCTTTGACCTGTGTGATAACCTACAGCAACATTTCCAATGCTGTGAGTCGTTGCATCGGCAAACACTGGCGCATTCTGACCAGTAATGGGCGAAAATGGCAAAAACCGCTTTTTTCTCACAAACGCGACAGGAGCCTACAAGATGCACTCGTCCATACCCGTCCAAGAACTAATAATACAACTCGGGACGATAGTGTACTCACCACATGGGGTTTGCCTCCTGTCTGCGGCCATTTCCCATGCGGAGGGTGCAGCGTTTGCCACCTTACCACAGCAATGAAGACACTCAATCTGGAGGAAGGCAAAATTTGGCATCTCAAAGGGCACACAAATTGCAATTCAAGTAATGTCATTTACCTCGTTACATGTCCCTGCAATCTTAAATATGTGGGGATGACCACAAGGAAAATAAAATTGCGGATTGGCAAACATCGCAGTAATGTAAGGTGCCGTAAGAGCACCACAAAATTAACTGCACATTATCTGGAATGTGGCCATTGCCCTAATGACATCAGATGGACAATAATAGAGCAACTGAATCAGAGTAGTGAAAGTAGCATCTTTGAAAAAGAACAAAGATGGATTTATCGTCTTAACACAGACTCACAGGGATTAAACAAACGCTATTCCGTGGGGTTCAGTGATGCGGCGGTAACATTTTCCATCTCTACTACTGAAGGAACTATCTGTCTTCTGTTTGTTGCAAATAAGTCTACCTCTGTTAGAAAGAGAGGTCGATTATACAACTATCAGAACCTTTTTCGAGAGTCTGTAATAAGTACTAGATACCCTCTATTTAAAGAGTTAATGGGATCTTTGATTGTTCCCCCAGCTGCAAAAGCGCCTACGTTTTTTGTCGCTTTTTTGTGAACTTTTAAAGCATTTACAAATCCATATATGTGCAAACAAAGAATTGGAAGTTGTATGTTTATAAGTTGGGACCCTGTGAGTTATGCCTATTGCCCATTGCACAAACCGACAACTACCGTAGGCACTAGACTATAGAGACTTTATATTTATTCGTGGGGCTGTGTTTTGCCCTTCCAACCATTTTGCATCAACAAATCCAATACGTGAGCTAGCGAGATCTAAAAGCACTTAATGCCCCGGTATTTGCCTTTGAATATGGAGGACTGTGATATAAATTTTGACTTTCTGAACGTAATTTGTCATAATGATGTGCGGGACATACTTGCAGCCTCACATCCTTCGTAATCAATAAAGTTTTGTTTTGAAAAAACACACTGAATCTGGCAAATATTGCTGGCCCTTTAAGATATTATAACTGAGTTCCGACCACGTGATCGCGACCAGCGTCGATCACGTAGTAACAAAAGACAGCGTTTCTTCATGGACCCCGTGTATTCGGACCCTGGACGTGGACCCAGTAGGTTCCATGGAGGGCAGTCGTCGGGATATTAGTAAGTGAGCCGGTAGTGTGGTTTACTTCGTGTTTACCCTGTCGCAGCTTGCTGCTTAAACAGGGTGTGCATTTCCCTTTGGGACCTTTGAACTGAGTTAACCTGGTCTGATGTGTGACCCAGGTTTTGCGTTCTGTTTTGTGTCTTATAGACGGTCCGGGCGTGAAGATATTCCCCCCACCACGAGCCTAAGGGGCACCGCTCCTGATACGTAAGAGTGAGTGTAATACCTTAAGGCTTTCTCCTTTCTGAATCTTTCATGAGTGAATGTGTATTTTAAATGTATTTATGACTTTTTCAAACGGGCACTATTTTTCAACTTTGTTTTTCGAAATCCCTCACAGCTTACTATTCATAATAGACTGAGTTTGCTTTTGATGAGGTTGATATTCCTTCAGGTTATTATACCTCTATTTCTCTCTGCAAATTTTCTGCAGCAGCGTCTCTTGGACATAAGTTACACCAATATCAATGGGTTTAACGTACAAAGAGATTTGACTTGGTGGGACATATTTAATACTATGATGTTACCATTGCTCACTGCTTTTCTGGTGGGTTCACCTTCATGCACTTTCTATGATAATAACTGTGGTCTTGACATTGAATGCTATAATTGGGAAATGTTGTAGTAGCTTATCCCCCTTTTTTTCTGTTTTTTTTCTGCGTCTCTTGATTCATTGCAGATTCTTCATCCCTCACGCTCTGGAGGGGACGCACGAGGAAGTTCCTGTGCACCGGTTGCATTCAAGTTTGTAATCCCTTTGTCTTTCTCGCCCCAGGTGGCAGTGGCGCATTAGCGTGCATTACCCATGAGGCGACGTTTGTTTTTGGTCCTGATGAATGCTAAGCCGACTCTTGGCTCTTTATAGCAGAAACATGTTGACCCCTACACTTTTATAGGACTTTTTTGGTTCAAATTTACACAACCAAGTTTATGTCCGCTTTGCACTATTGTTTTTAATGGAATTAGAGCTACCCCTGTATTAAATAATTCTAGTCTGGGGATTAGCCAACACTCCTTTTAATTCACTTTCCATCACTGTTGGATACCATTTTCACGTATTGCAAACTAGAGCCCAATGAAGACAACTGGCAACCGACTTTCAGTTGGTGCCTGAGGGTTCTTTTTCTGCACTGTGCATGCAATAACCTAACGTTTTACTGTCTTTTTCTCTGTTTAGTATTCTTACTTTGGTGGTAGTAACTGAATTCCTTTACTGCCCCTTTACGTATTCTTTTGTATGTCACTCTTCCGTTAATTTGTATTCCTAGAATCCATCAATCTAGGTTAGGGTATGCTGCATATCTAACAGTGTGAAACAAAAGGGGATGATGGACGGAGCGTTTGAGCAAATCAAACACTCACCCCCAGTCAACTGATCTGCGATTAATCCATCACCATTCTTTAGCTTACTCAGCCACCCCAGTTCAGACATGGCCATATGCAAATCAGTCTGACCCTGTGCCTCATGGGAACAGTCCAGCCCAAACTGCCAAGCCATGTCTTCCCTGGACCGGAAACAAGCATCCTGGGACCGGTTTCGGATTCATAATCCTCATCAGCCAGGCTATCTTGAATCCAGGGGCCAAGTGAGCAAGGGACTCACGTCTGAGCATACCCTGCAAACTTACGGCAAACAAAGTGAAACAAAAGGGGATGATAGATGGAGCGTTTGAGCAAATCAAACACTCACCCCCTGTCAACTGATCTGGGTTAATCCATCACCATTCTTTAGTTCACTCAGCCACCCCAGTTCAGACATGGCCATATGCAAATCAGTCTGACCCTGTGTCTCATGGGAACAGTCCAGCCCGAACTGCCAAGCCATGTCTTCCCTGGTCCAGAAACAAGCATCCTGGGACCGGTTCCGGATTCATAATCCTCATCAGCCAGGCTATCTTGAATCCAGTGGCCAAGTGAGCAGGGGCTCACGTCTGAGCATACCCTGCCAACTTAGGGCGAACAAAGCGAAATAAAAGGGGGTGATGGACGGAGCGTTTGAGAAAATCAAACACTCACCCCCAGTCAACTGATCTGGGTTTAATCCATCACCATTCTTTAGCTCACTCAGCCACCCCAGTTCAGACATGGCCATATGCAAATCAGTTTGACCCTGTGCCTCATGGGAACAGTCCAGCCCGAACTGCCAAGCCATGTCTTCCCTGGGTCCAGAAACAAGCAACCTGGGACCGGTTTCAGATTCATAATCCGATTGTATGGATTAAACCCAGATCAGTTTACTGGGGGTGAGTGTTTGATTTGCTCAAACGCACCGTCCATCATCCCCTTTTGTATCGCTTTGTTCGCCCTAAGTTGGCAGGGTATGCTCAGACGTGAGTCCCTTGCTCACTTGGTCACTTACTCCCTTGCTCACTTGGCCACTGGATTCAAGATAGCCTGTCTGATGAGGATTATGAATCGGAAACCAGTCCAAGGATGCTTGTTTCCGGTCCAGGGAAGACATGGCTTGGCAGTTCGGGCTGGACTGTTCCCATGAGGCACAGGGTCAGACTGAATTGCATATGGCCATGTCTGAACTGGGGTGGCTGAGTGAGCCAAAGAATGGTGATGGATCAAACCCAGATCAGTTGACTGTGTTTGAGTGTTTGATTTGCTCAAATTCTCCGTCCATCATCCCCTTTTGTATTGCTTTGTTCGCCCTAAGTTGGCAGGGTATGCCCAGACGTGAGTCCCTTCCTCACTTGGCCACTCGATTCAAGATAGCCTGGCTGATGAGGATTATGAATCCGAAATCGGTCCCAGGATGCTTGTTTCCGGTCCAGGGAAGACAT
This sequence comes from Lissotriton vulgaris, assembly GCF_964263255.1. NCBI lineage: Eukaryota > Metazoa > Chordata > Amphibia > Caudata > Salamandridae > Lissotriton > Lissotriton vulgaris. The sequence continues at coordinate 432,210,343 of NC_141696.1, read as the reverse complement.
GGCTTGTCAGTTCGAGCTGGACTGATCCCATGAGGCACAGGGTCAGACTGATTTGCATATCGCCATGTCTGCACTGGGGTGGCTGAGTGAGCCAAAGAATGGTGATGGATTAAACCCAGATCAGTTAACTGGGGGTGAGTGTTTGATTTGCTCAAACGCTCCATTCATCATCCCCTTTTGTATCGCTTTATCTAACAGAGCAGCACAGCTTTAAAAAGTCTTCCCCCACCATTTACATTCGAACACATCTTTATTTCAGTTCCTCTGACAACTGAAAAATAGGTTGTTTAAATAAGCTGTTCTTGACTCATAATGAGTGTTGATCTGAAACAATCACGTTTCCAGTTGGAGCAGCACCTAGGCACCATTGGTGATAGTACACTTTACAAATGCTGGATACCATAACATAACATAATATAACATAACATAACATGACATAGCTAACACAATAGAACATAACAACTGTTGGAAAAGGCATCTGTAGTTGGCAGAGATGTGCCCCTTTCCAAGCTGGGACCACAATCCTAGTCAGGGTAAGTCACAACACAATCCTAAATTATCCTGTGCTCACCTTCTGGTAGCTTGGCACAGAGCAGGCAGGCTTAACTTAGAAGGCAATGTATGAAGTATCTTGTACAACAACTCATACAACAACACAGTAAATCCACTACAAAAAATGTTCTACAACAGTTTAGAAAAATAGCGAATATTTACCTGAGTATAATAAGAACAAAATGACAAAAATCTAATCAGTAGAAGTTGAGATACTGAATTTTAAGGAAATAAATGCAGTAAAGCACTTACAAGCAAGTAGCATTAAAAAGGTTACTTAATTTTGTACTGGACCGGGGCACAGTCAAAGTTCGGGACGACTTAATGGAAATGCAGGCCGGCTGCAGGACCCATGCGGGCCCAGGTGAACAAAGTACCTTTGCAGGTCGCGAGCAACAAAATGAGTCGATCTCCACGCGGTGAAGGAAATGTGCCAGTTCTTATTCACACAGGTGAGTCAAGCCGTCACAGTCGATCCTTGCGGTCAGGACCTCAACACAGCACTGCATCATCATTAAACCTCTTAGTCTGGTTGATGCGCTAAAGTTGAGCAGCGCAATCAGGTCCTGCATTGTTGTAAAGTCACGCCGGACTGTCTCCAGATCGGCACTGTGCTGGTGTCCAAGGGCACTACATTGGTTCCAATCAGTGCAGTTGTGATGATGCATTGATTTTGTTGCAAAGCAGTTGCAGAACCAACTTCGGAGGCCCAGAACTTGGAGGGAGCACGTTTGGCAAGGGTAGGAGTCACAGAAGACAGAGTCCAGCAGCACCAGCAGGATTGCTGATGAAAAAATCATCCCTTGACTCCTCTGACATGAAAAACTATAGGCCCATTTCTCGCCTACCATTAGCAGCAAAAATATTGGAGAAAGCGATAAATAAAGAGATGATTTAATTTCTGGACTGCAATGACATTTTTAATTCCACGCAACACAGCTTCAGACCAAGACATAGCACTGAGTCGGTACTCCTGGCAGCTACAGGAAAGATCAGATCCATTGTTGATAAAGGAGAGAGTGCGGCCTTAGTCTTCTTGGACTCATTGGCTGCATTCCACACAGTGGACCACCCTGTGCTGATTAATCAAATTGAGAAAATGGGCATAAAACGAGTTGCTCTCAAATTGCTCTCATCTTTTCTCACCGATAAAGAGCAAGCAGTGATGCTCTAAGGATATACCTCCACGCCTTTTAAACTTCCCTGTGAGGTCCCGCAAAGGCCCTCTTTAAGTCAAACTCTTTTTTAATTGGTACATCACCCTGCTTATTCTGCTAATCAGAGCATATGGGTTTCAGTCTGCTTGTACTCCGATGACAAACCGTTAGTGGTAGCATTCTGATCTAATCCCGAAAGAGTAGCCTTGCAGTTCAGCACACGTATGAACAGTATTGTGCAGTAGATGCAACTTAACTATTTTAAGCTAAAATCCAATAAAATGGAGGTGCTAATGTTTGGCAAAAGCAACACCTTTTGGAACTCCACCTGGTGGCCATCTAACCTTGGTTCCATGCCAATTCCAGTTCAGAAAGTGAGAAAGCTGGGTGTCATTTTTAACAACAAATTAACCTTTATAAAACATTCAAATCAGGTGACCTCCTCCTACATCTTCATGTTCAAAACTTTAAAAATATCCTACCATTGTTACCATTAGAAGATACGAAAGCAGTAATCATTGCCTTGGTAATATCAAAAATAGTTTATTGTAATGCACTATTCATGGGCTGCCAAGCATGTATCCTTGATAAACTTCGGACTCTGCAAAATGTGGCAGCAAGAGTTCTGTTGAATCTACCAAAATTCTGCTCAGCTTCCAAGTCCCTTAGGGAACTTCACTGGCTTCCAATAAGGGAGTGTATGCAATTTATATTGCTCTGTTGGGTTCACAAGGGACTACATCAAGATGGTCCATTCTTCCTGCAGGAACTTTTTGACTGGTACTCCCCCCCCAGGTACCTCAAGATCTAGTACTGCCAACAAAGTACAAATACCCAGAATAAGAAAGTCCCACTGGGATGCAAGAAGCTCTATGAGATCAATCAGACCTTTTGAAATTTAGGAAGGATCTAAAAACGTGTTTTTCTACTTAGACCAACTGGCCTGTACTCCTTAAACAATTGAATTGCTTTGTATGTGATTAATTGACAATGCTTAGAGTTCTTGCCACTAGTTGCAAGATGCCTATTTGGATATTAGCATGCTTTATAAAATCGTTTAACATAACATAACATTGCAGGAAGTCTTTTGTGTCTCTGAGACTTCAGAAAACAGTATGCAAGCCAGCAAGCCCTTGGAGATCACTTGGAGGGAAGGCAGAGTCCACCTCTCTTTCCTCAGAGTCATGGAGCAGCAGGCTGCAATGCAACAAGCAGAAAAGCAGTCCTTCTAGAAAATCAGTCCAGTTGATTACTTTGAGCAACACAGTAGTCCTTCTGAAAGAGGTTTATTTCAAGATCCAGAAATGTCTGATTTGTGCCTTTGAAGTAGAGTTGTCGTTAAAGGCTGGCTTCTGAAGTGCACACAGTACCTTTCATCCTAGTCCTGTTTGCCAGGCTAACCCTGGTGGCAAAGCAGTGCTTTGTGTATAGACAGTGTTATAGAAAGGGTGGTCCCAGACCAATTGGGAATAATTTAGATTATATGAATAAAATTCATTGACCAAATTAATTATGGAACACTATTGTTTATTCAAATAGTGTAAATACGTTTTTTCACTGTATTTTTTCATTTTTAGGGTGTATATACATATACATAAATAATTCACATCTTAGCAGTGCCCCCTGTACAGGGAAGGGGGAGGGTAGTGCAGTGTTGGGAAAGGTGTTGGTAGGTCAAGTGACAATTCAATTGTAAATTGCTTTCAACAATTGAAGATGGCTTCCCAGGGGAGCCTTGCCGGAATTAATCCAAAATCATATATAACATTAGTTTAGCATCACAAATGACAGGTGTACAAAGTCACACTCCGATCAAGTGCTGTGGCTGGTAGTCGACATTTCGACCCTCGTTTTAGGGATACTACCCCTTACATGCCGGGTCTTCTTCAGGACAGTGAGAGGGGGATGTGGGCGGTTCCTATTGGGGAAAAGTATTTACAAAGGATTACTAAGTGATCACTTAATGGTGACTATTTACACAGGGGTACATTATATTACATCATACATTGGTTAATCCAATGAATGGTCCAGCAGGACCATAGAATGGAATGTCAGGCTAATTTCTGTCCGTAGGGGGTCACCGATCAACGATCCGTCGCAGTTTTACATACATATGGTGATCAAAGGCGTCAACACATGGCTAGTGTGAGTAGTGTCTCGACAAAAATTATTAAAAATTTACGCCATGTAACTTGGGAGAGTCTTAGACCCAAGCGATGGGTAACATAGCTTGTAGTTCCAATTAAGTTAGTCACAGCATTGTTTTAAAATATTGAATGATGTGGGGAGTTTAAATCTTAACATCGGCTGTTGTTACGTAAACACAAGGCAAGGTTATATAGAACGACCTTGTATGCAGATCCTTTTATGTTCTGTAATTAGGCGAGTTGCTTGATGGCAAACACATTCCTAAAAGGGTGGATAGACAAATTCAAATGCTTGAAATTGATTGTTATGCGGATAATTCCGCTAGAAGGGCTAAGGCACCTTTTTTTGGAATTACCTGGTTAATGGGCAGGGTGTCTTCAGTTGATAGATTTATGATTCATTGTGGTGCGGATTACCGATATAAGCACTCTGGAATTAGCTTGTCATTTAGCAGAGGGTCCTCATTAAGTAGGCACTCTAGAGAAGGATAGGATATAATGTTCCTCGTAAGATAAAATATTTGGGTATTCACAAATGAAGGAAAGGATTAAATTAAAGGCCACAGCCGTTACCTGTATCGTAGCATACCGATCTAGGCACGGGTCCTAGTCCATTACTGACTCGGTCGCTGAAAACGAAAGGAGGAAGGAGCTTATCAGGCTGAGTATGGCACACGATGTACTAGTGGGCTTGATGGGATTACAAGGGGCATCTCTTACCTAAAAGAACGGGTCAGGCTTCTTCGTTCCCGGCATCCTGCACCTCCCGCAACAATTCGGAAGAGTGACGTTCGTGTTCGACGGGGAGTGAAATCAAAACGCTTCTGCACCACGTGACCGCGAGGGCAATGGAAGAAGGCCTAAGCTGGTTGTCGTGGTTACCGGGACGCGTTATACGGCGTTCTAGTTGCATAGAAACCGGCATTTGTAATGCATTAGTTAAACCGTTCACGCTTTTTTAAGTTAAAATTCGATTATGTTGCCAGGGGTCAGGGAATTAACTCGATAATAACTGATTATTATTCTCGATGAGAATATGTGGGGTGGTAGATAAATTCCTGTATTACTGGTTAGCCGTGACTTAAACAGCCAAAATCACTACAATTATGCTTCGTAGTGCTTCTGTATACATTATGTTGCGAGCAACCCTAAAGTGCATAGAACATCATTGGGTCTAGTTTGCTACCACGTAATTGCTATTACAGAGTATAGGGTGGGATCCAGCATTACCAATATTTTGTGTTATCGATAGAGACATTTTAAAAAAAAAAACATTATTGATAAAACGACAATATATCCTGTCCCCTCATTATAGGTGGAATAACATTGGAATTAGTTCGCGGCCACGTAATTACCATCACAGGGTATTAAGGTGGTAAAGATTGGAATAGACAGCATTTCCCATATTTCATATATATAAAACCATTTTGAATAATATATCCAAATCACCTAGTGGTCTGGAGTGCAGTCATTATAGCATATTAGTTCATCTAACGGACCACGTAACTACCTCACAGGGTGTTATAGTGGTCCATACAGTGCTACATAGTGGACTCTTACATGGAAGACTAGGGACTAGCTCAGAATTGCGGAGACTTTTGTGGAATTGACACTAATCCTAGATAGTGGCCATCTGTATGAAACTGCTATCTAACTCGTTCAGTCCTTCATTGATAGAATTGAAATGGGTTATCCATTTCATTTCTCGTACGTTCAGTAAGGAGCAAATGTTACCACCTCTTGGTCCGAGATTAACTTTCTCTAGGACAATCCATTTGAGGTCTTCGGTGTATGTCTTAACGTTTTGAAATGGTCCACCAGGGGGGCACCAACTGTTTCGCATCTGATACGACTGCAATGTTGTAGAATTCTGGATTTGACTTTCTGTTGTGTCTGCCCTATATATATCAACTGACAGGGGCACACAATGCAGTAGATGACATTCATGGTGTTACAGTTTTTGTAATGTTTAAGAGCAATTTTATGATGTTTGTGCACAAACTCCTTGATTTGTAAGGTGTAATCACAAGCTTTGCAGTTACCACATCGGTGATGCCCTACAATGGGTTGTAAGTTCCACATAGATGTAAGTGATGGAGGTGTAGGTGTCTCTAGGAAGGAGCAAACTACATGCTCTCAGATATTTTTAGCTTTTTTAAAGGAATGCATGGGCGGGTTTTTCATTTCCACATCTTCACTGATCAAATTCCAATATTTGTTTACAACTTTTTTTATCTCGTTACTCTTTGTAGAGAAAGTCGTCACACAAATTGAGTGGTCAAATTCAGATGCATCTCTTGTGTTCCCTTGTAGGAGAGATTCGCGTGGGCAAAACCATGCTCGTTTTCTTGCTCGTTTTACCATCCGCTTTGGATATCCTCGGTCTGTCAAGCGTTGGATTAGTTCTTCAGACTCAGCCATATAGTTCTCTTTCAATGTACAATTACGCCTTATGCGCAAAAATTGCCCAAAGGGCAAATTATCCCGTAACGCCCTGGGGTGGTTTGTAAATACTTTTCCCCTATAGGAACCGCCAACACCCCCCTCTCACTGTCCTGAAGAAGCCCCGCCATGTAAGGGGTAGTATACCTACAACGAGGGTCGAAACATCGACTACCAGCCACAGCACTTGATCGGAGTGTGACTTTGTACACCTGTCATTTGTGATGCTATACTAATGTTATATATGATTTTGGATTTATTCAGGCAAGGCTCCCCTGGGAAGCCATCTTCAATTGTTGAAAGTAATTTACGATTGAATTGTCACTTTACCTACCCACACCTTTCCAAACACTGCACTACCCTCCCCCTTCCCTGTACAGACGGCACTGCTAAGATGTGAATTATTTATTTATATGTATAAACACAGTGAAAAACGTATTTACACTATTTGAATAAACAATAGTGTTCCATAATTAATTTGGTCAATGAATTTTATTCATATAATCTAAATTATTCCCAATTGGTCTGGGACCACCCTTTCTATAACACGTAACTACCCAGGTCCCTTTGACTACCGGGTTGACCCTCTTACTGTAATCCTTGTGTATAGACAGGACGCTACCTATTAAAGTGTAAGTGTCAGCCCCTTCCATTCCTTCCTGCCCAGGAAGACCCATCAGAATGCAGAGGCTGTCTAGAGGGAATGCCCAAAGTGTAGCTGTCACCCAACCCAGACATGTATTGGAGACATGCAGTAAGGCACAAAAGAGCTAGTAGAAGAGAAATGTACACTTTCTAAATGGGGCATTTCTAAAACAGTAATGTTAAATCCAACTTAACCAGTAAAGAGGATTTACCAAGGCCACTCCAAACATATGAAACATGAAAAAGCCACTGCTCTCTGATCAGGAATTGCATCTTAAAAGTGTATTAAGGAATTCCCAATGCTGGCCTATGAGAGGAGTAGGCCTCACCGTAGTGAAAATCTAAATACAACTAAATAAGATGTTTGTCACTACCAGGAAATGTAAAACATAATAGTACATGTCCTACCTTTTACTTACATAGCACCCTGCTCTTTGGGTTACCAAGGTCTTCCTTATGGGTTACATATGTAAATAAAGGTGAGTTTAAGGCTTGGCAAATAGTTTTAAATGCCAAGTGTCAGTAAACCGCACACACAGGTTCTGCAATGGCAGGCTTTAGACGAGTTTGAAAGGCTACTTGTGTGGGTGGCACAATCAGTGCTGCAGGCCCACTTGTCCAGATGGCTGGGTTTATACTGGGGTGGCACAATGAGCAAAAGAACGATGGATTTAACCCAGATCTCTTGACTGGGGGTGAATGTATGATATATTCAAAAGGGGGTAAGTAAATCAGAACATGTTTAAGGGAGAGAGCACATGCACTTTGGCACTGATTAGCAGTGGTAAAGTGTTCTGAGTCTTAAAATAAGCATAAACAAGTACCGAAAAGTGGAGGGAGGCAGGTAAGAATTTGGGAGAAGACCACCCTAATGCTGTCAGGTGTAACAGTAACATAACATACCATGACATAACATAGCGATCAAAACCAGCACCCATGCTTATCTTGCAGACACGCTAACCACCTCTGGTGGGTCTTGCCACATGTGCATCCAGAGCACTATCAGACTGAAGACTAGGAAGTATAAAAAATAATAAACACAAGCCAACAGGCCTCTTCCATCTAAGCACCCAGGCCCATGAACAGCATCCCAAGATACACCTGGACTACCCCAAAGCTTTTCAGACTTAGCAGAATTCAGGGAGCATCTGTTTAAACAACACTACATCACAATGCAGTAACAACCCACTACAAACCAGTTGCAGCTCCAATCAATCATTGACAGTGCTCTGCTTCCTTTTGGATAGGTTCTTACTATACAAACACCATAAACACACCACATGTTTCTGTATCCTTTTTTTTCAAGATTTTTCTAAAACTCTCCAATTGTGTTCTTTATTTTGGTCTAGTGTCTTGTGTCTTTAGCAAAATGCTTTCTTTTTTGTACATTTAATGCTCGTCTTGATTGTCCAGGCTTCAACTAAATTGACCATGATTCTTCGTCATCGGTTATAAATTGAGGAGAAGTGTTTTACACACTTCTCCTTAATTCCTAGCAGTGGTAAATACACAAACAATATTTTGATTTGCCAAGAGCCTTATCAGGATTGTCCTGAGCATGGTACTTTGTAAAGACCTCAGGGAGGAAGTGTGCTGTCTTCTACCCATGCTACCATTCCTTTATGCTTTTCATATGAAGATGGTGTAAACTGGTCTGAGCCTAGGTTCAAACCTCATTGAGGAAAACACAAAGGTGAAGGGCGGAATGTTTTCACAGGCCTCAGCCACTTGCCATCACTTCTGCCACATTCCAGTCCATCATGTTCTACCCACTATGAGTCTTCAATATAAGTGACAATCCACTCCTAAAATAATCAATCAATCAATCAATCAAAGACATTTATAGAGCGCACTACCTACCCGTAGGGTCTCAAGGCGCTTAGGGGGGGGGGGGTGCCGTTACTGCTCGAACAGCCAGGTCTTGAGCTTCTTCCTGAAGGAGAGGTGGTCTTGGGTCAGGCGCAGGTCGGCCGGGAGGGAGTTCCAGGTCTTGGCGGCCAGGTAGGAGAAGGACCTTCCTCCTGTTGTGGCTCTACGGATGCGTGGGACGGCGGCGAGGGCGTGGCTGGCATATCGGAGGTGGCGTTTGGGAGCGTAGAAGTTGATTCGGTTGTTAAGGTAGCTCGGGCCTTGATCGTGAAGGGCTTTGTGTGCGTGGGTGAGGAGCCGGAAGGCGATTCTTTTGTTGACGGGGAGCCAGTGCAGGTCTCTCAGGTGTCCGGAGATGTGGCTGTTCCGTGGGATGTCGAGGATGAGTCTGGCTGAGGCGTTCTGGATCCGCTGGAGTCTCCTCTGGAGCTTGGCGGTGGTTCCGGCGTAGAGGGCGTTGCCGTAGTCCAGTCGGCTGGTGACGAGGGCCTGGGTGACGGTCTTCCTGGTCTCCGTGGGGATCCACCAGAAGATCTTCCGAAGCATGCGCAGGATGTTGAAGCACGACGAGGAGACGGCGTTGACTTGCCTGGTCATGGAGAGGGAGGAGTCCAGGATGAAGCCCAGGTTGTGTGCGTGGTTCGTCGGTTTGGGTGCGGTGCCCAGGGCGGGGGGCCACCAGGAGTCGTCCCAGGCGGAGGGCGAGGAGCCCAGGATGAGGACCTCCGTCTTGTCTGAGTTCAGTTTCAGGCGGCTCGTCGTCATCCACTCGGCTACCTCTTTCATCCCTTCGTGCAGGTTGGCTCTGGCGGCGGCGGGGTCGTTGGTCAGGGAGAGGATCAGCTGGGTGTCGTCGGCGTAGGAGATTATGTTGAGGTTGTGTTGGCGTGCGATGGCCGCGAGGGGGCTCATGTAGACGTTGAAGAGTGTAGGGCTCAGCGAGGATCCTTGAGGGACGCCGCAGATGACTTCGGTGGCCTCTGACTTGTACGGTGGTAGGCGGACTCTCTGTGTTCTTCCGTCGAGGAAGGAGATGATCCACTCCAGTGCCTTCTCCTGGATTCCGACGTTGCAGAGGCGCTGCACTAGGGTGCGGTGGCAGACCGTGTCGAAAGCCGCGGAGAGGATGAGGGCAGCTGTTTCTCCGTTGTCCATCAGGGCTCGGATGTCGTCGGTGGCGGCGATGAGGGCGGTCTCGGTGCTGTAGTTGGCACGGAATCCGGACTGCGAGGGGTCGAGGGATACGTTCATCTCGAGGAAGGCGGCCAGCTGTTTGTTGACGGTCTTCTCGATGACTTTGGCTGGAAACGGGAGTAGAGAGATGGGGCGGTAATTCTTGAGTTCGGTGGGGTCTGCCGTAGGTTTCTTGAGTAGAGAGCTGAGTTCGGCGTGCTTCCAGCTCTCGGGGAAGGTGGCGGTGTCGAATGAGGTGTTGATAATGTCCCGCAGGTGGGGTGCGATGACAGCGTCGGCTTTGTTGAAGATGTGGTGAGGGCAGGGGTCGGTCGGCGATCCGGAGTGGACGGAGTTCATCATGCGGATGGTGTCTTCGGTGCTGATCGGGGTCCAGGCTCGGAGGGTGGTGGTGGGCGACGTTGCTGTGGTCGTGGCGTGGGTCGGATGGGTGCTGAAGCTGTTGTGTATGTCCGCGATCTTGTTGTGGAAGTAGGAGGCGAGGGAGTTGCAGAGGTCTTGCGAAGGGGTGATGTCGTTGTTTCCGGCGTTGGGGTTGGAGAGCTCTTTCACGATGTTGAAGAGTTCCTTGCAGTTGTGTGCGTTGTTATCCAGTCGGTTCTTGAAAGCCGTTTTCTTGGCGGTGCGGATCAGTTGGTGGTGTTTCCGGGTGGCGAGCTTGAGGGTGGACCTGTTGTCCGGTGTGGGTTCCTTTCTCCAGACTTTCTCGAGGGCTCGGCAGTTCTTCTTGGAGCTCTTGAGTTCGTCGGTGAACCATGGGGCTTTCTTACTGCCGGGTCTGCTGGGTGGGGTCCTCAGAGGGGCGAGTTCGTCCGCGCAGTTGCTGATCCACTTCGTGAGGTTGTCGGCGGCCTGGCTGGGGTTCGCTGAGCTGGCCGGAGGGTGCTGGCTCAGGGAAGCGGCGAGCTGGTCGGCTGTGATCTTGTTCCAGCTTCTTCGTGCAACCTGTTGCTGGTGGTGGTGGATCGTCGTTCTCCTGAAGGTGAAGTGGATGCATCTGTGGTCCGTCCAGTGGAGTTCTGTGGCGTGGCTGAAATCGATGTCTTTGCTGGATGAGAAGATGGTGTTGAGTGTGTGTCCGGCGAGGTGGGTGGGGGTGCTCACCAGTTGCTTGAGTCCAAGGTTGGCGAGGTTGTCGAGCAGGGTGCTGGTGTTGCCGTCGTTGTTGTTCTCCAGGTGGAAGTTGAAGTCCCCCAGGAGGATGTAGTCAGGGGTGGGGAGGGCACGCGGGCTGACGAAGTCGGCGATGTCCTCGCTGAATTGAGTGCGTGGTCCCGGAGGTCGGTAGATCAGGGTGCCTCTGAGGGTGGTCTTCGGGTCGGTGTGGATCTGGAAATGCAGGTGTTCGGCGGAGGGTGGGGTGTTGTCGGTGCTGGTCGTGATGCGGATGGTGTTCCTGTGGATGATGGCGATGCCTCCTCCCACCTGGTTGGCGTTGCGGTCCCTCCGGGTGATCTTGTAGCCCTCTGGGATGGCGATGGCGATGTCGGGCGCTGAGGAGGCGTTCATCCAGGTCTCCGTGATGAAGGCAACATCAGGGGCTGTGGCGTCTAGGAGGTTCCAGAGTTCGATGGCGTGTCTGTGGACGGAGCGGGTGTTGAGCAGGATGCACTTGAGGTGGTTGCTGCTTGTGTTCGGCTTTGCGGGTGCTGGTGAGGGGCAGGTCCGGATGTAGGTGAACTTGCAGGCGTGGCAGCTGAAGGGTCCGTGGGTGTGCTTCGGAGTAGCTCGGTAGCATCCCAGGGTCCTGCCGGTGTTGAGTGCGATGAGTGTTGTGGCGTCGTAGGACTGTCGGGTCGTATTCCGTCGGTGGGGTCCAGGGGTCCTGGCACTGGGCGCGGTCCAGGCGTGGACGGGCGTAGACGGGCTTACCTTTGGCGCGCCTTCGGCGCACAATCGGCGCGCCCGCTGCGCGTGACCGCTGCGCGTTCGCACGGTCGCCATATATGGCGAAGTGCGCGGGTGGGCGGAGCAGCTGGGAGGCGGGAGCGGGGAGGGTACAGAAAGAAAAGGGGCGGGGTTACCGGTGGTGGCGGGAAGTGGGGAGCGGGGAGGGATGAGACGGGGGTGGCCGAGGGGGGCAAACCAGGGAAACAACGGAGGAGAGAAAACAATTAGTGCAACAACAGCAATACAATTACAATAAAAACGGACCGAAAACGAGGCAAAACAAATACAGGGACACCAAAATCAAGGCAAAAACAAATAAAGGGTCACAGGGCAGGAATCGAGTGCAGACCGCTCGGTGGCAGGGGGCGTGGTCTCGTGGCTGAGACGGGGCAGGCGAGGCACAGGGCGGGAAGGCACACGCAGCAGCTGGTGGCCGTGCGGTGCGGGGGTGTCCCAGAACTGGGTAACACTCACCTGCATCGCACGGTCGCCATATATGGCCAAGTGCGCGGGTGGGCGGAGCAGCTGGGAGGCGGGAGCGGGGAGGGTACAGAAAGAAAAGGGGCGGGGTTACCGGTGGTGGCGGGAAGCGGGGAGCGGGGAGGGATGAGACGGGGGTGGCCGAGGGGGGCAATCCAGGGAAACAACGGAGGAGAGAAAAACAATTAGTGCAACAACAGCAATGCAATTACAATAAAAACGGACCGAAAACGAGGCAAAACAAATACAGGGACACCAAAATCAAGGCAAAAACAAATAAAGGGTCACAGGGCAGGAATCGAGTGCAGACCACGCCGCTCGGTGGCAGGGGGCGTGGTCTTGCGGCTGAGACGGGGCAGGCGAGGCACAGAGCGGGAAGGCACACGCAGCAGCTGGTGGCCGTGCGGCGCGGGGGTGTCCCAGAACTAGTTGTTCTAGTTGTTTCTAGTTCCTCAGTGACATCAGTTTGACCTTATGCCACAAGCAATGATCAGCCAGCTGGTGTTCATGGCTCAGCACAAAGACCTGAACCAGTCACGCTTTCATCATGCCTGCTTTGGCAAAGATATTCATACACATATTATGATGGCATTTGGTGTTACTGCTCATCCAACCTGATGGTATGTGCCAAAAATTGCAAATGCCACTGTAGCAAGTTTGTAAATTACAAGGTTTTCATGATATCACTAAATGTCTCTGTTACTCCCAAGCATAGCTTATGCCTGCAAGGAAGAAGGTCCATATAGGTCGTGCATACGGGTCATTAACTAACAAATCCATCTGACATCAAATAATATTTATTTTCTCAAAAGATATGCTGCATTTTGCACAGCATATTGCAGCAGATACCACCTGTATCTCTACCTAGGGCTCCATTACGAGAAGTGTGCAATCTGTAATAGACCCATTAGTTGAAGTTTCTGGACCCATTGGGATTATGAGTAACACGTTTAAACCTGTGGCCCTGGACATCTTGAAGCAGGCAAAGTCTTGGGCCAAAAAAATAACAGCAAGAAAGAGGACTTCCCAGAGTAAACACATGTGGTAAACCTAATTCTCCCAAACATTTTCCATTCTCAATTTCCTAGAGGACCCTGAGAGTTCAGCTTACAATAGTGTTTTGACGGCCCTCAGAGTTACTGCTGCTGTAACTCTAATGGACTCTCCTGAATGCCTAAATATGGCACATGTGCTTGAGTCAGTGTTCTATGTACGTAGCTGAACCATGTTACATAGAATGAGATGACGGCATAACTAACAACTGCACCAGGTTTCCACCTCTCAGGGGAGTGTTCTATCACAGAATAAGCCTCTCAGATGCATTTAGACCCCACCAAATATGCTGTATTCTCTCGTCTGCATGGGTCATGCCAGATTTCAATGCAGGAGCATGATCCCATAATGGAAGTCTGCGCAAGTCCGTCTCCGATGACCTGGTGAATGTCAGTCACCCATTGAGTGGTGAAAATTTGCATTTAGTGCCCCTGGGGCACATTGAAAGTGTTATTCAAAGTTCCCATTTCTTATGTTCCCCTGGTGAGAGAGGTGGTCCTAGGCTCTGCCAATAGGATTTAATCGTGTGCAATTTGACCTTTGCAGGGGTTGAGAGTGTTTCATTATGATAATTGAATCTGTATCAACTTTTTAACTTCCACTTTGTGGCAGTAAACTGCAATCTGTCCCACACAGCCACACATAGACCAGTTTGCGCATGCACGGTAAACAATCCCCTAGATGCATCATTGTAACATTTTGCGATTTCCTAATTGCGAAAATTAAGGAATCGCAATTAAGAAATCGCAAAATGCTATGCATCAAAAAATCGCAAATTATTTTGCGATTCGGTAATTTTCCTTAATTGCGATTCTCAATTTGCAAATCGCAATTAAGGAAAACCCTTCCCATTGATTCCTATGGGCCAAAAGGCCCATAGGAATCAATGGGAAGGCATTCACATTTTGCGAATTTCAATTTGCGATTCGCAAAATGTGAATGCAATTTCAAGGGTGCAGGTGGGGTCCAAAGAACCCCTCCTTGCACCCCTGAAATTGAACTGTAAGTGCAATTTACACACACAAATGACCCAAGGACATGTGTGTGTGTAAATTAAAACTTTCAAATATGCAACTAGTGCATGTTTGAAAGTTTTCTGTAAATTAGCATGAAGTTCAACTTCATGCTAATTTACCCCTTCCAAATTGCGGATTCGCAAATCTAAATTATTCATGCATTGCATTTAAGAAATCGTAAAATTGCGATTTCTTCAATGCAATCGCAATTTAAGAAAGCGAATGAAATTGCGATTTCTTAAATTGCGAAAAAAGCAAAATGCTTCATGCATCCCAAAAACGGGATTTGCATTCGCAAACGGCCTAATTTTGCGATTCGCACCGTTTGCGTATGCAAAATCCCTTGATGCATCTAGGAAAATGTGTTTTGCATGCTGTAGCACAAAGTGCTGGTTTGTACATGAAATGGACATCTGCTCATCTGAATGAGTAAATTAATTAACTTATACAGTTCTAGGACCTAACGCAAGATGTGAATGAAGTGGAGAGAGAAATTATTTAGCACAAACAATGAATTTTGATGGCTTTGGCAAAAGGGTCATTGTTAAGAATCAAAGAATTTCAAAGACAGTGGCTAAGGGCCTGATTCTGAAAGGGCCTCCACACTCGTGGTGGAGGCCCTGCCATTTTGGCGGGGGTCCCTCACTCATGGCGGGACCTCTGCCATGAGAAACTGAAATGTAGAGGTCCTGTCATGAGTGCAGGCCCTCTGCCATGACTTCACGACCATCGCTGTGACTGCGGGACAGCCGTCAAGAGTGCGGGACCTCCGCCAAGAGTGCGGGAGCTCTTTGTGAATTCTGAGCTAAGTATAGAAAAGGACCGCGTACAGTAATAAAAAATAATCAAACAAAGAATGTGAGGATGGCCCTAGACAAAAAGAGAACAATGATGGTTTTGGGGCGATGGACAATACATAGGGATCAGGATTAACAGCCAATGAATATGAGGACATGCACTTGACACAAAGTCGAGAATTTTATACCACAGATGAGACGAATAGTTATGGGTCTGCAAAATTACAATACATCTTTTAATAACAACACATACAATTTCACATAATGACATGAAATTATACTTTTAGAAAGAATCCAGTTTAAGAGTATCACCTGACTTTTTATCGGATACATGCAGGAGAATGGTTACATGAGATAACATGTGAAAATGATGCACAATTGCTCACTGTGAAATTTCAAGAAATATCACAAACCAAGAAATTGAGGAATTTCACGATTTTTCTGTGCCTCCTGGTTTTTGTTAGAGACCTGAGCTGCATAGTTTTTCCATTGTTGGGAAAATCCATAGCAACAAACTGTGCATTAACGTTTTGCAATACGCTTAATGTTAACTGATCAAGTAGTGTAAAGGATTACAAATAGTTATTGAGATGGCATCTGCTCATTTGATATCGTCAAAGTTGTGCATACCTAGAATATCAGGTAAAATATATGGCATTTATAGGCTTAGTTTAGAAAGCTTTATTAAACAAAAAAAGAAAACATGGTACAAGGATGCAAAACTATGATAATAGCGAATCCACCAGATGACAGTAAAACAACTTATGAAGGAGAGAAAAGAAGTATAATTTATCATAATTTACCAGAAGATAATAATTATAATAGGAAACATAATCACAAAGTACCATAGTGAAATTAGCATTTTTGATTTTGCTCTTGTGTGAGGGAAGGGAGAAAGAAAAAAAAGAAACAAAAGAAGAAAAAAAAGAAAGGAAAGAGAAGGAAAAGGAAGAAGGAAAAGAAGGGAAGAAACAAAGAAACAGTAGAGAAGAAATAAAAGGAGGAGAAAAGAATAGAGGAAAGTTACTGTCAGTCACAAACTATATAATTAATAAGGCTTTCCAATGACAAGTAATATATAAAATATCACAACGCAATGGTAAATATATGATACGGAAATATAAAAGGCATATAAAGAAATACATAACATTTCATGGCGGTTGAAAAACAAAATTACCAGAAGAGGCACGTAAAGCAGAGGAGGAAACATAATTGGTGAGAGGAGACCAAAAAGTCTCCTTGCGGATAAGTTGCTGAGAGGTGGTTACAAAGGTTCTATGTAGCCTATGGTGCTCACAGAGTAGGTTCCACCAAGCTGTAAAGGAGACATTGAAGGCATCCTTCCAATTTGAGGTTATAACTTGAAAGGCAATTGCCATTGCTAAATCTATGAAAGTGACAATTTTACGATTACCCACCCAGCGTGTAGAAGAACTGCTCAAAAATGTTGAGGTGATATCAAAGGGAAAAGACAAGGAACAAATTGAGGCAATAGAACTGCAAACTTTTGTCAAAATGTGGAAATGTTAGGGCATAAGAAAAAACTGTGTAAATAAGTACCAGGGGTATTTTGGCATGACCAGCAATTGGGAGATAAGGCAGGACTAAATTTAAATATAATTAAAGGAGTGAAAAAAAGTCTATGGTAAAAAAAATAAAGTGTTTGAGTAGTACTAACGTTGCAGGAAGTGTGATGTATCTGAGTCCATAGGGAGTCCCAAGTATGAGTAGGAAAAGTATGTTGTAGATCAGATTCCAATAAAAGTTCAGTCTTATTTTTAGGGCGGGGGATAGAGGGAAGAAAAGGAATTTGTAAATGTGAGAAGCCCAGACAACTGGGGAACAGGATAACAATTGAGTATAGGATTCAGACGCAGAAGAGGAAGAATCAGAAAGAAGGGAGAGCTGCTTTGTTATAATCTGCCTGAGAGACTCGTATTTTGAAGGAGAAGCAACGAAAATATTGTTTTTAGACTGAAATTCCTGAAGGGAAAGAAATTGCTCATTAAATAGTAAGTGTCTAACCTGTAACACACCTTTGGTAATCCAATCCTTCCACAAGATGGTACGATTAGGAAGCTTAATATATTTATTGTGCCATATAGAGGAATCTCAAAACAACTGAAATGGAGAACTAAATTTACTGCGAATTGGATGTAGAGTAGATATAAATTATGAAATTGTAGGGGATTTAAAAGAACGGGGAGGATGAACAAAATTCTCCAACGAGGGGAAGGGAAAAGGATAAATAGTGTATTCCTCTAACTTGTGCCAAACTGCCAGGGGAAGGTTGTCGATGACTGAAAAAAGGGCATAACTTGACGAAGTAAAAAAGCGGAGTGGTATTGGTGAAAATTAGGAAAATTGACTCCACCTCTATCTTTAGGGGCTGAGAGAACAGAAAGAGAAATGCTAGCTTTTCGATTATTCCAAAGGAATTTACTGATAATACTATTGAGATTTTTTAAACATTTTAAGGGGAGTCTAACTGGTAACATAGAAAGATAAAAATTAATTACCGGCAACATCATCATCTTAGAGGTATCTAATCTGCCCCACCAAGACAGAAATAAAGGAGACCATTTTTCTGTCAAACAGTTTTAACAATAGAAGCAGAATATTTAATACCTAAACAAGTGATCCAGTTAGTATTCCATTAGAACTTCATCCCCTCGAACATACTTCTGAGGCAATATTTATTAAGTGGAAGAATTTCAGATTTGGAGAAATTTAACTTATATCCAGAAATGGCAGCATAAGAGGATAGGAGATCAACAAAGGCAGGCAGAGACACAGACGGATTAGATACATATAAAAGAATATCATCTGCATAAAGAGAACTGATGTTGAACTGGCCAAACACTGGGGCATCTAACCAAGATGATATGCGTATAAACTCCAAAACTTTTTGCATTAATTTTACTAAAAAAGTTTTACCTAAGTTACAGCAGTCTGATTTATTTTAAAGTTTTCCAGATTTAAGACAGTGTTAACAACTTTGTAAGCCGATGAAGATAAGCCTCAAGAACAGTTTTAAGTATGTCTTAATGTAGGAAAACCTCATTGTAAATCAGGCTCAATAGTCTTAAGATTGTCTTAAGTCGGGAAAGACAGTTGTTGAATTTATTTTGCCAGGACAAAACTCCTTATAAATCGGGCCCGCTGCACTTGCTTTAGACACTCTTAGTACAACCTAATTGTGGAAAACCACTTAATAAATCGGGCCCTATACTGTATACCCAGGAGTAATATTCACATGTGAAATACAGTACTCTGTACCTTGAAGTTTAGACATTTAATGTGACCTAAAAACAGCTTTCCACTATGTCCTCTAGTCTCATACTGTTCACTCGCACCAACCACTTGACCTTACCTCCAATGACAGCCACAGAATTTTAGACATTCCACATAGCACACTCAGACACAAGGTACAAGAACAGAAATCAGACAACGCTCAGGGAGGACATAACACATCTCCTTTTTAACTAACACACAAAATAAAACATAACTACAAAATAAACATATGACCCAAAACTAACTCCATAAATCCAGAAGAAGACCATTGCTAAGAAATAAACATGAGCGAGAACAGTGTAGAAACGCAAAACTTAATTAACTAGACCTAAAACAGAAAAACACCATGAGTAATCCTTGCTCCAAATAATCTCCTTGCACTCTTACACTTATGAGTACACATTTGAGTTGATTCTCCAGTGCTTTCCACACAACTGACAGTTTTCCTGCACATCTTTCATCACTTCCAGGAACATCAATGACAATCTGGCCCACCCTTTCAACAATCCACCTCTTAAACAAACTGTGGACTTGGAGACTTTAGCAATAACCGCTACCAGCTCACACTAAGTCCCCCAATCAAGTTCCAGTAACAAGTTCTGGCAATGCGTGTTCACTCAAAGCAGTCTTGAGACTTAATTAATTTTTGTTCCACCGATCATCCGATTATTTCATAATGGCCCGCTCCTGAGTGAATCACAGGCCTAGATCGAAAAGACACCCGGAACCTTTGATTTGTTATCTTTGAGTCTTCCTAAAACTTCAAGATATTTGACAGCCTTCACTCAGCGAGGCATTCTCAAGGGAATTACCCCCATGATGGGCTGTCATCCCTTCTCTTCCTTGTCCTGAAGAAGACCCACCATGACACTTGTTTAATAACGCTTTTGTCAGGGTCGAAATGTCGATGATATTGTATGGTTCAGCTTCATCAAGTCTCTTGGTCCCAAACCAATAAGCAATTGTGCAATTCACCAGAGACATTGTCTTCTCCGTTATTTTGACAATTTTTAGCCTATTTTCTTTTGATAACTTGTACATAATTTATCTCACCCATGTATATATGACTCTCACTACACCATTGTCACTGAGTACTCATTTCACTACATGATATGTCACCAGAATTTTGCTTTGATTTTTGACAGCCTTATAACAAAAATGCATATTAAGATTGCTTTATTGAACAAAAAGTAAATCCTTTGTTCTCAAACTCATACTTGCCTGTGTTTTTGTGTTCCAACTGCACTGAATAGATGTTATACTTTATGATTTATCCATTATTTGTGAAGCAAATTGATCTTTCCCAACAGAACCAGTGTAGCTTTTCATATATGTACCCAAGTTTTGAGGGACACAGGGTTACCCCATTGTTATTATACATTACCCTAACATTCAGCGCACTTGAAAATTGCTTCTTGGCAAGCAATCAGATTCCAAACAACTCAGAACCTTATGGCCCATAACAGTCTTAAACAGTGACACGCCCATATGAAGTGAGCCATGCATCTATACGCCTTTACCAACTCTGAGTTTCCACAACCAACAATCCATCAGCAACAGACAGCCTGATACACTTCTAAATCATCCTGTTCACTCTCTTGACTAACTCATCACCTTGTAGATGATAGTGTACAGGTTTTATGCTCAAATTCGGTCTTCCTCAAAAAATTCTACATTACCCTAGAGAGAAACTACTCTCCACTATCTGATATCTAAACTTTGGGAAGTTCTCTTTAAAATATGTACAATAGAAATTCAACAACTGTTTTTGTGTCAGGCGACTTTCCAAACCATATTCCAATCCACTTTGACTTATGGTCATTTAACACAACCGCAAATCACAAATATGGCACAAAGACATTGAAAAGCCCTAGAATACCAATACTAGCTTTCTCCGACACTATCCACTCTCTCAGGCAGCCCTACAACCATAATTGCTGTTCTGTTTATCTTTAAGTTCCTATCATGTGCAGCAAAACACCCCTTAAATTTAAGGATGATATACTTATCCATCGCAGGCTACTAGTTTATTTCCCTGACCCTCTTCTTCAGAGTCTTATTCAGACATCCAAGATAAGCAGTGTGGTTCTGACACTAACAAATTACACTAATTTGTCTCCCCGATCAACAACCCATTCTCCAAAGTCAAATCAGGGGGAATCTTTGCAAAAGATTGGCGACATGTATTAGTTAGGAGGAAACAGGTTGGAGGAAATATTTACCTAACATCCACAAATAATTATGGTATAAAATAAAATCCAATCAATTTTATTGGATGACTGCAACAATAATGTGTAGGTGTCATCTTTTTTTCAATAGTTCTTATACTAGTCCTCAGAGTGTATGCTACTCAAACATCGATATTCCCTGTTTTCTTTAGCATCTTAGCATTCACATGAGTTGTGTACGCACCACTGACAATCGGCACAGATTCAAGTAGTAATTGTTTTTTGCAAGTAAGCAAATGCTGCTGAATTTTCTTTATCAAAACATCCACCAATCAGGGATCCCAGATCTACTTATCAGTGAAGTTTTCAAGCTCACATGCTGAAGCTAATACTCTCACAGCAGCAAGATTGGAGCTAATAGCCTCTCCTGCTTGTTGCTTATACGGAAATAACATGCGTCTTCTAACTACAATGCTTTTTTGGACATTAACATTTTTTACTAGTCTTTTAACTGCTTCTTCATACTCGTCTCATTAAAAGAAGTCTTTCTGAAGTGTTCTAACTTGCATTTTTTCTTTCTGAATGGAACCAAGAGACATAACAACTCAGAATCACTCCTTCCTACTGATTGAGCCAGGTTCTGCATTCTAGATCTGCTCTGGAACCTTAGGTCAATGGTACTTTTTATCAGTGTGAAAGTGTGGAGTGTAGAGAAATCATTTGCAGGTCAATCATTTCAGTTCTAATTTACTATGACCCCTAAGAATCACAGACTTCCAATTAGGTTTAGTTCGTTTTTTACAAAGCCAAGAACAACTGGACATACAGGTACCTCAAGGTGAGGGTGTAGAAATACATTGGAACTAATACAAAGCCAAATTCACAGATGAAGTTAAGGCGGTGCAAAATACACAAGATGATTAGTTTGAGAATCAGGAAACAAAAGATGATTGAGCAGACATCCAGATTACCCTTCATTGGAAGTTTGTGGGTATAAAGTACTAATCTGTCCCTACACTACCACTAGCGTGACATCCCTACTTAGCAATTCCCAAGACAAGATCTGTTAGGGTGTCAGCGCATGAAGTCTTCATAAGAAGTCTCTTCCCATCAGTTGGGTCAAGTAGCATAAAGTTACAGAGCTCGCTCTAAGATGCTCTCTCTATCAAGGCAAGGCAGAAGTCCCCGGACACTTTCCCTGGTTACGATACATAAATACCACAGGTAGTATCCCAGGATGTTTTGCAGATCACGCCATCCAGTCAGGCCATCGCCTCAAAGGTAAGTTTCCAATAGGCAGCGATGTTCCCAAGCTTTGTTGAGATGAACTTGATTCTCAGGCTTGCTCTGATGAGAAAGTACAACAGTCCTCCTTTATCAGTATCAATGCTAAATATATCCTCTGCTCCCTAAACCTTTTTCCTAAAACAAAGACATTATCCTAACTAACAATGATGAATCTTCCAACTGCAACAGAAACATAAGAAAGAACAAATCCAACGTGCACATGAAATTCAACTATTAAATCTAATGCAAGAGCTTCCAGGGAAAATGCATTTCATACCTACAGAAATCAGCCTATATAAGAGAATAGTACACAGGCCTTACGAAATTACAAATAAATAAAAAACTTTAACTGTGAACTTCTAAATTAACACTTTACATAAGCATGTCAAATATGCAAATAATTGTCAACAGCGTGTATGAATTCTACATGTTAATGTCTTCAGCTAAACATGTGTATTCAACGAAAATCTTTGCACGTTTACATAAAAATATATCTCACACCACAAGTCAAATAATTACAGTTCACGTTCTAATGTCACAAGTTAATACAACAAAGGAATATATGCGGGTGCGGACTACTCATGATTATGATGCATCCCTACAAATGAACGAGCGAAAATTGTGCTACAGACCACAAACTGGAGGCTACCTAGGACATTTTATTTCCTTATTTAAACATGACTGCATATAATAAAGCTGTGACTACATACTTCCACTGAAAATGTAACACTCACTTTGACTACATTTTTTTAGATTCTATGATTGGAAAGATAGGTGCTTTACAGCAAATTATAGTTCTCTACCCCTTTAACTAATCGTTAAACCTCAGAATGTACGTTTTATTGCCCATCGATGGTCAATTATTGTGTTATAATGCAGCGCAAAGTCACTTTTGCATTTTAATTGTCAGAATTGCTTTATAATTGTGGTGTGGTGCTATATTAGTTCTACATAGTCTATTTGATATTAGAATTATTTTTTATTAGACGATCAAAAAACATTGTTTATTTCCACATCCTTAAAAGCATGGTGGTGTATTCACTGATTCAATAATGCCTACCCTTCCAAAAATAAATGTTGGAATGTGTAGAAGGATCAGTGGTTTTGGTGAATTAAGTACTTGTCCACATAAATCTGCAATGACAAAGAGGAACAAGGAACAAGGAAAGGTACCCTTGAGTACAAGCTGACACCTTCACCAAATGCAGACTATACTTGCCTGTCATCCACTGAGCTCCTCAGGTCTTAAATGGACGATACTGTGTTCTTTTCCAAGGCGGTCTTTCGGCAGCAGTATTGGCCCATACAAATATATGATGGCTGCTTCGATGAGGTCAGAAATCAAGCCCTCTTACCTGGCTTATAAGACAATCTTAACGCAACCTTTATAATTGAAAACATCTTAGCTAATCAAGCCCTGTACTGAATACACATTTGTAATGTTCATATATCATGATTTAAAGTATATATACTGGTACATTTTTAGTACAATGACTGACGAATATGTATGTTTGGCTCAAAAGAAACCAGAACGATTTTGAAGTTTTTGTATGAGTGGATTATTAAATTCAGCACCTATAAGGCAAGCTCTAACCGTGGTATGTACATTCAGCAGCTGCACAAATATAACTCTAGAATATGCCTAAAGTTTCTTATTCAAGAGTATGTTTTGAATCATTACTTGTCCTCAGTGCACCCATTCCGTATTTAATCAAAATAGGCAATAATTAAATACACTTAATGAAGAGAGAGACATAGGCTTGCAGATGATGGCAGGCATATGTTTTCTCGGTTGGTTTTTGTCTCTGCATTACTATCCTTCCATCAGAAGGGATCATCTGTCACTGTCCTCAAAACGTGAGAGGGTGTACATTTTCTTTAGGCATATTCTAAGAAGTTAAATGCCACAAAATCCTCCTTGCATTTGCAATAATCCTGCTGCTACACTTAACAACAGGAAGACATGATTTCACTGTCAGAGCTTCCCTCACATCGTAGATTGAAAAGGGATTGTTTTTCTAAAGAATGTACCGCCTTTGTAACACAGAAAATAAGTATAAAAACAGAAGCTTGCCTAGTGACTCAAAGAATGCAAATATGTCAGACTCCATATTTCGGAACGTATTATTTAGGTAAATTTGCACATAAGTGGCAAATGTATAGGTTCAAGGACAGCTATAAATATTTTTTTTTACATTCTGTAAATTGTTCTAAAAAATGTAAAAAGCACTCGTTTTCTGTGCTTAATTAATTGACACTAGTTGATTGACTTGAACGCCAGCAATGCCATAATATCTCTCTTTTCTACCCACGAGTTTCTTCTCTTCTTAATGAATTCTGCGTTTCTCATCAGCGATTTCCCTGTGGGATTTCAACACAGCTCTTTTACTCCATTTCGGACTGCTTCCCCTTACAGTTAGCCATCTGCTGCCAATGTCCTCAAATAGCGTGATGTTGTCTGCTACAAATGCAACAGCTAATTCAATTCGAGAGGTTTATTCACAATTATTTCTAGATTCTAACTGAGGCATGTGACACAAGCATAACAATTTATCGAGTGGGAAATAACTTTATGAAGCAGATGTTATGAATGAGTATTACACAGCCCATGTTAATCAGAGGAGAGCATGCAAACAGTGCTAGGACTCCCTCTATAGAACTTAAACCAGTAATCTTGTGTGGGGGACAAAATGTTACTTTAGAGCGCGCCTATAGGTTTTGTCGCGGCAGGCGGCTACCTACTAAAATGTTATTCTGTGCCAATCCATATTTATTACAGAGCCATATTTTTCAGTAAAATATTCTTTACAGTTTTCTTTTGTTTGCTGTTAGTGCAGATTCACTTTGTTAACCCCTTCGACGCTCATGACGAGCTCAGCTCGTCATGAGTTACGGCTGTCGTACGCTTGAGACGAGCTGAGCTCGTCATGAACCGCGGGTTTTCGCAAAAGTCAGCGCACAGCGGGAAAACGCGTAGCGCGCATGGTGTTAATGTTATTATAATAATCATCAATAACTAGCATAAAAATAATAATATTAGTAATAGTAATAATACTGAAGAGGGATAAAGTACCTCCTGCTGCACCCTTATAATTTGTGACAGGGGAGTTCTTATTTCTTTATTATACATAGACACACCAAAACCCTTCCCACAAACCACTTAAACCGTATGGGGCTCTTTCATATGAAAGAGATAGGATGCTTGTAAACATGAAGAATAAAATTAGGCTCTCTAATGGAAAATAGAACATACTAAAAAGCAGTTAGCTATTTGTTGCAAAACAAATGTCAGATTTAAAGAAACATATTCTGTAGCTCAGCATGTGTACAAACATGCAGGGGGCTCTGTCTTTCCTGCTGTGGAAATAATAATTATGCTGCCATACATTTCTCCTTTCTATGTTCAGCTCGAAAAACAGAGCAGCTGAAGGAAAAGTCATGTTTCGCTCTTTTTTCTAAAGCACAGCAGCCTTTCTCCTGGACTGCTGGCAGCAGGCATTGTGACATCAGAACTCAACTGTAATAAGCTATTAGAGTTGGGCAGCTACATCATTTATATATTACGGGTAAATAGGTGTGTCACAAGTCGCTTCTAATAAGGAAATTAGATACAGGCTTTGATACAGGGATTACAGGCTCCTATGTATTATATATATGGAATTATAGATTGAAAACAGAGAATTGCGGGGATGTTTTTCCCGGGGGATTCTGAGTGACATCAAATAGACACTGAGAGTGAAGCTTGAGTTGTCTATGATGTTACATAAAACCCTGAGGTGAAAAATACTCCCGTAATTCATTTTTTACCCATTTATCATTTTATGTTATGTATGACCCCAAAAATCCTCTGCCTCTGCTTTCAAGTGCTACACAGGGGCAGAGAAATAATGGGGAAGCCATACATAACATAGACTCTATTTCCTGTCCCAAATCTTTTTTAAAAATGGCCTACTGCCACCCGCCTCCACCATTTTTTGTACCTTCCCTCAACTCCAGAAACTGTGCTTCTTGGTTTATATTACTTCTCAGACAGGCACTCAGAGAGGCCAGTCAGAGTAGCCTGAAATTGTATTATTATGTAGTAACAGTGGATAACAAGTTTTGTTACCCACTGAATATAGAATCCAGGTGTCCACGATAATTGCTCTTTCTGAGAACCCCGCATAACAATAATAATGAGGAAAGGACTGGAAGAAGACAAAAGAGGCATCTGCACTAGCTTCCACATGAAGTCAGAAGCCACCTCAAAATGGTTGTTCGCCCACAAAGGCCTTTTCTTTGGCCTCCCCATTCAACTCCAGAATAAACCTTGCATCACAGGAGCAGAAAGAGATACCAGCAGAAAATTACATATACTCTTTGAAATCCCTAAAGTGAAATCTTATAAAACACCAAACTGTTGTCTTCCATAAAAATGTAAAACTCATGGATTTTGGATGTCCCTCATAGATTAAAATCCTAATTACAAGGACTTAGGAATACCACATTGATTGCCTGGACCCAGAAAGACTGATATCACGTGAAGGTACATTGGAATATTATGGTATTCCCAGTGAGAAATCACTAAATCTCCAACCTGCAATTATGCTGCTTACCAAGTGTACTAGAAAGTTTTGTAAATAGCTCAAAATCATAAATTTGCACTTATGCAAGAGCCTGGATGCAGATTTATAGCAACTTTAAAGAGCCTTTTAGAGCCCATGTGCAAAGTTGCCTATAGCACATAATCATACAAAATTCAATCCAACGAGCTCATAACTCAAAGCATATAAGTATTAATATAAAAAATAGAACACACACCTATCAGAGCTTTGCTTTTCCATTTAAAATAATTATTAATTGGAT
Source organism: Lissotriton vulgaris (assembly GCF_964263255.1). Classification (NCBI taxonomy): domain Eukaryota; kingdom Metazoa; phylum Chordata; class Amphibia; order Caudata; family Salamandridae; genus Lissotriton; species Lissotriton vulgaris. The sequence continues at coordinate 432,183,507 of NC_141696.1, read as the reverse complement.
CAAATGTCAGAATCTCATTGGTTGCTTTGTAGCTAAAAAAGCCTCTACAGGCAACATCACTGAAGGTGAAGGATTACGCTTTAATCGGATCTTCTGCGCATGCATTTTTATTTTTCTAAACATACATATATTAATAAAAAATATTCAATACTTTTAGCGTAGGATTGCGGAGGGTAAAATTTACTATTTCCACTCCAGTGAGTGCAACAGTAGGGAAAGGGTAGGATAGCGGGAGGGTAAAAATTACTATTCTCACTCCAGTGAGTGCAACAGTAGGGAAAGTGTTGGATGGCGGGAGGGTAAAAATTACTATTCCCGCTCCAGTGAGTGCAACAGTAGGGAAAGCGTTGACTGGCGGGAGGGTAAAAATTACTATTCTCTCTCCGGTGAGTGCAACAGTAGGGAAAGTGTTGGATAGCGTAGGGGTAAAAATTACTATTCCCACTCCAGAGAGTGCAACAGTAGGAAAAGCGTTGGATAGCGGGAGCGTAAAAATTACTATTCCCACTCCAGTGAGTGCAACAGTAGGGAAAGCGTTGGATAGCGTAGGGGTAAAAATTACTATTCCCACTCCAATGAGTGCAACAGTAGGGAAAGCGTTTGATAGCGTAGGGGTGAAAATTACTATTCCCACTCCAGTGAGTGCAACAGTAGGGAAAGCATTGGATAGCGTAGGAGTAAAAATTGCTATTCCCACTCCAGAGAGTGCAACAGTAGGGAAAGCGTTGGATAGCGGGAAGGGTAAAAATTACTATTCCCTCTCCGGTGAGTGCAACAGTAGGGAAAGTGTTGGATAGCAAAGGGGTGAAAATTACTATTCCCATTCCAGAGAGTGCAACAGTAGGGAAAGAGTTGGATAGCAGAATGGTTAAAATTACTATTCCCACTCCAAAGAGTGCAACAGTAGGGAAAGCGTTGGATAGCGGGAAGGGTAAAAATTACTATTTCCACTCCAGTGAGTGCAACAGTAGGGAAAGGGTAGGATAGCGGGAGGGTAAAAATGACTATTCTCACTCCAGTGAGTGCAACAGTAGGGAAAGCGTTGGATGGCGGGAGGGTAAAAATTACTATTCCCGCTCCAGTGAGTGCAACAGTAGGGAAAGCGTTGACTGGCGGGAGGGTAAAAATTACTATTCCCTTCCGGTGAGTGCAACAGTAGGGAAAGTGTTGGATAGCGTAGGGGTAAAAATTACTATTCCCACTCCAGATAGTGCAACAGTAGGGAAGGCGTTGGATAGCGGGAGGGTAAAAATTACTATTCCCACTCCAGTGAGTGCAACAGTAGGGAAAGCGTTGGATAGCATAGGGGTAAAAATTACTATTCCCACTACAGTGAGTGCAACAGTAGGGAAAGCGCTGGATAGCGTAGGAGTAAAAATTACTATACCCACTCCAGAGAGTGCAACAGTAGGGAAAGCGTTGGATAGCGGGAATGGTAAAAATTACTATTCCCACTCCGGTGAGTGCAACAGTAGGGAAAGTGTTGGATAGCGAAGGGGTAAAAATTACTATTCCCATTCCAGAGAGTGCAACAGTAGGGAAAGCGTTGGATAGCAGAATGGTTAAAATTACTATTCCCACTCCAAAGAGTGCAAGAGTAGGGAAAGCGTTGGATAGTGGGAAGGGTAAAAATTACTATTCCCACTCCGGTGAGTGCAACAGTAGGGAAAGTGTTGGATAGCGTAGGGGTAAAAATTACTATTCCCATTCCAGAGAATGCAACAGTAGGGAAAGCATTGGATAGCAGAATGGTAAAAATTACTATTCCCACTCCAGTGAGTGCAACAGTAGGGAAAGCGTTGGATAGCGTAGGGGTAAAAATTACTATTCCCACTCCAGAGAGTGTAACAGTAGGGAAAGGGTTCGATAGCGGAGGGATAAAAATTACTATTCCCACTCCAGTGAGTGCAACAGTAGGTAAAGCGTTGGATAGCGTAGGAGTAAAAATTACTATTCCCACTCCAGAGAGTGCAACAGTTGGGAAAGCGTTGGATAGCGGGAGGGTAAAAATTACTATTCCCACTACAGTCAGTGAAACAGTAGGGAAAGTAATGATTTAATATTTAAATATAAATAAATCAATTATCAATGCCAATAAAAAATGAATTAAAATTAATTGCCAAATAATGAAAAAATAATTACCAACTAATAACAAAAAATCACAATTAATAATTAAATAACAGTAAATTAATTATCAATACACAGAAATAATTTCAATAATTATTTATTTATTTTTATTTATTTATTTATTTTTATTTAAGACGTTTTATATAGCGCTAGCCAGACCGGAGGGTATTGGAGCGCTTCACATCAGTTACAACAGTAGAGGAAAAGAGAGCAGAACAACATAAAATAAGGCAAGACAGTCCAAATAATAATAATCATAGTGACTGTGACGTAAGAGTTCCATTTCAAGGTCATCTTAACACCAAATCCGGGATGGTGGATGTGTCAATCTCAAGGCTCCAGCTGCTCCTATCTGTTCGCTAGGGATCGGTCGAGAAAAAGGGTTTTGAGCTGACTTGAATTTAGCGAAAGAAGGAGTAGTTCTCATGTGAGGAGGAATAGAGTTCCATGTTTTGGGCGCAATGCCGGAGAAGGACCTAGCTGCGTTTTTCTGTTTTCGTGATTTTTGCTGGATGAGAAGTAGGGTGTTATAGCTTCTGAGGGTCCTGTTCTGGCCTGCTTTTTTTAGTTTGGCCGCCAGATATTCGGGTTTGCCTGTGTGAAGGGCTTTGTGGGTGAAGCAGGCTTTTCTGAAGTTCACCCGCAGTTCTATTGGTTGCCACTTGAGTTCTTTGAGAGCAGGAGAGATTTGATAACATTTCTTTATTCCAGTGACCATTCTGGCAGCCGCATTGAGAGTTGTTTTCAGAGGAGCAAGATGTGTTTTAGCTATTCCAGAAAGGACTGCATTTCCATAGTCTAGTCTTGATAGCATCAATGCTTGGGTGGCTTGTTTAAGATCTTTGGGCGGGATAAAAGGTTTTATTTTGTTTAGTAGCTTCAGGTTGAGGAAGGCACTCTACGCCGAGATCCTAATGTCCAGTTTTGAGTCTAGCATAATGCCTAAAGATTTAACAGAATCAGCCAGGGTGAGGTTCCCATTGAGTGCATCAATAGCTTTTATCCACTCGATCATTTGTGGGTTTTCTTCTTTGTTCGAAATGAGGAGTAGTTCGGTTTTGTCCGCATTCCGTTTTAAGTGGTTACTTGACAGCCACAGTTGCACTTCTCTTAGTGTTTCGTTGAGTCTTTGAATGTATTTGGCCGAGGAGATTTCCAAGTGAATTTGAGTATCGCCAGCTATGAGTGGAAAGGGATAATAGCTTTTCTGAGTAGGGTGGTGAGGGGTTCCATGTAAATGTTGAATAGTTGAGGGGAGAGCACTGATCCTTGGGGTACTACCCTGTTGACGGGGTGGTGGTCGGACTCAAAGCTTTTGATTTTGATTCTCTGGAAGCGGTTGTGTGGGAATGAGGAGAACCATTTGAGGACCACCTCGTCTAGACCGGCCCTATCTTCGAGAGTCTTGAGGAGAAGTTTGTGGTTGACTGCGTCGAATGCTGCCGATAGGTCTTGGAGAATGAGTAGGCAGCATTGGTCTGAGTCCAATGATTTGTGGATGTCATCTATTATGTTGAGGATTGCGGTTTCAGTGCTGCAACCTTTCCTTAATCCCGACTGATGAGAGTCGAGAAGGTTGGTGTGGTCCAGGTGTTGGGTTGGGTGTTGGAGTACACATTTTTCTAGGATTTTGGAGAGAAGAGGAAGGTTGGAGACAGGTCTGAAGTTGTTTAAGTCATTTATGTCTAGGCCTGGTATTTTTAGCATTGGGTTGACTTGTCCCACTTTCAGACAATCTGGAACAATTCCGTTTTTTAGGGAGCTATTAATAATCCTGCACCAGAGAGGGGCTACGGAGAGTTTCAGCTTTTTAGTGAGTTTGGTTATACATTTATAGGGAGAGGTGCTAAATCAACTATTGATTTCATCATCATCCCAAACCGCTACGCTAGCCACATGAAAGCCTATGACATCCATTATAATGTTATGAGTGACCACTTGGCTATTAGTGTGAACATAAAAGTTCCAAGCCGGGTTGCCAAAGAGAACTTGTAATAAAACAGCATGGGTGCAGGACATAGAACTGGGAAGAAAAAATGGATATGGGGAGGCAGCGTCTTCGACTGTCCTCCCTTGGACTCAGGAACATACACAAGCTTTTGACGAATTAAAGAAAGCCTTATGTCAAGCACCAGTTTTAGCGACACCATGTTACAGCAAACCTTTTACACTTTTTGTCACAGAACGCGATGGCACAGCGTTGTCGGTTCTCACTCAGGTACAAGCAGACAAATACAAACCGTGTGCTTATTTTTCGAGTACATTGGATCTAGTAGCCCAGGCCCTGCCTGCGTGCTTAAAGTCAGTTGCAGCAACAGCTCTAGCAATCCGACAAAGTGATTCCATTGTATTAGGGCATCAATTGACAGTACAAGTTCCACATTCTGTAGAGGTTCTCCTAAACAGAACCCAGACTCAACACTTGACTGTAGCACGACTGACAGGTTATGAATTGACATTATTCCAGCCACACATAGAAATCAGACGTTGTAATACACTGAATCCTGCTACACTTTTACCATCGAGCACAATAGACCCTACTCCACATGATTGCGTGGAAGTAGTTGACACAGTTACTAAACCCAGACAAGACTTGACAGATGTCGCATTATCCGATCCAGACCTGACACTTTATGTGGATGGTTCATGTTTAAGAACAAGTACAGGAGAGTTAGTGGCCGCATATGCCGTGACCACTGAAACTGAAGTCATAGAAACACATCGCATTGACACTCTGTCAGCCCAAGCAGCAGAGCTCATTGCTCTAACTCAAGCCTGTATACGAGCCAAGGACTTGAAAGTAAACATATACACAGATTCACGTTATGCATTCGGAGTCGTTCACGACTTCAGTGTCCTCTGGCAAGAAAGAGGTTTCTTGACCTCTCACGGAGCCAAGATACAGCATGGCCCCCTCATTCAAGCTCTGTTAGAAGCAATACATTTTCCTACAGCTATAGCTATCATGAAGTGCAAGGCACATACGAAAGTCACCGACAAGATTTCTCAGGGCAACGATTTTGCAGATCGAATAGCGAAACATACAGCACTGACACATACTCAAACAACGGACATGACAAAGACTGATGTAACCTCACTGACACATTGTATGACAGTTAAGGACCCCACACAAGATGTCATCGACATACAGACACATGCCACTCCAGATGAAATAAAGAAATGGGCTGAACAAGGAGGGGTCCAGACAGATCAAGGATGGATGACGAAGGGAAAGACCACATGGTTTCTCCCCGACTCTATGGTTCAGGTTATCATTAATACAGCACATAGTCCAGCACATTTTGGAGAAAAAGCCATGTTAGACAGTTTACAGAACCTTTGGTTCAACAAGCATTTACGAGCAGCAGCCAAACGGAAAGTGCGTACCTGCATGATCTGTTGTCAGTTCAACCCAGGAAAAGGTGTTCCCGTAGAGCAAGGTGGATTTCATCCTCCCGATCATCCTTTTGAAGTCCTCCAGATGGATTATATCCAGATGGAAAGATGCAGAGGATTCAAGTATGTCCTCGTAGTTGTCTGTGCCCTATCCCGATGGACAGAAGCATAACCCGTCCCAGATTACACTGCCCTGACCACTGCCAAGCAGTTGGTTCGTGAGTTTTTCCCTCAATACGGTTTGCCCCGTGTCGTGTATTCAGATAACGGTCAGCCATTCTCATCCGAACTTATGAAGCAGGTCTCGCTTCTATTGGGGTACCAGTGGAAGTTTCACTGTGTCCGGCATCCTGAGGCAGCAGGTCTCGTGGAGCGGCACAATCAGACTCTGAAAACTCGCCTTGCAAAAGTGTGTAAAGAGAAGGGAGTAGATTGGATAGTAGCTTTGCCAGTTGCTCTTTTTTATATGAGAATGGTAGCCCACTCTAGGACAGGGCTATCCCCGTATGAGGTGGTCTTCGGTAGACCTCCTAATAAGTGGGGGACGCCTCTGCCTCGAAAAATTACCGATGTTGATAGTACTATGTTGACAGATTACCTTGCTTCCTTGATGTCTGCACTACAATCATGTAGTTCACAGGTCGCAGCAGCCTTCCCAGACAACACCGAGGTGAAGCCACATGAACTGGTCCCGGGTGATGTTGTAGTCGTTCGGAATTTTGACAGATCAAGCCCTTTGGAGCCCCGCTGGAAGGAGCCGAAGATCGTTTTGTTAACAACCAGGACTGCCGTGAAACTGGAGGGGCGCAAGGGTTGGGTGCACTCCCGTCACGTTAAAAGATTCCATGGACTTCCGCCAAAATCTGAATCCCAGAACTCCCACGTACCATTGACTGATACCAAACTCCCCCTTCTAGAGAAAACTCCCCAAGAGGTGTACCCACAGAAATTGAGGTCTAGTAAGTCAGACAGTTTAATTGTTTAAGTCCCCTCCTGGGTGAAGCGGTTAGGCAGTTTCTGACAATGTACAAGTTAGACCCAAATAGAGAGAGAGAGAGACCGGAGACCAAGAAACGAAATTATTGTAAAAGTCTCCGGAGCAGATGCGTCTGCACATTACTTATTATGTTTTTTCGGAGTCTTGCGATTATTGCAATAAGTTGGATGTTATGCATATATTTTCCTCTTGCACATTCTTTTTCTAATGACACCGTCGAGCACACGTTTAGTGCTCTTCCTCCACACGAATTGTCTTATCGACTTGCGCTGCGCAACAATACATTTATTCGTATGTTACACCATTCTCACCAGACCAACAATGCTACTAATTGTTGGATATGTGGCCGACTCCCTCCCTATCAGAACTACAAGGGAGCTCTGCCCCTCTTTCCTTATCCGTTTACACATAATGGTTCCTGTGGTGCATGGTTTAGTTTAATATCCTCTATAAACACTGAGTCTAGAGTTTCCCAAAGCAATTGGATATGGGGTAATCTGAACACAGTCATGAACAAGGCATGTTTCCCAGACAAGGAGGGTTTTCCACAAATGACAGGGACAGATCTAGAAAACGAAGTATATGGATTAGGCAATTTTACACTTAACCTCATGATTCTAAATGTTCAGTCAGAAACCAGTCCAGACTTGCCATCCATATCAGTTCTACCAGCGAAAGGTGTATTATGTGTCAGAAAGAAAGGTTCAATACATCTAGGTCACAGTGACTGTACTACTGTGGTCGAATTCAGTGATAAAGGCAAGTCTACATTTAAAGCTTCCCGACATTCCTATTTCATTTGTGGTCAGACAGCTTATGTCCGTTTACCTCCAGACTGGGATGGTACCTGTTTTATTGCATTCTTATTGCCACCAGTATTCCTAGCCCCATCTGACTATCACAGGAATTCCCGCCTTAATATTGTTAGGCACAAGAGAGACCTCCCAATAGTTGATCAGACTGAAACTACATGAGAACAATATACAGATTTCAATAAAGGATTCTTTCCTTATCTAGGCACTGTCTCCAATAGTAAACTGATACGCAAATTAACCAGAATACTTGAAGCCGTAGTGAATGAGACTACTTCTGCCTTGGGCAACTTAACAGAGGAGCAGTCTGCTATGAGACTTGTCGTTCTTCAGAACCGCCTTGTCCTTGACGTCATCCTGGCTGATAGGGGCAGGGCTTGTAGAGTCATCGGATCCAGTTGCTGCGTGTTTATTCCAAATAACGCGCCATCAGTCTATAAGGCCATTACCAGACTTCATGAAATTGCCCATCTGATACACCAGAATCCAGGCTCCTGGACTTGGTCCGGTTGGCTCTGGAGTGTAATAACAGCCTGGGGATGGAAACTACTGTCATTCCTAGGAATCATATTGGCCATAGTATTCAGTTGTTGCCTATGTCTGCAATGTGGGCCAGCGATTTGCGGCTAGTGTGCCACAACTTGTATTCCCCATCCAAGTTCACGTTCCCATTCCAGAAGAAAGAAAGAAGAGCAAATGATGTTATATGAACAGATTGATGGTCTCATGAACATCGACATATCATGAAGGGTCCGTAGGGGACAAGAAGGGAATGAGGTAATTGAATTTTTTATGGTCAAATGTGTCCCCTAACGTGTACCCCAACGGCTCCATGTACGAGTTTCAAGTACATGTAATTTCCCTCCACAAACGAATATGAAGACGCAAATACATTTGCGTCCACCGTTAACATGTCCTCTATCAGATCCACCATGAATGGATTGATAAAACAGTTCCTAAGTATGCCGTGCCACCGTCTTTATATGGTGTACTTTCACGTTTTTCCTGGCTCTGCCGAGCTAGGCCCTGAATTCTGTCTTCAAGCCACGTCTGTCTCTGCCTCTGAAAGCTGCAGCATGGAGACGCATCCCTGACCTCTGCCTTACTTCCTGCCAAGCGAGCGGTGCCTGGCTCGGCCTTGTCTGCCTGCCAAGAAACAGTATTTTACCTTCAAGTTATCAGCGTAGCCAGCTCAGCTCCTCGAAAACACATTCCTGTCTAGTGATTTAGGTAAACATATCCCCGGCTGCAGAGCAAAGAGCAAGTCTCCCTGTCTCCGTGCAAGTAATTTACAGTTCCCGTTACCAGAATAGGCCCATGGCCCGCACGTAGACACACAGACACCTATACACGCACTAACATTCAGTATAGAGTAGCCTCTGCCCAAGTGACCTTTTACTCTAGATTAAACATCCTCTAAATATTAGATATCAGATATGTTATAGGGACAGGTCGATCTGACATGCCAGAATTCTGTCTCTTCTACTAGTGCTATATGTCAGACCCTTAGCTTCCTCCAGATGCACGTTAATCACACGTCATAATAGCTGCGCGCGCATTCAGGCCACAGGTTTCAGCTGACTCTGCAAGAATTTCCTAAGCATCCACCCACTTGTGACATTTTTCTGTGACGTTTCCAGTGTACGCCTCTGTGCACACCCCTGTACACGCCTTTTTGCTACGCACATGTGTTCCTATCATATACATTTCACTTTGACACGCCTACTGTATTCACTGCCATTGTGCCATTTTACTATATATGTCATGTACTGTGAATAAATCATTGACATCTTTCCTGCCATCATTGCATACCCGAACCCTTGTATTGATGGAATAGATTTCCATGGCTCGAGTCATCATTTATGATTAAGGCCCTTATGACTCAGACACCACGGACTCTGCCTCTCATTTGATTGAGCTATTTTCTTTAATTATCCGAAATTATCTGGCAAACTCGTATACGGTAAAATATTTACCACATCGCGTTCTGTGACAAAAAGTGTAAAAGGTTTGCTGTAACATGGTGTCGCTAAAACTGGTGCTTGACATAAGGCTTTCTTTAATTCGTCAAAAGCTTGTGTATGTTCCTGAGTCCAAGGGAGGACAGTCGAAGACGCTGCCTCCTGTGTTGTCAACTGTATAAGTGGTTTAGCTAGAAATGCATATTGTGGAATCCATTGTCTGCAATAGGAAGTGAGTCCAATAAAGGCTCGTACTTCTTTCTGTGTCTTGGGTTGCGGAAGACGTGCAATTAACTGAATTCGTTCAGGTGTCAGCTGCCTACCCCACTTGGACAGCAAGTGCCCAAGGTACACCACTTGCTGGGCACAGAATTGTAGCTTCGAAGGAGACACCTTGTGTCCCTTGTCCGCCAAGAAATGCAAAACTGTCAGTGATGCTTGTTCACATTCTGGTTCGGTACGGGCGGTGATCAATAGATCATCGACGTATTGGAGTAGGGCAGTGTTGGCAGGCATGTGAATACTGTCAAGTTGTCGTTTTAATGCTTGGCTGTAGATGCTGGGGCTTTCTGTAAATCCTTGAGGTGCGCATGCAAATTTGAAGCTTCGGCCATTTAAACAGAATCCGAAAAGATATTGGCTTTCCGGATCAATGGGGACACTAAAGAAGGCGTTCTTGAGGTCGATTACAGTTAAGAACGTCGCCTCAGAATCAATAGCAGTCAATAGGGATGAAATGTCTGGGACCACAGGATACTGTGGTATAATACATTTATTCAATTCTCGTAAGTCGATGACTAATCGATAAACAGGAGGTGCATTAGGATCTGTACGTTTAAGAATTGGAATGATAGGGGAATTACAAACATTTGAGTCGGTTTCTACAACCACTCCTTGTGTAATGAGCTCGTCAATGATTTTCAGTAAAGCTACTACAGCATCTGGTGGTAACTTGTATTGTCGAATACGTGGTAGTACTACTCCTGGCTTGAGTGTAACACGATATGGAGTAATGTGCATACAACCTACATCAGTGGGGCCTTGTGCCCATAAATGTGCAGGAACATTCTGTAACCTGGGGTCAAAATCTCTCAATACATAATGTCCTTTGAAATCACGAAGAAACAACCTTACTCCTTCCGGAGAACAACAAATTACAGCTCCTAGAGCTTTCAGGGTCTTTATACCAAGCAAGTTTTCTGGACATGATTTCGTGAGTAATAAGTCTGTAGTACGAGATAATGGACCAACTGCTAGAGGAACAGGTTTCGATACTTCATTGACTATAGGCTTTCCTGAAAATCCAAGGGAAACATTCTGTGAGCCTGAGAGGGGTGCCCCTGGAACCTCGTCATGACTGATGGTCGTTCTGCTTGCCCCTGTGTCAATCAAAAATTTTCTATCTTTCCCTAATACCTGACTGTGTACATAAGGACCTTCTTGATCTACAGGAACTTCGATAAGGGGCAAGCCAGCCTCCCTCTCTAGGCTGTTTCATGTGTATTGCTGGTAATCGGGATAGTCAGATTGTGCATACTGGTACATCTGCTGTGTAACATGTTGTGTTGCGGCAATGGGTTGTGGCTGTGGTACTGCTACGGTCTGTTGTGGAACCTGTATAGGCTGGACATTCTGTGGAGCGTGTTGTTGGACCTGGTCCTGTCTAGGAGGACGCGGTCTCTCTTTAGTTTTACCTGTGGCTATGTTGTGTTTCAAAACTGCACAATCGTTTACATAGTGACCTGGCTGTTTACAATAGTTGCATATCCCTTTAACAGGAGCTGCTGAATTTCAATTATTGGATTGCGTCGTACCCCTTTCATGGCCATCAGCTGGAACTGACTGAGCAACTAGTACTTTCATTTTCGTGTCTTTCATACGTCTCTGTTCGTGATCATGTTCCTCTCTGATTCTGTTCTGGTGGTACTGTAACATTTGTAACATTTGGGAAGGCGTATTAGCTTGCCATGTGCTCTCGACCTTCAGTACACGGTTCTTAACCTGGGGCAGGGAGTTCTCGACTAATTTTGATACAAAAAGGTGTGGGTATGACTCGCTACTTGTTTTCAGGCCACTATTAATAATAAAACATTTCTCGAATCGGGAATAGAAATCACTAGTGTCTTCGTCGTGTTTCTGTTTGCAGGCTGAGATTGCATCCCAATCCTCCTTTTTAGTTGCCAATAATCTTGGCAAGACCTGTACTAACAATCCTGGTAATGCTTTAGTTTTATCCCCAAGACCTAAACCTGGGGTTCGACCAGTTTCTTCGGTTTCTAATTCAGCCCAATTAATCTTTTTGTCTCCCACCTCCCATTCTTTTTCCTTGAGTTTCTCGTAAATACCGGCAGGCAATAACACTTTCAGTATCTTCATAATGTCTGGATAGGTATAATCTCCCATTAGTAACATGTCTTTTATTTCACGGTGGAAACCTGCAGGGTCTTTATCATGACTGGGCACTATTTTCTCCATTTCTAACAATTCCATTTTAGTTATAGGCGTGTATACAAACACGCGTTCAAGGGTATCATCGGCTTTCCTGACTGGATGTACTTCTCGTAAAGGATTCTGTTTGTCTAGGTGATATGGTTGCCTGACTGGGGGTGGAACGGAAACAAGATGTGGAGTTAAGAATGTTCTATACTTGTGACGTTGTTCTAAGATTATTTCTATTAAATCGGTACCTAGGCCTCTCCATCTTCTCATGAGTAAGTCCTGCAATAAATTATATAATGGACCTGGGTCAGATGCTTGGTTTTCATACTGTATAATAAGGTGTTGGGTCATGTATATACCAGCTAGTCGCTGTTCTTCTGGAGTAAGACTTAAAAATGTTTGCACTACTGAATCATCTTTATATATGCTGTCATCCCCGGCCCACTGTACCGCGGACCGGGCTAGTTCCTGATCACGTAAGGTATTGAGTTCGTGATAATCTACTCTTTCTTTCAGTACTTTATCAGTAATCTGGAATATATGTTCAAGGGAACATCGCTCTGGTATCGGACAAAGGTAACGTTTCTTGTTTTCAAAACGAATGGGTCTGTCGAAGGGCCTATCAAGAGGGTACTGTCTAGGGAGTTTCTCTCTACCTACATATGCCACCAAGTCTCCCCTCGCCTGTTGCGAGGTTTCTGCTGGATTCTCTGGTTCTTCCTCATCTGAGGTCTCTTTATCGTCTGACCCAGAATGCCTTTCAGATTCTCGACGGGCATGTATTACTATTATTTCTTTACGGATCTTTCTAACCATAGCATGTATACTTCTCTCTCTATCATGTTTGCCCTCGGCAATATTCTGACTCCATCTTGACAATCGCCCCATCTCTTCTTGAGGAAAACTAGGCTGATCTTGTTCCCTTATCAGACAATTAACCAAAAATCGCATTATTAAACCTTGTGTCTCGACTTTCTGACGTGACATGGCTTCACCAACACACTCGGGTCTTTCTCCTGTTCTAATAAAATGATATATATTGTCTAGATGGTCTGGCATTTCTGGCAATAACACCAAGTAATCTGTAACACGTCTTAAACGTAGGGATGCTAACATCATGGGTCCTGTTTTACCAGGCACTGTGTCATATCTGCAATCTGTAAGCTGTTCTTTAAGCTTTTCGGCTGGGGCTGCTTTAGGCGTACGCTGCATTGCTAAATCTCTCATTGTCATACGTTGTAACTGTGGCGGGGTGCGATAACCTCCTGTAGCACCTCCTGAGGCGGAGGCTTGAGCATAACCTGTCTGTAGGGTCGGTATTTGTAACGGAGTTGGAACCTGAGCAGCGCCAGCCCCAAAGGGATTAAGCGGATGAATACCAGGGGGAACAATAGGGGAAGTGACAACAGGTGCAGGAAGTGGTGCGGGAGGGGTCTGTTGTTGCGGACCTGGGGGCAGATGATCAACAGGGGGTACAGGTACAGGTGGTACGGTTACATTGGTATATGCGGGAGCTACGTCGTCTAAATAGGAAGAGAGGAAAATATCTGCTGCAGTCTTATGACGTAATTTAGTCGGAACCAATGGAGGGGGCAGATCTTTCGGTATTTCCGGGGTCGCCTTGGGCAGGCCCTCGGCCAGGACTGGATACAATCCTGTCATAATGGCATTACTCTGTCTTTCATGTTGTTCTATTCTGACTCGCTGTCCTTCTTCTAGTAGATCTTTTTCTTTGGCTTTTTCGGAATCCTCTCTACTTTTCTCTACTTTTCTGAGCGCCTTCTCTGTCCGTCTATGTGATTCTTTACGCCATAATTCAATGGCCTCTTTCTGTGATTGTCTGGCTTTCTTTTTCCATAACGCTTCCTCTACTCTCATGATGCACTCGGCATCCCATGTCCCTGTAACGGGCCCTCTCTGATTCTCTGCTAAGTCTTTCGTATAATCCACCCACAAGTCTAGATATAATATGGCATCTAAGCCGTGCTTGTGATACATAAAATGTCCAGGAGTGTCCCTGGGTGGGATGGGAACTGCCTCTTCGAGTATCCCTTTCCTAGTTCCTATCTGTCGCAATTTCGAAAATAAAGGCATAGCTACCTCGATCTAGACACAATGAAAACAATAAGAAAATGCAAACAATCACTCATACCACGACATTAAAATACGTTGAAACATTTCGAAACAAACAATAATAACTGGATATCTAGATACTAGATGCACTGCTAAACAGTACAGATACACTGCTAAAACAGTGCAGACCGGATTTGTGTACCCAAACCCGTCTTGACCGGACACAAATCAATGCACCCGTATTGATGCGTCCCCAGCAACGGTACTCACCGGGAAGCACAGAACAGAAGGCCTCGGAAACTCGACTGGACTGGACCGCTACGATGTCACTGCATCTGCTGCGCACTACGCATGCGCCTCAACACTACTGGTGGGCCTCTCGATACCTCGGACACTGCTCTCTCGGCTGGGCTCTGGTCGGGATCCTCCGCACTCCTCACCGCCTCGTCTGGATGTCGACCGCAGTCTCCGTCACCTCCGTAGGCCTGAGGGAGATACAGGAAAACCTGCAGATGCGCATGGGGTCCGTCACAGCTGTAGTCTGGGGCAAAGCCTGCGACGCATCACCGGCGCGTGGGGTGGGGGAGGGGTACCTATTCGGGCGCCAAATTATGTGGTAAATATTTTACCGTATACGAGTTTGCCAGATAATTTCGGATAATTAAAGAAAATAGCTCAATCAAATGAGAGGCAGAGTCCGTGGTGTCTGAGTCATAGGGGGTTTAATCATAAATGATGACTCGAGCCATGGAAATCTATTCCATCAATACAAGGGTTCGGGTATGCAATGATGGCAGGAAAGATGTCAATGATTTATTCACAGTACATGACATATATAGTAAAATGGCACAATGGCAGTGAATACAGTAGGCGTGTCAAGTGAAATGTATATGATAATAAGACATGTGCATAGCAAAAAGGCGTGTACAGGGGTGTGCACAGAGGCGTACACTGGAAACGTCACAGAAAAATGTCACAAGTGGATGGATGCTTAGGAAATTCTTGCAGAGTCAGCTGAAACCTGTGGCCTGAATGCGCGCGCAGCTATTATGACGTGTGATTGACGTGCATCTGGAGGAAGCTAAGGGTCTGACATTTAGCACTAGTAGAAGAGACAGAAGTCTGGCATGTCAGATCGACCTGTCCCTATAACATATCTGATATCTAATATTTAGAGGATGTTTAATCTAGAGTAAAAGGTCACTTGGGCAGAGGCTACTCTATACTGAATGTTAGTGCGTGTATAGGTGTCTGTGTGTCTACGTGCGGGCCATGGGCCTATTCTGGTAACGGGAACTGTAAATTACTTGCACGGAGACAGGGAGACTTGCTCTTTGCTCTGCAGCCGGGGATATGTTTACCTAAATCACTAGACAGGAATGTGTTTTCGAGGAGCTGAGCTGGCTACGCTGATAACTTGAAGGTAAAATACTGTTTCTTGGCAGGCAGACCAGGCCGAGCCGGGCACCGCTCGCTTGGCAGGAAGTAAGGCAGAGGTCAGGGATGCGTCTCCATGCTGCAGCTTTCAGAGGCAGAGACAGACGTGGCTTGAAGACAGAATTCAGGGCCTAGCTCGGCAGAGCCAGGAAAAACGTGAAAGTACACCATATAAAGACGGTGGCACGGCATACTTAGGAACTGTTTTATCAATCCATTCATGGTGGATCTGATAGAGGACATGTTAACGGTGGACGCAAATGTATATGCGTCTTCATATTCGGTTGTGGAGGGAAATTACATGTACTTGAAACTCGTACATGGAGCCGTTGGGGTACACGTTAGGGGACACATTTGACCATAAAAATTTCAATTACCTCATATCCGTTGGGAAAGCAGGGACCCTATGAAATTAAGTACAAATATAGGAGTGAAGGCACTAGATCCAATCTTAAAATGCCAAAGTGACAGCCCGACACATGATGATGTTCTAACTGCTTTTTATAATATTACTGTTATTGTCAGAAACACCTTATTTAAAGAGCATAAAGGCACGTGCAACACAAAGAAAGGTTGGTTTGATAAAAATTGTACCAAAAGTTATTCAAACCTAAAGAATGCCTTACATAGTGAGGCGAGAGATATGACCAAGATAAGGGTATTGAGAAAACTGTATCATGAAGCAAGGAAAAATAGGATATCCGAGCTGAAAGATAAGGCCTGGAAGGACCTCAGTGAGGCCGCTGAGTCTAAAGATAGCTCGAAATTCTGGGCAGCAGTTAACGCACCCTTCCTTGTTAATAAAATAGATGCACAAGCCATTGAGCTGGCCATAACAGAACAGACCTGGATTGACTTCTTTTCTAAGGTATATGCAAGACAGAAGTCTAATGAGGAAGCTTCTGAGAGGCCCAAAATAGGGAGTGCAGATCAGTCCTTCACACCTATTAAATTTGATATCTCGCTTCAGGACGTAAATGCCGCAGTCAAAGCAAGTAAGAGTGGTAAGGCCGCTTGCCCTGACAGGATACCAATTGACCTCTACAAGTCAAATCTGGAAGTTTGGGGCCCCATTTTAACCAGGGTTTTACAAGCATGTTGCGAAAGAGGATTTATTAGTATATGATCCAAATCCATCCTAGTCCCCATTTTTAAAAAAGGAGATCGAGAGAACCCTGCTTGCTACAGCCCAATATCTTCCTTGGATTCTCTGATGAAAGTAGCAGGCAGGATTGTCCTAGATCGACTACAGGGATGGACCGAAGAAAAAGATATTTTAAGCGAAGTCCAATATGGTTTTAGAGCTGGTTTAGGTACTAACGAGCAGATTTTGTATTTAAGTATTTTAATTGTAAATATTCTAAGGCCAAAGCAGGGAAATTCTATTTGGCCTTTGTAGACCTTTCAACAGCTTTCGATTGTGTAGTTCATGAAAAGTTTTGGGGTGTCCTTAATGAATTGAAATTCGACCCTGTTTTAATTCAGTTTTTAAGACAGTTATATACCGGAGCCATTACAAAGGTCCGCTACGGTACCGGGGGAGAGCGTACCGCCTCTTTTAAAATAGAACAAGGTGTAAGGCAGTGATGCGTATTGGCATCACTCCTGTTCTCTTTATATACCGATGCCTTGGAACATGAGCTTGTGTCACATACTAGGGATCCACCATTTGTAAACTCCCGCCCGATTGCATCCCTCCTTTATGCCGCTGATGCTGTCCTCATGGCCCGCACCCAAGTTGAGTTACGAAGGGCTCTTTCTTTTTATACTATTTTTGTGGGCTTGACCTAAAATTGAATGCCAAGAAAAGTTTTGTGATGTCATGCGGGACAACGGAAAATAAGAATAGAAGTTTTCAGGCGGGGGAGCAAGGTGGAAACCATC
Source organism: Lissotriton vulgaris (assembly GCF_964263255.1). Taxonomy (NCBI): domain Eukaryota; kingdom Metazoa; phylum Chordata; class Amphibia; order Caudata; family Salamandridae; genus Lissotriton; species Lissotriton vulgaris. The sequence continues at coordinate 432,166,381 of NC_141696.1, read as the reverse complement.
CCTTCATTTAGGTATCTGGGCGTGCTTTTTGACAGATCCGGTTCTTGGGCACCAGCAGTTAAGGCTAGGTCCTTACTTTTTATGAAGTCCATTGCAGCCCTTTTTAACTTTTCTAAAAAATTAGGGAAAAGGCCACCAGAAATGTTATTAAAGATATACCAGGCAAAGTGCGTGAGTATAGCAGTTTACAGAGCAGGAATCTGGGGATTCCAAGACTGCACTATAATTCAGCAAACGGAAAATGTCTTTATGAGCCCCTTCTAAGTGTTCCAACCAGTGCACCAGTTTTTAATTGTCATTCTGAGCTGGGAGTTACTTATATTTCTGACCTTATCAAGGCCCAGCCAGTTTTGCTATGGCATAGAATTTGACCACAGAGAGTGCCGTCCTTAACAGGGAAATAATAAGGGACGCAATGAGACTAGACAACGTCCGTAAAATCTTATGGCTGAAATATGTTGAAAATGTTATGCAGGACATTAGCCACCTAGAATATTTTATCCTGCCCGATAGTATGAATGTTATTAAACGAAAAGAGTTTTAAAAAGTTGTTATGCCTCACCTAGAAGAAAATAGGTTAACACTTGAGTTGAAGAAACCCATGTTGATCCATCATCAACTGATCACTACCACAAGTAATATTCAAACATATCTGCAATATGTTTTGGGCAGATACGACAGATATCTCTTGACCAGATTTAGGTTTGGGACCTTTCACCATCTAATTACGTACCCAACCATTAATGACTGGTCAAGAGAACTCTGTCGATGTCCTAGTGGTAAAGTTTCACGACAGAGCACAATACACGTGTTTTTATTCTGTAAGTTTTATACTACTGAGAGGCTAAGATGGTTAAAACCACTATTAAAACAGGGAGGATGGAGGCAATGTCGCTCTGCTTTTACATATTTACAGATGCTCGATAGCTACTATTGTATTGGTTCTATGGTGGGCTTCCTAAAGAACTTATTGAGGACAAGGAAAGCTGTTAACAATTGAATTTTAGGAAATGTGTATTTGAATGTCTACCCAAGGGAACCACAATATGTTTACAAGTATATTATGAACTTATCTGAACTTTCCGCTCGATAGCCGTGTATAAATGAATTTTCTTAATGTATTATATGATGATGTATTGTTTCTTTTTACATGTTTGCTTTTATGATTTTAATGTACAAAATCGAATAAAGCTTGTTTTGAATTGAATTGAATTGAATTGAATTGATAGAGAAGGTGACAGACTAAAGGGCTGTTGTCTTTAGTCTTAATGTTGACAGAGAGACATTCAAATGAGCTGTACTTGCAGGAGTCAATTACAGCGATGTCTATGTCGTCTCTAGGGCTGATGGCTACACCTCCCCCTCGTTGATCTTTTCTATCTTTGTTGACGATGGAGTAACCTGGGGGCACAAGCATATCTAAACAGGGAGGGGAGATCTCATTTAGCCATGTCTCTGTGATGAACGCAATGTCTAGATCGTGAGAGAGGATGACTTCTGCTAATTCTGTTGCATGTTTGGGAGCTGATCTACAGTTAATGAGCAAGCAGTTAGTGGATAGATTCTTTTTGCTAGTGTACTTTCCTTGGTGGGGCCTTAGGTATCGAGGAGAGGGAGGGCGGGGGTCTTTTGACTTTAGAGGGGGGGTATTCTCTTCTGAAGCATGTGGTCACTTGAATATTGGATTCAGGGGGAGGCTGTGGGTGGAGAGTCGTATGTTGAGGCTAGGTCCGCTGCTTCTTCCGTGGATATTGCTGCTATGATCCTAGAAGGTCTTTGCGTCTGGGACACAGTAACCTTACTTGGGGGACTCAGAAGCCTGGACACAGGGGATTTGATGTGAGTGAGGGTCTGTAACAGGATCTCAGCGTGGGTTTTTGTGGGCCTCGGGAGCCAGCTATCGAGGACAGAAAAGGGCTCGGACTGGGGTTTTAGAAGGTTAGAGTCGGTGGAGAGGCTCTTGTATGGGCTTGCTCAGGCATTCGAGCCTTGTCTGGGTTGGTTATAATTTCGTCAAGTCCTCTGAATATTATTTCTAACTGATTCTCTAGAAAGATCAGCCGGTGCATCATTTTTTCGGGGCAGGAGGAATGCCGTTGTGGGTAGGGACAGCCCTTGAGGTGGTGGGCAAGATCGAATTGTGGGGTCTAATGCTGATTGGGTCGCCCAGATTGCCAATGTTTGCAACCCTCAGTAGGGGGTCGAGTCGCGAGCTCTTCCTCAGTGGTTCTGTAGGAGTGGGAAGGGGGTCAGTAGACCAAGTTCGTGGGATGGTGATGGGGTGTAGGGGAGGATGAGTCTGAGGGGGTGGAGGGGTCAGATCTACCTCGGGAGATTGACGGTCGCGATTAGTAGGAACCGGGGAGTGAGAAGAGCTTCTAGCGGGGAGGCTGAATGGTCTCACTGGGGGAGTGGGAGTAGCTATTTATGTCCCCTGGTGGCAAAGGAAGTCCGGGGAAAAGGGTTGGGGTGAAGAGAGTGAAGATGGGTGGAACAGAGAGCAGGGAAGAGGGAGTCGAAGGCCTCTAGGTTCTCGTTGTTAGCCTGTATCAACACTGAGCCATTTGAGTAAATGGACACTGTTGTGTTCCCATTTCTACTGAGAGGTCGTCAATTTACAGCTATGTGTGGTGGTCGTCGTTTTGGATATGTGAATTTGCAATCTTAGTAAAGTGATCCAGTTCTCAGGTCTATCCGTGTGGAAGATGAGATCCATCTTTACCTGCCCTTTGGAGGTGCAGTGGTAGGGGTCCACAAATAGTGTTTCTGAGTGTTGTCTGATTAGACTATGTTTGAGGTTTCTCCTCGCTTTGATGGAAAGCTTGGGGGGAAGCTAATTTCGAAGGCATTCACACCTTGCGGTTTCGTCTGGGTCAGCATGGGTGAGTTGACAGAGATTGGGGTGCCCCGTGGCATTGTTGTGGTTTCGTGTGGTTGGCCGGCACGTGGGGGCCGTCACTGCGGTGGGAGCCGAGGGACTCGCCAAGTAGAAAAGGCCGCAGAGTAGTTGTGGAAGCAATAGGCGGCGTGGGATCGCGTCGCCACCATCGGAGTCCGAGGGATCTCGAAGGCCTGGTTAGAGGTGAAGAGGGAGCCTTGTGACTAATTTGGGAGAGGAGCTGCTGCGAAAAGGAGGAGGGGGTGAGAGTTTGTGGATCTAACTTGCCCAGGCTCGGTCCCTATTCCCTTGGAGGTTGGGTGCTCCTGGTCTCGATTGGATCAGTGGTGTATGTGCTCGCTTGTGGTGCAGCTGTGGACCCTCTTCTATTTAGTTGCACTGTCCTGGTTTTATCTTTAGAGTTCTGGACCCCCTATCCTAAGAGGGTTTTGCTGCCTAGGATATTCTCTGAGTGGCTTTGTTTTCCTGATGGGGGATCGCATCAGCTGTAGTCCTTCTTCTATTTGTTTGTACTGGCCCGTTTTTGTGTGTGTTTTTTTTGCCTTTAGAGTTCTGGACCCCCTTTCCTCAGTGGGTTATGCTGTCTAGGATACTCGCTGTGTGGCTTTGTTGTCCCGTTGGGGGATCACATCAGCGGGGATGCTTCAATAACTTTTGCAGTCTCTCGGTCTGTGTGTGTTTATTGAGATGTGGGGGGCCAGCTTAAGATGGGCAAAGCGTTCGGAGCACTAGAGTGTGGCCTGAGAGGTTGTGTGGAGGAAGAGATCCTCTTCAGAGTGAGTAAAAGGACGATTGAATTCTTTTTAGTTTGGGGCCTTGGCAACAGAAAGATGAATTAACACGGAGGGGAACGATCCAGTCTTTAGATGGAGACGGATCACCGCGAGTCAGATATGGCCATCTTAAGGTCAGGCAGATTTGGTTGGTGGAGCGGGGCTTCATGCGGGGCTTACGCGTTGTTCTGCGGTCGACCCAGGTCTCCTCGGGTCAGCTAGAGACATTGGGGACCTCGTTCAACATCAGTGGGGGCCTCGGAGCATAGTGTGTCCTAGCACTCGTGCGGAGGGGGGCTATGGGTTTCTGAGGGACAGCCATTTTCAAGTCAGTCATTGTACCTGTGGGACGTAGCGAACCGGCAAAGAAATTGTTCCGATCCGGGTCCTGGAGGCGGTGCCCAGGGGTAGACACTCGTCAGTTCGTCGTGATTGGCAGCATAGCAGGGCAATGTGTGGTGCAAGCTGCAGTGGCCGCGGGGGAAGGAGCTCTGAAATCAGGCTCCCGAGCTCAGAGTTCACCATCGCAGTGAAACTGCTACCAACCCCCACGCAATCCAAAAACCCCTCCAAGAAGCAGGACTCACCGTAACAGTCCAGGATAAGAACACAAGCAGGCCAAACGGAGGTGACCGGACACGCAGGGTGACAATTGTCCCTCGCCCGGTGCCTCCAGGACAGCAAGCGGTCCTGATGAGGATTCTGCCACGAAGGAACCCACCAAGCGTTCTCTGATCAGCACTTCATTCGTCCGATAACAGTCCCATTAATTAAATAATTAATTACAATTAAATTACTTCCCACCATATCCCCCTACAAACCCACAACCCGCTCCAAATAATAAATGAATACAATTAATATTATTATCAATTAATCAAAATGAATTACCAATTAATAAAAAAATAATTACCAGTTAATTAACAATTATTAATTAATTAACAATACATTAATTATCAATACCAATCAATTAAAAAAATTACTTATTAACAATTAAATTACTTCTCACCCTATTACCCTATAAACCCACATCCCGCTACAGAACTAAAACGCAAAATTACAATAAAAATAATTAATAATTCCTAAAAATTCATGTTTAATTTACTATAATTAAATTACTTCCCACCCTATTCCCCTATAAACCCATAACCCGCTAAGGAATTAAATTACGCAAAAATTAAATAACATAAAATTCATTACTTTAAAAAATTCAAACATACATTACAAAAATAATACATACTTTTAACACATATACTAACACTTTAAACACTATAAAAAAATCGATATTTTTAACAACTATATTATGACTCGATATTACTAACTTTGATATTATGGAAATCGATATTTCTTACCTGAATTTCGATATTCTGCACCACTATATTTTTGAAATTCGATATTCTGTCTATTCTATATAAAAAACTCGATATTCTGTCAATTTGATATCTATTTTCTCGATATTATGACTGTTCATCATTTTTTACTACTCCTTTAGGGTTTCTTTTTCTGCCCAAGGTTCAAGCTTACATATTATGTCATTGCTTTCTGGACTTTCCCTCACCATAGCGTTTCTCCTTCCCTGTTTATCATAGTTTCCCTGGCTATACCCTCTTTCTCAGCTTAAGTTAATTACCTTCTGATTCTTATTTGTTGGTGCGTTTCTCCCACCCACTTCATGTCACTCCATCTCATTCTTATTATACCTTGTTTTTCCACATACCTATTGGTGAGTGCCAATTTCATGCATTCATGTTGTGAGTCCATGAATGTTCAAGTAGGTCACTGATCTACAGTGAAGTATGTGTTTCTAGAAATTCATTTTGATATGATACATCCACAGGTGGATAACCATGCAAAACCTACATCTCCATGTTTCAATATAAACTTGCATGATGACAAGGATTTGTCATTTGTCTAGATATGATGTGTTGCGTATATGAGCTACAGTTGCCTGCATGGTTCCAGCAACAGAGTTGTAAAGTTACCTGCATCCATCCATTCAACAACATGTCCACCCTTATCTTCACATTTTCAAAGTACTCCTTCGAGAAGCAGAACAGAGGATGCACAGTCCACTAAATATGTTAGGTTTGCTCTATACTAAGTGCAAAACTGAAAGAACAGAGACCTTCACTGTTGCGTCTAGCGGTAGAACTTCCACACAGACTTTTGCTACTGGCATACATCCTGTACCTCACTGCATTGCTCCATTTTTATATGTACATATGTATTTATGTAAGGGTAATTATATTGTACAAACCTAGCTAGTGAGCAGCGGACCAGTGATCCGGGATGGAGGCCATAATTTGCAATTCAGGATAGTTTACATCAAGGCCAACTATTCATGAATTTTGATTTCTATTGTTTTTAAATGTAAAATTCCGGAAAGGAATTAATTGAAAGCTCTTGTTACACAAGCGATGGTGCAATTCTGATGTTGATGAGGATGTTGTTTCTGATTTTGTGACTGTAGCTGAACAGTCCAGTCTTCTAGTCTGTTTTTTGCAGTTTATAGGTTGTAGTCGGGCAATCGTGTGGTTTCTATTGTAGTGCTATCCATCTGAGGTGGTTACTGTCTCAGCCAGGCATGCACAGATTTTGTTTCTTAAGGTCTTGTCCGTTTTGCAGGTGATTTTGAAGATGATACATGTTTATTTGTAGCTGAAGCCATTGTAGTTCCTCCAGGGTTGGGATGACATTATGGATTCATTTCAGGGGGCACTATGAGGGCAACAAGACTGTACAGGGTGTTGCCCCTTCCAGATGGGAGAGGCTCAGACTTGGACTGTTACCCTGAAGTCTTCAAGAGGGAAAATTGGTACCATGCAGTCTTTTTTTCGTCGCAATATTCTTTGAAGTGAGTGAAATTGGCTTATTTTGTGCTTGGCGTGGGGGATAAAGCCATTTACATTCATTTAGAGAACCAGTCTTATATTTGTGGTTGTTTGTTGCTAGGGAAGTTCAATCTTGGTTGGGTTGCAATCCAGGCAGTTTTGCAATCTAGTTTTGAATGAGATTGAGAAATGTTTTGAGTCTCACTGAGAGGCAATTAAGCACCCATCTCCGCTATAATGAAGGTCTAACAAAGACAAGATAATTAACAAAAAAATGGAAAGGCATGAAAAATAAGAGCATGCCTGCATACCGGAAGTTTCACATGCAATACAACGCATCAGAAATGAGGGCATGCATGGATGCCAGAACCCCCCCTCCTCTCAGGAGTCCTCCTGTTGTCTGACCTCTGACCCTTGGATCCTCCCCATGCCTGTCCACTCTAGCCACAGTGGTGTACAGCACATGAGGCTCAGGCATGTTGTCAGCAGAATTGCAAAGGAGGAGTGTGATTTAGATGACTTCGATGAATTAGTTGCTCATGTTTATCATGGTTCATATACTGTATTCTTGGTCATGCCTTGCATAAGGACTATGACATTCACATTTCACATACCCACATAAAGGAAGTAATCCAATATAAATGAAAGTCATACTAACTAAAGTAAAGCATGTAAGTAAGTTCATCTTTTTGTATGATCACCCCTAGATTTTTTTACTGTGCTGCTCCTGTTTTAATTTTTACTCTGAAGTACACTGGGCCGTGCTGACAAGGCCCTAGTGGGTGTGCTCTGACCTCTCAAAAGCGTATAAACAATTGGCTGATACCTGATTGGAATATTCAACTAACCCATATGCCCCTAGAATATGTTACAAAGTGTACCCAGGCCCAGTAAGGTAAATGTCCCTAGTGACCTGCAGCACTTATTGTGCCACCACAGCGGTGACAAAATGAAAACATGACTGTTGGCTTTTAACCCCTTCGCTGCAGAGGATATTGCCTCGCTGTGCTGGGGGCGAGGGTGGCGCGCACAGCACCCCCATGCTCATGGGGAGCTGAGCTCGTCATGGGCTACGGGGCTCCTGTGCTCATGACGAGCTCAGCTCGTCACGGCCACACCGGTTCCCTTGGAACGCTCAGCACAGCAGGGGAATTATCCCAGCATGCGAGCCTTCCACGGCTCATGACGAGCTGAGCTCGTCATGAGCACCGGAGCGCCGTGGCTCATGACGAGCTCAGCTCATCATGAGCTTTCAAGGGGTTAAACTGCCAACTCGAAATGAGCAAAATAACCATTTTGAAAAGTCAAAACCTTTTTTTAAATATTTATAAGTAACCCCAAGGGAAGGTCTTAGTAACCTACATGGCAGGGAGCTAATTATAAAAAGGACATGTTACTTTTGTGCTTTACATGTCCCGACAGTAAAAACTGAAAATTTTCACTTTCACTGTAGTAAGACCGGTAGTCCCATTGGCTAACATGGAGTTGCTCCAAGATATCAAATTCATTGTTACATCAAACCTGACTTATTGCTGAAGTTGAATTTAAGTTAACTTTTAATAGACAGGTGAATTTTAAAAAGCACCTCTTTCTTGCCCAAATATCTAGTAGCAGTTTTTAGTAACTTCAATAGCTGCCACCTGAGACAGCCTGCTGCTCCCCTGCCAAGATGTGTAAAGCACTCCCAAGAATGGAGAACAATAGGTCTGATAGAGGGTAGGTAGACAGGCGGAAATCCCTTCCAAAAGGGGGGAAACCAGTGCAGAACCGGTTTTCCAGGAGTTGTTATCCATTATACTACACACACTTGAGGGGTTGCCTATTGTTCTGAACCAGGGAAGAAGGGTCCCCACATTTTGTATTTTGGCAGTACGGTGCACTTGGGATTGTTTAGTGCCAACCTCTCATGAAATGATGTGAGAGGGGGTAGGGTTACCCATGGAAATTGTAGTTCAGGCTAGTGAATCCCCCACACCCAGGAACTCAAAATTGGCATAAAAGTGCCACCCCTTGCTACCAGCCGCAGAACACTGCTGTACTCAGAAACAACTGAAGCTCTGTGTCTGCTGAACCTGTGTATCTCAGAAATAAAGGCTGTATGCAAACATACTGCACCTGCAGTACCTGCTTACCTCTTACATGACTTCAGAAAGGAAGAGCTGGCCCTGTTGTTGAATGTGTGGCGAAAGACTGCAAGGGCTGGAACTACTCCCAGTTGTGCCTAGGATGGGTAAGTGGACTCCAAAGGCTAGCTGGCTAGCCTCCCGTTAAGTTTTAGGAACACAAAAGCTGAAAAAGCCTGCACCCACCTATGCCCAGCTGTCCAGTTTGCACAGGACGTGCCCTTGACTCCACTGATGTATACCTTGATATAATGTCCTAGCCCCCAATAGATGCCTCCCATCTCCTAGACCCTTGGTTAGTGCTAAAGTGTACTGTTTCTCCCGAAAGAACTGCAACTTGGCAGCCTGAAGCCAAATATAAAGGTTTTGGAGCTCAGAGTATTAGGCTCATAGGCTACTTCTACTTCAATCAATCAATCAATCAATCAATCAATCAGACATTTGTTAAGTGCACTTCTTACCTGAGAGGGTCTCAAGGTGCCGGGGGAGGGGGCAGGGGAGCTGCTACTGCTCGAATAGCCAGGTCTTGAAAAGTTTTCTGAAGGTTAGTAGGTCCTGGGTCGGCTGTAGGAGGATTGGGAGGGTGTTCCAGGCCTTGGCGGCGAGGTGGGAGAAGAATCTGTTGCCGGAGGTCGCTCTTCGGATGCGGGGGACTGTGGCGAGGGCGAGATCAGGGGAGCGGAGCTGGCGTTTGGGGGTGTAGAAGCTGAATCGTCTGTTGAGGTATGTTGGCATGTTGGACCGGTGTTGTGGAGTGCCTTGTGTGCATGGGTGAGGAGCTTGAAAGTGATCCTCTTGTTGACGGGTAGCGAGTGCAGGTATCTCAGGTGGGGTGTGATGTGTCTGCGGTGAGGGATGTTGAGGATCAGGCGTGCAGAGGTGTTTTGTATGTGTTGCAGTCGTTTCAGGAGGATGGCCGAGGCTCCTACATAGAGAGCATTTCCGTAGTCCAGCCTGCTGCTGACGAGGGCCTGGGTGACTGTTTTTCTTGTTTCGGTGGGGATCCACCTGTAGATCTTGCGGAGCATGTGGAGGGTGTTGAAGCAGGAGGACGAGACAGCGTGGACCTGCTTTGTCATGGAGAGAGTGGAGTCGAGGATGAACCCTGGGTTGCGTGTGTGGTCGGTGGGTGTTGGAGCTGTTCCCAATGCGGTTGGCCACCAGGAGTCATCCCAGGCTGAGGGGGTGGAGCTAAGGAGGAGGACTTCTGTCTTGTCTGAGTTTAGCTTCAGCAGGATGTTCTTCATCCACTCTGTGACGTCTTTCATACCTTCGTGTAGGTTGGTTTTGGCGGTGAGGGGATCCTTGGTGAGGGAGAGGATCAGCTGGGTGTCGTCAGCGTATGAGATGATGTTGAGGTCATGCATTCAGGTGACGTGGGCGAGAGGTGCCATATAGATGTTGAACAACGTTGGGCTGAGGGATGAGCCCTGGTGTACGCCACAGATGATCTTGGTGGCTTTGGAGCAGAAAGGGGGAGGTGGATGCTCTGGGTTCTGCCGTAGAGGAAGGAGGTGGTCCAGTCCAGAGCCTTGTATTGGATCCTAGCGTCATGGAGGCATGTGCGTAGGGTACGGTGGCAGACGGTGTCGAAGCGGGCTGTCAGTTCCAGGAGGATGAGGGCCACATTTTCTCTGTTGTCCAGCAGGTCCCTTATGTCATTGGTGGCGGCAATGAGGGCAGTTTTGGTGCTGTGGTTGCTGCGGAACCCGGACTGGGAAGGGCCCAGGATGCTATTCTCCTTGAGGTAGCGGATCAGTTGTCTGTTGACAGTCTTCTTGATGACCTTCACCAGGAACGGGAGCAGGGATATGGGACGGAAGTTCTTGAGGTCCTTGGAGTCAGCCTTGTGTTTTTTGAGTAGGGTGTTGATCTCTGCGTGCTTCCAACTCTCCGGGAAGGTGGCTGTCTTGAAGGAGATGTTGATGGCTGTCCAGATATGGGGTGTGATGGTGGTGCTGGCTTTGTTGAAGATGTGGTGTGGGCATGGGTCTGACGGAGATCCAGAGTGACTGATGTTCATGATTTTGATGGTGTTGTTGTCGTTTATGTTGGTCCAGGGGGTCAGTGCGAATGGTGGCCGTGGGTGCGGAGGTCTCAGTGGATGTCGGGGCGGTCATGACATTGAAGCTGTCATGGATGTCTGTGATATTGAGATGGAAGAAGGTGGCAAGGGAGTCACACAGGTCTTGCGAAGGTGAGAAGTCGTTGGTGTTGGAGCTGGGGTTGGAGAGTTCCTTCACGATGTTGAAGAGCTCTTTGCTGTTGTCTGTGTTGTTGTCTAGGCGGTCTTTGAAGGAGGTACTTTTGGCGGAACTGATGAGTTGATGGTGTCTGCGGGTGTCATTCTTGTGGGCTGCCTGGCTGTCCGGGTGTCTGTTCGCTGTGGCATTTCTTTACTAGCTTACGGCAGGTTTGCTTGGAGGCCTGGAGGTCTTCCATGAACCAGTTGGCTTTCTTGCTGGTGTGTCTGTTGGAGGGTTTCTTCATTGGGGTGAGGATGTTGGCACAGTCGTCGATCCACTGTTTGAGGTTGCGGGCGGTCGGTGGGGTCGGCGGGTGTGCTCTGGGTTAGAGTGGTGGTTAGCTGGTCTTCGTGACTTTGCTCTAGCAGCCTCTAATGAAAACAAGGAGAACCCTACTCACATAGGAACCAGGGCATTAAATTATATCATAGAACAACGGTCCCTGTGGTATAGTACTTGTATGATAAAAACTCAATTTTTTGCTTAATAGCAGATTCTGAAGACACAGAAAGGGCTGAGAGGGATGTCGAAAAAAATTGCACAAACAATTTTGAATAAATCTCAACAATGTTTATGTTTCAAAATACTAGTTGCATAATTATGTAATTATATTCCGTTTGTCACATAGTATGTGAAGACAGAAAACAAGAAGGTGCACAGTGTCCCAAGTGTACATGTGAAACCACAAAACAATTCAAACGACATGAAATAAATACAAGCACAGTGGTTTCTCATAGGATGGCCAAAAGGAAGGAAAATTACCAAAATATTAATGAATAATTATATTTAGTGTCCATATGTGATCCTAGGCACTAATTGTAGGTTCAATTCCTTGTGGCATCGACAGCGTTTCGACCCTCAGGGATACAGGTCTCATCAGGACAGGGCATTTGGGGACATATGAGTAATGACTTGTTCTTACCCATGCATGGTGAAGAATTAAAATAACTTACAGGTAGCCCAGCCGTGTACACGGTAGTGGTCAGCGACGCACAATTATAGTGCTCACATGTGATAGCGTTTTGTATATAAGCAGGACGATGCCTGAAAGCATGGGAGTGGCGCCTGATAGCACACGATATATCCACGTCGTAATATGGCTTTACGATGATGCAAAGGATGTTATGTACAGGACGGTGCCTGAAAAAATGTCTGGCGCTCGATCGCGTACCGCAGTTCCTCTCAGCTTTGCTCTAGCAGCAGCGGGGGATCTGTTGATTGCGGTGGTGCATGGTGGGTTTCCGGAAGGTGAAGTGGATACAGCGATGGTCGGTCCAGTGGAGTTCGTGGTGTGGTTGAAGGCGACGTGGGAGCTTGCGGATAAGATGGGGTCAAGCGTGTGGGCGTCGAAATGTGTGGGTGTGTTGACGAGTTGTCTGAGTCCAAGCTTGGCAAGGTTGTTGATCAGGGTGCTGGAGTTGCGGTCGTTGTTGTTCTCGAGGTGGAAGTTCAGGTCCCAGAGGAGGATTTAGTCTGTGTAGGCAAGGGCGTGTGTAATGACGAAGTCGGCAATGGAGTCGCTGAACTGTGGACGTGGTCGGGGGGGTCTGTAGACGAGGGTTCCTCTGAGGGTGGTGTTGGGATCGGTGTGAATCTGGAAGTGTAGGTGTTCGGCGGTGCTGAGGGTGTTGTCAGTGTTGGTCGAGATTTTGAGAGTGTTCCAGTGGATGATGGCGATTCCTCCTCCTACTCCGTTGGCGCAGTCCCTGCAGGTGATCATGTAGCCGTCCGGGATGGCTATGGAGATGTCGGATGCCGAGGAGGGGTTCAGCCAAGTCTCCGTCAGGAAAGCGACGTATGGGGAGGTTGAGTCAAGTAGGTCCCAGAGTTCAACAGCGTGTCTGAGGGTGGAGCGGGTGTTAATAAGGATGCATCTGAAGTGGTTGCGTTCTTTCACAGTGGGTAGCTTGGTGGGGCGGAAGCTGGTAAAGCTGCAGTTCCGGCAGGTGAAGGGTCCTTGGGTGCGCTTCGAGGCGGCCAAGAAGCAGGTGTGCGATCGTCCGGTGTTGAGTGCGAGGAGGGTGCTGGCATCGTAGCGAAGACGGGCGTTTTAGGGTTCACGGGTGCCAGGGGTTCTGGCGCTGGGCACGGTCCAGGCATGGACGGGCGCAGGCAGGCTTGCCTTAGGCGCGGCCGCCATAAAAATGGGAGGTGGGTGGGAGGAGCAGCTGGGAGGGGGGAGTGGATGAATGGGCGAGCCGGGGGAAGGCCGCTGAGGACACAGTGGCGGGAAACGTGGGGCAGGAACGGTGAGGGAACAGAAGGCAAAAGAGGGCACAGGAACCAAGGGTGAAGGAGAAAGAACGAGCAATTGGCAGTTTGAAGGTAGCTTCGAACACCCGCTGAGGACCAAGGTTTTTACTGACCCCTGTATTTTGAAACCAAAACTAGACTCCACCAACCTCACCATCAATGAAAGAAAACACCAGAAGAGTTTCTAAGTGCAAAGGTAAAATCTTCACCTGGACCAAACCGGCTCCTGCATCCAAGCCAACTTTCAGCACAGTGGGTCTGAAGATTTGACCCTCATGGTCAAGGCTCAAAGACTACTTCTAAGAGTAGAAAGCAGTGACTTCCAAGAAGTTTAAACCTTTTTGGAGTAAAAAGCAGTGATTTATGAAAACTTTGCAAAAATGATTGCTCCCAGTTCCTTCATCAGTTTTTGTACCTTTGGAGTATATTTGAAAATAACAATGTATACTGTTTTTATAAATTGTTGTTGGATTATTATTGTGGCATGTTTCTTACTTATTGACTGTTTACACTTGTTTCTTTTGATTTAGGCCTGACTAGTCTGTGCCACTGCTACCCGATACTGAGCTAAAGCTTAACATGAAGTAACATAACTGGACCTGATATAGAATCTTGACATTTTTATTTGGTAAGGTCTCACAATGACCCAAACGAATAATCTTCTTTTCTCACAAACTGGATAATTTATTCATACTCTAATGATATTGAGATACTGGTTGCCAAGAAGTTGCGCTCACATGACTTTTGCACTTCCACAGAAAGTTTAAGACACAAGGCTAATCCTGTCACTCGCGTAATCCTGCACATAAATCACTGTCAGTACAAAAAGATGTGGTCACGGTAGCAAGGAACTTCTATTCAAACAGTATTTGGTAGCGATCACTCATTGTTTTGGCATTAGTCCAGTGGTTCCCAAACTGTGCGGCGCGGCACCCTGGTGTGCCGCAATGAGGTGCCAGGGGGTTCGCGCGCGCGCGCACAATGTGGGAAATTGCAGCCACATACGGGGGAGTTAGTAATGCCACCTTCATCATCCTGCAATGTGCAGCTAATTCTACACGCGTACGATGTACGTACGCGTGTAAGAATTAGCTGCAGCATGGAGTATAAGTCGGTGTTAAAAGCAGTTGTTGTTCACATTGATATACCAAACAACAAAAGAGTGTCAATGTAAACATCAGACGCAGTGAGCAGAAAATTTTCAAGTATTTTAAAGCATCAGAAGGAACTGTTAATACAGTAGGAAAAGATAGAGTGCACGTGCTCAGAGAGCCAACTAAAAGGACCCTCAGGCCCCAGCTAAAAGCTGGTAACCAGTTGTCTTCATCGGGACCTCGTTAGTTGCTGGAAAAGTGAAAAGTGCGTTAAAAAGAGTACGGACTCCTCCTCAAAACTATTTTAAAGAGAGGGTAGCTCTAACTCTGTTAAAACCAATGTGTGAAAAATATAATAATTTTTCAGGACTGCCTAGCGGTTGTGTGAATTTGAACCAGTGAGTCCCTTTAGTTGTGTGAAAAAGAAAGGTGATAAAATACGGTCAACATGTTTCTGCTTATCGAGCAATGGATCAGCTCAGCATTCGTCAGGACCAAATAAAAAGCACAATACCACTCGATGGTCGGCACACCCTAAAGTGTTCAGACCTAAAGAGTAGTAACAAGGAACGATACGACCTGGGCGGCGGATGTGGCTGCCGTAGGTCTTCGAGCGGGGAGTCGTTCAGAAACTAATCTGAACGTGAAGATTTCCTCCTGCCGCTATGCCCATGGGGCTCACTACACTACGATATCGTATTTTTTCGATTCTCCTACAATGAGGAGTAATTTGGGGAAGAAATTCCTATAAGGAGCTTCGACAAGTCCATGCCCTTTGATCTCTCTAGTATGATCTTTCTTGATTATTAACAAACCAGAATTAAGACTGCACATTCATTTGTATAGGATTAATCATGATAATTGAGTCGACATAAATATTTTTAGTATAGTTTATCAAAGGTTAAGGTAAAATAAAGGCATCAGTAAATTTGCATCAGAATAAAAGGTAATTTGGGCAAATTCAAAACAGATATACCAAAGCACAAGGGTTCAGGAAGGGACATGAAATATGCCAGTTCAAGCAATCTTCCAGCAAGGAAGAGACCACTAGGTCGCATAGAGCATATGCATCAATTTGTCAAGGAAGCTAGGTGAGTCCACCTCAGGCATGTTCAGATTGCCAAGAAAGTTCTGCAAATCTCCTTAATAAGTTTATCAGCAACCCAACTGTCACCATCTGCATGTGTGTTCATGCCAACCAGCAACTGCCAACTGCCTCTCCTCTCTCGCCTCATACCCCAGTCCGTTCAATCAGTCAATATTATATTCTTGTAAATCCGGGGTGACACCTCCTGGAGTCACCGCAACAGATCTGACCACTCAGTTCATGTTTGTGTAGCATGAGTGTCAGGCGACATAAAGAAGACACAAAATGTAGAGCAATAGGTGGGACAATTACGCTGTCTTTAAGCAATCCAAATGGTGAAACCTTGAAACAATGCCCCTTCGGCAAGCACACTTAAGCAAGTTCAAGAGGAGAGTTTTTCAGGCAGATGTTTGGAGTTGTAATTAAAAATGTTAAAAAATGTTTTGTTCAGTACATGGAAACTCAGGAAAGGAAACACTGTTTCACGTTATTGGTTATATTGAGGAATTCTCTCACGAGCAGCAGACTCAGCAAGTCAGGGAGAGTTGCATTTTTTAGTCAGGCCCACATTAAATTCCGATAATTTAAAGTAAAATATATATGATCATTGGACATATGTTCATGGAGAATATAAAGATCTCATGATTCTAAAGTAATTCTGATGCATTCAGTGTGGTTACAAATAATACGTGTCAGTGTGATGTCTTACTACGTTTGAAAGTATTAACGTGTACAAATATATTAAAATCCGAAGTATTAAAAACTCATTTTAGGCGTATAACATTAGTAGATGTGTAAAATACATTCTCTGAAAGTTTCACGAATACATCATTAATTAGGAATATGTAACCACTTTTTTTGTCATTTCAGTGCACATGTTTACACATAAAAGATGCATTTTAAATTGCATTTGTTATCATATTCAGGTTAAATCTTAATATTTGATTAATTCCCATTAGGTATACACACATATAAATGATAATAGGAATGATTAGAGGTAAATTCCATAAAGTGAAAGTTCACCATTTAACATTTCTAGCACACGTTAATGAGTACTTTATCGATGAATAACTCATAGTCTATATTATTCACACACATGATGTCATCCAGTCTAAACCTTTTCTGCATGCTTTTACAATGCAGTAAATAAAATTCTATTGTCTCCTCATATTTTCTTAAACGTATAGTTGCTGTACATTCATTATTTTTCCTCTCAGAAATGTCATAATACAGTTTTTCATGTCTATGAAAGTTTAAATGTGGTTTCCTCTCTAACTCACTCTTCATTTTTCCAAGAGCCAGGCCCCAGAATTTTCCTCAGAAGCCGGTCAGTGGTGTAGCCAACTGTTGGAGGTTGCCGAATTACATTAGTGTTTAGTCTTCATTCCAACTCATGCCTCTTTCATACAATACCAGACTGTCCCTTTATCTCAGTCTTGCAGGTTCTTTTTCATCCCTTCTTTCTACCTTTCTCACTGTTTTTTCTGCCATTCTCTTCCTCCTCCTTTCCCCTTTTCCTGCCTGTCTCTCCCTTGTTCTGGATCAAAGAGTATAAATAACAATTAAGTTCCTGTCCCCAAAAAAGAGTGCCAGTGGCCGCCACCTCCACCGCTCAAATTAAGCAATGAAACTGTGTTTTCTGCCTAGCTATAGAATGTTAGTATGTCTATTTATTCCGCAGTTTGCAAACCCCGATTCTTCATTTCCATGTGCATATTATGTTCGGAAATATGCAGGCCAAAACGTCATCAAGCTGTTTCAGTGCAACGGGCGTTCTTTATTCTGGCATCGAATAGTATTTGAGTCCCAGCAAGAGCAAAATTGGGAACAATTGTTACCTGTCAGAGCCCATCATATTTACAGATTTTTTCTAGCTACATAATTTACCACAGAGTGCTTAAGCATGCATGAGAACATTTGTCCTGCAAAGCAGTCCCAAGAAGCTCATGCTGCAGCAATACACAATGTGTACACCAAATATTGGATCACCTACAGTTAAAGAAACAGAGGGGCATATTATCAAGGGATTTATCTCCGCTTTTTTGGCTTTAAAAGCCAAGAAAGCGGAGATAAAATGATCTCCCTATCAGCAAGAAGGTGCTAACACGCAAATTTGAATGTTAGCACCCTTTTTCTCTACTCTTCCCCTTGCATCTCTAATGAGATGCAAAGGGGGCGTTCCAGAGAAAAATAATAGGAAAATGTTGTTAAGCGACATTTCTCCTATTATCAAGGGTTTCTCTAACCCTGTTAGTGATAACAAAAAGCAGCGCCAACCGCGGTTAGTACTGCTTTTTTTACACCTGGTATTTTCCTGACTTAGCCATGATATCCTATGGAAGGTGGATATCATGGCTAAGTTTGTGAGCCCCTATCATCAAGCTAACGCCAAACTTTGAGAGATTATCGTTGGTTTTTCATCGATAATCTCTCAATTGGCAGTTAGCGTGAGGATTTTTATCACTTCTGAGATAAACCTTGCTAATAGCAAGTTATCTCTGCAATAATTTCCGGCGATGCTTAGCGTCAAAAAATGTGTTGCTAAGCATCGTTAGCGATAAATATCGCTTAACGTTGGTAATATGCCCCATAATACACTGACCAGAACATGTTTTGTTATATGACCCTCTGACTCTCTCTACCTGTCACTATGTCTCTCACTGTCTCTATCTCTCCTTCTATCGCCCTCTCGTTCTACTACTCCCTTTCTCTAACTCGTTCTCCTACTCTAACACACACACACACACGCACACACACACACACACACACACACACACACACATACGGTCTCCTTTACTGCTTAATGTTTGTTCCTAAACTCAACTGGAGTTAAATGAGAAACAGGAGATAAAGGATGTGACGTGAACCCCTAGGCTTGGATCGACATCTTCCTAATATAGGCCCAGAATCACACTTTCATCGGAAAATCTCTGCAATGTCTCTGAAAATTAGTCAGATCAACCCACATCTCCAAGTTGTGGACAGTTGTTGGTGTATTTGTTGTGTTGCTGTGTTCTTTTGTATTACTGGATTGTTAGTGTGCTGTTATATTTGATATTGTGTTGCATTCTATTGCGTTGGTGGTGCTTTGTATTTGTTGTAATATTTCTTGAACTCTTTTGTGTTTTTTTGTGTTGCATAGTTCAATTTTATTGTTGACGCGGTATGTTATGTGGTATTATTATGCTGCACGGGGTTGTTATGTTTTGGTTTTCTGTTGTATTGTAGCCTGTTATGCTTTTGTTGTATTGTTATTTTGCCTTTTTGTTTTATGTCATAGTGTTGTGTTCTGAAGTTTCTTTACAGACTTCAACAAAGCAATACGTCTAATTAAAGTGCCACTGATAGCCTTTTACCACAGCTAAAGACAGCAGCATACCACCCCTGAGCTCTTCAACTATGTATGCCACCAATCAGCCCTAAACTGGAGCAGAGACAATGACTTACAATACTCTTTCCCATTGCTCACTTTATGCAATCCAACGAGGTCGGGCTATATTCAATAGCTACCACAGGGCACCAGTCCTATAAAAAGAAGTGGGGGGACTGACAATATGCAAATGACCTCATGACGTCACGTGCTCAACGTGTCCCGGTGTTTGAAAATTACGCAGGCACGCGTTCAGCTTATTTCAGTGGGGCCCAGCTCCTTGACAGAGGGGGCGACGTCCACCCAGTGAAAAGAGTGGGGGAACGCCGTCCACCCGCTTGTACCCCCCGAATCAAACCTTATCCCACCCTAACTATACTGGCCAAGGCTATGCTCAGTTTATGTCTGTGGAAAAGGGGGGAACAACCAAACGCTGACAACATAAGATGATTCCGTGGAAAGGACAGTGACATCTAGACTGTTGGCTAGCATACAGTCACTTGTCATTGACGTAAGAGCCTTCAGAACTGCAAGGCCTTTGTGTCACACATACTCTTAAAGGGCAGATCACTGGGTAATGGGACCTGCAACAGCAGTGATGTTTCTACAGAAAAAGACCCCGACCTGGGACTCATGTTAAAAGCAGACGCTATCCGCTCTCTCAGCGAATGTGAACAGCTGGCCCGTCTGCAGGGTAATTACAGCGCCATGAGGTCACAGACATGTGCAGGTCTGCATATCGGCGCGTCGATGGACTCCTGCTAATGGCTCTTTGAATGATCAAACACTGTTTACAAGTTCAATCGGTTTGCAGCGGTATGACTCTTTCTCTGTCTTTTGCTTAAATGTAGTCAACCCTTCCCTTAGTAAGCCAGGGCACAGTTTTCTTGGTTCACTGCAATTGCACCAATCGGTTCATTTGATATATAACTGGAAAGGCATGCCCAGTAGCCATCAAATAACCTCACATGTAATAGATGTTTGTGAGAAAGGAAGGTGAACCACGAAAGAAGTCAAAATCATCCAATTGAGGCCAGCAGTTTTCTTTATTGGTATTCAAAATCTTAAAACGGCCTTCACATGAAATGATAACCTTATTGTGTCGGCCCCTGTGCTGATGAACAGTTTAAAGGAGCACAGAACGTGTGTCCTGCTGTGGTAGGTGTGTGTTTCTTGTCTGTTGGAATGCAGGGTATGGAATGTTACCATGAGTGGAATTCGAATGAAATAGGATGTGTTGTGTGGATATTTGAGGTGTTTGGCAGTTTGATGCTGGGGAGGAACCTGATTGGTTGCTTACCTGTGCTGTTGGTGTCAATTATCTTGAATATAGACTGTAGATACAGGGGTAAGGCGCACAGCGTAAATGGTTGCTTGCAAAGTTAATTTGTGATTGTTTTGAATTTGAGGTGATTTTGATGATTTTTAGGGTGCTCCAACAAGTGGCGTAACCGTCCCAGTACGCCGAAGAATTGTGGCTGGTTGAGTGCGTTACAGGTTGTGTAAACGCATCCTTGTGTTTGGGCACACCCAAACACAAGGATGCGTTTACACAACCTGTAACGCACTCAACCAGCCACAATTATCTTGAATATAGCATAGGTAAAAGCAGTGGGCGAAGTGGGAGGGATCTGAGGGGCACGACGTGCCCATGCCTTTTTTGATCTTTAAAAAACGTTCCCCAACTTTTTTTGGGGAAAGACAACCATCCTGGGATGGTTAATCCGGAGAGTTGAAATGCTTCAGCTGAAGTGTAAGGCAGGGAGTCTCCTGTGCTGTGAAATCAAAGACCTCAAAACAAATCTTCTTGCCGGGTCACCAGCTTGCCTGAAAAATTGTAAATGTGCACAACTGATTCATCTGTTAATGTAAAGGGTGCTTGGAAGCCGGTATTGGCTTTAAACCATGGAATCACTTGAAGCTTTCTGAACGCCCACCGCAACACCCACTGTCCACCCCTTTCATGCTAAGCATTGCGTGAAAGGGGGCCTTATTTACAAGGCAGCGTTAAGCCACGTTAAGTGGCTTAACGCTGCCTTGTAAATAAGGCAAAGCCCCTATCACCACAGAAACTTCACAAAAAGTGATGTTCTTGTGGAAATAGGGGCTTGTACATATGGCCCAAGGCAAGAGAACGAGGCAGAAGCAGAATCTACGCTACTAAAACGAACATATCCAGTTCAATCACGATACTGCGCTGATGTATGCCCGTTCAAGATATGTTTTTAACTTTTTAAGATAAACACGTACACTGACCAAGGAAACTGGAAGTTCCCTCACATATTAAACAAAGATTGGAGAGGTCTACCATCCACACGCACGATAGTTGCTTAAAGACTTTCAAACAGCTGGCACAAGGAAAGTTGAGGTGCTATTACTGACAAACAAGGAAGATAAGAGGCCTTCCATCACCGTTCCCCTTTACATTAAAAAGGAAGACTGGTAACCCATTTCCTGAAGCCAGGACCAGAATCAATATACCACACCAAAAGTGGTGCCCTGCCCTAAACCCTTACGAAAGGGTGTCAAGCAATATTCTTTGAAGCCGGTGACCCCAAAGAAACGGCAGTCCTGAGGAAGGTGCTACAGTATTTTGTGTTCCTTGCACCGAAACGCGTCGACGCACTTTTTTTGATGTAGAATCCAAGAAAGGTCTAGTGAGGAACTGATATGCACATATAAGTGGTACTTTTGACGTCACTCCTTGATCAATTTATGACCTCTGGATCAAGTAATTAATGGTGGTAAAGATATCAGCTAACCACATTCTGTAGGGGGTTGTTTATGTTCCTTATCGTGATCAAATGTAATCTTTGCCTGTGATCTTTTTTACCCTGTATGACTTGGATGTTTAATACTTAATTTTAACTTTTGAATGTATGTGATGAATTATAATGAATTATTATGACTACTTGCTTTTTGTTTTAAAATAATTCTTTCAAAGATCGTCCTTTGAAATTTTAATTAGTTAATTGGTGTAAACATTTCTCTATGTTTTAATTAAAAAGACTGTGAACGTTCGAATTTTAGTGTGGAAATTTAAATCCTTCTTTTCTTTTATTCTTTACTAGTTGAGTTTTCTAAATTTGATGATTGAATGCTTAGACAGAAAGGTACGAAAGTATAGTAGTCCATACTTGAGTGTGCACCCAGGGATTTCCCTTTGACTGCTTGTACATATGCCCAATGGTTTCCACAGGCTCCAAAGTTGGCAGCTCTGTCGCGTTCTAATCTAGGACCCAGATCGATACTGTGACCTTATGCCCCTATACGGCTATAATCCATTTATTCCCCTATATTGGCATAACTGATCAAATGCAATATTCAGAAACTCGTCTCTGGCCTCACACGATCAGAGCCACATTTCAGAATTGTGAAATTGATACTTGTATAGCACACTACTCACCCGCAAGGGTCTCAAGGCGCTTGTACGAATACCGCTGTGGAACCCATCCTGGCTTTCCCTGTGAGGCGTCCACTCCTGGGCACCCCCAAGGAGGAGGCCAGGCATCCTTAGCGTTGTGGGGGCCGTTGTGGAGATTAAGCAAGCTATTGCCCAGAGTTGCAGAGTGGGACTCCATATGATTGGAATAGGCACCGAGGCGAGAATTATCAGGTCCGTGGAATTTTGAGCCCAAGACCCGCCAAGACGAACCTGGGAAAGCCCCGCTTGCTATGTTTTGATTAGTAATAGAACTCTAATGAGCACAGAGAGACGATCACTTCCTAGTGACATCTTTATTGACGTCTTATGTCCAATAACTTACGTCAAACCAGGCACCTTTCAGGTATAAATATTACCAACGTTGCCTTAAGCAAACGCTGATGCAGCTGATCCTAACACGGCTGCTACTATCGCTACTGCTATCGCTGCCAACGAGCGAACGATGGTGTGGTGAACACAGGAGCTGAACAGCTGTCCCCCTGCAAAGCCCAGCAGATACAAGCTGCCCGCAGACGCTGCCCCTCCTCCTCTTTTGACGCGCTGAGAAAGACGCTGTCTTTTCTCCTGCTGAGAAAATCCAGCTCCGGCGTTTCCAGCCTACTTTTGCGAGTGACTGGGAACTAGTTATAAGCACCAGTTGAGTACGTTAGCCTAATGTATATATGAATGTATATATGTTTTATTCATTTTAAACCATTGTATGGCTAAGAAACCATATCAATGCTTTTACAGTATTATTTCGCACTCCTCATTTTACTGTACGCACTTTTTATTATAACTAGTCTTGCAATTGTGGCAATTCATTTCTCTTGTATGAGAAGAAAGACTGTTCAATAAATAATACCTTTTATTGAAAACGCCCATCTCTCTATTCTCTACATATTGTGAAAGTAATCTGCACAGAAACTGACTGAGTAAAATAACTGTCTATTGTTTCACACGACTCTAGAGATTGACTCTTATCTGAGGAGCAAAGTTGTCATGTTGCACGGTTGTTGGAAAACTGAATCCCTTCTTGTCTGTACCAAGGAAGCTGATCACTTCCTATTCAGTCAAGAAAGTTTCCAGTGACCTCTGAGCTAGTTGGTAACAAACCCACTTAAGTTTAGCATAGTCAGTGGAGACCTGGAAGATCTGCACTTCTACGTTGATACTACTGTTTATGTTATTCCAATGCGCAGGGCCTATTGGGAAAATAGGAACTACACTACATGGCGCCCAACGTTTGGTAAGGCGATAAACTAACGCAAGACGTTAGAGTAACTCAGTCGTGCATTTTTCACACAGACCCCTTTCTCCCGTAAATACTCCAATAGACGTCTGGAGTGGGTGAAAGGTTAAAATCCGCCCGACCTTAGTAGGAAGAGATTCCTATGTAAAGCTCTGCTTTATTCAACGTTGAAGGATACAGTGTTCCAAAATATTGTGCACCTAATCTTTGTCTCCTTGGAGACCTGTTCTGCAAAACCTTTCTGACAATAAAATGTCAGATTTAGAGAACGGAACCACTGCACCCGCAGTAAATGCGACTCAGCAGGGTCCCGATAATACTACTGAACCGGGTGCAATAATCATCCCGGCACATTTAAGAAAATCTATAACGTTAAAACTTATAGAAAATGGACTGACCACACAAGGTGGCACAGTCGTCTTCGTGATAGAGGCTCACGAATATCAGCAGACAGAGGTATTCTATTCATGGATAAAATTTCCAGCGGCAAACACCGCAACACACGAGTTCCACTACTATATAGTAGGGGATCCACCGGATGAATAAGCTCCTTTCGAGGAGATTGAAATCCCATTAAAATACCAAGAGCATTTGCTCTGGTTTAAAGGCGCCCTAAAACATAATGATCACATTACCAGGCTCGGTCCACTAGGTAGACCAGGAGCAACGTGGCCGGTTCTAGCCAGCTACACACCACATCCGGACATTGAAAAAATGTCTAGAGAAGAACTTTTAGCACAGCTAAAAACATTAATTAAAATACATAGACAATTAGTCCAATATGTAATGTGGACTGCTACAGTCCAAACAGCTGTTAATGTCCCACAGCTGACCCCTCATCAGGGGAACACAAATAAAATTACACCACAGAACATACAGTCATGTCTTGGTAAAACACCCATAAAACGGGAACAAATTCCTTTCTGGTTAGCGCAGAAAATTACTCAAATAGAGGCAGTATTTCCGAATACTACCCCTATTGAGAAACACAGGATTCTGACCATCTGCCTTCCAATGGGGGTCGCACCACACGTGGAGGACTGTGACACTTGGGGTACAGCCTTTGCTTCCATTTACATGAAAACACATGGTGTTCCGTCCATGGCGGTAATACCAGATGTCAGTTGACCGCAGGGATTCCCCCCTTTGACTAACGGTAATACCAGATGTGCCTAAAACAGATTCAGAATGAATACGGTCCAGAACCTGCTTTAACTCTTGGTATGAAATTACTGAAAGACTTCAGGCAGGTCTCGGCTATATTACTAGCCAATATAAAAGGAGAAGCAGCATCTGTGGCGATCCGCCAGAAGTTGAAGGAAACAGATATAACAGATCAACCAATTGAGCTTGCCAGAATCATAGAAAAATGCTATGAAGAATTAGGTAGAGACAGCTTGGGTGGAAAACCAGTAAAGCCCCAACTGCTCGAAAATCCTGAAAAATTATTTATTAACAATAATTCAAACACTCCTAAAAAGAGCTGGGATGGAAATAAACAATCCACTCCCAAGGAAAAAGTTTTCCAGTCCAGAGGAAGGTCTCCTCGACGGAGGGAAAGAACTCCGACTCGAGAACACCAGTCTCACCAGAGGGAGCCCTCTGAAAAAAGATACAACCTTAGAAATAGGGATAATTTGAAGAAGCCTGATAGATATCAAAGTATTGATACACGTCCCTCTCGATCTTTTTCGCAGAAATCGGAAAGAAGAGGACGGTCAGACCCAGGAGAGCGAATCAAGTCCAAAGACAAGGAACCTGCTCAAAGTAAAAAGTTACAATTTCAAAAAAAGAAGGTAGCCAGTATTAGAGTAATCGAACATGCCGAGAATACTGAGGACACAGTTGAAAAACGGGGAGTGGGCACAGACAACGTTAGACAGTGCAGCAGAAATCAGTATAGCACGCAAGATCCTGATGAGTCATCTGGAGACAGTGGACACGAATTAATACATTCAGGTTGAAACTGCCGACACCAGAGTTAGCGAGCCCCATAAGATATACGAAATAACATTGCGTATAGAGGGTGATAAGACGAGGAAAATAAGGGGTCTATTTTGGGATAAACTCTCAAAAGGCTATGAAATTCTGTTAGCTGAAAAAGATTGGCCCCCAGAGTTTGTCAGGGAGTGCCCTCGTGGCAAAGAAATGATTATGCCTGCCTTCTCGAATCACATTCCGATTCACAAAAAATATACATATGCAAGGAAATGGGCAGTAGCCCAGGCACCAGCATTATATAAAAATCATGTAGGATGGGATGAGGACTCTCCTCCTCACAAAATCCAGTTAAAAAGTCAACTGACTGCACAAAGGCAGTATCCCATTAAGCAAGAAGCTAAAAAACAAGTCAGGGAGATTTTAGATCAACTTGAATACCAGGGGGTGATTGAAACATGCACCTCTCAAATGAACAATCCTTTGTTTCCTGTCTCCAAACCAGACAATTCATATCGTCTAGTTTTGGACTACAGACACCTTAACGCATGTTGCAAAACATTTGCAGTACAAAATTCGCATAGTGCTGCACTAATGAATAACATAGTTAGGAAAAAATATAAAACGACATTAGACATTTCTAATGGTTTCTTTTGTCAAAATATTGCACCAGAAAGCAGGTATTTGACCGCTTTCTCCGTAATGGGGTCTCAGAAAAATTTCTGTAGGCTCCCACAGGGGTTCAAGAACAGCCCAGGACTATTCTCAGCTAGAGTAACAGAGTTACTACAAATGTATGATGATGAGGCATTATCTTATGTCGATGACATCTATCTCACAGACGACGACTTGGATACTCACTTGAAAAGAGTGAACACCATTATACTTGGGTTCGCAGCAGAGGGTTACAAATTCAACTTTAAAAAGTCCCGAATTGCCCATCTGACAGTATTATTTTTAGGATACGAATTATCAAGTGAAGGGAAAAGCCTAGCGGACAACTTCTTAGAGAAGTGCGCTGTACTCCAAGCACCGAAAACGCTGAAGAACTTACAATCGATTCTAGGCTTCCTGAATTTCGGAAGAATTTACATTCTAAATTACGCAGAGAGGGTTAAACCTCTCTACGAACTAATTAAACCTGATTTTAAACCAATCAACTGGACTCAAAAACACACAGCAAAAACAAAATTAGATACACGTGATAACACACGCAATCTTTTAATCCGAGTCATCCAGGAAGATGCAGATTCACTTACCTGACCTTTAATGAGGGAGAAAAGGTACCAATTTCAATTAAATCTCACTTGTACACACAAGCAGAAAAAACATTCACTCCTACAGAAAATACTGTGAAAGCAGTGCAGACTGCAATAGCTAATGAACGAGAACTAGCACATGGCAAAAGGATCACTGTCCTCACAGCGGAATCCGCCTTCGAGGCGCTATTCAGCCCAGTAAACCTGCCTACAGTGTCAATGGATCCGAAATGGATACAGTGTGTAAATTCTCTTGAAGCGGAAGATGTGAAATACTCTTTTGCCCCGCAATTCGAAAAACTGAATGATTTAAAATATGAAGAAGAATATCCTCTGCCAATCGAACTTCTGCCTCTCCCACAGTACGCCTGTATAATCTATACAGATAGATTTGTACAGCATTTCAACGTAGAGAGCAAATCCTACGATGCAGCCTGTGCGATTGTTAAAGGTTGTTGGCTGTGCGGTAAATTCAGACCGAAAATAACAAAAACTGAATCAGTAAAAAACTGTTCGGCTCAGAGAGCTGAAATCAGATCTTTAAAGATGGCGCTCGAAAATGCAGAACGTGAATTCCCGACACTAATAGTGTGCGATTCGCATTTTTGCGTCAACTCTTACAATAATAAGTTGCAGAGCTGGATTTAAAATGATTACAAAGATGACCCAGGTGCCACAATCAAGCATAAAATGCTTTGAAAACAGGTAGTTCTTTTACAGAAAGAACTACAAAAGACTCACGTGATACACACTCTGAGTCATCAACGTGATGGCGTTCACGTTGCAGGGAATTCATTGGCTGTTACAGCCACAGCGGAAGCAACTAAACCGGCTTCCGTAGCCACAAAAAAGCATTCAGAAAAATACATAGACGGGGAAACCATGCTGGCAGTAAAAACGTCCGTAAAAGGCGACTGTGCAGCACTACCCGTGAACTATCCACTCAATTATGCATACGTAATTGATGCAAACTTTTTCTCGAATCCCTGGAGTGGGGGATAGGGTGATTCCAAACACGAACCGGAGGGGTTTCCTATTACAGGAAGCACATATGGGGTTGGGTCTGAGACACCAAACAATCAGGGACTCTCTGAGAGAATTGCAATCAGAGTACTGGTGGCCGGAAATGAGTGAAGGAATTCATGATTTTGCTAAAAATTGTGAAGACTGCAACAGAGATCGCAGTGGAGAACCGGCCAGTGTAGTGTCAGGAACCCTAATAGAAAGCATAAGGCGATCTATCCGCGCAATCAAACAAGAGAAACGCGTCCCATTGTATATCATTAAGACAAAACCCACTTAAAAAAATGTGGCCCCAGCGCTCGGCTGACGCCAGAACGGTTATAAAAGATCTGCGAGTCTTTATCAGCACATACGCAATTGCCATGTTCCATTCTGACCAGGGTCCTGCTTTCAGCTCTCGAGCTTATAAGGAGGTCATGGCCAACATAGGAGTTGGATTGCGGTATTCTTGTCCGTCACACCCCGAAGGGAACAGTGTGGTAGAAAGAAAAAAACGGGACATAAAGCAATCTATAACAGCGAAGGTATTAGGTTCAGGTGCTGGGTGGGTCAAACATTTAATAAGTGTCCAGTTAAGTCTAAACAACTTGCCAAGAAATTCTCTAAAAGGTTTCAGCCCATACGAACTATTGTTCGGAACTAGAAGGCGAATTCAGGACTTAGATAGTCAGGTATCAGTGGTAGAAGATAAGAAAACAGACTTTGACATCAAAGATCGTTTGGCTGTTTTACAGGACTTGAATGAAACAAGAAAATCCTTAAGCAACATAAAGTTAAAGCAACAGCCAGCTACCACTGACGAGGCACCACCAGCCCCAGCAAGGCCTGTCTGGATTCCAAAGATTGGGGTCAGAGAAAAAATAGCGGTGAAGAAGGAATTTGGGCCTTCTTACAGAAAAGCAGTACCTGTCTTAGCAATCAACGGAACAAGATCAGTAGTACTACCGCCCCTTGCTGGTAAAAAGGAGAACAGAGTTGTATCAATCGACCTGGTAAAACCACAAGCATGTGGCCTATAATCAACAGTAGGCCCAGTGGACTCCCGAGAAACAACAGAATACCCAAATTTGCAACAATCCAAGAGGTTCAAACTGAAAGACTAATCACATTCGATAAGCCTGCAGTGCACAGAGAGGGACTATGCAATAATGCCATGGAACTCGTGCCTCTTGAAACACAGATTGAAACAGTTCGTCAAGAAACACCAGTCTACAATGATGTGGCATCAGAATGTGCTACCGAAAGACAAATTGAAAGAACAATTCCAACAATTGACAGAACTGCCTCTGGCTACTTCATCAATTTCGATAACTTTTCTGAAGATCAAAGCGACCCCGAAGTGATGCCAGAAACAAAGACTTTTAAAGAAAAAGCAACATAACTCTTTCATCAACTAAAAGAAATTGACCTTGTTTCACCATGGTTAGAGTTCTGGTTCGGTCTAGGTGCATTTTTCCTCCTTCTTTGGCTCATCATGGTACTTTGTTTGGGAAAATTCATTGAGGGAAAATACAGTACAATGGACACAGCAAGTCAGAACATCAACTTAGTCCTCAAACCACACAGATCATCCCACGTGAAGAAAAGAGAACTGTCAACAGTAAATGTCACAGCCATTCCAATACCCGGCGGGGTAGTATGGGAGAAAACTGACTATGAAATATATGGTCCGGTCGAGATCCTGAAGTATCCTCATCAATTGAAGGTTTCATTAAGTGACTTTGTAAAACCTAGTACATTCTCTGATGATTGGGACTTTGAAAGTATTAATAATATGATGTCTGATTTAGTAAAGTCAGCTAGATTCACAGATCATGATTATTTACAAGGTTCATCTAATTATGAGCAGATGTTCTGCTACACACACTATGGTGATCATTACTTGCATAAATCTGCACAACCTAGAAATGCTTTTAAGTATAACCAATGGGAACATTGTGCTACACCACCGAAAAGCAGTTCTAAAACATTCTATGAGAAATTTCATTACTTCTCAGGGTTTAACACCAGTGATGCAGAAACGTTTTATTACAAACTGTTGGATAAAACAGGATTGAAAACAATGCTGACAAATACTAAATTGATATATTCAGAAACATTTTATGAAAAAATGATGACATTTGGTTTTGATT
Source organism: Lissotriton vulgaris (assembly GCF_964263255.1). Lineage (NCBI taxonomy): Eukaryota > Metazoa > Chordata > Amphibia > Caudata > Salamandridae > Lissotriton > Lissotriton vulgaris. The sequence continues at coordinate 432,136,680 of NC_141696.1, read as the reverse complement.
ATTGGAAAAATAACATTGAAACAAAAACCATCTGGGGTACAAAAGAATGGCAGGTACAAGGCCTAGAAGCACTGTTTCGAGCCTGCATGATCCCAGAGCAAATAATGTTTTTAAATGAAACAATTCATCAAACAACTTGTCTTGGCCTAGCTAAGATCAAAGACCTTAACAAACCGTCTATTCCAAAGCCAATACCTGATAATGCTACAACAGATATTGAGATAGACGTACCCAAAATTTTACATTTAAACAGAACACATCCTGATTGGAAAAAGTGGTTAATCTGGCCTACTGACACAAACAACTGTCAAGATAGATTCCTGAATAAAACACAGGGGTTAAAAATGTCCAGACCAGACCCTAGATACTCCCAGAGACAACATCCAGGGATAGTAACAACATACAGTGTAGGGAAGCTGTGCCTTGAATGGCTAGAATCATCCACACTGGCTGAAATTAAGCAACACTTGTCTTTACTAAAAGATGGTGCTGATTTGCGCGATTTCATTTTGGGACCACGCAAACAGCGTCAAAAGCGTTTCATAGCTACCAGTATCTATGCGGTATACAACGAGGCTTGGAAAGTCACACAAATTGAAACAGCTGAAAAAATACGAGAAATTGATCGTATTAATTTGGAAAAATCACTTTCTGTAGTGGACAATGGGTTAATGACTCTGTCCTCCAGAATATATCACTGGACAGCATTGTATCATCTGCCATTGATATAATAGACAAAGACTTGCTAATGTTACAGCATGGCCAGTCGCAATTGCGTTCTATTGTACAGTTAGGCTGGACGCTGCAAAATCTTCGTTCAGGCTATGTGCCTTGGCGTGTAATCAACACAACGTCATTGTTTTCCATCTTTAACCTTACTGATAAACAAATCAGCTTGGCACAGAAAGGAGCAGACTATACAATCCTGAGCATCGAAAAACTTGAGAGATTACCATTGACAATGTCAGAAAGTCCTGTCATTGAATGGATAATACACGGGATTATCACAATTCCGATAACAACTTTCCGATTTAAAAATTGCCTTGAATATATACCTACTGGCCAGTATGAATGATTGGGTAAAGGATACATGGAAAGGGGCGACCACTCGGTCCCCCCGAACGTATGGCGGAGTGCCTCGATCCCCCCGGGAAGCCATTTTTGGGCGGGAAGCGCGTCTCAGCTGGTATGCCCGAAGCGGCGTAGCCGGGGCGCGCTTTTTCCCGCCCTAGAGTGGGCTGGCCTAGACACCGACGGAGCCAGCCCCGCCCTAGGGGCAGGCAGGGGCGGGTTTTCGCCCGCCCTGAAGACGGATAAAAAGAGACGCAAGACCAGAAGACGTCCTCTTGTTCTTGTGCTCCGAAGCTGCACCTCCTCGCTACACGTGAGCTCGGGACGGAACGAAGAGCCAATTTTGAGCGTTTTGATCTTTTTTCTTTGTCTTCTAGATACTTCCTCGGAGAGATGCCCAAGAAAGGCGCAAAGAGAATGACGACCGACCAGATGGTGCGGGCCCTTTGCAAAGAGATGTCCGACATAAAGAAACGGTTGGCGGAGCGAGACGGGGAGGAGGGTTCGGGCCCTGCGCCGGCTGGAGGGAGACCTAAGAGGCCGAGAAGGGTTCCAGCCGGTGGAGACGTCCCGGTTCCCTCTGCCCCGCTCGAGGCGCCGACCCCAGTACCGATGGAGGGGAATCCAATCCCCGTTGTCGTCACCCCGACTTCCAAGGAAGACATGCCCCCCGAGCTGGCAGCACAGCTAGCAGCATGGTTGGGGGATAGTAGTGATGGCGCCACGGCTGCCGAGGCACAGGCGCTGATAAAAGGGCTTCGTGAGAAGAGAGATGCAGCTAGAGTGACTGCGCCGTTGGCGGGAATAGACAAACCGCAAGCGGCAGATGCTGCGTCCAGTTCAGGTAAGCGGCCATTGCCGATTGCAAGGGACGAGTCAGCACCCTCTCGTAGAGAGAGATTGGGACAACATGTGCCTTTAGCTATAAAGGAAAAGATCTGGGCGGGGGAGTACGTGAATATTTTCTCCTTGCTTGTTGATCATTATGAGGTGGAGCATGTTAAAAGTCAGAAGGACCTAATGCATCCAAGTGTTTGGCGCGCAAAGATGGCCGCCTTTAAGGTAAATGAGAATATTGGCAACTGGGGCAATGCGTGGGGTATTTTTACATCAATTTTGGGGGAACGTAGGCCCGAGTTGCTTCCTGAGTTTCCCATTTATCAATCACGAATAATGGGTTACTCGACAGCGTATCAAGGTAACCATTGGTTTTGTTACGACAATCTGTTCAGGAAAGAAAAGGAACATAATAAGAGTTTGACTTGGGATTGTTATGATTCTGTAACATGGGATAAAATGAAAGAATCGGGAATGTTGAGAATGCCATTGGTTGGGAGCACTGTTGTTGATTACTCCCGCCAAAATGTGGGGACGCCCTTTCGACCAAGTTCGAGCACCGACGATCAGTCGAGGCCCGCAGGTAATACAGGGAGAAAGGGTTTCTGTTTTAATTTCAACAAAGGGAAATGTACCAGGCCTCCGGGATCGTGTAAATTCAAACACGAATGTAGTACGTGTGGGTCGTCCCATCCTGAGTCATCGTGCAGAGCCAGAACGGGTGAGAATGGGGGTAAGGGAGGCGCCAAACAGGTCTAAGCTAGTCCGAGGGGCGCCTTTACCAACCCCGATTGATACCTTGGCAATGATTCCCTGGCTCAGTGTATACCCGGATCGTACTTCTGCTGGGGTGCTGCGGAACGGTTTTACACATGGTTTCCGCATCCCGGTGGGGGACTTTCAGGGTGTAGGGATGTGCAAAAATCAACTTTCCGTTTTACAACATACATCTGTAGTGCAAGAGAAAATTCAGAAAGAAGTTAGCCGGGGACGGGTCGCCGGCCCGTTTAGTGTGCCCCCGGTACCGGATTTTGTTTGTTCTCCGTTAGGGGTGGTCCCCAAGAAGGACCCAGGTGAGTTTCGTTTGATCCATAATCTGTCAGCTCCACATGGTCTTTCTGTGAACGACGCAATTGATCCTGAAGTTTGTTCGGTGCGATACGCATCGTTTGATGAGGCAGTAGCCATCTTGAATCGCCTGGGGCCCGGGACGTTGATGGCGAAATCTGATATCGAGTCAGCGTTCCGGTTGCTCCCGGTACACCCAGACGATCAGCGTCTTCTGGGATTCGGGTTCCAGGGGTCATTTTACATGGATAGGTGTATGCCAATGGGATGCTCTATATCATGTGCTTATTTTGAGCAATTCAGTACTTTCCTGCAATGGGTGTTCACTAAGAAAACAGGTTTCCGAAATGTAATGCACTACCTTGACGACTTTTTGTTCCTAGGCCCCGCCGGAAATCCCGAATGTGCTCAGGCCTTAGCTGAATTCTGTGTGTTGATGGGTCATTTTGGCGTACCATTGGCACCGGGTAAAACTATGGGTCCCACGACTTGCCTCGAGTTTTTGGGGATCGAGTTGGACTCAAGGGAGGGGTGTTTCCGTTTACCAGCTAGCAAAGTGTTGAAATTCAGGGCAGCCCTCCAAGTATGTTTAAATGTATCTAAGGTTACACTGCATCAGTTGCAACAATTAGTGGGAAAGTTGAACTTTGCCTTGAGGGTGATCCCAATGGCTCGCCCCTTTTCCCGCTCAATTGCCCAAGCGATGGTTGGCCTAAAAGAGGGTCATCATCGCACGAGGTTATCGGCCGAGGTCCGCCAGGACATGCGGATTTGGTTAGCATTTTTGGCGGACTTCAATGGCCGAGTCGTCTGGAACAAGCCAGCCGTGTCCTCCGAAGAGCTTGGGCTATGGACAGATTCAGCAGGAAGCATAGGCTTTGGTGCCATCTTCGGCACAAAATGGTCGGCACAAAGGTGGCCCCTATGGTGGCACGAGAAAGGGCTGACGAGTAATATTGCCTTCCTTGAACTATTTCCCATTCTGGTGGCCCTGAGAACCTGGCCAGAAGGGTTCAGAGATCATTCTGTCGTGTTCTGGTCCGACAATATGACCGTGGTAGAATGCATCAATAGTCAGGCAGCCCGTTGTAAATTGATTTTGAGGCTGCTCAAAGAAATTGTCTTACTGTGTATGCAACTGAACGTGATATTCAGAGCAAAACATGTCCCAGGGGTGATGAATCAGGCTGCTGATGCACTGTCTCGTTTTCACATGCAGGCTTTCTCGGGTTTCCTTCCTTCAGCGGACCCAGAGCCGGCACCCTTCCCCGAAGCTCTCTGGTCTCTCGGTGCCCCGAACTTCGTCACCTCGTGGGAGAGAGTCTAGCACCCAGGACAAGGAAGGCATATGAAGGGGCGTTTCAGGCCTATTTAGCCTTTTTGGGGGCAGAGAGAGGGGGACTTTGGGGTCAGGAAGAGTGGGTAGTATTTTTTCTGATGTCCTTACGTAGGGCTGGGAAATCGGTGGCTACGGCCCAAAGGCATCGTGCCGCCATTTCCTTCGTTGCCAGGGCCCATGGCATCCAGGACCCGACAGCGTCTTTTTCAGTACAAAAGGCGCTGCGTGGGTGGCAACGCCTAGAGGGTCGCAGAGTAGACGTAAGACGACCGATAGGTCTGGATAGGTTGTCCCAGTTACTGGCCACACTCCCTAACACATGCTCGTCTCCTTTCGAGACCTGTTTGTTCCGGACTGCATTTACGCTGGCATTTCACGGGGCTATGAGAGTTAGTGAGCTGGTTGCAAGGAACAAACAAGATGTGGCGGGGGGCTTGTGCAGGGAACATGTTCAGATCAGGGGCGATGCGATGGTTGTCTCCTTTCTCAGGTCCAAGACCGACCAAGATGGGAGGGGGGACTGTACGATCATTCGCAGGATCCCCGGGTCATCCATGTGTCCGGTACAGTGCTTAGAAGATTACCTAGCACGAAGGGTGGCATCATGGGGGGGGGCATTGTTGAGGCATGCAGACGCCACCCCGCTGACGAGGTTTCAGTTTCAGCGGGTGCTTGCAATGACCATTGCCGCAGCGGGCTTGGACCCGGGCGAATTTGGGACCCATTCCTTTCGAATAGGGGCTGCCACTGAAGCTACAGCCAGGGGTCTTAATGTAGAACAAGTGAAACGTGTGGGGCGCTGGTCCTCCAATTGTTATAAAAGGTATGTGCGATTGCACATGTTGTGAAGCTGTAATCATGTACTCACGCTTCTTGTCTTTTGTTTGTTTTCAGTTGCGCAAGCCTACGCGGCAGGGCGGACTGTGCAGTCGACCCAACACCAGGCCAGCGGTCACGCATCACCGGCTGAGGGAAAGGAGGTGTGGGTCGTAGGCCACTCATACGTGAGACGGGCCGCAGACGTATTCAAAGCAGGTGACATGATTCACGTACCTGGGGAATACGGGTACAGAGTGTCCTTCTACGGAAGAGGCGGTCTCTGTATTGACCAGTTTCAAGCATTTTTTGAGGGTTTGTTAGAGCGGATGAGGTCACCGCCGTCCATAGTCATAGTGCATTTGGGGGGCAATGATTTGGTCACCACCGGTAGACGACTTCTCCTGGAGGCTATGCTTTCCACGGTAAGTTGGTTAGCAAGGAGAGTTCCGGGGTGCATAATTGCGTGGTCTCATATGATCCCACGAAAAGTGTGGCGGGGGGCTATCTCGATCCCTGCTTTGAATCATTCCGTTAGAAAATTGAATAACAAAGTGAGTAGGTTGTTCCGTTCCAAGACATTGCATTCGATCTCGCATAGTTGTATTAATGATGACAGTATGTATTTGGGGGATGGTGTGCATTTGTCGAGGGTTGGGAATGAGTTACTCATAGGAGACTTCCTAGCTTGGTTAAAATCGTTGAAACATGACCTTTAGGTAGGAGTTTTGTGGGGGGTCCGGATAGCCGGTCAACTATCCGGACCTGTGGCGGTAAGGTCATGATCGGTGAGCACTAATTGGTAGATCCCTATGAGTGGGCGTCACCCAACACGGATGGGAGCGCTCGGGAGAGGTGGCCATTGGCCCCTCAATGGGGAGGCGGTCCCGTCTAAGGGCGGGTCGCCGGAAGTAAAGGAAAGGCGGTCAAGGCCCCTTCCTTTGTAGGAGGGGTTACAGCCCCCTCCTGGGGAATTTCCCGGGGCCAGTGTCATCTGCGACGGCAGATGCGGTAAGTTGTGTGGGGTGGGGGGAGGTCCACGATACCTTCTAGATACCACACACAAGTCTTCGAACGACCTTTAAATGGCGTCGAGTCTTAAGTGCCCCCGTCAAGTCAAGGGAAATTGTTAGTAGTTGCACTTGAGGTAAGCCTCTGTGCTGTCGCCCCTCCCAAGTGGGAGGGGTAAGTCTGGTTAGGGATCTTGACACCGGTTATGACCTTGCCGTTGGCCCTTAAACGTTAGGATGTACAATTTCAGTGTTTCTAGAGAATGTTTTTTGTAGGATGCTAGTTCGGCTAGGAGAACCTCTGTATTAGAGACTATGTTAAGGTTAGCCAAACATCGCAATGTGATAATGAAATTGTACATAACATGAAACGTTTAATGTCTTAATTTTTTGTTTTAATAAATACGGCCGGGATGGTTACTCCATCCCACATCCAAAAACTTTAAGAACTGTTTCCGGTTTTCCTCCTTTTGGGGATTGTGTTGAGAGGGGGTGGCGGGTATCTCAGCCATATGGAAAGGGGCGACCACTCGGTCCCCCCGAACGTATGGCGGAGTGCCTCGATCCCCCCGGGAAGCCATTTTTGGGCGGGAAGCGCGTCTCAGCTGGTATGCCCGAAGCGGCGTAGCCGGGGCGCGCTTTTTCCCGCCCTAGAGTGGGCTGGCCTAGACACCGACGGAGCCAGCCCCGCCCTAGGGGCAGGCAGGGGCGGGTTTTCGCCCGCCCTGAAGACGGATAAAAAGAGACGCAAGACCAGAAGACGTCCTCTTGTTCTTGTGCTCCGAAGCTGCACCTCCTCGCTACACGTGAGCTCGGGACGGAACGAAGAGCCAATTTTGACCCACCCACCAGCCCCTGAGGACAGCAAGTTGTTGTGCAATAAAGTGAATTTATAAGTTTGTTCTTTCCATTTCGTTTACAGGCTGTGAAAGTATCAGTTTGTTGTTGATCATAATAAAGTATGGTGAATATCGTGTAGGTTGTTATGATTAAAATGATTTGATGTAGTGTTGCATTTTATGCATGTTCTTTCGGTCGTAGCGACCAATGTTTTCATAGGTTTGAGTAAGAATTGTCGTATTTATTTTTTGGTAGGCGGTAAGGTCATGATCGGTGAGCACTAATTGGTAGATCCCTATGAGTGGGCGTCACCCAACACGGATGGGAGCGCTCGGGAGAGGTGGCCATTGGCCCCTCAATGGGGAGGCGGTCCCGTCTAAGGGCGGGTCGCCGGAAGTAAAGGAAAGGCGGTCAAGGCCCCTTCCTTTGTAGGAGGGGTTACAGCCCCCTCCTGGGGAATTTCCCGGGGCCAGTGTCATCTGCGACGGCAGATGCGGTAAGTTGTGTGGGGTGGGGGGAGGTCCACGATACCTTCTAGATACCACACACAAGTCTTCGAACGACCTTTAAATGGCGTCGAGTCTTAAGTGCCCCCGTCAAGTCAAGGGAAATTGTTAGTAGTTGCACTTGAGGTAAGCCTCTGTGCTGTCGCCCCTCCCAAGTGGGAGGGGTAAGTCTGGTTAGGGATCTTGACACCGGTTATGACCTTGCCGTTGGCCCTTAAACGTTAGGATGTACAATTTCAGTGTTTCTAGAGAATGTTTTTTGTAGGATGCTAGTTCGGCTAGGAGAACCTCTGTATTAGAGACTATGTTAAGGTTAGCCAAACATCGCAATGTGATAATGAAATTGTACATAACATGAAACGTTTAATGTCTTAATTTTTTGTTTTAATAAATACGGCCGGGATGGTTACTCCATCCCACATCCAAAAACTTTAAGAACTGTTTCCGGTTTTCCTCCTTTTGGGGATTGTGTTGAGAGGGGGTGGCGGGTATCTCAGCCATATTAAGTCAGCATGGAAATTACCATACACACACACATGCTACAGTGACAGCAACAAAAATGTATTTCTTAGTGGTGAAAACTGTAAACATTCACTAAGCGGTATACTTTTGTGCCAGGGTATTAATTTACACGGAGCCTGTGAAGGTAATTCTAACAACCTTTCATGCCAACAACATGTCACACCTGCAACGCAGATAGAGCCTTTCTTTATGCAACTCGCAAATGGGAGTTACATTCTAATAACGGATCACAGCTGTTGTGGCCTTTTGCCAGGGAAAGCCTATCTCGTACACGTAACTTCCATGGTCAAATGCTGTATGCAAGCATTGTTTCCGAGCGGCCCTGGAGACATAGAGACTCCCATTTGGCCTAGTTTGAATTTCTCTTCTATACGAATTGATACTTTAAGCAGAATGAAGTCTGTGCTTTTGCAGACAACAGTGCCCGTAACGTCATCAAAAGAGACGTATGATCTCCTACTTGCAAGGACGGCTACGGAGATACATGACCTTTTATCAACAAATTGCCCCGTGCATTTCGTAGAAATGCTTAGCCAAATTCTTAACATGTCTAGTGCCATAGGCATCCCAGGCGTATTTAAGACCATTTTTACGGGTCTAATAACACCATTCAAAGCAATTCTGGGCATCATTCCCAATTTTCTCCATTCAGTCTTTGGCGGCATCCCCCTTATTTTGGGACTTGTAGCAGGCATTTTATTTTTGACCCTCCTGCTCCGATATGGCAAGCCAAAGCTCAGACATGACTCCGGCAGGAATGGAAGAAACAATCCTAGCTGTGCGCTACCGGGACAGAATAACTAAAGTCCTTGGATTGGCCAGGCTGAGAGATCTAAACATGACCTGGTTCCTTTCATTCAGACCTATATGGCAATCCTGCATCTTACCTGTACTTCGATGTATGCTATGCGGAGATGAGTGCGTGTTGGACATCTGTCTTGCACTTCCATCAGCAGTACCAATGGATATCGATACTTTGCTCAGTCCGATAACGGCTCACGCATTGTGTTGTCCCCAGCGGCTACCAATCCTGATGACGGCATTCGTTGAGACTCCTGTGCTACGACTAGGTGGTAACAGTGGAGCGAGTGACAAAAGCAACATCACCCAGGTACGACCATCTGTGAGCATTTCTGATCCAGACTTTGATGATAGCAATCATTCTCACACCTGCCAAGTTACAGCACTATCGAACTTGATCGAACTGTCACCTGATTTTGTAGACCAATTTTTTGAGAGCCTGTCTGATATGATGTTCTCCCCTGAACAGAAACAATAGCTTTTGAAAAGCATTCCGACACACAGCGTTCCCATGAACTCTGAATTCGGCCTTCAGTTTTGATCAACAAAAACTGCTGAAAAGCGTTGGAAGACTATTCCCCCGTTCACCAAGAATTTTTTGAATTGAACACTTTTTGAAAATATTTACTTTTTTCTGGCACGAAATTCTTAAAGTAGAACTATTCATAAAGAACAGAAGCTTCTATTTTTAGGTAAATCTAGAGACATAATAACTTTACATCAGCCTCTAGCACATTTTACGGAAATGCATTTATATGTGATGAAATTATCTCGCCCTTCTTTTCTGTATTAAGAGATGTTTCATGTGTAATTTTTTCGCATAATCGTTCATTTAATACATATGCTATAATTTTTGAATGATTCCTATGCTTAACAGACGTACAGTACCTATATTTTCACATATTTCAAATACGCCTATTTCAAATGCGAATATGTATTTTGGGGTGGGCAATGTTACACATGCATCTTATTGCTTTAGTTTTAGTAATTTGATGGACATAAATTCGTGGAGTGGGTGTTGCGTTCTAATCTAGGACCCAGATCGATACTGTGACCTTATGCTCCTATACAGCTATAATCCATTTATTCCCCTATATTGGCATAACCGATCAAATGCAATATTCAGAAACTCGTCTCTGGCCTCACACGATCAGAGCCACATTTCAGAATCTCTTCCTCTGCAACTTCCTTTGCAGCTCATTAGTGCAAATGACACAGCAGAAGCCACTATCTAAGATTCCTAGATTACACTCCGAGTTCTTCAACAAGATAAAACTCAGCAACCTGGGAAAGCCTCGCTTGCTATGTTTTGATTAGTAATAGAACTATAATGAGCACAGAGAGACGATCACTTTCTAGTGACATCTTTATTGACGTCTTATGTCCAAAAACTTACGTCAAACCAGGCACCTTTCAGGTATAAATATTACCAACGTTGCCTTAAGCAAACGCTGATGCAGCTGATCCTAACACGGCTGCTACTATCGCTACTGCTATCGCTGCCAACGAGCGAACGATGCTGTGGTGAACACAGGAGCTGAACAGCTGTCCCCCTGCAAAGCCCAGCAGATACAAGCTGCCCGCGGACGCTGCCCCTCCTCCTCTTTTGACGCGCTGAGAAAGACGCTGTCTTTTCTCCTGCCGAGAAAATCCAGCTCCGGCGTTTCCAGCCTACTTTTGCGAGTGACTGGGATATCGAGTTCTGAGAGGAGATACCAGACCTCCAACATTCTATTCAAGAGGTATGGTGTTGACTAAACCCTTAGAGAGAATTCTTGAAGCAAACCTTGGCAAAACCAACTTAACTAAAACTGCTACTTACTTACTCCCTTCCAAGTATTAGGCTTAGGTCAGGTACACTGGGGTAGGCGTAGTTAGAAGCACCAGTTGAGTACGTTAGCCTAATGTACATATGAATGTATATATGTTTTATTTATTTTAAACCATTGTATGGCTAAGAAACCATATCAATACTTTTACAGTATTATTTCGCAATCCTCATTTTACTGTACACACTTTTTATTATAACTAGTCTTGCAATTGTGGCAATTCATTTCTCTTGTATGAGAAGAAAGACTGTTCAATAAATAATACCTTTTATTGAAAACGCCCGTCTCTCTATTCTCTACATATTGTGAAAGTAATCTGCACAAAAACTGACTGAGTAAAATAACTGTCTATTGTTTCACACGACTCTAGATATTGACTCTTTTCTGAGGAGCAAAGTTGTCATGTTGCACGGTTGTTGGAAAACTGAATCCCTTCTTGTCTGTACAAGGATGCTGATCACTTCCTATTCAGTCAAGAAAGTTTCCAGTGACCTTGAGCTAGTTGGTAACAAACCCAATTAAGTTTAGCATAGTCAGTGAAGACCTGGAAGATCCGCACTTCTACGTCGATACTACTGTTTATGTTATTCCAATGCTCAGGGCCTATTGGGAAAATAGGAAGTACACTACAGCTCAGGCCCTTACACCACATCCTCTCCCGGGAATATTGTGTGACTATTGTCTACTTCGCCAGCCCACGGTGCATATAAATAATGTTTCTTTATCTCTTTTTTTGTCCATGGGGAAAACATTTTTCTCCTACACTCCATGAAGTTTGGGGATGTTCCATTCCCCTCCCCAAGCTGAAAAACACAGATATTCCTGCTCTTTTGTGTCAAAAATGAGATTTTAAATTCTAGCAAACTCTTCAGTTTGTGGGCATTCAAAAACTCGCAAGGCAAACAAGCATTGGAAATGCAATAGGTCTCGCATCATTAGAGTTAGTGCTTTTAGAATTGTTTATGGGGTTTTTTTTGTAAATCTTTAGCATTTTTGTTTCCTGTAGCCAATGCTAAAGAATTACAAATAAAATAAGTTCTCTGGCACTTGAAGTACTTCTCTGTGTCTATTTCATTTCTACTGTTGGCGATTAAATTTGGGAACACCACTCGGGTTACTTTTATAAACAACATATTTACAGCCTTCCGTGGCTGATCTGGTCTACACAATACCGGATTCTACTGAAAAACGCAAAATAATCAGTATACGATCTCAATATTTATAGTTACAACACAAAATAAATAAAGCAAAATGTGGTGCATGATCCAGTTGAAAAACGAACATCTTGAAGTAGTCAAATTTTAACTGTTTGCAACTGACAGTATTCTGAAAATAAGTATTTAGTTTGGAATTCTAAAAATAAGGAGTTCTTAAAAGCACTGAATGACGACCACATCGGCAATTCTAAACGAATGAAATATGCAACTTACCAGCTGGATATCTGAATGACGGAAAGGCACCACGATACGTGAGTGGGAAGCTTTCAGTCTACTACCGCTGGGGTTGGTCATGGGGGAGAGGGTGCAAAGACTATACATTCGCCGCATGTACAGTCCATTTATAATTAAGTGGTACTCTCGGGTTCTAATTTAACGCATGGTTGCAAAGGGAACCTATGGGATGCGAGTCTGAAACACAGGCAAAATAAACACGCCAATTTCATTTAAAAAAATGTAAACGTGGGCTCAAAAACTAAGCAAACTATTTGTAGTTGCCTCTGTCCGAATTGGCATAAAAGGTCCCACACACTGTGACTCCTTGGGACCTTGTGAATCTCACAGTCTACCAGTAGGCACAATATGATCCACAACCCCGCATCCACTTTAGGCAGACCATGTGTGTAGCGATTAGAAAACTTTCAAATGCAAATGATCCACGTATAGAGAACTACGAGGAGTTACCCGTTCAACGTGCCAAACGCTTGGTATCATCATCCAAAACTCGCCCCTCCAACTGAGCAGCTATAAAATAACAAGCTTCTGTGTTCTGCGACACGGCGGGCAGGGGAGGGGGCGGAGCGGGGAGAGGTGCGACACGGCAGGCAGGGGAGGAGAGTAGGAGGAGGAGGGGGAGGAGAGTAGGAGGAGGAGGAGAGTAGGAGGAGGAGGGGGGAGGAGAGTAGGGGAGGCACGGCCTAGCGGCCGTGCACCCAAGAAGTGAGGGGGCGGAGCTTTAAGTGGTACTCTCGGGTTATAATTTAACGCATTGTTGCAAAGGGAACCTATGGGATGCGAGTCTGAAACACAGCCAAAACAAACACGCCAATTTCATTTAAGAAAATGTAAACGTGGGCTCAAAAACTAAGCAAACTATTTGTAGTTGCCTCTGTCCGAATTGGCATAAAAGGTCCCACACACTGTGACTCCTTGGGACCTTGTGAATCTCACAGTCTACCAGTAGGCACAATATGATCCACAACCCGCATCCACTTTAGGCAGACCATGTGTGTAGCGATTAGAAAACTTTCAAATGCAAATGATCCACGTATAGAGAACTACGAGGAGTTACCCGTTCAACGTGCCAAACGCTTGGTATCATCATCCAAAACTCGCCCCTCCAACTGAGCAGCTATAAAATAACAAGCTTCTGTGTTCTGCGACACGGCGGGCAGGGGAGGGGGCGGAGCGGGGAGAGGTGCGACACGGCAGGCAGGGGAGGAGAGTAGGAGGAGGAGGGGGGAGGAGAGTAGGAGGAGGAGGGGGGAGGAGAGTAGGGGAGGCACGGCCTAGCGGCCGTGCAACCAAGAAGTGAGGGGGCGGAGCTGGGGGAGGCTGTGAGAGAGAGAGTGGGCAAGGCAGGCGGCTGGGGGCATGTGCACGCGCTTTTAAGCTCAATGCGCATGCGCATTGAGCTTAAATTTCACGGGCACTGCAAGGAATCGCCACGATTCCTTGCATGTTGGTTAAAGAGTGTTTAAGCCCCCATAGTCTCGCAAGCTCGATGCGCATGCGCATCGACAGGCGAGACCTAAAAATGACTTGTTCCTGTGACTCCTCACACGTATGTGAGGCTTACTAATGCATAATTGAACACCATTGTGGTGTAGAATTAGAGTAGAAAACCATTTATGCCTGTCAGGTATTCTTTTGTGGATTCTTGACAGAAGTCAAAACTGGCCTTTTGAACCATAAACCTAAGTTCATGGAGTAAATGGCTTTCTATTTCAGGCCCTCAGACGTTTGCTCCTGCAATCTAAGTAAGAGTAAGTCTTTTTCAAGAGTGAAAAATAGTTAGAGGGCACTCCACAATTCATGGGTACACGAATAAAGTACGCAGGAAAAAATCTTTTACCGATGCTGAAAAAAAGAAAAATGAAAATGTCCAAATTAATATTTCTGGCTGACCTTCTCTTTTTATTAATTTATTTTGATGTTCAGACTAGAAGTGAAATGAGCTTGATTTGCGAAAGTATGATTGTGTTTATTCCTAAGAGAATCCTGTAGTGGAAATTATACACACGCAGTGGCGGCTTGCAAAGGGAGTGCTGCGGGGTAGTGGGCGGGGTGGGGGAGGAGCAGGGTGGAGAGATATTGGAGTCAGACATACAACGGACAGGAGTAAAGTAAGCAGCTGCGGTCGGTAGTGGGAGTACCTGCCAGGCGATGACGTGGGGAGGGGCAGGGTGGGGGGTGGTAAACTATAGATTACGGAGGTTTACAGGTAAGTAAACGCATAAATAAATAAAACAAATTTCATTGCGCGCACTGCATCACATTTGGGGATGCAGTGCACGCAACGAAATTCATTTTATTTATTCATATGTTTACTTACCTGTAAACCTCCCTGATTCATAGTTTACTACCCCTCTCCCCAAGTCGCCCCCGGCAGGTACACCCACTACCGACAGCGGCTGAAAGTAAGTAAATAAATAAATAAAACTATTTACCTTGCGCTCGCTGCATTGCCAACTCGACGATGCAGGGAGCACAAGGTAAATAGTTTTTTTTCTTTACTTACTTTACCCCTTTGGCCGTCGTATGTCCGACTTCACTACTTCACCTCCCCACCATGCCCCGCAGCACTCCCTCTGCGAGCCGCCACTGTACACACGGAGCAAATTACCCTACCAATATGTTGTGGAAGACTATGAATTGCAACTTCTTTAACATTTTAAAGCTGTTTGCAAAGCAATGTTTTTTTTTTTTATCTGAATGTAATTTGCTCACACGGAAATTGTGTCACTATGGTGGAATTTCCATATGAGCAAAACGTCAGGTTGTGGTAGGTTTGTGGACGATTCTGTGTGGGTGCATCAGTACAAGTCGGTGAATAGCCACAAGCCCTTACGCTTTTGGCCATTCACCAATATTTACAAGTAAATTTCTTACTCTATAATAGTTGTCAATTTTCGCCTGACAAGGACATTAGAATATGCATGACTGTGGTGTGACAGGTGAAGGAACAGCCGCAAAATTCATCGGGTGTAGAGGAGAGTGTTTATATTTCCAACAAAGAAAAAATATACTTAAGCGTGAAGTAACTTTAGATTAGAACATTGGAATGTTGGGAGCTCCATTTAAAACAATGGAGTGCTCTGGGCTTATAATGGCTGGTATAAGCCTGGAGCTCCAACATTCCAATGTTTCTTTGTTCACAGCTCTGGCTGTGAACAAAGGCTTCGGGGAACCTGAGGGGATTCCAATCCCCTCACGCTCCCAAAAGGCTTTGTTTTTTTTGTTAGAACATTCTGTCCTCTAGTGACAGAATGTACTTATAGCCTTATAGCCCTTCGTAGATGGGCTATACCGCTATTAAAGTCCCTCTCCCTTGTTAACCCCTTTGCTGCGGGGGATATTCCCCCACTGTCCTGGGGGGGGGGGGGCGCACACGCTCACATGCTCACATGCTCATGACGAGCTGAGCTCGTCATGAGGCACGGCGCTCCTGTGCTCATGACGAGCTCAGCTCGTCTCGGCCACACCCGTTCCTGTGGAACGCTCAGCACAGCAGGGGAATTATCCCCGCATGCGAGCGTTCCACGGCTCATGACGAGCTGAGCTCGTCATGAGCACCGGAGCATCGTGGATCATGATGATCTCAGCTCGTCATGAGCATTCAAGGAGTTAAAGGCACTCGCTTTCGGCTCGGGCCTTTAACGCTGGAGAGGGCCTTTAATAGCCGGTATAGCCCTCTACGGCTGGCTATAAGGCTATATTATGTTTCTGTTCACATAAATGTATACATATTAGTTTTTGGGTGAATATCCGTGCAAAAATGGATATACACTTATGGACCTGAGGGTTTTGAAGAACTCTGAGTACTCCTTGAAATCTATATGGATTTCTTTAAAGTCAGACATTTATTCCCACCATAAGCAAATGGGTTAAAATGCTTTAAAAGGCTATTAGCAATTTATTAGTAGGGCAACCAGTTTTATGGTATTTTTTTTAACATTTCCGTCTATATTTATCCATATTTATGCTATTCTTTAATGCAAGTTCTTTGAGATAACGCTATTGCACTGTATACTGCTGAAACCTTTTGGACATTCAAATTCAAGTTGTTAGAATTGGGGGTCTCTGGTTGGCACAGGTAGGTACTTGTGACAAGCAGGGACCATCTCCTCTAGTCGGGCAAGGGAATTACCCTCTTAAAATAACCCCTGCTCACCCTCTGGGTGGTGTGGCGCGAGCAGTCATGGCTAGTTCAGAGGCGATGTAAGTTACGCATTTGTGACCAAATACAGTAACCCAGTGACAACACTACAAATGGACACCACACAAGGTTTTATATAAAAAAATCAGTATACTTTATATAGAATTATCACAAGACCAATAAACGACAAAAAGTATCCACAGTACTTTTACATTTCAAGAGTTCTGGTTAAAAAGGTGTAAATCAAAGTTCTGTGCGAGTCAGTAGCCTTGTCCGGCTACGGCTTGCTGAAAGAACACAGAGTCTAACAAATCCAGCGGACCTCGGCGGTCCGGGCCCACTCAAATGTTGACAGACTCAAACACAGTATCTTTTCCTTGAGGCGGCCGGCACGGGTGTGCAAGCCGGTTCTGGTGTTCGTCGCGTTGTAGAAAAATAAAGCGTTGCAGGTCAGGGTGTCCCTTCCGTTGTGGTGCAGGCTACGGCTCGTTGACGGCGTCAGTGAGCTCAGAGCTTGCATTGCTCGGGGCGGACATTGCTCATTGCGGTGCTTCCAGCTTTATGGTGTGGCGTTCGAGGCGGAGTTCGGGAGCTAGCGTCGGTCAGTCCGGCCGGCAGTGCGAGTTGGGCGGTGCGTCACGAAGTGTGCGAGGCGGTGTCCAACTCCGGTGCGGTTCAAAGCACGTACTGGGCACATGTGTGCCCAGTACGTGCTTTGAATTTGTATGGTGCCAAGGCCTCTCCCGCCTAGCACCTGTAGAGGTTTTAGGGTTCTCCTCTATACTGGTAGCACCGTCCTATCACCACGCAATTTTATCCATCACCCCATACTTTAAACCGCACTGCTTGAGCACCCCATCCATGCACACCCCAAAACCCACAACAGATCGCAACCAACTCCGGTGCGGTCACAGGAGTCGAAGTTAGCAGCAGTGACCGAGTCGGTCAGACCAGTTCAATCCGATGTAGCGAGGCGTTGCACGTTGCGGTGTCCTTCCAGTCGCGGTGCAGGCTACGGCTCGTTGACGGCGTTGAGACTGAGTTGGTGAGCGCAGAGCTTGCGTTGTTCGAGGCAGACGTTGCTCAGTGCGGTGCCAGCAGGACACAGGGCCGGTCGTGAGAGTCGGTCACAGCTCCCTGCCTCTGTAGCCACTGGAACAGTAGCAATTCACAAAGGCTGGTGAAGTCCACTGGTCCTGGGACTTCGGTCAGGGTGCAAGCTCTCTTCCAAGCCCTTGGAGATCTTTTTAGCACAAGTTGAAAAGCAAAGGTAAAATCCCCAAAGTCCTTTCTCCTCCCTAGGCAGCCAGGCAACCACTGCAGGCCAACCCCCAAACAGCACTCAGCTTCGGAATAGTCACTCCTCAGTTTCTTCAGGTTCCTTCTCCTCAGCAGAGGTTTCTTCTTGTCAGTTCCAGGAGTGATCTAATTTCATGGGCTCAGGGTCCCAATACTTATACCCCAAAATCTTTTGTTCTCTGAGGAGAGAGGGGCCTGTGCCCAGTTCAAGCCAGTTCTGAAGCGCTCTGTTTACCAGACTTCTTCTTTTCCTTTCACAGCACAGAACAGGCACATCAGACGCCCCACAGGAGGTGGAGCCAGCATTGTGGAAGGCAAGTACAGTCCAGGAGCACTTGTTGACAGTCTTCCTTCTCTTATTTCAGTGTACAGGGCAGAGACATAAGATGCACCACAGGGGGTGAAGCCAGCACTGTGGGGGGTGGGCACAGTTCAATTCAGGTCCCAGGTGCAACTCCTCCCTCCCATCTGGTTGCAGATCTCCCTATTCACCACCGGGCTGTCCCAGCCTGTCTCCTGGAATTCCCCAGTCCTGTCACACACAAACCCAGACAAGTAACACACAACCTAGCAGAGGCAGGCTTAAGTGGTTAGGCAAGAAAATACCTACTTTCTAAAAGTGGTATTTGCAAACACAGAATATTAAAATAAACTTCACTAAAATATGTATTTTATTAGTCTGAGTCCAGGCATACTAAACTCGAATTTGTACCATGTTCCCTGAGTCTGCTAGGATTATAAACATGTAACAATCCAGCAGCCCATTCTATCCTATGGGGAACAGGTAGCCTTGCAATAGTGAAAAACTAAATGGCTGTAATTCACTATTAGGACATGCCACACACATCAGGGCTTGTCCTAACTTATACTTACAATGCACCCTGCCCTTGGGCCTACCATAGGGGTGACTAATATGAAGAAAAGGGAAGGTTTAGGGACTGGCAAGTGGGTGCACTTGCCCAGTCAGCATGACAGTACCAGACTGCACGCAGGCTCTGCAATAGCAGACCTTAGACAAATTTTACAAGGCCGCTTCTGTGGGAGGCACAATCAGTGCTGCAAGCCCACTAGCAGCATTTGGATTTACATGCCCTGGGCACACTTAGTGCACTGTACTAGGGTCTGATAAGTAAACCAAATATCCAATCAGGGAACCACTAATCAATACATCAATTTACAGTAGGGAGCACTTGCACTGTGGCACTGAATAGCAGTGACACAGTGCCCAAAGCATCTAACACCAGAAAAACACATGAGGCAACAGCAAAAAATGGAAGGGAGACCCACGCCAATGGTGCCAGGTCTAACACAAGTATACATTTATCAGTCAAATAAATGTGGAAAAATACCCACTGCACCTTCATTTATACAGAAAACACAAAAAAAAAAGGATAATTAATGAAAAAATTCGCAAAAAAGAAATATAGATAAATACAGATGGAAATGTCGAAAAAATAAACGCCATAAAACCAGGAGCCCCGTACCATCCAACATCACATGTGTGTTTCGTGGCTTCATTGTCAAATGGTCAGCAGTGTAAGAACTGCTTTCTTTCTGTGTAACTTCAGAATTGCATTAAATAAATGAATCCACTTCTATTTTTGGAGAATTAGTTAGGACAAAGATCTCTCCTATGCAAACATTTTCTGCTTTATTTGCTGATGTTGATGCCTTTTTATGGAAGAGCGTAGCTATGGCTTGATTTCCCTTGTCATGACATATAAATGGATATATCTTGGAATACCGTAAGCAACAGTTTCTTGAATTACTGCAGACATGTCCTTGAATGTTCAACAACAGTTATGCATGGAATGAGAAAGTGATTTTCCATTGTTCAGAGGACAGTATGCAGTGAAGCTTTAAGACAGTAATGCTTTGTGACATTTTTTTGTTGAGTGCCAATGTATAAAGTAGCCAAACGTTTTGTGGTTAGTGTGCTTAGGTCCCTTTGTGAAAAAAACTCATTTCATCCTGTAGATGACTGACAGGCAAAACAATCTAAAATAAATGAAGAAAATATAATTTTTAAAACAGCTTTGACATGAGAAACCTAAGCCAAAATGAAAGAAAAACACACGAGTTACAGAAAGTAATAGTTGCATATTATATCATTAGACTTAGGGATAAACGTATTTTCATTGGTGTTTCATCTCATTTTATCGCAGGGAGTTCAGATGTCTCTAAACTCAAGGGGATTTCATGATTACTCTGCATTATGTCTGATCATGCAGTGAATTGACCTTCATTTTAACCTCCTAAAGTAATCCCAATTATTCTTAATGAGATGCATACACAATGGAAAATCAATGCATTTTTTTTATTTCCCCATACATGCCAACATTTTAGAACAGTAAAGTGGGGGAAATGAATAAGAAAATCGGAGGAATGTGTTTTTCACATTACTTCAAATTGAAGCTGAGGCAATTTCAGGCAGGAGACAGCTAGAATATAGCCAATTTGTCTTCAAAGATCGGGAGTCCCCATCTTGAATACGGTCTGTTGGCATGTATGTTTCCCTATTCGTTCTGGCAAAACTTCCATAAATGCTACTGTCCTCAGCAAACTCTAAAATGTAAACTTCCTCCTTGTTGTTCTCCCTCTACATTCTTTCAAACTCCCTGAAAAAGTCCATTGCCAAGTGTCTCTTCCAGCACCAGTCAAGCCGACTCGTTTTCCCAGATCCTTATAATATTCCTAGTCATTAGATCTATCTCTGGCATCAATCCCAGCTCGCACATTGACGGCCTCATTAATGAAAAGTGACGCATCGCTGCGTGAAAACAGCGATGCGCCACTTTTCATTGCGCCCTCCTTGTGACATGCTGGATATGTCATAATTTCTGTATGATGGAGCATGTCGCAAGGAGTTAAAGATACGTCAGTATTTCTGACGTATCTGTAGGCGCAAAAATGATGCATTGCTGGAGTGTATCACAAAAGTGACGCAATTTCAGAAGTGGGTCATTTCACATGGGCAAGTCCCATTTCAAATGTGCCTGCGTCAATCTTACTCCTGCTGTAAGGCAGGCGTAAGCTATTGACGCATTTCCATCCTAGTAGTGACGCAGTGAAATCTCATAGATTTCAATGCGTCACTTCTATGAGGCTTACTTGGGTCAGAAAGGCCCACCCTGCATACATTATAACTGGCGCAGGTATAATGTGGCGTAGGGGTTTACAAAGTGACGCATCTATCTAGATGCATCACTTTGTGAATATGACACAACATGGTGCATTTTGTACGCCGCTGATGCGTCACAAAAAGTGACAAACCGGCGGCGCAAAAGTGATCCAAGGGCTCATAAATAAACCCCTGAGTTTCCTCTGCCTCTTCTGGCACTTCTTCGAGTAGTTTCCAGGATTAA
The DNA here is from genome assembly GCF_964263255.1 of Lissotriton vulgaris. Lineage (NCBI taxonomy): Eukaryota > Metazoa > Chordata > Amphibia > Caudata > Salamandridae > Lissotriton > Lissotriton vulgaris. The sequence goes on along the minus strand of NC_141696.1, from coordinate 432,115,782 downwards.
GACATACTTACACATGGTAACCATCAGTATACCAGGGAGCTGGGTTTCCATTTGATATTACAGCTGGACAACGACTTCTACAAGTCCTGTGTCAGGTTTAAGACAGCAATAATTTTCAGGTGCATGAAACTTACATTTCCTCTATAAAAATGGTTTTATTATGGCATATATACCTTCTTAAGGGTACTGACGCTCTGTCAAGATGTTTTCTTGAAATAGTCATCTCACCTTCAGAACAGAGAATAATACAACATAGATCATCAGGTTAGCCATCTACATGGCATGTGTTGAATAGATTGTAAGTCATTGCTTTCATTTCTTCTTTAGCAATTCGTGAGCGACCAAATTAGTTCGGAAATGCAATGGTCAAAGTGCATAGAACATTTCATGAATGCTGTACATCTTTGTTGCTTCATCATCCTTCCTGGTATGTGATAAGTCTGTGCTTCTTAATGTCCTCAACAATCTCCTGCTTTTCCATGGCCTCTACCTGCACACCTCGTCCCTGGGGCAGAGTAAGTACCCATATACAAATCTGTGGTGTCTGCATCCATCTAGCTTTTCCCTTTCAATGAGAGTATGAGCATTGCAAATTCCAGCCATGGTGATTGAAAGGCTACCTCTTATTCGTTGTAGTCTCTTAATACAAACCTCCAACATATATCCTCAGAAATTTCTCATTTAAAAGCCTGCATGAGAAATATGCACCCCTTAGGTAGTTTCTTAACCTCATGCGCGCTAGCGGAATTCCGCTCGTACGCTGAGATTTTTAAAAGCGCATGTTACGTGACGAGCTGGGCTCGTCATCAGCGTGCGAGGAGGCTACGCCATTACGAGCCCAGCTCGTCATCAGCGTGGAAGGGGTTAATCTATTAAACCTTTCAGGTGCAGAACAATTGATTCTGGCAGAAATGTTGAGCTTAATTACTGACCCAGAGTGTATGGAAACACTATGGGCCCGATTCACAAAGGTAAACTTATACCAAAAGTGTACGTATATGACAGTCGGTATTTACAAAGGTAAGTTCTGCATAGTATCTTTACATCCGGACTCAGGACAGAGTTTTCCAACTCGGGTCAGAATCTCCGCACGCAGGCAGATTGTCCATCATGAGCACTAAGATTCCACTGCACACCGAAAAGGAATTTCTGCACCCAGAGTGAAATTTTCGCACCGGTAGTGGAATCTCTACACTCGGTGCCGAATCTCCACACTCGGGATGGATAGTACTCATAACTTTCCTTTGCGAATACAGAAAAAAGCTGTAGAGTTAGACTTTTGATCTAAACTTAGCCAAAAGTCTAACTTTACCTTTGTGAATAAGGCCCAATAGTTGGTAGAAATAGGAAACTGAGATGTGATTGTGTTATGCCAGAGGGTAGGGGTTCATGTTGCTTGATCCTGTACAGTGCTCTGAAGGCGATTAGCTAGGTTCATAATGTAGAAATAGCACATACATACATACACCTTTACATATATAAATGCATACATACATACATACATACATACATGCATACAGTACATACAATAACTTGCTAGGGGGCGTATCAGCAACAGCCGGCGATAATTATCGCTAAGCTCGGTTAGCCCAAGGAATAATTATTGCTGGCTATCGCTGGATTTTATCACTGAGATAGCGCGCTATCAGCAACGCATATCTCTAAAGCGATAAAAATCCAAGCAATAGCTGCTAAATGTGCGATTATCGCTGGAAATCCTGCGATAATCGCACAGAAATAGGCGATAGCTTGATGGGCGGTTAGCGCTACTTTTCTTATCGCTATACAGGTTAGAGATTGTCTTGATAATTGGAGAAATGTCTGTTAGCGACATTCTCCATGTTAGTTTAGCAGGGTACGCCTACTTTGCATTTCATTGGCGATGCAAAGATGGGCGAAAGGGAAAGCGGCGCTGAGGCATAGGAACACGCGTTAGCTTGTTCTTGCTGATAGTGCGATAAAATTATCGCCGCTTTTTGCCCGAAAGCAGCTATAATTTTATCGCGCCGCCTTGATGATATGCCCCTTATTTTCGGTTGGGAGCTTCATTCATGATGCATGTTGTTGATCAGACAGTATGAATCTCATGACCTTAAATGGCATTGACATCAGTAAGGAATACGATATGAAGAGGGAGAAGCACTCATAGTATGACAGAAATTGGCCTAGAGGATGTTGGTTAGACAAGAATGGGTAGTGCTAACCTGAATGCTCAGATGTAGGGCTAAGCAGAAAACACTTCCTTTCCTACTACTGCATACATAGAAGACCCCAGTGACTGTTTTGTCAGAAGATGTCTCATCTAGTAGATGAGGAGTGTGTATCTGTGTTGCAGAAAGGTTCTTCAAGCTTCGGTATTACATCCTCTTATATAAGAAAAAAGTTGTGCCTCTAAAATCATATGAACATTCTTGAGTGTATTCAGGACATATATATACTAAAGCAATGCACATCCATGACGTGTGGGGTCAATGCCTGCTTTACATTACCTCCAAATTGGGGAATTCCCAGGATGTATCTGTGCAGTGTCTAGTCTACTTTGTCAGATTGACAATGAACTACATGTTGCTAAAATCATCGATGTTATCAGGTATAAGGCTTCCATTCTACAGTGTATTTTTATGTGTGCCTTGCTAGCAGGTGTGGTGGAGGGCTTATACTTGGTACCTGTGGAATTCGCTCTCCCATTTTCTGCTTCTTTTCCTTCATGCCTCCACACCACAAGGAAAATATGCTTACAAGCTGTGCCATTGATCAGGTTGTTGGCCTGCATCAGCTGTGGGAATTGCTCCATTTGTGCCTCTCTGCTTCTTAACACCACAACTTTTTCCATTCCTTCATGTTGATGGAAGGTTGTGTAGGGCAGGATCTTGCCATATGTTAATAAGGTATCTCTGGAGCGGAGGTCTCATTTGTCTATCTTGCCTCCTTAGTAGTGCCACAGTATGACTGTGCAATACTTAGAACAGACTCACATATTGGATCCCATATGACTGCCTGAAGTGCACTCTGATTTGGCTTTTGGTCTGAACAGTGCAGTAGCTTCACATGAGATCATATTATATGCATGATCAATCATTTAGGGTCTGATTTAGAGTTGATTGCTAATTCCAAAAACCTTAGATTTCCAGTGAAAGTGCTACATTTGGAGGAGGCTCCACTGTTGGGTTTCCCCACCATCTTATCACAAACAGGGAGTGGACCTATTTAAATCAGAAGAGAGGCTAGACCTCAAACAACATAAAAAGAAACCACCTATGCTATAAATCAAAACAAGGTGTTATGTGCACAAGATGCATACATCATCAAACGACTTCTCTTTTAATGAAATACATATTTTTAATCACAACAGTGCAGCACCTTTATATGTCATCTGACACTTCGACCTAGAATTCACATACAATATAAGCATTCTTCAGTATTTAATACTATTATTCAAGAGACCAGTAGTATCTGTGATCCATCACCAAAGTGAAAGAGTCTTGAAAAGTTGTTGTGTCTGTAAAAAACAGCTATATCTATGGCTTTAAATTGGCAGGCACTGTCTGGTACTGAGCACTAGCGGCCCGTGGTGGGAGTGCTGCCGGGCACTGATGTGGGGTGGGGGAGGGGCAGGGTGGGGGGGGGGTAGTAAACTCCAGAATACGGCTGCAGAGAGATAAATACACAAACAAATATATATAACAAATTTTGTTGCGCGAGCCCTGCCCCCGCCGTACGTCAGCGCCCGGCAGCACTCCCACCACGGGCCGCTACTGGTACTGAGTACCTGCACTTCTTTAATTTGAAAGGAAGAGCACCTGCAATTCTGAGCACTGCTTCAATACATTCAATGGGAGAGTACAGGCACTCTAAATAGTGAATACCTGTATTTTTATATTTCCATTTCAAGAACAGACTATAACAATTTGATTACACAAAGAAAACAATTATATGGTACAAGGATAGTTATCAATCAGCAATCACCAGTCTGCTGGTTTTTTTTTAAATTTAGTTGGAGTTTAAGTATAGTTCAGTTTCAAATTAAGCTTCTATTTGTCCCAGAATTTGAATGGTCATTGTCAAGGGAAGGGGCTTGTGACTTTCCTCTGGTATATTTCTTCTTTTCACTGTCCATATCCCTTGAAAGGGGTTGGTTGATGTGTTTCAAACCCACTTCTTTGGGATCTCCTCAGGAGGACACTGGTCTGGTGCAAATGGTTCTATTGAAGCGATAAAATGAAATTTAAAATGGTAACTCAGCAGATTCTTTTGAAAGGAGTCAGAAGAGAGGAAGGGCAGGGCAACGGAGTGGATATTCTCACTTCCTAGAGTCTGCTTCTGTTACTCGGTCTTCACTGTAATGTCTGCTTATTGGTGTCAATGGACCTAATAAAAAAAGAAATAGGGGGCCTATAAGTAAACATTATACAGGCTAGTCAAGGGTTTTCATAGAATGGTGACACCCAAGGTTTAGGACATACTTTTTTTAATCTTACTGTCTGAACCTTCACCTATTGTTTATGCATGGATTGGTCGTTCGGATGTAAATTGAAGGATCTGTTTGTTGGAACCGACTTCACATCATACTTTTTTACGTGCCTGGCTTATCATAGCCCTGCTCAATGAATATTAACTTTAAATTGAGATTAGTTTATGATTCGATTCACGGATCTGTGATCGGCAGACTTCTTGGTTTGTGTCACATCTCTCTGTGTTTGGCATCTGCAAATGTCTAAATACCCATCACTTTAAGGGGTATATTTAGAAGAATTGCAGCTAACCAGTTTGTGTTTGTTACATTTGTCTATCACCAACAACTATTGCCTTGTCAGCGATGTATTTACAATCCGTTGCTACATGGCGATAGTATCAGCTAGGCGCGGCAAAAACTGTAGCTAACACTGGCATCAATGCAAATAAAAAAATTGACGTCAGCGAGAGAAAAGTGAAAAAAAGGCCAATTAGCGGCAAGAAAATTCATGTTAGTCAGCCCAATGCCACTTTTCATCCTCTAGAGTCAAAAATAGCCTATAAATCCACATCTAATGAAAAAAACCCAAAAAAAAACAATGGAATACTGAATGGAGCAGCCAGTACTAAGTTCAGCACAGGTCATAAAACCCCCAACAGCCAGGATTATCAGCGAGAGTCCTAGGGGAAGAGGAAATACAGAATCAGGGCCTCATTTATGAAAAAAGGCTAGGGAAAAGCAGTGATGCAGCACTTTTCATAGCACCATCTTTGTGACAGCATGGCAGCCAATGCCTGGAAGCCCGGACAGTCTCTGGGTCCCGGAGGCCTTGCTGGGCCTGAGTCTGAGACCCGGAGAGGGAGGCGGCAGTGTTGTTGAGTCGCTTTGGCCTGACAGTGGAGGCAGGCCACGTTGGCCCCAAGCCTGTGGGCTGTGACAGTAGACATTGAGGGGCCGGCGATCGCCCTTACTTGGTGGTAAAGTCTGGCAGGTCGCGTGGAGACACTTTGCTGACCTGTGTGAGAAGACCACCTGGCGCCCCTTGGAGCTGTGATTGATAGAGGTGGTCCTGCGCACCATTGTAGGAAGTTCTGCATTGCATAACACGCGCCACGACTACACTGGGGTGCACTAGGGAGATTGCCAATGGTGGGCCGCACCTCTTTGCATCACAGGCCGGAGGATGTGGCTTTGCACGGCGCTGTGGAGGGTGAGGCCCCAGAGCTGCATCGAACTTCTGTGGCAGGAGCGCTGAAACTTCACGCCTAAGGGGACCTGTTGCATCACCTGCATCAGGATGTTCCCCAGCAGACTTGGTGGCAACTGCTGTATCCAAGTTTGTTAAATCCTGTCTGGCCGAGGCCCCTGCTGCCTGAGTCACAGATTTGGGTAGGGTGCAGTAGACTGATCCCCGGTGTCGATGTCCAGGTGAGGAGAAGGTGGGGCGCAGAGCGGAGGAGGCCAGGGGGTCGATTCTGGCCGGGGCATACAGGTTAATCTGCTGTCACTCATCTGGTCACCACTGTTATATTGGAGGAAGTAACCAGGTGGTTCTGCCTTTCCTCACCCACAGTAGTGAGCTCTTGGGTGTACGAGGATTACCATTGTTGCCGCCCGAACAAAGATTCCTGGCTAGCATGCACCTGACTGGAGGAGAGGCTCCTGGCTGGCAACACTGCACCGCATGTCTTACATAGTGCCTGGGTGTCTGACGCAATGATGGACCACTTGCAGACGGGGGGAGGTGTCATTTGGCCGCTCCTCCGTGTCGGTGAACCAAGTGGTTGGGAATCACTGGCCGCCTGGGCAGGTGACAGTGGACAGCCTGGACTCCAAATGAGACTATGTACTCACAGTGGGTACCTCCATCGAACAAACAGACACTTCCTTTGAGGGCAGCATAATCAAAATCACAGTTGACTTCACCCTTGATCGTGCAGATAATCGGAAGCTGAATCACAAGTTAGAGGACATTGAGTAAGAACTGGCCAAAGTCCCCGAGAAGCCTGAGCTCAGCAATGGAGGTGTAGCAGCAAATGGAACATGTGAAGTCACTGGCAAAAACAGCGGAGGATGCGAGGGGCCTCTCCCAGCATAACAACGTGAGGGTGTTGGGTCTGCCTGAGGGAGCAGAAGGGGCTGATGCAGTGGCATATACTGAGACATGGTTGCGTGGCCTACTGTCAGCAGGTGCACTCTCCCCAATCTTTGTTGTGGAGTGGGCCCATCAATTGCCAGTGAGCTGTCCAATGCCAGAGACGGGTCCTAGACCCTTTCTCTTCTGCCTCCTACAGGAATCATTATGCTGTCCTGATGGAGGTAAGCTAGCTGGGGGAGGTGAAAATGGATAACACCACAGTTATTTTCATCCCTGACTATGCCACAGGCTGCAGAGGGGCTCATCTCTAGTGGCTAAACAGCTTATTAGAGGAGAGGTGTGTTATTAACACAAATAGAAATGTTCTTGTCATGGTTAGTTGTAAATTGCCAAAATGAAATGGTCTTCCACTAGTGGGACGAGGTCCATGGAATTTGTTTTAAAAAGTCGGGTATTGGTGTATCAAATACTTTTGTTAAGTACTTTGTTAATGGTGTTAAACTTGAGTAATATTTTTGCTTATTTTGTTTAAGTAACAGATGTTCTATGTCCCCACCACAGCGGTCTCATTTCATCACTTTAATCACTGTTGTAGAATATTTTTTTCCATATGCTCATTAGGCGATTTAAAGGGTGCCATATTTAAAAATTGCTGACTGCTTGGGTAAGGTAAACCACTGCATCATTTGCACATTGGTTCGACATGCCCCATGCATACAGTACAGGATGTTAGAATAAATGCAATAATATCCATAGATGTCAAAAGTGAGCAAATATTATGCCATCCATTTTGGCCTTGACACCTAGGTATGCAATCAGCCATGCACAAAGGCTACGAGTCTGATTTAGAGTTTGGTGATCTGGTTACTCTGTCACATCATGGTGTACCAGTCTGCCTTATTACAAGTGCCAGGTTATAATGCACTTATACTAAGACCGCCAGGATATCTGTCATATTGTCACAGAGTAAACTGTCCATCAGACTTTAAATCAGATCTTTGATGCTTCCAATGGTATGTTGGTTGTATGTATAGCACTGGATTCCACCCTGACACCATCTCAATGCACAAGTGGTGACAAGAGAGTAGAAAGGGAGTAATAATCTGGAAGGTGAAAGGAACCTTGAGAAAAGAATTATTTTCCCCTAAAAGAAGAGGTTGTGAGTAGCCAGCTTGAGGCATCTGGTGGCCAAGGAGGGCTGAAGAGATGGGGGTCGGGATTGATATAACACAAAGCTAATATAACTCAATTAAATAACTAGAAAATGTGTATTAAGTACAACCATACTTGAAAAAAGATATAAAAACTGTATAGATATTCTTACCTTCAATATTCAGCTCCTCAATATTTTTTACACAAAATATATATCTCATAAAATTTTGTCAGAATACCACAAAAATATTGATACAGCACACACACACAAACATACATGACACACACTTACACCAAACATTCAAACATATAATATTCTACTGAACAATGCTCTACTGCACTCCTGTAAATATACATACAGAAGGAACGTGAGTTATCAAAGGACAGAAGAATGGGCAAAGATATATGCTGGACAAATTGATGAAGGCTTCATGTCCACTTAAACATTTGACCTTTTCTTTCTTTCTTTCTTTCTTTCTTTTCTTTCTTTCTTCCTTTCTTTCTTTCTTTCTTTTTCGTTCTGTAGTTCATGTCCACTTAAACATTTGACCTTTTCTTTCCTTCTTTCTTTCTTTCTTTCTTTCTTTCTTTCTTTCTTTCTTTCTTTCTTTCTTTCTTTCTTTCTTTCTTTCTTTCTTTCTTTCTTTCTTTCTTTTTCGTTCTGTAGTTCATTGAATCCACCAAAGATACCAAGTTTGTGAGCCATATAGTTTGGTGAACCTCTACGTAGAGCTTTTGTATAATACAAGACAATCAGAATGTTATTTGGTCCTCCAAGGGCATTCAGTTGAACGTTATCAAAATAGTGGTTATGTGGCCAATTCTTCTGGAACTAAACACTAGTCTAGCTGCAGCATTAAGCTACGTGGTTTGGGGTATATCTTAGTAAGGTTAGGTGACTTCTGGGTATGTCGCTCACCAGGACATTTCCACAGTTGAGTCTTGAGAGGACCAGGGATTGCATTAAAGTTTTAAGATCTTCTGTTCGAATGAAGACCTTGAGTTTCCTGAGGAGCTAGGTCTGATGTTGAACACATCTTGCTAGGGCAATAACGTGAGAGTGCAGATTCATGTTCTTATCCAGCGGGAAGTTCAGTGATTTTGTGTGTTCAGTTATTGTTTGTTTACAGTCAAGAATGTTTTTTGCATCTAGCCATGATTGTATGGGATTTCTACTGTACTTAGGGGATGTCAGAAGGAACTCGGTTTTTTGGGGGGGGTTCAGTGTAAGGTGAAGTAGTCTAATCTAGGTCTGTAGATCCTTTGGGGTTTTTGCCAGTGCTGGCATGACCCTTTGCTGTCAAAACCAGATTGGAGGCAGAGGAAAAGTGGTTTCTCTGCATGTTCAATCCTTTGCCTCTCTGTGGAAGTGTCACGTTTACTGAGTGATAGAATACTTCAGCCTTCAGAATCATCCAGTATTTGCCACTTTTGAATGAGCACCTGTTGGCAATAATGCAGAGTGCTATGCGTGCCCATTCAGTCCTTGGCCTCTATGATATAATAACTTATAAGCAGCAGTGCAATTCTGTACCTTAACAGCTTTAACATCCACACATCACACTTAGGATTTACAGTTATATGCTTTTGTCACACTTCTCTATTGAAATCAAAACAAAACACACATTTTATATACACTTTACATTTATATGCAATTATAAAACTTTTCCATTAGCAGCAAGGTCAAACAGTCACAGGTCTTTGACTATGCCTCGTGACCCAGTCTCTTAGTCTTCAACTATCCCAGCCAATGATGCACTTTGCCTGGCTGGTGCTCCATTGGCTAGACAGTCTGAACCACCTAACGTAGAAAGAGCAGTTACTTTGCTTCGTCCATCTGGATTAGACCTACAGGCACCCGGCGGCACTTGCATGAGTGTGGGATCACTATCCCGCCTGTAGACAAAAGATTGTGACCCATGAAGCTGGCGCATTTCCAAGTCTGGAGAAATGTTTTCCCATCAAGCAGAGGTGTGACCTGCCATAGCCCCAGACAGTCAACTGTAGATGCCCACAAGGCACAACACCGCTAGGCCGAGTCATGGTGTTCTCCACAGCAAAGCACCTTCTGGCGTGGGTCCAGGGAAAAGGAGACAATTACCTCAGACAGAGACTGTGATGTCAGGCACTGTTGTCCTCCAGATCTCGAGGCTGGACAGTTTCAGCTCCCAGCTCACGTTCCCCCAACACCCCTCAGACACCACAAGGTAGGGAGTGCAAGCTAGCACAGGTCCCCTGTTTGAAAGCATGGGTTCCTTTGTACTCTGCAAGCTTCCCCCACACTCCTCAAAATCCTCATGCCCTGGCACCTCAGCAGCGTGATGATGGTATACGTCAGGTTGGTCCTTGTCCCACCCACAATTATGATTTTGTGGAGACAGTGAGATCCTTTTTGTCCTTGGGATCTCATGGGCAGGAGGCCAGCTCACCGACCCTTGGTGAGTACTTCGGGACCCAGGCCACGACAGTTGGCACTTAGCTGCAGGCGAGCAAAGTCCAGGCAAAATCCACAAAGTGATAGTCCCCTTCCTGGAGCGCGAAAAGCTCCAGGCCAACACAAGCCTGCAGATAGTCTGTTTGCGGTCCCTCCTGCCCTAATGATTCCTTGTGTTGATGTTCCAGTATCGAACCAGCGTGGTATGGTTCAAAATTCAAAAGCGACTCTACTTTCGGAGGCCAGAGCCCCAGTAGTTATATCCACAATGGCCTTTGAAGATATGATCAATTCAAAAGGCCATCTTTAAAATGCACAGGCCCTCTGTAAATGTTGACCTGTCTGCCATCCTACCCAGGAGGGTTTGATCACTATCTTTAGTGGGGCCAAGACCCTGCCCCTTAAAATGGAGGAGCCAAATCCACCCCCACATAACCTACCCAAAAAGGCCCTTCAGAGTCAGAGGATCCGCAATTTCCTTGAGCCCCTAGTTATTGGCCTTCTATCAGGAATGCCCAGATGTGGCTGTCCCCTAGCACCCAGTTGTGAATTCAGAGATCAGCCGACAGGCACACAGAGCCACAGGCATCAAAATACCTACTTTCCCAAAGTAACATTTCCATCACTGTTCTTTCGAACCCTCTGCTACTACCGGAGAGGATTCACTATTATCAACTCATTGATACCAAGCTGTTGTAATTTCACCTGCTGGACCCTCCCGCATCCACCCCTCTCCCTCCCCTCTCCTTGGTATGGTCCGCACTGCTCCTTAGAGTGCGAGTTAGAACGTTCGTGGTGAAAGATTAGCCGTCAAGCTGGAAGCACCTGTTTACCTATTACTAATAAATATATACATAGAACCTACTTGGAGTGGTGACTCTTTACTACATTCTTGGCGACGAGGACGTGGAGCTGAGCCAGGGTCAGTTAGGTGTATTCCCCCTGGATGAATTTGATGCTTGTGCGGAGAACTGAAGTGAAAAATGAGGCTCGCCCAGTTGATGAATGAAGATCAAAGGTCTATGGTCAGGAATCGAAGCTGAGCCAGTGTCAGTGTGGGTCTTAGAAAAGAAATCTGGACGCTGCAATCTGGAATTCACGCAGTCTACAACCCGATGCGTTGCCGTTAAGGAACGTGAGGCTAAGAGTGAAGCGGTTGAGAGTAATGGACGCACGACTAAAGGAGGCACTGTTCCGTTCCTGGCATCGATGAGGTGAATTCCCGAACAGCGCTGTATCCCCTCCGTGTTTCAAAAGGATTTGTGTGCAGGCCGTGAGAAGCAGGGAACATTCCTCAGGGAGAAGACGTTGCAGATCTTGCACCGAGGAACTGCTGAGTCGACGACAGGAAGTTCCTGTTACTTGATCCAGGAAAAAGAAAGAGGACTTTGCAGCCTACTTCCCTTTCTGGTGGCCTGAGGGAGAAAAGGAAGAAAGGAGAAAGTTAACTCTGTTTCCCTCTGGTGCCTCCGTGAAACGGTCACGGAGTGGGGAAGCAAGATTCAAGACAGTAACAGAGGGATTCATTCAAGTACATGAGGTGAGCTTAAGAATCTGCGTGTGAATAAAGGAGCCGAATAGATACTGATCCGAGGCAGAGCGCTTGGTGTTCGTGACTGGAGTGAATGACAGCACGGGGAAGCGGAGATCTCCTACTCTCAGTATTATCCGAGGAGAGTGAATTATAACCTCAGAGAATTGGGAAGTTCTCATGTATTATTGGGAGGAAGATCATCCGAAGGGGACCCAAGCTGAATTACGCTGAAGCGTAGGGAGCCTTTAAAACACGGTGAGGAGCGTTAAGTGGAACACAGTGTATTAGTAAACTTAAGAGACGGAACGGTGGCAGAGCGTAACAACTGTGTGAAGAGATTAATGAGGAACAAAGAGCATAGCGAACCTTTGCTCCCGTGTTTGAAATTAAACTGAGGCAGCACCATGAGTTGTATGGAGAATCTGTGAAGATCAGGGAAGGCAGTCGATCCCTGTTGCAACGCGCGAAAAGGAACTGAGGCAGCGCTTTGAAACAGCGTGCAGCAGCTGTGTGAGGAGATAAGTGAGGAACAAAGAGTGTGGCGAACCTTTGTTTCCGAGATTGAAATTAAACTGAGGCAGCACTGTGAGCTGTATGAAGTATCTGTGAAGATCAGGGAAGGCAGTCGATCCCTGTGGCAACGCGCGAAAAGGAACTGAGGCAGCGCTTTGAGACAGCGTACAGTAGCTGTGTGAGGAGATAAGGGAGGAACAGAGAGTGTAGCGAACCTTTGTTTCCGAGATTGAAATTAAACTGAGGCAGCACCGTGAGCTGTATGAAGTAACGGTGAGGGTCAGGGAAGGCAGTCAATCCCTGAGCGATAAGGAACTTAGGCAGCGCTTTGAAACAGCGTGCAGCAGCTGCGTGAGGAGATATATGAGGAACAAAGTCTGTTGTGAACCTTGGTTTCCGTGTTTGAAATTAAACTGAGGCAGCACCGTGAGCGGTATGAAGTATCTGTGAAGATCAGGGAAGGCAGTTAACCCAAGGTGCCACTCGTGAAACGGAGCTGAGGCAGTGCTTTTAAGCTGTGTGAGGAGATTTCAGAGGAACAAAGGGAGTGTGGCAAACCTCGTGTCCTGTGCCGGAAACTGAACTGAGGCAGCGTGGTGAAGCTGCGTGAGGAAATCTCTGAGGGGCAAGGTGCGCAGTGAACTCTAAGGGTGGTGTCTGACTCAGATGTGAGGCAGAGCATCTCATTTGAGATGCAATATCTTTTGAGGATCTTTAACTTGAGGTGGACAAGGATCAGTAAGCTACAGGAGTCGTAAGCAAAGCATTTTAAGGGATCTCAGTGTAGTGCAAGTAACTAGACCTTACTATTAGAGCCCCAAAAGAGAAGAACGAAACATAAGGAGAATATTAGAAGAAAAGCATAGAGAAGTCATCAGAAGAGGCAAAATGGGAAAATTATCGCATCCTAAGCTATTAATGACAAAAAAAAAGGATTGGTACCGCGGATAAGGAGGAGAGGAAGATGGGATGAGAAAAAACTCATAGCATTCGTCATAACCATTTCTGAGGAGAAGGAGGAGCCCGTGGAAAAAGAGAAAGTGGAAGAAGAATGGACAAACAGTTGGGAAGGTGGAGAATGGATAGCGAATATTAACAGTGAAGGGAGAGGCTGTAAGGGCGCAGAAAGAAAAGGTCGGCAAAAGGACTTGAATGATGTAAATGCACAAAATAAGCGAGAAAGAAGTGCCAAAGTACAAAGGAGAAAAATATGCCGAGAGAAGGGAGATATCGAAGTGGTGAGGAACAAAAGCGAAGCTAAACTGATGCATACCATCAATAGAGGTGGAGAATTTAAGGGATCTATCGCAGATTCAGAGTCGCAAAGTATAGTAATGGACAAATACCGGTGGAAGAGTGAGTTGTCTTTAACTATAGGAAATGAAGTGGAAGCAGCAGACGCAGGTGAAAACTTGATATTGAGAGGAAAAGAAGAGACAGAGTGGTATTACATGAAGAGAAGTATGAAAGTTAAGGTGAATAATGCAGAAGAGGTGGTTGCAGTACCGGAAGGGATGGAACGAGGGAAATTAAGTAGAATTAAAAATCCCAAAGGTTCTGAGTCCAAGATAAGGTTGGCTGTAAATAACAGTATCCCATTTACCAGGTTGGAGAATTTGAAGTTAAACACGTATCCATCCTTAAACATTGAAGTAAGAAGAAGAAAAGTCTGGAGGAACAAAAAGAGAACAGAAACAGCTATGGTCAAGCGCAAAATAAAGCAGAATATGTCTGAGGAAAAGGATGTTGGAAACAAGATGAGGAAAAACTTTGTGAGAATGATCAGGGAACATGATATTCTGGAAGTAAAAGAGGTGGTTAAGGAGGAAACGTACGGGGTAACACATTCCACGAGAGTAGTGGAAGATCTTTCCAAACCAATCTCCCTCAGGATTAAGAAAGCATGGAGCTTTGCTGCTAGGGTTAAATACAAACTCAGACTGTATAAGAGATCTGACCTTCACACGAACCTGGGAAGAGGAAATCGTCAAGGAGGGTGTGAGAATTCACTCAAAAACGTACCAAGCCAGTACCCTAAAAGTCCGGTTGGAAGATTCTGGTGGCTCCCAGAAGGCTGGGAAGAAGTTGTGTTAGGGTTTACAAGGGACAAGGCCAGATTCACAAGGTTGATCCTGGGGGCGAAGTTGGAGGGAAGTCTAGTCCCCGAAGAGGCTTGTACAGGTGGAAGTACGAGAAGCACAGGCACGGCGTGCCACAAGAGAAATTATGCGGGACATAACGCCAAGGAGACCAATGAGAAGGAAACCGGTCACAGGGGCAGGGTCAGAAGCAGTGAAATATGGTCCAGGAAACTTCCGAAGAAAAAAAATAATAATAATAAATAAATATATAAATGAATAAATTGTTCAAAGGGATCGATGCTTGCCAGCAGGGTGAGGTGGTACGTGGAACTGAGGATTTGACCATGTCAGCAGAGTACCTTTCGGCCGAGCGGTTTCTGAGGACTTGAATACAGAGTACCATCAGGCATCAGTTCCCTTCCTAACCCTCAACTTAAACCAAACATGGATGTGACCAAAGCCAAAGGGAACAGAAGGGAGGGCAAAGTTTTTGCTCTCAGTTCGTTCAAAAGCATCTTAGTGTACAGAACAGTCACCCATTCCGTGGAAGGGATAAAGCGTGGCTAGGGACCACGCAGAACTATCAACCCTATCTCTCAGCAACTCCGCCGCCGGAAGCGGTGGTGGTCATCACCACGATGGCAGAGTTAGCCAAATGCAGAAGAGAATTGGGAGGTTGTTACCTTTTCCCGGGACAACTGAGTAACTAACTTTTGAAGTGCAAGTATCACCTATCTTACTAGACAGGCGCCTAGTTGGATCTTTTCTCTTTCTTTCAGGGAAATGTGTAAGGAGTCACCTGTCTCCTGCTTTGGGGTTCAGGTCTCAGCGTCAAAGTTGTTCTTCATTTGCAAGTTTAAGGGGGTCGCCTTACCCTGACTCCCTCTTTCACCTTTCAGTCCTTCCTGCTCTGGTCTCTGGCCTAGTCCTTCCCTCCCCCGTGTTCTCTTTTCTTTTCTCTTCTTGTCTTTCCTTTTTGGTCTTTTCCTCCGATCTCTCTATCTTTCTTCCCCCCAGCCCGGGGCCCTGGGATCTCTTTCCCTCTGTTCTCCTTAGGGGGGAAGGTGTGTTGTAATTTCACCTGCTGGACCCTCCCGCATCCACCCCTCTCCCTCCCCTCTCCTTGGTATGGTCCGCACTGCTCCTTAGAGTGCGAGTTAGAACGTTCGTGGTGAAAGATTAGCCGTCAAGCTGGAAGCACCTGTTTACCTATTACTAATAAATATATACATAGAACCTACTTGGAGTGGTGACTCTTTACTACACAAGCACTATACTGTTACTATTCTGCCTGTTGGTACTACTGTTCGATATCCTTTATTTACACCCTCTCATGCTAATCCAATGTGAGAAGAAGGCCCCATTGTATGAAACACACCACCCGGTGTCGTTCACAACCTTTGCAGGTAACGCTTACACACACATGCCCAACCTCGTCCCAACACCACACCCTCTCACCAAGGAGAACTCCGATATGGCAAGAAGACATGCAGAACCTTGCCCACAGCTTTTTAAGTGCCAAGTCGAGTAACAGTAACCTGTGCACACAGGGCCCCACCAGGGCAAACCTGCGGCTTACTCGATGAGCTACCTCTGTGGACACACACACAGTGCTGTAGGCACACGGAGGAGCATTCAAGATACATTCCCTGGGTGTATGTCTTACCCCTTGACAAGGGACTTACAGCTAACGCAAATCAGTCAATCATGTATATGATGAGCACAGTGCTTTGGCACTGAATGGCAGTGTCAAACACACTCAAAGTCCTAAACTGGCAAAACAACGTCCAAACAGGAGATCGACTGCCAAAATAGTCAGAGGCGAACATGCCAAACAATGCCCGGTCTAACATTGCTATGGTGACTTGCGTGGTCATTGATGAAGTAATACCTAAAAAGCTACTTTAGAAAGACATGTAGACAGAAAATTCTCTCTATAGAGAGAGACGACACAGTGAGAAGTACCGCTGAGCACAACATTGACATCAATCCGGTCCAGTGGATCCAGAAATCAACCAAATAGACTGAAGACTGACAGTTTTGTTGCACAAGTGCAGAGTCAATGCTTCAGTATTAGAAACCAAGACTATAAAATCAAACCAAAAAGCTACGTAGGAATGCTTTCCAAGAGCTCAGGTATTTTCAGTGGTAATATTGCACTTGTAAATACCAATGCAGCATGTTGTGGTATTTACTAAGTGCAGTATTTCCACTCATTTGAAGTTCTACAGTTCAGAAAAACCCATATGCACCTGTTTAGCAAATATTTTTCCTTTCAAAATGTGAATCGGGAAAATTGCAAATAATTTACATGCAGACTCCTGTATCCGCTGGTATTAGGTTTTATGTGGTACTTAGAGTGAGATCCTTATTCGGAGTTTTACATACATTGTGTGGTTGAAGAGCAAACCTGATAAAGCATAATTCTAAAAATGCTGAAAAAGTAATGGGAAAAATTACCATTTTCCCAGTAATGTGTCTCAGGGCACAACTGCCTGCCTCCCACTAGGCATTTCTGCATGCATCATATAAGCCCCCATTCACAGATGCTGGGACCAGCCTCTCACAGGGACTGGCTGCAGATTTCAAGATCTCTCCTAATGATGCAGCTGGATATGAGCCCTAAGAGGTTTTATGCTGAGGAGTTGTCAAACGGGATGAATTGATTTTTTGGGGAAATCCTGCTTTTATGAAGTAATAATGAACTGAGCTGAAGGGATTAGCTATGATTATGTCAACAGTTAAGGACTAATCTCTATCCAAACTCAATAGAGGTTTTCAACCGCCTTGGAGATACGAGTGGAAAGCAGCTTGGAGTGGGCGTGAGTGAATGGCCAGATCGACGGAACATTTACATACAGTTCAGACAAATACAACGTGTGCGTCCTAATGGCTGTAATGAAGAGCGCAGCCAATACTGATGCGCGCACGCGCGTCACCGCACGCACCCTCCTTTCCGTTTATGAAGCGCGCAGCTTTAAAATAGTTTATAACTATTATTTTTGTCTTTGGGCCATGTCAATTGATAACAGTCAGTCACTGGCCCCGACAAATAATATACTGACTGGAGAATACGTCACTGCATTTTTTTTTTTTTTTTTGCCTGTCAAATGGTATGGTCTCCCGAGCCAGACATTGAATCAGAAGGGCTTCAGGGAGAGGATTTCCAGGCAGCAATCTCCATTCTTACGCGGATTAGGCAGCTTAGACGCCATTAAATGACCATCCCTTGACTCCCCTACCAGCTTTGCCTTTCTCTATCCCTCTCCAACTGGGAGAAGACTTTAGGGGCAACAGAGGGCCACACAAAAGGCTGCCTTAGCATGACAAAAAGCTGGAACAATTCGCTGAGCTGGCTATGCGGCAGACAGTCGAGCCCGCGGTCTATCAGGACAGGCTGTCTCAAAGTTGGCAGAGGCATTGTTTGAAAACGTGAACAGGGGGGGGGGGGGCTGTGTCTCCTCCCCACCCTTCCCATCTCGAGTTGAAGGTGTCATGTTAATTATTTAAATCTTCAGAAGGTTTCAGCTTTTTCCTCCGAGGCTCGCGCTCTGCGCCAGAAGGTCTCCAATCTGTATTAACGCCTGCTAATTAGAGCTGAAACAAAGGCTTTGATCTCAGCGAATTTTGCGTCAATCAAACAACAACAAAAAAAGTAAAATTTCCTATGTCATTTATCTCTTTGATTCCATGTTCCTTGCCTTTGTGGCCATTTCCCACTAAGTTAAACTTGGTGTTACCTCCTCTGAATAGAAATTACACCACGCAGAGAGAAAGAGCATTCGAGGGAACTTAAACAGTTTCAAATCCGACTGTGGACTAAAAAGAAACACAATGTGTTGCATGATGTGCTTGACTAAAGTGGGAGGGAAATTCAAACAGAATTTTTATAAATACATAATAATCGCTTGAGCGATGGCAGTGTGTTTGAAAAAGGCCAATGTCTCCTACAATATAGTAGCTTTACGCCGTCTTGATTGACAGCTGCTCATTATAGGCCATGTTTCCCGAACTGCAGCACCGTTGGAATCTAGCAGCACCATGAGGTTCGCATAGAGACTTATCCAGAGCTTGCCTGGTGTGAACATCCGAGAAGGATCACAGTGAAGCCTTGTCTTCTTAATTTTACTTATTATAATGTCTCCCATCGAAGCAGCTCAGGATGAACCGCCTTCTGCTCTGAAAAGCAGGTTTTTAATCAATCAATCAGAGAATTTATAAAGCGCTCTACGTACCAGCGAGGGTTTCAAGGCGCTGGTGTGGGGGGGGGGGGGGGGGGGGGGACTGTGGAGGCTGCAGCTAGTGGTCGAAGAGCCAGGTCTTGAGTAGTCTCCTGAAGGTCTGTGGGTCTTCTGTCTGACGTAGGAGGAGGGGGAGGCAGTTCCATGTCTTGGCAGCGCGGTGGGAGATTGATAAGAGAAAAGAGCACTTCATCAAGTTCAATTTCACATTTACTTATTGAACAATTTGATTGGTTTATTCTCCTTGACACCCATGCTTTGCAAGCTTATCAGATTGCAGAAGAGCGCATGCAAGGGACATGGCTCTATAATAAGAGCAGAGAAGTCCATTACTCAGTCATCAGATCTGTGAATAGATAGATGAAGCGTGGCTGTGAGTAAAAACGTTGGATAGAAATATATCTGACAGCAGGGCTTTAAGTGGGCCAGGTCCTGATGAGTCCCAGCAGTAATTAAAACTTGACTTTGGGACTGGTCTCTACTGGACTCTATATCCATGGCATTAACGCGCAAAAAAATTGATCTATTTGTCAACAAGGATTGTAAAACCTCTGAAGGTATTGCATGTCGGAGATGCAATCCCTGATTACATTTCGCTTCTTTTAATTCACCTTGCATTCCCTAGGAATATTTGCTTTTTCTCGAAGGTGCTGTGTGTCTGTAGTTTTATTTTCATGCAAGACTTACTCTTGCATAATGCATACTTCGCATTGAACCATCTCCAATTGCGAGTAGGTGTTTATAATGGGGCAAGAAAACATCCTCTGAAGTTGAGGCAAAGGCAGTGTGTTTCTCACAGTGCCTGTCAGTGTTTCATAAAGGTGAGCAGACAACATGACCATTTAATCCTTGGCCTCTCTGCAGAGTACACAGAGTATACAATGGTGGAATAGTGCGAGGCCTTCATATAGAGGAAGTTGCAGAAATGTAGTGGACAAAGGGCATTGGTGTCTCACAGAATGAGAGACTGCAGAAGAAAATGGTCTGCATGAGACAACTGGATTGTCAGAGAAACTCTGAAAGCCACTGCCTCTTCCACAGGCCTTAATCATTATTTACTCACAGTCATCTG
Organism: Lissotriton vulgaris; assembly: GCF_964263255.1. Lineage (NCBI taxonomy): Eukaryota > Metazoa > Chordata > Amphibia > Caudata > Salamandridae > Lissotriton > Lissotriton vulgaris. The sequence continues at coordinate 432,096,204 of NC_141696.1, read as the reverse complement.
ATATTTTGAGAATTGAAATTTGAAATTGAAATTGAAATAAAATAATTGATGTAAATTTATCTGAAACAGCTAAGAAGCATAGGAAAAGGCAATAGGACTAGCTTATTTAGGTACATACATCAATTGTTGTGCGACGTGTTTGGATTCAATAAAGAACACTCACTGAGAAACCCACAAATATTGGTCAGGCAGCATGCTGTGTGAATCACAATATTTGAGTTTATGCATTTTAGCTCACATCCTTAATTACATAGGCCACGCCTGTTACGCATCTTTGGTCACACCAGTATTAGCGACCCTCCTCCATTTTCATCCCTCTAAAAGCTCTGACTGTCAGACAGAAACATGTCTTCTGTTGTTCACTATTGGCAATTTATAGCTTCATAATTCAAAAAAATCTGAAAATCAGATGTTGAGCATGACCTCTCTTTCAAGATAACAGGCTGAAGTCACCCATACGCCCTTAGCCGACAAGTGTTTCACAGTAAAAGATGTGCAAAGCAACATTTGGATAAGGTTCCCATTTCGCCTCCTTTGTGTACACTAAAAGTAATAATTTTGCAGCCAGAGTCTCCCCAGCAATCATCATTTTACCAAGTCTGCTCTTTTGTGTCACAGCACTTGTGCGGTATGTTCATGGTCCTGCTGCCTAGTTGCAATATCCAGTAGTCTATTTATTAAATAATAAAACCAAAGGTGAGAACTAGAATGCTTGCTCATATCTTAGACAAAGAGGCGGCCGGCACAGGTAAACACTGTGGGGAGGGGTGGGAGGGGGTGAGTCGACAGACCACGGAATAGGTATAATTAAATAAAGAAATAATACCTATTCCGTCGTCTGTCGGTTCCCCCTGCCTCACCCTGCCTTGCCTCACCGCACTTACCTGTGCCTGCCGCTGCTGCTTAGTCACTGAAAATCGCCCAGGCTAGGATCTAGTCCATTTACTTTTGCCCATTTTGCCGCTCCAAAAAGGAACAACCATATGCAAATCAGTCTTGGTCCTCAGATAGAACAGTCCACCCCAAACAGCCTGGCCATGCCCGATCCTACAAATAACCCTAAAAAAACACTCCTCAGCCTCTCAGTCGCTCCACCTACTGGTCATATAAGATTAATGACAATTTTTAACATGGTCATGTCACTATCATTGTATAGAGGGACTTTTCTTGGTCAATACATAAGCGCATATTTAAAAACAATAATGCATGCCTCTATAATCATTCAGTATTGCCTGTCATGAAGTAAAACACCAAGGAGTGCAAAGTTTGCTTTCTGAAGCCTGACAGTGCAGGTATCCTATATATTTGGAGCTCAATGGGTTATTGTATGTAAGAAAAGGAGGTATCCCCGACTAAGGTTCCTAATTCGGGATCTCTATATTATTTGAAAAAACAGGAAATTAGGAGCATAAATTTCACGTGGACATAAACTGACACCAAAAATTACTGACTATGGATTAGCAATGTACATAGTAGAAAAAAATATATACTTTATTTAATAGTATTGTTGAAAATGAGACTTTTTAACATTCATTAGTTTAGATCCAACTGTGGATCTCATGCTGTGCACTTTATAATCTTTTTCTCTGGGTCACAGTACATTTCAATATAGTTATACGGTTCATAAATAGATCAAAAGAAGTACAAAAATACAAAATAGCTTAATATTAATCTGAAAACATGGCTAGAAGTAAATGGTAATTGCTACGCGCGTTTCGGCTATTAGCCTTCATCAGGAAGCCATGATGTGTATTCCAAATGTACCAAAATGGTAGCTGCAAAGCAGGAGTGGGGCTCCAGATGCACACTGGGGTTGAGCTAGGATCAATGGTGAGCCACATTTTATGGTTGCAGGAATTAGTTCTTCACTTCTATCAAGTTGTTGATCATGGAGAGATGGATGCAATGTTACCGTATGGTTGTCTGTGGTATGGAAAACTTAGTAAGGTGGTAACAGCAGACAGCCGAGAGTGGTCCGGAGGGGTCAGCGAATGCTGGGCATCTTGTTTTAAAAACGTATTTCTTAATGGGCCGGTGGTTAGCAATCTTCACTGCGGGTAGTCAGCGGAAGCAAAGCCTCTCTGATAGAGAGGATAGTGACGTCCTCCGATGGGGGGGTCTGGCTCTCTGGCGTCTCAATCGAGTGTCGGATATAGCTCAATGGGTTATTATCAGTGATGAAGTATTATGTCAAATTCACTTATTTATGATACTGTATAGCAAAGGTGCCGGATTGCAATTTTACATACTCAGATCTCAGATGTTTTTGATTATGTTATGACTATATTAGTGCTTTGAAGCAGCTTCTCAACCGTGCCAGTGCTATACAAGAACAACTATGGCACAAATAGATATGCACATATGGACATTACTGTACCCTTTGTATTGCGATTGTGCCTATATACTGCTTAAATCAGTTGCATTAGTCCACAGGAACCGTTGTTTCCTCATACATACCTAGTACCCTGGTACCGTTGTGAGTTGGGTTCCCCAGTTCTTCTCCTTGAGGGTTGCAAACCTGGCTCCTCCTTGTTGCTTTAACTTGAAAGTGGGTATTGACAGTAGCTGGAGGTGGGCCGAAGGAAGGTTCTGTGAAGACGAATATCTGGAGATAAGACTGTCTATAAATCTGGGGCCCTGACCGTGCAATGACTTGAATACTGGGCAGCCAATCTTAAAAACCCAGCGCTGAGGCATGGGAAGCCTGTGCAATTCCCAAAAAAGGGGGGAAACATGATGCCACCTAGGTTGCCGGTAGATCAGTCTAGCTGCCTGATTTTGGACTATCTGCAGCCGTTTCATAAGACCAGCTGGTAGTCCAAGGTAGATTACATTGCAGTAATCTAGGCATGATAAAACCATAGCCATTACAACCTGTACCAGTGTGGCTTAGGTCAACAATCTACTTATCTTTCTGATTTTGCGCAGCTGGTAGGCACAGAGGAAGAGGAACATATCCAGCTTAAGGCTGGCCCCTGGATACCTGCTTCCTTGACATGGTCCACCAGGATACCATGGTCAACTGTGTCAAAAGCTGCAGATAGATCTAACAACACCATGTCCTGCGAAATACTCTTATCAGCTTTCTCCCGTAGGATGTCCATTGCTGCAGTAATGAATGTCTCAGTGGAATCGGCCAGGCGGAAGCCCGCTTGGTGTGGATCAAGAAAATTCGTTTGTTCCAGAAAATTGGACAGACTCTCTGCCACATGGGCCTCTAGCACCTTAGCCAGATATGGAAGCAGTGAAATCGGTCGATAGTTAGATAGTGTCTGGAGTTCAGCTCCTGGTTTCTTCAAAAGAGAGATCACAGTAGCCTCTTTCAAATATTTTGGTACACAGCCCTGAGATAGAGAATCCTTTAACAGGGCATGGGCAGGGCTTGGTAGGGCATTAAAAACCTCTTTTAAAACATGTAGAGGACAACAGTACGTAGGGGAGCCAGACCTGACTTTAATCAGAAGGCTGTGAAAGATCTTAACGCCAATAGGGGGAAGAGTATCTAGGTAGCAAGAATTTTTATATGTGGATGGGGAAACTTCCTGGACAATATGAGTAGGAATGCTAGCCTTAATGAGGGAAATTTTCTCAATAACATTTTTTTTAAATTTGTCACATAACGCTTGTGAGGGAGTAGGCTTGCTTAGTACTCTATCTGGATTATACAATTCCTCTATGATGTTAAATATTTCTTTACATTGATTGGTAGAGGTAAGAATTCTAGAAGAAATGTGAGCAGCTTTAGCATTTAAAATGCATTTTTTATATTACTTCAAGGCCGTTTGGTAAGTTGCTTTGTCTTTTGGTGAGTAGCTCAACCTCCACTTCCTCTCCAATTGGCGGAGAGCGAGTTTTTGAGATTGTAATTCAGGAGAGAACCACCTCTGAGCCTCAAAGCGGCGAGTCATTATTGATTTTTTTAATGGTGCATGTTTGTTACTAGCCTCCAGTAGCCAAGCTGAAATAATTTCCTCCTGGGTGTTAACATCAGGAGTATGCTTTGGTATTGTAATTGCCAAAGTACTACTGAAGTCTTTTATATCAATAGCGCTCCATTTACATACCCAGCCCCCCCCCTTTAATTCCAATTTTATTCCTGATGGGATCCTCTAAAGTAAATGTTATCAAATAATGATCAAATAAGAATCCACTAGCCAGGTGAGAAGATTTAGAAATAAGATACAATACCAAGGTAACGTTACATTGTTCTAGAATATCCCGCTTAGCTATTTGAACACCTCCTGAGAAATCAAATAGTCTTGACAATAAAAATATGGTGCAGATCATCTGTTGTTTTGCTGTCTTTCATCCAAAGGTTACCCACCATCAGTGGTAGCACATTTATCCCAGCCCTTGGCACAGTTCAAACAGCCAAATCAGCAGAGCCTTAGAATGCTTGGTGCTTGTCCTTTCAGGTGCTCCGTTAACATTTTTTTATCTGGTCTGATCAGAAAGACTGATTTTTTTTATAAGTTCTTCAAATTCCAACAGGGCCCAGTATACTGTATCTACCTTTTACCAATTTAGGGGCACATTATCAAGAACTGCGATAAAATTATCAACGCTTTAGCGGCAGGAAACTGCAGCTAAAACGGCGATAATGGGCTTGATAATATGTCCTTGTGAATTCCCATAGCAGCCCAGGTTCTGGTGTTAACCTGAGCTGCTATGGGAATTCACGAGGCCATATTATCAAGCCCATTATCGCTGTTTTAGCAGCAGTTTCCTGCCGCTAAAGCTGCAATAATTTTATCGCAGTTCTTGATAATATGCCCCTCAGTGTCATTTTCTCTTCATTTAATAACCATCTCGCCAAGGCAGAGCAAGCTCCAAACTTTGCTCCCAGCCAACTCTGCTTGCATCAACATATGATACCAGAAGATTTGGAGCATACCCTTATCATAATTTACTAGAAAGAGCCGCTATTCCATATTTTAGCAGATTTGATGAGCTACTTGTAGGCAATCCCAAATACCCTTATATCTGACTGTCATCTGTAACTTTAGAATTGCGCTTCTGAGACCAGAGCCAACTCTGTACAATCACACTCTTTTTAGGATACCCTCGAGAAAAGGTATGGATGAGTCAGGGTAGAAGGTGAGATAACAAGAAACATAAGTGGAGAGAATATCTCCACAAGCCATTCAGGAACTTATTCCCAAAATATTTGGGCAACAGGAATGGACACACAGTTCCAATACAGTGCTACTATAAATGCCTCTCTTCCCTTCTTCCCAATATTAATTAGCATTTTCAGAGTTAGGATGAGAGCAAAGGCATATACAAGCCACTAGGGCCATGGAAATGAAAGAGAATCCACTAGCCAAGTAAGAAGATTTAGTACTTAGATACAATACCAAGGTAACGTTACATAGTTCTAGAATATCCTGCATAGATAATTGAACAAATCCTGAGAAATCAAATAGTCTCGACAATAAAAAATATGGTGCAGATCATCTGTTGTTCTGCTGTCTTCTATCCAAAGTTTACCCACCATAAGGGATAGCAAATTTGTCTCAGCCCTTGGCAGTGTTCACACAGCCAAATCACCCAGAGCATTAGAATGCTTGGTGCTTGTCCTTTCAGGTGCTTAATAAAAAAATGTTATCTGGTCTGATCAGAAATACTGCCTCTTTTAAAAGTTCTACAAATTCCAACAGGGTCCAGTATCACCGTTCCCTCTAGGGCACCTCCCCTCACGCCACCGTGCACCGCCTCGCGTGGAGTGCGCACAAAGGACGTTGCCCGAGAGAGTCGCGCGGCCGGCCGCTTGAAAGAAGCGAGCGGCGCGAACATGAGGCAAGTGAGCAGTGCAGGTAAGGAGGCGGGGTGGCTGGTGGGGCTTGTGGGAGCGCAGTCAGTTTCTAAACACAGCGCATACTTTAGCACACGCTGTGTTTGGAAACTGTCTCCACGCTTTTGTTAGTAAAGCGCGGGGCAGACCGTGGCCTTTTGTTTAAGTATTGCTGTTAATCGGAGCCCGTGAAGGGGCTCTGATTAACAGCAATAATTAAACAAAAGGTCACAGTGGGCAGTCAGGGGGCGGGGCCACAGGGGGCACAGCAGCTGGGGAAACAAGCGAAACAGAAGGCAAAAGGGGCACAAAACAAGGAAAAAAACAAGTGGAACTGAGGGCAGAAGGGCACAAAAACGAGTGGAACTGAGGGCAGAAGGGCACAAAAACAAGTGGAACTGAGGGCAGAAGGGCACAAAAACGAGTGGGACAGAGGGCAGAAAGGCACAAAAACGAGTGGGACAGAGGGCAGAAGGGCACAAAAACGAGTGGAACTAAGGGCAGAAAGGCACAAAAACAAGTGGAACTGAGGGCAGAAGGCCACAAAAACGAGTGGGACAGAGGGCAGAAAGGAACATAAAAGAGTGGGATAGAGGGCAGAAGGACACAAAAACGAGTGGAACTGAGGGCAGAAGGGCACAAAAACGAGTCGGACAGAGGGCAGAAAGGCACAAAAAACGAGTGGAACAGAGGGCAGAAAGGCACAAAAAACGAGGGAAAAACAAGTGGAACAGAGGGCGGAAAGGCACAAGGGAAAAACGAGTGGAACAGAGGGCAGAAAGGCACAAAAAACGAGGGTAAAACGAGTGGAACAGAAGGCAAAAGGGGCACAAAAATGAGTGGCACAGATGGCAGACGGGCACAAATACTAATGGCACAGAGGCAAAATACAGAATACAGAAATATAGGGGCAGCTAAGAACAGAAGGCAGAACGGGCAGAGAGGCACAGGGTCAGCGAGGGGAACAGAAGGCAAAACTGGGCAGAGACACGGGCAGCGAGGGGTACAAAACGAAAGACCGGGCAGAGAGAGCACGGGGACAGCGAGGGGAACAGAGGGAAGAAGAAGGGGCACGGACCACGTACAGGCAGCGGGGAAGATAGACAACAGCAGTCACAGACACAACAATGAAAATACAGGCAATACTATACATTTGCAAACTGACCTTAAGACACTTATTGTGGCGCTGTATGTTTGAAATGCACCATCTTTTCACTTTTTAAAGTAAACGTTTTGAGTCCCATTTGGCGCCTCAGACACGTGCGGTTTGGTTCCTGGCGCACATAGCCATGGTTGCAGAGCACAGAGACCCTCCACTGCCGCACACAGAGGAAAAAAATTAGAGGAAAATTGCCCAGTATACTGTAGCTACCTTTTATCAATTTAGTGTAATTTTCCCTTCATATAATAACCATCTTGCTTAGGCAGTGCAAGCTCCAAACTTTGCTCCCAGCCAACTCTGCTTGCATCTACATATAATACCAGACGATTTGGAGCATACCACTATCATAATTTACTAGAAAGAGCCGCTATTCCATATTTTAGCAGATTTGATGAGCTACTTGTAGGAAATGGCCATCTTTTGCATGGCGAACGCCCCTATTTTTATCTTGACTGTTTTTACTGGTTGTAGAACTCAGTGCACCTGCTAACCAGTGGCAAAGTGTCTATGCTCCCCCTTTCAATATGATGAAATTGGAATACCCCTAATAGACATATTTAACTTACAATGAAAAATAGGAGCAGAAATTTATAAAATCATTAAGGGTCTGACTTGGATGTCGGGCGGTATTGCTTCCGCCCGACATTGACTCATTGCTGGGACTGACCGACACCCGTGCAATGAGTCCAATAGCCTTTCTTGTGATCATTCCTCCTTTTTTTTCATCAGTTGTCTCTTAATTGCAGGTAAAGAGAAATAAGACCATATGTATGTGCCACCGCATTTTGGTTCCAAACTCTCCTCATAAGATTTTGCGTTCTCAGAAAAGTGCCTTTTGCAATGTACAAAACTCATTTTAAGGAGTCAGTAAACATTTATTGACTGCTAAAATGTGTTTTTGACTGAATACAATTTCTCTATTTGGAAGGGACTTTTTCAAAGGTTTCACTGCCAACTCTTAGTGAAGCTGTTTTAAACTGAAAACCTATTTTTGTTCATGTTTTCTTAAAGTAAAATGGGCTACTTTTAAAAACATCTTTATTTAAACACAATCACAGACATGGTGGTCTGCCGTCCTTTGCAACTGCCCAGCTGACCTGCTGCAACTGAACCTGCCTTAAACCTGTTGGCCTCTGGTAAAGTGAGCCCTCATCCCCAGGAGGTGCCTCCCCAGGTCCCCGGCCCATGGCTGGCATCAGAGTGCACTCCTCTTCAAGAAAAGGAGAAATAATGAAATGTTGTGCTCTTAGCAAGATCCCATTTGCACCTAGTCCCTGCGGCTCATGAAGACTGCCAGAACAAAGCTCCAGTGAACCTGACTCTTCACCTTACAGCGGCCGCCAGCAACGACTGGCAGCATGAGATCTACACTTCACACTACAGCAACGACTGTCTGCAGTGACTGCCAACGCGAAACTCCAGCAACAACCACTGGCAATGCCTAACCAGATCTTTGTGCTACAGTGACGACTGTTCATGATGCCAGACCTACTCCTATGCTACAGTGAGGACCATCCCCAGTGTTGGTCTCCCTTCTCCTCCTGGCCTCCTCCACTGCAAACTGGACTCTTAATGCCAGACTTTGAGAAAGTACAATTTTCAGTGGCTTAAACCTGGTCCCTGTTTCTGGTCCAAGCTTCTATAAGGTTGGCCTGAATTTGTGACTTTACCCGGGTCTGGCATTACTAGATGACTGCAAGTGGTGCTTTGTGCTTTTAGGTGCTATACGTTGAAATTCAATATCTCCTGTTCTACCGATTGGATGTTTGTTGCTTGGGTCTCCTTTTATTTATTAAAATGTGCTCTATCTTAACATATTGGTTTGGGATTTTGATAGTGTGGTGTTTTCACTTTATTACTGTTTGTGTGCAGCATAAATACTTTACACTTTGCTTCTTAGTGAAGCCTGCTTTTGAGTAACGCAGGAAGCAAATTAGGCCTTCAGAAGTATTTTCCTTTTCAATCTGACACATTCTTTTTGTTTTAAATTCTATTCCATTTCCAGAGTGACACATATTTGAAAACTAAACCATGCAATTTACAAAAATGGAAATGTTTACTTCAATATGCAGTTTTTAGATACCTTGAGGTGTATGTTTGCTATTCTTCCAGTATTCTGAGATATTTTTGTTATGTTTACTTTTTTAGAACAAAGCTTTATAAAGTGAAATCTATTGTGTTTGCCAATGCTTGTTATGGTGATGAGTGGCCACACTGTCCTTACACCATTCAGAAGCTAGGAATATGTGAAAGCTACACAATTATCAACAGAAAGCCAATTTGGGGGCCCAAGAGGAAAAGTAATCCATTGACCCCAGTACAAAGGCAGCAAGTGAAAACAAATTTACCAAAACAAGAGTTTTAGATTGAGTGGGGCTAAGACGGAGCACTGGAGGCCAAAATAGGTACACAGTGACTGTTTGGAAAAGTGATAATCTTAGAATAGAAGGTGAAGCACTCGACCCTCTCTCGGCCCTTTGGTCTTTCCCCTATAGTGAAAAGGCAAAAGAGTATACTGTGTATACTGAGTAGAGGTGGGCAGAATTTACATAAAAACTCTGCAAGATTCCATGGAGTTCCGCGAGCGGGCAGAATTCGGCACGTCTCACTGCTCATGCTGATTTTTCGCAGCAGGAGCTTGTTCCGCTCTGTAAAATCAGCGCTAAGCCACCAGAGGGCGCTTCTTCTTTCTGCTGCTCAAGTAGATTTTCTACTCCAGCAGCAGCTTTCTCAACACGGATGGTCACGACCTGCCATGACTGCCCACGTTCAGAAATCTCTCTGGAAGGTGTTCTATGGCCAACATATCTCGCTAAGGGATGCAAAGTATCCCTTGTGCTCACCTACTTAACATTGGCGAGCTGTGAGTGAGAAAAAAGTTATACGTAAAATGCAGAGTGAGCATAACTTTGCGAACTCCGTCGGTAGAGCAGAATTATTCACCCATCACTAATACTGAGGCACCTAGGGCAAATGGAAAATGAATCACAAAGATAGGACACTATAATAAGGTGGTAATAGAGAACCAAGGGCCATATGGCCATATGTAGGAAAGCATTTAGCATTTTTTAACGGACCGAATCACAATTTCATTTAGATGGGTAGTGCTAAATTACCTATTGTTATAAAGAAGACTCTAGATGCAGAAGTAGGTAAGAACTTGACTTTATTCTGTCACCCAATCTCCAAGACTGCCTGGTGGCTGTCAACATTCCAAAGCAGACTCCGGTGGAACATACCATCAGGAAGGGACAACAGGGGGCAGGAATGTTCCACTGTAATTATACTTTAAGGTGTGGGCAGATCACAACACATCTCCCAACGTACCACTATGAATATACATTTTAGTTAAGCAGATTACAACACATCTCCCTTCGCTGCGGAAGGAAGCAGAGGACAGAAGGAGGAGAGAAAGGAACGAAGGAAGAAAGGAAGGAAGGAAGGGAGGAGAAAAAAAAACTGTAACTATACATAAAGGTGTGGGTGGAATACAACACCTCTCCCAACGTACCACTATGAGTATACAATTAATATAAGCAGATAAACACATCTCCCCTAGGAATATAAAAGAGAAAAACCTCAGAGAAAGGAGAGAGAAAAGGGTGCCAGAGGAAGGGGAAAAAAAAAGAAGCATCCCAGGCAGGATGCCAAATAGGATAGAAAAGTAGGGATAGAGGACAGATGCAAAAAGTAAACCATAGTAAAGCTAACAGAGAACGCGCTAAAAAAAATGATCACGAATGCATCTTGTATATATTCTCTATAGGACACATAGCTCAATACATTCTGGTTGAGGAAAATAATTGCATAAACTCCTGTATGCAGGCAAAATCTATCATAGTTATCCTTCACTGTACCTTAGCATGGCTTACACGGCTGACGGGTTCTACTGTTGGATAATCTCCAGAGTACTTTCGCAGAGGTTAATAGACTGGCCCTACTGAAGGCTTCTCTAATGGAGGGGTAAGAGAGTACATATTAACAATGTTCCCTGGCGGAGGAATCGCTACTCGTCAACCTCGCTAAAGCGGGTTAGGCCTTCATCTTTACCATGCCCCTCAGGTGTATGGGCTCTCCAGTAAGAATGGAAAAGCTAACCAGATCATACATCTTATGTAGTTCCACTCTACTGCTGGGATTGTGGGTACACCATGCAAGCTGGTCCCTGGAGCACGTGGACGAAGCAGCCATGTGGGAAGGAAAGAATGGGAGAACCCCTTTTTTTTCTAAAAGGTAGGTGCAAAGGTACAATTAGCTGGAGGTACGAACCACCCAGAGGCGGGGGTCCCTACAAATCTAACCCAGAAGGAAAGAAGGGAGGGATGGTGGAAGTCACTACCCAGGGGGTGCTACCTAAAAGTGGCCACCCAAAAGTACTCTGACAACAAGGAGTACAAAACTGGCTGTTATGAATCCCTGGGTACAGTGCACCTGCTATCTGAATCCGGATGTCACAAGTTGTACAATATCACTGCAAACTAGAACTGTGATGTACTGAAAGGTCACCACACCCCACAAAGACGTAAATTGTCACAAACTGTACGGTTTTACATCATAATATAACAGTACTGTACCAAACTGCCTTCTCTGCACACTCTCAGACCAACTTTAATGCGCTAATAATGGGAGGGAAATCCCACTGTAAAAACTCAATGTGAGAGTGCAAAACGCAACACTTGACCCCGTACAGGCTGTACTTGGGGTACCCAGGATAAGGCAATATCACAACATTCATTCAGTAACTTTTTTGGTTTTATGCGGAACCCTATGGAAGGTACACATTTAGGTGTGCGTAAACCCGTGGACAACTCTCCAAAAGCACATGAGGGAAATTGCGTGGAAGTCCTTGAGCAACAACATGTTCACCCAGTGCTAGGCAGAGCTACTAGAGTTGAAGAAAGGTGTCAGACGCTATAAGAGCGCGGAACCCTATTTGTCTCTTGAGAAAATAGACACTATAAACTTGTGCAGTAAGGGAATATTTAAATACAAATTGCTAGGTATGAAATCCTTATGATAAGATAGACATAATATACAAAAACTTACGAAGCACCATACTTATATCCATTACCTTGTGGTAAAATGTGCAAATGAGAGGAAAACGCTACCAGTGTACCGAGGGTGAACGCATACTGCTGAGGACGCTGATATGAGAGGCTCTAGAATAAAGGACAAAAATAAACCTAGTATCACAGGTGACAGAGCTTCACCGTAAACAATGAGTCCACTCAGTTAGAGGAAATACCCAGGATAAGAAGCTGGCGAGTGTTCAGAAGAAAGGTGTGCGTATCACCGTGATGACGCAGTGACACACAGCTGAAAAGCAGAGAAAATGTGATGTCCCCAACAGGAATCCCAAAAATAAAATAAAAAAAAACTAGAAAAAAAAAACTGAATCCTTGACAACAGAACAGTCTTACTTGAGGTACTTGGAGGACTTCGTAGGAGAACCTCTTCGAAGACAGCTGAGGGAATTAAATATGAATCACCCTGACGAAAAACAGTCACAGGCAGCGGAGAGGCACTAGCATCGCCGCCGAGGACTTCGCTGGCAGGAACTTGGCTCACTATATTGAATGGCGGCTCTGCGATGGCTGGTACGCAACTCGCGCCGTTGACAGGAGCTGAAGGAAGTGCTCAAAGGCGGCTCTACTGAGGCTGATGCGCCGGGTGATCAGAATACTCCGTCAAATTGTATGGTGCGCGGTGGCGAGGGTCACTGACAGGAGAACTGGCGAATTAGCCCGGAGCTGCTGCTGTTGGAGCGCCGGGACTGACAAGGAGCACTCTGAGGTGAAACTGACTTGCGGCGCACTGGGAGAAACTGACGAGGGTGCTCAGTGTGACTAGATTCCCGGAACTAATAAAGTTCCAGTCAAGAAGCAAGGCCCTAGACAACCGAGGTGCAGCACGATTGTGGGCCCACAAGAAACGGCACCAGCGCTCGCAGTGTGTCAGGGGGCAAATCACTAGAAGGTGCAGCACAGGTTGTCCTCCTGTACACCAACTGAGGAACAAGGAAACGGAACCTCCATGGAACTACAACATACACTCCCAGGCTCTAGCCATCTAGAGATGCAAAGAGCGCTGCTGGGAATGAGGTCACACACCAGGAGCACTGCGCAGACCTCACAGAAATACGAAGGTCGGCTACTGCATTCCTACAGACTCTGCGATGGCTGACTTCATTCGTCACTGCTGTCACTTTCTGACGGGATTTCCTGGCGGTGCTGCTGCGCAGGCCTCAAAACACACGTGACACGAACACTTCACTGGGTTGAGAAGTGTCTTTTTTTTTTTTCCGCGCCTGCTTGATCTGACAGAACTTCCACCGGCAGGGTTACAGCTGCGCAGGTCGATGGCTAATCGGTACACCAAAAGAACGGCAGAAATCCGAATGTCAGATATGAATAAGGTGCCGAACACAAGCACTTGTCACGCTCATGTCTCCCAAGGAATTCCCTTGCAGCAAAAGTCAGGCAATGTGTTCCTCACTTAGAACGTCTTCGGCAGTGTCATCAAGGTGCCGGTACAAGGAACAGGGCACAGTAGATTACCTCTCACCATAAAATACGTGGCACCGAGAACTGGTTAACTGTAATTCACTCCTCACTGAGAGGTAAATTTCACGCCAAGCACAACCAATAACCCCGCACTGCAGCAGATGGGGGGTACTGAAAGGGGAATTACCAGCTTGGCCCCCTACGCCGGTCTCCTCGCCAGTTCTTCACCTCAGCACAAACCTTACAAGTCACCAGGCACCAAAGATTTGCACTTGTAGATCACTTCTCTCCTCGAGGGAATCTTCACATAATTCACTCCACGATCACCACCATCGCACAAGTTCACTGGATAGAGAGAGCACTGAAAGGGGAGGTGACAGCAAGGCCCCCTGCGCCAGGTTCTTCGCCTCGTCGCCAGTGTTGTAAAGAAGACTCTAGATGCAGAAGTAGGTAAGAACTTGACTTTATTCTGTCACCCACTCTCCAAGACTGCCTGGTGGCTGTCAACATTCCAAAGCAGACTCCGGTGGAACATACCATCAGGAAGGGACAACAGGGGGCAGGAATGTTCCACTGTAATTATACTTTAAGGTGTGGGCAGATCACAACACCTATCACTGTGTAAAAAGGCAGATAAGGAATCGCAAAGTGCAAATCTACCGAGTAGAAATCGCATTTGCGATTCCCTATATCAGAAATCGCAAATAGGGATTTCCTAGTTTCAATTTCTGAACACATGCACGAGCCATTTCCTAAATCCAAAATGGTCATTTAGGAAATGCTATTACCATCAACTCCAAGTGGCTGAGAACCATTTGCAATTTCAAAAAATGACCCCAAAATGTTTTTTTTAAAGTGCCATGTAGCGCGCCATTCTCCTAGGACATTTGTGCGCTTTACATGTGCACCACTTTTTTGGGGGGTGCGATAGGGGCCTTAGGCTCATAGGCTTCCTTGGTTTTGCATTTCCTCATTTGCGATTTCCTATTAGGAAATAGCTTATTTGGAAATGCATAGGAACGAGTGGTTTAGCATTTCCTAAATAGCAATTTACTAATAGCGAGTCCTACTCTGTAGGAATCGCTATTAGTAAATCTTTATTTTTTTACATTCCATTTTGCATTCCCTAAATAGCTATTGCTTGGGATTAGCTATTTAGGAAATGCAAAATGGAAATTTCCGACATATCGCCCAAATGATATTGGAGCCTTGACTAAATTATGCAGCATAATGTGGCATATTTTTTGGTAGTATTAATTTGCTCTTTTGTCATTTTAACATATAATAATAGGGCCTGGGCAAACCTTAGTGCTAGTTTAACAAATGAGCACAGCAATCAACAATTGGAAGGGGAACAGTTGACCTTTGTAGAGGATCTGACACTGCATGATATTTCCATTTTGCATTTCCTAAATAGTGAATCCTAAGAAATCGCTATTTCGGAAATGCAAAATGGAATGTACAAAAATAGAGATTTCCTAATGGCAATTCCTACAGAGTAGGAATTATTATTAGGAAATCGCAAATTAGGAAATGCAACCAAGGATGCCTATTGGCTTAAGGCCCCTCTTGAGGCATCCCCAAGAAAAATATAGTCGATGGTAATAACATTTAGCATTTCCTAAATGTCCATTTCGCATTTAGGAAATACTTTGTACGCGTGCTTAGGAAATCGCAAAAAGAGAATCCCTATTTGTGATTTCCTATTTGGGGATTGTGTTTAGGCCTTTGTACATATTGAAATGCAGTATTGCATTTCTAAAAGGACTGAAATTGCGATTCGGTCCATTAAGAAATGCAATTTCCTTTTGCACATCAGGCCGTTTGTGGCTTTGTAAATCTTACTTAAGCCTTTGCCTTGCCTTGGCTCACGGGGCAACGCAAAAGCTTATTAAATCTGGGCCATCATTTTCTAGTGTGCATGGAAGAGAAGAGGATGATGTAACAACAAACATTTGCGCCATTGCTGTAATGCACTGGATCAGTAGGAGGGCTTTTAGGGGTGGATTCGCATCTTTTCAGTACACCCCCAAATATTAATCCATAAACCATTCACACTTGAAAAGTAAAGTGGATCACAACAGTAATTAGAAGTAAAAGCTAGGCCCTGAAGAGTGCGTCCAGACAGAGGCAGTGTGTCCAAGGGGAAGGGAGGTTGCACCAAACACCCCTAAAGTTGGTGCATTCATTGGTGCAGCTGGTGCAGTTACACCCAGGCCCAGCGGCATGAGGGGTCCACTGAACCCTATTTATTGTTGGATTTCAAGGTTCAAACAGCAGCCGAGACCTGGGGGGATTTCCTTCTTTGCACTAGGGCCCATGGCACACTGGCTACCCCACTTAAATGACCTCTTATGGGCTTCAGGCATGCATTCGTCCCTATTCAACAATGCAAATAACTTTCATCCAAGAAATGACAACATGTTTCGCACTACACGTGAAGACAACCCTTGGAAATGTAGGGCCTAATCTATGAGAAGTGTTGCATCACTGCGATAAAACAGTAAAGCAACACTTTTTTACTGCGTCCTCCTTGCGCCACCATGGATGCGTTGTATTTACTTTATGGCACTCCATGCTGCAAGGAAAGACAGATGCGTCAGGAATCCTGACGTATCTATCTGTGCAAAAATTCATGCATTGCTGGAGTTGGGTCGTAAGCATGACACAACTCCAGCAATGCATGGGGGAGGCGTATACACATTGCACTGCGTCACCCTCACACCTGCTATGAGGCAGGAGTAAAGTTTTGACCCCGTGGCGTCCTAGAAGTGGCGCAATGAAATCTGATAGATTTTACTGAGCCACTACTATGAGGCTTTCTTGCGGGGGAACACACACCCTCCACACATTATACCTGTTGCAGGTATAATGTGGCACAGGGGTTTAGAGAGTGAGGCATCTGCCTAGCTGCATCACTTTGTAAATATGGTGCAACGTGGTGCATTGTTTACGCCACCGCTGCATCACAAAAAGTTATGTCACAGCGGCGCAAAAGTGTTCAAGGGGCTCATAAATAAACCCCTCAAGTTTTATAAATGTCATCGATATTAAACAGCAGTTTGGTTCTGCCAGAGATTCCACCATTTTGTCTCTCACTAATATTCCCCTCTCAAATGACAAACCAGTTTAGATGATGTTAAAGGAATATACTAATATTTTTATTCGGCGAGTCTCTCTCTCAGGTCTGTGCAATTTCAGCAAATACCCAGGAAGCTGAAAAATGTTATGGGGAAATGTATAGTGGTCCACTAAAGAGCATCTGCAAGTCCTCACTCCATAACAACAAGAACACTCTTCAAGAAAAGGCATCCAATAGAGCAAAGCGATTCAGAAAGGCTTATTTACTGCCAGTAGCCTTTCGCTACTCTAAAATGGTTGGTCTTCGGCCAAGGAATTTTGTTCAAATTTATTATCAGTGCATCTAGATATCAGCATCACCTTTTCAAAGATTTGATTATGCCTTCCTAATGCAAATTGAGTGTAAGTGCATGAGGCCGTATTATATATAGAGCACACTGCCCTGGTCTGCATCTGTTGCACCTTTAACAGAGTTCGGAGGGCACAGACCTGATCAGTGTGACCTAATACAGATAATGTGCTGTCTCCAGGGCAACCATAAAGTTGCTCCAGGACTCAGGGCACAGCATCAGTGAAAAGTGGATGTGGTGTTTGAAGCAGCTGGTCTGCCTTTTTCAGTGCAGGTGGCTATGCAGTTCCTTGTTAAAAGGGGGCAGAGCTTTATCTGGAGGTTGGTGCAATGAGTGACTGCATCAGCATTTGGGGATTGTTGAGGATCACATGGGATCTCAGTTTCCCCTTTCAAGGGGCATTGCCATGGGAAGCACAGACTGTGTGTCTTCTTTTTGTGGCTTTTGTCCTTCCTGTCAGATCAATCCCAAAGGATCCAGTTGGCTGATCAGGTGTCCAATATTGGCGCTCTAACGTGCAGTGTCCCTCAGGGCTCTGCATTGTCTCCCCTCCTTTTCAATATCTCTGGTGGCTGCATTGGCCCGCATGGAGTGCCAAGTTTTCAATTACGCTCATGATACACAAATTATTATCCAGATTGACAACTCTCCCATGGCCCAAGCATGGATGCAAAACGTACTGAGGTACACAGTCAACTGGATGACAGCCAACTCACTCAAAATTAACCCCTATAAAACAGAGTTACTGGCCATCACCACAGGTAACAACCCATGGAGTGACCTCCTTTGGTTACGAGAGCTAGGCACCACTCCCACGCTAGCCCCGGTTGTAAAAAGCCTTGGCATAAAAATAGATGCCAAGCTCTCTATGACATGCCAAGTATCTACCGTGGCAGGGACATGTCTGGGCCTTCTGAGACAGCTACAGAGACTCGCCCCCCTTCTCTCCTTACGGCACTACGGATGGCCATGTCGGCAATGATTATGTCAAGGTTAGATTATGTCTTACCTTCCACAAGGAACACTTTTTCCGATTTAGGTTAGATTATGGCAATTCTCTGTACATTGGCCTTCCTGAAAAGCTGTTAAAAAAACTCCAAGTGGTCATGAATGACGCTGCCAGACTGACTTTCAGGCTCCCAAGGTAGGCACATGCCACTCCCCTACTGCAGCAGCTGCACTGGCTCCCGATCAAACAGAGAACCAGGTTCAAAGCTCTATGCATAGCCAATAAAACCATCACCGGTCCGGCACCAGCCTACATTAAGGACCGCCTTGTTAACTATGTGCCAGGGCGTGCCCTTCGATCATCTGATGCTGGCCTTTTGGCCTGCCCCACTTTAATACATCCTCCAAAGGGGGCAGAGCCTTTTCCACAATGATCCCTCAACTCTGGAAAAGGCTGCCGCAAGCCTTCGCAGGGAACCCACCCTTCTACCATTTAGGACAAAACTTTAAACATTTTTTTTTCCTGAATCCTGGGGCACAACCCAGGCCGAGTTTCAGTGCATATACATGCGGAGGTGGAGAGGTTGGGCTCTCTCTCATAGCGCTAAGAGACCTATTGATGATTATGCACTCTAGAAATCCCAGTTAACATTAACATAGTGATTGTGCTCCCTGACAGCTCATTTGCCTCTGCACCCACTGTTTTAATATGCTGCAGGCTCAGAGGCAAAGCCCTTTCTCATTTGCAAAGGGCCACGCCCCAATTTAAACGAAGGAATGAACCCTAGAGATCACACAGACACACCTGTAACACAGACACAATGTGTATTATAGAAGGGGCGAGCAAGCGTCTGCAGCACCCGGGACACTTTATGTAATACGGCGACTGGTCCTATCAGCAACCCAACCAGTCCTCCATGCAGCACTTCATTTGTAAAAATAAATAAATAAAGAGCCCACATTTTTTTCTAACAAACCCCCATCTGGTGTAGCCAAATACAATGGTTGCCGAATGTAGTGGTTTCCAGATTGTAAACCTGTCTAGACCTCAGTCCACATCATGCCTCTATTTTCCACCATCACCAGCATGTTTTATTAGTTCACTCTTGAAGGTTCTTTTTCATCCAGGTTAACACCTTCATCCTTGTTTCCCTATTTTCTCTTTCTCTTTTCTTCTCAGTTTTCTCTCTCTTCCTGTGGGTCAAAGTTCGATAATGAAAGATACATTCTGCTCCCCAAAACTGATTGCTGGCCACCTCGCACCCAAAGCCGCTAGCACAATCTATGCACTGCATGCATTCTCCTATGCCTGCAAAACCTAAAGGTGGGTCTAACTCCAAACCCTACACATTGATAAAAGAACTGAAGACACATCTTTGCAGCTGATATCTAACAAGTCAAGATTAAAACTGCCATTCCATTACTTAAATACTATTAGCCATGCTGACTGAAGCTGCGTGACCTAACACAAATCATGTATTCAGATGTGTATGACTTGTCCCTAATTTGAATCAATGGGCCGTTTAACAAAGGTAAGTTTGCATGTGAGGATCTACTCGTGTGTTGACCTACTGCAACAGCTATGTGAAAATCTCCACTTTTTTGCTATTTAAGAGTTCCGAGAGGAGATTTATATCTAGATTTGAGTAACTTTCCACCTGTTTATGGAGATTTGTCCAACTAGGGCAAATATCTCCCTATAGGAAAATATAGTGCAATTTATTCAATGGTTTCTTATTGTTTTCAAAAGATGAATAAAATTTAAATCGTTATGAAATAAAAATGTAAAATCATTTTAAATACATAATATTAAATGAAAACTACTCACTGGAAAAGACGCAACACACTACCTTCCAAAGTTATTTTACATATGTTGATTTTTTAAATATTGTTTTTTAAACATTAGTTTAAAATTAACATAACCTATCACCCCCTTTTATTAATTTTTCTAAATATGTAGCAAACCTAGCTATAAGATAAATTAAATTAATTTTAATCATTGTTAGGCTTTTAAAACTAATTTAGCATTTAATTTAATTGGTTTTATATTTAAATGTATTATTACATTAACAAAATAATACAATTTAGTATCAATTATGACAACGTTTTTTTAACCTAAATATGTATATACATTTCAAATGTAGAAAAAATAATTCTACACTGTTTCCTATGGAATGTCAGTATTATAGCCTGCCTCCATTGATTTCGGTGGGAGTGTTCTTGCTTTACTAGTGGTTAGCATGTGTAATAATTGATGTACTCCAAGACTTAACTGAAGTATATTTAAGACTTTTTTGTCACTATTAGGAATGCAGAATTAGACATGAAGTTTATAAATATCAATTTCCTTACTCTTGTGAGTGAGTGTGTTTTGTATTAGTATGTCATTCTCTAAATCTCGCCTTCAATTTTCCCTATCCCCCACCCATTTTGTAGTACTTATTCACCATTTTCCACCACTCCCACTTAACAATCCCACCTTTATTACTAAATTCTATATTTAAGTGTGCAGGAATCTTTACCACCAGGGCGGGAGAGGCAGAGGTGGAGATCTCCAGCCTCTGATTTGAGAATTTAATTTTGTAGTATGTAATGTGGTACTATTGGAGCTCTACGAAATGAACTTCAAAATGCCTTCTGTAAATCTGACCCAATAATGTCAAACCTTCAATGGATCACTTCAAACATGTAGTCAAACCTGCACAGAAAGTCAATAAATTTTTCACTGTTTATACATTGTAAATATACGGTTCATAGTGTTTGTGACAGCTCTCGCTGCAGACGTTTGTAGCGTCTCTATTTTTTCAATGGTCTCTTTAGTGATGATAAGTATTAATTTGCAATAGCCTATTTCTGTGTGAGCAATGCCTCCTATTGAAAAGTATACATCTTCTTCAACAGTTTAAAAAGTAATTTGCATTAGGTACAATGGTAGTCACGTCTCGTTGCATATATTTGGGTTTAAAATTACTCCAAGTGTCCTTTCTTAGTCCAGAGAAGAGCTGTAGAAATTAACAATGAGAATAGTTAGTTCACAAACTTTATTTGTATAAACATTGTATCCTTAAAAGTGCAACAATAGTTAAAAATAACAGAATGGAATAGCAATAATTAATAGTAAGAATTACAGTTGTATACACACAATATCATACAATTTAGATGGTAATTTACAGCAAAAAAAGATAAAAAATCATCAGTAATAAATAAATCACTAATATATAAAACCAATCCATTCTATAATTGTAAACTATCTGTACATGATTAGAACTCAAAGAGTAAGCATTGTCTTACGCGCCCTGGTGGCACTTCTCAACAATGCACTTAGGCAAAAAACCAACTCTTCATCAGCCAAGGCAAGCATACATGAATAAGCAGAAGTCAAGCTAATGGGCCTGCTCTTATTACAAAATAGGAGAAGAAGGGACTTGATATATTTCATGTAATATTTGCAGAAAAACAGGAAGTGTTAGTTTGAATGACCACTCACCCCGTCACATGGGCAGGGTAGTGAGTCAAGTTTCGAGTGGTAACACAAAGGGAAACACAATGCAAATTTGACTGTCCCAGCCCTCAGGTGGAATAGGAGGCTCCTTTCCCATGACTCATGGGTAAGGTGAGATAATTTGGTAGGGGGTGGCAGTGCCGTTCGTAAGCCATATAACTGGAAACAGAGGGTTTCTTTGATTTCAACGCAGTTCTTGCAGCGCTATATGACGAGTAAAGCGCGTTACTAAGTTCTTTTTTTATTTACAATTTTGCCTTCGCTAAGATTTAAGAAAATGGAACCCTTATTAATGCTGCATAAGCTCTGATACATTCCAGATAACCAGGGAATGTCCATCTCCTTCTCACACTTCAAACAGTCTGTTATGATATTTTTTGTTAAGGTAGCTGCCTGGTTCTTCCAAACTGATAGCCAGAAAAGAGCTGGGCGGGCGCGTATAAAATCAGATATATATTTTAAGTTCAGTTCCTTGTGGCAAGTGTATTGTGGGGTCGAGATTGGGATGCTCAACAGCTTTCTGCAGAACCGGTTTTCTTCCTGTTGAATGCAGGAGCTATCTGCGGTACCCCAAATCTCAGGTCCATACGTAGCCACAGGGACACACTGTAGATGAAAATTTTTTAAGATAGCTAAAATAGTACCTGTGTTCTTTGGGCAGGGGAAACTTAAAATAGAGTTAATAGTTTTTGAGAACTTTCTCCTAGAGTGAGTGAGGTGTTCAGTCCAGGACCCGTTCGCAGCAAAGACAACTCCAAGGTAAGGACATTTACAGGTACTTGTCCATTTTTGATTGCCGGCAGCAATAGAACTAAGCTGGTGTTTCCTGGGGCCGCAGGACATTAAAAATAATTTTTTTAAATTTACGCACAAATCCAAACTATCCATATATGTGACGAAGGACTGTTTTAGAATACGCAAAGAATTCGGAGTGCGGCCTATAATAACCGCATCATCATAGTAGTGTAGTTCGGAAAGGGGTTTCCCATGAATCATGAGGACATCTTGGGTCATGGGTACCAGTGACTTATTTAGACCATTAATATATATAATAAAAAGGAGGGGGGCAAAGACACATCCCGGCCTGACCCCCCTTCCAACCTTAATGGCCCCCGATACCTCTCCACCACTACCTATCCTCACCTGTGCCTGGATGTCTTTATGGAGGTGTGCCTGAAATGAACCAATGGCTCATCCAGCCCATGAACCAATAAGATAGCCCACAGCCTTGACCTTTTCACAAGGTCAAAGGCTGAGGACAAATCCATACAGGCCAAGTAGACCGGGGAATTCCGAGCAATGGTGTACTTCCCAATTATAAGGTTAAGGTTAACCCCTTCGATGCTCATGACGAGCTCAGCTCGTCATGAGGCACGGTTGAGCTGTGCGTATGACGAGCTGAGCTCGTCATGAACAATGGGAAAAATACATAGTCAGCATAGGAGGGGAATACCATCAGCAGCAATGGTGTTAAGGCATTGTTCATTAGTACCAACCTTGCTACAGAATCCTAACTGGCAGGGCTCTAAGATACTGCATTCCATTGACCATTCCAGGATGTTATTATATAAGACTCTTACCAAAATTTTAAGGGTATTATCAATCAGTGAGATCGGCCTGTAGTTACTGGGCTGTGACTGATCCCCCTTTTTGAATATTGGGACGATGATACTCTTAGCCCAGGTACTAGGCAGCGGGCCATACTTTAGATTGTTAAAAACATTCAAAAGAAGCGGCGCCCAGAAGTTCGGGTTCCATTTGATTAGATCTATTGGTAGCCCACCTGGGCCCGGGGCCTTATTCCCAATACTCTGATGGATGGCCTCTTCAACTTCGGAGAGTGTTATCTGAATACCCATGATTGGGCCAGATTCGTACTGGTCTGTCACCGTTGAAGGGGTGGCATAAATATTGGAAAAATGATTTTCCCAAGATTCACTAGATATGGTGCAGGTGATAGGGGTTAGTAGCTGTTCTGTGGATCGAAGATCCCTAACAGCAGACCAAAACACGTTACCCTTTTTATAAGTGGCTGCCTGGGATAGTATTTCCCAACGTTCGTATAGGCGAGCTCCCTTCCTGTTGTTGACCGCTGCATTATAATTCTGCCTTGCCAATTTCACATCTGAGGCGCACCTAGGGTTGGCTGAGAGGGCCCTACGTAGGTTCCTATTCGCCAGTGAACATTTATCGTCAAACCATCTAGGGCCCTGCTTCCACAGAGAAGCTGGCTTAGATAGTAAGGATTTGATGGCCATACAAAGTTTGGAAAAATCATTGACTACCTCTAGGTGTGGGGTTTATAATGACAGACATGAATTAATGAGGAACAGATTGTCCTTCACAAATGAATTTTAAACGATTCATCGCTATTAACACCCCTGGATATTAATCTTAAATCGTCAGGAGAGGTGTTAGATCTTTAGCTCCACATTCAACTGAAAATGTAGGTCGAAGTGCCAATTTCAGTGCTAATTTAATAGGGCTGTGATCCCCATAAATAGCGGCGATGACCTCTGCGGCCGTTAAGTAATCCACAAGCACAGAAGAGATAAAAACAACTTCTATTGTAGAGGAATGACCCCTTCCTCTGAATGTCGGAAGTTGATAGTTAATGGCGTGTGCTGGACCATCTGGTCCATAACGTTAACCAAGTCATGTGATCTTAGGAGCACAGCCTACGGGAGGAGGGACCTGAGTTAGGTGTGTCTACACCATGATATGTATCATTAAGTTTTGCATTAAAATCTCCCCCTAAAATAATCCCGAGAGTATCGCCCAAATGTTGCTGACAATCTAAATTAGAAATAAAATCAAAAAGCGCAATAACATTCCTATTAGGAATATATTGGAAATCATTGTTATAAAAATTTACCAAATAAAGAGAAACTTTCTTTTTGTAGAATACAACTTGATAATTAGAACTATTAGTTAGTAGGACCTTAAAGCTCCCTCCAGCTGCCACATTAAGCCCGAAGAAAAGTCCCCCCGATGGGCGGACCGGTTTGGTATGAGATGCTGCTACGCTAATGCAATGGAATCCCTCAATATACAAATCGTTTGTAGCCCAAGTCTCCTGGAACATAACTACATCCTGTTCCTTGACTAGGCACAATCAATCCTCATCACCAAGCTCAGACTGCAGCCCAGTTATATTCCAACTTAGGATATTCAAGTCTGCTCCAGTACTGCTTTTGATTGAGGGTGGCTTATCGTTAGCATTGTGAGTTAATACCATAGTGGCAAGGGGTACTGTCATCATTCAGGGTGGCTTATCATTAGCATTTTGGATTAATACTATAGTAGCTGGAGGGTCCGCCAAGTGGAGCAGATGATACTGTTGGTCTGCATTATTGGTGATTGTTAGTCCTGTGCATCAAAGCTGGAAAGTGCATTAAACCTGTTGGTTAACAAAGAGATTACATGAATGTCCCTAACAGGTTTAAAAGGTGGCTTATAAAAATAGCCCAAGGGGAGCGCACTATTACAGGTATTTTGTGTGGAGTGATGCTCAAAAATGTTCAGTTGGCGGTGAACCATATGAGGTCTACGAAAATTCAATACAATACAGTCACCGTTGCCATTCTTGTCAGAATGGTCAACCAACACTACTCTTCTGGCCATGAGAATGTCATTCATATTGGAAGTGTCAAAACCTTTATATTTAAGAAGCCAGGCTATGGACTTATTGCTCAGGTCTACCCAAGTCTCCCTTTGATCCTCCACTAAATTAGGGACCCTGGCCAACACCAGCGCATAGGGACAGGAGGCAAGAGGTAAATTTAGTACATCGGTATTTGGCCTCATGTGAGCATTCCTAAGGCTACTAGGAGTAGCCTTTCTAAAGGTCAGGTCACTAATCCGTCACAGAATGAAATTACTACTACCTAGGGTGGAATTTAGGTTAGGTGCATTTGGTTGAGGAGCATCCTGTCTTCCCCTCTGCTCGCTAATACACTGTGGTGCTGGAAATACATTTAAATTACTACAATTTATAACAGCTTTGTTCCGGACAAGGCCAGATTGTGGTTCGTGCCCATGTGTATCACCCGGGAGAATTGAAGAAATTCCAGTGTCCCAACTGCTCACCTGCATTTGTTAATTTTCCAACAAGGCTGAACAGTCCGATTATAGGGCCCCAGGGTAGCACACTTTCAAATAGGATAAACTATTATATTGTGATGCTTAGGACTCACAGTATAGATGCTTTCCTCAGTAACAGATGTCAGAGGGGTGGCCCAGCCCAGCCTCTTCCGGCCCCTGACTGGCACAGACGGGCCCGCCCTTGGTCCGGGCTTCGTCTGGGCTGCGTCCCACGCATGTCCAGCGTTCCAGTGGGAGAGGCTGCGCTATGAGCGTGTTGGTCCCGCCTCCCCCTCACTCGCGGCAGCTGGGGGGAATGTCAGGAGCAGCAATGCACTCTGGGGGTTGCAGTCCCCAGAGTGTAGTTGCCAGCGTGGGTGGTGCGGCGGCAGTGATGGCGTTGCCCCTGGAACCCTTGTCCCACCAGGGGTTCTTATCAGGGCGAAGGTGCTGCGGTCCAGAAAGAAGCAAAACACCAGCAGCAGGCAGAGAAACTGAAAATATGTTTGTATAAAACCTTCCTTTTTTTATTGTGGCTCACGGGGCTAAAAACAGAAATTCAGTTGAATTTTCATTTAGAATAATCCACTGATCATTAATAGCTTAGTCTTTCCAGATTTTCTGGAAGATCTACAATACCCATTTCAGGTCTAGGTCGGGTAGTTGGACAGATTAGAGGTCATCTGCATATCTGCAGAAAATCCATGGAGGAGATGTAGAGGCTAAAAATAGATGTTAGCTAGCAATGACTACAGAGTTGACATTGGGAGAGTTCATTTTCCCCTACTACCGCTATCAATTGTACATTTTCCAAAGGGGCGCTTTACCAACCTCAGCTAGGACTGAGAACTCCACCACTTCCCTAATTCTTGATAGTAGAACATAGTTGTCAAATTAACCCTACAAAGGGTTACAATACCACAAATACAGTGCAATTGTTTTTGTTTGTTGAGTCCAGTACCGATAATTGAAGATCCACTGGCCTTTTCAGTACCTTCATTATGTTAAGAAACAGACTACCATTCCCCAGGTTTATGATATGTTTCATAAAATACCAGTAGTGTGGTTGCCTTTCAAGTATTTCCAATTGGGATGGCTATTTCAAGATAGGCCCTTATTATTATGGTGGACAAAGCTCAAGTGAGGAGCAGTGAGGCAAGACAAAGGAACAAGGCTCAATGTTTTCAAAGTTCCTCTAAGCAAACTGGTGAAAATAAGTGGAGTGCATTCAGGGGACATTTTCCTAAATTATCGAGTGTTTAGCAACATGTTTATTGGTCGATTCCAATAGAAAAAGCCAACAAAGTACAAAGGACCTGTTCTGGGATGCGCCAGAAGGTAGGTTTGGGATGAATAGTTGATCAATATTAGTGGATTACAATGTACATGATGAAACATACCTATAGAGTTTCTGAGAGACCTATGGAAGTGAAGTGTCATAAATGTCAGTGAATAACTGATACAGATTTTTAAATAGTACCCTATGTATGACTAGGAAGATTATGGAGTATTGGTGTTGGAATAATCAAAACATTTCTATTTTTAGGGAATTCATCAGGCATTTAGCAGTATGGAAGGAGTCAGACAGCATAATGTTCTAAAATGTTCGAAAAGGGACACAGTATTGTTGGAAGTATGCTGAGTTTTGTGGTAGAGGAAGCAAGTTGGTGAAATATCCATCGGGAAAATTAATTGTCGGGATAGCTGGGGCAAAGGACACTGGGAAATGAATGATTTACATTTTGATGAATTTAGCATGAAAGTGCACAGTGCAGTTCAAGGTCCCAATTTTGGAAATGAAAGTGGACGGGAATGAGAAGATGGCCTGTTTATCAACAGTGAATTTATAGCAAGGGAAGCCAAAAAGGGTGATAAAATGCCTATGGAGGTGATGAAAAGGGCAACACCCATAGTAAGAATCGATGTCTTCCTGTAGGTTGCAGGAAGTGTGAGATGTATCAGTAGATCTAGAATGAGTGATCAGGGAGCTTCCTGGAAAACCAGTTGAGGGTCACATCTTTGATACAAAGAGAGGTGAAAATAGGTATTTTGATGGTGGGCTATATTAAATGCTGTTAAAATTTCTAGAACGCCAAGGATAGAAAGAAGGTGGTTAAGGTGAGTGAGATGGTAAACCTGTATATTTGCCAGAGGGCAATGAATTGGTAGTATAGTTGGTTAAATCTGGATTGTATAGGTAAAAGTTTGTTAGAATGAAAGTCTGAGGGAAGGCATGTGACTATAATGATATAAAGCATTTTGAGCCAAATGAGAAATTGAGAGACAGGACTATAGTTTGACTGCCAAGAGTATGATCAAATTTCTAAAATGGTATTAGTTTCTGAAGGTATGCGCATATGTTACACGTATCAGTGGTGGTGCGTCCATTGGGGGTGTTGCCCCACTAAGCCACATGGACGACCATCACCTTCACGCTAAAATTTAATTGAGTAAAGCTAAACAAACAAAGTAATCTCACAGCGCAGTCTCCCTACCGGGACAAGCCCGTCTCAATCGGATGGCGCTATCACTGAAGGGGGGTGAGGGCGGGGCTATGGCAGCTTGAGTGAGCGCGCATAGCGCAGCAGTGCAGCAGCCGCAGTGCGCATGTTCATTTTTGGGCTGGTCATTTTTATGGCCAGCCCGAACATGCGCACAGTAGTACCTTCCCCTTACAGTAGTGACTGGCGAGGGACCGAGGGTGATGCTTCATACCGCAGTACCCCGGTTCTCATAATGGGCGGGGAGTAACCCTGCTCTTAGCCAATCCTGGCGCTGCGGTGCAGTGGCGCTGCTAATGCAGCGCCACTCTCTGTGTGATCCAGGCCGGCGCAGCTTCTCTGGCCGGCCCTCTTATTGCACATAATGTGATCACTGTTATTATAATTGAATTACACTTTTTTCTTATAGCCTATTATATACATTTTTCTCTAAATAAAACCAGAAAGGAAAATTGATGGGTGGTAACTTGGTGGAGATTATTATTTACATGAGGAGCTGTCTTTAATGCGTTGAGGAGATTTTTGAAGTTATGGACCATAACTTCTAAAATCTCCTTGGCGCATTAAAGAAAGCTCACCCACGCAGCACTGATTTAGCCCACTCCTGAGTGGAACCGAGTGATCTCACTTTATGTGGCACAAGCAATGCATGCTCTAGGGCTTATGAAGTAAAGGAGAACCAAAGGTGGGCTGGGGAGGATGCTATGTGTACTCACAGGTGAACAGCTCACACGCACGGTTCTCAGTGCAGGGACAAGAAGTGCACGTGCACCAGGGCACACTGGGAATATGTTCAATAGGTAAAGACGTTGTTTCCTAAATTAGTTTTCTATGTTTGCAAGTAGGGTAGCATGCAGGATGATGGCATGCACTTGTTGCAGAAGTCAGTCTTCAGGTCTAAGGAGTTTAGAGACTACATCGCAGAATACACAGTTGGCGTGTTACGTATGCACACATTTGAACCCTAAGAATATTGTCTTTGGAGAGTGCAAACCATGTTTTCAAAGACACTTTGAGACAGAACGAATGAACAGGCACAAGTAACCCACTGAGCAATCACAAGGGTACCTGTGTTCTTGTGGGTTGGCACTGTAACCATATCCTAATATGACCTGGAACACAGTCAACTAAAGCAAACCTGAGTTTGCATGCAAATGTCATCAATGTTTTAATTCTTTTATGTAGGTACTTCAAATTTAAACAAAAATGAAAACATATGGATTATCTTATTTTCATTTTTACTCTATTATGAAATCAACAATTCACTTTATGTTTTACTCATAGCTCATAAGCATATAAATCATAATACATATGCGTTCAAAAAACGACATTTACAGCTTTCAACTTAAAATCTTTGGATGCTGTCCAAGTCCCAATGCATTTCGGGGTTCTCGATCCCTTCTTCAATGGAACTGAAACAATTATATGAAGAAAACTGTCAGCTGTTGTTGTAATCCAACACACTTATGTCGCAAATACAGTCACTGTGTTTTAACAGATGTCATGCATTAAAATCAACCAATGCTGTATCAGAGTGCTGAAACCTTTACCAGTGAGCCCAACCAAACATCAGGGTATAGTGAGAAAAACATAAAAACGAATAAAATTAGTCCTCAGCAATTCCTTACCAACGTCCTATAATGTCAAGTACCAGAGCTGAAATAACTTCACTCGTTGAAAGTGAGCGTGGACACACTCTGCAACAAAATGTTGAAAAATGAAGAACCATGCGCTATGATTTTATCAGATCTCTTAAAAAAACACTCAATATTGCTCACCGTAAGCCTCTGTGCGAGGAAAATCTTAGATAAATGTAGAACGCCCGATGTGGAGCCTGTACGTAGATTACGTGTTTAAAGACCAAACAAGGAACAGATCCCGATGAAAAGGATACACCAATCTGTAATCTAGACTCTAGAGCATAACACAACAGTGTACTGCGTGTTAAAAACTTTTTTTGTTAATAAAGATTGTAGGTTTGGTATTCACATGGAAAGTAAAAGTCTATACCTTTCAAAATGGTTGCATCAGTGCTCTTGAAAATGAAGTAGAATTCGTAAGTGAAGAAAAATCTCGGGTACCCAAGCAATCTAATAAAAAATGTTAATATCTTTTATTACTCCGCCATTCATGCCTACGAATCCAACTATATAGACTTGCTAATGTGCATACAAGCCTCTAAAGACCATCTACTTCCCATGTCAATATGAGATATGAGTAAAACATAAAGTGAATTGTTGATTTCATAATAGAGTCAAAATGAAAAGAAGCTAATCCATATGTTTTCATTTTTGTTTAAATTTGAAGTACTTACATAAAAGAATTAAAACATTGATTAAATTTGCATGCAAACGGAGGTTTGCTTTAGCTGTGCGGGTAGGGTCAGGTGATCTCAGACACTTGAAGTATTCAGTTAATTCACGATTTTGAAGGGTGGCATCCTTCATCCCGCCCTGCACGCCCCTAATAAACAGTGAGTACCATTATCACAAGCATCAAGTTAACCAAAAAACAGAGGTGTGCACGGTACTAATCATCAGATTCATCTGGAACACTGACAGCCACCTCAGGCAGGCTGCATATGACAACCCGGTTATCGAAAAGACATGCAGTGCCAACAGAAAGGGAACCAAGCTAATAAGTAACAGAGCTTAACGTTTGGACATTCACACTCAGGCCTCACTGACTGTGGGCGGCACCGTGAGAAAGCGGCATGCCTGTTACAAAAATGCAGCCACAACCTTAGTGTTAAATAATACGATGAGTGGGCAGGATATGTTCTACCGAGAGGAACTACTGGAAATTCTGCACCCGAGAGTTTAAGCTATTAGCAATGCAAATGACAATGCCTTTTATTTATTTTTTAAAACCCAAAACTTAAATAAAAGGCAATGTCATTTAGAATGCCAATAGCTGAAACTCACGTGAATGCGAGAACTATTGCATTGCAAATGCTTGTTTTCTTTTTACCATTTCACTTCTCCACAAAATGTAGAATTGAACCAGACTGTGTCTATGTTTCTGCTGGATACGCCCTGGAGGAGCCTGCTTCTGAATTCAAATGTGTAGAGCATCATTTAGAATGGTGTGGAATTAGGATGTCCTTCGATTTCTTGAGCAAATGCAGAATTCGTGGCAAAGTTCCCAGGTGGAATTTCCTCTGCAGTAGGACCATAGGGAGAGTGTTGTGGATGAACTCCTACTCGCATATTCTCCTCCAAATGCACAACTTCCTTTGGTATTTAAAGATGTCCCATTACCACCCTTGAGGTCACTCGTTCAGTTTTCACATTTTTTTGCTATTAAAAATATCCATTTGTATTTTGTTGACCAATCCGTTCGTCTCCATTAGTATTGGAAGACAAGGAAGAGGCTGGTTGCACACTTAAATCTGTTCTGCTCGCAAACAATTTCCCTGGAGAATTCCCTAAACCTTTCTTTCCCTTATTTTTGGTGCCTGAGCACGAACCATGCCCTCCTTCCACGCAGCCAGATGAAGTCACAGGGGAACCAATAGCTGTTGACTCTGGTGACCTCACGCTTGAATTTCCCTGAGAATCAGAACTACAACACAGAGCCATTTCTAATTCTGTATTTGCTCAAAAGCAAGTTTACTGAGTGCAATTTGAGGGCCTCGGCTTCCATTATGTACTCAAGCAGAGTTTTCTGTACAGCAGGCATGCAGTACGAGAGCCAGGGAGGCATAACCAGCCACTGTTCCATCTCTTCTTCTTAACTTAGCATGCACAACTTATGTGCGGTTGTGCTGTTGTGATATGGCCGCACGTGCAGCAATTTAATGAGCTAGCTGGCCAGTCACTGATTCCACTGTCCACACCATGATGATAAGGTGAGGAGGAGGGCCCTTAGTTGATGCAAAGCCATTTAATACACATGGCCATGCAATAGAATGGCACTTTATGGGCTCTCCCTAGCCCTAGGCCACCACTACCTCTCTTTAGCTACTAGTGTGCATTGCCTGATGAGAGGGAGGCCCCTTTTATGGACCAGGTGGGAGCAGAATGGGTTTGGAACTGGGGCATACAAGGAGATTGTGCCTGGAGGAAATTCTATGGAGGCTTAAAAGCTCAGATGGCCCCTACCCATCTCTCTTTGTCTCTGGTCTCCACCCCCAATCTAGACAGAGTGCCATTGTCCCCAACTTTCCACCATTTTAATTTAGTGAATATACATGGTTCAGTTGAGGAAAGCAGAAAAAAACTCAAAAAATGGACAAGCTTGTAGAGCATTCTGTGTATCTGAAATCAGTCATAATTGGCCTTGATGTGGATGTGGAGTTGGCTTGAGATGAAGGGTGGCCTGCTAGCTGTCTTTTCCTTTAAGGTATACCCCAGAGACACTCAATTTGTGTGTCTTGGTTTGCTGCATTGTTATCGGGGTTTATCTTGAGTTTTTCGCTGTCTGGCATCAAAGTGTAAATTCCAGAAAATGGCACTGTGTAATAGAATATTCAAATATGATACTTGGGGGCCGATTTCTCAACACTGTCCACCAGTGCAAAATCACAAAAAGTGACGCAAACAAGTGCCAAATATTGGTAAAGTATTTACCTTCCAAAGCAAAACTTCTTTTGCACTTGAAAGTAGCCCTAAGAAATAACACAGGAAGTACTTTGTGCTGCTGTGCGTCAGGCAAACCTCCCAGGGGTGGTACATTGGCATACACACTCTACCACCCATGGTGTTTGACATCAAGTCCTGTTTACTAACAATATTTGATAGGACTTTCCACCAACAAATAATACCTCCTTGAGACAGGCGCTATCAATGAGAAATGTTTTTATTTCTACACCTCACTTGTGCTCTGCACTGTGCAGAATACAACCAGGAAAAGGTTTAAAATAAGGCTATTATTAATATTTTGTACTAGAAGGGTAACCTTTCAACACAAACCCTATGCTAGACAACACACATACACCTTTGCACTGTTGTGGCATTCAACTGCTTTCTCCTCCTAGCCCAACGCCGGACAACCTAGCCCAACGCAGGGCAACAACTTTGAGGAATTGCACTGTAATAGTATAGCTCCTTATTGACGATTATCATATGTCAATGACCTTGGTAAAGAATTTCTATCACACTGTACAAGATGCTATCATTCTGAGAGTTGAGTTTATCATAGGTGTTTTCTGTGATATGACACCTTTATGCACCCAGTTATCAAGCACATGCTAAAGTTGTCAGTTGTATCGTGACACTTCATAGGTTTATGTCTTGGTAAAACAAAATATGATATGAGCACTTTATAGACAAATGATGGTCCAGTTTTCGCAGAGATGTACAGGGTCGGAGCGGCCACTAATCTAACTGGGCATTTTCCCAGGGGGCTGAAGCCTTTGGGGGCCATTGTTGAAGTCCTAAGGGCACTGCTGATGTTTCTGTCTCTGTATTGCGACAAGTACAGCAGGGGCATAAGCAAATAGAGATTGAAAGGAGGGAAAGAATGATAGAGTTAAAGGAAAGAGAGAATGGAAAGAAATCATAGAGAATGAGCAGAGAAAAAAGAGAGAGGGAGACAGAAAATGGATTGACTGAAGGAGAGAAGGGAGCTAAAGATCGTTGCCTGTTTGAGCATTTTTGTCAGGGCTGCTTTTTGAATGGGCGTACTTTCTGATGCTTTTCCACTTCATGAAAAAACACATGGGCAGTGTTAGATTTTCCTCTTCCAATGCATGCTGTAGAATGCAGCATGCATTTAAAGATGAAAAAAACGAGGAGGAATTAAAACATTTCTCCTCGTTGCGGCTTGCTACGTCACCCCTGGGATGGGGTAGCATTCTGATGCATTTCCAGGTTTACTATTGCTCATTTCGTGAATCTGGAAATGCATCAGTGGACATGGGTGTTGCATGTTACTATGCCCCTAACACACAAAGTGTTGCGTAAAAAGGGGCGATATTTACAAGCACAAATACAAAACACGCAGGGTGGCTTTACATGTGCTTGTAAATATCATGCAGCAGGTTGCGCCGCTACTGCGTCACACAACATGATGCGCCGCCTGTGCGTTACTTTTAATATGGGAAACAGTGACGTACCGGCGGCCCTAGGGGCTTGTAAATAAGCCCCTATGTATTTAAGATCTGAAAAATCTAAATAAACCATTTGACTGAAATTTTAAAGTCAATCCCGGTCACTTTCAGTTTCTAATACTGTTGCTCAATGCGTGTTAAGGAGAAGGTAATAAACACATGCACAGCATCTCCTTTTTAATTTTTTATTGATAATCGGAACACTGCCATTATTCACAAATACACACCAAAAAGTATAGTTACCAAAGAGCAAAATAGTCCATTACATGCAATTCATTTGCCAACCGATTGAAAGATTCCAAAAATAAAATAGTGAAATATAATGTAAAATCTTAATTCATGATTAAAAAATCGATTTGTGAATACATAATAATATATTCCATCAGTCATCTGTTACCTCCTACCTGGTGGGATCCCAAATTCCATTAGCTTTCTTAAATGTGCCTACCCTTTGGGCATACAGTGCCTCTACTTTCCTAACACCATCCATTTGAATTAGCCATCCATATTATAGCAGCAGAACCGGGGATTCCCACTTTAGCAGAATTAATGATTTAGCTACAAGTGAACCACTAAAGAAGTACTGTTGCTGTCGCAACTTTAGAGAGCAATTAGAGGGTGAAATCCCAAATAACACACCCTGCAAATCGGGGTCGATTTGAGCTTATAGGTTTTCGCCTAAAAAGGCCACAATCTTGCTCCAAAAATCAAAGTGTTTGGGACATAGAAAGACAACATGCGCCCAGACCCTCCCCCCCCACCCCCCCCACCCCCCCCGAAGATTGCCCACATCTAAGATATTTGGCAGAAGAGGATGAAAACATCTGATTTTCACTTATTCTCATGTTTATTTAGACAAGAACAGTCACAACCTACTTGCTGAATACGGTTAAAATCTCTCCCAATAAGTACTAGTACCGTAAGAGGAGCTAAAATATTATAAACCTCTTTGAGTGGAGTTGCCTCATCTTCTATAGTTCCATAAAAACAAATTATATGTATGACTGGATCATGAGCCTTGTGACTCACCAAGATCCACCTAGTGCTGGTGTCGTGCATCACCTGCGTCACTTTGCCATTATACTTATTTGTTAATGATATAACGAAAAAAGGGAAGAAAAAAAACATATACTATTTCACAACCGTATTTCACTTCCAAAATGGCCCAACAGTTAAAGCCTCTGCAAACTATTTTAGCAATTTTGAATGTTGAAGGAAAAGCTAATTTAGCAAAACTGGATCCTCTTGAGCCTCCCCCCTGTTGTTGTATAGAATATAGAAGGTCCTGTGCATGTTCAGCATGTTGAAAGATATGTGCCTGCCCCTTATATGGGAATTTCTGTTTCAACTGCTGAACGAAGCAGGCTGGAGTGCCGAGATTTTAAAAACAGTTAATCATGCCTTTAAATTCTTTGTGTAGTCGTGCTGAAAATATGGACATGTCAGAAAACATCTTGAAGGAAAAATTCTTCAAAGTCTGATATATTTTATCTTCGATGGCATTTGCCAGACTTTGTTCCTTGATCCTGAAATTCATCACTGTTTTCCGAGGATACTTTGCATTAAGAGACTGTACCACTATGACACGATGAGCGCGCATAATTGTCAAGCTTATGTTTTGTACAGCGGCCTCAGGGTATACTTGTTTAAGGATAAGATCTGTTAAAACAGTCGAGCTCTCTTGTATGGCCCATGCCCCACTTCCTTAAGTTGCTCCCTGGCATTAATGCTAAAAAATAGGGGGTATGCTTGTAATGCTTGCTTCCTGAGAGGCAATTAAATGATTGGCTTACCTTCTTCGTTCCTGTGCCTGGGGTACTCGAAGCTCACCCTCGTGGAAGTGTGCTAGTCTCTGTAGTCTTTAGCAAACTTATACATGGTGCATCCGGGGACACTGCGTCAATAGTTTCGGGTTCCATGGATGCCAGGGATTCCTTGCTGCACACTGGCTCTTTTATTACGCATTGAGGCGCTGTTCTATCTTTTTCCGGATAGGGCTCTGGATAGGGCTCCTGTCCATACGTATCATCAGTAGGGAAACTCCTGGATTCTATGTTGAGCAAATTAGACCCAGCTCCCCTTGCAAAAGATGTGTGATTGTGATGTTTTGCACTGCGCACTGGAATTGGGGCTAGTTGGTTCTTAGCTGACGTGTCTCTTGACAGCCTCTGAATCGTTTTTTTCTGGCTACACCAAGGGCAGTCTCGTGAGAGCCGCAAGCTGCCCCTGTGACTGCACAGGCCATTTCCATGACCACCTACAAGCCCCACTCGTACAGGGAAGCCTAGTGCCCATTCCTAGGTTGCGCTAAGAGTGCTTACTATAAGGCGGTCAATCTTACACCATGCGCTGTCATAACTGATTACTACCAGGTATTGAAATTGTCTGATAGCACTTTGGCTACTGAAAACACACAGTCCACTGCCTGTCACACAAAAATCAGTCTCTGCAGTTCAGTGCAATATCAATATCAGGTAGTGACAGCCCAAATTGATAGCGTGCTCGGCGTCATCTCCCAATTGCCATGCTCGCTTGTGCAGAGAAAGCACTTATCTGTTGTTGTACAAATTCCTAAGGCAATACTTCAAGCAGCCGCTGCTTGCATCTTCCAGCCGCTTGCAGTCGCTCTGTTGAAATTGTGGCTCCAGCTCACAGTGATTGTGGCGTCCAGTGAAAAAGGAAGATGCCTTTTGTTTGAGACCCGCGTTCTCTTGCTTATAATAGCTGGTAGGAGGGTAGCAGAAGAGCCCTGCAACTGCTGGAATCTTGTTGCTGGGGGAAACTCACCCCCTGAGTGAGATAATGAGCGAATCAGTGCGAGACCCACCCGCCAATTTGGGAATGCAGTCAGCGTGCCGGAAACTGCCTTCAATCATGGAGCATGTCGGGTGCTCTCCCCATACACAGCACGTCATACACAGTACAGGACTACACAACTCTAGCCGAATCTCTGTCTAAAATGTAGTGATTCTCCTACAGGAACGAAACATGTCAGTTTCAAATTGGCAGCTGTTTAATGGCAGCAGAACAAAGAGTGTGGGAACAGAATGCCTGAAAGAATCTCAGAAACTCAGTAGGGTTCGTCCCATCTGTAAAAGTTATGGCATGAAAGCGAAAACAACACTTTTGTGTTACGCAAACTGGAAGCATATCCAACTTAGCCACTCTTACTGGAGCCCAAGAGAAGATGCACGGCACCACGAGGTCCATTGAGCACTGGCTGTTTAAAATGATATTTGATTGGAGCTGACCTTGTCCAAAGATGTCCTCGTTCTGATAGGATCACACAATGTCATTCAGTCCACCCTAAAACCACACACTGCAGGACATATGGGACAGAAGAAAGCTGCAAATAAAAAAGGAAATTCCCATTCATTAGCAAGTGTAGTGGCCTACTTTCAGTTGGCTAGTGGAGCAGGAGGGGGGATCTGAGTCACACACCAGGCTTCAAACACACCATGAAACCATCACCGAAACAGCTTAATGGACTAAGAATAGTGCCCTGGAAACTCTAACCCTAAGCAGCTTCATCTTTACAGATGGATCTCAACCTTGATTGGAGTAGAGTGGTCATGCTACCATGACGTGGAGCTGCATGTTACCACCTCTGTGGGGATGGTATATACCCTCCGACTGGAAAAATTACTGCCAACTTTAATTACAGTGCTGAGATTTGTGTGGAAATATTCATTTGTGTATATACATTCTGTCCAAAATTCTGTATGCTTTTTACTTTTGTGGATCATTCTACAGTCTCTGACACCATTTACCATTGCATTCTTGTAGACATCCTGCAGAAGAGACTGGTTGGAGAGGATGTGGTAAGAACAGCCGCCTGGCATAAAACCTTGACACACCGCCTCAATGGTAGCTCTACTAGAAACATCCCTTACGGCACCAAACTCACAATTGCACCATCAACTACCCTACGAACGTACCTCACCATAACTCTCTACAAAAGTGCCATCATTCTGATCCAAGCCTCTACCAATAACATTAATAAATTTGCAGACTTTTTCACCCTCCTTTTCACACCACAAACGGGGTGATTAACACCTGTACCAATATCCCACTGCCCTGCCAGCCTACTGTGCCCGACCTCTTGCTCGCCCCCCCAAGGGTTTCCACTGAAGCTCTTTCCATCCCCCCTAGCATGCCCACTGACCCTGACCTCGGACGATCCCCGGCACTCCGAACTGTCGCCCTCACAGCACCCCCCTCTACAGTGAGATTACTGCGCTCCCAATGACCCCTAACGCAGTCCAAACTAACGCCCCTATGACCTACAACACTGATCTCCCCCACCGTTACAGCTCGCCCCCTGACAACTCCAGCAGAGCCGCCAGTCCTCCAACCTCCTCATCACCTGCCATCCTCCAAACTCATGAGTTACATACCCCAAAGACCCTTGAGTCTATCCATACTGACCTATCTCCCTTTCCACCCTTACAAGCCGCCTTAACGACTGTTGATCTAGAACGTTTGCCCCCTCACCCGCCAGCACCCCTAGATCTAATGGATCTCAAACCCTACACTCCAGAGTGACTAAACTAACCCAGAGCATCCACAGCTCCATCGAAGACCTTATGAACCTCCTTCACCTGGCTGAGCTCTCCCTCGCTAACCTCAAATCATCCCACACCCTCCCCCCACCGATTACCGAGCCTCCCAAACACCCACTCCCGCTGCCTCTAAGACATCTTCGCCAGCGCAGACAACCCTGCCACCTGTCAGAGGATGAATCCCGTGCTCTTGCACTCTTGTACACCTCTACCTCCGCCACTTCTAACCCCCTGGACCTCATGGAAAACAAAATCCTAGCCATCCTTAGGGACCACAACTCTGCCCAAGACATCCCTTATCCGCATAACTCGAGTCCGGCACACCCAATCAGCACGGTCTCCATTAACCCTACCAGGCCACCTACCCTCCATAACAGAAGTGTGATGAAAAGCAACCTCGCGGCGGTAGTCCTGTCCGTCCAGTCCCCGGTCACCCCCACGCCAGACCCCCCGCTATCTGGTCTTTTAATTAATTGCAGATCAGCAGTCAAGCATGCTGCGGATATGGCTGACCTCATCCTAAACAAAAACTTAGACCTAGCTATACTAACAGAATCTTGGCTCAATGAATACTCCTCCCCTTGCCTGGACCTATTAGTCCCTCCAAACTATAATATTGTAGTGTAGTTCCTAGTTTCCCACTAGGCCCTGCGCATTGGAATAACATAAACAGTAGTATCGACGTGGAACTGCGGATATTCCAGGCCTCCACTGACTATGCTAAACTTAA
Organism: Lissotriton vulgaris; assembly: GCF_964263255.1. NCBI lineage: Eukaryota > Metazoa > Chordata > Amphibia > Caudata > Salamandridae > Lissotriton > Lissotriton vulgaris. The sequence continues at coordinate 432,056,936 of NC_141696.1, read as the reverse complement.
TTGGGTTGTGTTACCAACTAGCTCAGAGGTCACTGGAAACTTTCTTCTCTGCATAGGAAGTGATCAGCTTCCTTGGCACAAACAAGAAGGGATTCAGCTTTCCAACAACCGTGCAACATGACAACTTTGCTCCTCAGATCAAGAGTCAATCTCTAGGGTCGTGTGAAACAATAGACATGTATTTCACTCAGTCAGTCTAGTGCAGTTTACTTTCACGAGATGTAGAGAATAGAGAGACGGGCGCTTATCAATAAAGGGTTAACATTTATTGAACAGTCTTTCTTCTCGTACAAGAGAAATGTATTGCCACAATTGCAATAATTGTTATTATAAAAAGTACGTACAGTAAGATAAGTATTGCGAAATAGAACTGTAAAAGCATTGATATGGTTTCTTAGCCATACAATGGTTTAAAAGTAATAAAACATATATACAGTCATATATACATTAGGTTAACATACTCAACTGGTGCGTCTAACTAAGCCTACCCCAGTGTGCCTGACCTAAGCCTAACACGTGAAAGGGGAGTAAGTAAGTAGCTTTAAGTTAAGTTGGTTTTGCCAAGGTTTGTTTCAAGAATTCTCGTCTAAGGGTTTAGTCAACACCATACCTCTGAATAGAATGATGGAGGATTGGTATCTCCTTCAGGGGTCTCTCTCGATATCCCAGTCACCCGCGAGGGTAAACCGAAAACGCTGTGGCTGGATTTCTCTGCACGAGAAAGGCAGCGGCTTCTCTTCAGCGCGTCGAGGAAGGAGGGGGGACAGCGTCCGCGGGCAGCTGGAATCTGCTGGATGTCTTCGCAGAGGGACGGCTGTTCAGCTCCTTAAGCGTACTGCACCATAGTTCGCGCTTTAGCGGCGATAATGGTATCAGCAGCTTCACCACCACAGGATAGCAGGCTGCAGCGACAAAGTGCTAGATTTACCAACACGGGGTCTTGCAGGCAGCCAGCATCAGCAACAGTAGCTTGCAGCTCACATTGCTTAAGGCAACGTTGGTAATATTTATACCTGACAGGTGCCGGGTTTGACGCAAGTTTGCTGGACATAAGACGTCAATTAAAGATGTCACTAGGAAGTGATAGTTATCAGTTGCTCATTAGAGTTCCATTACTAATCAAAACATAGCAAGCGGGGATTTCCAGGTTTGCTGAGTTTTTATCTTGTTGAAGAACTCGGAGTGTTATCTAGGAATATCAGATAGTGACTACTGCTCTGTCATTGCACTAATTGGTCGCAAAGGAAGTGGCAGAGAGAACTATGCTGGAATGTGGCTCTGTTCGTGTGAGGCCAGAGATGACTTTTCAGAAAATCGCACTTGAACGGTTATGCCAATATAGGGAATAAATGGATTTATAGCCGAATAGGGGCATAAGGTCACAGTATCGATCAGGAACCTAGATAAACACGCAACACCCACTCCACGGGTTAATGTCCATCAAAATTACTAAAACTAAAGCAATTAGATTGCATGTGTAACATTGCCCACCCCAAAATACATAAATGCATTCGAAATAGGCGTACTTGTAATACATGAATTTTAGGTACTGTACGTTTTTTTAAAGCATAGTAATCATTCAAAAAATAATTGCATATGAGATCAATGAACGATTATGCAAAAGGAATTACACATGAAGTATCTCTGACAGAAGAAAAGGTGAGATAAATCATCACATAAAAATGCATTGTAATAACATGTGTGCTAGAGGCTGGTGTAATGTTGTTATGTCTCTAGATGTGTTTAGAAATAGAAGTGTGAAGCTTCTGTTCTCTAAGAATAGTTTTTACGTTAAGCAAAGAATTGTTTGTGCCAAAAAAGGTCAATATTAGAAAAATTGTCCAATTCAAAGAAAATAGATTTCCAAAGCTCTTGGCAGTTTTTGTTGATCAAAACTGAAGGCCGAATTCAGAGTTCATGGGAACGCTGTGTGTCGGAAAGCTTCTCAAAAGTTATTGTTTCTCTATGGGTGAGAACATCGTATCAGACAGGCTCTCAAAGAATTGGTCTACAAATTCAGGTGATAGTTCAACCAAATTAGTTAGCGCTGTAACTTGGCAGGTGTGAGAATGATTGCTGTCATCGAAGGCAGGACCAGCAATGCTCACAGAACGTTGTACCTGGATGATGTTGCTTTTGTCACTCGCTCCACTGTTACCACTTGGCTGTAGTACAGGAGTCTCCACGAATGCCGTCATCAGGATTGGTAGCCGCTGGGGACAACACAATGCGTGAGCCGTTATTGGACTGAGCAAAGTATCGACGTCCATTGGTACTGCTGATGGAAGTGAAAGACAGATGTCCAACACGCATTCATCGCCGCAAAGCATACACCGTAGCACAGGTAAAATGCAATTTTGCCATATCGGTCTGAATGAAAGGAACCAGGTCATGTTTAGATCTCTCAGCCTGGCCAATCCAAGGACGTTAGTTATCCTGTCCCGGTAGCGCATTGCTAGGATTGTCTCTTCCATTCCCATGGGAGCTATGTCTGAGCCGAGGTTTGCCATAACGAAGCAGGAGGGTCAAAAATAGAATCCCTGCGATGAGTCCCAAAAATAATGGTATGCCGCCAAAAATGGAGTGCACAAAATTAGGAAAGATTCCCAAAATTGCCTGGAAGGGTGTTAGCAGTCCCGTAAAGACTGTCTTAAATATGCCTGGGATGCTTGTTGCACTAGACATGTTAAGGAGTTGGCTGAACATTTCTACGAAATGCACGGGGCAATTTGTTGATAAAAGGTCATGAACTTCAGTAGCTGTCCTTGCAACTAGAAGATCATACGTCTCTTTAGATGACGTTATAGGCACTGTTGTCTGTAAAAGTACAGATTTCATTTTGCTTAATGTATCAATTCGTATAGAATAGAGATTCAGACGAGGCCAGATGGGAGTCACTATGTCTGGAGGCCCACTCGGAAACAATGCTTGCATACAGCATTTGACCATGGATGTTACTTCTACTAGATAACTTTTCCCTGGCACGAGGCCACAACATCTGTGATCCGTCTAAGAATGTAACTCCCGTTCGAAAGTTGCATAAAGAAGGGCTCTATCTGAGTTGCAGGTGTGACTAGCTGGTGGCATAAAAGGTTGCTTGAATTTCCATCACATGCTCGGTGTAAATTAATACCCTGACACAAAAGTATACCGCTTAGTGAATGTTTACAATTTTCACCACTAAGAAATACATTTTTAGGTCTCGCCTGGAAATAGCATCCGAAGGATGCGTCCAGGCTGGAGACTTATAGCTAGCTGACACGGGGGAATGAGGGACAAGAAACTGTCACGAGCTTATCCTTGGCTGGATTGAGCTGCGTGCACGAGCTTTCTGCCTTCAGCCTTCAGTTTCTTTTACAATGTTTCTTTTTCTTTGTGTGAGCTTGCCTTAACCGACAATGTTTCTTTCTTGGTGTGATCGTTGTTTCACTTTCGTTTCCCGTGTTAGACCGTTTTGTTTCTCGTCTCAGACTAGAGTGTGTTTGTTCTGAACACGAAATATGGGGCACAAGGCACACATTCACTTGACACGAAGCAATCAAACAGCAAAGAGCACATTTTAAATACAGCCGTCCGACTGCGTGCAATCAAACAGCACAGAGCACATTTTAAATACAGGGTCACTTTTCAACACGAAATAAATAGAATATCATGTGTCTTTAACGCATGCCTGCCTGCCTCAGGGATCACGCCAGCAACTCCCCGGGCGGCGGCGCCACACCTCCAACTCCCGGCGCAGCCCAGGCAGCAAAGCAACAGAGGCTGTCCCGGTGTGTGCATGAATGGCGGTGGCAGTCTTCAGGGCGTCGGGGCAGCTCCTAGACCAAGCCTGCCTCAGCTCGAGCCGCCCGTCTCAGGGTTCCTGCCTCAGGGGAAGGTCCGGTCCGGGAAGGTGCTGTGTCGACGGGAGTCGCAGCACACGCGCCCCAGCGCCTGCTCGCACATCCGGCCATCGACACTCAAAACAGGGGGGGTGATCCTCCGCAATGTTCGACCACCCTAACCCACACACCAGGCGATCACTCCGCTACCCCAGCCAGGGCCATCCTCACCGCTATTTCGCCATCAGCCGGGATCCTGTCTCCGCAATCTCTCGGCGGGGCAGGGCGCCCCCGGGTGCGCAGCCCTCACGCCGCAAGTCCGCTCACCAGCGCAGGCAGGATTGTAGGGACACCCAGGTCTGACCGGCGACTTCCGGTCTCGGCTTCCGGCACCAGTGATGATCTCGTGCTTGCCCTCTGCCTCCCGCTACTATCTCTGCTGCCACTGCTGATACCGTGATCCTCAGAGCCCCAGGGATTTTCTGCGATGCCTCTTGCAGTACGCGGTTAGTGGGTGAGCTCCGTACCTCAGGTTCCTTGGTAGCAGCTCGCGGCCGCCTCTCGCCTCTCACCGCTGCCGCATGCATGCACACGCATTTACACTTACACGCAGGCACCCAGACAGGCAACCCCCCACAGTCACACACACACACACACGCATACACACAGACTCCAAGACACAGACACACACTCACACACGCACGCTCACACACATGCACAGCCCGTCGCCGCACGCGCGCGCGCGCGCACACACACACGCCCCCACCCAACAAGGCGAAGCCCAACTCACCGGCTTCCTCGGCTCTCACCGGCAGCAGGACTCTTCCTTCCTTCTTCGGCACCGGGGCGCAGGGTAGGCTCCTGCCTGCTCCGGTGCTCAAAACAATCGCGGGCTTCCTCGGCTCTCACCGGCAGCAGGACTCTTCCTTCCTTCTTCGGCACCGGGGCGCAGGGTAGGCTCCTGCCTGCTCCGGTGCTCAAAACAATCGCGGCTCTTCCGTGGGAGGCGTGGTAGGCTCCCGCCCTCCTACTTCCTGTTTCCGGTTGTCCCGCCCGGCCTGCCTGACTTCCTGGTCGCAGGCCGGCGCCGGACTGCAGCACGCGCCATGCTTGTTCCAAGGAGAGGCCGGCGGCTTGAGCAGGGGGATGGGCAGTTTGGTGTTTGCGTGGTATAGGGAGGTGAGAGCCCAGCAGGAGGATGACAACTTGGAGTTTGTTCTCATTTCATTATATTTAATTAGTGTTCTGTGTATTTGTCAGCCTTTTTAAGACTTTCCAGTGCGGACTTCCAGCGCTGTTACGATTCATTGGATGATGAACTTGAACGTTCTCCGCCTTAGTTCCTGAAAACGCCAGGGGCACGTTTTACTTTTCCTTTCACCTTGTTGAAGGTATTAGTTACAGAACGCATCCATCCATTCAGCAGGCAGGATGGTCTTTAGGGGAACCTCCAGCGCCCTTTATATAGAACAAAACTAGAAATTCCCGTTGGTGTATTTGGCTCATCTTTCGTCCCTCTTTTATCAGTGCCCGTCTCACTCGCCTTCTCTTTTCTAGCGCCAGCCAGACAGCAGATGTCCGCCTGCTCGAGGTTTTTTGTTTGTTGCTGATTGTATCGCACGCTAATCTTTGAAAAGAAGTATGGTGACTCCTTGCAGCAGACAAATGCAGAGTGCAGAGTGACAGTAAGTGCAGAGTGCGTGCAGAGTGAGTGCAGAGTGCGTGCAGGGTGACAGTGAGTGCAGAGTGAGTGCAGAGTGAGTGCAGAGTGACAGTGAGTGCGGAGTGACAGTGAGTGCAGAGTGAGTGCAGAGTGAGTGCAGAGTGACAGTGAGTGCGGAGTGACAGTGAGTGCGGAGTGACAGTGAGTGCGAAGTGACAGTGAGTGCGGAGTGACAGTGAGTGCGGAGTGACAGTGAGTGCGGAGTGACAGTGAGTGCAGAGTGACAGTGAGTGCAGAGTGACAGTGAGTGCAGAGTGACAGTGAGTGCAGAGTGCGTGCAGAAACAGTGAGTGCAGAGTGCGTGCAGAGTGACAGTGAGTGCAGAGTGACAGTGAGTGCAGAGTGACAGTGAGTGCAGAGTGAGTGCAGAGTGCAGGGTGAGTGCAGAGTGACAGTGAGTGCAGAGTGACAGTGAGTGCAGAGTGACAGTGAGTGCAGAGTGAGTGCAGAGTGAGTGCGGAGTGACAGTGAGTGCGGAGTGACAGTGAGTGCGGAGTGACAGTGAGTGCGGAGTGACAGTGAGTGCGGAGTGAGTGCAGAGTGACAGTGAGTGCGGAGTGACAGTGAGTGCAGAGTGAGTGCAGAGTGACAGTGAGTGCGGAGTGACAGTGAGTGCAGAGTGACAGTGAGTGCAGAGTGACAGTGAGTGCAGAGTGACAGTGAGTGCGGAGTGACAGTGAGTGCAGAGTGCGTGCAGAAACAGTGAGTGCAGAGTGCGTGCAGAGTGACAGTGAGTGCAGAGTGCGTGCAGAGTGACAGTGCGTGCAGGGTGAGTGCAGAGTGCAGGGTGAGTGCAGAGTGCAGAGTGACAGTGAGTGCAGAGTGACAGTGAGTGCGGAGTGACAGTGAGTGCGGAGTGACAGTGAGTGCGGAGTGACAGTGAGTGCGGAGTGACAGTGAGTGCAGAGTGACAGTGAGTGCAGAGTGACAGTGAGTGCAGAGTGACAGTGAGTGCAGAGTGACAGTGAGTGCAGAGTGACAGTGAGTGCAGAGTGTGTGCAGAGTGACAGTGAGTGCAGAGTGCGTGCAGAGTGACAGTGCGTGCAGAGTGACAGTGAGTGCAGAGTGACAGTGAGTGCAGAGTGTGTGCAGAGTGACAGTGAGTGCAGAGTGTGTGCAGAGTGACAGTGAGTGCAGAGTGCGTGCAGAGTGACAGTGCGTGCAGATTGACAGTGAGTGCAGAGTGAGTGCAGAGTGACAGTGAGTGCAGAGTGACAGTGAGTGCAGAGTGACAGTGCGTGCAGAGTGCGTGCAGAGTGACAGTGCGTGCAGAGTGACAGTGAGTGCAGAGTGCGTGCAGAGTGACAGTGAGTGCAGAGTGACAGTGAGTGCAGAGTGCGTGCAGAGTGACAGTGAGTGCAGAGTGACAGTGCGTGCAGAGTGACAGTGCGTGCAGAGTGACAGTGAGTGCAGAGTGACAGTGAGTGCAGAGTGACAGTGAGTGCAGAGTGCGTGCAGAGTGACAGTGAGTGCAGAGTGACAGTGAGTGCAGAGTGACAGTGAGTGCAGAGTGACAGTGAGTGCAGAGTGAGTGCAGAGTGACAGTGAGTGCAGAGTGACAGTGAGTGCAGAGTGACAGTGAGTGCAGAGTGACAGTGAGTGCAGAGTGACAGTGAGTGCAGAGTGTGTGCAGAGTGACAGTGAGTGCAGAGTGCGTGCAGAGTGACAGTGAGTGCAGAGTGACAGTGAGTACAGTCACTCAGCACCACCACATTATCACTCAGAACCACCACAGCACCACTCAGAACCACCACAGCACCACTCAGCACCACCACAGCATCACTCAGCATCACTCAGCACCACCACAGCACCACCACAGCACCACCACAGCACCACCATAGCACCACTCAGCACCACCACAGCATCACTCAGCATCACCACAGCCCCATTCAGCACCACCACAGCATCACTCAGCACCACCACAGCACAAATATGTTCTCTCAATGTTTCGAGCTTTATTACAAATGTCACAAAAAGATGTTAATATTTCACTTCTGTTCTTGGATTTCGTTACAATAAAATACACTGAACATAATCTTCACAAAAGTTATTTACAAAAGTTTAAGCTATTGCCATTATAAATTACAATCACTTTTATTAAGTATTAAAAAAAATTAAAAGCCATTGTTATTTGTAATATCAATAAATCTAAGTCACGTAAATACAAATGTTGCATTACAAATGCTATAGGTGTCACATTTGCGAAAGTTATAACTATTGGCATTGTAAATGACAAAGCTATTAATTTAGCTATTTTCAAAACCAACACATAAATGAACATTTGGTGAATTACCATTAACATATTTGACTTTTTTACTAAGATATTATTGTACTCTTTTATGCAAACAAAATTTAGATACTGCATAAATAAGTTTAATAAAACATATTTTATATGTAGCTTTTTATGTAAAAAAAAAATATAGCACAAAGCAAAAAACAATTGCCATTTACAATGCTAATAGCTCAAACTTAAATAATGCGAGACCTATTGCATTGCAAATGCTTGTTGTCACTGTCACTATAGCAAGAATGAGTGTATGGTAATTTCCATTCGGATTTTACATATCCTTTACCCAATTGTTCATATTGGCCAGCAGGTATGTACTCAAGGCACTTTTTAAATCGGAAAGTTGTTATCGGAATTGTGATAATTCCGTGTATTATCCATTCAATGACAGGACTCTCTGACATTGTCAATGGCAATCTCTCGAGTTTTTCGATGCTCAGGATTGTATAGTCTGCTCCTTTCTGTGCCAAACTGATCTGTTTATCAGTAAGGTTAAAACTGGAAAATAATGACGTTGTGTTGATTAAACGCCAAGGCACATAGCCTGAACGAAGATTTTGCAGCGTCCAGCCTAATTCTATAATAGAGCGTAATTGAGATTGGCCATGTTGTAACATTAGCAAATCTCTGTCTATCACATCAAAGGCAGAGGATACAATATTGTCCAAAGAATATATTCTGGAAGACAGAGTCGTTAACCCATTGTCTACCACAGAAAGTGATTTCTCCAAATTAATACGATCAATTTCTCGTATTTTTTCAGCAGTTTCAATTTGCTTTACTTTCCAAGCCTCGTTGTAAGCAGCATAGATACTGGTCGCTATGAAACGCTTTTGACGCTGTTTGCGTGGTCCAAGAATGAAATCGCGCAAATCAGCACCATCTTTTAATAAAGACAAGTGTTGCTTAATTTCAGCCAGTGTGGACGAGGTTAGACATTCAAGGCAGAGTTTCCCTAAACTGTATGTTGTTATAATCCCTGGATGCTGTCTCTGGGAATATCTCGAGTCTAATCTGGTCATTTTTAACCCCTGTGTTTTATTCAGGAATCTATCTTGACAGCTATTTGTGTCTGTAGGCCAGATTAACCACTTTTTCCAATCAGGATGTGTTCTGTTGAAATGTAAAATTTGTGACACGTCTAACTCAATATCTGTGGTTGTATTCTCAGGTATTGGCTTCGGAATAGACGGTGTTTTAAGGTCTTTGATCTTAGCTAGGCCAAGACAAGATGTTTGGTGTATTGTGTCATTTAAAAATAACATTTGTTCTGGTATCATGCAGGTTCTAAATAGTGCTTCAATGCCTTGCACCTGCCAATCTTTTGTACCCCAAATTGTTTTCGTTTCAATATTATTTTTCCAATAATCAAAACCAAATGTCATCATTTTGTCATAAAATGCGTCTGAATATATCAATTTAGAATTTGTCAGCATTGTTTTCATTCCTGTTTTATCTAACAGTTTGTAATAAAACGTTTCTGCATCACTGGTGTTAAACCCTGAAAAATATTTGAATTTCTCAAAAAATGCTTTAGAACTACTTTTAGGTGGTGTAGAACAATGTTCCCATTGATTATACATAAAAACATTTCTAGGCTGTGCAGATTTATGCAAGTAATGATCCCCATAGTGGGTGTAACAGAATAATTGCTCATAACTAGATGAACCTTGTAAATAATCATGATCTGTGAATCTAGCTGACATTACTAAATCAGACATCATGTCATTAATACTGTTAAAGTCCCAATCATCAGAGAATGTACTTGGTGTCACAAAGTCACTTAAGGAAACCTTTAGTTGATGAGGATACTTCAGGATTTCGACCGGACCATAGATCTCATAGTCTGTTTTCTCCCATACTACCCCACCAGGTATTGGAATTGCTGTGACATTTACTGTTGACAGTTCTCTTTTCTTCACGTGGGATGATCTGTGTGGTTTCAGGACTAGGTTGATGTTCTGACTTGCTGTGTCCATTGTAATATATTTTCCTTCAATGAATTTTCCCAAACACAGTACCATGATGAGCCAAAGCAGGAGGAAAAATACACCTAGACCGAACCAGAACTCTAGCCAAGGGGAAATAGGGTAGATTTCCTTCAGTTGATGAAAGAGTTCCGTTGCTTTTTCTTTAAAAGACTTTTTTGTTTCTGGCATCACTTCGGGGTCGTTTAAATCTTCAGAGAAGTTGTCGAAGTTGATGAAATAACCAGAGGCAGTTCTGTCAATTGATGGGATTGTTCTTTGAATCTGTCTTTCGGTAGCACTTTCTGATGCCACATCATTGTAGACTGGTGTTGTTTCTTGACGAACTGTTTCAATCTGTGTTTCAAGAGGCACGAGTTCCATGGCATTATTGCATAGTCCTTCATTGTGCACTGCAGGCTGATCGAATGTGATTAGTCTTTCAGTTTGAACCTCTTGGATTGTTGCAAGTTTGGGTATTCTGTTGTTTCTTGGGAGTCCACTGGGCCTACTGTTGATTATAGGCCACATGCTTGTGGTTTTACCAGATCGATAGACACAACTCTGTTCTCCTTTTTACCAGCAAGGGGCGGTAGCACAACTGATCTTGTTCCGGTGACTGCCAAGACAGGTACTGCTTTTCTGTAAGAAGGCCCAAATTCCTTCTTAACCGCGATCTTTTCTCTGACTAGATCCCCAATCTTTGGAATCCAGACAGGCCTTGCTGGGGCTGTTGCGGGTGGTGCCTCGTCAGTGGTACTTGCTGTTGTTTTAACTTTATGTTGCTTAATGATTTTCTTGTTTCATTCAGTTCCTGTAAAACAGCCAAACGATCTTTTACATCAAAGTGCGTTGTTTCTTCTTGTACCACTGACATCTGACTATCGAGGTCCTGAACTCGCATTCTAATTCCGAACAATAGTTCGTATGGGCTGAAACCTTTTAGAGAATTTCTTGGCATGTTGTTAAGACTAGTCTGGACACTTATTAAATGTTTGACCCACCCAGCGCCTGAACCTAATACCTTCGCTGTTATAGATTGCTTTATGTCACGGTTTTTTCTTTCTACCACACTATTCCCTTCCGGGGTATGACGGACAAGAATACCGCAACCCAATTCCCATGCTGGCCATGGCCTCCCCATAAGCTCGAGAGCTAAAAGCAGGACCCTGGTCAGAATGGAACGTGGTAATTGCGTATGTGCCGATATTGACTCGCAAATCTTTTATAACCGTTCTAGCGTCAGCCGAGCGCTGGAGGCCTCATTTTTTAAGTGCTTTTCGTCTTAACTGTTAATAGGACGCAGGATGGGGTGTAGGCAGCGTTACGCTCTTTCTGACTGGTAGCCGGTAGCAAGGTTCGCTACTGCGATCCCTATTACAGTTTTCACAGTTGTTTGCATATATTTGGTGTTCTACACTCATTCCCGGCCACCAGAATACTGATTGTAATTCAGTCAGTGATTCCTTGATCTCTCTGTGCCTTAGACCCAAACCCATGTGTGCGTCTGCTATTAAAAATATTCTCCTGTTCATGTTTGGAATTACTCTGTCCCCCACTCCAGGGATTCGAGCAAAAGGAACGGAGTTTGCATCGATTATGTATGCATAATTGAGTGGATAGTTTACGGGTAGTGCTGCACAGTCGCCTTTTACGGTCATTTTTACTGCCAGCATGGTTTCCCCGTCTATGTACTTATCTGTACGCTTTTTTGTGGCTACGGAAGCCGGTTTAGTTGCTTCCGCTTTGGCTGTATTAGCCAATGAATTCCCTGCAACGTGAACGCCATCACGCTGAAGACTCTGTGCGTGAATCGCGTGAGTCTTTTGTAGTTCTTTGTATAAAAGAGCTACCTCGTTCCAGAGCAATTTATGCTTTATTGTGGCACCTGTGTCATCTTTGTAGTCGTTTTCGATCCAACTCTGCAGTTTATTGTTGTAAGAGTTGACGCAAAAATGAGAATCGCACACTATAAGTGTCGGGAATTCACGTTCTGCATTTTCGAGCGCCATCTTTAAAGATCTGATTTCAGTTCTCTGAACCGAACAGTTTCTTACAGATTCAGTTTTTGTTACTTTCGGTGTAATTTTACAGCACAGCCAACGACATTTAATAATCGCACATGCTGCATCATAGGATTTTTTCTCTACGTTGAAATGCTGTACAAAGCTATCTGTATAGATTATACAGGCGTATTGTGGGAGAGGCAGAATTTCGATTGGCAGAGGATATTCTTCTTCATATTCTAAATCATTCAGTTCTTCAAATTGCGGGGCGAAATAGTATTTCACATCTTCCGCTCCTAGAGAATCTATGCACTGTATCCATTTCGGATCCAGTGACACTGTAGGCAGGTTTACTGGGCTGTATAGCGCCTCGAAGGCGGAATCCGCTGTAAGGATATTAATCCGTTTGCCGTGTGCTAGTTCTCGTTCATTTGCTAATGCGATTTGCACTGCTTTCACAGTTCTTTCTGTGGGACTGAATGCTTTTTCTGCTTGTGTGTACAAGTGAGATTTAATTGAAATTGGTACCTTTTCTCCCTCATTAGAGGTTAGGTATGTGAATCCGCATCTTCCTGGGATGACTCGGATTACAAGATCGATCGTGTTGTCACGTGTATCTAATTTTGTTTTTGCTAACATGTCTGTTTGCAGTGATCTCAAAATTTCTGTGTGTTTTTGAGTCCAATTGATTTGTTTAAAATCAGGTTTAATTAGTTCGTAGAGAGGTTTAACCCTCTCTGCGTAATTTAGTATGTAAGTTCTTCCGAAATTCAGAAAACCTAGTATGGATTGTAAATTCTTCACCGTTTTTGGAGCTTGGAGTACAGCGCACCTCTCTAAGAAGTTGTCCGCTAGGCTTTTCCCTTCACTTGATAATTCGTACCCTAAAAATAGTACTGTCAGATGGGCAATTCAGGACTTTTTAAAGTTGAATTTGTAACCCTCTGCTGCGAACCCAAGTATAATGGTGTTCACTCTTTTCAAGTGAGTATCCAAGTCGTCGTCTGTGAGATAAATATCATCTACGTAAGACAATGCTTCATCATCATAGATTTGTAGTAACTCTGTTACCCTAGCTGAGAATAGTCCTGGGCTGTTCTTGAACCCCTGTGGGAGTCGACAGAATTTTTTCTGTGACCCAAATACAGAGAAAGCGGTCAAATATCTGCTTTCTGGTGCAATGTTTTGACAAAAGAAACCATTAGAAATGTCTAATGTCGTTTTATATTTTTTCCTAACTATGTTATTCATTAGGGCTGCACTATGCGAGTTTTGTACTGCAAAAGTTTTGCAACATGTATTAAGGTGTCTGTAGTCCAAAACTAGACGATATGAATTGTCTGGCTTGGAGACAGGAAACAAAGGATTGTTCATTTGAGAGGTGCATGTTTCAATCACCCCCTGGTACTCAAGTTGATCTAAGATCTCCCTGACCTGTTTTTTAGCTTCTTGCTTTATGAGATACTGCCGTTGGGCAGTTGGTTCACTTTTCAATTGGATTTTGTGAGGAGGTGAATCCTCATCCCATCCTACATGATTTTTATATAATGCAGGTGCCTGGGCTACTGCCCATTTCCTTGCATATGTATATTTTTTGTGAATCGGAATGTGATTCGAGAAGGCAGGCATAATCACTTCTTCGCCACGAGGGCACTCCCTGACAAACTCTGGGGGCCAATCTTTTTCAGCTAACAGAATATCATAGCCTTTTGAGAGCTTATCCCAAAATAGACCCTTAATTTTCCTAGTCTTATCACCCTCTATACGTAATGTTATTTCGTATATTTTATGGGGCTCGCTAAGTCTGGCGTCGGCAGTTTCAACTTGAATGTATTCATTCGTGTCCACTGTCTCCAGATGACTCATCAAGATCTTGCGCGCTATACTGATTTCTGCTGCACTGTCCAACATTGTCAATGCCCACTCCCCGTTTTTCAACTGTGTCCTCAGTATTCTCTGCATGGTTGATTACTCTAATACTGGCTACCTTCTTTTTCTGAAATTGAGATTTCTTATTTTGAGCAGGTTCCTTGTCTTTGGACTTGGTGTGCTCTCCTGGGTCTGACCGTCCTCTTCTTTCCGAATTCTGTGGAAAAGATCGAGAGGGACGTGTATCAATACTTTGATATCTATCAGGTTTTTTCAGATTATCCCTATTTCTAAGGTTATATCTTTTCTCAGAGGGCTCCCGCTGGGGAGACTGGCGTTCTCGAGTCGGAGTTCTTTCCCTCCGTCGAGGAGACCTTCCTCTGGACTGGAAAACTTTTTCCTTGGGAGTGGATTGTTTATTTCCATCCCAGCTCTTTTTAGGAGTGTTTAAATTATTTTTAATAAATAATTTTTCAGGATTTTCGAGCAGTTGGGGCTTTACCGGTTTCCCACCCAAGCTGTCTCTACCTAATTCTTCATAGCATTTTTCTATGATTTTTGCAAGCTCAACAGGATCTTTTATATCTGTTTCCTTCAACTTCTGGCGAATCGCCACAGATGCTGCTTCTCCTCTTATGTTGGCTAATAATATAGCCGTGACCTGCTTGAAGTCTTTCAGTAATTTCATACCTAGATTTAAAGTGGGCTCTGGACCGAATTAATTTTGAATCTGTTTTAGCACTTCTGGTATTACCGCCATAGACGGAACACCGTGTGTTTTTGTGTAAATGGAAGCAAAGACTGTACCCCAAGTGTCGCAGTCCTCCACGTGTGGTGTGATTCCCATAGGAAGGCAGATGGTCAAGATTCTGTGTTTCTCAATAGGGATAGTATCAGGAAATACTGCCTCTATTTGAGTGATTTTCTGTGCTAACCAGAAAGGAATTTGTTCCCGTTTTACGGGTGTTTTACCAAGACATGACTGTATGTTCTGTGGTGTAATTTTATTTGTGTTCCCCTGATGAGGGGTCAGCTGTGGTGTAATAACAGCTGGTTGGACTGTTGCAGTCCGCATTACATATTGGACTAATTGCCTATGTATTTTTATTAATGTGTTTAGCTGTACTAACAGCTCTTCTCTAGACATTTTTGCAATGTCAGGATGTGGTGTGTAGCTGGCTAGAACCGGCCACGTGGCTCCTGGTCTACCTAGTGGACCGAGCCTAGTTATTTGATCAGTGTGTTTTAGGGCGCCATTAAACCAGAGCAGGTGCTCTTGAAATTTAAGTGGAATTTCAATCTCCTCGAAAGGAGCGTACTCTTCCGGAGGTTTCTCTATTTTGTAATAGTGAAACTCTTTTGTTATAGCGTTTACCGCTGGAAAGTTTATCCATGAATAGAATACCTCTGTCTGCCGATACTCGTGAGCCTCTATCACGAAAATTACTGTACCACCTTGTGGTGTCAGTCCGTTTTCTATAAGTTTTAACGTTATAGATCTTCTTAAGTGGACCGGGATGATAATAGCATCCGGGTCTGTGTATTCAGGACCTTGCTGAGTCGCATCTGCTGCGGCCCCAGAGGTTCCGTTTTCTGGCATTGTAAAAATGCGAGGTTTGCAGAGTAGGTCTCCAAGGAGACAAAGATTAGGTGCACAATATTTTGGAACACTGTATCCTTCAACGTTGAATAAACCAGAGCTTTACATAGGAATCTCTTCCTACTGAGTTCGGGCGGATTTTAACCTTTCACCCACTCCAGACGTCTATTGGAGTATTTACGGGAGAAAGGGGTCTGTGTGAAATATGCACGACTGAGTTACTCTACCGTCTTGCGTTAGTTTATCGCCTTACCAAACGTTTGGGCGCCATGTAGTGTAGTTCCTAGTTTCCCACTAGGCCCTGCGCATTGGAATAACATAAACAGTAGTATCCACGTGGAACTGCGGATATTCCAGGCCTCCACTGACTATGCTAAACTTAATTGGGTTGTGTTACCAACTAGCTCAGAGGTCACTGGAAACTTTCTTCTCTGCATAGGAAGTGACAAGAAGGGATTCAGCTTTCCAACAACCGTGCAACATGACAACTTTGCTCCTCAGATCAAGAGTCAATCTCTAGGGTCGTGTGAAACAATAGACATGTATTTCACTCAGTCAGTCTAGTGCAGTTTACTTTCACGAGATGTAGAGAATAGAGAGACGGGCGCTTATCAATAAAGGGTTAACGTTTATTGAACAGTCTTTCTTCTCGTACAAGAGAAATGTATTGCCACAATTGCAATAATTGTTATTATAAAAAGTACGTACAGTAAGATAAGTATTGCGAAATAGAACTGTAAAAGCATTGATATGGTTTCTTAGCCATACAATGGTTTAAAAGTAATAAAACATATATACAGTCATATATACATTAGGTTAACATACTCAACTGGTGCTTCTAACTAAGCCTACCCCAGTGTGCCTGACCTAAGCCTAACACGTGAAAGGGGAGTAAGTAAGTAGCTTTAAGTTAAGTTGGTTTTGCCAAGGTTTGTTTCAAGAATTCTCGTCTAAGGGTTTAGTCAACACCATACCTCTGAATAGAATGATGGAGGATTGGTATCTCCTTCAGGGGTCTCTCTCGATATCCCAGTCACCCGCGAGGGTTAACCGGAAACGCCGTGGCTGGATTTCTCTGCACGAGAAAGGCAGCGGCTTCTCTTCAGCGCGTCGAGGAAGGAGGGGGGACAGCGTCCGCGGGCAGCTGGAATCTGCTGGATATCTTCGCAGAGGGACGGCTGTTCAGCTCCTTAAGCGTACTGCACAATAGTTTGCGCTTTAGCGGCGATAATGGTATCAGCAGCTTCACCACCACAGGATAGCAGGCTGCAGCGACAGAGTGCTAGATTTACCAACACGGGGTCTTGCAGGCAGCCAGCATCAGCAACAGTAGCTTGCAGCTCACATTGCTTAAGGCAACGTTGGTAATATTTATACCTGACAGGTGCCGGGTTTGACGCTAGTTTGCTGGACATAAGACGTCAATTAAAGATGTCACTAGGAAGTGATAGTTATCAGTTGCTCATTAGAGTTCCATTACTAATCAAAACATAGCAAGCGGGGATTTCCAGGTTTGCTGAGTTTTTATCTTGTTGAAGAACTCGGAGTGTTATCTAGGAATATCAGATAGTGACTACTGCTCTGTCATTGCACTAATTGGTCGCAAAGGAAGTGGCAGAGAGAACTATGCTGGAATGTGGCTCTGTTCGTGTGAGGCCAGAGATGACTTTTCAGAAAATCGCACTTGAACGGTTATGCCAATATAGGGAATAAATGGATTTATAGCCGAATAGGGGCATAAGGTCACAGTATCGATCAGGAACCTAGATAAACACGCAACAATATCGCCAGACTGGACAGACGATCCTATAAAAAAGGAGGAGGTATCGCCTGCATCTATCGTTCCTCCCTTCTTGTCACTGAACTGGGCAGACACCTCAGACTCATGCGAATACCTTGCACTCTCCATTCATAGCAGCTCAATACATCTCTGCAACTTACACATCTTCTATCAATCTCCAGGCTCCAACGACTCTTTTACTGATCACCTCTTGGAAATCATCAAAACTAAGATTTCCTCCAATGCCAAAGAGATTTTCCTGGGTAATTTTAACCTGCACTGGAATGACAGTAAAGATCCCCACGTCAACGCTATTAAAGACCTACTAACTGACCAAGCACTAACTCAAGCCTGCTCTCAGTCAACTCACTCAAAAGGGGCCATCCTTGACTGGATCATTTCTAAGGAATCCTCAGTCAAGCTCATCTCCATAGACCCGTGTGACTGGTCTGACCACCACTCCATCTCCTTCATCTTTCCCGGGACCCGCAAGACTAAGTCGCCGCAACCGGTGGTCCCCAAACGATGGACCAGAGACACTAAAAACCTTAACCTTATGGAAATGGAGACTCACTGCAAATCTGACCTCCCCCCGCACATTACCTTAGCCAGCGACCTAAAGGAGCATTACTCGTCAACTATATTGATCATTTTGGACGACCTTGCCCCTCTGAAGCTAAAAAGAACACAAGTCAAAGATAGGAAACCCTGGTTCACTGGTTCCCTCAAAAGGGAGAGGAGGTCCCTACGACAATGTGAAAGAATATGGAGACAACACCCCTCGTAGATGCATCTTAAACTTCTCCGCCAGGCGAGAAACTCCTACAACAAGCACATCCTCAATTCCCGAAAAGAATACTTCAGATCTGAAATGAGCAACGGCAATAATAGGCCCCGTAAACTCTTTGAACTGGTCAAACACCAATCCAACAAACTAGCTAAAACACCGAAAGAATCTCCTATATCTCTAATATTATCAGAGGAATTCTCCTCTTTCTTTGCTGATAAATACACGGCTTTAGGAACTGAACTCAGTATCGCCTCCTACTCACATCCCCTTCAGGACCCGCAGCTTTTCCCCGCTCCACCCCCTCTGGTCTCTCCTAAAAACCAAGCCTGCTGGTCCGACTTAGAATATTATGACGAAGACTCCATCTCCAAAATCCTCTCCACACAAAAAACCTAACAATCACTTTAACGACCCGCTTCCTTCCAAATGCCTCACTGCTGTCTCTCAATCCATTGTTCCTTGCTGGACTGCAATAATAAACATCTCTCTACAACAGTGATCGATCCCGGACTCCTTGAAAGCTGGCCAAGTCCTCCCTATTCTAAAAAAACATCCCTGGATCCATCCTCCCCTGTCAATTTCAGACCCATCTCCAATATCCCACTACTAACCAAAGTACTTGAGAAATGTGTTTAGCAACAACTATGTCAGCACATCATTAACTTCCACCTACTTGATGACTGCCATTCTGGGTTCAGACCGGGGCACAGCAAGGAAAGCACTATGCTCCACATTGTGGATGCTGCCCTTCAAGCTCTAGACCAAGGCAAGACCTGTCTCTTAATCCTCCTAGATCTCTCGTCCGCATTCGACACCGTCAACCACGATAAACTTCTCGAATGCCTTAATCTCAGGATGGGTCTGGACGGTGCAGTCTTAGAATGGTTCAGACCCTTGCTCCATAATCGTTCCCAGAGATTCCTCATCAACGGCAACCTATCAGCTCCCACCCCGGTCACGGTTGGAGCCCCTCAAGGATCAACCCTGTCCCCCACCCTCTTTAATCTTTACCTTGAGCCTCTCACCGAAGTTCTTCATACCGCTAACATCTCATACCACATGTACGCAGACGATACCCAAATATACATCAAGATCTCTTCGCTTGAGGAGATCCTCTCCCTGAACGAGACCCTGAAATTGACTGTCCAATGGCTAGCCACTAACCAACTAAAACTTAACACAAAAAATACTGAATTTCTCATAATCCCCCCCCCCTAAAGCCAACCACAATGTTCAGTTGCGGTTCAAGGCCATTACAGCCCTAAACTGCCCGCCGACCATTGTGAACTCTGCCAAATCCCTGGGCATTATCCTAGAATGTAACTTGAACATGTAGGACCACATCAACTCAATGGCTAAAGAGGCTAGATTCCATCTAGACTACCTTTGGAAACTGAAACCTTTCATTGAGGCTCCAGATCTAAAAATGGTAGTTCAAGCTCTAGTCATCTCCAGACTGGAATATGCTTGCTCCACCCTCACTGGTCTACCCAAGATCTCCCTAGCACCCTTAAAAGCTTGCCTCAACGCAGCCGCCAGACTACTCACCGGCACCAAGAAATTCGACCACATCACTCCACATCTGAAAGCACTGAACTGGCTCCCCCTAGAGTCCAGAATCCAACTGAAACTGGCATGCATCACACACAAGGCTCTTCATTCAAACTCCCCTGCTGATCTGGCACAAAAACTAGTGGTATCTGGAGGAAGCAGAAACTCCCGGTCCGCCAGCAACCTTGTACTCCAACCCGCCTTTTTTCAGAAAAAAAGAACCTACAATAGGGCATTCACTGGGGCAGCACCCAGAATCTGGAACTCTTTCCCAGCCGCCATCCAAAGAATCCCTTGTCTAGCACGCTTCAAGAAGGAGGCCAAAACCATCCTCATGGATAAATTCCTTGCCTAATGACAACCATGCCTGACCACAAATCTGATGTTTCTAAGACTATCGTTCTTCTCAGATCACCAATCCATCCCCGCAGAGAATCTACGGGGCCTTTAATTTCTTTACTAAATCTAATTTTGATTGCAATATTACTTTGGTATCCCCAATATCCCTATGTTCTCCACACCCCTTTGTACAGTTTCTATATACTTCTGCACATTGACTTTGTTTGTACACTGTGATAATTCCTGTAAAGCGCTCTGATACCCTCACGGGTCAAGTTTGCGCTATATAAAACTCTAAAATAAATAAATAAACAAATAAATAAATAATTTGCAACATTCATTTCCAACAAGAAAATGGAAATCCATATGGATAGGGACTGTGGGAAAAGTGAAAAGAAAACGCTTGTGGAAACCACACTCACATATACAAAGCATATGCAACAGGTCCCACTCTATCTTTCTTACTATCTATCTCCTCATGTTCAACCTATATTATATGGAACCATTGGAAGACCACTGGTAGAACACTGGGAGACTTCTTGAACACTCTTGTGATTGACTGTCTCCAATATGCTGAAGACTCTTATGAATGAATGAATGAATGAATTACGCACTTGTATAGCGCATGGCTACCCGAGGGCATCCCAGCGCTTTTAACTCTTTCAGACTCCGAGATTCAGACAAACAGGAAGGTCTTTAACAATTTTCTGAATCTTAAATGATTTGTTTCCATTCTAATTGCTTCAGGAAGCGAATTCCAAAGATTTGTGGCATGTAGGGAAAAACGTCTCCCTCCTGTACGCACTCTCCTTGTCTTGGGGACCGCTAACAGATTTTTGTTGGTGGATCTCAGGGTCCGCTTGGGAGCATATAGGCAGAACATGGATTGAATGAGCACAGGTCCAGTTTTATTCACTGCCTTATGTACCATAGTCAGAGCTTTGAATTCCACTCTCTGTTTCACTGGTAACCAGTGAAGCTGGCGCAGACCAGGCTTAACGGATGATCTGCGCGGGACATTCAGCAACAATCGTGCTGCACAGTTTTGTACTGTCTGTAAAGTTTTGATTGTCCCTAGTGGTGCACCGAGATATAGTGCGTTGGCGTAATCCAATCGTGTCAGGATCAACGCTTGCACCAGGATCTTCCTAGCTTCGAATCAACACTCGCAAATGTGTATCTTTTCTTGCACATTGTATAGACCAACAGTTGGATGTCTCAATACAAACTTAGTCTCAACACTGGCTCACATTCCTTTGTGAATCATGTCTAATGTGGTTAAAAAAGAAAATTCTTCCTTGATAATAGGTTGTTCCCAGAAGATCTTTTCAAGAACATGAAAGTGGCACGGTATCAACTGAGAAAGTTAAAACAAACTTAAACAGTCCATCCAAAAGTAGGACCTGTAGCTAGTGGTTGAAACATACATCCTCAACAGGTTTGACTACATTAATGAACTCAATTCAATTCAATTCAATTCAATAAAGCTGCCTTTAATATATCTATATATAATATTCTCCGTCACTCCTATGCTACTCTCCGGCTTGAAATCCCTTATTTTCCAGGCCTCACCCAACCCATTTTCATTCTGGGAAGTACTCGACCTATTAATCAGACTAATCGGCTGGGAGACATCATCTTGCTCCTCAATTGCACTCGAATACATCCTCTGTTTAGCCACTGTTGATGTGTTATTTTCATCGTTAGGAGCGATATTAGAATGATCTGATTCTACTACACTTTGGAACCGCAGTTTTCTCTGTTTACGTTTTGGAAACCGGCGATTTTTCCCCTTCCTTTTCCTCCTACAATGGGTTTTAACACTTCCCTCTCTTACTAATAAGTGTTCCCCCACCCCAGAGACTTCTAAAATATTAATTATTTCAGCTGAATCATGAGGTTTTTTTTTTTTAGGCTTGCTCCTATTAAAGATTGGGAAGACACGCACTTATCTAACACTGGAGATACCTTTACATTTACACTTCTCTCCTCAGCGGTGTCCTTTGCAGAGTTATTAACAATAATTTGGGAAGGGCTTGGAGTTTGATTTCTTACAGGCGGCAAACATCCAACGTTCACCAACGGATTATTTGGTTCCCCTAACTCTGAGCCATTAGCAGTATTATGTAGCCTGTCATTAATTTGAAATACATTAATGCACTCCTACTCGGTCTTCCTAAATTTAGACTGATGCCACTCAAAGTAATCTTGCATGCCGCCATGCTTTGTTGGCTGAAACCGGCCAAAGAGACAATGTCACCACCCATATTAAATTACACTAAATGTTTCTTTCTGAAAGCAAGATGTTAATTTAAACTTGGCAATTCAATAGAAGTATGTCTATTGAAATGCTCCCAAAGACTTGCAATAGAAGACATTGTGGCAATAATCCACACCACATCTCTTTCCATCAATAAAGGTAATAGGACCTATGAATAGGTGATGATCATGCCCCCAAGCCCTGCCTGGTCTGTGATTTTAAAATTATCGACATCCTAGGTCACCTCCTAGATGCACTAGGCTTTGTTCTGAATGAATAATAAAATTATGTGGCAAGACACAGCAAACCATCGATCTTTTCAAGTGTCATTCACATTTTGTTTCCACCCACCACAGCACATAGCATGAGACAATGGGCGAGCCTGCTTAAGCCTTTGGCTCTCTTCTCTGTGACAACATTTTGCTTATGTACATTTGCCTAAAGCCTAGTCCTTTAGGGTTGGTGGACAAGAAGCATGTTATATTTGCTAATGACGGACATTGCCTGTGTATGTTTCGGTGGAGTCACTGTCTTCCATTTCATATAAGACATTCACTGAAATCAGAATAATGCAATATTAAGAGAATCCAAAGTTAAAAGACATAGTCTGTCCTTGTTGATTCCCGCCACTACCAATTTTTATGACAATGGGGACCTCTCTTTTAACTTTGGAGTCCCTTAATTTTGGGTTGGTTCATTAATCGTTCGACAAGCACAAGGTTTTTGAAATCTAAATCAATGAGGTACTTGATATCTGGAGAGTGTATGAATACATTGCCAATCAATTGAAGGTGATATTGAATTGGAATTATTTCAGCCCTGAAGAGGCAACAGTGTCGCAAAACGCTTGTTGGTTGAGGTGGTAAAAGTATTGCAAAACTTTTGTATTTGAGTCATCAACTATAGTTTGGATATGACAATTCATCTTCTAAATGTAATAAAGATGGCAAACTAATCAACAAAGAGAGACTATTTCTTAGGAACAGTTCTTTTTCTCACATTATAGACATTCAATTAAAATATGGACATAATACCGGTTGGTTTACCGGTGATCTGAGTACTAAGAGCCGGGCTTGTTTATCCTGTTACCCAAATTAACTTGATAAGCACTTGATTTTGACTTATTTTCTTTAAAATGAACAGAACTTGATTGCTCTTTTATTTTTAGCACACCAGATCCCAAAAAGTGTGTGGTGCCAATATATGTTGGTACCAGTATGGTGGCACCACGTGCTCTTTGTGAACTGATGTGCTAAAAATAAAAGCACAGTCAAGTTTTGTTACCTTTGTTCTGAGAGGTACTTGCATCGACAGTAGGACATTTAGTAAAGCTTACCAGGGCTGCAGCTTTGTGAAAGAATTTTCAGGCAGTTGCACCTGTGTCGAAAAGGATATATATATATATAGATATATAGTAACACCTTGAGGTACTGCAGCTTTGTGAAAGACCAGGCCCATTGGCTTTGCCAATGCTTGTTTCCGTTTACCATGGAAAACTGCTTGCTTCCTGTATCCCAGCTACATGGTGCACGCTGCCAAGTGGAAAGCGTGAAGCGAGCCCAGCATAATCTTCTATTGACATAGATTTCAAAGACAGATGCATTCATACCTCCCACTCTGAGGAGTGACTCACATTTCCTCCCAAGGAGGTCCCCGCGAGGTGTCCTGACATTTACGGTTTCGGCGAATTTCCTGCGAGTGGAAGCAGATGCTTGACGTGCTGACGTTGCTCTTCCTCGTCGCCGTGCTGTAATGAAAACGGTGATGTCATGTTAATGAAGCATTGCTGCCGAGTGGTTACTTTATTGCAAGGCTAATTACGCCATTTTCTTCACTGACCTTGTGCCAATATTGACTTGCTGTATGTAAACATTCGGGAGCGTGAGAAGGCCTGGCAAGACTCAAGGCACTACTTTTGCGAACACCCACGTGCTGAGGCACCTAATTCCTCATCATTATTAATTTGGAGCCGCTTCAGTGCATTTTTTTTTATAATTGCAGGTGTAAACGGTGGTTACATATTTTTTTCTCTTTCAGCGCTGTTTAAGAGAAATAACCGTACCGAAGGCAGTAATACTGGCATTGCTCGGCCTTGGCGCGCAGCCGAGAAGACGCACGTCCCTCCTGAAGAGATTCCAGCTCTGACAGATAAATGCATTCACCAGACATGCATCCATATTGTTTGGCGATGAAATACATTTGCGGATGGAATTTGTGAAGAGTGCCCATCTAATAGAAATATGACTTTAATGGAGTGCCTGCCTGCTCTGTGTGTGTTATTATACTGTCATACGTAGCCAAGCAGAGCAGTGCCTTTATGAGAGAGTTTCACATTTCCCAATGTGCTTTATTTGCAAGACAGAATAAAGTGTATTTGTTTTACAGTTCCTCCTAGCTAGACCGAGGCAGACGTTGAAGTGATACCTTCAGCACACACTGTGTGCTGTTAAGTGGACTCGGTGGTATTTTCATGACGCACAGCAGCCCTCCTTAATAAACAGGTGTTTTTTTGTTTGTTTTTTACCAGCACGGTACATTGTTCAACTGAAGAACTGTACACACAAACTGTAATGCCTGCAGATTGTTTTGATTC